>NC_137164.1:43079724-44284724 GCF_951394435.1 Stenella coeruleoalba
AAAAATTAAAACGTTTTTACTGGGCAGCATTGCTATGCCAATAACCGTTTTATATAATTTTTATTGTTTCACATACATATGGTATATGTTCATAAAATAATCTCTTCTTACTTCCATTTTACTTAGAAGGGATTCAAGTTCCTTGTAAAATAATTTTCTCATAGCTATAGAGCTAATAATAGGTTGTTAGTTTCTAACACAAATTCCTCTAATAGTAGCATGCTATTATTAAACAAATTCTTCTGACTCCTGAATTGCATGTAAGTTAATGGTTACAGTTAGAGGTTTGAACAGATTCAAAATTAATTTTTGAAATGGTATTTTATATGTTGTCTATGTACTTTATGAAGCATCACATCAGGAATCATATACTATATTATAATCTTTCTATTTATAATATTTGATTATTTTTTACTTTCTGATATGTTAATATATTCCAAATTTATTTTTTGCACTTTCTGCCTACACCTAGGATTGACCATTTTTCCCCAAATCCTGCTTCCTTTTAATGGGGAATGAGCCCACATTTGATGCTAAAAGTTTTCATTGCTATTCAGTTGTTGCAGTAGATTGTTTCCAAAGGTAGAGGCCACAATGTATTCCATTGTTTATGCCTTTTCACAATAGTATTTACCACTCTTTTCATCAAGAGGTGGAATCTATTTCCCCTGCCACTGTGTATGCACTGGCCCTGTGTTTGTTTTAACCATTGTATTATGGTGGAAGTGATGCTGTGTGTGATTTCCAGACCTGGACCTTAGGAGGCTTTGCAATTTCCATTGTTTGCTCTCTGGGAGCCACTCATCACCTAAAGAAGTACAGGCTATCTGTCTAAAGAGAAAAGGGTAAAATTTTATGTAAAGTGGGAGACCATGAGGAGAACAACCAAGGATCCAGACATAGAAAATGACAATGAAAAGAAAGAGGCTTAGCCATCTCAGGAACCCTCCCAGGTATTTGAGTGAATCCTCTGGTTTCTACAAGTTGCCCAGCGAACACCCATGGAACTGAGATGAGTCATCCTTGTTGATTTTTCCCTGAATTTCAGGGTAGGCCCGTGAGCCATGGCTGCTGAGCCTGCACGGCCAGAGCCTGTGCTGCACAATGGGAGAGGCCACAACAGTGAGAGGCCCACGTACCACAAAAAAGAAAAATAAATAAATAAAATACAGTTACATTTCTATATACCAGCAATGATAAATCCAAAAATAAAATGAACAAAATAATTTCATTTACAACAGCATCAAAAGGAATGAAGTACTTAGGAATAGTTTTAACAAAAGAAATGAAAGATTTGAACACTTAGTACTTCAAGTCATCCTTGAAAGAAATTGTAAAAGATCTAAATAATTGGAAAGATATCCTATGTTCATTAATTGAAGACTTAGCATTATTAAGATGACAATACTTCCCACATTTCTCTAGAGGTTCAACACAATATCTATCAAGATATACACTGGGTCTTTTGCAGAAAGAATTTCATGTGTCTATAAAATTCAGATGGAAAATCAAGGGATGTTGATAGCCAAAAAATCATAAAAAAGAAAACTACTAACATTTCAAAACTTAATACAAAACTACAGCAATCAAGACAGTTTTATAATGACATTGGAGAGACATATAAATCAATGGAAAATAATAGAGAGCCCAGAAGTAAATCCAAAAATTCATGGCCAGTTGATTTTAAACAAGGGTGGCAAGACAATTCAATGAGAGAAATTAAAATCTTTTCAATAATTTTTCTTGGACAACTGAATATTTACTTTAAAAAGAATGAATTTGAAATGATATTTCACACCGTATACAAAAAAATATGAAGGACCTAAATGTAAAAACTAAAACAATAAAATTGCTAGAAGAAAATACAGGTATAAATGTTCACAATCTTCAAGTAGGCAATGGTTTCTAGGATATGATACCAAAAGTACAAGCAACAAAAGAAAAATAAATAAATGTGGTTTCATCAATTGTTTCTTTTTTAAAAAAGTACTTCAAAGAACTCTATGAGAAAGTGCAAAGACAAGCCATAGACTTCCAGTGTCTGTTCCAACATGTAAAGAGTGTGGAATCATACCCCCATTTCACAACAAGCAAAAAGCTGAACAAACTGAAAATCAACATCTCTCTTTAATTCTATTCAAAAAATGAGGTCACATGAAAAGTCACACCCCCAAAACCTGAAAAGATAATTAAATACAGAGAAGCTGCCCAGGAGCAGAAACGACTGCTGAACCCAGCACCAAAGTAGGACGATTTAAACTCTGATGGATTTTTGGAGGCTGATTGAGAGCATATTTGTGCGTTAAAAATTCTACAGGAGGCCCAGTCTTGGGGTATGGAGGTCTCCATATTTTCTGAGTTTTACCTCCAGGAGCCCTGTCAGGTTTTCACAGTGAAGATTAGGGAAAAAGAAAAGAAAAGAAAACAACAACAACAAAAAAAACCAACCTCCAATCAGGCAAGGGAAGGGGTAAAAAGAGGCATAAAGTTGCCATTTTGAAATATGCTCAGAGCATTCTATTCTCCTTAACTAGATCAGCCTCAAGTGAACCTATTTTACCAGAGCCTAACCATCCTTGGAGAAGGGTAAACCCAACTCCAGCCCCCTCTAGCCTTCCTGTATTCCATAAGTGGGAGAAGTAAGGGTGGAGGGGATTGGGGCCATAACAGAGAAGGTCTCGTAAAGGTCACCACTCAGAGGCATAGATGCTGTGAAGGTCACAGCCCAGGGTCATTAGGAAAAGACTGAGACCTAATCATAGGAACATGGAATGTCTTCCCTAACATTCACCACCAATTCAATAGGTTTTCTGTAAAATAACATGTTATAACAACTGAAAGAATAGACTCAGATCCTGAGTCTATTCTCAGGAAGAAGAAATCTCTAGGGAAACCAAAGCAAAGAGGGAAGATAAAAACCAAGGCATTGGAGAAAATTTTAGTCCCTGACACCTACAGCTATAGCAAACAGTACATCCAGCATAACTCCTAACCAGATAAACATAAAACCTCAGTTCCTTTTATTGTATATATCATGTCAGGCTTTCAACAAAAAATTGGAAGGCAAGCTAAAGAGCTAAACACAGCCTTAAGAGACAAAGCAAGTGACAGAACAAGACTCAGATATGTCAAGTAGTTTGGAATTATTGGAAGATGAATTTAAATTAAATTTGATTAATATGCTAAGGGATCTAATGGAAAAAATTGAACAGCATGGAACAAAACACATTTTATGTAATCAGAGAGTTGAGAACTCTAAGAAAGAATCAAAAGGAAATGCTAGAATTCAGAAAAACTATAGTAAAATGCCTTTAATGGGCTCATCAGTAGACTGGACACAGCCAAGAAAAGCATTAGTGAGCTTAAATATATGTCAATAGGAACTTCCCAAACTGAAAAGCAAACAGAAAAAAAAGGTTTAAAAAAGAATGGAACACACTATTCAAGAACTGTGGGACAATTATAAGGGGTTAATATATATGTAATAGGAATACCATAAAGAGAGAAAGAGAAAAAGAAATAGAAGAAATATTTGAAGCAATGGTGTCTGAGAATTTTCCAAAATTAATTACTGGCATCAAACCACAGACCCAAGAATTTCAGAATACCAAACAAGATAAATGCCCAAAAATCTACACCTAGGCATATCATTTTCAAACTGCAGTAAATCAAAGACAAAAAAGGAATCTCAGAAGAAGTTACAGTAAATGACAATCCACAGAATGGGAGAAAATATATATATCATGTATTCTAGTATCCAGAATATAGAAAAACAATTACAATGCAACAACAAAAAAACTCACAAATATTTTAATCCAATGAATAGATGAGCAAAGAAATTCAATAGATATTTCTCCAAAGATGATATAAAAATAGCCTATAATCACATAAAAGAAAAACATGTTCAACATCATTAGCCATTAGCAAAATGCAAATCCAAACCACAATGGGCTATTACTTCACATTCAGTATGATGGTTAGTATCAAAAGAATGAATGATAAATTTTGCAAGGTTGAAGAGAAATTGAAACCCTCATACAGTGCTGGTTGCACTGTAAAATTATCCACCCACATTGGAAAACAATTTGGAAGTTTCTCATAGTTACCATGCAATGAAGCAATTCCACTATTATATACATATAATATATACGCATATGTATATGATATATATAGAGAAAAGAAAACATGTCTATCCAAAAATTGTATACAATTGTTCATAGCAGTATTTTTCATAATATCCCAAATCTGAAAATAACCAAAATGTCCAACTGATAAATGGATAAAAATATATAATATAGTATGGAATATTATTCAACCATACAAAAAGAATGAAGTAATGATATAAATGAACCTTGATCACATTGATGGCAATGAAAGGATCCAGACACCAAAGTTCACATATTGTATGATCCCACTTTTATAAATTCAAAATATAAAGTATCAGAACCATTTAAATATGTGCTTTCACAAGTATTCAGCTCGTTTATTGTCACTCCCACTTTTAAAAGAGTTCTCCTGAATGGGAGGTTAAAAGGGCTAAAGTTGTTATACAATGACATTTCCTTACCTGTTTTGCCACATAAATCTAAGATGGTTCTACATTACTGAAAACAGACACAAACAATATCTACAGCTGATATAAATAAATCCAAAGTTTACATGCAACTATAATTGAATAAGCTCCTCTCTAAAGATACTGTTTTTACATTCTAAAAATAAATCTACTAGAAAAAGTTCAATTAATCTGAGAAATAAAGTAAAAGCTATCAGCGTATTGAAGAAAGCATCCAAGAGAATCGGTGGTCTTCTTTTGCAAAGAATATTTTTAATAGCACTCTCTTATATTGCAGTTTGATGGATGGGGGAGACATGAAACAATTGACCTGAATGTTTCACGTAACATTTGGACAAATGAATTGTTTCTTAACCTGGCTTTTCATCCCCTTTCATGCTGGCAAGATGAGAAATACTAACGTGAAATGTTTTCCATGACAGATTATCTAGACTTAAAATAAGACTACCTTTCCCCATAATATTTTCTGATTCTAGAATTTGACGTAATTAATTATACCACATTCCAAAAGAAGAGAAATTTGGTAATATTTTTTAACAAAAATTTGAATGTTGTCAGAGAAGAAGAAAACAGAGAGAAGTCTTCTCTCTAAAATTATATTTTAAAAAGTCATTGGTAATTTCCTTTACTTTTAGTAAAAATATCTTAGAATTATTTTTTCCCTAATAAATAAAAGTGATATTCTCTGCTAACATATAGAGTATTATTTACCTTAAAACAGAGAATAAATAGTTTATATCCTCTCAGGGAATATTATAGGATGTAAAACATGGAATTATAATGATAAAAAGAATTTTATGCCATACTAGACAATAAATTTAAAAGAAAAAATACAGATGAATAATTTTGAAAGCCATTGTAATTTTGTCTGGAGTCTTATTTAGATTATATTTTCAGAGGCACAAGAGTTATCTCAGTTTTTATGAGTTTTGGGGTTAAAATACAATTTTAGAAGGTTTTAAGTAAATGCAGATATTTAGTACCAGAATATTTCTTGAAGAACAAGCAAGATTTTTACTAAGCGACCCAGGAAGATCTGGTTGCCCAACAACAGGCTGTCAAGGATCAGAAAATTTCCCTTCTCTGGTCCTAAATTACAATTTTCAAGAGATCTGTGGGGTTCCCTCCCCAGGACATCTGGTCTATTTCATATCAGAATGCCATGTACCTCCCAGGAAAATTCTCCTACAATTGACTTTCATATATAAAATTTTTTTTAGGTTTACCCTACCTTGTACATCCAACACATATTTGTCAGTGTGTCCTATCTTATGTAGAGTTTTTATAATTATAATTCATTAGAATTTTATCAGTCATTAACACAAATACTTTCTGTCACCTATTGATAAAAGCATCTTCACTCTTAGTAATGTAATGATGTGTGTTGATGGTTAAACTAATCTTATCTTTTTCACATTCTTGGAATAAACTTATTGCCATGTTACAATTCATTTAATATGTCTGGGTTAAATTTGTTAATTTCTTTGATAATTTGCTCTTATATACTAAGGTAGATTACTCTACTATTGCCCCTAGTAGTTTTGAGGAGGTCTGAATTTCCGGGCGGAATCTCTGACTAGGGAGAAAATATATCTTCTCTCCTGCTTTTGCTTGAAGATGCTGGTAAGAAATAGAGTTCCTTCTCCAACCTCAGCAAATAGGTATGTGTCATCTAGCTTTTTATTTATAAACAAGAACAAAACTCATGATTTTCCCAACTGTCGGTCTATCATTTCCAGAAAAATTCCAGAATTTCAAGGTTTGCCAAATAAGCACATACTCATGATTGAACAAAGAAGAATTCAACTATTTAAAGGTTACCCTTGAGAGAGGAAACTGCATTCAACAATCTAATCAGTGTTTCCTATTGAGCTAGGATTAAGAGAAGGGTGAAATGAAGACATTTACTGGGAAGAAATAAAAGAACTCATAGACACTCAAAAATAACACAAACTTCTCTCTATAAATTGAAATATTTAAAACATGAATATAATATCCATATCAAAAATATAATAGACATGCAAACTATATGCTGACCACAGGAATGAATTTTATGAATTAAAATACAACTGGGTTAAAAGTAAAATATGGACAAAGTTATATTAGGCTAACATGGGTGAGGGTATTGAGGGGGAGAGGAATTATTGGAGTAGTTATATTAGTATCAGACAAAGAAGATTGAAAAACAAAACATATTATCCAAAATAAGCAAGATTTTTGAGAGAAATAACATCCAAACTATTGTTAACTAATTAAATAATTTGCTTTTTATTTGTTTGTTTATTGGGATAAGAACACTTAACATGTGATCTACCTTTTTAAATTTTTATGTGCACAATACAATATTGTTAACTATAGGCAGATCTCTAGAGTGTGTTTATCTTGCATAACTGAATATCATACCCATTGAACCTGCAGTAGCCAAGATATGAAAACAACCTAAATGTCCACTGACAGACAAATGGATAAAGAAATTTGATATATGTATATATATAACAAATATTACATACTTTAACTTTCTTATACCTGAAGTGAGAGTATATTTTGAGTCCCTACCAGATACTCGATTTTGTGTGCATAATTAGCTCTGCAAATACAAAACTAATATGAGGTCTTTTTTTTTTTATCCATGCTGTTTTTATTTTATTTTATTTTTTTTAACATCTTTATTGGGGTGTAATTGCTTTACAATGGTGTGTTAGTTTCTGCTTTATAACAAAGTGAATCAGTTATACATATACATATGTTCCCATATCTCTTCCCTCTTGTGTCTCCCTCCCTCCCTCCCTCCCTATCCCACCCCTCCAGGCTGTCACAAAGCACCGAGCCAATATCCCTGTGCCATGCGGCTGCTTCCCACTAGCTATCTACATTACTACGTTTGTTAGTGTGTATATGTCCATGACTCTCTCTCGCCCCGTCACAGCTCACCCTTCCCCCTCCCCATAACCTCAAGTCCATTCTCTAGGAGGTCTGCATCTTTATTCCTGCCTTACCCCTAGGTTCTTCATGACATTTTTTTTTTCTTAAATTCCATATGTATGTGTTAGCATACGGTATTTGTCTTTTTCCTTCTGACTTACTTCACTCTGTATGACAGACTCTAGGTCTATCCACCTCATTACAAATAGCTCAATTTCGTTTCTTTTTATGGCTGAGTAATATTCCATTGTATATATGTGCCACATCTTCTTTATCCATTCATCCGATGATGGGCACTTAGGTTGTTTCCATCTCTGGGCTATTGTAAATAGAGCTGCAATGAACATTTTGGTACATGACTCTTTTTGAATTTCGGTTTTCTCAGGGTATATGCCCAGTACTGGAATTGCTGGGTCATATGGTAGCTCTATTTGTAGTTTTCTAAGGAACCTCCATACTGTTCTCCATAGTGGCTGAACCAATTCACATTCCCAACAGCAGTGCAAGAGGGTTCCCTTTTCTCCACACCCTCTCCAGCATTTATTGTTTCTAGATTTTTTGATGATGGCCATTCTGACTGGTGTGAGATGATATCTCATTGTAGTTTTGATTTGCATTTCTCTAATGATTAATGATGTTGAGCATTCTTTCATGTGTTTGTTGGCAGTCTGTATATCTTCTTTGGAGAAATGTCTATTTAGGTCTTCTGCCCATTTTTGGATTGGGTTGTTTGTTTTTTTGTAATTGAGCTGCATGAGCTGCTTGTAAATTTTGGAAATTAATCCTTTCTCGGTTGCTTCATTTGCAAATATTTTCTCCCATTCTGAGGGTTGTCTTTTGGTCTTGTTTATGGTTTCCTTTGCTGTGCAAAAGCTTTGAAGTTTCATTAGGTCCCATTTGTTTATTTTTCTTTTTGTTTCCATTACTCTAGGAGGTGGGTCAGAAAGGATCTTGCTGTGATTTATGTCATAGAATGTTCTGCTTATGTTTTCCTCTAGGAGTTTGATAGTTTCTGGCCTTATATTTAGGTCTTTAATCCATTTTGAGCTTATTTTTGTGTATGGTGTTAGGGAGTGATCTAATCTCATACTTTTACATGTACCTGTCCAGTTTTCCCAGCACTACTTATTGAAGAGGCTGTCCTTTCTCCACTGTACATTCCTGCCACCTTTATCAAAGATAAGGTGTCCATATGTGCATGGGTTTTTCTCTGGGCTTTCTATCCTGTTCCATTGATCTATCTTTCTGTTTTTGTGCCAGTACCATACCATCTTGATAACTGTAGCTTTGTAGTATAGTCTGAAGTCAGGGAGCCTGATTCCTCCAGTTCCTTTTTTTGTTCTCAAGATTGCTTTGGCTATTCGGGGTCTTTTGTGTTTCCATACAAATTGCAAAATTTTTTGTTCTAGTTCTGTGAAAAATTCCAGTGGTAGTTTGATAGGGATTGCATTGAATCTATAGATTACTTTGGGTAGTAGAGTCATTTTCACAATGTTGATTCTTCCAATCAAAGAACATGGTATATCTCTCCATCTATTTGTATCATCTTTAATTTCTTTCATCAGTGTCTTATAATTTTCTGCATACAGGTCTTTTGTCTCCTTAGGTAGGTTTATTCCTAGATATTTTATTCTTTTTGTTGCAGTGGTAAATGGGAGTGTTTTCTTGATTTCACTTTCAGATTTTTCATCATTAGTATATAGGAATGCCAGAGATTTCTGTGCATTAATTTTGTATCCTGCCACTTTACCAAATTCATTGATTAGCTCTAGTAGTTTTCTGGTAACATCGTTAGGATTCTCTATGTATAGGATCATGTCATCTGCAAACAGTGACAGCTTTACTTCTTCTTTTCCGATTTGGATTCCTTTTATTTCCTTCTCTTCTCTGATTGCTGTGGCTAAAACTTCCAAAACTATGTTGAATAAGAGTGGTGAGAGTGGGCAATCTTGTCTTGTTCCTGATCTTAGTGGAAATGCTTTCAGTTTTTCACCATTGAGGATGATGTTGGCTGTGGGCTTGTCATATATGGCCTTTATTATGTTGAGGAAAGTTCCCTCTATGCCTACTTTCTTCAGGGTTTTTATCATAAATGGGTGTTGAATTTTGTCATAAGCTTTCTCAACATCTATTGAGTTGATCATATGGTTTTTCTCTTTCAACTTGTTAATATGGTGTATCACATTGATAGATTTGTGTATATTGAAGAATCCTTGCATTCCTGGAATAAACCCCACTTGATCATGGTGTGTGATCCTTTTAATGTGCTGTTGGATTCTGTTTGCTAGTATTTTGTTGAGGATTTTTGCATCTATGTTCATCAGTGATATTGGTCCGTAGTTTTCTTTCTTTGTGACATCCTTGTCTGGTTTTGGTATCAAGGTGATGGTGGCCTCGTAGAAGGAGTTTGGGAGTGTTGCTCCCTCTGCTATATTTTGGAAGAGTTTGAGAAGGATAGGTGTTAGCTCTTCTTTAAATGTTTGATAGAATTCGCCTGTGAAGCCATCTGGTCCTGGGCTTTTCTTTGTTGGAAGATTTTTAATCACAGTTTCAATTTCAGTGCTTGTGATTGGCCTGTTCATATTTTCTATTTCTTCCTGATTCAGTCTTGGCAGGTTGTGCATTTCTAAGAATTTATCCATTTCTTCCAGATTGTCCATTTTATCGGCATAGAGTTGCTTGTAGTAATCTCTCATGATCTCTTTTATTTCTGCAGTGTCAGTTGTTACCTCTCCTTTTTCATTTCTAATTCTATTGATTTGAGTCTTCTTCCTTTTTTTCTTGATGAGTCTGGCTAGTGGTTTATCTATTTTGTTTATCTTCTCAAAGAACCAGCTTTTAGTTTTATTGATCTTTGCTATTGTTTCCTTCATTTCTTTTTCATTTATTTCTGATCTGATTTTTATGATTTCTTTCCTTCTGCTAGCTTTGGGGTTTTTTTGTTCTTCTTTCTCTAATTGCTTGAGGTGCAAGGTTAGGTTGTTTATTCGAGATGTTTCCTGCTTCTTAAGGTGGGCTTGTATTGCTATAAACTTCCCCCTTAGAACTGCTTTTCCTGCATCCCACAGGTTTTGGGTCATTGTGTCTCCATTGTCATTTGTTTCTAGGTATTTTTTGATTTCCTCTTTGATTTCTTCAGTGATCACTTCATTATTAAGTAGTGTATTGTTTAGCCTCCATGTGTTTGTATTTTTTACAGATCTTTTCCTGTAATTGATATCTAGTCTCATGGCGTTGTGGTCAGAAAAGATACTTGATACAATTTCAATTTTCTTAAATTTACCAAGGCTTGATTTGTGACCCAAGATATGATCTATCCTGGAGAATGTTCCATGAGCACTTGAGAAAAATGTGTATTCTGTTGTTTTTGGATGGAGTGTCCTATAAATATCAATTAAGTCCATCTTGTTTAATGTATCATTTAAAGCTTGTGTTTCCTTATTTATTTTCATTTTGGATGATCTGTCCATGGGTGAAAGTGGGGTGTTTAAGTCCTCTACTATGTATGTGTTACTGTCGATTTCCCCTTTTATGGCTGTTAGTATTTGCCTTATGTATTGAGGTGCTCCTATGTTCGGTGCATAAATATTTACAATTGTTATATCTTCTTCTTGGATCGATCCCTTGATCATTATGTAGTGTCCTTCTTTGTCTCTTTTAATAGTCCTTATTTTAAAGTCTATTTTGTCTGATATGAGAATTGCTACTCCAGCTTTCTTTTGGTTTCCATTTGCATGGAATATCTTTTTCCATCCCCTTACTTTCAGTCTGTATGTGTCTCTAGGTCTGAAGTGGGTCTCTTGTAGACAGCATATATAAGGGTCTTGTTTTTGTATCCATTCGGCTAATCTGTGTCTTTTGGTGGGAGCATTTAGTCCATTTACATTTAAGGCAATTATCGATATGTATGTTCCTATTCCCATTTTCTAAATTGTTTTGTGTTCGTTATTATAGGTCTTTTCCTTCTCTTGTGTTTCTTGCCTAGAGAAGATCCTTTAGCATTTGTTGTAAAGCTGGTTTGGTGGTGCTGAACTCTCTCAGCTTTTGCTTGTCTGTAAAGGTTTTAGTTTCTCCATCAAATCTGAATGAGATCCTTGCTGGGTAGTGTAGTCTTGGCTGCAGGTTTTTCTCCTTCATCACTTTCAGTATGTCCTGCCACTCCCTTCTGGCTTGTAGGGTTTCTGCTGAGAGATCAGCTGTTAACCTTATGGGGAATCCCTTGTGTGTTATTTGTTGTTTTTCCCTTGTTGCTTTTAATATGCTTTCTTTGTATTTAATTTTTGACAGTTTGATTAATATGTGTCTTGGCGTATTTCTCCTTGATTTATCCTGTATGAGACTCTCTTCACCTCCTGAACTTAATTAACTATTTCCTTTCCCATATTAGGGAAGTTTTCAACTATAATCTCTTCAAATATTTTCTCAGTCCCTTTCTTTTTCTCTTCTTCTTCTGGAACCCCTATAATTCGAATGTTCATGCATTTAATGTTGTCCCAGAGGTCTCTGAGACTGTCCTCAGTTCTTTTCATTCTTTTTTCTTTATTCTGCTCTGCAGTAGTTACTTCCACTATTTTATCTTCCAGGTCACTTATGCGTTCTTCTGCCTCAGTTATTCTGCTCTTGATCCCATCTAGAGTATTTTTAATTTCATTTATTGTGTTGTTCATCGTTGCTTGTTTCATCTTTAGTTCTTCTAGGTCCTTGTTAACTGATTCTTGCATTTTGTCCACTCTATTGTCCATTCTATCTCCAAGATTTCGGATCAACCTTACTATCATTATTCTGAATTCTTTTTCAGGTAGACTGGCTATTTCGTCTTCATTTGTTAGGTCTGGTGCATTTTTATCTTGCTCCTTTATCTGCTGTGTGTTTTTCTGTTTTCTCATTTTGCTTATCTTACTGTGTTTAGGGTCTCCTTTTTGCAGGCTGCTGGTTCGTAGTTCCTCCTGTTTTTGATGTCTGTCTCCAGTGGCTAAGGTTGGTTCAGTGGGTTGTGTAGGCTTCCTGGTGGAGGGGACTAGTGCCTGTGTTGTGGTGGATGAGGCTGGATCTTGTCTCTCTAGTGGGCAGGTTCATGTCTGGCGGTGTGTTTTGGGGTGTCTGTGGCCTTATTATGATTTTAGGCAGCCTCTCTGCTAATGGGTGGAGTTGTGTTCCTGTTTTGCTAGTTGTTTGGCACAGGTTGTCCAGCACTGTGGCTTGCTGGTCGTTGAGTGAAGCTGGGTGCTGGTTTTAAGATGGAGGTCTCTGGGAGATTTTCACCGTTTGATATTATGTGGAGCTGGGAGGTCTCTTGTGGACCAGTGTCCTGAAGTTGGCTCTCCTACCTCAGAGGCAGAGCCCTGACTCCTGGCTGGAGCACCAAGAGCCTTTCATCCACACAGCTTAGAATAAAAGGGAGAAAAAGTAGAGAGAATTAGTAGAAGTATGAGGAAAGAAAGAAGGAAAGGAGGGAAGGAAGGAAGGAAGGAAGGAAGAAAGAAAGAAAGAAGCAAAGAAGGAAGGAAGGCAAGAAGGAATGAAAGGAGGGAGGGAGGGAGGGAGGAAGGAAGGAAGGAGGGAAAGAAGGAAAAACAGAAAGAAAGAAGATACAGTAAAAATAAAATAAAGTATAATAAAGTTATTGAATTAAAAAATTCTTATTTAGAAAAAAAAAAAAAAGGGACGGTTAGAACCTTAGGACAAATGTTGGAAGCACAGCTATACAGACAAAATCTTACACAGAAGCGTACACATACACCCTCACTAAAAGAGGTAAAGGGGGAAAAATCATAAATCTTGCTGTCAGAGACCACCTCCTCAATTTGGGATGATTCGTTGTCTAAAGGAGGGAAGGAAGGAAAGAAAGAAAGAAAGAAAGAAAGGATGAAGGTAAAGTATAATAACGTTCTTAAAATTAAAATTGATTATTAAGAAAAAAATTTTAAGAAAAAACCATGGACGGATAGAACCCTAGGACAAATGGTGGAAGCAAGACTATACAGACAAGATCTCACACAGAAGCATACACATACACATTCACAAAAAGAGGAATAGGGAAAAAAATCATAGATCTTGCTCCCAAAGTCCACCTCCTTAATTTGGGATGATTGGCTGTCTATTCATGTATTCCACAGATGCAGGGTACATCAAGTTGATTGTGGAGCTTTAATCCGCTGTTTCTGAGGCTGCTGGGAGAGATTTCCCTTTCTCTTCTTTGTTCTCACAGCTCCCAGGGGCTCAGCTTTGGATTTGGCCCTGCCTCTGCGTGTAGGTCGCTGGAGGGCGTCTGTTTTTTGCTCAGACAGGACGGGGTTAAAGGAGCCGCTGCTTCGGGGGTTCTGGCGTACTAAGGCCGGCGGGGAGGGAGGGGCACGGAATGCGGGGCGGGCCTGCGGCGGCAAAGTCCGGCGTGACCCTGCACCAGCCCGACGCCCGCCGTGCGCTCTCCCGGGGAAGTCGTCCCCGGATCCCGGGAACCTGGCAGTGGTGGGCTGCACAGGCTCCGCGGAAGAGGGGCGTGGAGAGCGACCTGCGCTCGCACACAGGCCCCTTGGTGGCGGCAGCAGCAGCCCCAACGTCTCCCGCCCGCCTCTGGGGTCCGCGCCTCCAGCCGCGGCTTGCGCCCGTCTCTGGAGTCCGCGCCCTCAGCCGCGGCTCGCGCCCGTCTCTGGGGTTCGTGCTTTCAGCCGCGGCTCACGCCCGTCTCTGGGGTTCGCGCTTTTAGCCGCAGCTCGCGACCGTCTCTGGAGTTCCTTTAAGCAGCGTTCTTAAACCCCTCTCCTCACGCACCAGGAAACAAAGAGGGAAGAAAAAGTCTCTTGCCTCTTCGGCAGGTGCAGACTTTTCCCCGGACTCCCTCCCGGCTAGCTGTGGTGCACTAACCCCTTCAGGCTATGTTCAAGCCGCCAACCCCAGTCCTCTCCCTGCGCTCCGGCCTCAGCTCGCAGCCCCGCCCGCCCCGGCGGGTGAGCAGACAAGCCTCTCCGGCTGGTGAGTGCCGGTCGGCACCGATCCTCTGTGCGGGAATCTCCCCTCTTTGCCCTCCGCACCCGTTGCTGTGCACTCCTCCGCGGCTTCGAAGCTCCCCCCTCCGCCTGCCGCAGTCTCCACCCGCGAAGGGGCTTCCTAGTGTGTGGAAACTTTTCCTCCTTCACAGCTCCCTCCCACTGGTGCAGGTGCCGTCCCTATCCTTTTGTCTCTGTTTATTCTTTTTTTTCTTTTGCCCTACCCAGGTACGTGGGGAGTTTCTTGCCTTTTGGGAGGTCTGAGGTCTTCTGCCAGCCTTCAGTAGGTGTTCTGTAGGAGTTGTTCCACGTGTAGATGTATTTCTGGTGTATCTGTGGGGAGGAAGGTGATCTCCGCTTCTTACTCTTCCGCCATCTTCCTGCTCTCCCCTAATATGAGGTCTTAAAAAGGAAAAGGTCTTAGTGAGAAATGATAGTGTGAAATAATCATGTTATTAAAATAAGAAAAAGGCACTTATTGATATTAGCATTTATTTCTATGCCTAGTTTTTCATATAATGATGTTAATTTTTCATGTAGTCTAGCAATTATGAGATTATGTTTCCTCTTTTTATGACACATTTTGTAATTTGCTAATGAAAATTCGTGTTTACATTAATTGAACCTTAGCAATTCAGGCAAGTAAAATAGGAAGCTTTATAGGGTCATATAAATTAGATTGAGCTATAAAAATTAAGAAGATTCCATATATATGTGTTAGCATATGGTATTTGTTTTTCTCTTTCTGACTTACTCCACTCTGTATGACAGTCTCTATGTCCATCCACCTCACTACAAATAAATCAGTTTCTTTCCTTTTTATGGCTGAGTAATATTCCATTGTATATATGTGCCACATCTTCTTTATCCATTCTTCTGTTGATGGACACTTCAGTTGCTTCCATGTCCTGGCTATTGTAAATAGAGCTGCAATGAACATTTTGGTACATGACTCATAACATCTCAAACTAAGAATTTTCTTATTGAAATATTTACATTGATGCATGCAACTGTAGTTCATTTATTTTATATGCTATTAAAAATTTGAAAACAATATTGAACATAAAAGATCAATGAACTATAATGCTACCATCTGTTTGTATATAACCTTTAAAATCTTGGTTCAAAATTCAAACACTTAAATAAGCCCTTTAATGCTATTACCAAAACAAGAAAATAAAAATGCTCAGAGCTTAAGTGATAGTGATTTTTTAAATTAATTTTTATTAGAGTATAGTTGCTTTACAATGTTGTATTGTGTTGTGTTCTGATGTACAGCAAAGTGAATCAATTATACATATACATATATCCCCTCTTTTTTAGATTTCCTTCCCATTTAGGTCACCACAGAGCATTGAGTAAAGTTCCCTGCGCTATACAGTAGGTTCTCATTAGTTATCTATTTTATACATAGTATCAATAGTGTATATATGTCAATCTCAATCTTCCAATTCATCCCAGCCCCCGCTCCCCCTTGCTATCCATAAGTTTGTTCTTTACATCTGTGTCTCTATTTCTGCATTGCAAATAAGTTCATCTGTACCATTTTTCTAGATTCCACATATAAGTGATATATATTTGTTTTTCTCTTTCTGACTTACTTCACTCTGTATGACCAAGGTCTATCCACGTCTCTGCAAAAGGCACTATTTTGTTTCTTTTCACGACTGAGTAATATTCCATTGTATATATGCACCACATCTTCTTTATCCATTCCTCTGTTTATGGACATTTATGTTGCTTCCACGTCTTGGCTATTGTAAATAGTGCTGCAATGAACATTGGGGCACATGTGTCTTTTTGAATTATAGTTTTCTCCGGGTATATGCCCAGGAGTGGGATTGCTGGGTAATATGGTAGTTCTATTTTTAGTTTTTTAAGGAACCTTCATACTGTTATCCATAGTGGCTATACCAATTTAGGTAGTGATGTTTTGATTTTCCTAATTAAACTTTCATACATCTGGAAGGAGGTCCACCTAATTTGTGGGGCCCAGTGAAAAATTAAATTGTAAAGCATCATGTTAAAAAGAAAGGAAAAAAAGTGTTTTCAGGGCTTCCCTGGTGGCGCAGTGGTTGGGGGTCCGCCTGCCGATGCAGGGGACGCGGGTTCGTGCCCCGGTCTGGGAGGATCCCGCATGCCACGGAGCAGCTGGGCCGGTGAGCCATGGCTGCTGAGCCTGCGCGTCCGGAGCCTGTGTTCGGCAACGGGAGAGGCCACAGCAGTGAGAGGCCCGCGTACCAAAAAAAAAAGTGTTTTCATTTTTCTGAAGCATTTTTCCGTACTTGTTATGATGCTATTTAATGCTGCATTCCTTAGAGTATGGGAATACTTGTGGGTGAATGCAAATCTTCACAGGTACCAGAAGAACCACCCCACAACACCATGACTTGATGTATGAAATGAGTGTGCATGAGTGGAGGATATGTGTATGGTGTGCATTAGTGCGTCAGTATATGAGTGTATAACATCACCATTACTGTCTGTAACTGGAGGCAATTACATTTAGAAAAAAATGTAGATAGATGATGGATGGATAGATGAATAGATGCTAGACAGATAAATAGATAGATAGATATAAATAGGTAAATAATATATAGAGAACACTTTACACTAAAGTTAGTATTGCTGGCAAAGCATCTTTCTGGTTTATTTCCATAATTATTTATTTGAATAATATCCAGAATTTGTCTGTGGAGCTAGATGTTTGGGTTAAATGACCTGGGTTATTCCTCTCTCTGCTCAGACTTGACTGCAAAGTGGTTGAGTGCAAAGTCAGAGATAGACCCATGCCAGTCACTAAGCCCCAAAGCAAAGCACTTAACCTATCTTTGGTGCATTAGAAAAACTTCTTTGAGAGTTTCTGTTTTGTTTGTTTTGTTTTGTTTTTGTTTTTGTTTTTTTGAGTCAAGTTCTAAAAGATGCTATTTTATTGCAGGGTGATGTGGTCACAAAGCTGGATTAGATGGAAGGGAGAGCAGAAGTGAACACACATTAGTGGAAATCAAAGAGTGTATGCAGAAAAACAGAGGATTAAGCAAAATCCATTTTTGTTTATGAAGCAAAAATCTGGGAAGGGAGTGATAATAAATGTGTTAAAGTTCACCATGGGCATAGACATTATGCTAAATAACTTCAACTTTATGCTATAAGTGAGTGGTTCCCAACTGAGGGTAATATTGCCTTCCAGGTGACATTTGGCAGTGTGTGGAGACATTTTTGATTGTTGCAAAATGAAGTAGGGGTTGCTAGTAGTATCTAGCAGATAGAAACCAGGGATGCCACTAAACAGCCATACAATGCATAGGACAACCCTCCCAACAATGTAATATCTGACCCAAAATTTTAATAGTGCCAAGGTGGAGAAGCTTTGTGTATAATTGAATGAGTACTTATTTAAGAGTTTTAAAATGCAAAGTGACATAATCAGAGGTGTTCTTTGGATAGCCTATGATCATAGTTATATGATTACATGAGAGATAATTTATGAACATTCACTATGATATTTCCTAGAGTGCACTAAATTTTATAGGTAAGATAACATATACTTTCAATTCTTGATTGACTTTGGGGAAACATGAATATTTCCACTAGTGAATTTGGTACTTTATAATAATGCTTATTTAAAATTGAAACTATAGCCCATGATTCAACAAGTGGTTAAGGATTAATTTTTATCTCCTCTGTTACCATCTGCTTTGCTGTTTGATTGCACTGCTCCATACAATATTACATTTTAATTATAAAAGGTTGAGAGAACGTTAATTTGATATTGGCTCAAGGAAAAGATCTGAATTAGATTTCCCAAGTTTTCAGTTTGACCTCAGATATTTTCTGTCTTTACCACTAACTGCAGACAATATTTGAGAAATGAATTATAATTGGTTAAGTATTAAAGTGATCTGGTTCTAAATATAAGCACCCAAAACATAAAACACTGATATATTTGGAATCTATGTGAACTGCATTATTTTCTCAAACTAAAACTGTAGTGTTAAAACTAACATATTGTTATTGGAAAAATCACAGTTGAATTCATAAGATAGCTCTAAAAGTACACATAAACACATAACCAATGATTTTGCAGAATTTTATCAAGTGAAGTATAACCACAAAATTAATAAATATCCCAATTTGATCCTCCATTAGGAATGCAATCATATTAAGAAGATGTTATATTAAAAACAAGATTAAACTGATTTTAAGTATGAAATTTAAAGCTTCAAAACCTCATAGTTCTTACCAATATACACTTTCTTTCTCTAAAACTACTTAGAAATGAAGAATATTAATATTTCAAATGCTATTTTGTTTTACAATTTAAAAAAATCTACCTTTACATTTATAACAGTGTGATAAACCTGAAGAACAGAAGGAAAGTTTTATTTTTTTGAACCACAGCTCATAGGTAAAAATGTGTACAATCAGCCTTTTAAAGTCCATGAACATTCTTTGGACAATTTAATTGTTATTGGATTTTATCAATAGAATAATTGTGGAAAACTAATATTCTTACTAAATTAACTCTTCTTATTCATGAGTATATATATATTTCTGATGATTTTGGTCTTCTTTACAAAAAATTGTATAAATTCCTAGTAATTAGAATTCACATTTTTGGTAAGATTTTTATAAATATATTGCATGTATAAGTAGAGAAAATTTTAAAGTATGTTTTACTTTTTTTTCTTGTATGTGGTGCATTATTGTTACATTGATTTTAAAACTTTCTTGTTATTTTAAATAAATTATTTGTGGATTCTTTAGTGTTTTCTTTATAAGACATTCCATCCAAAAACAATAGAAGGCATTTTCTTCTCAAGTGCTCATGGAATATTCTCCAGAATAGATGATATCGTGGGTCACAAATCAAGCCTTGGTAAATGTAAGAAAATTGAAATTGTATCAAGTACCTTTTCCGACAACACTATGAGACTAGACATCAATTACAGGAAATAATCTGTAAAAAGTACAAGCACATGGAGGTTAAACAATACACTACTTAATAACCAAGAGATCACTGAAGAAATCAAAGAGGAAATCAAAAAATACCTAGAAACAAATGACAATAAAAACACAACGTTCCAAAACCTATGGGAGGCAGCAAAAGCAGTTCTAAGAGGGAAGTTTATAGCAATACAATCCTACATCAAGAAACAAGAAACGTCTAAAATAAACAACCTAACCTTACACCTACAGCAATTAGAGAAAGAAGAATGGAAAAAAAAACAAAGTTAGCAGAAGGAAAGAAATCATAAAGATCAGGTCAGAAATAAATGAAAACTAAATGAAGGAAACAATAGCAAAGCTCAATAAAACTAAAAACTGGTTCTTCAAGAAGATAAATACAATTGATAAACCATTAGCCAGACTCATCAAGAAAAAAATAGAGAAGACTCAAATGAAGAGAATTAGAAAGGAAAATGGAGAAATAACAACTGACACAGCAGAAATACAAAGGATTATGAGAGATTGTTACAAGCAAGTATATGCCAATAAAGTGGACAACCTGGATAAAATGGACAAATTCTTAGAAATTCTCAACCTTCTGAGACTGAACCTGGAAGAAATAGAAAATATAAACAAACCATTTACAAGCACTGAAATTGAAACTGTGATTAAAAATTTTCCAACAAACAAAAGCCCAGGACCAGATGGATTCCCGGGAGAATTCTATCAAACATTTAGAGAAGAGCTAATGCCTATCCTTCTCAAACTCTTCTAAAATATATCAGAGGGAGGAACATTCCCAAACTCATCTATGAGGCCACCATCACCCTGATACCAAAACCAGACAAAGATGTCACAAAGAAAGAAAACTACAGGCCAATAACGCTGATGAACGTAGAGGCAAAAATCCTCAACAAAATACTAGCAAACAGAATCCAACAGCACATTAAAAGGATCATACACCATGATCAATCGGGGTTTATCCCAGGAATGCAAGGATTCTTCAGTATACACAAATCAATCAGTGTGACACACCATATTAACAAATTGAAGGAGAAACGCCATATGATCATCTCAATCAATGCAGAGAATGCTTTCAACACCCATTTATGATAAAAACCCTGCAGAAAGTAGGCATACAGGGAACTTTCCTCAACATAATAAAGGCCATATATGACAAACCCACAGCCAACATCATCCTCAATGGTGAAAAAGTGAAACAATTTCCACTAAGATCAGGAACAAGACAAGGTTGCCCACCCTCACCACTATAATTCAACATAGTATTGGAAGTTTTACCCACAGCAATCAGAAAGGAAAAAGAAATAAAAGGAATACAAATTGGAAAAGAAGAAGTAAAGCTGTCACTGTTTGCAGATGACATGATACTATACATAGAGAATCCCAAAGACTCTACCAATAAACTTCTAGTGCTAATCAATGAATTTGGTAAAGTAGAAGGATACAAAATTAATGCTCAGAAATCTTTTGCATTCCTATACACTAATGATGAAATATCTGAAAGAGAAATTAAGGAATCCTTCCCATTTACCATTGCAACAAAAAGAATAAAATACCTAGGAATAAACCTACCTAAGGAGACAAAAGACCTGTATGCTGAAAATTATAAGACACTGATGAAAGAAATTAAAGATGATACAAACAGATGGAGAGATATACCATGTTCTTTGATTGGAAGAATCAACATTGTGAAAATGACTCTACTGCCCAAAGCAATCTACAGATTCAATGCAATCCTTATCAAACTACCAATAGTATTTTTCACAGAAGTAGAACAAAAAAATTCACAATTTATATGGAAACACAAAAGACTCCGAATAGTCAAAGCAATCTTAAGACAAAAAAATGGACCTGGAAGAATCAGGTTCCCTGACTTCAGACGATACTACAAAGCTACAGTAATCACGACAGTATGCTACTGACACAAAAGCAGATATATAGATCATTGAAACAAGGTAGAAAGCCCAGAGATAAATCCATGCATATATGGTCACCTTATCTTTGATAAAGGAGGCAAGAATATACAATGAAGAAAAGACAACATCTTCAATAAATGTTGCTGGGAAAACTGGACAGCTACATGTTAAAGAGAATGAAATTAGAACACTCCCTAACACCATACACAAAAATAAACTCAAAGTGGATTAAACACCTAAATGTAAGGCCAGACACTATAAAACTCTTAGAGGAAAACATAGGCAGAACACTGTATGACATAAATCACAACAAGATCCTTTTTGACCCACCTCCTAGAGAAATGGAAATAAAAACTAAAATAACTGAAACGTAAAAGCGTTTGCACAACTAAGGAAACCATAAAGAAGATGAAAATGCAACCCTGAGAATGGGAGAAAATATTTCCAAATGAAGCAATTGACAAAGGATTAATCTCCAAGATATACAAACAGCTCATGTGGCTCAAAATTTAAAAAACAAACAACCCAATCAAAAAATGGACAGACGACCTAAATAGACATTTCTCCAAAGAAGACATACAGATGGCCAACAAACACAGCAAAAGCTCCTCAACATCACTAATTAGTAGAGAGATACAAATCAAAACTACAATGAGATAGCACCTCACACCAGGCAAAATGGCCATTATCACAAAATCTGCAAACAATAAATGCTGGAGCAAGCGTGGAGAAAAGGAAACCCTCTTGCACTGTTAGTGGGAATGTAAATTGATGCAGTCACTCTAGAGAAGAATATGGAGTTTCCTTAAAAAAACTAAAAATAAAATTACCATATGACCCAGCAATTCCACAACTGGGCATATACCCAGAGAGAACCATAATTCAAAAGACACATACACCCCACTGTTCTTTGCAGCACTATTTACAATAGCCAGGACATGAAAACAACCAAAATGTCCATCAACAGATGAATGGATAAAGAAGATATGATACATATATACAATGAAATATTACTCAGCTATAAAAAGGAACAAAATTGGGTCATTTGTGTTTTTTTGTTTTTTCTTTTTAGTTTTGAATCCTTTTTATTATTATTTTTTTAACATCTTTATTGGGGTATAATTGCTTTGCAATGGTGTGTTAGTTTCTGCTTTATAACAAAGTGAATCAGTTATACATATACATATGTTCCCATATCTCTTCCCTCTTGCGTCTCCCTCCCTCCCACCCTCCCTATCCCACCCCTCCAGGCGGTCACAAAGCACCGAGCTTATCTCCCTGTGCTATGCAGCTGCTTCTCACTAGCTATCTACCTTACATTTGGTAGTGTATATATGCTCATGCCTCTCTCTCACTTTGTCACAGTTCACCCTTCCCTCTCCCCATATCCTCAAGTCTGTTCTCTAGTAGGTCTGTGTCTTTATTCTTGTCTTACCCCTAGGCTCTTCATGACATTTTTTTCCCTTAAATTCCATATATATGTGTTAGCATGCAGTATTTGTCTTTCTCTTTCTGACTTACTTCACTCTGTATGACAGACTCTAGGTCTATCCACCTCATTACAAATAGCTCAATTTCGTTTCTTTTTATGGCTGAGTAATATTCCATTGTATATATGTGCCACATCTTCTTTATCCATTCATCCAATGATGGACACTTAAGTTGTTTCCATCTCTGGGCTATTGTAAATAGAGCTTCAGTGAACATTTTGGTACATGACTCTTTTTGAATTATGGTTTTCTCAGGGTATATGCCCAGTAGTGGGATGGCTGGGTCATATGGTAGTTCTATTTGTAATTTTTTAAGGAGCCTCCCTACTGTTCTCCATATTGGTGTACCAATTCACATTCCCACCAGCAGTGCAAGAGTGTTCCCTTTTCTTCACATTCTCTCCAGCATTTATGGTTTCTAGATTTTTTGATGATGGCCATTCTGATTGGTGTGAGATGATATCTCATTGTAGTTTTGATTTGCATTTCTCTAATGATTAATGATGTTGAGCATTCTTTCATGTGTTTGTTGGCGGGTCATTTGTTGAAATATGGATGGACCTATAGACTGTCATACAGAGTGAAGTAAGTCAGAAAGAGAAAAACAAATATCATATATTAATGCATATATGTGGAATCTGAAAAAATTGGTATACCTGATCTTATTTACAAAGTAGAAATGGAGACACAGATGTAGAGAACAAATATATGGATACCAAGTGGGAAAGAGTGGGCGTGGGATGAATTGGGAGATTGGGATTGACATATATACGCTACTGTGTATAAAATAGATAAGTAATGAGAACCTACTGGGAACTCTACTCAATGCTCTGTGGTGACCTAAATGGGAAGGAAATCCAAAAAATAGGGAATATATGTATGTGTATAGCTGATTCACTTTGTTGTACAGTAGAAACTAACACAACATTGTAAAGCAACTGTACTCCAATAAAAATTAAAAAATAAATAAAAAAATAAAAAATATATATTCAAAGTAAAATTTCTGTTGTTTAAACTATTTTATGGTGAAATATTCTAATTTTATAAATATTTATTTGGTCATCTGTCATTTTGGATAATTTAGAAAACAGTAAAAATAAAATATACGGTTCAGGGGGAAAAAAACCCTACTCAATAATCAGGAGAATGCATTAGTTTTCTATTCCATAACAAATTAGCAAATTTACATAATTATTAAATTAGCAAATTTATTTTCTTACAGTTTCTGTAGGTCAGAAGTCCCACAAAGAGTAGCTGGATCTTCAGTTTAGAGACTCACAAAGCTGAAGTAAAGGTGTTAGCTGTACAGACCTCTTATCTAGAGCCACATGAGAAAAATCTGTACAGATGATATGCAGGATTCAGTTACTTGTAGTTATGGGCTGAGGTTCCTGGCCTTCTCCATCTCCAAACCACCAAGAGTGTATCAAACCCTTCTCTAGCTTTGAATTTCTGACTTCACCTTCTGTCACATTTTTCCTGCATTCAGCCAGAGCAAGTTCTATACTTCAAGAGCTCATGTGCTTCTATTAGGTCCACCTTTATAATCCAGGATAACACCATTATCTTAAAGTCAAATGATCAGTGAACTTAACGATATCTGCAAAGTCCCTTTTGCTTATAACATAGCATATCATAACATAGGCATGATACCAGGTAGTGAAAGCAATAAAGCAAAATTCTGCCTGCTATATATGAGAGCCTTTAAAATTAAATAATATAAGGACTATTGATACATACATATGTTACATTTTTGAGTGAATTTTTTTCCTTGACATTAATATTACAACTTGCAACGTTAGTCTTAGGAAAATTTTTGAATTGACTTTACCAAAATAAAACATGACAAATACTTTCTATATATGGAAAGGCCCAGAAGATTAACATATCTTACTTATAAATACTAGTCTACTAATTGATGGAAGTTTGATAGTATAATTATCCAGATTGCAGCAATATTTCATCAAGGAGTTTATGATAATATTTGTGGATACAAAGGAGCTGAACATACTGGTATAATATGATACAAGTAGATATATATATGTAATTGGTTAACTTAGAAACATAATTTGAGAATGTGGCACAGCATCTTGTCTTCAGTCTTGTTTTGTTTAATATTTTAATCTAAGACATGAATGAAGACAGTTGCATCAAATTTTTGAAATGTTATAGACAGAGAAGAATAATGATCACCAGACATGACAAAAACCAAAAGACTATAAGCTGGAATAATGAGCTGATTTGAAATATATTTAATAGAGATAAATATCTATTCTTCCCCTTTGGTCCAAAATATTAACTGTTTATTTTAAGCTTAGAGGAAATTATCTAAACAAGTACAGATATAAAGATGAATTACAAGTCGTAGCTCACAATCAGTCAATACAGATGAATAATGCAATATGGTTCCAGTAAATTTAATGCAAAATAAGACTTTATTAATAGAATTATTGCATATGAAAGAAATATGGGATTTTCCATTCAGCTTTGAACTTTGTCAGAATTTATCTGAACATTTAAATTAAAAAAGAATAAAATCTAAGCAAATGCAACATTTAAACCTTAAAAGAATTTCAAACTCAGAGGTCATTGTGGTTGTCTTTAAGAAATTGAGGCATTTTTTCTATAAATAATTGAGTAAATTTTGCCTGATAATTATGATTATAATAAAAATAATAATAAAGCTAGCCATACAGGGTGTAGTCTTTGTTTTATTACAGAAGATGGAGAAGAAGGAACGCTAAGAGAAATAATTTATTGTTCTTACTAAAACAGGACTTTCAGAGATTTTTCTTATTAATCAAGAAGCAGCTACTGGGCAGTACTGTGGCCTTCCTCTTCTTAATCATGTAGCTTCTGAAGAGGATCAGAAACAGATCAAATAAGTATAGCGCACAATAATAGTTCCTATTGATTCAAGAGTAAGGAAAAAATTCAAATTGCTAATTATAAAGCTATTGAAGTATTATTTTTATCTTCAAGATTTATTTCTTAACTACCCCAGGAATCATTTTCTTTCTGATATGTGCCTGTATATTTTTTTAATCTAAGAAATAAAATAACTAATGAGAAAGACAGGCTGACAGTACACGATGGTGGGATCATCTCACTGAACACTGGAATGAGAGAATCTATGTCCATCTTGGACTATAGAGCTTTAGTTGGTTTCCCTTCCCCACCACTATCATATGCTGTTCTGAAGGATTTCCTGATCTGCTAAAATTACTTAGAATTTGGGAAATATTTGTGGGTAGGAGGTAACATCCAGACTCAGAGCTGTGTATAGAAATGGTAACTTTGATAAATAAGTAGGAGTTTATACAGGGAAACAAAGACTGACTTTGGCAAGAGAATTCTTAATCTGAGGGAAGTAAAGACCTCCTCGATATGTGCTGTGATTGGAAATGTTTCTCTGTGAAGAGACTAATAAGGAGCTTGACCTTCAGGTTGGAATCAAGTTGGGAAGAATCGACACCTTGACTATGTTATAGAGTTTTCCAATCCATGAAGATGGAATAGCTTTCCATTAATATAGATCTGCTTTGATTTTTTTCATCAGCATTTTCATCAGTAGTTTTCTGGGTATAAATCTTGTATATATTTTATTAAATTTATAGCTAAGTATTTAATTATTCTGATTCAATTCTTAATGGTATGTGTTTAATTTCAAATTCCCATAGCTTATTGCTAGTATATATGATGGTTATTTGCCCGTATTTTGCCTTGAATCTTGTAATTTCATTGCAGTAACTTATTAGTCTGAGGAAATTTTTGTCAGTTCTTTGTGGTTTCCTACATAGAGACAGCTTTATTTCTTCCCCCATAATCTAAATAACTTTTATTATTTTTTTTTCTTACTGCATTAGCCAGTTCTTCCAGTATGATGTTGAATAGGAGTGGTGAGAGAGGAAATCCTTACTGCTTTCCCCTTGTCAGTGGTAAGGCATACAGTTTCTCACAATTAAATATATTAGCTGTAGGTTTTATAATTTTTTTGAATCAAAATGAGTAACTTCCTTTCTATTCTAAACTTGCTGAGAGTTTTTATCATGGATGGGTGTTGGATATTACAAAATTCTTTATCTTCATCAATTGATGTTATCATATAATTTTTCTTTCATCTGTAGATATGGTAGACTGCACTGATTTCTTCTCAAATGTTGAATCAATCTTGTATACCTGGAATAAATCCCATTGGTCATGGTGTATACATGTTTTATGTATTGTTGGATTCTATTTACCAATATTTTATTAAGGATTTTTGTAACTATGTTCATGAAATATATTTATTTGTAGTTTTACTTTCTTGTAATATATTTATCTGACTTTGATATTAGGGTAATCCTGGCCTCATTTAATGAGTTTAATGAGTTAGAAAATTTACCTCTGCTTCTTTCTTTCTTTTTTTTTTTTTTTTTGGAAATGATTGTTAGAATTGGTATCATTTCTTCCTTAAATGCTTGGTAGAATTCATGAATAAAGCCATCTAGGCCAAATAACTTCTTTTTTGGCTAGTTATTAACTATTGCTTTAATTTCCTTAATAGATATAGGCACATTAATATTATTTATTTCTCCTTTTGTGAGTTTTGCTAGTTTGTCTCCTTCAAGGAATTAGTCTATTTTATGTAAGTTATCATATTTGTGGGCATAGCATTGTTTGTAACATTTTTTATTACACTTTTAATGTCCTTATTATCAATACTGATGATCATCTCTTGCATTTTTGATATTGGTAATTCGTGGCTTTTCTCTTTGTTTTCTTGGTTAGTCTAGCTAGAGGCTCATAAAATTTATCAATATTTTCAAAAAGCCATATACTGGCTTTGTTTTCTTTTGTATGTTTGATTTTTTTTTCTGTTTTGAATATTTGATTTTGTTCTATTTCTATTAGTTTTCTTCTACCAGATTCAGGCTTTTATTGCTCTTATTTCTCTAGTCTCCTTAGGTGAAATCTTAGGTTATTGGAACATTAAATTTTCACATGAATTTTAATTCTTTACATGTCTTACGATGCATATCATCTCCCAGGCAACAGTTTTTAGCTCATTACAAACCTATTAGTGGAATTATTCAAGCATAAGATATATAATCAAATGGTAGGGATATTAAAGTAGAGAACATATTGTCAAACATATTACTTAACCACATAATATATATGATCACATCTATTCTTGAGTGATCCTATGATATGAAAATATGTATGTATATCTTAACAGTTCATTTTCTACTATACCTTTTGTATAATATCCAAAACCATAATGTGACAGTCTGTATAATGGCCCACTAAAGGTGCCCATGCTCTAAGTGCCAGAACCTATAAATATGTTACCTTACATTGTAAATAGGACCTCGCAGGTGTGCACCAGTTAAAGATCTTGAGATTGAGAGATTATCTTGAATTGTCTAGCTGGGTCCAAAGTAATTACAAACGTTCTTATTAGAGAGAGGCAGTAGTATCAGCCAGGGGTTTGGCATAATGTGAAGAAGGAGCCACAAGCCAGTACAGATAGTATCGACAAACTGCGCAGGGCAAGAAAACATATTATCCCCTGTAACTTCCAGAAAGAACAGAGCTCTGCTGACTTCTTGTTTTTATACTTCTGACCTCTAAAACTGAAAAACAAAACATTTGTGGTTTTTGTTTGTTTGTTTGTTTTGGGTTTTGTTTTTTGTTTTTTTTTTTTTGCTGTACGCGGGCCTCTCACTGTTGTGGCCTCTCTCGTTGCAGAGAACAGGCTCCGGACGTGCAGGCTCAGCGACCATGGCTCACGGGTCTAGCCGCTCCGCGGCATGTGGGATCTTCCCGGACCGGGGCATAAACCCGTGTCCCCTGCATCGGCAGGCAGACTCTCAACGACTGCGCCACCAGGGAAGCCCCATTTGTATGTTTTAAGCTACTAAATTTGTGGTAAGTTTTGCATTAGCAGTAGGAAACAAATTCACAAATCCAGGGGGGAGACAACTTCCTTTGCCAATATCTTAGAGTAATGTGTGTGATTTAAACTATTTATAGACCTGGAGTATATAGAATGTGGAGGTGTTATAACTATGAAATAATATTTGAACTGTGAAATGTAGTGATGTGCATTATGAATTGAAGGTGATTGAACTCTTTTTGCTGCTACTTCTCTTTCCACCACAAACATGGCAAAAGCTACTGTATCTAAATGACCTTAAAATCCACTTCTGGAGGAATGTAAAAGGTATCGAGAGAAAGAGAGAGAGAGAGAGAGAGAGAGAGAGAGAGAGAGAGAGAAGGAGCAGAGAGAGAGAAGAGAGATCAGTGTTTTTCATTCTCAATTAGGAAGCTGTTTCTATGAATAACTGCAGGATTTGACTTCTTTCTCCCCAGTCTTCAGTATTTCTATACAACCTTCCTACTCTATTAGAAACAGAAGGCCAAGACCTAATGAATGTCTAAGAGTAAATGATGCATTCTCACTTAATTCAAGTAATTGGTTACCACTACTTAATTTGCAGATCACTGATTGAAATCTTACACTCTAGAACATTAAATGAGCTTGAACAGCAGATGACTAACTTCTGTTTTGTTTTTTCTTTGTTTTTTTTTTTTTTGAGTATCAAGTAGTTTGAATTATAGAAAGTCGTAAAAGGTAATATATAAAATGCAAATATAATGGAAAATAAAGCATCTCTTTACAAGCAGAACATTTTCAAATCAAAAGCAACCATGAAATAAAGTGTTTTGGGTGCCTTGAAATACTATTAAGTAAATGAAAGGGTCAGCAGTTTATTTTTTTTAAGATTTTATTTAATAGAAGAGTTTCCTAAATGATATTTCTTTCACTAACTTATCTCCTCAAGAATCATATGAATCAAAATGAAGTACCAATCAAAATTGTGTGACTGTGCTAGTCACTGAAGACACAAAGATAAAAAAGACATAGCCCTTACTCAAGAATCTTACCTCTAGTAAGGAAGATAGACAAAGTTCAACATGATTGGTGTAATTACAGAAGTGAATATAAGTTGCTCTTACACCTGATATTTGGGAGAAGGGAAAAAGTGAATTTCAGTTAAAGATTTGTAGAGATAACTGAATTTATAGTAAACTTTTCTAAAAATATAGATGGGAACATCAATATTACCTTTACTCCATATATAAGAATAGAGATAATATTGACATGACAATATGTGAAAATAAAAATTATAATTTAGCTGTACACTAGAATATCTAGCTTTGATGAAATATGCACAATGCATAATCAATGTAATATTTACAATTAAAAAGCCTTTGAATTTCTGTAACATTCTAAATACACCGTTTGTACCTTATAAATCAAATCCACAATTCTAATTTAGCTGGATGCAGGCTACACAACTGTAACATCTAATCTTTGTGAAATACCCTTTAATGATTCCTCATCCAATTCTTCTAAACTTTACTGATTCTTTTGAAGCTTTATTTTCTTATTTTGTTGGGGATCAGGCCCCCATCTCTAAAAATAGGGAGGAAAAATAGAAAGCCTTGTTTGCTAGCAGGAGGGTAAGTCTGAGAGACCACACTTTCTTTTTTGGTAATTAGAAGTTTTGTATAAAATAGGCATTTTTTTTTGGTTACGAGAAAAATGGTGATGAGAAAATTATTTCTCATCACCATATGGGGTGGGGTGAGTGCCAAGTCACAGATTGGTTTGTGGTTCCCAGTTCACAGAAGTAGATGATCTAAAAGTAATCTGGCCTGGGAAATGAGAAATATGTCAATGCTGATGGAGTATTTTCCTTGCCCTTGTCATTTCCCAGTCTGCCATCAGGATCACCAAATGATCCTATTTCTGAAACACGTTAGTGCTAGTTTAGAGGTTTTTTACATGAGTGCATGCACCTTGAATCTTGTGAGCCTCCTTTGAGTTTCTAAGAGTTTGATTATTCTTTGCCTTTGAGGAGGTGTTAGGAATGTTGGCTGTAGAATAAACACACTCAGGGAGTTATCTCTCAGCTGTGAGAAAAGCACGTACAAGAGAGATCATACATTTAAAGATACAGAACCAGTCCATTTCTTTTTTTCTGGTAGTAGCCTTAATGTTAGAGCCATCAGGCAAACACATCCTGATGATGATCATGAGGTATGCTGAGTTCTTTTTGCGGTACGTGGGCCTCTCACTGTTGTGGCCTCTCCCGTTGTGGAGCACAGGCTCCAGACGCGCAGGCTCAGCAGCCATGGCTCATGGGCCCAGCCGCTCCGCAGCACGTGGGATCTTCCTGGACAGGACCGGGGCACGAACCCGTGTCCCCTGCATCAGCAGGTGGACTCTCAACCACTGCGCCACCAGGGAAGCCCCTGAGTGTTCTTTTTAAGTCAACCAAAAAACGCAGAGGATTACTTGACATCACAATTAATTTCATTAGTTTCCATTTTAAAATAATTTTTGGACATGGATATTACCTGCAAAAATTAATATTATTCTCATTTAATCTCCTGCCTCCTTCCTCATTGACTAAGAGTGTCAGCATTTTCATTTCACTGTGCCCAAGAGGGTTGCATTTATAAGGAAAGCAATGTCAATCATGACACCAGGAAACTGTGTAGCTCCACAGGCTCTGTCTCCTGTTCAACACCTGCTCTGCAGGAAGAGGGGAAAATTAAGTGTGTTGGACAAATGAGAGAAGGAAGGGAGTTGGCTAATATTATTTTACTATCTGCCATGTGAAAGATACTATTACTTGATATTTTCACATATTTATTGCATGAAACAATTTAATCTTCTCAATAGCTTTAAGAGATAAATATTGTTACCATTATACAAAAGAAAGAGACACTGAATCTCAGAAAGGTTAAGTAATACCCAAGGTTACACAGCAAGCTGATAAAAGAAATAGAATCTTTGTATGACTAATCCCAAACACCCTATGGACCTACTACATGAAGCAGAACAATACATTTATGTCAAACTTAATTGATCATGAAGCTATGATATCATCTTTTCTTCAAAAAATTAAGGTAATTTTCTTCTGACTATGAAGCTATGATATCATCTTTTGAAGCTATGATATCATCTTTTCTTCAAAAAATTAAGGTAATTTTCTTCTGACATATGCTTTGAGATTTTGTACAATTTCTATGTATTTTCTTCACTTTCATGCATAATGTTCCAGAGGCTAAAGCTAAACATTTTTACTCATCAGTTATTTACAACATACATAGTTACTATTTTATTAAAGTAGAATAAAAACGATTAATGAATTGGTTCAGTTTTGTCTTAGCAAATAGAGGTATTGCTGTTAACCTTGATTTTTGGCTTGTTACAACAAAGAATATTTTATTTTCCTAATTGAATAGACATTCTTCCTGATGAAAAACAACTTAATGTTATACTAAGTACTTGAACTATTTTCTCAAATATAAATTATTCTTTTCTATGTAAGGCAATTAATTATCTGAGATTTTTTCAGTATATTATTACATATCAATACAAAACCCTATTTTCAATAAATATCAACTTAACCCTCTTACTTAAAAAAAATGGTTACTTTGCATAGACTACTGCTACCAAGCAGATTAAAATTTCATGAAATATTACCAAGAACCTCATACATACTGAACCTCTTCTCTAACTGTGCTTTGAACATCCACACTTGTGTTGAAGTTCCTCTTGGTGTTTTCTTTCTAAGCACCATAAAAGCAACATTTTCCAGTAATTTTCTCCTTGTGCTATTGATTTTTGTGCTTAATCCATGCCAATTAGAAGTCTATATCACTTCTAAATTCACCTTGTCAGTTTCTGCACGTTAAAAGTTAGAGAAAGGCATTATTCTGATTAAAAACCTAGAAATCCATGTACTTTAAACTCCATTTGGTTTTCTTTTACATCCCACCACATTTTCAGGGTTTCAGCAGCTTTATTCCCCAAGTCTCAAACATCTTGACACTTCCCAATCATTTACTTTCAACAGATGTCTTCATTTAATCCTATTCTGAGGACAGTTTGACTACCACGTGAAAGCACCTTCACTTACATAGTTCCTATTCACTTTAGCTTTGTTAAGAACAAAACAAAAGTCATCTATAAAAAAAGTTCTACATTCTATTTCTAAATTCTTTTCTTAAAAATGATGCTCTTCATCGCACCACATGTAACTTGTATACCTGTGCTTTTGATTCTATTATTTTACACTAACCCAGAGATGTTGCTCAATTGTCTTCCTAATTACTTGTATTGTCACTCTTTATTGATTGTCCTTTTTTTTTTTGCTTTTAAAAAAATTCATGTATGTAATAACTAAGAACATCTATTCAAAGATTCAGTAGTTTGCCTCAGTAAACCTCTCCAACAGTGACCATCTTACTATTCTTCTTCAACACCAGTTTTCACCATTTTTAATAGAGTCACAGACTCTCAGGATCAGAGAAGGTCTGGCTTGTTGATGCCTGGAAACTTTACCAAAAAGTAACAATTTTTGTGTTCTTTTAAAATTTTTGTTAAAGAACTTTCTAATAATGCACCTCATTTCCTTTTCATATGTCTCATAGTACTGGCCCACATTTGCTATAGGGATCTGTATACTTATGTCTTATCAAATATATTCCCATTTGTTGAAGTCCTGTAGCAGTGTAGAATAACTCCGATAGTTTTCTTAGTTGTTTCACATTCTTTCTTCTAAACCCTAACTATAGATATTCTTCAAAGTTTTGTGTTCATCTTTCTTTTCTTCTTGCATATTCCCCTATAGTGAATTCATTCATTCTTAAGATATTCTAATACTTCTCCAGAGCTTCATATCACATTTCTATCTTCTTACTCACATTCCCATCTGAATATTCCACAAGACCCTCCAACTCATAACATTGAAAAATAGAACTCACTGTTAACCCTCATTGCCTCAAACTCCAGTCCTAACCCTTTACATTTCTATTTTTCATATAAATAGTAGGATTTTATTTTCCTTTTCTCTTGCTTTCCATTTTCAATCAGCTTGTAAGTATGGATAATTCTCTAATCTACTATATTTTTCAGTCATGTAACAGCAAGAAAGACCAAAGTAACCCCTGACAGCTAAGAGCTGGCTTGAAACTATCAACTAGGTCTTTGTGTTGCTAGGAACAAGCCTATCCCTCCCAGCTAGGCCATGGTGCTCTCCTGCAGAGCATAATAATTGTATAGGACAAGGTCACTCTGACTTGTGATGGATCAAAGAAAAAAATAAGACGACTCTATAATTATGTCTATTTTTCAAACCACAAAAATGATCAAACACCCTTGTCCCACCTCCCCCCAAAATCCTTGCTAATATAAGTAAACTGCTTCTTTCCCCATAGTAGCTTTAACTTTGCTTCATTCCTTCCACCTTCTAGATGAGAATTATTAGGATAGTGTTAAATATTGAATTACATACCTCAATACCGCCAAAATATGTTGAAGTCCTATCCTTTTGTACCTCAGAAAATGACCTTATTTGGAAATGGTGTCATCACAGGTATAATTAGTTAAATAAAGATGAGGTCATACTAGAGTAAGTTGGACCCTTAATCCAATATGACTAATGCCCTTATTAGAAGAGGAAAATGCCTTATAAATACAGAGACACACAGGAGAACCCCATGTGATGGCAGAGATTGGAGTGACACAGCTTCAAGGACTGACAGTCACCACCAGGAGCTGAGAAGTAGCAAGGGAAGATTCTACTTCGAGTCTCAGAGGTGAATGTCCTTGCTGACAACTTGATTTTCAACTTGTAACCTTTAGAACTGTAAGAGAATACAGTTATGTTGTTTTGCACCTCCATGTTTGTTGTACTTTTTTACAGCAGTCCTAAGAAACTAATACAGATGCAAGTCATAGAATTACCCTGGCTTCTGAAAACATTCAGTACATCTTACTTAAACCCTCTCCAAAAATCACATTACATAAGGCCAAATCCTACCATTAGTCCTTCCTAACATTCTCCTACTGAGATGCAGCATGATTTCTCATTAAATGCATTCTTCCTATTGCAAAAAATCAGAGAAAAAAAAAGATCAGAGAAGGTCTGGCTTGTTGATGCCTGGAAACTTTACCAAAAAGTAACAATTTTTGTGTTCTTTTAAAATTTTTGTTAAAGAACTTTCTAATAATGCACCTCATTTCCTTTTCATATGTCTCATAGTACTGGCCCACATTTGCTATAGGGATCTGTATACTTATGTCTTATCAAATATATTCCCATTTGTTGAAGTCCTGTAGCAGTGTAGAATAACTCCGATAGTTTTCTTAGTTGTTTCACATTCTTTCTTCTAAACCCTAACTATAGATATTCTTCAAAGTTTTGTGTTCATCTTTCTTTTCTTCTTGCATATTCCCCTATAGTGAATTCATTCATTCTTAAGATATTCTAATACTTCTCCAGAGCTTCATATCACATTTCTATCTTCTTACTCACATTCCCATCTGAATATTCCACAAGACCCTCCAACTCATAACATTGAAAAATAGAACTCACTGTTAACCCTCATTGCCTCAAACTCCAGTCCTAACCCTTTACATTTCTATTTTTCATATAAATAGTAGGATTTTATTTTCCTTTTCTCTTGCTTTCCATTTTCAATCAGCTTGTAAGTATGGATAATTCTCTAATCTACTATATTTTTCAGTCATGTAACAGCAAGAAAGACCAAAGTAACCCCTGACAGCTAAGAGCTGGCTTGAAACTATCAACTAGGTCTTTGTGTTGCTAGGAACAAGCCTATCCCTCCCAGCTAGGCCATGGTGCTCTCCTGCAGAGCATAATAATTGTATAGGACAAGGTCACTCTGACTTGTGATGGATCAAAGAAAAAAATAAGACGACTCTATAATTATGTCTATTTTTCAAACCACAAAAATGATCAAACACCCTTGTCCCACCTCCCCCCAAAATCCTTGCTAATATAAGTAAACTGCTTCTTTCCCCATAGTAGCTTTAACTTTGCTTCATTCCTTCCACCTTCTAGATGAGAATTATTAGGATAGTGTTAAATATTGAATTACATACCTCAATACCGCCAAAATATGTTGAAGTCCTATCCTTTTGTACCTCAGAAAATGACCTTATTTGGAAATGGTGTCATCACAGGTATAATTAGTTAAATAAAGATGAGGTCATACTAGAGTAAGTTGGACCCTTAATCCAATATGACTAATGCCCTTATTAGAAGAGGAAAATGCCTTATAAATACAGAGACACACAGGAGAACCCCATGTGATGGCAGAGATTGGAGTGACACAGCTTCAAGGACTGACAGTCACCACCAGGAGCTGAGAAGTAGCAAGGGAAGATTCTACTTCGAGTCTCAGAGGTGAATGTCCTTGCTGACAACTTGATTTTCAACTTGTAACCTTTAGAACTGTAAGAGAATACAGTTATGTTGTTTTGCACCTCCATGTTTGTTGTACTTTTTTACAGCAGTCCTAAGAAACTAATACAGATGCAAGTCATAGAATTACCCTGGCTTCTGAAAACATTCAGTACATCTTACTTAAACCCTCTCCAAAAATCACATTACATAAGGCCAAATCCTACCATTAGTCCTTCCTAACATTCTCCTACTGAGATGCAGCATGATTTCTCATTAAATGCATTCTTCCTATTGCAAAAAAGTCAATAAACCCAACTTTGTTCAACTACTCAGTGGCCTTTAACTCAAGGGCGGTGAAAATCTCCCTTGTTATTCATGATACTTTTTACATCACGATTAATAAGTTGTAACAGGTTCCTAACTATTATTATGCCTTAAGATTTGACTACTTTAATTTTCTGATCTATTAGTAATATAGTAATTAATCTGTCTTAAGTATATTTTGAGAGGTTTTTGTGACCCCACTGAACCATGACTCATAGATTAGTGTATCCTTCCTCCTAAACAATGCTGGCCTGTGACTTGATTTAATCAATAGGATATGGCAGAAGTTATACTGTATCAGTTCCCAAGCTAAGCCTTATGAAGGTTTGACATCTTCCAGTTTTGCCCTCTGAGGGAAACCAGCTATACTATGTATGAAGTCTGAAAACTCTGAGGTCTTCATTTTTATGGGCAAAAAGTATAAATGAGAATAAATAAAGGCTCACATACAACATTTCAAAATATTTTAAAATTATTAGTCAAGCTAAAGAATAATTTGTAACATGTCTGTCCTCCAAAATTTATAAATATAGCTTATTAAGGCCCTAACAGGCCAATTTTAAATGTTCAAGTTCTTAGACTTCTTGGCTTTCTCCACTAGAATTGGGTGATGTGGGTTAGCAGGTCTTGGCTGCTGGTCTCCATTTTCCTGGCTCCAAGTTCTTTGTCTTCCTTCTTCTCTTCTCATTCCCCATCTATTCTTAGCTGCAAAAGCTGTCACACACATATCCAAGATCTATCCCTCTCCCTAGAAAAGAGTTGGAGTTTAGCCAATGACTGTCAACATAGTAGGTCTTTAGGACAGAAGCAAGGAAGAGACATGTGCAGGCCTTGAACTAGGCTCAGGATTATTTGGTGGAAAATTCTATGTTCCAGTTATCTGCTTGGGAACTGCAGGAACAGGGCGCAGGGTCTGAATTTGTGGTTTCCTTTGGCCTCTAAGTACCTCATCATATGGAGAAGTATATTATTGGAAAGAAGCAAGAATATGGCTCCACACATTGTGGAGACAGGGCAAGACTCTCAAGGTAGGTACTGAGCACCACTCTCTTATTTTATGAATTGTGCCTCATATTACACCACAGTAGAAACTATTATTTAGTGATTATGAATGAAATTTTTCTGTATAATAGAATATTAAGACTAACACTAGACCAAATGCTATAAGTGAAATTTACCACATTATATTGTATTCCCTACATGTAGTTTCAGCATGTGGATTTATCTTTATGACTCATATTCAATATAACATAATACTTGCTTTAGAGTTGAACCAGTATCTTAAAGAGAAAATATAAAATAATTTAATTTATTGCAAACCAACTTAATTTCTTAGTGAGTCACTAAGTTACCTTATAATATTTGCATTTCAAATAATTTTCTTGGTTAGATACACCCATTTTTCTTACAGTTTTAACATTTCAGTAACAGTCAAACATTACTGTGCATTCAGACAATCAATTTTAGGTATGTTTAAATGATTTGCAATATTAATATAAATATAAAAGAGTATATGTTACATTTATAAGTAATGGCTTTTGGACAGTACAAAAATGATATGGTGTCAGATATTCTCCAGGTTATGTATACTCAGAAAAAGATGATTTCTTGAAGCTTAGTAATCATAATCACATCTTTATTCATTATGTTACCATGTTAGAAAATCTTACCTCAAAATTATATGTTGTCAAGAATAGTAAGTGGCATGTCATTTATGGCTCTATTAGACTTCTCTACTTTTGGGGGGTCAATCTATGTCCAGAAATTATGGAGAAAATTCTCACTAAAAACTACTTTTAGCACTGCTAAAATTAGCACTGCATCAGGTACTAATTTAAGCATGTTTCTATCATTAACTATAAGGAGACTTTGAAGATGCTGGAAAATTGAATTAAATGCATATTTTCACTAACTTCACATTTTGAAAGTTTTTATTCAATGTTTGGATGTAGACTTCAATAAATCCTCATTGTCATGTTTTTTCATATATGTGAAGAAAATCATCAGTTGAAGGGGAGAAGTTATATTCAGAGACTGAAACATTGGCTTTTTGGTCATATTAACTAACTCTAATATCTTAAATGTCTTACTTCTGTGTTAAAAGTTATTACATTTTGGCCATGATTCCTAGTCTATTCAAGATACAGGACATGTGACAGTAAACACTGGCTGTAGGAAGCACACATTAAGTACTATTTTTTCTTTACCATATTATCAATATCATGAAGAAATTTTTATAATTTTATCCTCTAATTTAAACATTCTTGAAAACACATGTCCCATTAATCATGAGAGCATTCCAGATTTGAAAAAACAATTTTTGAGGCATCCATTTATTCAAACAGGTATCTAAAAAAGTATAAGTGGTCATGATATTTTGATTAGTGACTTTCACTATTTTCTTTAACATTGACTCCAAATCAAAAGGATATTTTGACTGATAATTATTTTCCCAATAATACAGTTTTGGGGTTAGTATTCAGATGCAAGATATAGTATGTCTATATTAAGGTTTTGCTGTACACATAGTGGTTCTATCAACACTGATCAAGAATTAACAGGAATTAAAGAAAATATCCCTGTCCCTGTAGCAAGCATTCTTAATGATGAATGGAACAAAAAGTCATTCAACACTTTTCTTTCTTATGTCAAGGCACATTTGCCAGTGGTGGCATATTATCTCCATACTGGTGTGTTTGTTTCACTGTAAGCCAAAATATCAGAGAGCCCAGACTTCTGGTAATAATTGCTTTTGTATAATATGTCATTGCTTTGAAGACTCAAGCATGTGATTTGGTAAAGTTATTTTTCCAGAACCTCACTTTTTTCTCAAACGTATTACATGTTATTAACTTTGTAGGTGACTAAGAAGCTTTTTGGCAATTACTTTGGCAACCTTACATTTCAAATTTGTGAAATGTTTGTGAGAATAATCCTTTCATTACTTCTTTCTCTGGGACCAACAAAGGGCCTATAGAACAACTGGTTATGTGTTGAGGATCACACTTTTTCAAAACATTGCCTTAACTTAAAGGAATGAAGTAGCAATATTAGTAGCACATTGGAATCTGGGTGTGCTATGCATTTTAAATACTTTTCTGGAGAAACTAAAATATACTTGCAAAAACCACACATATTTATATTTGATGTTTTTGTGTTTAATATTACATTTAAACAACATTTTTACTGAAATAATGAAATATAGACCCTTCCAACATATGCATTTCAGTCTCACTACCAAATTTAAACTTTAAAGTGATGATATAGTATGAATTAAAAGCCACAATATCTAACAAGCTTTCTAGTTTGTTACAATAAGTATATTGTGGATCTATAGTATTAGTAGAAATAATTTAAAAAATCTGCTTCATAAATATGGAAAAGGGTATTATCCATTCCTTACACTGAAGAGTTATTGTAAATCAGTGTTTACCAAAATTCTTGGATAATAACAAGTAAAAGTACTAAATATGCATATTCTGACTTATTGTTGGGTAGGTATCCAGAAATCAGATTTATACCTACTGCCCCACTTGATTTTTAAGAAGTAATATAATGTTAGGATTAAGAGCATAGATTGTGTATAATGGCTTCATAATCATTTACTTCTGTGAATTTAGCTACAATAATTTACTTGCCTATACCTGATTCTCTTCAATTGAAAAACTGGAATGTTAATAGTGTGGATACTAAATGAATTCATATATGAAGGTACTTAGAAGAATGCATGGTTCACAATAATTGCTCTACAAGCAATGGGTATTACAACAACTACTACTGCTACTACTATCACTAAAAACTAATTATTAAAAAAAATATTTAGAAATGTGTTTTATGATGATTTGAAGAACTATAAACTAAAATTTTCTCATTTCATTTTCCAAAGTTCATCTAGTCAAATGCACAGAGCTTTTTGGTGATAAATTTATCCATTCATCCATCATCTCATTCATTGTGAGAATGCCGAGAATACAATATTGGTCAGATGCTCTCACAGAGTTTATACTGGAGCATATCTACATTTATAATTAGTAAAAGTTTTGACTTACTTTCATGTTACTTATTATAATTTTTTTCTAAAGAGCAGAGATGTATTTAAATATTTATGAAATGTCTAGATGAACATAATTATCAAAGTAGTTAAGGAAATGTATTTTTTCAGAGATTACAACTCTCTTTTACTATCATACTGACATTGCAGAGACATAAAGACAAAATGTTTTTAAAAAATTTACTGGGTCAAAGACTAATGAATTGACCCTGTAACAGTTCAGTCTACATGATATATCTGGATTTTTAAAGAGATGATAGCAGAAAGAGAAGTGAAGTCTACTGTGAAATATAGAAAGTTTCATAACTTTAAGTTGGCTTTGGAAATAGAATTCTATCAATGTAATATCAAATGCCACACTCAGTTATATTTAACATATTACCCATAAATATATAAGTGGAAGTAGGTATGGTGGGCCTTATTGCTATAAGTATAGGGCAATACTTATTGCTATAAGTATATAGTATAACCACTAGAAATTATATAGTATAACCTTATAGTGGTTATACTATATTGACAGACTTTCTGAATTTTACTTCTGAGATTTACCTTTCAACATAATGATTAAGCAAATTATGTTACATGCCCTATATATGTGTGAATGATCTTTTATAAAGATGATTATGTCAGCTCATTGAATCAGAGGTTAGAAGCTCTAATTATGAGAACAGCATTCTTCTTGATTATGTGCATCCTAGATATCAAACCTAATGTTGTGAAAATATACATGATCTTTCAAGGCTATAACATGATAAATGAACTTCAGCTTCCAAGAACAATGTTTCTCATCAAAGCCAGTGAAAGAGAAGAGCGATGTTTAAGGAGGGCAGATATCATTAAAATTTAACTGCCTGATGCCAGAGTATGAAAACTAGATATAGGGAAACCAAAAAATCTAAAATTGTCCCCCAAATCATAAGCAAGGTTGTTGTAACTAGAGTTTGTATTTACTGATGGTTCATAGGAAATGGTCTAATTTTGACCAGACTGACTCTGAGTTGACTTTTGTAGGACTTGTTAGAGCCTGACATACAGTGTAATGTATAGTATTATTAGAGAATATTAACGAACACTCCATAATATTCTAATAGATGAAACAATTTGATAAGCATTCGGTTCAGAAATTCCTCCATTGTCTTATTGTTTTATTGTTGTTATATAAAAGTAAAGCGAATATATGAACATATTCTATACTTATGTGGAAAAAAAACTAACATCTGTGTAACATTTTACAAAATACAACCATCACACAGCTTTTCTCTGCACAAGACTGAGCAATGTTATAATTTCTTTGAAATGGGAAATCAGCAAGCTGGAGTGCTTCATCCACGATCTTGCAGGCATTAAGTACTGGCACGAACTGAGAGAACTTCTGTGGGTGTCTTTTATAGAACAGTACTTGTATCATGTTCTTTTATAAGCATTACCACTTTAATCATTCCTATCTTGTGAGAAAGATGCAGAAAGGAAAAAGAAACTGTCAGGTCAGAAGAAACACATTGTTATCTGTGTTCCATATTTCACTGTATTTAATCAGGCTGACTCACACTAACTAAACTTAAAAAATTAAACTATATGTCAGGAGATAATGTACCAATTTACAGTGAACAATGTCACACAAGCCAACATACTCACTTGTGTGACTAAAAAATCAATTTGGCAAACCAAATCACAGTCAGAAGTTTTTATCGTAAGCATGCAAATTACAATAAGGAAAGTGATTTTCCATGGTCCATATATTAGATGGCATCAGGCTCTGATTGCTTCATTTACAAATTTTCATCGTTGAAAGATATATTTCATAAGCAACAGTACAGTTGAGTTTTATGTCAGAACTTTTTATTTCCCTGAAGACAGACTGCCAAATTTGCGTCCCTGTTGTTCAATTTTCTTATTCCATTTCAGACTCCTTCTTTTCCTTCTTCCCTTCTGTGTCCTTCCTCTACTTCTATTTGATCTATTTTTTTTTCTTTAGTTATGCTAAAGTCATCTAATTATTGTCAAGTCTCATACTGTCTTGGGATCTGATCTTTATTTCTGTTATTCATAGAAAAATCTTATTTTAAAACATTTTCATTATTTATTAATATCTATTTATTATTATTCATTTATGTTTATTTTTATTCATTGTACAGTTTAACTTTTACAGGGTGTATAAGGTAGGATTTATTTCATTTTTATATAACAGGAAAACTCAAAATAACAGTGGTATAAATATCATAGAATTTTCTGGAGAAGTAGTCTAAGAAAGCACAGTGGGAACATCAGGAAACATTATATTTCTGATTTATTCTCTTTGGTAATGGTTTTCATCACCAATGTTACCTCATGGCCCAAGATGATTATTAAAGAACTACCCAGAACAGTGCTTTGAAAACTACCTAGTGCTCTGCCATCAGTAGTGTTAATTGCAAAGAAGAAGTGCTTTGGTTTTATTCACCACAGCTTGTACTAGTAAGTGAATGGAGTACTAGTATATGCTTGATAGAGTCTGGAGCAGTCATCAGGAAACTTGAAACTGAGTTTAGTCTCTTCCACTTACTAGATATATTGTGCTATTCCCACAGCCTCAATAACCTTTAGTTTCCTCTTATTTATTATGGATACAATTTACCTGCTTAATGAGAAACATTGAGACAGAAAATGAAACTATTTTTAAAGTATATAGCACAAAACAAATCAAGTGAATACATTTTTAAGCCATGCATATGTGTAAAACTGTAATTTTATTTTTCCAAAATCTATTCAGAATATATTCCATCTGTGGTAGAAAAATGCAATCCTTGGAAAATCAGGATATACTTAGCCAATTTCACTACTGAACAAGTCACTTCATAATGTCCCCTTTTCTTTTTTTCTTTCCACAGTTATGACTAAAGTGAGGCATGCTTACATTATAGATGTGTCCATATTAATTAGTATTTGTCCATTCTGCTTTCTTAGGCCTCCAAGCTTTGTGGAACTACAACTTTTAAAGAATCACCTCCAAAATTATTCCATATATAATTCCTCAGTCCCTCATCCATTTCTTCCTTCTCAAAACCTCCTACCAGCTGGGTAATCTTTATGTAATCTGGACAAGTTGGAATACTCATTCTAACTGATCACATATATTTATATTTGGATCAGGATGTTGGATTGTATTTGCAACTTGAAATGACATATCCTTCAAAGCTATTGTCTGTACCTTTAGCTTCCAAGGTATTTTTTAAATTAGAAGTGTATCCTTTATTTTTCTTTGGTTTAACACAAAAGATATGCATTCTAGAAATAAAAGGAAATAAGATTTTCTGGGAAACAATGAATTGGGGAGGAGTAATGGAATTCCTCTGTGGCAACTCACTATGTCCATTATAGTCTCACTTTTCTATAACTCACAATCAACCCCGCTGGGCAGGGGGATGGGGAATCACAAGTTGTGTTTGTGTGTCAACAATGTATGTATTGTGCAATACACAGTTATATAAACATGTTGTTGACTGAGAAAATTAAGAATGTCCATGACATTGGCATAACCGCAAGTAGAAATTATGGGTTAACCATAAATTTTAGTGATAACTGATATTTTAAAAGCTTTTAAGTTTTACTTACCTTTTTCATCTTGTAATTCGAGTGTGACTGATCCCAAAACACCTTAGTTCTATAATACCCCTTTATTTACCACCACAAAGATAGCTGACATTGTTCCAGTTAGTTGAAATGTTAGGACAGAAAAAGACTAATGGATAAAATTAATGGAATTGTTTTCATCCTTAATACTTATACCCAGTGGAATCAATTTTCTCGTGCCATGTTATGGTCTGTGATATATGAGCAACACAGAGAAAGCAGAGTAAGGGTAAAGAAATATTTTCTCTGTTCCCCACTCAATGCATAAAATAAAAAGTTTCTTTTCAATCAAGGCAATGTTCCCAATTTCCAAAATCTATGAGATTTTTAAAGAACCTGATCAATCTATCTTTTCTCCCTGCCTACCCTATTTTGTAAAATAACTCTTAAGGGACAGAATTAGAAATATCAAGCTCACATGAGCATGAACTAATACTGCCATTGTAATGAGTTATTATTAAAGTAACAAAAGGTTGGCCAGCCAGTAATGCTTTCCTTCTTCCTCAAACTTTCTTCCACCCACTAATAATAGCATTAATATATACATCAAAGTTTGCAGGTACTTTCTCACCAAATGTATTAATAAAAAGCAAACAAAGATAATTCTTATGCAAGATCTGGGAAGTCATTTCCTAAAATAACTTGAATTTATTATATTTACAAATACTAGGTTTGTGTTATAGGGTTTCTACAACCCACATGAGATCATGTGTAACATGATATATGTGTACACATACACTTAAATTTTTAAGAAATTGTCACAGATTCTCAAATAAAGCTGGGACTCAGGCAATGGGGAATCAATTTATTGGCCTAAGAAATATATTTTGCAGATGAGAAGATAAAGATCTAGAGAGATTAAGCTAATTCACAGACAAGAAAAGCCAGAGACCTAACCTTCAAATTAACAGTCTATTTTTTTTCCAACAGAACAAATTTGTATGTGTAAATTGATGCATCTCATATTAAGTTAAATGTGTATCAAGAACATTGTGGTAGGGACAAGCTAGTTTTTCATGAAATCCATTTTCCCTTAATCCCAAGCACCCAACTACAGTACTTGTATCAGCTCTTCCCAGTTATGTGTGGCTGAGACTCTTAATTCTGGCCACAGGAACATGAGTAGAGATGATGACAACACTTCCAGTCCTGACCCATGACAAACTCCCATGTGAGATTCAAACTGTTTCTTCCCTTGTCTATAGGATAATGATTAATAATAGGGGAACCTGGAGGCCAATGCAGATGGTGCAGCACCTGTTGGCCTGAGAATCTAACACCTTTGTGAAGCAGAGGCCATGGACTTTGTAGACTTCATGGACTCCATTAATAGCCCTTTTTAGAATTCACATAAAGAAGAAAGAAACTTCATTGACATTTCTGGATTTAAATGATACCGAATGGAACATTATGTTAGGTAGTACAGACATACTAAGGATACTATCTGAAAATGGAATTTAGGTCTCTAGTTTCAGATTGGTACTATACCCTGTAAGTGAGAAAAACACAATCAGTTCTGCTTTAAATCTATTTATTAGTCTCAGGAATACTTGTGAAAAGAATACTTCTTTTAAATAAGGGATAGCAACCAAAATTTTAATTAAGGCATTTTAATTAAGACACGTGTAAGTAGTGTAGAGAGAAATCAAATCCAAAAATCTCTTTTGGAAAGCCAAAGAAGGAGAGCTCTACATTTTAAAATAAAATGTTATTTTCATTTAGTGGTATTAGGTACATTTAAATTAATTAGCACAGTGTGAAAATTATGTGATAACATTATTCAGTATTACATAGTATAATTATTAATGATTCAAATAAATAATGACTATATTTAGGAATTTTTACTGTACATAGGGTGCTATTAATTAGTAGCTTATTCATAAATCCTGCAAAACAATATTTGTTCTATTGTTTTCCTGTATTATTAGCTCAAAGATATGTTAGCTTGAGTGTTCTGGCATGGAGGTCCACCTTATCAGTCTTAAAATCTGCAAACATTGGCCTAAATGGAAACCTGTCTGGGATACCTATAGAATCTGAACACTAATTTCTGGGGCTTCAAGAGAAGTAGTAGTTATGTATTTGTCTGAACTGACAGACAGTAGTAAGAAGCTCACCCAGAGCTAAATATCCTGACATTCACATTTTCACTGAGTAGCAGAGGAGTAGTGGCAATGATGATGGACACCACGGTATAAAGAGATCAAACTTTCACTTTTCTTTGCATTGATGTATTTATGTATGTATGACCCAAGTTTTCCAAACAACATGTATATACGGCTATTTTTTCTTTAGTATAGGAGTTTTGATCAATGACTAAGAGAATGACCAGTAATGTCATTAAAAAATAATAATAATTGACTTCCCTGGAAAAAAATGTTTCTTTAAAATGAGTCTATATAAGAATTAACTCAAAATCTAGAATATAAAATAATGATACCATTTTATCTATAAAATACACAATTTTAAAAAATCATAATATTAACATTGACAAGGTGGAATAATATATAATAATTAATTCTTAAGTAAAATTGCTTAAGAAAATGACATGGCATTAGGCATTATTTTTTCTAATTTGCAGTAAAATATTCTAAAAAAATGTGATTGAAAAAATAAGCCTTATTCTTCACTCCCCATTCATCTATGAGTAAGCAAGTAGGCCTTCACCAGACACTGTATCTGCCAGTACCTTGATCTTGTACTTCACACACTCCATAACTGTGAGCAATACATTTCTGTTGTTTATAAGCCCCCAAGTTTATGGCATTTTTGTTACAGCAGCCCAAATGGATTAAGACAGTAAGTCATCTAGCCATCCTACAGCTGACCACAGACATGTAGTTGAGCCCAGCTGTGTGAAGCCAATGAGTCTTGGAGTGATTAGGTTACACCATATTATTGTGGGTATATGTAACTAAAACAGAATCGTAGATTTGTTACAACCATATTGCACCTCTAAAGACTCTTTAAGCTTATTGTATACATTCTTGCCTTAGACTTGAAATCAGCATGATACTGAATATGAAAAACTCCTCAAAATCACTGTTGATTCAACAAATAATTTAAAAAAATAATTGTGAGGAAAACCCTACAACTTTACAGATTTAAGATACATTTCACTAATATATGGTCATGTTTGGATCCTAATTTTAACAAATGAACTATAAATGAAAGCATTAGTGACTTAAATAGATGCATCTGAATATTCAAAACTATCAATAATAGTTTTGTATAATAATGGTGTTGTGATTATGTTTTTAAAAAAGAATTCTAATCTTTGTGAGCTGCATACTGAAATATTTTAAGCGGAAACTGTATGTTTGGAATTTGCTCAAAATAATTCAGTGTGATAGTGGTACACAGGTAGGTTGTGTTAGCGACCAATGATTCTCAAGCTTCAAGGTACATAAGAATCATTTGGGAATCTTTTTAAAATGCAAATTCGGATTCAGCATTTCTGCAGTGAGGCCTGAGACTCTACATGTCTAACAAGCTCCTAGATGATGCCAATGTTACTGGTCCCCAGAGCACACTTTGAGTAGTAAGGTTATAGATGAAATGAGTGGTCATGAATTAGTAATTGTGTGCCTGGATAATGGGTACACAGGGTTCAAAGAATTATACTTCCTACTTTTATTTATTTTAAAGTTTTCATAATAAAACTCTTTAAAGTAATAATTCTAATTCAGTTGTACAGACAATATCACATTGTCACTGGAACAGTGAGGTCCTAAATTGTATTTTTCTCACTGACTTTAGGTATTCTAGCTATTTTCAAAAAATGAACCATTGAGACAAAAGGAATCCAAAAAGGCCTTATGGAGGAGGTGTTATTTTTACCTTGGTCTTTATGAGTGGATAAGATTCATGTGTGAGATAAAGGAGTGAAAGTGTAGAGGTAGAAACTACCTGAATAAATGCATAAAGGCAAGAATAAAATTAGCATGATTACATAGAAGACTAGTAGCTTGCATGATAATGGAAAATTTGAAAATTATTTACACATTTGCAAGGTTGCCATGGAATTCAAGAACTCAAAATATGTATTGTTGCTTTCTTTTTTTTTGAACTTTCACTGATTTAAAATTGAAGTATAGTTGACTTACAATGTTGTGTCAATTTCTGCCTTCATGGTGAGGCATAGTGATCAACTGGGAAAGAAAAACAAACAAGGAACATAATTTAATTAACCGTTAGATGGTGCCAAAGCCCTCCTGACCATCTCACAGCTTGAATTTATTCCTCCTGCCCTCCCCTATGAAATCTGGAGTAGAATCAGAGTATAAAATAGAAACTCACTGTTTTAAGCAAGTAGTTAAAATAATTAAAATTTGAACCTAGCTATTACCAAGAATTATTTAATCATAAGGGAACTCATGCATTTTAATCAGATATTAAATGCATTTATTAGTTCACATTAAGTGATGGATAAAGTACACATTCATGTTTGACAAGTTTATTCTTCCTTAAATATCTTGGCAAACTGCAGATAAAGTTTTACTGGAAACACTAATAATACCACTAAAATGAATTCTGGAACCTTATTTATTATATCCATTATTGTGATTTTTTTGAATACATTTTCAAAACTGAAAAAAAATAAGTGAATTATTTTTTTCCTAAAGCTCTTCATAAAAGAATAAACTTAATATTGTTATTATAAAAGAACATGTGACTTAAGTACCAACATATATTTCTGAAAAGATATTTTAAAATTAGATTTATTAGGTTATGTTTTGACCACACAAAGGTCACTCTAACCTTATTTTAAGTGCTTAATTTTTCATGCTAATTCCAAGGTACTAGAGACCAGGAGGTTAGCAATCTTATTAAGACAATTCTATTAATGAGCTACATGTTTAACTTGTCCAAAAATTTCAGTACCAACACTTTTTAAAAGTATTTATGATGAATGATATTCAGTGAAATAAAAATAAATAAGGCATAATTTGAAGGAATGTGTGGTGAGCAGTGTTAAATGTGGAAGGAAATTCTAGCTAAGTCTTAAATTTCTTCATTGGAAATTATGATTGGGAGTTCATAAGTTAATCAGCAGTTGGGAATTTCATTGTCAACAATGTGATAAAATATGAAGCCAGAATAATATGGGTTTGGGAGCAAATTTCAAGTGAAAATTGAGACAGCAGTGGGCACTATTCTTTCAGGAAGCAGGGCACTGAAGAGAAAGATAAAATTAGAACTCTATCTTCAATGGGAATTCAGGAAAGAAGGACAATTTAGAATGCAATACTTGGATTTACCATGTAAATAAAATGAGAGTGTTAGAGTGATATGATTTCCAAATTTGGACACTATTTGGGTAATGTGGAATAGTAACAAAAAAGGCTTTTGAAAAAAGAACTAATAGATAATTTAGTGTTCATTTAGAATCTTATTTCTATGATTGTACAAAGAAATAATATTTTATTTATTCCTCAGGGATAAGGCTATGACTTAAATTGCTTCTGACTACAAAGTGAAAATTATATAACTTGAAATGAGATAAATTTTATCAAAGAATATCAATCAGAAACGGTTTTGCAATTTTCAAAGAGAAATATTGTTTATTATTTAATATTTTATGGAGGAAAAAATTTATAAACAATGAATAATAAAGATTTTTAAAGCCACGTCTTTCATAAAACAGTATAAGTTGTTAGTAATCATAGTAAAATTGCAGACAATTGGATGTTTCTAATTAATAACAATAATTTTTAAGTTACTTAGATATTTTATTTACTAAATAAATGAGCAATTTACTAAATTGCTTAACAAACATCTTTCATTAAAAAATATTAAGGTAATCAGCCTGTGCCTTTAATTCTAAGTCTAAATCAAAGGAGACCAATTAGCAATTTTATTTTTCATAGAAATTCACACATATTACTTTTCCTATGAGCTGTAGACCTTTATATAGTGAAGGTATTTTAACATTAAATATGATAACATAAATTAAAACATGATAAAATATCTGAATAAAATATTTAAAAATAAAATTATCATTGTGCATAATGGATTATTATATTAATTACACCCTTAAAACTTGAAGGTCAAATTTGTTGAACCCCATTAGATATAATGTTTATGGCTAATTTCCAGAAAGTCATTTCATTTTTTTCCTTACTCAAAGACAAATCATAATATCTATGACTTCAAAACAATATTTTTAAATACCCCTAACCTCTAAGTTGGTCAATACAAAACCACTCTAACTGCTTAGGGAAGATTCAGTGGAAAGCAATCTCTTAAACAGAATGAGATGCTTAGCATTTAATATTTTATAATTGATTAGAAAAGAATGTTGGAATCCTTTATGGTCAGAATGCTTTGTAAAGAACTTGTTCATAATGAAAATTGTGTTGTTTAGAGAAGCAAAATCAGTATGGATTTTAATAGTAGGGATTTGGTTTTACTACTTGTATTAAAACAATTATTATGACAGAAGTGACATTTAGAGAACCTAGATATTCAGTGGTATTGCCCCCTAAATTACAAAACTCATTTATGTTTGGTTTAATAATTGGCAATATTTATTGCTCCCAAACCGTGAGCACATTGCCCTGTAACCACATTTTTGTAATCCATCATTTTTGATAATCAAGAGTTGACTTTTGTTCTTAAGCAGGTACTTACTTGGAACTGTGGTATTCTCTCTTACTTTTCAGTAGACTTTACTGATTGGGGATGGGGTGGGGTAGGGTGATGATTCACATTTCCAGTTAGTTAACTAATTTTTTAAAGCATTGTTCAGAAGACATTGTCTTTTATCATTTGTTTATATTTTCCTCTTTAAATCTATGGATTTAATTATGGTTCTTGAGACTTTCATCGTGTTTGCAAGAATTTTAAAATTATTTTTCTTTGTGTCTACCAAATTACACATGGATCATATTAATTTATACTGTTAGACTTTGATCATTGTAATTCCTAATAATATCTTAAATTTAATTTATGAAAAACATAGGTCATAAGTGAAAGAAAAGTTTGTAAGATTCCCCATTAGTATCTAGAAAGTGGACTAGTTCAAAAGCCAGGGCTTCCCTGGTGGTGCAGTGGTCGAGAGTCCAACTGCTGATGCAGGGGACATGGGTTCGTGTCCCAGTCCGGGAAGATCCCACATGCCTCAGAGTGGCTAGGCCCATGAGCCATGGCCGCTAAGCCTGTGTGTCTGGAGCCTGTGCTCTGCAACAGGAGAGGCCACAACAGTGAGAGGCCCGTGTACCGCAAAAAAAAAAAAAAAAAAAGTACAAGCCAGAGCCAAAATTATTCTCCTATTTTGCTGATCAATTGGAGACGGTAAGATGAGATATAAAATTCAATACATTAAGACCTGACAGATACAGAGTTTACTCATTATGTGTGCATGTTGGTGGAGGCTGGGGGACAGGGTTGAAGGGACCTGAGTGAAGTGATTATTTACTATTCAGGACACTAATTTATAATCCTTATGTAAAAATAAAGATCTATGTGAAGGGAGAAAAAGTCAAATTTTCATCTAATTTTGTTGTCTACACTGTAAATTTAAATCTGCAATATTGACAGGCAAGCTGAAAATATACTCAAAGTTGTTCACATTCATCACTACTTAAATCATTTAATTATGTATTTTTTCCTATTTAGCAATTGCATTTTCTGATTTTACTTTTAGAAAGAAATATTTATTAGCATTGATGACAGTTAACGTAAACCCATGTAATGCTTTTGTTAACATTTTCAATTTTCTTTTGAAAAATCTAGATAAAGGTAATTTTATGTGTATTTAATTTTTCAGTTTGGCTAGAGTTAAAAGGAAAATGCATTGCTAGATGTCATGCAGATCAAAATATTGAGGTTCTTTGAATTATTTAAAATCAATTCTTAGATTTCACGTTAGAAATTAGATTTATTAGATTACCTTAGATTATCTTTCTGATAAATATTTTACAATGGTTACATTTTTAAAAAGAATATAAATTAGACAAGTGTGCCTCTATCCAAAATATATTTTCATCTTTGAATGCATTAGACAGATTCCGTAATGCTTTAAAAATTTCAGTTGAACCGTTTAAAATGGAGTCTTAAACATGATTCTTATATAATGATGCTCTTCAGGAAAAGAATAAATGAAATTCTTTCCTTATCATTGCCATTAGATGTTTACAAAGTAATGAATGAATGAACAAATGCTCACCTCCTCCTCTTGTGCTAGAAAATACTTTTAGTAATGAGTATCAAAACTTGTACTTAAAACATTGTATTTTATGCCTTTTATGCCCACATAATTATCATTCTCCTGCTAATTTTTATTCAAGAGAAAACTCATTTTTTATCATACAATTCTTTTTGGTTTAAACTAAAAATCCCACAAAAATAATTGTTAATATTTTAAACCAAAAATATTAGTTGTAAAAAGAATTTATATTGTTACTTGCTTTCTTCTTGCTGTAGGAAAAGTGAAGAATTCCTTTTTTTGGTACTAGTAACTAAAATATATATTCTATGAATCAGTAGACTAAGAGTGTACTTAATGAATCAGCCTTTTAATCTATCTGTTTAGATTGTCAGAGTTCAATGACCATTAATTCAACTAACTGAGTATTTACCATTTTCCAGGCATTAATAGAGGTACTCAGAATATGATAAATCAGTGAACAAAACTGAAAAAAAAAAAAACAAAGCTTGTCATGTGGATAATGAATTTAGTATTTCTTTTTAAATGGTAATAGCATGGAGAAATATGCACCACTATTTTCTGTTTAGATTATGCCAATACCTATGGTGAAAGCACCCACAAAACTTCCAAGCAATAACAAAATAATTAGTGATCAACTAAGTGTACAATTTTATTTTTTTTAAGCTGTGAAAGCCTACAGGAAACACTGTTGAAAGTATTTCTCCATTTACCATAGATCGTTTTCAGACACCTAATAATCACTCATATCTTCTGGAAAATAACAACTGTGCCCCTGTGTTACTCATAAGGGACTCTTTATCTCTAGACTAGATTACTGTATACTTTGAGAAATAAATACATAATGAATTATTGATTTAAAGATAATATCTTTCTGCAAATATTTGTATGCTCTCAGCAATAGAATTAAACACAAAGCATTGAGATATAAAAAATAAATACAAAATTCTGAATTATACATATATTTAAATGAAATATTTGACTTAGAAAACTCGCTTGTACCTTTGTCTACTTAATCAATATTTTCTAATACAAAATAGGTATACTTTTTATTTTTTAAAATTAGTTAATCTTGATTGCATAATCTATATGAGGTAGGAAAGACCAGGCCAGGCACAAGGACAGCCTCCTCATATATAGGCATTAGGCAGAAGTCAAAGCCATCTCCTTGTTTTGCAATTAATGAGGCCATGACACACGGAGGAATAGCATCTAAAACAGAAACTTTGTAGCATCTGAGCAAGAAACTTTGACCCTGAAAACTGTGGAGCATGCTCAATAAAAATACACAGGTTCCTGATGACCCTGTATGACCCTACATGTGTGATGCTCAAATAGTAAGAGATAATTTAAGGAAAAACAGCTCTTAGAATGCATGTACAGTGGATTCAGGAGATAATTGTGCAAGACTGGGAGCTGATGCAACCTGGTGCAATCCAGGCCACACTTCAACCCTCCCCTCAATGAATATTCCACCCCTAATCAAAAGACCCCACCCATTCAAAAGGCTAACAATAAGATAAAAGGGGGATCCAAATAACCTGTGGGGTGCCCCTCACTCTTCTTCCAGTGTGTATTTTTGCTTTTGCCTCAATAAACTGCTCCTTTGTTCTCTGCTTCTCAGCCTCAGTGTTTGGGTTCTCTTTTTCTTTTTTTTCCCTTTGTGTTCCTTGCCCAAGTTCTTTTGGGATGAGTTGAACAAGAGCCTGGACTTTTGATAAAGCTTTTCCGGTATCATATGATATCCAAATCTTAATATTTCATCAAGATTAAATATACAAAAACTGATTATTCTGTCTGCAGCCATCAAGGGTGGAGCTATTTCTTGAGTACCACAAAGGGCAGTCTAAGACGTAAAGTAGTTAGGGTCCCAAACAATGAGAAATTCTCTAAGCAACTGCTTGGAAATTAAAAGACAAAATTTTTAATGTATTTTTATTATAAAGGGGATTATCAGACATTTTAGAAAGGTTCACATGAGTATATTTCCACCTTCTTCATAACTTGGTGTGCCTTTTGCTATTAGAGTGGTAAAGTTGTTTTAGTTCATCCCTTGTGCCAGAGAGAGTTACTTCTTGACTGGACGCCCAGCTGTTAATTGATTTTTCTGTTGTTTGGATTTGGGGAATTAAAATCAAAATATTTTCACATGTAACATGATTAAATATCACAAGGCAGCAGCTCATGATAGATTCTTAATAAACCAATTCATACACATCATCTCTCAGGTAAGAAATCAAGATTAAAAAGGATATTAATTTTTTTAATTAATTTTCTTATTTTTAAAGTAAGTCTGACAGCTCTAGGTAGCCAGAATTAAGGGAATACTTTTATATTACCTATTAATGTCACATTCTTATTTATGCTGTCTTCATAGCATCAATAACCAAAAGCCAAAATTGGTTTTAATGTTTAACACTATCAATAATTATTGATTAATATACTGGTTATTATACTGATTACTGAACTAACCTATCTCTAAATTTAGTTACCAGTGTGGATCTTTCAGCACTGCAATCTATATCAACATGAATTAACCATAGCACTTTGAAATATAAATTGATTTTCTCTTTTTAGATATTTCTGGGGTATTTTCCTCATTTATTTAAACAACATACCATTCCTTTATATAGCTAGCTAAGGAATCTTGAGTTTGAATGTCTAATAGACATTTGAGATACAGAAGTTTTGTCATAGCAGAAAACAGGAAACCAAAGAAACAGTATTAGTTTTTATGTCTCAAAAGCCTAGCTCCTGAAGTGATTCAAGCCAAGGAGAAAAATAAGGGTGAGTAAATGTAACTGCCTATGAAATGAGAAAAAGTCCTCAAGGTAGGAGAAAATAAATGAAAGGAAAAGGAATTTTATATATATAATATACATGTATATGTATAAATACATACACAGGGTGAGTGCTGGCTGGAGGATGGAAGCAATGGATGCGTGTGTGCTCTTGGGTAGGCACTCACACATACGCGCAATAGGTATGAGGAATATGAGAGTGGAAATAACTAATGCCTCAATGCCTAAACTGAGCAAAATTTGTGGTAGAGTATTTTATGCTCGATGGAATTACTCATTATACTTATTCACGTTGGTCCAATTCCTGGATATTCAACATATGTCCAGGAATATCAAAGTCATCCTTTATTTCTCAGACTTTCATTTCCATACAGTTCTATGGGCAGTAAAGCAAACCCTACCCACAACACACATGCACACACTCCCTATAAGATTTCCTTGCTTTCTTTTTTGTTTTCCCATGAGAACGTATCAATATGTGACATGTTATAAATGTATGTTATTTATCTTTTCTCTTCCATCCCCTATTCCCTTTGGAACATAAGTTCCTGAGGGTAAGTGGTTGATGATGTTGCTGTTGTTATTGATGTCAATTTTACTGTTCTTTCCCCACCACCTAGAATATTGTCTGGCATCCAACACATACCCAGAAAACTTTTATTGAATAAATGCATGAATGAACACATATAAGTAAATAAAAGATAAATGCAAAATACACAGTGCATGTAAGAAGTACTATGTAGATTTAAATAATATATGACCTAGGGTATATAACATTTTATAAAAACTTTAAGTGGAATATAATCTATAAAAACTATGTTGTATGCCTTAAACTAATATAATATTGTAAATCAACAATTTTTAAAAAATTAAATAAGCAAATAAAAGTTTTAGAGATAATTTCTGATATTAATTAAGGTAAGGTTGCACTGAAGAGGTAGGATTTGAATAATGCTTCTGGAAGTTGGGTGGAGTTTTAACATCTGAAGTGGTAAAAGAAACACAATTTCCAATATGTGTTTGTATGTACTGAGTGGTCTGGAAGAAGCAATATATATGAATAAGTAGTGCTAGACACGTATACAGTATAGAGAATTTTTCTTGGAGGAAAGGTTTTATTTTATAAAGTTATAAATGAGCAAAAACTATGGAATTTAATTAGCAAGCAAACAAATCCACTTGAACTGCTTTAGTAAAAGATTGGCAAAGAGAAAATGAAGAGAAATAAACTGTGAGCAAATACAGACAAATGAGATATAAAGACTACAGGCAGTGGGACAAATTAGGGGCAAAAGTATAGAGGCAAAAATTTTCTTAGTATTATTATTGGCTTCAGTATTAATAGTGTTAAATATTTAATTAATTTAAAATAGTCTTAAGTATTAATGTTAAGCTATTATATAATTTTGGTAATTTAAAGACAAAATTGGGATTGGGATTGGAATTTTATAAACACTCATTTACATTATTCTGTTGAATTTCAACAATGTTAGTGTAAAGTAAGGACAGATGTTCTCATTCAAATTTTAAGCAAGTAAGAAAATTGAAGTTTAGAAAAATTAATGCTGGCTCAAAATTAAATGATTAAGTGGCACACCTGGACAATAATTTTATTCTTCTGACATAAACCTAGTTGTTTTCTTCTACATTATCTTTCTGCTTACATTGTCTAGTTTAATACCAGTTTTTAAGTAGTGATATACAAATGGAATGGGATCCTGGCTAAAAAGACTCATGAATAGCTGAGATTTTCCCAGGCTATCATTTACAGTCATCATGGTGTTACAATGTTTAATTTCCTAAGTTACAGTAAGTTTGCATTATACAATGATTAACTGATCAGTTTTATATAAAAATTTTGGTCCTTCCAATTCTCTGTGACTCATTTTCCTAGCCCCATGAGTTTGATAAGGAACTAGAAATGCTGCTGTTTTCACTAATGAGCATGTCTTGAAAGCATGATTAGGTCAGCTGTATGTTATAAATTGAGTTTTTCAAATAATTTAACATCTCCTTAAAGAGTCCATGAAGTGGTAAAATGAACCTTAAACAAAGTCAAGACTAGAGAAAATAGTACCTTTTATGAAAGTGAACTTAAAGTGTCAAGAAAACCAAAAATAGTAACTTTGCAAAGTTTAGAACCTCAAATACATAAGTATATTGCCATACTAAGTGTCTTGAAATGGGTAGTTGTTCAGTGCCCTACAAGTATATTTATCCTTAATACATTTGCATTACTATTTTTGGAAATGAATGCATAATAAGTAGAAGATTTGCTGTAAGTATTCTTCTGTGCTACACTACTTAAAATTTATTATAATACTTCATATTATCCTGTGTCTCACATTTAACCTTATATATGTTAAACCTCAAAATATCTTGTAGAAAAACAATACAGACATTTAGAATGTAGCAAGTATACTAAGGTAATATATTGCTTGAATTGGGGTAATGGGGGGTGGGAATAGCAATCTATGTTATCTATATATTTATTTATCAGATTAATCAGGTTTAATCATGTATAACTAATGAATTAGAAGTGAAGGAGAACCCATATATACCCACAACCCTTTGTCCTTCTCTTTCACCCATCACAGCCAATACTTATTGTCAGATATGACAAGGAGATTATGGTGCTTCATTTCCTCCTAGTTCAATTTGTTTTTTCCTTTTCAAATTACATCTTTGTTACTTTTTTTTTAAGATTTTTTTTTGATGTGGACCATTTTTAAAGTCTTTATTGAATTTTTACAATATTGCTTCTGTTTTGGTTTTTTGGCTGTGAGGCATGTGGGATCCCAGCTCCCTGACCAGGGATCGAACCCACACCCCCTCTGTTGGAAGGCGAAGTCTTAACCACTGGACCACCAGGGAAGTCCCTTTGTTACAGTTTTTAATTAATACTTTTCAGGAACACTTTTCACATTGATAAAGTCCTACTTTACCTTTAAAAATCATAATAAAATATCACAATTGTGCAAGACTTAGATGTTCATTAAGGTTATGGCATAGTATGTAGTAATATATAAATGCATTAGTTGACACAGAAACATACTCTTCAGATTTCTTCATTCCTGAGAATAAGGTCACCACAAACTATAAGAATTAAATAAAAAGAAAACCATCAATAATTGATAATTGGCTAAGTGTTTAGATTGTTTAAATATTTGACAAAGACATATATACCTTCGGTTCAGTTCCTGAGAAAGTATATTATGTGCAGGTTTTTTTCAAAAATGGAGAGAAAATGGAGGGGAGGAAAGGAGAAGAGAAGAGAGTGAATTAGTTAGTTCCTCACTTCAAAGAGATAATATTTTCAGTTTGGGTATAATTAGAGAATAAAAAAACATTATATTGTGGGCTCTGTTTTTCTAAAAGGATAATAATCAAGGAAGTAATCAGAGTGTGGTAAAAATGGGGAGAAGATGTTGGGAATAGACCATAGAAATAATTTATATAACATGTCATGGATGAAGAAGGCAAGTTGGAAGACATTTTTTTAAGTAGAGTAAGTAGATTGAACAAGTACGCCTAAAATGGTATAACGAAAGCTTTGACTAGACTGTATTGGAAAAGTCATGCCATGAGATTATACCATCCACATAATTTGGGAAGGCCGCTAATGGAGTAGAAGCTAGAGTTTATGAAACAATTTAAGTTAAATGAAACAATATGTGGAGCACACAAATATTTTGAAAACAGTAACAAAATGATAAATCATGTATTGGGAAAATTACAATTTTTGAATGTGGTAAAAGGATTGCAAAGGTAAAATAAGTATGTGTATGACAGAAATCAAATGTTTAGTTTGAACTATTTGAATTAGAGTGGTAAAATATAGAGTATCTAAACTAAGTGGCCAAATAGGATTGTGGCATTGCCAATTGGTGACCGTTTTTTATAAGGTTAAATAAGTATCATTCCAAGTCAATTTGCTTTTTGAACTTTGTCTGAATTCTGAATATGCAATTTTACAGGCTTATTCTGTAGCACTTTTTATTTTTATTTTTGAAGGGTATCTATCTGAAAGGCCTTAGTGTACTTCATGGGTGGCTTTCTCTAAAAAATTTTTTTCTTTTTGCAAAATATTTATGTATGAGAACATGAAGATAAAGACATTTATTTTAAAACATTTCTAATTAACAAATTTGAAAATATGTCAAAATTATCATGCTTTTAACTAATTTCCCACATGTATCTTACTTATAAATAAGATAAATAAAATAGAATGTATGTATAATATAAATGATAAGTAATATAAAATTATATATAAATAATGCATATTATATGATTTACATTGTTAAATTGACAGCCTTACATATAAAATGTACTATACTTTTTCATTTAAAATATAGGAAATTTTAATCATCTTAAAGTGGCTTTCCCCACTGTTATGATTATTAATTTTTTTAATATAAAAACATATGAAATAGTTTATGTTTGAGATATTTTGAGTATAGACTTTTTCATTAAAGCATGTTTTTAAAACATTTCTAAAATCAATGTATTTATAATACTTCAAAAATATTTATAAAGAAATTGTTTCCAAATACGCTTACCTGGTACAATCATATTTATATTACTGAAATATTCATCTTATAAATTTAACTGATTCACATATTATCCTGAGTAGATTATGCTATATTTGATAAAATGAAAACAAATAATAAGATATTTGGGTCAGGTTTTCACCCATCAGTTTTCCCATTGCTTAAATTGCAGAGTGTTATCTCTAAATAATACAACTTGATGCAAAAATACATGAAAATATTAAGTGAGTTAGTAGTATTAAACTTGGATATTAAAAAGCACTTGAATAAAACATTAATTATCATGATTTGTTGATGCTTTGCCCTTTATAACAATAGTTACAAGCACAATCAGCATATTTAAATGAATGTTGATTTTCCCATCTGGATCTGAGCAGAGTTTCGTCCTCTCAAATGCTAATTTTTGAGAGACATAAAGATCTTTATGGTCATAATAAAGCCATTAATATAGTTCACATGATTTTTTTATACTAGATTTTCTACAAATAATATTAACTCTATTAATTTCCAGGGCCACTGAATACAAGTGATTATGGAGGAACTGCCCTGTTATGGCCATGAGTAAATCATGTTCTATGCTCCACTGGACAACACCCCTTAAAATTATACTGGAATCTATAAATATAATCTGGACAAAGGATGGAAGAATTTATGGTAAGGTAATGACAGTATGATAGTAAAGCAAAAATAACTGAACTGAAATTTAAGAGATCTGTGGCCTACCTGTTCTTTTGCTAGTTGTGTACTTGTGGGGGTATACCACTTTACTTTATTGGGTCTCAGTTTCCTCTTTTGTAATGCTGAGGGTTATACTAGATTTTACAGTTCTAAAAATAATTTGTGATTTTAAAATTATATTTGTATGCAAATAGATTATTGATTAGTTCAATTAATTATACATTAACTTACTGAAAGCCTCCTCATTTTAAACTGTGAAAGTTACTTTTGTGAAAATAGTAGCAAAACTAGAAAGAATCCAGTGGTTCATCCAGAATTTAACTTATACTAAAGTTCTCAATATGGAAAAGTTATCTTTGAATTGTCTCTTTACTTCATGATGTTATATGCCACAGTTTCATTGGTTTCTGACCTAGCTAGTTATTAGTATGCTTGATCTTGTGGGTATATAATTCCTGCATGAAAGCAGACTTGATGAAAAGTTAAATAAAATCTTCTTACATGAAACCAGTTAGTGGAATGTTGCCATTATGTTCATTTATCATATTTTGGTTGGGATATATTGTCTTTGTAGAAAGATTTTACTTCAAAATATTATGTGCAGAGAGTAGAGATTATGCACAAATGACCAAAATATCTTATATTTTCTTTTGGAATGTAATAAATAGTATTTATTTTATTCAAAATTTCACTGAAAGTGTACAATAAACACACCTCTTGGGAGTAGTCAAAATGGCTGAGGAGGAGGAGGATGTGGAGTTCATCTCTCTCCACAAGTGCATCAAGAATACATCTACAAATGGAACAATTCTCACAGACAACAAACTGAACACTAGCAGAGGACCTCAGACACCTAAAAAGACAAAAAAATATCCCTGTGTAAGTAGATAGGATGAAAGAAAGAAGAAGGGAAAAGGAAGAAGAGAGGAAGTGAGACAGGACCTGCACCCCTGGTTGGGGAGTTGAAGGAGTAGTTCCCACAACCGGGGAAGACCCTAACCAGTGGGGAGATCATTTGGGACAGAAGTGGAGTTTGGGGGGCTATGGGAGAACGTGTGTCCACTGGTACAGACAGGGGCTGGGTGCTGGAATACGGGGTTTGGAGAGAAAACCTGGGGAAAAGACTGCTGTTGGCTGCAATGACACAGCCTGAGGGGACAGGAGTGAGGAAATCCGCAACGAGGAATGCTTGTGGAGGAAACACAGACCATCACAGAAATGAAGAACCATTGTTGAGTGACACAGAAGGGGCGGGACCACCATTGCAGCCTGTCTCCACACGTGCTGGTCCCTGCTTCCCAGACACTAGGAAGGGCTCCCACTGGGGCGAGCTCCCTTGGACATGCAGCCACCAGCACCCCATATGACCCATTCCCCCCAGGGCTTCCACAACCCCAGTGGCTGCTGCCTTCTCCTCCATGCCCCATCCCAGCCACAGTGGGTGCTGCTGCGACCTTGGCCATTGCCACCTCCATGTCCCATCCTCACCAGAGAGGACACCTGTGCTACAGGGCCGCCTTGGGAGCAGAACCCTGTGAGTTACCCACAGGTCAAGGTGGGGCTGAAAGAATAGATGAGCCCCAGGGACCATGCAACTAAGGAAGAAAAGCTGAAATCTCTCCTCACAGCTGCACAAACTGTGAATTGACACCCCTACAAGTGGCTTTGTAAACTCAGCACCTACAGAATATCTGAATGGACAACAAGTGCTCCCGCAGCCAAGAAGGTTCTAGCTTTACCAACTGTACACTTTGTGGGCATTTACACACAGGGGATGGAACAGGCCAGAGGATTAACTGCCCCCACAACACCCACAGTGGGTCTAGATCCATGATTACTGCAATCCTGGGACCTGACTTCAGTGGATCTACGCTGGTGGCCTGGTTAAAATAATGTCTGAGAGACACCAGGGTCAATTGCCAGCATACCCACAGTTAAGGTGGGGCCAAGAACAGTGCCAACAACAGTGTAATCTGAGAGCTTGCACAAAAGGTGAAATGTGACAAAACAGAGCAATCCCACAGATGAACATCTCCAGAGGAGGAATACTCAATGGCTTCCCTCCAGGTGGGAGTGTTCCAATCCTACCTACTGCACACAACAGATCAGAAACACAGATCAGAAACAGAACTGGAGGACATTAAGACTCCACTTACACAAATGGACAAATCTTCCAGAACAAAAATTAATAAGGAAACACAAGCCTTAAAAGACACATTAGACCAGATAGACTTAATTGATATCTACAGGACATTCCATCCGAAAACAGCAGAATACATTTTCTCCTCAAGTGCACATGGAACATTCTCCAGGATAGATCACATCTCGGGCCAAAAATCAAACCTCAGTATATTTAAGAAAATTAAAATCATATCAAGCATCTTTTCTGACCACAAGGCTATGAGATTAGAAATCGATTACAGGGGGAAAAAAACTGTAAAATACACAAACACATGGAGGCTAAACATATGTTACCAAACAACCAATGGATCACTGAAGAAATCAAAGAGAAAATCAGAAAAGTACCAGATACAAATGAAAACAAAACAGAAAGATCCAAAAGCAATGAGATACAGCAAAATCAGTTCTAAGAGGGAAGTTTATGGCAATAAAATCTTACATCAGGAAACAAGAAAAATCTCAAATAAACAACCTAACCTTACACTTAAAGCAACTAGAGAAAGAAGAACAAACAAAAGCTAAAGTTAGTAGAAGTAAAGAAATCATAAAGATCAGAGAAGAAATATATAAAATAAAGATGAAGAAGACAATAGAAAAGATCAATGAAGCTAAAAGCTGGTTCTTTTAAAGGATAAACAAAATTGATAAACTGTTAGCCAGACAAATAAAGAAAAAAAGGGAGAGGACTCAAATCAATAAAATTAGAAATGAAAAAGGAAAAGTTACAACAACTGACACAACAGAAATACAAAGTATCATAAAAGACTACTATAAGCAACTATATGCCAATAAAATAGACAACCTAGAAGAAATGGGCAAATTCTTAGAAAGGTACAACCTTCTATAATGGAAGCAGGAAGAAATAGAAAATATGAACAGACCAATCACAAATGCTGAAACTGAAACTATGATTAAAAGTCTTCCAACAAACAAAGGTCTAGGACCAGATGGCTTCACAGGCGAATTTTATTAAACATTTAGAGAAGATATAACACAATTGCTTCTCAAAATATTCCAAAAAATTGCCGAGGAAGGAACACAACCAGGTTCATCCTATGAGGCCACCATCACCCTGATACCAAAAGCAGACAAAGATATCACAAAAAAAGAAAAATACAGGCCAATAGCACTAATGAACATAGATGAAAAAATCCTCAACAAAATACTAACAAACAGAATCCAACAACTGATTAAAAAGAGCATACACCATTATCAAGTGGGATTTATCCCAGGGATGCAAGGATTCTTCAATATACCTAAAGGAATTAATGTGATAAACCACATTAACAAACTGAAGTATAAAATCCAGATGATCATCTCAATAGATGCAGAAAAAGCTTTAGACAGAATTCAACACCAATTTATGAAAAAAACTCTCCAGGAAGTGGGCTTAGAGGGAACCTACTTCAACATAATAAAGGCTGTATATGACAAACCACAGCAAACATCATTCTCAATGGTGAAAATCTGAAAGCATTTCTTCAAAGATCAGGAACAAGACAAGGATGTCCACTCTTTCCACTTTTATTCAACATAGTTTTGGAAGTCCTAGCCACGGCAATCAGAGAAGAAAAAGAAATAAAAGGAATCCAAATTGGAAGAGAAGAAGTAAAACCATCACTGTTTGCAGATGACATGATACTATACATAGAAAATCCTAAAGATGTTACTAGAAAACTACTAGATCTAATTAATGAATTTAGTAAAGTCACAGGATACAAAATTAATACACAGAAATCTCTTGCATTCCTATACACTAACAATGAAAGATCAGAAAAAGAAATTAAGGAAATAATTCCACTTACCATAGCAATAAAAAGAATAAAATACCTAGGAATAAACTTACCTAAGGAGGCAAAAGACCTGTATGCAGAAAACTATAAGATACTGATGAAAGAAATCAAAGATGACACAAATTTAGATGGAGAGATATACCATGTTCTTGGATTGGAAGAATCAATATTGTGAAAATGACTATACTACCCAAAGCAATCTACAGATTCAATGCAATTCCTATCAAATAACCAATGACATTTTTCATGTAACTAGAAAAAAATTATTACAATCTGTATGGAAACACAGAAGACTCAGAATAGCCAAAGCAATTTTGATAAAGAAAAACGAAACTAGAGAAATCAGGCTCCCTGACCTCAGAGTATACTACAAAGCAACAGTCATCAAAACAGCATGGTACTGGCACAAAAACAGAAATCTAGAACAATGATACAGGATAGAAACCTCAGAGATAAACCCATGCACCTATGATCATGTAATCTAAGACAAAGGAAGAAAGAATATACAATTGAGAAAAGACAGTCTCTTCAATAAGTGGTTCTGGGAAAACTGGACAGCTACACATAAAAGAATGAAATTAGAACACTCCCTAACACCACACACAAAAATAAACACAAAATGGATTAAAGACCATTAAGGCTGGATACTACAAAACTCTTAGAGGAAAACATAGGCAGAGCACTCTTCGACATAAATCACAGTAAGATCTTTTTTGACCCACATCTTAGAGTAAAGAAAATAGAAACAAAAATAAGCAAATGGGACCTAATTAAACTTAAAAGCTTTTGCACAACAAAGAAAACCATAAATATAATGAAGAGACAACACACAGAATGGGAGAAAATATTTGTTAAAGAAGTGACTGAGAAGGTATTAATCTCCAAAATACACAAACAGCTCATGCAGCTTAATAGCAAAAAAACAAACAATCCAATTAAAAAATGGGTGGAATATCTAAATAGACATTTCTCCAAAGAGGAGATACAAATGGCCAGAAAGTACATGAAAAAATGTTCAACATCACTAATTATTAGAGAAATGCAAATCAAAACTACAATGAGTGATCACCTCTCATCAGTCAGAATGGTCATCATCAAAAAATCTACAAACAACAAATGCTGGAGAGGGTGTGGTGAATAAAGAACTCTACTACATTGTTGGTGGGAATATAAATTTGTACAGCCACTATGGAGAACAGTATGGAGATTCCTTAAAAAACTAAAAATAGAGCTACCATTTGATCCAGCAATCCCACTCTTGGGCTTATATCTGGAGAAAACCGTAATGTGAAAATATTCATGCACCACAATGTTTACCGCAGCACTATTTATAATAGCCCTGACATGAAAGCAACCTAAAACTCCATTGATGATTGAATGGATAAAGAAGATGTGATATGTATATACAATGGGACACTATTCAGCCATAAAAAAATGAAATAATGCCATTTTCAGTGACATGGATGGACCTAGAGTTTGTCATTCTGAGTGAAGTAAGTCAGACAGAGAAAAACAAGTATCATATGATATTGCTTATATGTGGAATCTAAAAAAAGGTACAAATGAACTTATTTACAAAACAGAAATAGAGTCACAGATGTAGAAAACAACCTTATGGCTACTAAGGGGGAAAGTGGGCGGAGGATATATTGGGATATTGGGATTGACATATATGCACTACTATACATAAAATAGATAACTATTAAGGACCTACTGTATAGCACAGGGAACTCTACTCAGTTCTCTATAATGACCTTTATGGAAAAAGAGTCTATAAAAGAGTGGATATATGTATATGTATAACTGATTCATTTTGCTGTACAGCAGAAAGTAACACAACATTATAAGTCAACTCTACTCCAATAAAAATTAATTTTAAAACAAAACAAAAAACAAAAAATACACACCTCTTTAAATCTATTTATGATCTCTTGTTTTGTACATATACATATATAAAATGGCATTGCTACATGTCTATCAATCTATGGATCTATTGACCTATATAGATCGATATGTAAATGTATGTGTAAGCTATTTACTAAGTATGATTTTATTTTAGATTTCTCTTAATTAATGATACTTTGTTCCTTATTTTCCTTGCATCCCAATATTTTTCTGTATTACCTAATATTTGTGAGATTTTTCTCACATCAAGCTTCAAAATACATGCTGAATTCTATATTCTGTAAGAAATATTTATATGATTTTTGAGTTAAAAAATTCTTAAAGCTCCTGAGTTAAATGTACCTAGATTTTAGTTTGATTATTACCACTTCTCAACTAAGTGACCAAAAGCAAATCTAGGAACTGCTAAATCTCAAGCATCTCTCCAATAACTTGGAGATTAGAAAAGTATAAAATATCCATGATTTTTGTGATGACAACATAATTAATTCATAGTAAGTAATCAATAAATGTTATGAACATGCTGAGAGACTATATGCAAACAGTCTCTCATGGCCATAACATATATAAAAATAGAATTCTGACTCACAACCTACAGCAACCTGCCCAGGTGACCAACTGCCTTATCTACAATTACCAGCCTAGGAAGCCAGCTTGCTATAAATCAGACTTGTAGGAAGCCCGATTGCTATCTCTAGTAATAATGTAGGAAGCTAAGCAATAACTTCTGTAACAACTGGCCCTAAATGCTAGGAGTTGATTAGTAACTGATAGTTTTCTTAATTTTTGTCTGCTCTTCCAACTTAGGACCTACCAGAGAAAGCCAAATATGCACCCCTAACCAACCACATAAATGCCTTGCTTCTAGTCAGCCTGCCACCAGCTTCCCCATGTCAGCAGCCTCCAGTCAGGACATACCAGAAGCCTTCCTCTTGTTCCACTAGAAAACCTCCCTTGCTTGCCTTTGAGTTTTTGCCAAAATTCAAGTGAAGGTAGCTGACCCCCTTGCTATAGCAAGTTGTAAATAAATTGCCTTTTCTCTTCTCATTTGGTTTGTCTTCATTTTTGCTTTGCATAAGAGATAACATTAAAAGCGTTGATGTCATTGTTCATTACATGACATATGACAATATACACATTGAATATATTGTTAGACAGCATTATCACATATGCATAATCTGATAATTTTAAACATACTTGTTCAAAACATAAGTAGCTTATATAATTAACCGAATCAAAGCATGGTAGGACTTACCTAATATGTAAAAACCCATTACTCCAACTTATCACCTAGGTTGTACTGCAAATTTTAAATAACATTATACTCAGAAGCTCCAATTGGTGCTCTGATCAATATAATAAACAGTTGCTTTGATTGGTTTATAGTCTCGTTATAAGCTAATGCCATGGGAATGTCTGCATGATTTTCATGTAGCTGCCCCTTATTCATTCATTCACTTGGTAATACTTTTGAGTAGCTATTGAGTATGTGCTAGACACTTTGGTAGGTACTTGGAGTTAACAATAAACAATACAAATAAAATGTAATGCTATCATACAACTTATCCAAAGGAGGATACAGATACTGAACAATAATAATAAAATACAATTTAAAAGCGAATTACATAATATGCATGTTAAGATGGCCTATGTTCTATAGATAAGAAAGTACCTCTGGTGAGGCGAATAGGTTGTACGTGGGAAAGGAGCTAACACTTAACCTAGAGTAATCAGGCTAGGTCTCACATAGAAGGTGATGCTTCAGCAACTTCTGGAAGGAGTGAGAGAGTCAGCAGATATGATGGGAAAGTGTTTCAGGAAGAGGAAATAGTGACTGCGAAGGTCCTGAGATGGATGTTTGCCTGGAGTGTACAAAAGAGAAAAGTGGAGGCCAGTGTGGCTGGATTAGGATGAGTTGTAGTAGAAGTTGTAATCAGGAAAGTAAGCAGGCAGGAGCAGAATGGGGTAGGGAAGGTAAAACCTGTAGGGTTTACAAGGCATTGTAAGATCTGTGGCTTTTGTTCTGAAAGAGCGAAGCCATTATAGGATTTTGAGTGCATGTGTAGTACAATAAGATTTACATTTTAAAATGGTAATTTAGACATATGAAGAACATGTGAAAAATAGTTTTTAGGAGCCAAATTTAGAAACAAAGATTCAAGACAGAAAGCTATTGTGCTAATCCAGGCTGGAAATGGAGGTGCCAAGCACCAGGATGGTAGCAGTGAATTTGACAAAAATAATAATATTCTTGCAATAGCAATGATATTTGCTGATAGATTAGATATGCAATGAGAAAATAAGGAATCAAGGATAATGCCAAGAAATTTTCCCTGACAAGCTGGAAAGAACATGAGAGAGAAAATGTTACTATCTGTCTGTCTGAGGAGGAAAAAATCAGAAATTCTTGTTCTTATATTCTCAGTGAGTTTCTGGTCAATCTTTCTCCCACCCTTATCCTTGAATTCTATTATTAATATACTATCTGCTTAAGTAAGCTTAAGATTTCTTTAAACATAAAATAAGTGTTGCTTTGGAAAAAAGTATAAGCTTTGGCTAAATATAATTTGAATTTGCACTATAATTCCAAATTGCTCCTTCTTACACTAAAAAAAAAAAAATTGAAACCAAAAGAAGACTAGGTTCTTTTGTCCTTTTTGACCTGGAAGCACCAGTCTATATAATCCACAGCAGCAAAGCAATCAGTTGGGGCAAGCAGGTGTGATTTGCAAGGGACTGAATTTTACCTCCAACATGTCTGAATTCTGCCGGGTGCAGTGCTCATGCAGACCTCAGAATCAGAAGGTGAGGAATATTCTCAGGTAAGAGAAGAGTACGGGATGACAGAACTGACTGCGATGGCTGCTAACTAATAGAAGAGTGCCTCTGTTAAGCATCTCTGAAAGGTCAAATAAAAACTTTCGTATAATGTACTATGAAAATGTATTCTCAGGAAGATGTGGAGTTTTCAACTTAAACTTCATATCTTATATTTCAACTTATCCTTCTAAATCTGCTACTCCTTGGTTTTTCCCACCCATTCAGTTTGCCTAAAGTCATAATCTTTTCTTTTGTTTTCCTCCCTGATGTTCACACTGCATATATAATCATTATCTAATGTTAATACTACCAATAAATAGTAATGATATTAATTACTTATTGAGTTCTGTGTGTCAAGAATGGGGTTAATAGCTTTATATTCATAATCTCACTTAATTACCTCAACAACATTATGAGGTAATTACCATTATTATCATGAAGACACTAAAGCTTCTCAAATAATTAATTTGCCCAAGAAGATAGAATTTTAAAAAATAGAAAATGCAGGATATCTGACTTCATCAAATTATTCAGCCTTCCTATATTGTGTCAATACGACCACCTAAATTTTTATTTACTTCATCTACTTATCTCCATCACCATTACCACAATCTTAATTCAAGCCCACATTCATATATTTCTTTATTCAGTTAATACAGTCTGATCAATTGTGTCTTATCAATTGTGTCTCTCCCCTGCTCTTGCTCCCATACCCATTTTCCACATGGCAACCATAGATATTTCTCAAAACAGAAACAAAAATCATGTTTATCCTCCTGCATTAAACTCACTCATGCTATCATATTATCCTTAGTCTTTTTTTAAAATAGGTAAATTTTATTATATTTTATAAGATAATAAATTATATCAGAAAAATATAGGGCAGGGTGCTGGATTTAGTATTTCCACAGTGATCTTAGGAGTGGTTGCAAAATAAATGAACTGTCATGATTGGCTTTATTGAAAAGATGGTATTTGAGCAGAGATTTAAAAGAGGTGAGAAAGTGAGCCATGTGGCTCTTCAGAAGAGTTTTTCCACCCTTCCTGGGGAAGCATGGCTGACATCTCCAAGGAACAGCAAAGAGGGCAGTGTGACTATAGAAAGGAGAGTTTGGGGAAAGTAGTAGGAGAGGCCAGAGAATGCAGTGGATATAATAGGTAGTCAGATTGTGTAGGGCTTTATAAACCATAGTAAGGACATTGACTTTGAATATTATTTAAAAATAGAGGTCAACATTGGAAGTATGGAAGACATTTAGGAGATTTTTTCAGTTATCTAAGTGAGAGATGATAATGCCTTGAGCCAAAGTGGAAACAGTGGAGATGATAATAATTGATTAAATAAAGATTATATTGAAGTTTAGAGCCATCAAGATTCCTTAAAGTACTGGATGTGAGGTATGAGAGAAAAGAGGAGTCAATAATGCCTTTGAAGTTTTGGGCCCAGTGACTAAAAAAATGTAATTTCCATTAAGTAGCTGCATAGACTATGTCTGAGGGTGGGGAAATAAGGAGTTCAGTAACAGACATGTTAAATTTGAGATGTCTGATAGACATCCAAGTGGAGGTTTCAAATGAGCACTTCAATATATAAGTGTGGAGTTCACAGGAGAGGTCCAAGCTAGGGATTTAAAATTGGGAGTCGCGGCATATAGATGATATCAAGTCATAGATTAGATGGGTGTGTATAAACAGAGAAGAAAAGTCCAAAGTCTGAGCTCTGGGGTACCCAAATGTATAAGGACCTATTTAGACAGGCACATGTTCAGTCCTTTCCTTATGTCTGTATACCAGCTTTGCAAGTCCAGTTGCTTAAATTTTTAACATTCCCAGAGGTAATGAGGGATGGATACTAATTCACCTGAAAACAACAACAAAAAAAGTAGATTAAATTTAAGAAAGACCTTTTAATAATTTTAAAATAAAGTCATACCTGCCAAATAATGTATTTTTGCCAATATCTGTATTTTCTACCAGTAGTCAAATACGTAAAGGAAGCAAAATTGTAATGAGAACACCCTTTTGTAAATATAGAATCAGTGAATGAGAAATTTGCTGCATGATATCCAGGGTAATTTCAGTATAACATATTAGCTTGTTGAGCACATATGTACTTGCCAATGGATTGGTTCATTTTCCTTCCCTGTAGAAAGCAAGACACCTTTGAAGAATTTTCACTTTTTTTATACATCTTTATTGGAGTATAATTGCTTTACATTGTTGTGTTTGTTGTTGTATAATAAAGTGAATCAGCTATGCGTATACATATATCCCCTTATCCCCTCCCTCTTGCATCTCCCTCCCACCCTCCCTATCCCACACCTCTAGGTGGTCACAAAGCACCGAGCTGATCTCCCTGGGCTATGCAGCTGCTTCCCACTAGTTATCTGTTTTACATTTGGTAGTATATATAAGTCCATGCCACTCTCTCACTTCATCACAGCTTACCCTTCCCCCTCCCTGTATCCTCAAGTCCATTCTCTATGTCTACATCTTTATTCCTGTTCTGCCCCTAAGTTCGTCAGAACAATTTTGGTTTTTTTTAGATTCCATATATATGTGTTAGCATATGGTTTTTGTTTTTCTCTTTCTGACTTACTTCACTCTGTATGACAGAATCTAGGTCCATCCACCTCACTGCAAATAACTCAATTTCATTTCTTTTTATGGCTGAGTAATATTCCATTGTATATATGTGCCACATCTCCTTTATCCATTCATCTGTCAGTGGACACTTAGGTTGCTTCCATGTCCTGGCTACTGTAAATAGTGCTTCAATGAACATTGTGGTACATGACCATTTCTTACCTCCATGCTGGCTTTCATGTTAACACTTTAAATTTTAGATTAAAAAACACAATTCTTTTCAATTAATTTTTATAATTTACCATAATTTAATGGGCCCGAATCTTTGACTTGGTCCTCAAGTCACTAAGATTTGAGTCTAGCTTTTACTGAAATGCCTTAAAACACCTACTTATAGATTACTATTTTGGGTAGTTCAACTGAATCTATTTTAACTTTATTCTTTGCATAGTCATTTCTTTATTAAATAAATATTCATGTACCAAACAGAACCTGTATTCTACTAGAGGAAGACAAATATTATAAAGTAATAAATAATAATTTTAAAAGGAAATTTATATAGTCCGTTTAGAACCTAAAAATGGAATAAAATTGAAAGTAAAAATGATAGAGTAAGGAGGATTGGGAGTATTTGGTGATTGTTGTTATTTTAAACAGAGTGGTGAGAATAAGCCTAATTGAGGATATGATTTGGTGGAGGTAAAAAGTTAAGATATGTGGAAATCTGGGTGGATAGCATTTTAGGTAGAGGAAATAGGAGGAGCAAAATCCCTGTGGCAAGAGCATACCTCATTTATATATTCAAGAAAGAGTGATGTGGCTAATACAGTTAGGGTGGAGAGAGTGAAAGAGAGGATGGCAGGAAGGAAATAATGGCAAAGATGGGAAAACCTTGTAGAGCATTTTAAGACCTGAACTTTTATTCTGAATGAAATGGGGAGCCACTGCAGAATTTGTAGAAAAGAAATTACTTGATCTGGCTTACATTTCTTTAGTATCACACTGGCTACTGTGTTGATCATAACATATGGGGCAGGTGCAAAAGCAGATCTTTGAGGAAGTCTTTGTTACAATGCAGAGAAGAGACAATGACTTGATCTGAAAAGAAAGTTGTAGAGGTGGTGAGAGATGTTAGAGTCTGTATATATTTTAAGGCAGACCCCGTAGTAATTAATGACAGATTGGATATGGAGCAAGAGATAAAGAGAGTAGTTGAAGATTACTCCAATATTTTTGTCCTGTGCAACTGGAAGAATGGAGTTGTCATCAACTGACATGGGAAAATATTAGATGAATTAATTTCTCAGAAGATGTTGGGAGTTCCATTATAGGCATGCTAAGGTAGAGCTATGTATCAGACCTTTGAGCATGCATGTGGAATGAGTAGTTGAACATATGATTCAGGAGATCAGAAAGAGTTTTTCACTGTCTTTGCAGATTGGTGATGTTTATTGACATGAGACCAGAAGAAATCACCAAGAAAGTGAATGTAAGTAGAAGAGGTCTAAAGACTAAGCACTGAAACATTTCCAAATTAAAACATTGGGGGTGGGAGAGAAAAGAAATGAAACTGAGAGATAGAGGCTAAGATAGATGAAAACTGAATTGACCACTAACTTTGAAATGTAGGTTGTTATTGATAACTTCGACAAGTAGAGCAATTTTTATGAACTGATTTCTCTTTAAGTAGAATTAATTTCAAGCATGTGGGTTTATTTCCATTTTCCCTCTGTGTCTAACACATAATTAGTAATGGTTTTCTCACTAAACCTCAAGAATATGATAATTTTTTATGGAATTTCTATGCTGTTAAATATCAACTGGGCACATGGCCACCAAGAATACATACTTCTAAGCCTCTCTTTCAGCTATATGAGACCTTGTAGCCAAAGGGATTTATTATTTGGAAATAAGTGGAAGTGTTTTGTGTAATGCTTATCCTTATCCTTCTATACCTATTGTCGTTTTCCTGGTGGTTGAAATATGTTGTGATGGTAAGAGCAGCCATCCTGGACCATGATTCTAAGGTTATTCACAGAGAAAGAATGAGAAGGAAAGAGGAGTAAGAAGGATTACCTGACACCATTAATATCAAAACAGCCCTGCCACCTACCCATATTTTTGCATGAGAAATAAATCATTGTTTTTAATTCTAATTATTATTGTCTTCACTCACAACTTAATAAATATAGGAACCAAAACAAAAACCTTTTCCTTTATACTAAATTTTCCTGTATAAAGTTAAGAAAAGAAAAAAAAGCACAAATAAATTATAGAAAGAAAACTCACATTAGGTATCAGTGAAAAGGAGCATATATTTTTTTTAATTATAGTCAGAGCAGTGGCTGGAGGAAATAGAAAAAAAAAATGGAGAAGAAGCAGAGAATTTTGATTAAAGCACAAACATTTTATTTCAAGTGAAATTAAAATGTTGCCCTTAAAAGCATGCTTAGTGAAGTTGCTGTAAATATGTGTAATATGATTTTCTAACCTCAAATATGGTCCTAAATTGAATTAATTAACCTAGTGTTTCTCAAAACATGTTCTCAAAATAATCCTCAAAAAGAAAGTGAGAAGTCTTGCATATTTTAATTTCCTTTTGAGGACAATATTTACATTGAGGGAGTTAGACTGATAACACATTAAGAACAGTAAAAATACTATTTGATTTTGTTCAACCAAAATTTCTCAAAGACTGCCCCCATGATGGCCATTTTCACATTGTTATTAATATCTAACACATGCTTTGGAAACAATTTGGCAAACTAAAGTTTTAGATAAAACTATGTTAATAGGAAAACTTTGTGTTATATAAAAGAAATCTGAGTATTGATTTTATTGATGCAGTAGCTAAAATATCTTTGCAAAAATTACAATAGTAAATAAGCTTTCATTTTCTGAATCCAGCTTAACTCTTCTTTCTAATCACCCCCTGGGTTTCTATTATCTTTCCTCTTGGTTAAAAATATAATAATAATAAACAAAACATGTGCTTCCTTGCCTGGAAGATTCCTGACAACCTGTGTGAAAAAGTAATTTATTCCTAAGTGGCAAATCTATTTAATACCTTCCAAAATGGAACCACCAATCAAGCATTAAAATTATATTTCAACCATGATCAAACAAACGTAGCATAATCAATTAGGTGTTAAAGCATCTAAACACAATTATCCAAATGAGTAACTGAATCCAGAAAGTATCTTCAAACTTAAAGCAAAGAAAGTAACACTTTCATGCTTATACATATATTTATAGAACACCCATGGATACAGGTGTAATTACAGCACTTTTAAAGACAAATATTTAATCTTAAAATCTTTACATTTATCATTTAGCTACATGTTAACTAAGCTTACAGTTAGATAACTTTAATGATTCTAAGAGCCACAAATATCTCCTAGATACATAAAAATGCTATAGAATTTTCTCTCAAGTCTGTATTTTTACTTCAAAATTATGTTTAATAAAATATTTATATTAGCAATTAGTTATAAAAGTTCATTATACTGATTTTTATTATTTTATACATGAATCATACTGATTTATAATAGGAAACAAATCATTTGATTACCAATACAAAAGCTCAAGTAAACTGCTTATTTATTACAATTAAACTTCCAAAATATTTGTTTATTGAGGCTTAGGTATTAGTCAATAATTTTTCTAGGCACTAGGAATAACAGGATGACTAAGATACTGTTTCTACCATGTTATATGCCCCTTTAACAATGAATTCCTACTTTAGCTCAAAACAGGTCATTCACTGGTTATTGTATTAAATGAGTTAATAGTATCTTCCCTTTTGTTATGAAAGCAAGTATCTGTGTCTATCACAGTTCATGAGACATAGAAAGCATTTAAAAATATTGAAGTGAATGCTATCAAACTTAGCTTTGTTGGAATGATTTACTATTTGCTGTAAAATATTCTTCCAAATTAGTTTTTGAAATACCACATATTTAAAATTACATAAATCTGCATATGCTATGTTAGAAAGCTTATGTATTAATGGAAAATACCTGATTTATTCATAACTGATAATAAATAGATCTTTAAAATATGTCATAACACAGTTATAAAAGAAAATAATCATATAACTACATATCCAAGTTATGAGATGACAAAATTATTTTTAGATAAGAACATTAGTAAATGTATAATATTCCATTTTATTAAGCTACATAAATATACTTCAGAGTTCTAGGGAAAAATAAAATGGCTCTAGATTAGCTGTTAGAATCAGATGATATCAGAGGAAGAAAATAGTAACATGCTTAACTAGGCTTACCCTGAGAAGTCCAAATCTTGTACAAGATAGTGTAATCAAGTAATGTTTTGAATTATCATACCGGCACTAATAGGTTTAGATAACTGATAAAATGCTATACATGGAGTAGTGGCAAGGAGCTGAGAACACAAACACAATAAAAATAAAATCAAAGGAGTCCCGAATATGGTGAAGGATGAGCATATATGTTGCAACATGTGAAAATTTTCAATAAATGTGGGTACAAAATTCCTCCTGGCAAAATGGAATATCAATAAATTTTCCCCAAAAAAGTCCAGGAAACAAGGACATTTAGGCTAAATCTTGAAAATTGATTAGGAAAATAGGAGTCAGAGAAGTAGGAAAATGCCTTCTAAGTATAAGAAAAGAATTTTTCAGGGGCCTTCCCTGTGGTCCCGTGGTTAAGGCTTCACACCCCCACTGCAGGGGGCACGAGTTAGATCACTGATTGGGGATCTCACATGCTGTGCAGCGTGGCCAAAAAAAAAAAAAAGGAAAAGAAAAAGAATTTTTCAAAAGAATTGAGTAGTGATATCATGTGGAACCTCTAAAAACAAGGAAGGGTTTTGTTTAACTGGTATGTAGCCAGGGTAGTGATGAACAATGAGAGGAGGTTCAAACAGAAAGCTGAAGAAATATCTTTACTAAAGTAGCACGTAATAGGGAAGATCTTGGATATCATATATTAGCCATGGAGAAAGTATTAATTATTTTAAATACTGCAGTAAACTTAAGAGAGTTGTTACAGGGAAATATTTGGTTGATGGCCTGGGAAGCAAAGAAAGGTGGAGGAAGGTGTATCAGTAAGGATTATATGAGGTTGAAAAAGAAAGAAACAGAGCTTGATCTAGAAATAGCATCTATTAAACTCATTGCTAAAATTTTTTCTGGTTCCTAAGTAAGTGACAGATAAAATTTGTTTACAAATTGTGTATAGACATACCTCATTTTATTGCACTTCACTTTATTGTACCTCACAGACATTGTATTTTTTTTACAAATTGAAGGTTTTTGGCAACCTTGCATTGTCATATGATGGTTAACATATTTTTTAATCACTAAGTAATTTTTCAAATAAGGCATATACATTTTTTCATACATAATGCTATTGTATACTTAATAAACTACAGTATAGTGTAAACATAACTTTTATATGCACTGGGGAGCCAGAAGAGTTTGTGTGATTTGCTTTATGAGAATATTCTCTTTAGTGCAGTGGTGTTCCTGTGAAGGGATAAAGCTGATGGAAAGGTCTCTAAACCCAAAAGGCTGCATTGACTGGGATGACCTTGACTGAGATATTCAGTGCAGAACAGAAGGTGATAGGTTGAAGGGAAAAATAAATTCAGTTATTGATTTTATTTTAAAATTTAATATATCTTTTACATAATCAAAAAATATATAAGCCTCTTGGAATTATAGTTTTCAAACTCAGGAAAGGTATCTGATTTGAAGATGTATATATTTAAGTATTGGCATTTATCTTATTTGGAATCACCCTCTCCAGTCAATACATAATTAAATATTGTGAGATGCACCTTCTAATTTGGATGTGGGAAATTACTCCTCGCAAAGTAAGTTTTCCAGAGATAGCCATGACTAGTGAGAGTTATCCCTTGACTTTACATTTACTTTGAAAAGCAGGAGATAATCTCAGCCTTTGGTAAAATTTATCACTCAATATTGATAAAACTCTCAGAAACCTAGGTATAGAAGGGACCATGCTCCACCTTATAAAAGGTATCCACAAGACAGCTACAGGTAATATTATGCTTAATGGTGAAAAAAGATGTTTTCCACTTTGATCAGGAACAAAGCAAAAAAGCCCTTGACTACAGTACTATAGAACATCACACTTGAAGTCCCAGGCCTCGTCACCTGTGGGATTCAAGCCACGGTCTCTCCCAGGCTTGCTTCAGCCAGCATCTCTATTTTCCTTTGTGTCTCTCCTCACACTTGGACCCCTGGCCTTTAGTCATCCCCACCTGCAGTATTTACAGTGCCTGGCAGGAGTCAGGCTTGAGTGTCTTTTCACAGATGTTCCCTCTGCCGTTAATGCACCTCCTACTCCAACTCTGCATAGCCTCATCTTTCTAGATTCTACTTCAGGGTTATCATGAAGCCGTCACTTAGATATAACTTTTTGCCTCCATAGGCACCTCTGTGCATAAAAGTTATGTTTATTTATCTCATGTGATTGAAATTTTGAGTTTATCCATCTTCCTCCTGAATGAAGGCTTTAAGGGCAGGAGTCGTTTCTACTCCTTAGCACAGAGCAGATGCTCTTTTTCTTTTTATTTAGGTGCTTTTTAATGATGATAAAATGTATGGTTTAAATCACTCATTTTATAATAATTTTGCTTTAGGTTGTGACAGAAATGAAGTTTACAGAAGCCGTGTTCCTGCGATAACAAATAAAGATGTGACCTTCCAGTTGTGTAGAGCTCATAAATGCTGTGTAAGTGCGTCGGGTGCGCTAAGGAACCTGGAGCTAAGTGGGCTACTTCTGAGAGAGAGAGACTTAACTATGTTCACAAAGGTAAGCCTTCATTGTTTCCTGCCAACATTTGATAGTTGCTTTTGGGGCAAACTAAACCAATAAAATTTTAAACTGTTCCTCCCCAGTAAAGGGACTGAATATTTGGTCACTTTGGTGCACCTGTGTCTTGCGAATTGTCCAGCTGGAGATGGAGGTTTAGAAAGTGAGTTTCAGTCTTGTTTAAGTCTCGTCCCATCGGACTGGTCTCGTGATTTCCTACACACCATGTCTGTCTACCTTTTCCTGTCTAGCTTTCCTTGGTGGTGTTCATGCGTAGATTGTCTCCTGTACCTGCTCAAACCTTGGTCCATTCTCATTTGTACCATGGAAGTTTGTCATGCTGGATACTGTCAGAATTAATCTTACTTAAGTTTGTGTTAAGCCACAAACCACGCGTTTTCTATATTTTCTGTTTTGTTTATTTTTTTGTGGTTTCTGTGTTTATATTTTTATGGTTTCTCTTCAAGAAATAGTATGGGAAGGGAAATAGCAAAATGTAAAGAGCAAAAAAGTCATCATTCTCTTTAAATTGTTAGAACGTCTATCTACGTCATAATTATAATGCACTGTGGTATGTGTTCAAATAGGAAATATATGTAACGTCCCGTAGGAGCAGCAAATTCAGTTGTGGTGAGGGTGTGTCATGGAGGTAATCACAAAGCAGATGACTCTTCATTGGGGTCCTGAAACGTTAGTGTGCGTGCCCTATGTCCAGTAGTGGTCTGGAGGGGTCAGGAAGCCTGCCTTTCAGTTTGAGGGAACAGAGGGTTTGAGGTTCTCTCTCTTCTATTGCTCTAGTATACTGCATAGCAGCTAATAAAATACTGGGTTTATAGTTGACATTTACATCGCTGATTGATCATCAAGATTGACATGTATCATTGGAACTGAAAATCGGAAGAGTCTTATGCTTTTTAGGTTTTTCTTCTTTTTCCTTTGTCTCAAAAGTATGTCGTACTTTACTGAGTGGTTGGCAATAAAGTTTGCAGTATTCAGCGTATTCCGTTTTAGTACCTAAATAGAATTAAAGTGTTGCTGTAAACTGGAATGAGACTTTGTTACTGACAAGTTTTGGAACACATCAGTTCATCAATTACCTTTTTGGGAATATTGTTGTTAATGATTTTTAAAATGTGGCTGTAAACCTCCAATTGACTCAAGAAAAGCAAATAAGTCAAGATTGACAAATGTATAGGCTCTTCATCTTATTGTGTGTGTGGTTTTTTTTTTTTTCCTTGTAGTTTTTTGTCAAGGTATAAAGAACTCTATCACTCTTAAGACAGTATACTTCACGGGCTGTAATCTGACATGGCAGGGAGCAGATTACGTGGCCAAGATCTTAAAGGTGATTTTATGTTTAAACTTTCATGGAAACATATGTGATTGAAGCACATTAATATGTTGACACAGATGGCAGTTAATTTTTGTCTTTTGATACCTGTGAGTGCATCTTTCATTTTGTTGAAAGAATATGACCAGTTGTCAGTTTGGGATTCTACCATTTAGTAAAGATAGTCCAGTTAATTTTAGAAATAAGAGATTTAATATACAATACATAATAATACTTTTATGTATTTTTAGTTACTGAAAACACTGATTGTGGTGCTGTGCAGAAACTATGCCATTAGAGTCTTCAAGATTTAAATGAATCAAGTGTCTATTAGCTGCTGTAGTTTATAAACTAATAAAAATTACTACATCAGCAACTTGTAAATACAATTTTTCAACTAATACCTTAACAAGTTTACAGTGGTTCTAATTCCTGTACTTAGGCCTAAATTATTTAGTAATTTGGCATGAAGCCTTTTTAGTAGTTTGCTGGTGCAGATCAGGGATAGGTAAACTATGGCTGGTGGGCCAGATCCAGCCTGCCGCCTGATTTTGTAAAGAAAGTTTTTTTGGAACCTAGTCACACCCATTGTTTACATGGAAGCTATGGCTACTTTCAGCCTACACCAGTGGGGTTGAGTAGTTGCAACAGAAACTGTATAGCCCACAAAGCTGGAAATGTTTAAATTTAGATTTTAAAAATTGAAGAATTCTTTGAGCCTCTACAGGGCAAGTCCACTGACCCCTGGGGGAGAAAACAGTCAAGAACTTGGGTGCCGAAGCCAAATGGCCTGGGTTCAAATTCCCTTTCTCCCTTTTCATAGCTAGTGATCATGGACAAATCACTTAACCTCTAGGCCTCATTTAGGTTTAAATGAACTCATTTGTATAAATAGTGCTTGGCACATACTAAGCACTGTGTAAGTGATTGCTGTTATTTCTGCTTGGAGCTTTTATAAGCTATTGTTAATAGGAAAATGACACTAATGATTTTCCTTTTAGAGTGTCAAAGGCACTTTGAGTCTTTTATTTTTTCAAGAATGTAACAAGACTTTTCTCATTTAAAGTCAGTATTCCCTGTTACCAGAATTTATTTTATGAATAAAAAGAATTGAATGTCTTTAAGACAAGACTTGTGGTTAAATGTCAAACCATTATTTTCCCAAGGCACATCAAACTGGCTGTGCATAGTCCAGGCCTCTGAAGTTTGTGTGCATACCCTAGGTAGCATGTGAGATCCATGTTGTGAATATAGTTTTAAAAATAATGTCTGGGAATTCCCTGACTGTCCAGCAGTTAGCACTCTGCACTCCCAATGCAGGGGACATCGGTTCGATCCCTGCTCAAGGAACTAGATACCACATGCAATAAGTAAAAGATCTGGCAGGCCGCAGCTAAAGGCCCGGCACAGCCAAACAAACAAACAAACAAATAAATAAATATTTTTTCAAAATAAATAAAATAAAATAATGCCTTAGGAGTTAGGGCAACAAAATATTAGAACCTATTTAGCTTTGTATCATGAAAAACTATCTGTGTAGTTTATAATGTACGTAAGTTAAACGTATAGAACTTTGTGTATATAATTTGTTAAAAACGAAGATGCATATTAAAAAGTTTTCTTATGGGTTGCCCAGTCAGGTGTTTGGAGACCTTTGGAGGACAGAATGATGAAATTTAGAACCTCAGCAATGATAGAATTTAGAACCAATTCCCTGACTTAGAAGATAAGGAAAATAATTCTTAGACTGTAATTGAGTTGTCCAACTTTACATAACTGTTCAAAAACAGGTCATTCAGTGGCTGGAATCTAATCACTGACCGACTAGAATGTGGGTCACTGGACTCGTAAAGCAGAACTGACTGTTTAATTTCTCAGCTTGATTCTCCTGGCACATATGCTTGATACGTGTGTGTGTAAATCTCTGACATAATAAGCCATACTCAGTAGGTACACCCTGTTTCCTTATTGAAGCATCTTAATTTTGTCCCATTAAATCTTTGAAGTATCAGACTATCAGAAGGCATGAAGAAACCTGGGCTGAGAGGCTTCATTCCGGGAGACCTGATCTTGACTGTATGCCTGGTTGGAGGCGCATCCCTCTGAACTGCAACAAGCTCATTGGTGACCTGGGTTCGTGCTTTTGCAGAATCTCTTAGTGAGGATTTATGGCTTGGAGGTAAATTCTAAAATTGAAAATATTGAATTTTTGATATAATATATGCTTAGCTTTTGGCATGATACTGTTGTGATAGGATTTTTTTCAAAGCCTCATTTTTCTGATAGCTTTTATGTTGCTTTTAAACTTTCTCTAAGAGTTGCATGTATTCTTTACATATTCTTTTATGTTGCTTTTAAACTTTCTCTAAGAGTTGCATGTATTCTTTACAGAAAACTCTGTATTCTTTACAGAGTTACATGTATTTCTTTACAACTCTTTCTCTAAGAGTTGCATGTATTCTTTAAACTTTCTCTAAGAGTTGCATGTATTCTTTACAGAAAATACACAGTAACAAGAGAACAATTACCTATAAGCTTAATACCCAGACATAAGCACTGTTCATTTTGGTGTATATATTTTCAGTCCTTTTTTAATATATAAATATATTTGTACACTTAGGGATTACTAAACTAGAATTGTAGTATACTTGCTATTTCATATTCCTGCTTTTTTCACTTAATGAGGTATCACGTAATATTCCATCATATTGATGTCCCATAGTTTAATCAATTCTTTGCAATTATATTTAGACAGTTTGCTTTTCCCTGTCACAAGCAATGTGAATACGTTGTATATACGCCTCTATGTCCATCGGGCTTACTTGTGTAGAATAAGGTACTACAAGTGGAATGACTAAGTGTGACATATTTTTAACACTTTTGATACACATTACCAAATCACCACCCAGAAAGGCTATGCCAATTTGTGGTCCACCCCAAGAGTGGATGTGAAGCCTGCCTCTCACAAACACTGGCTGGTAGCACTTTTAAAAAACTGAAAGACTACAAAAATGAGTACCTCTCCCTTTTTTATGTAAGTGGGATTACTCCAAATTTTATACCTTTTTTCAGTTAATTTAGTATGACCATCTTAGCAAGTCAGTAAATTTGCATCTACTGCATCATTTTTTGTGACTGTTCAATGTTCCGTTATATGAATATGCCAGGGTACACATAGCTTATCCAATCTTGTATAAAAGGTATGTCCAGTTTTTCAGTTACAAAAAGTACTCTGATATATATCCTTACCTATATCTCTATTTCTTTTGGTTAAATTCTTAGAGAGTTGTTGCATCAAAAGGGTATAGACATTTTGAAGACTTTTCTTACAGAATCGTGGCTTAATCTGATAGGAGAATAACCACATTTTGTTTTATTTTGTATTCATTTGATTTACTGGTGAGCTTTACTGGCTGTTTGTATTCATTTGGCTAGTTGGTTAATGACACCGTGTGTCCATTCTTCTGCAGTGACAGTTTGTAAGGGTTCTATCATATCCTGTCAGATCCATATGTCTGACTTGTTATTTCTGTATGTCACGGGGTGTTGAAAGACTCCAGTTATTTTAATGTGATGGTCTACTCAACACTTAAATAAATGACTCATGATAGTTTCCTTTCATGTAATAGTCTTTAATATCTTTGCTTTTGTGATGATCCCTTTTGTTTGAATGAGTAGGTTGTTCAGCCCCAGAACTACTAGAAGTCATGATCATTTGTTCTGGTTTTTGTCTGACGTTTTACCGCGAGAGTTCTTGACCATGATACTTTCATGATAGGTTTTTAGTATGTATTCTCTATTCACACATTGTTTGAATTTGTTATTATTTGTATCCTAGAAAACGGTACTTTTGGGCTTCCCTGGTGGCGCAGTGATTGAGAGTCTGCCTGCCGATGCAGGGGACACGGGTTCGTGCTCCGGTCCGGGAAGATCACACATGCCGCGGAGCGGCTGTGCCTGTGAGCCATGGCCACTGAGCCTGCGCGTCCGGAGCCTGTTGCTTGGCAACGGGAGAGGCCACAACAGTGAGAGGTCCACGTTCCGCAAAAAAACGAAAACAAAAACAACAACAACAAAAACGGTTCTTTACTAATGTTGTACGTCCCTTATGTTTTTAGCAGATAATTTACTAATTAAAGTGAGTTATACTTGTAAATTGTTCTCATCTCTACTCAGAAAGAGGTGAACCTAGATACTAAGACTGCTTCCACCCAAGAGCATTGTTTCCTTCTTGTGCAACCTCTGAATTCTTGCACGGAGTACTTTATTCATTTGTCAGTTTCACACGTAAGTATTTTAATACCTATTGTGTGCCAGACACGTGTTTAGGCACTAGAGATAAAGCAGTGAACCAGACACACAAAAGTCTTGCCCTCATGGAGCTTACATTCTAGTGAAGGAGTTCAGATAGAAATGAGTAAATGGAGAAGTAATATAATTTTAGATAGTAGGAGGTGCAAAAATATCTTAATGTAAAGAGAGTGAGCGGGGTCATGTAGGACTCCGTTGGGCAGGTTTGTTAGGGGACAGCTTCACTGGAGAAGTGGCATTTGAACGGAGACCTGAATGAAGAGAGGAGCAAGCCATGGAAGATCTGGGGTAAACACATTCCAGGACAAGGAGCCCATGAGTATGCAGGCATATAGGTGGATGGAGTATTTAAGGAAAAGCAAGGAGGCAATGAGTATGTAGGCAGGTAGGTGGGTGGAGTATTTAAGGAAAAGCAAGGAGACCAACATGGTCAGAGGACTGAGTGCAGAAGATGTGGTATGACATGAGGTCAAGGAGCTAGCCAGGGGTCTGATCTTGTAAAGTCTTGAAGGCCAGAGTAAAGATTTGGATTATTCTAAATGAGTAGAGGGTTTTGAACTTGTAAATGACATGATCCAAATAGTATCTGAATGAGGGAACCTGGTATAGAGGATGGACTTGGGAGGATAAAGAAGAGAAACAGGGAGAGCAGTTAGGAGACTATCACAGTGGTCCAAAAAAGAGACGTTTATGGCTTAGTTTAGGCTGGAAGTTTGGAGCAAGTGAAAAGTGGCTGAATTCAGGTTGTGTTTTGAGGATGTAACTAACAAGGCTTGCCCATAGATTAGATGTGGGCTAAGAAGGGAATAGTAACAAGGAGACAAGTCGTTGATGATTATGTGTGCAACTGGGTGGTATCACTTAGAAAAAGGGAGCTGATGGGAGGAGCAGCTTTTGCGGGAATATCAGGACTTTGGTTTGTTATCTTAGATGCCCTTTATGTATCTAAGTGTCTGGACAGTGCTCAGACTGTACTTTCTATCCAAAGGTATCCAAAGCCACTTTAGATGCAAAATGTTTAAAGCTGACCATTGCTGCTGCCAAAATAGTAGCCACTGGAGGCAGTCTGCAAGATGGCATCTTAGGTTTCTGAGGAAGAAATTAGAATACACAAAGGGGGAGATAAGTGTATAATTACATAATGTAGATTTCATATTTAAATTTATGGGAAAAGCAATAATTAGTTGGCTTTTGGTTTTAAATCTAAATAGCCACTCATTGGGAACTAACTACTCTAATTTCCATTTGTTTTACCTTAGATCATTGTGTGATGAAAGCAGTTATCCAAAAAGTTCTCCAGGTGGAAGGAGTGCCAAGTCAGAGGTATATCACATGTTTCAGTTCTCTTGGAAGAATTTCTCTTTAATGGCTTGTTTTTCTTTCTTTCTTAAAAGAAAATTATCAAGGTACTTTCTGCCATCTTAAAACTAAGTTTTTAGTCAAATGAAATGGCTTTTCTGTTTTTGAAAATGTTGTGTGATGCTTTAATTTAGGTTCCCAGAAATGCAGATTGAAAACCTTTTATTAACTTAAAGTATCTTAATTTCCAATGAAGATCAAACCCTCCTAAATTACCTGAAACTTAAATGGCATATTTATCATTTCTGTCTCAGTACCAGTGGATAACTTCTCCATCGTGAAGGAACCATCCAAAGCTGCTAGACAGAAAAAGAGAACTCTAATTTGGGGAAGTGATCGAAAAGGAAAAGCTACGATTAGAGTTGGTAACTCTTTCTGAACTTATACCCCTTATGTTTTCTGTGTGCTAAAATTAAAGCAGCCAATATTAACCACATGCATATTAGGAAGCCTATGATTATTTTGAGACTTATGAGAATTTATAGAATATAGATATAATAAATGAATTTAAAGAGATGTTAATATTAACCAACAGTATTGTTTGGATCTCATAAAAACTTCGTTATTTTGAAAATATTTCCTGGTTGATAATTACTTCTGACACTTTGCAGTTGAAATTTGGGGTGCACTTTGATGATAATTTTAGTAGTGGTCCTTTTGAGGAATGATTTTTTTTAAATGCAGAATTACCTTTTGCGCTACAAGAAACAAAATTTCTTCTCAGTTCCAACCTTCCCATTGTTTCCTGCTCCTTTCTTAGAGATGCTTACCTAAATTTTTAAATCAGGTAATATCTTGTTTCTCTGAATGATTAAAAAAACTGGAAATATGTATGATCCTTATAAAAGACTTCTACAGACATGTTTATTTACCTAGATTGAACATTTTAGAAAACTATTTTCTAAATGTTTACTGTAATGTATATTTAATTTTCCAAATGGTAGTTAACCCAGGATATTACAACTAAGCCTATTATTTTGTTACGAAATGTAATTGTAATAAAAAGCTTTTGCACAGCCAACGAAACCATAAAGAAGACGAAAATACAACCTTCAGAATGGGAAAAAATATTTGCCAGTGAAGCAGCTGACAAAGGATTAATTTCCAAATTTTACAAGCAGCTCATGCAGCTCAATATCAAAGAAAAAAACAACCCAATCCAAAAATGGGCAGAAGACCTAGACATTTATCCAAAGAAGATATGCAGATTGCCAGCAAACACATGAAAGAATGCTCAACATTATTAATCATTAGAGAAATGCAGATCAAAACTACAATGTGGTATCACCTCACACTAGTCAGAATGGCCATCATCAAAGTATCTACAAACAATACATGCTGGAGAAGGTGTGGAATAAAGCGAACCCTCTTGCACTGTTGGTGGGAATGTAAAATGATACAGTGACTATGGAGAACAGTATGGAGCATCCTTAAAAGGCTAAAAATAGAGCTTCCATATGATCTAGCAATCCCACTATTGGGCATATACCCTGAGAAAAACATAATTCAAAAAGAATCATGTACCACAATGTTCATTGCAGCTCTATTTACAGTAGCCAGGACATGGAAGCAACCTATGTGTCCATTGACAGAAGAATGGATAAAGAAGACGTGGCACATATATACAATGAACATTACTCAGCCATAAAAAGAAATGAAATTGAGTTATTTGTAGTGAGGTGGATGGACCTAGAGTCTGTCATACAGAATGAAGTAAGTGAGAAAGAGAAAAACAAGTGCCATATGCTAACACAAATATATGGAATCTAAAAAAAAAAAAAAAAAAGGTTTTGAAGAACCTAGGGGCAGCACAGGAATAAACACGCAGATGTAGAGAATGGACTTGAGGAGGGGGAAGGGTAAGCTGGGACGAAGTGAGAGATTGGCATGGACATATATACAGTACCAAATGTAAAATAGATAGCTAGTGGGAAGCAGCCACATAGCACAGGGAGATCAGCTCCGTGCTTTTTGACCACCTAGAGGGGTGGGATAGAGCAGGTGGGAGGGAGACACAAGAGGGAGGAGATATGGCGATATATGTATATGCATAGCTGATTCACTTTGTTATAAAGCAGAAGCTAACACACCATTGTAAAGCAATTATACTCCAATAAAGACGTTAAAAATAAATAAATAAAAAGTGAAGCCACCCACAAAAAAATAAATAAACCATAGGAAAATAATACCTATTGTTTACCAAATATTTTCTAAAAGAAAATATTTTGATCAGTTTCTGATTGGATATCCTAGGTTATTCAGACATTTCCTAGTAGTTTGCATTTCTCTATCACTTTTTAAATTTATCTATTCTGCTTGAGATTGCCACTCTTCTTATTAATTTACAATAGCTGCATGTTACTTTATGATTTATCAGTTTCCAGCCCAGCAAATCTATTGAGAGAGCACAGAACTCTGATAAATGTAAAATATGCACTAGTGTAATGTTTTTTGGTTTTTTTGTTGTTGTTTTGTTTTTTGCAGTATGCGGGCCTCTCACTGCTGTGGCCTCTCCCGTTGCGGAGCACAGGCTCCGGACGCGCAGGCTCAGTGGCCATGGCTCACGGCCCTAGCCGCTCCGCGGCTTGTGGGGTCTGCCCGAACCGGGGCACGAGCTCGTGTCCCCTGCATCAGCAGGCAGACTCTCAACCACTGCGCCACCAGGGAAGCCCTAGTGTAATGTTTTTTTAAGAACACTTGATGAATGTTAGCTAAGAAAATTAGTAAAGCAGGGGCTTCCCTGGTGGCGCACTGGTTGAGAGTCCGCCTGCCGATGCAGTGGACACGTGTTCGTGCCCCGGTCCGGGAAGATCCCACACGCCGCAGAGCGGCTGGGCCCGTGAGCCATGGCCGCTAAGCCTGCGCGTCCGGAGCCTGTGCTCTGCAACGGGAGAGGCCACAGCAGTGAGAGGCCTGCGTACCGCAAAAAAAAAAAGAAAATTAGTAAAGCAATAGTGATTTTGAAACCAACGAAGGTTTTAAGAAGCTATTAATAGGGATATTCAAGAAAATATTAAAATATTTTGATACACTCTATTTACAGTATGAGCATATAATTTGGTTACCTTACTTTAGGTGAATGCAATAAAATATGTTTAAGGAGTAATCCATCCATATTAGACATTGTATAATATTTTGTTAAAATGAGTACATCTTTTCAATTTTCCCCTTGAATAAAACATATTCCAGATATGCCTAGCTTGAGTTGAAACTTAGAGTGAAATACAATGACATTAGTCTGGTTATCAAAATTATATAAAATTTTAAGGTGTTAGAATAACTAACGTTTCCGCCCATTTACCTGTTTAACAAATATTTATGGAGTGAGCATTGTTTGTCAGTCACTGTTCTGAATGACCAGAGTGCTCTGGTACTTAATTCAGTTAAAGTCTCTGGTCTTAAAGAGGTTCTATGCTAATAGGGTGATACAGATAAACTTTCTGTGTGTGTGTGAGACATATGTGAGATAGTGCTAAGTGTTGTGTAGGGAATTAAAGTAAGTAATGTGATAGTGACTTTTTTATTTCCTTAGATTGGATGGGCAAAAGGATGACATTTAAGAGGAAATTTGAAGGTCAAGGAATTCACCATAGAAAGAGGAGAAGGAAGAATATTCCAGGAAATCAGAACACCTATCTCAAATATTCTTAAGTGGTTAAGAGCTTTTCATATTTGAAAAACTAAAACTGTAGTGTGAGTTTAACACAGTAGGTAAGATGAAGAGTAATGAGATATATGGCTAGGGCCAGACCACCTAAGGCTTTCATAAGTTAGGGGAAGGAGTTTCAATCTTTCCCCCCTTCCCAATGTAGTTGCTTTCCTTCCTTCCTTCCTCCCTTCCTTCCTTCCTTCCTTCCTTTCCCTTATTACAGTAATCTCAGTGAGAGTTGACAGTGGCGTTTGTTAAGGTGGTAGTAATGTATATGCAAGAACATAGGCAGAGTCCATATATGTTTAGAGACAGCATAAGTGGAATTTTCTGATGTAATCAGTGTGGAGAGTGTAGTTGGGAAGGAGAAGTATCAAAGGGAACACAATTATTTTAGGTTTGACAACTGGATGCTAGTGTTTCCTTTCACAAAATTGAAAGAGTGAGGGACATGCAATTTAAGTGATGGCAGAGTCAAGATTTTTATTTTGCCTTTTTTAGTTTTGAGATGTTTGTTTTGTTGAAGCATCAAGTAAATAATTATTGTTATGAGTCTAGTTTCTGGGCTAGAAGTTAAGGTAGGAAACATAGCTTTTAAAATCATCTCTGCATTCACAGATTTTTTTCCCTAGAAACATATACCTACTTAAAATAGTCTCAATCACTGGTTTTATATGCATAAGAAAGAAAAAAATTTTTTTTTAATTTTCATTTAAAAATAGCATATTGACCATAGGACATTTTAAAGCAAAGAATGAAAGCAATAGTGCCAACACAAATTAACATAACGATTAAGATTTTAGTGTACCTGTATCTATTTTTAGATTGCCTATGTAAAAAAAAAAGTTATAAAGGTGAGAATATTCACTGGCTAAAGCTAAAATATCACCAAACAACTTTTGTTTAATTAGGAAGTTATTTTTTCTTTAACAATAGTTCTATTTACTAGAACAATAGTTCTAGTAAAGAGCACATTCTTACCCCATTCATCTTTTACAAAATCCCTGTCTCCCGTGCTATTTTCTTTATAGGACTTTGGACTCAACAGCACAGTAGATGATAGAAACAGAAGTGAATGTAGCTATAATGGCTACTGTATACCTAGATGCAGTGTATAGGAGAAGCATCATATAGAGCAAAATATCCCAATCTGCTACACTTACCCAAACCTTAGCATTTTATCTCATGCCTGTTTTGCAGGATGCAGCTACTTTTCTGTACTTAATTGAATTTACAATAGTTTGCTGATGGCCAGGATTCCATATTTCCCCACATTATCCTCTTAGCATCTGCCTTTTTCATTCCTCGATCATTGTCTATAAGATTAAAAACTCTACTCTGAGCAAAGCCTTGTTTTTACCCCATGCTCTGCCAACCTGGAAACAGCTCCAGAGTCTTATCTCATATTTATACAGAATGCCAAATTCTATTCCCTTAATTGCCTCAGCTGGGGAGCGAAGAGTGCATAAAACAGCTGGTGGCAAGTGTGTATATAGCAAATAGGTAGGGCAGACTCTCCTGCAAGATGCAATGCTGTATTAAGAATTTTACAGTTAGGGGCTCTTTCCTCTGGAGGAAACCAACCCAACTAGTTCTGTTAAAACTCATTTACTATACACAACCACCTTCCAGATGGTAGCCTCTGACACCACAAAGTGCCAGAGGCAGAGCTGTGACTGTAAGATGTACATGTGGATGTGATAGGGTAAGAAATACTATTTTTATTAGCAACTGAAGAACGCATTTATGAAATGGAGACTTTGTGGCTGCTCTTCACACTCGGTGGTAATGCTGCTGTGCTTTGCAATCAGCATAAACCTGAATTCTATTTTGCTCATTTGTACATGTGTTAAAGGCCTTTTTTAGAGCTTCATTGTTTTTCTATGAAAGTGTAACATGCTTTTGAAGATGAAAATTCTACAAAGTTTTTTATATTTTGTTCATAATATCTTTTATTTTGAAGAGCGTTCTATTTCTAAACCTATGAATTTAGATCACTATGAAGTTTAATTCTAGTAGAAAGCCATTATCACTTTGTCTGTTATCTTTGTTTTCATTTTTCAGCCTTAGAGAATGAAAGGCCACATTTACTGTGCACCAATAATATTTTTATTCATGACTCAATTCCATCCTCATGTATTTTCTATTGATTTCAAAATTAGACCCAAACTTGGATAAGTCATATAGGACATAGGAAAAGGGTTTGAAATTAATAACTTAATATTGCATTCCATATTTGGAATCAATATAATAATCACAATTAAATTTTTTTCTTGATTAGATAATGTCTTGCTAGCGTTATTTTAAAATAAAATTAAATTCCAAAGTTAAAAGGTGCAGATTGCTAATTTGATGCATAAAACACCATATAATTATTTTGATTTTTTAAAAAAATATCTCCCTCATTCAGAAGAGAATGTATTAAAACTAGTAGAATATGTAAACTTTTAAGAAATTCAGAATAGCTATACTGGGAAACTAAATGTTAAAAGTGGTCTTGGGGGTGCATAATAAATTTTTTTATGATAGCATGATTTTATGTTCCTAGAATATCAGAGTGTTGAGATTAAGACTTCAAGACTTTTCATGGGAGATAAAAGTCGGTTTGTAATATAAATAATTTGACAATTAGCTTTATACATAACTATGCCATTTATTCGTGCATTAAATGTATTATTGGTCTACTATATGCTAGATCCTGCTGATACTGCAAGGGTAGTGTTAAGTCAACTAGCAAACAGGTACAAACTTTAAAATATGGCCCATATAGCAGAAATTAAAAGTGAAATGAAGTGGCTGAAAATTTAAAAGTGCAAAATAAGGCTGCCTAACCCTACTTTCATATAACGTGCATAATGAGGAAACAAGAGAACCAATTATAAATATAATTTGCTAAGAAACTGACATTCAAGAAAGAGAAGGAAATTTACCAATATAGAATAATATAAACAGAAAAAAATGACTATAACCGTGTTCCTCCAATTCTTGGTGACAAATTCATTTGATTTTGATGCATGGAAAGTATGCATCCATCAATTTGCTTTTATTCAGAGATATTTCTGAGAAGGATCTTGCTAGTCTGTTGTGGAAATTAGTTTTAAAAGTTGCATTTGCCAGAATGTCATTCTTGGAATTTGTTTTTAAGTAAATCCCTTTGAGATGATAAAGAAATACAAAATATGAAAAGTTATTTTCAAATCAAATAATAAAATGTTTTTATGTATATTTTATATCCCTACTTAATAATAAAATAATTTGTATTTTCACCAGATGTCGTTATTAGTCCAGATTTTTCTATTTCTCATGTGAGATCAGGCCATTTCATACACTACACATTGGGGAAATAATAGGGAAAAGTGAAAAATTAGTATTTATAAGTTTGTGATAGTCCTAGATAATAGGAACTCAAGTAGATTGTTTCTTCCATGTATTTCATAGAGGGAACAGGTGGATTTTTTGACTATATATTCATTTCTATCCTACAAAATATATTTAGTTATAGATATTAAAGAATGTCATGAAATTTGGCACAGATGAAAAAGAACAAACTTCTCAGAGTGTGTGTATATAAACACTCATTTATGAGAAATTATAGACACTGCATTAAAATTGAATACTTTATATGTATTTAAATTTAGAATATTTATAAATATATAAAATATTATAATAATATACACTAATAATTATTTTTTAATTAAACTCTAAACTTGTAAGAAATAATGTTGAAATAAATCTAAGATTAAAAAAGGGAAATTGTGATTGTAGGGCTTACTGTTCCACAAAAATCTCACCTTAAACTAAAGGAAAAACAAATATATATTTTAAAATATTCTTTCAGCATGTATTGGCATGTCTTTGTCTCTCTGTTTCTCTTTATAAATATACTTAGTTGACTCACATGCTAATAAAGTAATTAATCGATTGAGTTTGACAACCCAAATATAAATAATACATATATTTATATAAATTATAAGTAATATATATGATATATATTACATATATTTACAGCTAAATATTCTGTTATTAGATAGGCTTTATTTAAAAATAACGTTTATTGATTCTACAGGTTATTACATCTACTTCTATTTTGTTTTTGCTTTAAAGATTTTCTTTAAATAGTCTGATGAAATAAGGTCAATAAGGTCTGGTATATCAATATAGTATAACTTGAAAGCAAAAATGAAAGCACAAATACAATGAATAACTCAATATAGACCTTCAACAAGTTAATAACAATGGTTTCCACTTTTAAATACTGACAAATCATGAAAAATTTGTCTATAAAATTTGTGTTAAAACTTATCAGTTTTAACTCAGCAGCATTGTGGTAAAAATAATTTGTCTATGAAAATGAACTACACTTTTTCGTATTGATAAGCGTATTATAGTATAAAACTCACAGATGCATCTATCACACATTGAATTACTAAAGAAGGATGCTATAGAATTGTATGACTTTTTTAAAAAATCCATTTGATATATATTGAGGTCCTACGGATTATCAACCCCTTAATTAACTGCTGGCAACACAATAATAGACAAAGCAATATCTCATTAGCCTATATGCCAATTTAGAGATCACAATGATCAATTTTATCATTTTCTAGAGAAACAAACCAAAATCCAGCAAGAGTAATGCCTTAGACAAACTCACACAGCATACAAAGTTTGCAACAAGTATAGGAAAATCACAAAAAACTGTAGCAGTGTGGGGACATGTAGATTGGAGAAAAATGTGTTACCATTGCAAGGCCTTAAAGTGTTACTGAACTGGTGTACTGGACCCTCTCCAGGGTCCTAACCTGGGACAAGTCCCCTTGTCTCAGCCAGGGAGGTTCTTTTTCCTATCAGATTCTCACAGCCGATAACAAAATGTATGCTGAGACTGGAACAGCACAAGCTTTACGCCATGACCAAAAATAGAGAAGGGGAAACTAGTTCACAAAGGAAATCAACTTCTCAACCCAAGTTGAGTTGGAGACACTAAATATATAGTAGGGTTGAGGTAAAAGAGAAGGATTTGGAAAGCGTAGGAGGAATATTCGTGAGTTATGTGAGAACAGGGGTGTGGTTTGGACCTGGAACTGATGCAACTCTCCTTTTAGTCCTTTTATGGGCTTTTCCAGTTGTTGCCATGGCAATTATCAACTGTTGTGGCACTGGTGGGTGTCATTTAGCATGCTAATGAATTACAATGAGCTCAAAGTCTACTGGAAGTCAAATATTCTGTTATCTTAGGCCTTCTTGGTTTCAATCAGTTCTTGCTTTTATCTCCTTGCAAGCTTCCTGAAGCACAGCTAAGAGTAAATGGTTTCTCTTCAAGAGAGGGGCAGAGGTATGATTCTGGGGCAACAGTCTTGGTAAAAAACGGCAAGGAGAGGGTGTGGTTGATGAAACCTAAAAAGAGAGAAAGCTGTGAAAGGTCATCTGGCAGTAGCTGTGGCCTTCAGCTGAGGGGCTCTGCTGGTACAAAGTGAAAGGAAACTGGAGAAGATCATAATGCAACCTCCCATTCATCTCTCCCTCTGGTCTCCTACTAGACTTCCAGTGTAATATGTTGCCTGAAACCAATTGGAAGCAAGGAGGCTATAGAGCTAAATTAGGTACACTGAACCAGCTCCTATCCTGGGGCACTGAGCAATATATAGCAGGATGGGGAGTGGATCTGGATAGACAAGTGAATGATATCTCTCATCTTCAACACTTTTTACCATCAGTATCTCCTTCTTTTCTTTGCTTAAGTGAAATATTGTGTTCCCCAAACAGTTTTTAATCCTCTATTGTATAATCATACTGTTACTACCCACCTGAAACTTAAAATATTAGCTTTCCAGGGTTCTTTATATGAGATAGTGAGAGGGGGTTGGTAAAATGAAATAATGTTTTTGGATAAAGCATATTGCCTTAGTCTTCTCTTTATGTTTAGTCATGAGGCCTAATATTATAATAATATCCACCTTCTTCCCCTTCCGTGTTCTCTTTAACTTCAGGTGGACAGGCTCTTTCACTTAGTGGAGAAACCCAAATCTTCACTCCATATCATCTGGGTTTTTCGGGACCTTATCTTTATTGAGTTGATCTTATTGGGACTCTCATTCAGGAAGAATTTAAAAGTACCACAGTGAGTCATAATGGTTAGAAAAAGAAACTTCACTGTCTCTATTGTGAAGCAGTGAGCCAGTTTTTTCTAAGTGCAGTTGATACACAGCCTTCTCCTCTGCTGTAGACTCAATGGATGAGGACCCCAAAATGACAGTCTCAGCTTCTATTTTATCAGAACTGTGACTTACTTCTTTCAGAGAAGCATTCATCCTTTGGTCACTAGGACTTCCCAGCTGATCAAGACTGTAGGGACAAAAGCAAATTTCTTTCAGTCAGTTGATAGTTTTAATAGTGTAATGAGCTACTCCCATCTCCTTTCCTTGGTTTCTATACATTCTGTCTATGGAAGAGATGTCCACATATAGAGACCTTTTGTTTAAGAAATATATTCTATCATGTGGGACAGCAACTTGGTTGCTTGGTTTCCTTAAATTAATTTTTTCTGGCCATTTTTTTAGTGCCAGTTGCTTCTGAATGATGGATAATCGTAAGGCCAGTGAATTTGTATGGGAATGAACCTATTTTCTTATGTAGTAGTCATGTTTGGATAAAGTTACCTCTTTAAAACACAGATCTGATTATAACATTCCTGTTTTACAAGCACTCAATAGCTTCTCATTTCCTCCAAAATAAAGCTCAAAACCTATAATATAAAATACACATTTAAGATCAGGCTTTAATTTTTTTTTCATTTTTATTCTTTACTAAGAATTTCTAGATTTTCAAATTAAAACTAGATTAGACCACTTGTCACTTACTTTTTCCAACTTTTGTCTATATTTCTGAAGATAGCTAATTTACCATTTTTACTTATCCAACACTCATTATTAAAATTCAGCTCAAAGACTAACTTCTAAATTGCTAGGACCTGAGGGCAATTATACTTTTTGTTTCCCTTCCCTCTTTTTTTTTTTTGTCTGTCAAAATCTCTCTGAGAGCAGTCAATATAAATATACTGCACAGGCAGACCTCATTTTATTGCATTTCACTTTATTGCACTTCACATATATTGCATTTTTCACTAATTGATGGTTTACGGCAACCTTGCTTCTAGCAAGTCTACCTGCACAGTGTTTCCAGCAGTATTTGCTCACTTCTTGTCTGTGTCACATTTTCACAATATTTCAAACTTTTTCTCTATTGTTATATTTGTTATGGTGATCTATAATCATTGACCTTTAATGCTACCATTTTAATATATTGAGGTTCCACAAACCATGCCTATATAAGACAGCAAACTTAATTGATAAATGCTCTGTGTTTTGACTGCTCTACCCACAAGTTATTCCTCAGTGCCACCCCCTCTTTCTCTCTCTCTCACAGGCTTCCTCATTCCCTGAGGCACAACAATATTGAAATTAGGCCAATTAATAACCCTACAATGGCCTCTAAGGTTCAAGTGAAAGAAAGACTTGCAAGTCTCTCACTTTAAATAAAAAGTTAGGAGATTAAACTTAGTAAGAAAGGCATATTGAAAGCTGAGATAGGTTTAAATCTAGGTCTCTTATGCCAAACAGCCAATTTGTGAATGCAAAGGAAAAGTCTTGAGGGGAACTAAAAGTACTACTCCGGTGAACACATGAATGTAAGATAGCAAAACAGCCTTTTTGCTGACATGAAGAAAGTTTTAGTGGTCTGGATAGGAGATCAAACCAGCCACAATATTCCCTTAAGCCAAAGCCTGATCCAGAACAAGACTGTAACTCTTTTTAATTCTATGAAGGCTGAGAATGGTGAGGAAGCTGAAGAAGAAAAGTTTGAAGCTAACAGAGTATGATTCATGAAGTTTAAGGAAAGAAGCCATCTTTGTAACAGAAGTGCAAGGTGAAAGAGCATGTGCTGGTGTAGAAGCTGCAGCAAGTTATCCAGAAGATCTAGCTTAGAAAATGAATGAAGCAGGCTACACTAAACAACAACAGCCATCAACTAGGCGGTAAGACCCTACATCAACAAAAAGATTATGACTCACTGAAGGCTCAGATGATGGTTAGCATTTTTTAGCAACAAAGTATTATTTAACTGAGACATGTACATTGTTTTTTAGACATAACGCTATTGCAACGTAATAGACTACAGGATAGTAGATATAAATTGTGTATGTCTTGGGAAATCAAAAAACCTTATGTGACTCACTCTATTGTAGTATTCACTTTATTGTGGTGGTCTGTAACCAAACCCTCAATAGCTCCAAGGTATGCTGGTACCTCTATGTAACTCAGTGGCTCATTTCTTGTTTTAAACTCCTTGAAGCCAGAGATCAAATTATATAATTTTGTGAACTATGGTACCAAGCTAAGGAGGTTTTCATCAGTTCTTTGTTGAATTTGAATTAATGTAAATATTTATATTAAGAAAACTATGATAAAATCATTGCAAAGGTAAATCATACTTTATTATAAATGTTACAATATGATTTTCTTTTTTCTTTTTTTTTTAGGGATCTATGTCATAAACAGAGTGCTTGAGTGGTCCTGTTTACATTCTTGATGTATTATAAAGCATATTTGATACTTTTCTGCTATCAACTTTTGCAGAAGTGGCTGCTCCAAGGAGAAAGGCAAAACATCTTCAAAGTCTCCTGCTGACTTAACACTGAAAATACTGTTGAATAGGTTAGTGGGTACTTAGAAGTTATTTGTTGTCAATGATGATTAAATCAGTAAACATTTCTTAAAATATGGATAAACCTATGCTATGATAGTATAATAGCATCTTACCCTAAAAGTGTAGGATCATTGTTATTTTCAGTGACTAAAGTATATGTAATCATTTAGTTCTACAACAAATTTTGTTAAATACAAAAGCATGACAAGTGTTAAAATATTTTAAAACTCTAGATTATTGTGCAAAAACATTCATTTGTGTATATGTTTCCTCTTATTCTGTTATATGGCCAAATGTGTACCCAATAGTTATGTGAAGACAAAAGCTGAAAGTTTCAGTCCCAAAGACAGTTTGAAATTTTCCAATTATTTCAATTAGATAATAATAATTTGTCAGGAAATAATGCAAAGTTGGCGGAATACTATAGTTTTTATTAGCAGTACATGAGACTACAATGTTACAGTAATTTAAATTTAAATTGAGCCTAAAGTTTGGTTAAATTTAAAGTAAACCTAACATTTGTTAGTTAAGATAATGTTATGCTTTTATGTGTAATTTTTATTTTATTTTGAACTTTAATAATCTTTGCAGTCATCTTGGCATCAACTATAAAGTTGATGTGAGTGTATTTAATTTTTGCTTTTGACTCAATTTTTGAAAACTTAATAAACATAATTATTAGTAAATGTACATGTGTAAAAATTAGGAAATTAAGCAATTCATATATGTATAAATAACAAATTTGCCCATTTGTTCATTCATAATATTTTACTCAATTTTTTTACCCATTCAATACTTGATATATACTATTTATTAACACTGGAAGACTCTAGGAACACAATGATAAACAAAGCAAATGATATGTAATAAACACCCTGTAACGATACATAAATTTAATAAAAATCTAAATAAATGACTACAGATAGATCAAAGGTACCTAAGTGGATGGATGGAGAAAGAGAGAGAGAGAATTATGGATAGATATGTAGTTTAAAAGATTAATTAATATAGAGAAAAACTAAATATAAATTTAAGTGAGTATAACAGCAATACTTATTTGGGATTTGAGAGTCAGATTAGGTCTATTTGAAAAACAAAATGCTATAAGAAATAGTCAATTAAAGAGCAGGGGAAGATCATTCCTTGGAATGGGAAGAATATTTTCTTTGGTTTAACGACTACATTGTGTACAAGAAACTAGAAAAAAATCCACAGTAAGTAGAACTGGTACATAAAGTGGAAAGTGACAGCAAGAAAGACAAGAGTAGTGAGTAAAGCATGAATAGAAAGTGGCACACAAGCAGGGAACAAACATGTAGGCTTGTGAATTAGCCTAATTACTATGGAGAATGATTGAATTATTTGAATCATAGAAAGGTTGGAGTATTATGCTTATTTAAAAACCACTCTACTGTATGGAGAATAAATTGGAAGTGGGTTTTGGACCTAAGGAGTGGAAGAGGAGAGACATATTAGAGACTTGAAGTAATGCACGATGATGGTGGTTGCACTAGAATGATGGCAGGTGTTACGGAGAACAGTGAATATATGTATTTTAGATGTTAGATATCTACAAATTGATGCTATTTTAAAGACCAAAGTAGGTAGGAAATGGACCAATAACATTATGTCAAAGATAACCCCTAGCTTTTAGGAAGAATCAACCTTTTAGATGAAATAAAAGTTATTGAAATGGCAAACACAGGTAGACTAAATTGCTTCACTAAATTGGTGGAGAGCTGGGTACAGAGTGGGGATGGGAAAGCAGTAGGATGTAAAGGAATCAGGCATTCAGTTCTGAACATATTAATTTAAAAGTGGCTAAGAAATATGTCTACAACTGGAGTTATTAAGAATATAGTTGAACATACGGATCTGGATTTTTATAGATTAAAAACTATAATTTAAGAGATAATACCAGATGCTTTTAAAAACTTGTAAATAAAGTAATTCACTTAGAGATAGAGTGAACAGGAGAAAACAAGAGAGCCTAAGACAGACAAGGAATTCCAGTAATGACATATCAGGTTAAACAGCTATGAAAGGAAACTGAGAAAAGAAACTAGTAATCTGATGAAGATTAAGAAAAGAGAATATTACAAAAGAAATGTTTGCTCAATTGTGTTGAATTTTGCTAAGATATCTAACTAATTAGCTAACTAAGCAAAGAAATAATTTTAATATTAAGATTACTGATTCTTTTTTTTACATTCCAGGCAAAGACATATAATATGCCTGCAAGTATCATGCCTAGAATTAAAACTAAGGAGGATTTGAAATATTAATGAGTTACATTGCATTAACACAATGCATTAATGCATTAATTTTAAGATAAAACCCTTAGAGAAGAATAAAATTGCATATGTATTTTCTTATGAAATTGATCTATAGCATTAATTAAATTTAGAAATTGTTTATATTTAATCGTTCTTTGCAGAACATTGCAACATTGTTTGAGCTTATGAAGAGAAAATAATACATAGGGCTGTTGTCAATTCTATTAAAAGAAGTAGGGTATAAAAGTCTATTAGCTTTTGATAATAATATTTAGAGGTAGTAAGTATGAAGTTAATACTTGCATTAAATGGTTTATAGCAGGTAAACTCCTAAAATTCTCACATGTGTAAGAATTAGAGTTAAATTTATTAAGGATTAAATCTCGAATGACATTCAGAACAAAGGGAAATATTTTCTTCATAACCATTCCATGTTTTGCTTCAAATGCATTTATGTTTAGTAACAATTACTTGAATCAAAGCAAAATTAATCCTTGTTTCATCTGTAGTTTAAAAAATACCTATGCGGCTTTCACAGAATTCAAAGATAGAAATATATAAAATTGTTTCCTACCTACTCCATTATTGCAGGATTTTCCAGAAAAGCTCCAGTCTTACAAAAGCAACTGTTAGTATTTAGTGATAATCCTCTGTACTCTATTAGTTTTGTCTTTTGGGATAGGAAATTGATTATCTCACCTTAACATAGTGAAGAATTTGCAGGTGTGTTGCCCTCTACCTCAGAGAGTTAATTAGTTATGTAAACAGTGAAAAATAATTAAAAGTACAATACTGTTTTAATTTGATCAGAAAAACTTTTAAAAAATGAAAAAATAGGCTTTTATTATTTATTTTTATTTTCCATAGCAAGTAATGAATTAAAATGCTACTGCCTTAAATAATGCATTTTATGGTGAGTTTTGATATTTTTTTGTAAATATATTCATAAACTTTTTAGTAGAGAGAGCTGATGGGGAAATAAGTGACACTGAATAGAGTTGCATATCACGATGTCTATGTTTCTATCCAATGGGAGACGTGCTTTTAAGCTTGGATACTCATAGAGTATGTTGATTTCCATTCATAACAAAAACAGGTCAATCATAAACAACAAAGAAATCAACTTTTTCCCTTAATCAAACTTAGTTAATGTTCACACATTTGTCAGTACTGAGGAATTAAAAATTAGTGTGAACACCCCTCTGAATAACAAATATGTTTATGTATATGTAATTTCTGTTTGTTTTTTTTTGTGTATGTGTGTTTTTTGTTTTTTTGTTTTTTTTGGTGGTACGCGGGCCTCTCACTGTTGTGGCCTCTCCCGTTGAGGAGCACAGGCTCCGGACACGCAGGCCCAGCAGCCATGGCTCACGGGCCCAGCCACTCCGCAGCATGTGGGATCTTCCCGGACCGGGACACGAACCCGTGTCCCCTGCATCGGCAGGCAGACTCTCAACCACTGTGCCACCAGGGAAGCCCTATGTATATGTAATTTTGATTTAATTATTTGCAAAAAGAATTTATATTGTTATCAAATATAGTAAATATTCAACCATAATTGAAAAATTATTTTCTTTCTTGTTCTTACAATAATTTTTCAATGTCTAATGAAGTTTTATGTCACAGTGTAAAATAGACTGTATTGAGAAAAGGTCTATTGAGAAAAAAATATTTTTTTCCTACAGTTAAGTAACCAGTTCTACCAATCTGGACAATGACTTTAAATTTTTTCCTGGATAAAAACAGAAATGCAAATGGAAAAATGAAAACTTCATGGAGGCAATACTGTCTGTGGATTCTCAGGGTGAATATATCAGGTTTTAGATATACACTAAAACCAAGTTTGGCTCATTTTGGAGAAACTGTCCTAGTCATCTGAGGGCTATATGATCTACTAGTAACGTTTCCTTCAACATTTGCAAACCTCTTGTGACCAGCCCTAAAGTGCATGTCATCATGGGTTTAAGAGAAAAAAAAAATTACTAGGGTTGATTTCAGATATAAAGCACAGTTCCAGAAGCCCAAAGCATTGGTTGCAATTGTTGGGGCCCTGCAAGTTGTACTGATATCTGCTAAGAGGTGCAAGTCGAATGGGCTCCTAGATGACTGATAGGTACTGGGGCTCCCAATTCAATTGAATAATTGAGTCTAGTTCTTGGTTTTGGAGGGATTACCTGAGGGCAGTTATTTCAACCTGCCCAACTTTCCCACACCAACAGCCAAAAGGCATTCTGAGAAAGAGTCAAGAGGATAGGAGTGAAAAAGACATCCTAAGGTGTTGACAGGCACTTTATGTGGAAGGTGCAGGATCTGGGACCATCCCTTTTTTGTTTTTGATAGCTTCCAAAGTTAAGGAAAATAGTGCTTAGACTATGACAGTTTTGACTTGACTGCTCAAAGAATTGGACATTATGAATATGCTCACATAGTTCCAAAAAAGTTTTTTTCGTGAGCAGCCCTCTGTATTTTGTCAGGGATTGTCACTTACTTCTGCTGGTAGAGGTTTGATTAACAATGCAATCAGCGCTGATGCAACTGAAGCTTTGGACTTGCCAACTAACAGGACATCATCTATGCAGATCTTAGGATAGCAGATATGGAGTCAATTATGCTAAATCCTGATCAACCCACTTGGAGAGAAATTCCAAGGGAGTTTGTCTGCCTAACACTTCTCTACATGAAGCTCTTTATTATCAAGACAGTATACTCTGGTAATCATGGTACAGTGAAGATCAAGCGTGTAACTCAATTTCTATTATGCACTCAGATGTAGAAGGAACAATAGTTTATTGGTTTGACCTAAAGGATCTCACAACAAGGGCATGTTCATATTCTTTTCCCACTATGAAATTTGTCCAAACCCCATGCATTGGATTTGGTAAACTCTCCCCCTTGTTATAAGACAGAAATTGTAACTTTGGTGCCCGCATCTAACAGAGACATAAAAGTTTTATTTCCCTTGCTTCCCAAAGTTACTCAGAATACACAGACAAGTGTTTATGGTCTTGAGTCTTCATTTTGGACAATATGTCTTTGAACTACCACTAATCACCGTTCTTCTTAAAGTAGATTAGATCAGGGTAGAGAGAGAGGAAGAGGTCAGAGGTGCAGAGAAGAGTGGTTCCTTACTGGTATAAAAGGCTTTTGACTTACAGTGGCATTCATTCCAACACTCTATTAACAAAGCCTGGCAAAGAAAAATTGTTTATGGGTTGAGTGTCAATATCACAAAGCTTGGCAATATGATGAATTTGAAGCAAATAGAAATTAAATCAATAACTGTCATGGTCCACCCTTTTGCTACTCACCTTTTATATATACCATTCTTTGAACCTAGCAAGATGCAGCTATTCAAGAATAGTTTCACCTTCTTTCAAGAATAGTTTCACCTTCTTTCAAGAATAGTTTCACCTTCTCCTCAAAAAAGGGAGGCAAAGAGTCTCAGTAGTAATTTTATCCATCTCCAGTTAATTACTTAACTTCTATCAAAGTATAACTGAACAAAGATAACTAAATATCCAGTAGTACTTTGACAGAAATTTAAGAATAATTAAAAAGACTAAATAGTGAAGTTAACTTCTAACACATTGTAAATAAAGTAAAATTGGGAAGAAAAACAGAGAAGAATAAAATTGGATATATGTACACAGATACGACTAACAAGCAAAGAATAAATATGCAAAGCTACTAAGGTCATCACTGTGAGGCCATAGTTGATGGCCATGACATCTTTCTCCTACCACCCACTCCACATTTCCTCAATCTTAGTAAAATCTTCAAATAGTTTGAATTCCTTATCTTGTAGAGTTACATACATCTTCACTTTTGAATGGTCTGGCTTTCAAAATTACTGCCTTTTTTGGATGATGTAGTTTCCCATTAATCTTAACGATTTAGGAATAGATGTACTAAAGATGTCCTCAAAGAATCTCCTGGCCTGAAGACACATTTTTTCTTGTCTTCATTGTATAGCACAACCCTATTTCTCTGAGTAAGCAGAATCAATTATTCTACCCAATAGAGTAAGCCCTTTTTTGACATGTTGATTTAGTGGCTGATGGATTCCAAAATGGCTAGGCGTTGATCTCATCTTCCAATTCAACAGAACCATTGCTGTATACATTAGTGAGATCATTACCCAAGTGAGAACTAAAACCTCCAAACTATCAGAGATAAAAACAATTGGTATAGGAAGCAAAACCTTTGTGAGTGTGATATTTGGAATAGTAGAGGAGCCACACACACTTCTACCCCTTGATTCCCAGACCCAGCTATTCTGGCAAACATGAAGCTACTCTCTGTAGAATAAGGGAGGGTTATAAAGAAAGAAGACCGTTATCCAAGGACTAAGATTCAAAATCTCTTTGAAGAGGATCTGACAAACACAAAAACAAAAAACCCTACTGGTGTCAAAGCAAGTTGCTTGAAAGCATAGGATGGAGCAATGCTGTAGAAGTCACCCAGGGTTGCCACAAGGTATGGGGCAGGACACACCAGATTTATAGAAGTGACCACTGAGTTGGGAAGGGTTGGTGAATGGTACAGCCAGAGCCGCTGTGGGAGTGGCTGCTTGGTAGGGAAACAGGTAACTCAGGGCGCACAGCCAGAGAGGGTCTATGGCAGCCCTTGTTAAGTAGGGAAGTTTTTGTCTGAGTGGTGGTAGCAACTTGTTCATAGAAATAGACCACTGACCAGGAGGGTGTGGACTGACGTTGTAGACACAGATGACCTTTACATAGGCTTTTAGAGGCAGGGAGACAATGGTCTGAGAGCTTGAGTGTATAAGCTTGTATAAAAGCATCCTCTGGGTTGGGAGTCTGTGAGATCTGCTACCACTGTTGGAGAAATAAATAATTGAAAACAAATCTCCTGCCACCCCCGAAAAACTCTCCATGAAAGTAGAAGAGAAATAAAAAGTTTTATTATTGAAAAAGCATTAAACCAGAATGTGATGTGCATTACAGGCAATCCCTAAAGAGATTGCAAAGACAGCAAGAAATCTTACCCTTGTATGTAGCCAAGTGAACATTGTATATATTTTTTTCAAAATAAACAATAGCTAATCCTTGAGTGAGAAGACTCAATAGCACCATTTGTTACATATAGTTCATCCTAAATCACTTGGTAATTGGAGTAGCCCCTTGTTTTGCTAAATGCTTTTAAAAGAAAAAAAATAATTTCTTGTATTTTATAATGGGAGGAAGGTTAGGCTAACAATTTGGAGCCAGGAGCCAGCTGACGCTCCCATACTCCCAGGAGACTGGGTTATAGAGCTGATATTTTGCTTGATGATTACAGTTCAAAGAGATGGCTCCCAGGCCTTGACTAGGTTCCCAGGCTCCTGGCTTACTTATTTACTGTTTTAAAAGATAAAACACATACATTTCAAAGAAGCAAAGAAAATACTTACAAGTTTTCTAAAGTAAATGCTCTAAGAAAAGGCAGGTTGGGGGTCATCTCCACCCTAATTTTCAACAGGGAGAATTAAGCCTCTTATTGTTAATTTGTGTTTTCTCTTACAATGTGACCATCAAAGGTAAAAGGAAAAATGGAAGCAGGACCAGAACTGGGAAAGGAAGTGATGTGTTACCTCTGTCTCCTTAGAATGTCACTCTAGTCTTTTCTCCTGACAAAGCTGAACATTTTCGTTAGCTGTAAAGAAGTTTTTAGAGTATATTGCTTCAGTATCACAAAACAGGACAAAGAAGTGTAGATTAGGAGCTGAGAGACAGTAAATGAATACCTTGCCCACATACTGTACACACTTTTCTCTACTTCTTATTTTTTAAATAATAAATCCCAAATATTACATCATAAAAGTATATACACATATACATTATTACTCTTAGCAGTTACCAAGTCTCCATTGCAGGGTGGGGCTATATAATTTATTCAATCTATTGATGAATAATAAGTTGTATCCAGGATGTACTCTTTAAAATTGCAAACACTACTACAACAGATATACTTGTGCATATGTATTTTGGATTTTTGCCAGTGTATTTTAGGACAGATTTCTAGAAATGAGATATCAGTGTAAAAAGGGAAATGCATATGTAATTTGCCGAATTCCTTCTCATATGGTTGTACAGTTTTGCTTTCCCAACAAAAAAAGTATGAGTTCTTTCTTCCTTTTAACCTTGACAACAAAATATGTTTGCAAACTTTTGAATGCTTGCCAATCTTATAGATAAGATATGGTATATAAACTAAGCTTTAATTTACATTTGTATTTGGTTATATCATTTAATTATCTTTTAGACAGTTTATTGTTTTCATTTGTAATAAATAAAAGAAGTGAACTTAGAATTTGAATTTGGAATACCACCTTAAACAGTCTTCTTTTATTCTCCTAGACATATGTATCTGCTTTTTAATATGTATTTAAGCACAGCAAGACATCTATTAATGGATAAGATAGATTTCAGAAACAAACATTGTTCTCAGAAACATAGTTATTAAAGAAATAATATAGAAACATATTAATAGATTTAAGGGGGTTGGCAAACTAAGCTGAGAACTCAATAAAAATAGAAAGATAAATACTAGAAAAGTTATATGAGATGTGGAAAAACAAAAAATAGTGTCTGTGAATCTTGGTGAGAAAAAAATAAGTTCAAATGAGAAATCATTGGAGGCAGAATAGCAATGCTGATTAGATCTAACTTAAGGTAAAACACATTGCTGGTCCTGCAAAAAGTAGGAGAGTACAGGATACAAATTCTTCTTTCAGAAAGCATCTCTTCACAATAAGTTTCAACAAGTAAATCTATCAATATCTTTAGAAATATAAGCTATGGCACAATATTGTAAATCAACTATACTTCAATAAAAAATTAATTAAAAAAATAAATATAAGCTATGGACAATTTTCATAAGGAGAAAATAAAATACATCACATAAAAAACTGTCCATTTTAAGCATATCTACCTTATGCCTCCAAAACACAACCAAACTTTCTGGACTAGATTTTTTCACATGGTTAATTGAACAGTCTATTTCTTCTTCCACATCTCCCTCTGAAAGGTTAATGATTTTGAAACTTACTTTTATTGGGGTATGTATACTTTATTTAATTATTAGAAATAGCTGGTTTTGACTGCAAATATCCACTATATCATTATGATTGTAAATTCATTGATATCAAATCAAACTCATGTGAACTTATATTTGCTCACTTAGTTACCAAACTGACATGGGTAAAATTCAGTCCTACTTTTGCTTGGGGGATATGTACAGTACATGTAGGAGTAACTAGTGTGAGTTAGGGAAGGTGATAGGTAAGAGACTTGTTTATGAACGCAACAACAAAACAAAAGAAGAAAATTTAGTAATAATTAATAGAAGCTGTCGTACTGCAGACGTTTTTTGCCCATCACTTTTATGTGGCTATGACTCTCAGACAATATCTCTGAAAGTATTGCATCTTTCCCAAATTCATTTACCTCAGCCTCAGCAGAATAATTAAAATTAAAATACATAAAATATGAAATAGTATCCCTCATATTTATAAATAAATATATTTTAAGTACATGTATTTGTCTTGGGTCATCACATTTCTAACCAAAATTTTAATTTTCGTTTGACTTAAGTACACATTTTTACAATCAATTTCAGAAACATCAACTACATATATGCAGGAAAGAAAATCTGACCTGATTTCTACATGTGAAAACAGTTTGGGTTTTATTTAAAACAAACAATGTGATCATCAGTATAATTCAATGTCAGTTTTAAAAAAGCAGATGTAATCTTAAGCTTAAGTTATACAAGAATATAATATAGGTCTAAGAAGAAAGTAACTTCACTATATAACCGGATGATATGGTTCTCCATGCAAAGAGTTCATTACAATGTTAATTTGAGATGATTAGGAGACAAAAACACTTCTCTTTGTGATATGCATACTCTAAATCATATATTGATAAATGTAGACAGGTCTAAAGATTATGACCAGAATGTAAGAGTTCCCCCAAATTTACAAACACTGATGAAATGAATGAATTAATGAAGATTTGCATTTGAAACATGACCACTGAGAGGTTTATTATTATTTCAAATGATACTAGAAAAAAAATGAGTTCTGCCCAACATAAATGTTTTCTAAGATATAAAACAATATTAGATGGGAATAATCTTAATGATAGACTGTGTTTAAATGTGAGTGGATTGGCCATCCCATCTGTTAATTTTTTTCTTTTAACCAACAGGTAGAGGGTCATTTGCTTGAGGTAGAACATCCAAGGATCTGCAAGACATAGTTCTTGCTCCCAAGTTTACATCAATCCGTTTCTGTTGAAGTAATTTCAATGCACTTTTTTGGTAAGAAGTCTTTTATTGTTTTTTTGTTTTTGTTTTTAATACCCCTTCCCAACACATACACACACACACACACGCACACACATAAACACAAAGCAATGAGTTCATGATTGTTAAGTTTTTTGATACCTAGCATATATTTCACTTGGATAGAATAAATTTAGATTGAATTTCAGTTGTAGAGTTTAAATTGTAAGCATTTTTATTTTTCTTATTTTTTACCTTGTTCTCTTAAGAGTATGCCAAATTACATATATATATGTGTATATATATTGCCCATGGTCTAACTCTAAAGGCATGGCCTAGACAATACTAAATTCCTTTATCACTTTACAACTTCTGTTGCATGTTTGTTTTTCTTTCTGTGGTTTATCTGGCAAGCTACAGATAGCATTTATGATCTTTACTTGCTCATATGAGAATTGCTGCTGTTAAAATACCCTGAAAACAGCATTTCAAATTAAGCCAAAAATGATTTGCCCCATGCTGTTTTCATCTTGTGTGAGACTTAAACAAGAAACAACTGTGAAATAAAAGCTACTAGTAACGCACAGAAAACTGAAGTGAAACATAAAGAAACTCAACCGTGACTGCATAGTACATTTTCTTTCCCCATACCTCTACTAAATAAAAAGAAGATGATAATGTGTGACATAAAATTTCTGGAGATCACAAAACAGACAGATTTTAATTCTAAATATAGTAAGGATGAACAAAATGGCTCATTTATCTAGTATTTTTGTCTTTGCATAATTAAACAGTGATGCACTAAGCATATTAAATGGTGATCCATTAAATGTGATATTCTTGAAAATTAAAAGAAACTTCTGAAAAATTGAATTTTCTACAATATATGTGTAAGTATTAGAAGAATGGTTTCATATTTTTCTTGTTTCTATCAAAATTACTATATATTTATTGCTGGACTAAGGACGCTAACTTTTAGAATGATATTTTTGCAAATCTTTGATGGCTCTAGGGGTCATTTTTTTTGACAGGTTTTGCTCTATTTTCCAGGTTTTAAAACACCAGACCCTACGGTCATGTTAATGCAACACGTGCTGGAGTAGAAAGGAACTAAATATATGTCAGATCAACTACACTTTAGTTCAGAGTTTGCTTAAGGTCCATGAAGCACAATGAAAATCATTATCTTAAGTAAAATCATTAGTTCTATTTCCAACATTATCTTATTTTATAGAATCAAAAAATTGCAATTAAAATGGTACCATCAATGAAGGTGTCATTTGGAAGGGTGATTATTAGTCATTAAAAAGTGACAAGATCTATTTACTCTCACATCTGATCTCCTGTGTGGACATTTTCAGGAAGGCAATAGTATTTGAAGTCAGGTTTCAACTCAGAATTCATACATTGATAGCCATGTACTATAAAAGCAATTCAGAGTGGTTTTGTAAAAACCGATATACAGTTAAACTTATATTTAATATTTACTATATGATTTTCTCTTGAGAAATCCTTAGGAAACCTGACTCAACTTATTCTTTGCCTAATGGAAAATAAGGCACACATACAACTCTTTTTGTACTATTAGTTTATTAGTGAACCATGAATTTTTAAAAGTAATCCCAATATCTAACATTTCAGTATACAATGGACTAAAAATAAATGGGTATTGTATGATTTTTTGTTATTTTTAAACATTTCTTAGTATGTGATTTATTCTGAAGTTAATTCAAGTTTTTTAAAACAATTAACGTTATGTGACCTAGGAGCTATACTTTCAAAGCTTGTCAGATGTCATTAAACTATTTTATCAACTGCATTTTATATGCATACACATTATTCTGTTTGAGCCTCATAAAAACTTTATTAAATTAATACCATATGTTTAGAGAAGAGACACACCAAGGAAAACTTGCCTCAGATCTGACTGTTGGTCTATAATCCGACACAGTCAGGATTATAAAGTAGGCTTGTGTGGCTCCAAATGTTTTATTCTTTGCACTACCAGGGACTATTTATTATTTAAAGTTGTCTTTGGAATCTTTTATTACACTTAATCAATTAAATCTAAATCAGTAGGGCAATATTCAAAACAAGTAACAGGAGGGGTATTTAGTGTAATTGAAGTGGAAGAAGGTGAGAGTTTTGGCAAAATTGGTTTATTTATAAACACAATATTTTCTCATAATTTTAACTAGTATCAAAGTTTCCTTCTTATTTATGTGGTTTTTTTTATTCTGATACTACAAGGTATAGATATCAGAGCTTTGTTTCCAAATAGTGTTTAAAAATTGGTTGAAATAATTAAATTAATAATTTTAATATATCTACATGCTAATGTCTGTGCTAACCCATATACTTCTTTCTAAGACAAGTAAAAATATTATTGTATTTTCAAGGTTAGGAACATTCAGAGAAGACAAGTTTTCCATCCACATTTTTATGTTGATATCAGTTGATCTACATCTGATATCTAAAGCAGATATACACTGTAGAGGATAGATTCAGTTAAGAAAGGGTTAAGACATGAGAAATAAATGGAAGGCATTGATTACCAATCATGGTGTTCTTTTCTACTAAGCTTGGACAAGACCTCAAAATCTTTCTCAAGCCACTACCAATTGACCAGAGTTGGAATATGAGTTGCAAAACTATTTACCATCTCTACCCTCAATTTCATTTTCAACACAGTTGTCAGACTTGTCTTTCTAACATTCCATTCCCGTGGGAAAATTGATTTCTTGTTTTTTAATGCATAGAATGTGTTTACTATGAGTAAACATTCGCAAGTTATTTGTTTTGTTGATTGGCACATTCGTTTCACTATTTTATATTTAATATACTAATACATATTTGCCATATGATATGTGCTTGTTATTGTTATCAGTGTTTTACATGCAGTCACTTACTTAACCCTCACAACAGCCTTTGACTTAGCCACTACATTCCAATTTTAGAGACGAGAAACTGGGTACCTTAATTCAATTTTCCAAAAAGCTCCCAGAGGAAACCAGTAGGAAGTGGTAAAAGCAGGTTGAGAAAGATAAAGAAACAAAGCAAGGTATAATTCCTAGCTAGGTGTGTCCTTATCCCAGAGGGAAGCTCTAGAGTGTAAATTAGACCTTATATTTTGTCCTGAAGGCAAATTAGCTGAATTTTCACCCTCCTTCATTGTACTCATTGGAGTACAATACCCAAGGCAGTTGTAAGCTTCCAGGCAATCCTATTCTCTACATGTATTCAAAATGGCTTTATTTGTAAATGGGAGTCCTCTGAATAGAGCCCCTGGAGCAGCAATTTGAAGCAAATAACACATAGTTGAGGAACACATAGTTCTCTAGCAAGCACAGAGGTAGTTATTACCAGATGGGAAGGAAAAAAAAAAAAAAGAAGACGGCATATTTGAAAACTAAACCTATGAAAAAAGCTTAAAAGTCTTTGCCATACCAGTGAAAAGTTTAAGCCATCTGAAAAGAAAACACATGTGTAAACAGCTATTCCTTTACAAACTAGTGAGTTTTGTATTATTGTGTATTTTGTATTATTGTCTCATAGCTAAAATTTTAAAATGAAAGCATTTCATTTTAAACAAGATCTCTGTTTGCCTCTCTCTATATGCTTATATATATATCTATATATGTGTTATAAACGTGTAATATTTTTGTACCTCCAGATGGTATTGCCAAAATTACTTTGTAAAGAGCTCTATTTAATTGGTTTATAAAGAAACATTATAAAAATCAAGTATACTCTGAGAAATAGAGAAACTAACCCAAATGTTTTTCAAGTTCATGTGATCTATGATAATTTTCAATGAATAAAGCTTGTTTATTGATTTAATTTAAAAAGCCATGTTTTGAGATCTACAATTATTGAATATAATGTAGACATTCAACTTTTAATTTACTTAGGTTTACTAAAAGTCAAATAAGCTCATGTTATTTAAGCATGTGTTAAGAACAAATAAACAGATATAAGACAAAAGTTTATAAGTAAAGTTTTCACCAGTAACTATGCTTTATAAAAGGTCTACTTAAAAATGGTTTCCAAAATCATTTTGATAATTTGAAACAAAGTTATACTGCAATAAGTTAAATGGTGGATATTCATCAGATATCTAGATCATTTCCAAATAAGACAAACACTGAAACATTAATTACTGAATATATGTTTATCCACTTTTGGCTTCCTTTTACAGAGAAACTAAAGATATTTGTGTTTATTAGTAAACACGTCTTGTGCCACATTGAAAAATTTAGTATGAGGAGGAATATATTTCTAGAATATATTAGATATGTTTAAAAATGTGTCAATCACAGAATGCTAGTGTAACTGAGAGCCCACAGTTGCTTACTTCTTAGTTGCCACTAGGAATTAAGTATTCTAAGGGTTAAGAATTATAATTAACATATGCAATTAAACCTAGTAGACCTAATAAAGGAAACATCTCTATACAAGGAAAGTAGGATGTGTTTTTGGTAAGAAAAGGTAGGCAGATGTGGTTGTGGTCAAGGAAAAAAGAGAGTAATTTTGTCCTGAAGTAAAATAGCTGGTTGTTCCAGAATGAGAAAAGGGAGGTGGGGGTGGGGGAGGGAACTTAGGACAAAATCTGAATGGATGTAAAAAAGTTGTAGAAGTTTTGTGTAAAGGAATCTTGGAAAAAGAACTGTATATGTGTCAATCTGCCTAAGATTGGAATGAATTTATTTAGTTTTTTAAAAATGAGTTTTAATATTAATGATACACCAGTACAAAATTAGAATTTGGTTTCCTGTCTGTTAAAAGAACAAAGTTTTCTTACATTATTGACCTACTTTTAATAAGAAAGTACAAACAAAATTTGTTTTTAATCTTTTAAATAATCTGCCCAGAAAGTAAAGATTTTGTGTTTTCCCAAAACAATTTACTGTATTTAATTTCATCTTATCAGGTCTTTGATTACTTAAGAAAACCCACTCTTCTCAATATTAAAAGAGCTTAGGTTTTTATAGCTATGTAACCTTCTGTATTTACCTTCAAAGTCCTTGTCACATTGGTTAAATGGGTATTTTTTTTTAAACTCCCCCAATATCAAATTCTAAATGAAGTCTTTTTCACCTCAAATTAATTTCAGTATTTTCCAGAGAGCCCCTGGAACATCTCAAAAGATTTGTTCTCTCTATTTATAAAAAGAGAAATGTTTAACTAATTAGGCTTATTTGATATGTTAAATTGCATAGGAAGTATTGTCAAATAAGAAGTGATGCACATTTGTATGAGTATTTATTATTAATACAAGTGTTCCAGAAACTGTATAAAATTCCTAAAAATCTGGTATGTCCTGATATAATATTATCAGTCATAATTACCATTATCATCTTAAAATCTTGTCACAGAGATAATCAATTTTCTTGCCAATGCCATTATAATGAACACTAACCAATTCTCTAACCATGGGGATTTTTAAGTGTTATATTTTTCAGACAGTTATTATTTTACTCTGAGGTTTTTGCAAAAGTAAGTTTCATGGAAAGAACCCTACCAAGTACACTTGACCACTGACACTGCTGCCAAATTATAAGTTCTCAGACCCCCTCTGGTCCTGTATAAATGCCAAAGACCTCAAAATCAAATGGAGTAGAAAGAGAAATAGCTACATTGAGGTAGATTGCTTCATTCCAAAACATCAGATCAAGAACATTTTTTCATTCTTCCTTTCCTCTCTTAACATCCTTTGCCTAATTCTTATACCATGAAGGTCTTTTATAATTATTTTGTCCACTTTTTGCCTTGACCTGGTCTGGAAAGATGGCATTGTTCAGTATCTCAGGCCATTTCAAAAGAGAGTAATCCAGCCTCCAAGTAACTGTTGGATTTGCTGTGATGCTGGTGATCCTGTAGTTCTGCCCACTAAGAACTCCCTGATTTCCAATGTCTCCGTTTCTCTGAAACAAGCTCACTGGATAAACACTTCTGAGGAAGTAAAGGGAAAGTTACATGAAATACATAAACAGGCCAACAGGCTTAAAGAAATACCCCTCTATTGGGGATTATTTCTTTGACTTATTTGATTCTAGCTGGCTTGGGTCATGGAGAACCTGGCTCAGGAGTGCTATCCAAACCATTGGCATTGTTTGCTTGTTAATAATTATAACTGTTTCCATAACATGCTACATTCTCTCAAAAGTTTTAAATGCATGTGGGCAGCCACTGACCAGCCAATGCAAGTTAAACAGACAAAGAAGACCTCATTCAAGACTTTTGCAATAGGGGCAAGATATTCAATCCACTTCGCTAAAACAAAAGGGTGGAGGATTTTTAAATGCTGGGATAAGCCAATGGCAAAGTGCTAGAGGACATTAGGAGAGTGGTTGGCCAATGAGATGGTGTTGAGAAAACTAGTAAAGTGTCTTGTTCAGGCTTCAGAGGCAGAAGTAGGCCCCTGACCGACTTGTGGCCCTGTCTAGACTGTGTGCCTGCCTGCACACCTAACAATTGTTACCAACAAGTCAAGCAACACTTAAGATAAGAAAAGGAATGAGTCTTGAAATTTCTTGAGCCCTGGGGATCTGTCCAGTCCCCCGTGGTCTAGAAAATCTTTTGACTCACACGGTGAAAACAACAGCACTGTTACAGTTAAACCAGAGCTGCATTTTTGCTCATAAACTGATGATAGCAGATTGTGGATTGGGATTATAAACAGAAGCCCCCAGAACTGCAATTTGAAGTCTCACCTGTGAGGTGAACGCATGGCCCAGGACCCTTCCCAATTGGGACTCCAGATTGCTGTTACTTGGGACTTTCCAGCTGCTGTTTGAATCTGGATGTAGGTGTTGGCCCAATCTGATGATGTATACTCTGTTATGTACTTCTAATACTTTTATTCATCCCCTTCTAATGACTGTATATTGAAATTAAGTTAAATAATCTTCTATTAAAAATTAATTAAATCTGTTCAGTTGTGTGAGACAAGTGGTTATTTTGCCAGCGAATCCAACAAACCTTGAAACTAAATGTAGGCTTTCTGCAGAACAGATGGGGTCATCTGTGTTTGCTAATTGTCCCTTTTCAGAGTTAGGTTCCTACCCTCCCATGGCAAATGGGAGATGGAGTGTTATCATTCATGTTGATTCCATTTCACAGAGATGATCCCACTGGTCTTGAGAAAAACATTCCAGTGGTGTAGAAGATTAACATCTCAAAAGGGCAGAGAAAGAGTTTACAATTACAAGTTTTCTGAAGTAAATGCTTTAAGGAATGGGAGGTCAGGATCTGTAGTCAAGAAGTCTTGAGAAAGCTTAGATAAACTGAGGGGAAATTTAAGGCAGTCTTTGTCACTGCCTAGCTCAGGACACTTCAGGAAACTATTATCTATCTGATGATCACAGTTGAACAGCAGTGCTGAAGCAGGCAATTCACAAGGAAATGGCTGGAGACCGCTGCAAAACATGTTCTTTTAAAAGCCAGCCTCCTCATCTCTGCACAAAAGACTAACTTTTCCTCTAAATATGCTCTTTGCTGCACCTCACAGGTTTTGATTTGTGATAGTCTTGCTACTGTTAAATTCAAAATATTTTCTAATTATATTATGATGTCTTCTTTGATGCACTAATTTTCAAACATGGGATTTCTAGTTAATATTCTGCAATTAATTTCTAGCAAACTTTTATTCTTGTCAAAATATGTTATTTTTATTTAAATTCTTTGACATTCGTTTGCTCAAAATTTATGTTCAGATAATTGGTAAATTTTGGTAAATGTTTTATGCATAACTGAAAACTGTTGGAGAGTGCAATGTTCTCTGTATAGCCAATTAAAAATGTGTTATTCCTTTAATCCTATTATTCAAATCATCCTTAGTCCTACTGACACATTTTGTGTCCTTTTTATGTCAGTTATTGACAGAGAGCTGTGTTAATATCTCCCACTCTGAAGACAGATTTTTGTTTTTCTTCCAGTAATTCTGTCAAGACTTGCTTTATATATTTTGAAATTATTTTATATATTCTAAAAGGATTATCATTTTTGCAAACTGAATATTTTATTTTATTATTTTCTTTTCTCTAACAATATCTTATATTTTTCTAGGTGTTTGTTTTAAATTAATATAGTTAAACCAGTCCTTTTTTTGGTTATGGCTTTCTTGGTGCAATTTGTCCATTTCTTTGAATTCAAATTTTGTGGGTTGAATTCAAATTTTGCGGGGTTTTGTTCATTACTTGTGAAGAGTTTCAGTTTTAATACAGTCTATTAAATTTGTCTACTACTGGAGTATTTAATATATCCAATTACAGCTACTATAATGACTAATACATACATTTGTTTAATTTATTTTATTTTATATTATCTACTTTTCTTCCTGTTTTTTATATAGTTTTCTCTTTCTTACACTTACTTCAATAGATATTTTTGAATCATTCAATTATTCCTACTACTCTTTTGAAATTTTTGTTCTCTATTTCAGTTTAATTAGTAAAGAGCTCAGTAATTACAGTGAGTATAATTAATTTATTACACTACAAAGTTAATAATTATCTCCATCTTCCTCATGAAAAATGAAAGGACTGATTTGAGTTCATCAATTTTCTAACATACACTGTCACATTTATTTATTGAAGAATTTTAAGTTCCTCAATAAATTATTATTAGCTTTGTATATAGGCAACACTCATTTAGTTTTAACCATATATTTACCATTCTTTTTTGTTTTTCCTTTCCACTTGTTCTTTATAATTTTTTTTCTGAAATCATTTTCCTTTTCATGAAATATATATCTAGATTTTCCTTTAATGAATGTTTACTCTTATTTTTTGATGTCTAAAAATTAAATTACTTTACCCCTCATTCACAAAAATATCATTTTCTCTGTGCATAAAATTATAGATTGATACATTTATATTTGGCATGTTCAAAAAATAATTTAGCTATGTTCAGGCTTCCATTATTACTAGTGGGAAAATCAGCATTTGGTCTAGTTGTTAGTTACTTTATTATAACAAAAATTCTTTCCTCAAGGAGTCTTTTAGATCTTCTCTAAAGCTTATCTTTTATGTGCTATAGTTGGTCTATGGCAGTAGTTCTGAAAGTGTTGTCTCCAGACCAGCAACATCAGTATAGTCTTTTTAGATATGCAATCATGAGATACTTACTGTGGATATCTTTATATTTCTCCTCTTCTGAATTGGTTGAGCTTCAAGAATCTGTGGGTTTGTGCATTTCATGAATTTCCCAGATATAATATATTCATTAGGTTTGTTCCCTCCTCTCTCTCTCTTTCTCCTCTCTGAGACTTTAGTTAAAACTTATAACTTCTCCTTCCATACTGCATATATATTAATCAATTTTTAAATTTTCATCTCTTTTTTTTCCCTCTGGCTGCATTCCATGTGATTTCTTTGTATCTAGTTTCCTCCTAAATTGTCATCATTGTATATAATTTTCTAATGAATCAGTAGAATTATTCATATAAATTAATGTATTTTTTGTTTTTCTTCATATTTTTAGTTTTATTTTTCAAATTTTGCTTGTCATTATTTGCTTTTTTTCATTCCCTGTGAATATGGTCAATAAGGTTTCTTATTTTCCAAAACATTTTAAAGATAATTGATTTGTATCTGCTAATTCCATCACCTTAAATCATTTTAGGTCTGTTTTCCTCATCTATTGTTTCTCCTGGTTCTAGATCATGAAGCTTTGTTTCATTTTATATTTACTTTTTTGTTTTTTTTGCATACACTGCTAATTTTCCTGGGAATTTTTTACATCGAAAGTCTAGCACATGAAGTGAAGACAATTTCTTGAGGAAAGTTTGTTTTTGTTTCTTCTAATATCTTTTGTGGAGTTGCTATTCTAGGATCATTTTAAATTATATTCCTACCAGAGATGTACCAAGCAGCCAGAGAAGTATACAATCAATCAGGCTATACATTTAAAGTGAATTGCTCCATCTTTGTTCAGTGCTAAAACATATATATCATTAGTTACCTCACAGTCCACTGATGATAATAGCTCTATTTCTATTCACCCTTGTATTGATGGTATAATCTATTAATGTCCCAACTTTACAGAAGAGGATAGCTTATTAGTAGCCTCTGGAATTTTCAGTAGCCTCTGGAATTCATATATTTTCCCATGCTCCATGAGGTCTCAAATACTCAGTTTCACCAAGTTCAGCAAATATTCTAAATGTAAAACGTGTATGTTGTATTCCTATTGCATACCTAAATTTAAGCCTTCACTTAATCCCTGGCCTGATTATTCTTAACTTTCTTTCAAGGTCATTGGTGATTTTAATTTTGTAAGATGTATTATATGCAGTATCCACTTTTTAAATGAGAGAATAAATTTTGGCTCTGAATGCATTGTTATTGGAAACAACAACATTGTCTCTTTAAAATATAAACAACTAAAACTCTGCCATCATATAGATGTTAAAATATTTCTTTGTCCATCTTGTAATTTAGAGTCTTTAGTATAATAATTAGTTATTTGAAGGTATTTTGAGTATCATGTATTTGTAAGTCTTTATGTAATTTTCTCGTTGGGAACATAGTGGTAAGCAAGCAGACTCATTTATTACCCCCACAAAATTTAAATAATAAAGAAAAAGCAAGAATAAAACAGGCAAATAATAGTCTGATGAAAGTCTCGATGATGTACAAAGTGCCATGCTTGCTTATGGAAACAGAGCTAAATCTGTTGAGAGATATGAAACGTAATTTACATGGATATGTGGAAAACTATGTTTTCCACTAGAAACTGGAAAATGTGTGTCTCAAGCCAAAAGAGGGGGTGTGATTAAAACTGAGAGAAAAAAATAAGGGACAAAGACCACATTATGGAGTATCTTACAAACACAAAGTGAATCATTGTGTACAGAATGTTTACTAATGCAAATTAAAAAGTAGTATTAAATTTTCTCCTAGACTACTATAAAGGCAATAACATACACAATCTTAAGTAGTATATGCTTTTTAAAATCTTACAATAAATAAAGCTGTTCTAAACTGTTCATTTGCTGAGACATCTCTTACATCATGTGGTTTGCACACTGTAAGATGGAAAAGTATAGGTACTTCCCATTTATTTGGAAACGATGGAAATAATATTAACTTTGAGGGAAAAATTATTCAAATCAAGGTAGATTAGGTAAGTTTAATATTTGTAGATCAAAGATAGGAAGACTAGCCCTAACAATTTAATTGAGGCTTCAGTGAATATACAGATGGTATTCTACTTTTCTATGTAATACACATTTGTTCAAATTATGAATGTAAAAACTGTTCAGTAGGCTGATTATAAGGATTGTTTTATTCTAGGAAAATTTTTTTTTAAATTTAGAAACTTAGACTTCTGGAACATAATTAGTTTTTACCCAAAGAAATCATGTTTCACAATAATTAAGAATGTAAGAACCTTCCTCAAAGAACCTGCCATGATTCAAGGACTGAAATGTTTTAATTTATCCAAAGAAAAGTCAAGTATCCCTTCACCACTTCTGCCTTTATCCTTGTCAGCTTTCCAAAGTCTAGACACACTTGCTCTCTGGCTTCTTTCTGCTCCTCACATTCAGATGTGAAGCATATAGGTTAAGCCAGAACAAGGCTCTCTTCATAGTTGGAGTAAACTCTGTAGCCTGAAATATAAAGACTGGAAAGTAGGAGAAGGGCAGCAAGAAAAAGATGATAAATCTCAAAAAAAGTTACTTTGAAATCTGACAAATTTCTTATTTAAGTTTTCTCACACCTTTATGTCACCTTACTATAAGCTATTAAATAAAGGATTTAATGAGAGATTACTTAATGTTATAATTAGCTTATTTCATGTGTCTGCATAATATTTTTGAAAATAACCTTAGTTTAAATGTTTAATTACAATCAAAATGTGATTTGTTATGCAAATACAGTAAAACTTAACTAACAAGAATGAAAAAATGAAAATTCCCTTAGGGTCTGAGATACTGCCAATAGTTAAAAAAAAAAAAAACTTGATTTTTTTTTTTTGCTCATATTTCTCTTTTCCTACCTATATTAGTTTAAAAAAATAACTTTTACAGGAATGTTTTGCAGTGCTTAAAAAATATTTTGTGTTTTGCCTTTTTCCGGTAAAAATGGACATGGACTCTTAGTATTGATATATATGTACTAAAATTTCATTATTTCTAAAGAAATTTGGTGTCTCACTTTTTTAGATTTATTGTATAATGTGTTAATTCAGTTCCCTGTTGAGGGATATTTGTTTTCGAATGTTTATTATTTTGGACAATACTACAAATTCCACCATTTTTCACATAAGTGTACACCCTTACAACAGCTTCTTTATAGAATCTTTCTTAAATGAAGAATTATTTGGTCAAATAGCAAATAAAATTTTGCTATGTATTCTGAGATTGTCTGAAATATTATCTTGCAGAATGATAATTTACAGATAGAAATCTTCTACTGGATATGTCATTTTTTATTTAGGAAATTTTTCAGAGCTCCAGGATTGCTATATTATTGAAGACTTTTCTTTATTTACAGCATTCTATTCTTTATGTGGATGCTATGTTCTCTACAAACTCTCTGAGACTGTAAATTGGACTTTTTTCTAAACTTTTTAACTTTTTCTATTTCCTTAATTATTTCTATTTCCTTTGGGGGTAGTTTTTCTTATTGTTCATTTTTACTCTTATATTTTATGATGATGGTTTTATGTAAATATGTGAATTTTTAATACTTACTGATATTTGTGACTGAAAATTTGGGCTGACCCATAAAAGTGACTCGAAAGGAGAGGCCTATGCAAGGTTACATGATGAAGGCACAGTATGAAGGTGTACTTAGGCAAATCAGGATTCCTACATTTGTAATATTAGAGGGAGCTTTTCACTGAATTTCTGGTATGTATTTTGTCATTTCCTTTGGTTCCATTGTAAAAGCCTAAAATTACCTTGTACTCTATTCTGCTTCTTTCCCCAGCCTTAACACGTTAGCTTTGTTTTGGTATACTTATTTACTTTATTTAAAAGCATTTCTTCTGAATTTAGGCAGGAATTTAACAAATTTCCTCCTAGTCACTCTTATATGCAGAGAGTTTAAGTGACAATGACCCGACTTTTCAATAGGCCATCATTTAATTAATTACTTACTCCTTCCTTTTATACTTGATGACAGTATGCTAAGCTTTCCTGTGTCTATCTTCCTGAATTGCTTTATAGTTTTCTTTACACATTTTTTTAAACAATCCAAGTCAACACTGATTTATTAAACATCCTGTGATAAAATTAGAATTCAGCAATATAATGTTTTATTTTTGAAAAGTCAGTTTGAATAGAAGATAGATAGATACATAGATAGATTTCCAAGATAATGAATGAACCAACACCAGCAGCATTTTTGCCACCTCTTGAAGGATAGCTATATATCTATCCTTATATTTATCAGTGTAAGAAACAGAATCCTTTCAAGGTTGTTAGCATTTATGCTGGAAGAGGCAAGGAGGCAAATTAAAAGGTCAGCTATTACAACCATTACTATTATTAACATTCATAATAATAAGAGTAATAATGGCTAACTAGAATAAGTTGAATCTGTGTAAATACATGAATTCATACTGCTACTCAAAAGATGAAAGAAAATATGAAGTACAAAAAAGGTATTTGTTTTATAAAAGTTACAATTGGATGAATTTATTTGAAATGGTTTAAGAATTCAGGGAGTGATAAGATATGCACAGTTCTTTTGTTACTTTTGTGAATGATATGTATGTTTTATACATCTGGGGCATCTGGCAGGAACAAGGAGCAGGCCGAATGGTTCAAAATGAAGGATCTAGACAGAGAGAGTAGTTACTGTCAAATAATAAAAAAAAAGTGCTAACTACTCACAAAATCCAACATATCTTTAGAGGTGAAACCCCCTAATGCGTTGGAACCACCATATATAATAAAACATATTTTTTCTTGATAGTATTAACAAAACAGGTCAATGAATCACAGTGATATGGGTGATGTGATGTTGGACAGGCAATTTTTAAAGCTGTCTCATTTTAGAAGGAGCCAAGAATTTTAAAAGTGTAATGATAAACTTAGACAAAACAAACTTGATGCCAAGTAAAACACATGAAATTATAAATAAATTTTAAACTGCCCTCATGGGGAGTACAGCCACAGATTATAAAACAACTGGATTATTTATTTCACAAAATCTGTTGGACCACAAGAAAATATTGTTTGTCAGGTTGTATTTCCCTTTTTTTATTCATTAATTGAACAAACATGTATTAAGTCCAAATTAGTTTTTTTTTTCTTTTTAGCTTGAGTTGAATGCACATGTTATTTACATACTTATAGCTTTATATATAGTAATCTGTAAATATTATCAGTGTTAATATTAAATATAACAGTGAAACTGTTTAAAACTAATAATCATTAGCAAACTTTTTTATTTGTTTTATAACAAAAAAAGTATGTTGGTGAAAGGTGAAATCTAATTATATTTATAAATATTTCCTGACCTTACTAAGACTTACACAATGTCATTTCTTCTTTAAGAATAAAGAAGTATGTTTAACATATATTTTTATATATCTTCTATTTTATGGTTTTTTTTGTTTTGCGGTATGTGGGCCTCTCACTGTTGTGGCCTCTCCCGTTGCGGAGCACAGGCTCCAGATGCGCAGGCTCAGCGGCCATGGCTCACGGGCCTAGCTGCTCTGCGGCATGTGGGATCTTCTCGAAATGGGGCACAAACCCGTGTCCCCTGCAACGGCAGGCAGACTCTCAACCACTGCACCACCAGAGAAGCCCTATTTTATGCATTTTTAATTTCTATATTTTTCCTATAATTTTCCCCTGAAAATTAAGGGAAAAACCTCTTCATTTTGTGGTGTTTTATTAATATTTTTTCTTGGACTTCTTGTTTTCAGCTTGTGTATGTCCATTTTAATTTGTAAGTAATGTGTAATTTTGTTTTTGTTTTCTGGGAGTAGTTTTCCTCCAAATGTATTTTTTATCTATCTTTTGATTTATTTCTGCTTTTTAAATGGAATATCCTTGTATGAATCTTCATTTGATTAAGGGAAACTTTTCACAAAAATAACATAATTCTCCTTGAGTTTCCAATAACTTTGTTTGAATGTTTTGTCTGTGTATAACCTTAAACATTGCCTGCAGGACCAAGTGTCAGACATTTGTAATTAAATCAATCTTTCAGAATTTTGTTTTCTTTTTTTGTTGTTCCTTGAAAAGGAGAGATACAATTGTGGAATTTGTTGTGCTATCTAGTAGTTAATAAATTTAATTATCTATGGAAGTCTGGTAATATTTTTCCCCCCCTGTAGACATGCCTATACTTTTGAGTTAGATTTTAATATTTTTCTCTGGTCTTTCTGCCAATCTTCTCTTTAGAAAATAAAGCAATCCTGTGCTACTGTGTCATCTATGGTGAGAAAAAAAGAACTACTACCCAGACATCACTGGATCCTGTTTTCAAGAGGGTAGATAGAATTGAATCCAGCAAGGAACCAGAACCTGTGACATCAATATCATGTGTGAGAAAATAAAGAAGGCATGGGTTTGCTTCTGATTAGGTAACTGGCCTCAAATGCAAAGTTTTCTGATTTATCCATGGGCTCTTAACAACACAATACTACTCTTACCAACCTAAACATTATTAGTAGATGCCTATAACATTCTCTTTTAGTCTCTGTTTCTGTCTTTCCCGATTTCTCTCTACCTCTCCCTCTGTCTCTTTCTCTCTCATTTGGACCCAACATATAAGTATTAAAAATAAATAAATAAAAAACAGCAAAAACAAACAAAAAAAAGAACCTTGAGAAATGCTGTTTAAAAAGATTCTGGCCCAGTAAATATTAAAAGTATGCTTGAAGAGATAATGTGTAAACAAAATGAACAAGTGGGTTTTTCATGCAATCTAATTGTTTGGAACATGGAAAGCAAAAGACTAGGTCACTTTTCTCTACATATCTTTGATTCCTTACTTTTACTCTTATTATGTCAATCATTTTGAACTTCATCTGATTCTTGGTGCTGTGAGTTCATTCTCACCAATCAAAATTCTAACAATTTTAACCTCAGTTAAATGTTACAGTAGAGGAAGCACTTTTGAAATATTAGGCATAAATATAAAAGTGGTATACTTGACAATTGTTTAAGTCACCAATAAATGATTGAGTGCATGTTATAAACTTTCTATGAGATGTTGGAGATGTTTTTAAATCGACCATTTTTATTGTCATTTCATCACTGCATATCAATATATTGGATTTCTTTCCTATACATTTTTCCTTGTTGGTTTGTTTAGCCTCTAACAGAACAGATATTTCTGAATAGACTATTAAAATTGAGTTTTTGCTTACATAGCAATGAGAATGAGGGGCATTCAGCAACCAGTTGCGTTTTCCAGATGGTCTCAGTAACCTTCCTTTCTTTAGGGTCTAAGCCAAAGATTAAACCCTCCACCTTAGGTAACTTTCTCTTAGTTCCATAACTACCTGCTGCATTCCAAGACTGCATAGCTATTAACAAATGTATGTTGCTAATACTGTTATAGATTAGGAAGGGACAGTCCTTCTCAGGAAAAGACACTGAGTCACCTTTCATCTATTCCTTTTTCTTTTACATTTTCCTTTCAACTACCTTGTTCTTTTCACTTCTTAAATAAGTTGCCCTCATTTAAACTATGGTAACACTTTTCATAATCTCTTTATCTTCAATCAAATGTGATCAATAGAGAAATAACTTTTTTTTTGTAATGCTTGGGCATGGTTAAAACTTAGATGCCAGGAAATTTTTATTCTAATGCTTAGCTTTCTCCAATTTTAAGTACTACCTTTTTCTGAGAGAACATTAGGTTAAAAAAATATTATCATAGAAATACAAATTTATCAACATTTAAATGTTTAAAACTATATGATCTCCTAGATACTGAAAATATATATATTCACTTGTTTCACAATTCTCCTTCATATAGGCTTCTGTTGTGTGATTTATGTATTATAGATATAGAGTGCAAAATGATTTATGACTACTTATTACTTTTACTGATACCCTCATTTTCTTTAGAAAATATTCTAGACCTTGTACTGACATTAAAATCCTGATAAAGTGTAATTTTAAGAATTTACTATCCCCTTCACACACACACAAACACACACACACACACACACACACACATTTTGTTCCATTCTACCAGGCCAATGTTCACCTTTAGGTGATGGATTTTCAGTGCAGTTCAAGCCTGTTAACGTTAACAGGAGCTTATTGGAACAGTCATAGTGAATGATGTAAAAATTGTGCTGCTGAGACTCAATTATAAGGTAGAATACTATTCAATCTCGATGATTACAGTGCATCTGAGAATTTTTTTTCATCTTTCTTATCTAGCTCTATGTCACAAGTTGGTGTTTTCATCTAGTCACATAGATAAATTCAGATATCTTTAACACTTGTGATTTTAATCCATATTTCCATTTTATTTCATTCTTTCTTAATCCTAAAATTTACATGGAAGCTGACGAATGTTTTCTTTATTCTAACATTTCTAGCAACTCCATGACTGTTTAAAATACTTTTTACACTAGTACGACAATTTCAAATGCAACTATGAACATGTATTGATATTTTAGTTGCAATACTAAATGACACCAAAGTAAAAAAGTCTCTGAGAGTATTTTTTAGTAAGTTTTTTTGTTGTTTTTATATTTCAATCAGTAAGATGTTGAATCTGTTTTTTTTTTTCATGCAATTCCAATAATTTAGTTTAAAAACAGATATAGCCATAAGAACAGACTGGGAACCAATGACAACATAAAGATGCATTACTCACATTATGTTCAGGAATAATCTTTTGTGAAAATGGATCCTTATGAAATAGAATACTGAATAAAAATAGAATACTGAATAAAAAATAGAATACTGATTCTATATACTACTTTTTCTCCACTAATATGGAAATAATAAATCTAATTTATGTGGCTATTGAAGTTACATGAATGGATGGAAGTTCAAAGAGGAAAGATAGAGCAGAGTGTATAAGAAATCTAACATCCAAAATTTAATTAATAAAGGAATTGTTGACAAATAATATGCCAAGAAGTGGTTTTGTAATAATCAAGAACATTTGGTTACTGGCTAAATACTGAGATTATCGTTAATTACTTTTATGTTTTTGTAATACTATCATGGTCATATTAAAAATTAGTCTTTTTAGAATATCTAAGAAAAAATTGCATAGAAATAATATGACATTTTAGATTTGCTTTAAATAATCTATGTTGGAGGATTGAGTTAAATGGCAAATTCAACACTAAAAATATGTTGATAATTTGTAAAAGCTAAATACTAATGGTTAAATACTAATCTAGACTTTTCATTTTAAATACACCTGGTTTAAAGTTTTCTAATATATAAGCACTGACATGCCTATTCCTGGGTTTGCTGATCAAAAGTTGGAGAGTGGAAAGATCATGATCTTTGGAATAAAACAGACATAGATTTAAGCCTGGGCTTCTCCAGTTGTATAATATTAGAGGCATTAGTGAACATTAGAAGTTTTAACTTTTTATCTGGAAAATAGGGATATAATAATAGCTATATATTTGTGTATGTATAACTTACTAAATATATAGCACTAAAAATGTAACTAAAGAGGGTGCTGATCTAAGAATTCTGAATATGTTAACTCATTTAATCCTTAAAACAAACCTATGAGGTAGTTACTATTGCTATGCCCATTTTATATATGAGGAAACTTAGGCAGAGAAAGTTTCAGTAATTTGCCAGAGTTTACACAGCTTTTAAATTTGTAAAGTTTAAAAGTAAAGTGGATTCACTCAGAAAAGTGTGGTGTGAAATATGTACTGAATCACCATAATATCTAGCCCTTGTTATCTAACAAATACAATTGTTGTATGTTATATATAGATATCCCTGTTATATTTCTTTGAACTCTCAACAAGTAAGACACATACAGAACATGAAGGAAAAGAAATATGAAGCCGTCTAATAATCAACAAATGCTAATTTCCATGATTAGAAATATTTCATGAGTTCTACTAGTTTAATATCTGAAAAAAACTATCCTTTCCTCATCACATGGACTGCATATTGTTGATTTTTCTGTGAAATGATATATTCAGGCTTGTATATTCTTGCTTTATAGAAAAGAACCTAGAGTAAAACGTGATTTTTTTTTTTTTTTTTTTTTTTGCTTTCTCAAATGAGAACTAGCTTGCCATCTGAGGAAGAACATCCTTTTTCTTTTGCCTTTTGTGGTTTTGATTACTGTTCCGTATTTGTTAGTTCACTAATTTGTCCATTAAATTATTAAGTACCAGGCACTGTGCTTGATGATGAAGATATTAACAGTGAACAAGATAAACATGAATCTTGTCCTCATGGAGTTTATATTCTTTGGAGAACTAAAGAGTAATAAACAATTATGTCAAAATGATACACAAAGTGCTAGAGGGGCTTCCCTGGTGGCGCAGTGGTTGAGAGTCTGCCTGCCGATGCAGGGGACACGGATTCGTGCCCCGGTCCGGGAAGATCCCACATGCCGTGGAGAGGCTGGGCCTGTGAGCCATGGCCGCTGGGCCTGCGCGTCCGGAACCTGCACGTCCAGAGCCTGTGTTCCGCAACGGGAGAGGCCACAACAGTGACAGGCCCGCGTACCGAAAAAAAAAAAAAAGTGCTGGAATAGGGGAAATATGAACAATATATGGCATTGACAATATCCCTAAAATAGCTTTAGCAGGAATGATGGAAAATTCATAGAGAAATTTATACTGAAGCTAAACTTTGAAAAATATTATCCTGGTATGGAATTATGTAAAATTATATGTTAAGAATCAAATGTAATAACATATGTGATACCCTTGAGGAATATTAACAAGCACAGATATAAGTTTAAAGTGGGTTCGAAATTAGGTTTGAAGGGAGTATTAAAAGATATGTCTAGAAAGATAAGCTGAAACCATAGAATGGAAGACGTAATCTCTGTTAAATGTTTTGAGCTTTATTATAAGGATAATGGATAACCAATAAAAATTTAGAAAGATGATCATATTTGCATTTTAGAAAGATTATCCTGGCTTCAGTGTGAGAAGTGACTGGAAGAAATCAAGACTGTAATCAAGGATACCACTTAGGAGGTTGTTACAACTATCCAAGAAGAGATTATGGTTTTTGCATCAGAAGAGCTTTACTAGTCTTTCACAGAAGTGGGAAAAAATTAGATATATTTATAAATTAACATTCAAAGGACAATAATTTTGAACATAGGGTTGAATTCAGGAAAAAAGCCTCAGAATTATACCTCAGTTTCTAATTTGAGCATCTGGTAGGTGGTAGTACTACTTTTTTTTTTTTTTTTTTTTTTTTTTTTTTTTTAGTACTACTTTTTATTAATCCAGAAACAACAGCAAAAGAAAATGTTCTGGGACAATGATTAGGAGTCTAGTTTGGGATATTTCAAAATTTGTCAGCCCTGAGGTGCATATAAAAATTTCTAATCATATTTCAATATATTGTAATAAATTATTATGAGAGGTAACCATGGTGGATGATATTGGTCTTGAGTAATTAAGAATCAAATGTCAGAATGGTAGTGTATATATGGACATATATACTCTACCAAATGTAAAATAGACAGCTAGTGGGAAGCAGTCGCATAGCACAGGGAGAACAGCTCAGTGCTTTGTGACCAGCTAGAAGGGTGGGATAGGGAGGGTGGGAGGGAGGGAGACGCAAGACGGAAGAGATATGGGGATATATGTATATGTATAACTGAGTCACTTTGTTATAAAGCAGAAACAACGCCATTGTAAAGCAATTATACTCCAATAAAAACGTTAAAAAAAAAAGAATCAAATGTCATTTGAAGCTATTGGAATGGATAAGAATCAATGCATGAATATTTATTTCCCAGTCCAGAAGAATCTTTTTTATTGAATCATAGTTGATTTACAATATTGTGTTGCTTTCAAGTGTACAGCTAAGTAATTCAGTTATATGCATATTTTTTTCAGTTTATTTTTTGTTATAGGTTATTACAAGATATTGAATATTGGACTTCCCTGGTGGTGCAGTGGTTAAGAATCCGCCTGCCAAAGCAGGGGACACAGGTTCGAACCCTGGTCCAGGAAGATCCCACATGCTGTGGAGCAATTAAGCCTGTGAGCCACAACTGCTGAGCCTGCACTTTAGAGCCTGTGAGCCACAACTACTGATCCCACATGCCACAACTACTGAAGCCTGCACTCCTAGAGCCCATGCTCTGCCAGAAGAGAACCCACTGCAATGAGAAGCCTGCACACTGCAACCAAGAGTAGCTCCTGCTCTCTGCAAATAAAGAAAGCCTGCATGCAGCATCGAAGACTCAACACAGACAAAAATAAATAAATAAATTTATTTATTAAAAAAAAAGACATTGAATATTGTTCTCTGTGTTATACTTAAACCCTTGTTGCTTATCTATTTTATATATAGTAGTGTGTATTTGTTAATCCCAAACTCCTACCTTATCCTCCCCCAACCTTGCTTTCCCTTTCGGTAACCATGAGTTTGTTTTCTATGTCAGTGAGTCTGTTTCTCTTTTGTAAATAGATTAATGTGTATTATTTTTTAGATTCCACATGTAAGTAATATCATATAATATTTGTCTTTCTCTGACTTCCTTCACTTAGTATGATAATCTCTAGGCATTTCCAGGCTGCTGCAAATGGCAACATTCATTCTTATAGCTGAGTAATATTCCATTATATATAGATAGATAGATGGATATGCACATATACACATCTTCTTCATCCATTCATCTGCCGATGGACATTTAGGTTACTGCCATGTCTTGGTTATTGTAAATAACACTGCTGTGAACATTGGGGTACATGTATCTTTTTGAATTAGAGTTTTCTTCTTTTCTGGATATATGCCCAGGAGTGGGATGGAAGAATCTTTGTCTTACTGGAACATCGCAGCAAAGAAACAGGAGTCTCAACAGAGCGATGACTATTACAAAGCAGCCTTGAGTTTTTATAACCCTTCAAGTAGCCAGAAGCAGATAGGCTATTTTTGGAAGAGCTCTGGCCTGGGAGCTAGAAGATACTGGTCCCAAATAACCTCTCTGAATTTCTCCACTTTGAGGCATTGAGGTTGAGTTAGGGCAGTAATTCTCAGTCTTGCCTGCATGTTAGAGTAAACTTATCTACCAAGGAGTTTCTAAAAATCCCATGTCCAGGCTGCACTCTACACTGATTAAATAAGAACCTTTCAGGCATTCAACAGTAGTTTTTAAAGCTCTACAAGAAGTTCCAGTGTTTAGCCAAGATTAAGATCCATTAGTTTTGGAGATATCCAACTCTAAACATTTTATGGTATTTTCTCAATATATCTAAACAATGCTTTGGTCAGAACAAAGCAATGCATGTGGCCTTGTGGCTCCAAACAGAAGAGTCCTCCACTCTCACAGGTGGAGGGTGCGGGGCACTGGAGTAGTAACCACAGATGAATTTGTTCTCAAGCTCACCTTCTCATGTGCCCTTTAGGAAGAAGAGCTCCCTGTCTTTATCTGACCATTTTAAGGAAGGCTCAACCCCAATATATCCAGCTAACCAAAAAAAAAAAAAAAAAATCAGATTTGGCATCAGCACTTCCAAAAGGAATCATGTTTTCCCAACCCTGCTGATTATTATTTTCTACTTTCTCAGGTGGAGATTGAGAAATTCAGGGGCTGGCTTTTAAGTAATTCTTGGCTGCATGAATATTGAGAAGACTGAGAAATAGAACATGACTCCTACTGAAGGGAGGAGGAGAGGAAAAAGATTCTCCTGGGTACCTGTGTAGGCGTGCCAGAAAAGTAGGTGGAAAACCATCGACTTGTCATGACATTAAGTAAAAGGAAGATAGTGGGCAAGAAATAAATGTTTAGTTATGTAATATGTTGTCCAGAGTTAAATAAGTCTTTTCATGAATATCCCAATGGAATTATTAGGGTAGAAATAAGATTTCAAGAAGTCAATGAAGTCAATGAGTAAATGAGAGTCAAAGGGGAGAGACAAGGACTATAGAGACAAGGACTATAGGACTATAGAGGAGTGTTAATGTTAAGTGTTCATATCTGGATATTTATCAGAGAGAAATCTGAGTTACATCTGTCTCCTGGATTAATTTTTAATAATATGATTTTTCATTTTCAAAAGTATGACAGGGTTTCCCTGGTGATGCAGTGGTTAAAAATCCACTTGCCAAAACAGGGGACATGGGTTTGAGCCCTAGTCCTGTAAGATCCCACATGTCGCAGAGCAACACAGCCCATGTGCCACAACTACTGAGCCTGTGCTTTAGAGCCCGTGAGCTACAACTACTGAGCTCACATGCAAAAACTACTGAAGCCCACGGGCCTAGAGCCCGTGCTCTGTAACAAGAAAAGCCACCACAGTGAGAAGCCTGCACACCGCAATGAAGATTAGCCCCGGGGCCGAACGGCTTCAAGATGGTGGAAGAGTAAGACGCTGAAATTACCTTCCTCCCCACAAACACATCAGAAATACATCTACATGTGGAACAACTGCTACAGAACACCTACTGAACGCTGAGAGAAGACCTCAGGCCTCCCAAAAGGCAAGAAACTCACCACGTACCTGGGTAGGGCAAATGAAAAAAGAAAAAAAACAGACACAAAAGAATAGGGACGGGACCTGCACCAGTGGGAGGGAGCTGTAAATGAGGAAAGGTTTCCACACACTAGGAAGCTGCTTCGCGGGCCGAGACTGCGGGTGACGGAGGGGGGAAGCTTTGGAGCCATGGAAGAGAGTGCAGCAATGGGGGTGCAGAGGGCAAAGTGGAGAGATTCCCGCACAGAGGATCGTTGCCGATCAGTACTCACCAGCCCGAGAGGCTTGTCTGTTTACCCGCCGGGGCAGGCGGGGGCTGGGAGCTGAGGCTTCAGCTTCGGTTGGATCCCAGGGAGACGACTGAGGTTGGTGGCATGAACACAGCCTGAAGGGGGCTAGTGCGCCACGGCTATCCGGGAGGGAGTCCAGGAAAGTCTGGACCTGCCGAAGAGGCAAGATACTTTTTCTTCCCTCTTTGTTTCCTGGTGTGCGAGGAGAGGGGATTAAGAGCGCCGCTTAAAGGAGCTCCAGAGACGGGCGCGAGACGTGGCTATCAGTGCGGACCCCAGAGATGGGCATGAGACACTAAGGCTGCTGCTGCCGCCACCAAGAAGCCTGTGTGAGAGCACAGGTCACTATCCACGCCGCCCCTCCCGGGAGCCTGTGCAGACCGCCACTGCCAGTGTCCCGGGATCCAGGGACAACTTCCCCTGGAGAACGCACCGCATGCCTAAGGCTGGTGCAACATCACGCTGGCCTCTGCTGCTGCAGGATTTCCCCGCATCGGTACCCCTACCACTCCCTGGCCAGAGTGAGCCAGAGCCCCAAAAGCAGCTGCTCCTTTAACCCTGTCCTGTCTGAGAGAAGAACAGATGCCCTCAGGTGACCTACACAAAGAGGTGGGTCCAAATCCAAAGCTGAGCCCCAGGAGCTGAGGAACAAAGAAGGGAAAGGGAAATTTCTCCCAGCAGCCTCAGGAGCAGCGGATTCAAGCTCCACAATCAACTTGATGTACCCTGCATCTGTAGAATACCTGAATAGACAACGAATCATCCCAAATTGAGAAGGTGGACTTTGGGAGCAATAATATATATACTTTTTTCCCTTTTTCTCTTTTTGTGAGTGTGTATGTATATGCTTCTGTGTGTGCTTTTGTACAGCTTTGCTTGTACCATTTGTCCTAGGGTTCTGTCTGACCGTTTTGTGTTTTTTTTTTTTTTTTTTTACTTAAAAATTTTTTTTATTAAAAATAATTTTTTATTTAAATAATTTTATTTTATTTTTATTATTATTAGTATTTTTGCAGTAGGTGGGCCTCTCATGGTTGTGGCCTCTCCCATTGCAGAACACAGGCTCCAGATGCGCAGGCTCAGCGGCCATGGCTCACGGGACCAGCCGCTCCACGGCATGTGGAATCTTCCCAGAACGGGGCAAGAACCCATATCCCCTGCATCAGCAGGCGGACTCTCAACCACTGCGCCACCAGGGAAGCCCTATTTTATTTTATTTTATCTTCTTCTTTCTTTTCGCCAATTTATTCTGAGCCGTGTGGAGGACAGGCTCTTGGTGTTCCAGACAAGCATCAGGGCTGTGCCACTGAGGTGGGAGAGCCAAATTCAGGATATTGGTCCACAAGAGACCTCCAAAGTCCATGTAATATGAAATGGTGAAAATCTCCCAGAGATCTCCATCTCAGCACCAAGACCCCGCTCAACTCAATGACGAACAAGCAACAGTGCAGGACACCCTATGCCAAACAACCAGCAAGACAGGAACACAACCAGATCCATTAGCACAGAGGGTGCAAAAACTAATAATAAAGCCACAGACACCATTGGATGCACACCCGAGGGGCCTAGGAGTCCTCAAAAGGGTACACCCATGAAAAGAAAGCCAAAGAGCGACAAAGAACTCATGAAAACAACTGCAAGCCTCCCTTTCTCCCCGGCTACGCAGGGCCTAAACTGGAGGCAAGTTCTCACGTTGAGTTTCCCTTTCGTTCTAGAGCTTGTCAGGCTGACCCACACCACGACCATGGAAGCACCTGGTTTAGACAGCGCAAACTCATTTTCTTCGCAGAAGCATTTCGACCGGGTTTCCAGGCCTGTCAATAGCAGGGAACGTCAGGCAGCTTCAAGGCAGCATGAATGCAGCCTTCCAAATGGGAAAGCAAGGATACTTCCAGCAGGCCCCGGTTTCCATGCGCACACTCAGCATACCTCCCTGTGGTTTCTAACAAGTCAAGAGAGACACATATTACCCTGTGTTTGCTTCCCTGAATCAACTTCTCGAAGTAGGTGTTCTGAATCAAGTGAACTGCCTCAACCAAGGAACTCCCTAGCTACGCCTCTGGGCCTGTGGCTATTCGAAAGTCTATGATGCCACAGGAAGAACAGGACTTAAATTGCAGTAACAACGCAACGCGGCTTTCTCTTGGAGGCAGGGTGACTTCAGGCAGGAGGTCCTAGATGGAATGCGAGGCCGAGGGTTCTGTCAGTGCAGCTCAGACTAGGGCAAGGCGTAAGACCTCGAAGGCATGGGAGACGTGCCAGAAGTCTGTTCGTGAACTTGTGGGTGTGCTGGGGAAATTAAGCTGCTCCTAAAGAGAGTGCAGTGCCTTTCCCTACACTCGGTGTATAGAGAGCGGCTCCAAAGGGCTCCGGGCCTGGATGTTGCTCAGTAGACCTAGGAGTGCCTGGGGGTACTGTGTGTTCCAGCCGGGAACAGGGCACCCAGCGAGGTTCCTAAGTGTCCAGAAAAATCTACTGCCATTAAAGACACGCAGAGCAGAGGCTACGGCCTCCTAGAAACCGCTGCACGCCTCAAATTCTGCACAGCATATCAGGGCCTTACGTTCAGGCATGTGATCACGCTGAGAGTCCCATTAGCGACACAGCATTGCAAGATGCTGACGTTCTCCTCGAGCAGAGTGACTTCAGGTACGAGTTCCGCGAATTATGCAAAGCAGAGTGTTTTCTAACGGCAGCTCACACAAGTGCGACGACAAATATTTCCTGGGCACATCGGACTCACCAGAAATCTGGTCCTGAGGCTGTTTGAGGGCTCTGGAGATGTACCTCTCCTCAAGGAAAGTGCAGTGTGTTGTCCATCACTCGGTAGTCACAGAGGGCCTCGGAGGGACAGACCAATGGGCTTCGATGTTGCTCAGCCGGCCAACGGTGGGGGGCAGGGTTTTGGAGGTCCTCAGTGACCTTGGAGGGAAATGGATGCACACCCGAGGGGCCTAGGAGTCCTCACAAAGGTACTTCCTTGAAACGAAGCCGAACAGCGACTAAGAATTCATGGAAACAGCTGCATGACTCCCTTTCTGCCCGGCTACTCACGGCCTGGCCTGGAGGCAAGTTCTCACGTTGAGTTTCCCTTTTGTTCAAGAGCTTGTCAGGCTACCACCACCGCGGTCATGGAAGCACCTGGTTTACACAGAGCAAACTCATTTTTTTTCCCAGAAGCATTCCTACGGGGTTTCCAGGCCCGTCAACAGCAGGGAATCTCAGGTAGCTTCAAGGAAGCATGAATGCAGAATTTCAAAAGGGAAAGCAAGGATAGTTCAAGCAGGCTCCCGTTTCCATGCACACACTCAGCTTACCTCCCTGTGGTTTCTAAGAAGTCAAAAGAGCCACCTGTTACCCTGTGTTTACTTCCCTAAATCAACTTCTCGAGGAACGGATTTCTGCATCAAGTGAACTGCCTCATCCAAGGAACGTCATAAATACGCTTCTGGGACTGTGGCTATTCCAAAGCCTGCAGGGCCACAGGGAGCACAGGGCTGAAATTGCAGTAAGAACGCAAGCCGACTTTCTCTTGGAAGCAGGGTGACTTCCGGCAGGGGGGTCCTAGACGGAATGCGAGGCCGAGGGTTCTCTCAGGGCAGTTCAGACTAGGGGAAGGCGTAAGACTTCAAAGGCATGTGAGACGTGCCAGAAGTCTGTTCGTGAAAGTGTGGGTTTGGTGGGGAAACGAATCTACTCCAGGAGAGAGTGCAGGGCGTTTCCCTACACTCGGTGTATAGAGAGCGGCTCCAAAGGGCTCCGGGCCTGGATGTTGCTCGGCAGACCCAGGGGTGCCTGAGAGTACTCCGTGTTCCAGCGTGGAACAGGGTGCCCCCGCGAGCCTCCCAGGTGTCCAGGAAACTCTACTGCCGTTAAAGACACAGAGAGCAGAGGCTACGGCCTCATGGAAACTGCTGCGCGGCTCCGCTTCTGCACCTCACGTCAGGGCCTTCCCTCCAGGCCTGTGCTCAATCTGGCCGTCCCGTTAGCGACGCAGCATTGCGAGATGCTGACGTTCTCCTCGAGCAGAATGCCTTCAGGTACGAGGCCTGCGAAGTAGGCAAAGTAGAGTGTTTTCTCACGGCAGCTCTCACAAGGGCGACGACAAATATTTCCTGGGAGCTTCGGACTCACCAGAAATCTGGTCCTGAGGCTGTTGGAGGGCTCTGGAAATGTAGCTCTCCTCAAGGAACGTGCAGAGTGTTGCCCATCACTCGGCACGCACACAGGACCTCCGAGGGGCAGGGCAATGGGCCTCGATGTTGCTCAGCCGGACCACGGCGTGGGGGGTGTCTGGAGGTCCTCAGTGTTCTTGGAGGGAAATGGATGCACACCCGAGGGGCCTAGGAGTCCTCAAATGGGAAATTCCGTTAAAATAAACCCGAACAGTGACTAAGAACTCATGGAAACTGCTGCATGCCGCCCTTGCTGCCCGGCTACGCAGGGCCTAAACTGGAGGCAAATTCTCACGTTGAGTTTCCCTTTCATTCTGGAGCTTGTCAGGCTAACCACCACCGCGGCTATGGAAGCACCGGGTTGAAACGGAGCAAACTCATTTTCTTCCCAGAAGCATTTCGGCCGGGTTTCCAGGCCTGTCAACAGCAGGGAACGTCAGGCAGCTTCAAGGCAGCATGAATGCAGCCTTCCAAGTGGGAAAGCAAGGATAGTTCCAGCAGGCTCCCGTTTCCACGCGCACACTCAGCTTACCTCCCTGTGGTTTCTAACCAGTCCAAAGAGACACATGTTACCCGGCGTTTGCTTCCCTGAACCAACTCCCCGAAGTAGGGTGTTCTGCGTCAAGTGAACTGCCTCAAGCAAGGAATGCCCTGCCTAGTTACGCCTCTGGGGCCTGTGGCTATTCCAAAGCCTGCAGGGCCACAGGAAGCACGGGGCTTAAACCGCAGTAAGAACGCAAGCCGACTTTCTCTTGGAGGCAGGGTGACCTCCGGCAGGGGGGTCCTAGATGGAATGCGAGGCCGAGGGTTCTCTCAGGGCAGCTCAGACTAGGGCAAGGCGTAAGACCTCAAAGGCATGTGAGACGTGCCAGAAGTCTGTTCGTGAAAGTGTGGGTTTGGTGGGGAAACGAATCTGCTCCAGGAGAGAGTGCAGGGCGTTTCCCTACACTCGGCGTATAGAGAGCGGCTCCAAAGGGCTCCGGGCCTGGATGTTGCTCGGCAGACCCAGGGGTGCCTGGGAGTACTCCGTGTTCCAGCCTGGAACAGGGTGCCCCCGCGAGCCTCCCAGGTGTCCAGGAAACTCTACTGCCGTTAAAGACACGCAGAGCAGAGGCTACGGCCTCACGGAAACTGCTGCGCGGCTCCGCTTCTGCACCTCACGTCAGGGCCTTCCCTCCAGGCCTGTGCTCAATCTGGCCGTCCCGTTAGCGACGTAGCATTGCGAGATACTGACGTTCTCCTCGAGCAGAATGCCTTCAGGTACGAGGCCCGCGAAGTAGGCAAAGTAGAGTGTTTTCTCACGGCAGCTCTCACAAGGGCGACGACAAATATTTCCTGGGAGCTTCGGACTCACCAGAAATCTGGTCCTGAGGCTGTTGGAGGGCTCTGGAAATGTAGCTCTCCTCAAGGAACGTGCAGAGTGTTGCCCATCACTCGGCACGCACACAGGGCCTCCGAGGGGCAGGGCAATGGGCCTCGATGTTGCTCAGCCGGACCACGGCGTGGGGGGTGTCTGGAGGTCCTCAGTGTCCTTGGAGGGAAATGGATGCACACCCGAGGGGCCTAGGAGTCCTCAAATGGGAAATTCCGTTAAAATAAACCCGAACAGTGACTAAGAACTCATGGAAACTGCTGCATGCCGCCCTTCCTGCCCGGCTACGCAGGGCCTAAACTGGAGGCAAATTCTCACGTTGAGTTTCCCTTTCGTTCTGGAGCTTGTCAGGCTAACCACCACCGGGGCTATGGAAGCACCGGGTAGAAACGGAGCAAACTCATTTTCTTCCCAGAAGCATTTCGGCCGGGTTTCCAAGCCTGTCAACAGCAGGGGACATCAGGCAGCTTCAAGGCAGCACGAATGCAGCCTTCCAAGTGGGAAAGCAAGGATAGTTCCAGCAAGTTCCCGTTTCCACGCACACACTCAGCTTACCTCCCTGTGGTTTCTAACCGGTCCAAAGAGACACAGGTTTCCCTGCATTTGCTTCCCTGAACGAACTCCCCGAAGTAGGGTGTTCTGCGTCAAGTGAACTGCCTCAACCAAGGAATGCCCTGCCTAGTTACGCCTCTGGGGCCTGTGGCTATTCCAAAGCCTGCAGGGCCACAGGAAGCACGGGGCTTAAACCGCAGTAAGAACGCAAGCCGACTTTCTCTTGGAGGCAGGGTGACTTCCGGCAGGGGGGTCCTAGATGGAATGCGAGGCCGAGGGTTCTCTCAGGGCAGCTCAGACTAGGGCAAGGCGTAAGACCTCAAAAGCATGTGAGACGTGCCAGAAGTCTGTTCGTGAAAGTGTGGGTTTGGTGGGGAAACGAATCTGCTCCAGGAGAGAGTGCAGGGCGTTTCCCTACACTCGGCGTATAGAGAGCGGCTCCAAAGGGCTCCGGGCCTGGATGTTGCTCGGCAGACCCAGGGGTGCCTGGGAGTACTCCGTGTTCCATCCTGGAACAGGGTGCCCCCACGAGCCTCCCAGGTGTCCAGGAAACTCTACTGCCGTTAAAGACACGCAGAGCAGAGGCTACGGCCTCATGGAAACTGCTGCGCGGCTCCGCTTCTGCACCTCACGTCAGGGCCTTCCCTCCAGGCCTGTGCTCAATCTGGCCGTCCCGTTAGCGACGCAGCATTGCGAGATGCTGACGTTCTCCTCGAGCAGAATGCCTTCAGGTACGAGGCCCGCGAAGTAGGCAAAGTAGAGTGTTTTCTCACGGCAGCTCTCACAAGGGCGACGACAAATATTTCCTGGGAGCTTCGGACTCACCAGAAATCTGGTCCTGAGGCTGTTGGAGGGCTCTGGAAACGTAGCTCTCCTCAAGGAACGTGCAGAGTGTTGCCCAACACTCGGCACGCACACAGGGCCTCCGAGGGGCAGAGCAATGGGCCTCGATGTTGCTCAGGCAGACCACGGCGTGGGGGGTGTCTGGAGGCCCTCAGTGACCTTGGAGGGAAATGGATGCACACCCGAGGGGCCTAGGAGTCCTCAAATGGGAAATTCCGTTAAAATAAACCCGAACAGTGACTAAGAACTCATGGAAACTGCTGCATGCCGCCCTTCCTGCCCGGCAACGCAGGGCCTAAACTGGAGGCAAATTCTCACGTTGAGTTTCCCTTTCGTTCTGGAGCTTGTCAGGCTAACCACCACCGCGGCCATGGAAGCACCGGGTTGAAACGGAGCAAACTCATTTTCTTCCCAGAAGCATTTCGACCGGGTTTCCAGGCCTGTCAACAGCAGGGGACGTCAGGCAGCTTCAAGGCAGCATGTATGCAGCCTTCCAAGTGGGAAAGCAAGGATAGTTCCAGCAGGCTCCCGTTTCCACGCGCACACTCAGCTTACCTCCCTGTGGTTTCTAACCAGTCCAAAGAGACACAGGTTACCCTGCGTTTCCTTCCCTGAACCAACTCCCCGCAGTAGGGTGTTCTGCGTCAAGTGAACTGCCTCAACCAAGGAATGCCCTGCCTAGTTACGCCTCTGGGGCCTGTGGCTATTCCAAAGCCTGCAGGGCCACAGGAAGCACGGGGCTTAAACCGCAGTAAGAACGCAAGCCGACTTTCTCTTGGAGGCAGGGTGACTTCCGGCAGGGGGGTCCTAGATGGAATGCGAGGCCGAGGGTTCTCTCAGGGCAGCTCAGACTAGGGCAAGGCGTAAGACCTCAAAGGCATGTGAGACGTGCCAGAAGTCTGTTCGTGAAAGTGTGGGTTTGGTGGGGAAACGAATCTGCTCCAGGAGAGAGTGCAGGGCGTTTCCCTACACTCGGCGTATAGAGAGCGGCTCCAAAGGGCTCCGGGCCTGGATGTTGCTCGGCAGACCCAGGGGTGCCTGGGAGTACTCCGTGTTCCAGCCTGGAACAGGGTGCCCCCGCGAGCCTCCCAGCTGTCCAGGAAACTCTACTGCCGTTAAAGACACGCAGAGCAGAGGCTCCGGCCTCACGGAAACTGCTGCGCGGCTCCGCTTCTGCACCTCACGTCAGGGTCTTCCCTCCAAGCCTGTGCTCAATCTGGCCGTCCCGTTAGCGACGCAGCATTGCGAGATGCTGACGTTCTCCTCGAGCAGAGTGCCTTCAGGTACGAGGCCCGCGAAGGAGGCAAAGCAGAGTGTTTTCTCACGGCAGCTCTCACAAGGGCGACGACAAATATTTCCTGGGAGCTTCGGACTCACCAGAAATCTGGTCCTGAGGCTGTTGGAGGGCTCTGGAAACGTAGCTCTCCTCAAGGAACGTGCAGAGTGTTGCCCAACACTCGGCACGCACACAGGGCCTCCGAGGGGCAGAGCAATGGGCCTCGATGTTGCTCAGCCGGACCACGGCGTGGGGGGTGTCTGGAGGTCCTCAGTGACCTTGGAGGGAAATGGATGCACACCCGAGGGGCCTAGGAGTCCTCAAATGGGAAATTCCGTTAAAATAAACCCGAACAGTGACTAAGAACTCATGAAAACTGCTGCATACCGCCCTTCCTGCCCGGCTTCGCAGGGCCTAAACTGGAGGCAAATTCTCACGTTGAGTTTCCCTTTCGTTCTGGAGCTTGTCAGGCTAACCACCACCGCGGCCATGGAAGCACCGGGTTGAAACGGAGCAAACTCATTTTCTTCCCAGAAGCATTTCGACCGGGTTTCCAGGCCTGTCAACAGCAGGGGACGTCAGGCAGCTTCAAGGCAGCATGTATGCAGCCTTCCAAGAAGGAAAGCAAGGATAGTTCCAGCAGGCTCCCGTTTCCACGCGCACACTCAGCTTACCTCCCTGTGGTTTCTAACCAGTCCAAAGAGACACAGGTTACCCTGCATTTGCTTCCCTGAACCAACTCCCCGCAGTAGGGTGTTCTGCGTCAAGTGAACTGCCTCAACCAAGGAATGCCCTGCCACGTTACGCCTCTGGGGCCTGTGGCTATTCCAAAGCCTGCAGGGCCACAGGAAGCACGGGGCTTAAACCGCAGTAAGAACGCAAGCCGACTTTCTCTTGGAGGCAGGGTGACTTCCGGCAGGGGGGTCCTAGATGGAATGCGAGGCCGAGGGTTCTCTCAGGGCAGCTCAGACTAGGGCAAGGCGTAAGACCTCAAAGGCACGTGAGACGTGCCAGAAGTCTGTTCGTGAAAGTGTGGGTTTGGTGGGGAAACGAATCTGCTCCAGGAGAGAGTGCAGGGCGTTTCCCTACACTCGGCGTATAGAGAGCGGCTCCAAAGGGCTCCGGGCCTGGATGTTGCTCGGCAGACCCAGGGGTGCCTGGGAGTACTCCGTGTTCCAGCCTGGAACAGGGTGCCCCCGCGAGCCTCCCAGGTGTCCAGGAAACTCTACTGCCGTTAAAGACACGCAGAGCAGAGGCTACGGCCTCACGGAAACTGCTGCGCGGCTCCGCTTCTGCACCTCACGTCAGGGTCTTCCCTCCAGGCCTGTGCTGAATCTGGCCGTCCCGTTAGCGACGCAGCATTGCGAGATGCTGACATTCTCCTCGAGCAGAGTGCCTTCAGGTACGAGGCCCGCGAAGGAGGCAAAGCAGAGTGTTTTCTCACGGCAGCTCTCACAAGGGCGACGACAAATATTTCCTGGGAGCTTCGGACTCACCAGAAATCTGGTCCTGAGGCTGTTGGAGGGCTCTGGAAACGTAGCTCTCCTCAAGGAACGTGCAGAGTGTTGCCCAACACTCGGCACGCACACAGGGCCTCCGAGGGGCAGGGCAATGGCCTCGATGTTGCTCAGCCGGACCACGGCGTGGGGGGTGTCTGGAGGTCCTCAGTGACCTTGGAGGGAAATGGATGCACACCCGAGGGGCCTAGGAGTCCTCAAATGGGAAATTCCGTTAAAATAAACCCGAACAGTGACTAAGAACTCATGGAAACTGCTGCATGCCGCCCTTCCTGCCCGGCTTCGCAGGGCCTAAACTGGAGGCAAATTCTCACGTTGAGTTTCCCTTTCGTTCTGGAGCTTGTCAGGCTAACCACCACCGCGGCCATGGAAGCACCGGGTTGAAACGGAGCAAACTCATTTTCTTCCCAGAAGCATTTCGACCGGGTTTCCAGGCCTGTCAACAGCAGGGGACGTCAGGCAGCTGCAAGGCAGCATGTATGCAGCCTTCCAAGTGGGAAAGCAAGGATAGTTCCAGCAGGCTCCCGTTTCCACGCGCACACTCAGCTTACCTCCCTGTGGTTTCTAACCAGTCCAAAGAGACACAGGTTACCCTGCGTTTCCTTCCCTAAACCAACTCCCCGCAGTAGGGTGTTCTGCGTCAAGTGAACTGCCTCAACCAAGGAATGCCCTGCCTAGTTACGCCTCTGGGGCCTGTGGCTATTCCAAAGCCTGCAGGGCCACAGGAAGCACGGGGCTTAAACCGCAGTAAGAACGCAAGCCGACTTTCTCTTGGAGGCAGGGTGACTTCCGGCAGGGGGGTCCTAGATGGAATGCGAGGCCGAGGGTTCTCTCAGGGCAGCTCAGACTAGGGCAAGGCGTAAGACCTCAAAGGCATGTGAGACGTGCCAGAAGTCTGTTCGTGAAAGTGTGGGTTTGGTGGGGAAACGAATCTGCTCCAGGAGAGAGTGCAGGGCGTTTCCCTACACTCGGCGTATAGAGAGCGGCTCCAAAGGGCTCCGGGCCTGGATGTTGCTCGGCAGACCCAGGGGTGCCTGGGAGTACTCCGTGTTCCAGCCTGGAACAGGGTGCCCCCGCGAGCCTCCCAGCTGTCCAGGAAACTCTACTGCCGTTAAAGACACGCAGAGCAGAGGCTCCGGCCTCACGGAAACTGCTGCGCGGCTCCGCTTCTGCACCTCACGTCAGGGCCTTCCCTCCAGGCCTGTGCTCAATCTGGCCGTGCCGTTAGCGACGCAGCATTGCGAGATGCTGACGTTCTCCTCGAGCAGAGTGCCTTCAGGTACGAGGCCCGCGAAGCAGGCAAAGCAGAGTGTTTTCTCACGGCAGCTCTCACAAGGGCGACGACAAATATTTCCTGGGAGCTTCGGACTCACCAGAAATCTGGTCCTGAGGCTGTTGGAGGGCTCTGGAAACGTAGCTCTCCTCAAGGAACGTGCAGAGTGTTGCCCATCACTCGGCACGCACACAGGGCCTCCGAGGGGCAGGGCAATGGGCCTCGATGTTGCTCAGCCGGACCACGGCGTGGGGGGTGTCTGGAGGCCCTCAGTGACCTTGGAGGGAAATGGATGCACACCCGAGGGGCCTAGGAGTCCTCAAATGGGAAATTCCGTTAAAATAAACCTGAACAGTGACTAAGAACTCATGGAAACTGCTGCATGCCGCCCTACCTGCCCGGCTACGCAGGGCCTAAACTGGAGGCAAATTCTCACGTTGAGTTTCCTTTTCGTTCTGGAGCTTGTCAGGCTAACCACCACCGCGGCTATGGAAGCACCGGGTTGAAACGGAGCAAACTCATTTTCTTCCCAGAAGCATTTCGACCGGGTTTCCAGGCCTGTCAACAGCACGGGACGTCAGGCAGCTTCAAGGCAGCACGAAGGCAGCCTTCCAAGTGGGAAAGCAAGGATAGTTCCAGCAGGCTCCCGTTTCCACGCGCACACTCAGCTTACCTCCCTGTGGTTTCTAACCAGTCCAAAGAGACACAGGTTACCCTGCGTTTCCTTCCCTGAACCAACTCCCCGCAGTAGGGTGTTCTGCGTCAAGTGAACTGCCTCAACCAAGGAATGCCCTGCCTAGTTACGCCTCTGGGGCCTGTGGCTATTCCAAAGCCTGCAGGGCCACAGGAAGCACGGGGCTTAAACCGCAGTAAGAACGCAAGCCGACTTTCTCTTGGAGGCAGGGTGACTTCCGGCAGGGGGGTCCTAGATGGAATGCGAGGCCGAGGGTTCTCTCAGGGCAGCTCAGACTAGGGCAAGGCGTAAGACCTCAAAGGCATGTGAGACGTGCCAGAAGTCTGTTCGTGAAAGTGTGGGTTTGGTGGGGAAACGAATCTGCTCCAGGAGAGAGTGCAGGGCGTTTCCCTACACTCGGCGTATAGAGAGCGGCTCCAAAGGGCTCCGGGCCTGGATGTTGCTCGGCAGACCCAGGGGTGCCTGGGAGTACTCCGTGTTCCAGCCTGGAACAGGGTGCCCCCGCGAGCCTCCCAGCTGTCCAGGAAACTCTACTGCCGTTAAAGACACGCAGAGCAGAGGCTCCGGCCTCACGGAAACTGCTGCGCGGCTCCGCTTCTGCACCTCACGTCAGGGTCTTCCCTCCAAGCCTGTGCTCAATCTGGCCGTCCCGTTAGCGACGCAGCATTGCAAGATGCTGACGTTCTCCTCGAGCAGAGTGCCTTCAGGTACGAGGCCCGCGAAGGAGGCAAAGCAGAGTGTTTTCTCACGGCACCTCTCACAAGGGCGACGACAAATATTTCCTGGGAGCTTCGGACTCACCAGAAATCTGGTCCTGAGGCTGTTGGAGGGCTCTGGAAACGTAGCTCTCCTCAAGGAACGTGCAGAGTGTTGCCCAACACTCGGCACGCACACAGGGCCTCCGAGGGGCAGAGCAATGGGCCTCGATGTTGCTCAGCCGGACCACGGCGTGGGGGGTGTCTGGAGGTCCTCAGTGACCTTGGAGGGAAATGGATGCACACCCGAGGGGCCTAGGAGTCCTCAAATGGGAAATTCCGTTAAAATAAACCCGAACAGTGACTAAGAACTCAAGAAAACTGCTGCATACCGCCCTTCCTGCCCGGCTTCGCAGGGCCTAAACTGGAGGCAAATTCTCACGTTGAGTTTCCCTTTCGTTCTGGAGCTTGTCAGGCTAACCACCACCGCGGCTATGGAAGCACCGGGTTGAAACGGAGCAAACTCATTTTCTTCCCAGAAGCATTTCGACCGGGTTTCCAGGCCTGTCAACAGCAGGGGACGTCAGGCAGCTTCAAGGCAGCATGTATGCAGCCTTCCAAGAAGGAAAGCAAGGATAGTTCCAGCAGGCTCCCGTTTCCACGCGCACACTCAGCTTACCTCCCTGTGGTTTCTAACCAGTCCAAAGAGACACAGGTTACCCTGCGTTTGCTTCCCTGAACCAACTCCCCGCAGTAGGGTGTTCTGCGTCAAGTGAACTGCCTCAACCAAGGAATGCCCTGCCTAGTTACGCCTCTGGGGCCTGTGGCTATTCCAAAGCCTGCAGGGCCACAGGAAGCACGGGGCTTAAACCGCAGTAAGAACGCAAGCCGACTTTCTCTTGGAGGCAGGGTGACTTCCGGCAGGGGGGTCCTAGATGGAATGCGAGGCCGAGGGTTCTCTCAGGGCAGCTCAGACTAGGGCAAGGCGTAAGACCTCAAAGGCATGTGAGACGTGCCAGAAGTCTGTTCGTGAAAGTGTGGGTTTGGTGGGGAAACGAATCTGCTCCAGGAGAGAGTGCAGGGCGTTTCCCTACACTCGGCGTATAGAGAGCGGCTCCAAAGGGCTCCGGGCCTGGATGTTGCTCGGCAGACCCAGGGGTGCCTGGGAGTACTCCGTGTTCCAGCCTGGAACAGGGTGCCCCCGCGAGCCTCCCAGGTGTCCAGGAAACTCTACTGCCGTTAAAGACACGCAGAGCAGAGGCTCCGGCCTCACGGAAACTGCTGCGCGGCTCCGCTTCTGCACCTCACGTCAGGGTCTTCCCTCCAGGCGTGTGCTCAATCTGGCCGTCCCGTTAGCGACGCAGCATTGCGAGATGCTGACGTTCTCCTCGAGCAGAGTGCCTTCAGGTACGAGGCCCGCGAAGGAGGCAAAGCAGAGTGTTTTCTCACGGCAGCTCTCACAAGGGCGACGACAAATATTTCCTGGGAGCTTCGGACTCACCAGAAATCTGGTCCTGAGGCTGTTGGAGGGCTCTGGAAACGTAGCTCTCCTCAAGGAACGTGCAGAGTGTTGCCCAACACTCGGCACGCACACAGGGCCTCCGAGGGGCAGAGCAATGGGCCTCGATGTTGCTCAGCCGGACCACGGCGTGGGGGGTGTCTGGAGGTCCTCAGTGACCTTGGAGGGAAATGGATGCACACCCGAGGGGCCTAGGAGTCCTCAAATGGGAAATTCCGTTAAAATAAACCCGAACAGTGACTAAGAACTCATGAAAACTGCTGCATGCCGCCCTTCCTGCCCGGCTTCGCAGGGCCTAAACTGGAGGCAAATTCTCACGTTGAGTTTCCCTTTCGTTCTGGAGCTTGTCAGGCTAACCACCACCGCGGCCATGGAAGCACCGGGTTGAAACGGAGCAAACTCATTTTCTTCCCAGAAGCATTTCGACCGGGTTTCCAGGCCTGTCAACAGCAGGGGACGTCAGGCAGCTTCAAGGCAGCATGTATGCAGCCTTCCAAGTGGGAAAGCAAGGATAGTTCCAGCAGGTTCCCGTTTCCACGCGCACACTCAGCTTACCTCCCTGTGGTTTCTAACCAGTCCAAAGAGACACAGGTTACCCTGCGTTTCCTTCCCTGAACCAACTCCCCGCAGTAGGGTGTTCTGCGTCAAGTGAACTGCCTCAACCAAGGAATGCCCTGCCTAGTTACGCCTCTGGGGCCTGTGGCTATTCCAAAGCCTGCAGGGCCACAGGAAGCACGGGGCTTAAACCGCAGTAAGAACGCAAGCCGACTTTCTCTTGGAGGCAGGGTGACTTCCGGCAGGGGGGTCCTAGATGGAATGCGAGGCCGAGGGTTCTCTCAGGGCAGCTCAGACTAGGGCAAGGCGTAAGACCTCAAAGGCATGTGAGACGTGCCAGAAGTCTGTTCGTGAAAGTGTGGGTTTGGTGGGGAAACGAATCTGCTCCAGGAGAGAGTGCCTGGCGTTTCCCTACACTCGGCGTATAGAGAGCGGCTCCAAAGGGCTCCGGGCCTGGATGTTGCTCGGCAAACCCAGGGGTGCCTGGGAGTACTCCGTGTTCCAGCCTGGAACAGGGTGCCCCCGCGAGCCTCCCAGCTGTCCAGGAAACTCTACTGCCGTTAAAGACACGCAGAGCAGAGGCTCCGGCCTCACGGAAACTGCTGCGCGGCTCCGCTTCTGCACCTCACGTCAGGGTCTTCCCTCCAAGCCTGTGCTCAATCTGGCCGTCCCGTTAGCGACGCAGCATTGCGAGATGCTGACGTTCTCCTCGAGCAGAGTGCCTTCAGGTACGAGGCCCGCGAAGGAGGCAAAGCAGAGTGTTTTCTCACGGCAGCTCTCACAAGGGCGACGACAAATATTTCCTGGGAGCTTCGGACTCACCAGAAATCTGGTCCTGAGGCTGTTGGAGGGCTCTGGAAACGTAGCTCTCCTCAAGGAACGTGCAGAGTGTTGCCCAACACTCGGCACGCACACAGGGCCTCCGAGGGGCAGAGCAATGGGCCTCGATGTTGCTCAGCCGGACCACGGCGTGGGGGGTGTCTGGAGGCCCTCAGTGACCTTGGAGGGAAATGGATGCACACCCGAGGGGCCTAGTAGTCCTCAAATGGGAAATTCCGTTAAAATAAACCCGAACAGTGACTAAGAACTCATGGAAACTGCTGCATGCCGCCCTTCCTGCCCGGCTACGCAGGGCCTAAACTGGAGGCAAATTCTCACGTTGAGTTTCCCTTTCGTTCTGGAGCTTGTCAGGCTAACCACCACCGCGGCTATGGAAGCACCGGGTTGAAACGGAGCAAACTCATTTTCTTCCCAGAAGCATTTCGACCGGGTTTCCAGGCCTGTCAACAGCAGGGGACGTCAGGCAGCTTCAAGGCAGCATGAATGCAGCCTTCCAAGTGGGAAAGCAAGGATAGTTCCAGCAGGCTCCCGTTTCCACGCGCACACTCAGCTTACCTCCCTGTGGTTTCTAACCAGTCCAAAGAGACACAGGTTACCCTGCGTTTGCTTCCCTGAACCAACTCCCCGAAGTAGGGTGTTCTGCGTCAACTGAACTGCCTCAACCAAGGAATGCCCTGCCTAGTTACGCCTCTGGGGCCTGTGGCTATTCCAAAGCCTGCAGGGCCACAGGAAGCACGGGGCTTAAACCTCAGTAAGAACGCAAGCCGACTTTCTCTTGGAGGCAGGATGACTTCCGGCAGGGAGGTCCTAGATGGAATGCGAGGCCGAGGGTTCTCTCAGGGCAGCTCAGACTAGGGCAAGGCGTAAGACCTCAAAGGCATGTGAGACGTGCCAGAAGTCTGTTCGTGAATGTGTGGGTTTGGTGGGGAAACGAATCTGCTCCAGGAGAGAGTGCAGGGCGTTTCCCTACACTCGGCGTATAGAGAGCGGCTCCAAAGGGCTCCGGGCCTGGATGTTGCTCGGCAGACCCAGGGGTGCCTGGGAGTGTTCCGAGTTCCAGCCTGGAACAGGGTGCCGTCGCAAGCCTCCCAGGTGTCCTGGAAACTCTACTGCCGTTAAAGACACGCAGAGCAGAGGCTCCGGCCTCACGGAAACTGCTGCGCGGCTCCGCTTCTGCACCTTACATCAGGGCCTTCCCTCCAGGCCTGTGCTCAATCTGGCCGTCCCGTTAGCGACGCAGCATTGCGAGATGCTGACGTTCTCCTCGAGCAGAATGCCTTCAGGTACGAGGCCCGCGAAGCAGGCAAAGCAGAGTGTTTTCTCACGGCAGCTCTCACAAGGGCGACGACAAATATTTCCTGGGAGCTTCGGACTCACCAGAAATCTGGTCCTGAGGCTGTTGGAGGGCTCTGGAAACGTAGCTCTCCTCAAGGAACGTGCAGAGTGTTGCCCATCACTCGGCACGCACACAGGGCCTCCGAGGGGCAGGGCAATGGGCCTCGATGTTGCTCAGCTGGACCACGGCGTGGGGGGTGTCTGGAGGCCCTCAGTGACCTTGGAGGGAAATGGATGCACACCCGAGGGGCCTAGGAGTCCTCAAATGGGAAATTCCGTTAAAATAAACCCGAACAGTGACTAAGAACTCATGGAAACTGCTGCATGCCGCCCTTCCTGCCCGGCTACGCAGGGCCTAAACTGGAGGCAAATTCTCACGTTGAGTTTCCCTTTCGTTCTGGAGCTTGTCAGGCTAACCACCACCGCGGCTATGGAAGCATCGGGTTGAAAGGGAGCAAACTCATTTTCTTCCCAGAAGCATTTCGACCGGGTTTCCAGGCCTGTCAACAGCAGGGGACGTCAGGCAGCTTCAAGGCAGCACGAAGGCAGCCTTCCAAGTGGGAAAGCAAGGATAGTTCCAGCAGGCTCCCGTTTCCACGCGCACACTCAGCTTACCTCCCTGTGGTTTCTAACCAGTCCAAAGAGACACAGTTTACCCTGCGTTTGCTTCCCTGAACCAACTCCCCGAAGTAGGGTGTTCTGCGTCAAGTGAACTGCCTCAACCAAGGAATGCCCTGCCACGTTACGCCTCTGGGGCCTGTGGCTATTCCAAAGCCTGCAGGGCCACAGGAAGCACGGGGCTTAAACCGCAGTAAGAACGCAAGCCGACTTTCTCTTGGAGGCAGGGTGACTTCCGGCAGGGGGGTCCTAGATGGAATGCGAGGCCGAGGGTTCTCTCAGGGCAGCTCAGACTAGGGCAAGGCGTAAGACCTCAAAGGCACGTGAGACGTGCCAGAAGTCTGTTCGTGAAAGTGTGGGTTTGGTGGGGAAACGAATCTGCTCCAGGAGAGAGTGCAGGGCGTTTCCCTACACTCGGCGTATAGAGAGCGGCTCCAAAGGGCTCCGGGCCTGGATGTTGCTCGGCAGACCCAGGGGTGCCTGGGAGTGTTCCGAGTTCCAGCCTGGAACAGGGTGCCCCCGCGAGCCTCCCAGCTGTCCAGGAAACTCTACTGCCGTTAAAGACACGCAGAGCAGAGGCTACGGCCTCACGGAAACTGCTGCGCGGCTCCGCTTCTGCACCTCACGTCAGGGTCTTCCCTCCAGGCCTGTGCTCAATCTGGCCGTCCCGTTAGCGACGCAGCATTGCGAGATGCTGACATTCTCCTCGAGCAGAGTGCCTTCAGGTACGAGGCCCGCGAAGGAGGCAAAGCAGAGTGTTTTCTCACGGCAGCTCTCACAAGGGCGACGACAAATATTTCCTGGGAGCTTCGGACTCACCAGAAATCTGGTCCTGAGGCTGTTGGAGGGCTCTGGAAACGTAGCTCTCCTCAAGGAACGTGCAGAGTGTTGCCCAACACTCGGCACGCACACAGGGCCTCCGAGGGGCAGGGCAATGGCCTCGATGTTGCTCAGCCGGACCACGGCGTGGTGGGTGTCTGGAGGTCCTCAGTGACCTTGGAGGGAAATGGATGCACACCCGAGGGGCCTAGGAGTCCTCAAATGGGAAATTCCGTTAAAATAAACCCGAACAGTGACTAAGAACTCATGGAAACTGCTGCATGCCGCCCTTCCTGCCCGGCTTCGCAGGGCCTAAACTGGAGGCAAATTCTCACGTTGAGTTTCCCTTTCGTTCTGGAGCTTGTCAGGCTAACCACCACCGCGGCCATGGAAGCACCGGGTTGAAACGGAGCAAACTCATTTTCTTCCCAGAAGCATTTCGACCGGGTTTCCAGGCCTGTCAACAGCAGGGGACGTCAGGCAGCTTCAAGGCAGCATGTATGCAGCCTTCCAAGTGGGAAAGCAAGGATAGTTCCAGCAGGCTCCCGTTTCCACGCGCACACTCAGCTTACCTCCCTGTGGTTTCTAACCAGTCCAAAGAGACACAGGTTACCCTGCGTTTCCTTCCCTGAACCAACTCCCCGCAGTAGGGTGTTCTGCGTCAAGTGAACTGCCTCAACCAAGGAATGCCCTGCCTAGTTACGCCTCTGGGGCCTGTGGCTATTCCAAAGCCTGCAGGGCCACAGGAAGCACGGGGCTTAAACCGCAGTAAGAACGCAAGCCGACTTTCTCTTGGAGGCAGGGTGACTTCCGGCAGGGGGGTCCTAGATGGAATGCGAGGCCGAGGGTTCTCTCAGGGCAGCTCAGACTAGGGCAAGGTGTAAGACCTCAAAGGCATGTGAGACGTGCCAGAAGTCTGTTCGTGAAAGTGTGGGTTTGGTGGGGAAACGAATCTGCTCCAGGAGAGAGTGCAGGGCGTTTCCCTACACTCGGCGTATAGAGAGCGGCTCCAAAGGGCTCCGGGCCTGGATGTTGCTCGGCAGACCCAGGGGTGCCTGGGAGTACTCCGTGTTCCAGCCTGGAACAGGGTGCCCCGGCGAGCCTCCCAGGTGTCCAGGAAACTCTACTGCCGTTAAAGACACGCAGAGCAGAGGCTCCGGCCTCACGGAAACTGCTGCGCGGCTCCGCTTCTGCACCTCACGTCAGGGTCTTCCCTCCAAGCCTGTGCTCAATCTGGCCGTCCCGTTAGCGACGCAGCATTGCGAGATGCTGACGTTCTCCTCGAGCAGAGTGCCTTCAGGTACGAGGCCCGCGAAGGAGGCAAAGCAGAGTGTTTTCTCACGGCAGCTCTCACAAGGGCGACGACAAATATTTCCTGGGAGCTTCGGACTCACCAGAAATCTGGTCCTGAGGCTGTTGGAGGGCTCTGGAAACGTAGCTCTCCTCAAGGAACGTGCAGAGTGTTGCCCATCACTCGGCACGCACACAGGGCCTCCGAGGGGCAGGGCAATGGGCCTCGATGTTGCTCAGCCGGACCACGGCGTGGGGGGTGTCTGGAGGCCCTCAGTGACCTTGGAGGGAAATGGATGCACACCCGAGGGGCCTAGGAGTCCTCAAATGGGAAATTCCGTTAAAATAAACCTGAACAGTGACTAAGAACTCATGGAAACTGCTGCATGCCGCCCTACCTGCCCGGCTACGCAGGGCCTAAACTGGAGGCAAATTCTCACGTTGAGTTTCCTTTTCGTTCTGGAGCTTGTCAGGCTAACCACCACCGCGGCTATGGAAGCACCGGGTTGAAACGGAGCAAACTCATTTTCTTCCCAGAAGCATTTCGACCGGGTTTCCAGGCCTGTCAACAGCAGGGGACGTCAGGGAGCTTCAAGGCAGCACGAAGGCAGCCTTCCAAGTGGGAAAGCAAGGATAGTTCCAGCAGGCTCCCGTTTCCACGCGCACACTCAGCTTACCTCCCTGTGGTTTCTAACCAGTCCAAAGAGACACAGGTTACCCGGCGTTTGCTTCCCTGAACCAACTCCCCGAAGTAGGGTGTTCTGCGTCAAGTGAACTGCCTCAACCTAGGAATGCCCTGCCTAGTTACGTCTCTGGGGCCTGTGGCTATTCCAAAGCCTGCAGGGCCACAGGAAGCACGGGGCTTAAACCGCAGTAAGAACGCAAGCCGACTTTCTCTTGGAGGCAGGGTGACTTCCGGCAGGGGGGTCCTAGATGGAATGCGAGGCCGAGGGGTCTCTCAGGGCAGCTCAGACTAGGGCAAGGCGTAAGACCTCAAAGGCATGTGAGACGTGCCAGAAGTCTGTTCGTGAAAGTGTGGGTTTGGTGGGGAATCGAATCTGCTCCAGGAGAGAGTGCAGGGCGTTTCCCTACACTCGGCGTATAGAGAGCGGCTCCAAAGGGCTCCGGGCCTGGATGTTGCTCGGCAGACCCAGGGGTGCCTGGGAGTGTTCCGTGTTCCAGCCTGGAACAGGGTGCCCCCGCGAGCCTCCCAGGTGTCCAGGAAACTCTACTGCCGTTAAAGACACGCAGAGCAGAGGCTACGGCCTCATGGAAACTGCTGCGCGGCTCTGCTTCTGCACCTCTCGTCAGGGCCTTCCCTCCAGGCCTGTGCTCAATCTGGCCGTCCCGTTAGCGACGCAGCATTGCGAGATGCTGACGTTCTCCTCGAGCAGAGTGCCTTCAGGTACGAGGCCCGCGAAGGAGGCAAAGCAGAGTGTTTTCTCACGGCAGCTCTCACAAGGGCGACGACAAATATTTCCTGGGAGCTTCGGACTCACCAGAAATCTGGTCCTGAGGCTGTTGGAGGGCTCTGGAAACGTAGCTCTCCTCAAGGAACGTGCAGAGTGTTGCCCAACACTCGGCACGCACACAGGGCCTCCGAGGGGCAGAGCAATGGGCCTCGATGTTGCTCAGGCAGACCACGGCGTGGGGGGTGTCTGGAGGCCCTCAGTGACCTTGGAGGGAAATGGATGCACACCCGAGGGGCCTAGGAGTCCTCAAATGGGAAATTCCGTTAAAATAAACCCGAACAGTGACTAAGAACTCATGGAAACTGCTGCATGCCGCCCTTCCTGCCCGGCAACGCAGGGCCTAAACTGGAGGCAAATTCTCACGTTGAGTTTCCCTTTCGTTCTGGAGCTTGTCAGGCTAACCACCACCGCGGCCATGGAAGCACCGGGTTGAAACGGAGCAAACTCATTTTCTTCCCAGAAGCATTTCGACCGGGTTTCCAGGCCTGTCAACAGCAGGGGACGTCAGGCAGCTTCAAGGCAGCATGTATGCAGCCTTCCAAGTGGGAAAGCAAGGATAGTTCCAGCAGGCTCCCGTTTCCACGCGCACACTCAGCTTACCTCCCTGTGGTTTCTAACCAGTCCAAAGAGACACAGGTTACCCTGCGTTTCCTTCCCTGAACCAACTCCCTGCAGTAGGGTGTTCTGCGTCAAGTGAACTGCCTCAACCAAGGAATGCCCTGCCTAGTTACGCCTCTGGGGCCTGTGGCTATTCCAAAGCCTGCAGGGCCACAGGAAGCACGGGGCTTAAACCGCAGTAAGAACGCAAGCCGACTTTCTCTTGGAGGCAGGGTGACTTCCGGCAGGGGGGTCCTAGATGGAATGCGAGGCCGAGGGTTCTCTCAGGGCAGCTCAGACTAGGGCAAGGCGTAAGACCTCAAAAGCATGTGAGACGTGCCAGAAGTCTGTTCGTGAAAGTGTGGGTTTGGTGGGGAAACGAATCTGCTCCAGGAGAGAGTGCAGGGCGTTTCCCTACACTCGGCCTATAGAGAGCGGCTCCAAAGGGCTCCGGGCCTGGATGTTGCTCGGCAAACCCAGGGGTGCCTGGGAGTACTCCGTGTTCCAGCCTGGAACAGGGTGCCCCCGCGAGCCTCCCAGCTGTCCAGGAAACTCTACTGCCGTTAAAGACACGCAGAGCAGAGGCTCCGGCCTCACGGAAACTGCTGCGCGGCTCCGCTTCTGCACCTCACGTCAGGGTCTTCCCTCCAAGCCTGTGCTCAATCTGGCCGTCCCGTTAGCGACGCAGCATTGCGAGATGCTGACGTTCTCCTCGAGCAGAGTGCCTTCAGGTACGAGGCCCGCGAAGGAGGCAAAGCAGAGTGTTTTCTCACGGCAGCTCTCACAAGGGCGACGACAAATATTTCCTGGGAGCTTCGGACTCACCAGAAATCTGGTCCTGAGGCTGTTGGAGGGCTCTGGAAACGTAGCTCTCCTCAAGGAACGTGCAGAGTGTTGCCCAACACTCGGCACGCACACAGGGCCTCCGAGGGGCAGAGCAATGGTCCTCGATGTTGCTCAGCCGGACCACGGCGTGGGGGGTGTCTGGAGGTCCTCAGTGACCTTGGAGGGAAACGGATGCACACCCGAGGGGCCTAGGAGTCCTCAAATGGGAAATTCCGTTAAAATAAACCCGAACAGTGACTAAGAACTCATGAAAACTGCTGCATACCGCCCTTCCTGCCCGGCTTCGCAGGGCCTAAACTGGAGGCAAATTCTCACGTTGAGTTTCCCTTTCGTTCTGGAGCTTGTCAGGCTAACCACCACCGCGGCTATGGAAGCACCGGGTTGAAACGGAGCAAACTCATTTTCTTCCCAGAAGCATTTCGACCGGGTTTCCAGGCCTGTCAACAGCAGGGGACGTCAGGCAGCTTCAAGGCAGCATGTATGCAGCCTTCCAAGAAGGAAAGCAAGGATAGTTCCAGCAGGCTCCCGTTTCCACGCGCACACTCAGCTTACCTCCCTGTGGTTTCTAACCAGTCCAAAGAGACACAGGTTACCCTGCGTTTGCTTCCCTGAACCAACTCCCCGCAGTAGGGTGTTCTGCGTCAAGTGAACTGCCTCAACCAAGGAATGCCCTGCCTAGTTACGCCTCTGGGGCCTGTGGCTATTCCAAAGCCTGCAGGGCCACAGGAAGCACGGGGCTTAAACCGCAGTAAGAACGCAAGCCGACTTTCTCTTGGAGGCAGGGTGACTTCCGGCAGGGGGGTCCTAGATGGAATGCGAGGCCGAGGGTTCTCTCAGGGCAGCTCAGACTAGGGCAAGGCGTAAGACCTCAAAGGCATGTGAGACGTGCCAGAAGTCTGTTCGTGAAAGTGTGGGTTTGGTGGGGAAACGAATCTGCTCCAGGAGAGAGTGCAGGGCGTTTCCCTACACTCGGCGTATAGAGAGCGGCTCCAAAGGGCTCCGGGCCTGGATGTTGCTCGGCAGACCCAGGGGTGCCTGGGAGTACTCCGTGTTCCAGCCTGGAACAGGGTGCCCCCGCGAGCCTCCCAGCTGTCCAGGAAACTCTACTGCCGTTAAAGACACGCAGAGCAGAGGCTCCGGCCTCACGGAAACTGCTGCGCGGCTCCGCTTCTGCACCTCACGTCAGGGTCTTCCCTCCAGGCGTGTGCTCAATCTGGCCGTCCCGTTAGCGACGCAGCATTGCGAGATGCTGACGTTCTCCTCGAGCAGAGTGCCTTCAGGTACGAGGCCCGCGAAGGAGGCAAAGCAGAGTGTTTTCTCACGGCAGCTCTCACAAGGGCGACGACAAATATTTCCTGGGAGCTTCGGACTCACCAGAAATCTGGTCCTGAGGCTGTTGGAGGGCTCTGGAAACGTAGCTCTCCTCAAGGAACGTGCAGAGTGTTGCCCAACACTCGGCACGCACACAGGGCCTCCGAGGGGCAGAGCAATGGGCCTCGATGTTGCTCAGCCGGACCACGGCGTGGGGGGTGTCTGGAGGCCCTCAGTGACCTTGGAGGGAAATGGATGCACACCCGAGGGGCCTAGGAGTCCTCAAATGGGAAATTCCGTTAAAATAAACCCGAACAGTGACTAAGAACTCATGAAAACTGCTGCATGCCGCCCTTCCTGCCCGGCTTCGCAGGGCCTAAACTGGAGGCAAATTCTCACGTTGAGTTTCCCTTTCGTTCTGGAGCTTGTCAGGCTAACCACCACCGCGGCCATGGAAGCACCGGGTTGAAACGGAGCAAACTCATTTTCTTCCCAGAAGCATTTCGACCGGGTTTCCAGGCCTGTCAACAGCAGGGGACGTCAGGCAACTTCAAGGCAGCATGTATGCAGCCTTCCAAGTGGGAAAGCAAGGATAGTTCCAGCAGGCTCCCGTTTCCACGCGCACACTCAGCTTACCTCCCTGTGGTTTCTAACCAGTCCAAAGAGACACAGGTTACCCTGCGTTTGCTTCCCTGAACCAACTCCCCGCAGTAGGGTGTTCTGCGTCAAGTGAACTGCCTCAACCAAGGAATGCCCTGCCTAGTTACGCCTCTGGGGCCTGTGGCTATTCCAAAGCCTGCAGGGCCACAGGAAGCACGGGGCTTAAACCGCAGTAAGAACGCAAGCCGACTTTCTCTTGGAGGCAGGGTGACTTCCGGCAGGGGGGTCCTAGATGGAATGCGAGGCCGAGGGTTCTCTCAGGGCAGCTCAGACTAGGGCAAGGCGTAAGACCTCAAAGGCATGTGAGACGTGCCAGAAGTCTGTTCGTGAAAGTGTGGGTTTGGTGGGGAAACGAATCTGCTCCAGGAGAGAGTGCAGGGCGTTTCCCTACACTCGGCGTATAGAGAGCGGCTCCAAAGGGCTCCGGGCCTGGATGTTGCTCGGCAGACCCAGGGGTGCCTGGGAGTACTCCGTGTTCCAGCCTGGAACAGGGTGCCCCCGCGAGCCTCCCAGCTGTCCAGGAAACTCTACTGCCGTTAAAGACACGCAGAGCAGAGGCTCCGGCCTCATGGAAACTGCTGCGCGGCTCCGCTTCTGCACCTCACGTCAGGGCCTTCCCTCCAGGCCTGTGCTCAATCTGGCCGTCCCGTTAGCGACGCAGCATTGCGAGATGCTGACGTTCTCCTCGAGCAGAGTGCCTTCAGGTACGAGGCCCGCGAAGGAGGCAAAGCAGAGTGTTTTCTCACGGCAGCTCTCACAAGGGCGACGACAAATATTTCCTGGGAGCTTCGGACTCACCAGAAATCTGGTCCTGAGGCTGTTGGAGGGCTCTGGAAATGTAGCTCTCCTCAAGGAACGTGCAGAGTGTTGCCCATCACTCGGCACGCACACAGGGCTTCCGAGGGGCAGGGCAGTGGGCCTCGATGTTGCTCAGCCGGACCACGGCGTGGGGGGAGTCTGGAGGTCCTCAGTGACCTTGGAGGGAAATGGATGCACACCCGAGGGGCCTAGGAGTCCTCAAATGGGAAATTCCGTTAAAATAAACCCGAACAGTGACTAAGAACTCATGGAAACTGCTGCATGCCGCCCTTCCTGCCCGGCTACGCAGGGCCTAAACTGGAGGCAAATTCTCACGTTGAGTTTCCCTTTCGTTCTGGAGCTTGTCAGGCTAACCACCACCGCGGCTATGGAAGCACCGGGTTGAAACGGAGCAAACTCATTTTCTTCCCAGAAGCATTTCGACCGGGTTTCCAGGCCTGTCAACAGCAGGGGACGTCAGGCAGCTTCAAGTCAGCATGAATGCAGCCTTCCAAGTGGGAAAGCAAGGATAGTTCCAGCAGGCTCCCGTTTCCACGCGCACACTCAGCTTACCTCCCTGTGGTTTCTAACCAGTCCAAAGAGACACAGGTTACCCTGCGTTTGCTTCCCTGAACCAACTCCCCGAAGTAGGGTGTTCTGCGTCAAGTGAACTGCCTCAACCAAGGAATGCCCTGCCTAGTTACGCCTCTGGGGCCTGTGGCTATTCCAAAGCCTGCAGGGCCACAGGAAGCACGGGGCTTAAACCGCAGTAAGAACGCAAGCCGACTTTCTCTTGGAGGCAGGGTGACTTCTGGCAGGGGGGTCCTAGATGGAATGCGAGGCCGAGGGTTCTCTCAGGGCAGCTCAGACTAGGGCAAGGCGTAAGACCTCAAAGGCATGTGAGACTTGCCAGAAGTCTGTTCGTGAAAGTGTGGGTTTGGTGGGGAAACGAATCTGCTCCAGGAGAGAGTGCAGGGCGTTTCCCTACACTCGGCGTATAGAGAGCGGCTCCAAAGGGCTCCGGGCCTGGATGTTGCTCGGCAGACCCAGGGGTGCCTGGGAGTACTCCGTGTTCCAGCCTGGAACAGGGTGCCCCCGCGAGCCTCCCAGGTGTCCAGGAAACTCTACTGCCGTTAAAGACACACAGAGCAGAGGCTCCGGCCTCACGGAAACTGCTGCGCGGCTCCGCTTCTGCACCTCATGTCAGGGTCTTCCCTCCAAGCCTGTGCTCAATCTGGCCGTCCCGTTAGCGACGCAGCATTGCGAGATGCTGACGTTCTCCTCGAGCAGAGTGCCTTCAGGTACGAGGCCCGCGAAGGAGGCAAAGCAGAGTGTTTTCTCACGGCAGCTCTCACAAGGGCGACGACAAATATTTCCTGGGAGCTTCGGACTCACCAGAAATCTGGTCCTGAGGCTGTTGGAGGGCTCTGGAAACGTAGCTCTCCTCAAGGAACGTGCAGAGTGTTGCCCAACACTCGGCACGCACACAGGGCCTCCGAGGGGCAGAGCAATGGGCCTCGATGTTGCTCAGCCGGACCACGGCGTGGGGGGTGTCTGGAGGCCCTCAGTGACCTTGGAGGGAAATGGATGCACACCCGAGGGGCCTAGGAGTCCTCAAATGGGAAATTCCGTTAAAATAAACCCGAACAGTGACTAAGAACTCATGGAAACTGCTGCATGCCGCCCTTCCTGCCCGGCTACGCAGGGCCTAAACTGGAGGCAAATTCTCACGTTGAGTTTCCCTTTCGTTCTGGAGCTTGTCAGGCTAACCACCACCGCGGCCATGGAAGCACCGGGTTGAAACGGAGCAAACTCATTTTCTTCCCAGAAGCATTTCGACCGGGTTTCCAGGCCTGTCAACAGCAGGGGACGTCAGGCAGCTTCAAGGCAGCATGTATGCAGCCTTCCAAGAAGGAAAGCAAGGATAGTTCCAGCAGGCTCCCGTTTCCACGCGCACACTCAGCTTACCTCCCTGTGGTTTCTAACCAGTCCAAAGAGACACAGGTTACCCTGCGTTTGCTTCCCTGAAGCAACTCCCCGCAGTAGGGTGTTCTTCGTCAAGTGAACTGCCTCAACCAAGGAATGCCCTGCCTAGTTACGCCTCTGGGGCCTGTGGCTATTCCAAAGCCTGCAGGGCCACAGGAAGCACGGGGCTTAAACCGCAGTAAGAACGCAAGCCGACTTTCTCTTGGAGGCAGGGTGACTTCCGGCAGGGGGGTCCTAGATGGAATGCGAGGCCGAGGGTTCTCTCAGGGCAGCTCAGACTAGGGCAAGGCGTAAGACCTCAAAGGCATGTGAGACTTGCCAGAAGTCTGTTCGTGAAAGTGTGGGTTTGGTGGGGAAACGAATCTGCTCCAGGAGAGAGTGCAGGGCGTTTCCCTACACTCGGCGTATACAGAGCAGCTCCAAAGGGCTCCGGGCCTGGATGTTGCTCGGCAGACCCAGGGGTGCCTGGGAGTACTCCGTGTTCCAGCCTGGAACAGGGTGCCCCGGCGAGCCTCCCAGGTGTCCAGGAAACTCTACTGCCGTTAAAGACACGCAGAGCAGAGGCTCCGGCCTCACGGAAACTGCTGCGCGGCTCCGCTTCTGCACCTCACGTCAGGGTCTTCCCTCCAAGCCTGTGCTCAATCTGGCCGTCCCGTTAGCGACGCAGCATTGCGAGATGCTGACATTCTCCTCGAGCAGAGTGCCTTCAGGTACGAGGCCCGCGAAGGAGGCAAAGCAGAGTGTTTTCTCACGGCAGCTCTCACAAGGGCGACGACAAATATTTCCTGGGAGCTTCGGACTCACCAGAAATCTGGTCCTGAGGCTGTTGGAGGGCTCTGGAAACGTAGCTCTCCTCAAGGAACGTGCAGAGTGTTGCCCAACACTCGGCACGCACACAGGGCCTGCGAAGGGCAGGGCAATGGCCTCGATGTTGCTCAGCCGGACCACGGCGTGGGGGGTGTCTGGAGGTCCTCAGTGACCTTGGAGGGAAATGGATGCACACCCGAGGGGCCTAGGAGTCCTCAAATGGGAAATTCCGTTAAAATAAACCCGAACAGTGACTAAGAACTCATGGAAACTGCTGCATGCCGCCCTTCCTGCCCGGCTACGCAGGGCCTAAACTGGAGGCAAATTCTCACGTTGAGTTTCCCTTTCGTTCTGGAGCTTGTCAGGCTAACCACCACCGCGGCTATGGAAGCACCGGGTTGAAAGGGAGCAAACTCATTTTCTTCCCAGAAGCATTTCGACCGGGTTTCCAGGCCTGTCAACAGCAGGGGACGTCAGGCAGCTTCAAGGCAGCATGTATGCAGCCTTCCAAGAAGGAAAGCAAGGATAGTTCCAGCAGGCTCCCGTTTCCACGCGCACACTCAGCTTACCTCCCTGTGGTTTCTAACCAGTCCAAAGAGACACAGGTTACCCTGCGTTTCCTTCCCTAAACCAACTCCCCGCAGTAGGGTGTTCTGCGTCAAGTGAACTGCCTCAACCAAGGAATGCCCTGCCTAGTTACGCCTCTGGGGCCTGTGGCTATTCCAAAGCCTGCAGGGCCACAGGAAGCACGGGGCTTAAACCGCAGTAAGAACGCAAGCCGACTTTCTCTTGGAGGCAGGGTGACTTCCGGCAGGGGGGTCCTAGATGGAATGCGAGGCCGAGGGTTCTCTCAGGGCAGCTCAGACTAGGGCAAGGCGTAAGACCTCAAAGGCATGTGAGACTTGCCAGAAGTCTGTTCGTGAAAGTGTGGGTTTGGTGGGGAAACGAATCTGCTCCAGGAGAGAGTGCAGGGCGTTTCCCTACACTCGGCGTATACAGAGCAGCTCCAAAGGGCTCCGGGCCTGGATGTTGCTCGGCAGACCCAGGGGTGCCTGGGAGTACTCCGTGTTCCAGCCTGGAACAGGGTGCCCCGGCGAGCCTCCCAGGTGTCCAGGAAACTCTACTGCCGTTAAAGACACGCAGAGCAGAGGCTCCGGCCTCACGGAAACTGCTGCGCGGCTCCGCTTCTGCACCTCACGTCAGGGTCTTCCCTCCAAGCCTGTGCTCAATCTGGCCGTCCCGTTAGCGACGCAGCATTGCGAGATGCTGACGTTCTCCTCGAGCAATGCCTTCAGGTACGAGGCCCGCGAAGGAGGCAAAGCAGAGTGTTTTCTCACGGCAGCTCTCACAAGGGCGACGACAAATATTTCCTGGGAGCTTCGGACTCACCAGAAATCTGGTCCTGAGGCTGTTGGAGGGCTCTGGAAACGTAGCTCTCCTCAAGGAACGTGCAGAGTGTTGCCCAACACTCGGCACGCACACAGGGCCTCCGAGGGGCAGAGCAATGGGCCTCGATGTTGCTCAGCCGGACCACGGCGTGGGGGGTGTCTGGAGGTCCTCAGTGACCTTGGAGGGAAATGGATGCACACCCGAGGGGCCTAGGAGTCCTCAAATGGGAAATTCCGTTAAAATAAACCCCAACAGTGACTAAGAACTCATGAAAACTGCTGCATACCGCCCTTCCTGCCCGGCTTCGCAGGGCCTAAACTGGAGGCAAATTCTCACGTTGAGTTTCCCTTTCGTTCTGGAGCTTGTCAGGCTAACCACCACCGCGGCTATGGAAGCACCGGGTTGAAACGGAGCAAACTCATTTTCTTCCCAGAAGCATTTCGACCGGATTTCCAGGCCTGTCAACAGCAGGGGACGTCAGGCAGCTTCAAGGCAGCATGTATGCAGCCTTCCAAGAAGGAAAGCAAGGATAGTTCCAGCAGGCTCCCGTTTCCACGCGCACACTCAGCTTACCTCCCTGTGGTTTCTAACCAGTCCAAAGAGACACAGGTTACCCTGCGTTTGCTTCCCTGAACCAACTCCCCGCAGTAGGGTGTTCTGCGTCAAGTGAACTGCCTCAACCAAGGAATGCCCTGCCTAGTTACGCCTCTGGGGCCTGTGGCTATTCCAAAGCCTGCAGGGCCACAGGAAGCACGGGGCTTAAACCGCAGTAAGAACGCAAGCCGACTTTCTCTTGGAGGCAGGGTGACTTCCGGCAGGGGGGTCCTAGATGGAATGCGAGGCCGAGGGTTCTCTCAGGGCAGCTCAGACTAGGGCAAAGCGTAAGACCTCAAAGGCATGTGAGACGTGCCAGAAGTCTGTTCGTGAAAGTGTGGGTTTGGTGGGGAAACGAATCTGCTCCAGGAGAGAGTGCAGGGCGTTTCCCTACACTCGGCGTATAGAGAGCGGCTCCAAAGGGCTCCGGGCCTGGATGTTGCTCGGCAGACCCAGGGGTGCCTGGGAGTACTCCGTGTTCCAGCCTGGAACAGGGTGCCCCCGCGAGCCTCCCAGGTGTCCAGGAAACTCTACTGCCGTTAAAGACACGCAGAGCAGAGGCTCCGGCCTCACGGAAACTGCTGCGCGGCTCCGCTTCTGCACCTCACGTCAGGGTCTTCCCTCCAAGCCTGTGCTCAATCTGGCCGTCCCGTTAGCGACGCAGCATTGCGAGATGCTGACGTTCTCCTCGAGCAGGTGCCTTCAGGTACGAGGCCCGCGAAGGAGGCAAAGCAGAGTGTTTTCTCACGGCAGCTCTCACAAGGGCGACGACAAATATTTCCTGGGAGCTTCGGACTCACCAGAAATCTGGTCCTGAGGCTGTTGGAGGGCTCTGGAAACGTAGCTCTCCTCAAGGAACGTGCAGAGTGTTGCCCAACACTCGGCACGCACACAGGGCCTCCGAGGGGCAGAGCAATGGGCCTCGATGTTGCTCAGCCGGACCACGGCGTGGGGGGTGTCTGGAGGCCCTCAGTGACCTTGGAGGGAAATGGATGCACACCCGAGGGGCCTAGGAGTCCTCAAATGGGAAATTCCGTTAAAATAAACCCGAACAGTGACTAAGAACTCATGGAAACTGCTGCATGCCGCCCTTCCTGCCCGGCTACGCAGGGCCTAAACTGGAGGCAAATTCTCACGTTGAGTTTCCCTTTCGTTCTGGAGCTTGTCAGGCTAACCACCACCGCGGCTATGGAAGCACCGGGTTGAAAGGGAGCAAACTCATTTTCTTCCCAGAAGCATTTCGACCGGGTTTCCAGGCCTGTCAACAGCAGGGGACGTCAGGCAGCTTCAAGGCAGCATGAGTGCAGCCTTCCAAGTGGGAAAGCAAGGATAGTTCCAGCAGGCTCCCGTTTCCACGCGCACACTCAGCTTACCTCCCTGTGGTTTCTAACGAGTCCAAAGAGACACAGTTTACCCTGCGCTTGCTTCCCTGAACCAACTCCGCGAAGTAGGGTGTTCTGCGTCAAGTGAACTGCCTCAACCAAGGAATGCCCTGCCACGTTACGCCTCTGGGGCCTGTGGCTATTCCAAAGCCTGCAGGGCCACAGGAAGCACGGGGCTTAAACCGCAGTAAGAACGCAAGCCGACTTTCTCTTGGAGGCAGGGTGACTTCCGGCAGGGGGTTCCTAGATGGAATGCGAGGCCGAGGGTTCTCTCAGGGCAGCTCAGATTAGGGCAAGGCGTAAGACCTCAAAGGCACGTGAGACGTGCCAGAAGTCTGTTCGTGAAAGTGTTGGTTTGGTGGGGAAACGAATCTGCTCCAGGAGAGAGTGCAGGGCGTTTCCCTACACTCGGCGTATAGAGAGCGGCTCCAAAGGGCTCCGGGCCTGGATGTTGCTCGGCAGACCCAGGGGTGCCTGGGAGTACTCCGTGTTCCAGCCTGGAACAGGGTGCCCCCGCGAGCCTTCCAGGTGTCCAGGAAACTCTACTGCCGTTAAAGACACGCAGAGCAGAGGCTACGACCTCACGGAAACTGCTGCGCGGCTCCGCTTCTGCACCTCACGTCAGGGCCTTCCCTCCAGGCCTGTGCTCAATCTGGCCGTCCCGTTAGCGACGCAGCATTGCGAGATACTGACGTTCTCCTCGAGCAGAGTGCCTTCAGGTACGAGGCCCGCGAAGGAGGCAAAGCAGAGTGTTTTCTCACGGCAGCTCTCACAAGGGCGACGACAAATATTTCCTGGGAGCTTCGGACTCACCAGAAATCTGGTCCTGAGACTGTTGGAGGGCTCTGGAAACGTAGCTCTCCTCAAGGAACGTGCAGAGTGTTGCCCAACACTCGGCACGCACACAGGGCCTCCGAGGGGCAGAGCAATGGGCCTCGATGTTGCTCAGGCGGACCACGGCGTGGGCGGTGTCTGGAGGCCCTCAGTGACCTTGGAGGGAAATGAATGCACACCCGAGGGGCCTAGGAGTCCTCAAATGGGAAATTCCGTTAAAATAAACCCGAACAGTGACTAAGAACTCATGGAAACTGCTGCATGCCGCCCTTCCTGCCCGGCTACGCAGGGCCTAAACTGGAGGCAAATTCTCACGTTGAGTTTCCCTTTCGTTCTGGAGCTTGTCAGGCTAACCACCACCGTGGCTATGGAAGCACCGGGTTGAAACGGAGCAAACTCATTTTCTTCCCAGAAGCATTTTGACCGGGTTTCCAGGCCTGTCAACAGCAGGGGACGTCAGGCAGCTTCAAGGCAGCATGAATGCAGCCTTCCAAGTGGGAATGCAAGGATAGTTCCAGCAGGCTCCCGTTTCCACGCGCACACTCAGCTTACCTCCCTGTGGTTTCTAACCAGTCCAAAGAGACACAGGTTACCCAGCGTTTGCTTCCTTGAAGCAACTCCCCGAAGTAGGGTGTTCTGCGTCAAGTGAATTGCCTCAACCAAGGAATGCCCTGCCTAGTTACGCCTCTGGGGCCTGTGGCTATTCCAAAGCCTGCAGGGCCACAGGAAGCACGGGGCTTAAACCGCAGTAAGAACGCAAGCCGACTTTCTCTTGGAGGCAGGGTGACTTCCGGCAGGGGGGTCCTAGATGGAATGCGAGGCCGAGGGTTCTCTCAGGGCAGCTCAGACTAGGGCAAGGCGTAAGACCTCAAAGGCATGTGAGACGTGCCAGAAGTCTGTTCGTGAAAGTGTGGGTTTGGTGGGGAAACGAATCTGCTCCAGGAGAGAGTGCAGGGCGTTTCCCTACACTCGGCGTATAGAGAGCGGCTCCAAAGGGCTCCGGGCCTGGATGTTGCTCGGCAGACCCAGGGGTGCCTGGGAGTACTCCGTGTTCCAGCCTGGAACAGGGTGCCCCGGCGAGCCTCCCAGGTGTCCAGGAAACTCTACTGCCGTTAAAGACACGCAGAGCAGAGGCTCCGGCCTCACGGAAACTGCTGCGCGGCTCCGCTTCTGCACCTCACGTCAGGGTCTTCCCTCCAAGCCTGTGCTCAATCTGGCCGTCCCGTTAGCGACGCAGCATTGCGAGATGCTGACGTTCTCCTCGAGCAATGCCTTCAGGTACGAGGCCCGCGAAGGAGGCAAAGCAGAGTGTTTTCTCACGGCAGCTCTCACAAGGGCGACGACAAATATTTCCTGGGAGCTTCGGACTCACCAGAAATCTGGTCCTGAGGCTGTTGGAGGGCTCTGGAAACGTAGCTCTCCTCAAGGAACGTGCAGAGTGTTGCCCAACACTCGGCACGCACACAGGGCCTCCGAGGGGCAGAGCAATGGGCCTCGATGTTGCTCAGCCGGACCACGGCGTGGGGGGTGTCTGGAGGTCCTCAGTGACCTTGGAGGGAAATGGATGCACACCCGAGGGGCCTAGGAGTCCTCAAATGGGAAATTCCGTTAAAATAAACCCCAACAGTGACTAAGAACTCATGAAAACTGCTGCATACCGCCCTTCCTGCCCGGCTTCGCAGGGCCTAAACTGGAGGCAAATTCTCACGTTGAGTTTCCCTTTCGTTCTGGAGCTTGTCAGGCTAACCACCACCGCGGCTATGGAAGCACCGGGTTGAAACGGAGCAAACTCATTTTCTTCCCAGAAGCATTTCGACCGGATTTCCAGGCCTGTCAACAGCAGGGGACGTCAGGCAGCTTCAAGGCAGCATGTATGCAGCCTTCCAAGAAGGAAAGCAAGGATAGTTCCAGCAGGCTCCCGTTTCCACGCGCACACTCAGCTTACCTCCCTGTGGTTTCTAACCAGTCCAAAGAGACACAGGTTACCCTGCGTTTGCTTCCCTGAACCAACTCCCCGCAGTAGGGTGTTCTGCGTCAAGTGAACTGCCTCAACCAAGGAATGCCCTGCCTAGTTACGCCTCTGGGGCCTGTGGCTATTCCAAAGCCTGCAGGGCCACAGGAAGCACGGGGCTTAAACCGCAGTAAGAACGCAAGCCGACTTTCTCTTGGAGGCAGGGTGACTTCCGGCAGGGGGGTCCTAGATGGAATGCGAGGCCGAGGGTTCTCTCAGGGCAGCTCAGACTAGGGCAAAGCGTAAGACCTCAAAGGCATGTGAGACGTGCCAGAAGTCTGTTCGTGAAAGTGTGGGTTTGGTGGGGAAACGAATCTGCTCCAGGAGAGAGTGCAGGGCGTTTCCCTACACTCGGCGTATAGAGAGCGGCTCCAAAGGGCTCCGGGCCTGGATGTTGCTCGGCAGACCCAGGGGTGCCTGGGAGTACTCCGTGTTCCATCCTGGAACAGGGTGCCCCCGCGAGCCTCCCAGGTGTCCAGGAAACTCTACTGCCGTTAAAGACACGCAGAGCAGAGGCTCCGGCCTCACGGAAACTGCTGCGCGGCTCCGCTTCTGCACCTCACGTCAGGGTCTTCCCTCCAAGCCTGTGCTCAATCTGGCCGTCCCGTTAGCGACGCAGCATTGCGAGATGCTGACGTTCTCCTCGAGCAGGTGCCTTCAGGTACGAGGCCCGCGAAGGAGGCAAAGCAGAGTGTTTTCTCACGGCAGCTCTCACAAGGGCGACGACAAATATTTCCTGGGAGCTTCGGACTCACCAGAAATCTGGTCCTGAGGCTGTTGGAGGGCTCTGGAAACGTAGCTCTCCTCAAGGAACGTGCAGAGTGTTGCCCAACACTCGGCACGCACACAGGGCCTCCGAGGGGCAGAGCAATGGGCCTCGATGTTGCTCAGCCGGACCACGGCGTGGGGGGTGTCTGGAGGCCCTCAGTGACCTTGGAGGGAAATGGATGCACACCCGAGGGGCCTAGGAGTCCTCAAATGGGAAATTCCGTTAAAATAAACCCGAACAGTGACTAAGAACTCATGGAAACTGCTGCATGCCGCCCTTCCTGCCCGGCTACGCAGGGCCTAAACTGGAGGCAAATTCTCACGTTGAGTTTCCCTTTCGTTCTGGAGCTTGTCAGGCTAACCACCACCGCGGCTATGGAAGCACCGGGTTGAAAGGGAGCAAACTCATTTTCTTCCCAGAAGCATTTCGACCGGGTTTCCAGGCCTGTCAACAGCAGGGGACGTCAGGCAGCTTCAAGGCAGCATGAGTGCAGCCTTCCAAGTGGGAAAGCAAGGATAGTTCCAGCAGGCTCCCGTTTCCACGCGCACACTCAGCTTACCTCCCTGTGGTTTCTAACGAGTCCAAAGAGACACAGTTTACCCTGCGCTTGCTTCCCTGAACCAACTCCCCGAAGTAGGGTGTTCTGCGTCAAGTGAACTGCCTCAACCAAGGAATGCCCTGCCACGTTACGCCTCTGGGGCCTGTGGCTATTCCAAAGCCTGCAGGGCCACAGGAAGCACGGGGCTTAAACCGCAGTAAGAACGCAAGCCGACTTTCTCTTGGAGGCAGGGTGACTTCCGGCAGGGGGTTCCTAGATGGAATGCGAGGCCGAGGGTTCTCTCAGGGCAGCTCAGACTAGGGCAAGGCGTAAGACCTCAAAGGCACGTGAGACGTGCCAGAAGTCTGTTCGTGAAAGTGTTGGTTTGGTGGGGAAACGAATCTGCTCCAGGAGAGAGTGCAGGGCGTTTCCCTACACTCGGCGTATAGAGAGCGGCTCCAAAGGGCTCCGGGCCTGGATGTTGCTCGGCAGACCCAGGGGTGCCTGGGAGTACTCCGTGTTCCAGCCTGGAACAGGGTGCCCCCGCGAGCCTTCCAGGTGTCCAGGAAACTCTACTGCCGTTAAAGACACGCAGAGCAGAGGCTACGACCTCACGGAAACTGCTGCGCGGCTCCGCTTCTGCACCTCACGTCAGGGTCTTCCCTCCAGGCCTGTGCTCAATCTGGCCGTCCCGTTAGCGACGCAGCATTGCGAGATACTGACGTTCTCCTCGAGCAGAGTGCCTTCAGGTACGAGGCCCGCGAAGGAGGCAAAGCAGAGTGTTTTCTCACGGCAGCTCTCACAAGGGCGACGACAAATATTTCCTGGGAGCTTCGGACTCACCAGAAATCTGGTCCTGAGACTGTTGGAGGGCTCTGGAAACGTAGCTCTCCTCAAGGAACGTGCAGAGTGTTGCCCAACACTCGGCACGCACACAGGGCCTCCGAGGGGCAGAGCAATGGGCCTCGATGTTGCTCAGGCGGACCACGGCGTGGGCGGTGTCTGGAGGCCCTCAGTGACCTTGGAGGGAAATGAATGCACACCCGAGGGGCCTAGGAGTCCTCAAATGGGAAATTCCGTTAAAATAAACCCGAACAGTGACTAAGAACTCATGGAAACTGCTGCATGCCGCCCTTCCTGCCCGGCTACGCAGGGCCTAAACTGGAGGCAAATTCTCACGTTGAGTTTCCCTTTCGTTCTGGAGCTTGTCAGGCTAACCACCACCGTGGCTATGGAAGCACCGGGTTGAAACGGAGCAAACTCATTTTCTTCCCAGAAGCATTTTGACCGGGTTTCCAGGCCTGTCAACAGCAGGGGACGTCAGGCAGCTTCAAGGCAGCATGAATGCAGCCTTCCAAGTGGGAATGCAAGGATAGTTCCAGCAGGCTCCCGTTTCCACGCGCACACTCAGCTTACCTCCCTGTGGTTTCTAACCAGTCCAAAGAGACACAGGTTACCCGGCGTTTGCTTCCTTGAAGCAACTCCCCGAAGTAGGGTGTTCTGCGTCAAGTGAATTGCCTCAACCAAGGAATGCCCTGCCTAGTTACGCCTCTGGGGCCTGTGGCTATTCCAAAGCCTGCAGGGCCACAGGAAGCACGGGGCTTAAACCGCAGTAAGAACGCAAGCCGACTTTCTCTTGGAGGCAGGGTGACTTCCGGCAGGGGGGTCCTAGATGGAATGCGAGGCCGAGGGTTCTCTCAGGGCAGCTCAGACTAGGGCAAGGCGTAAGACCTCAAAGGCATGTGAGACGTGCCAGAAGTCTGTTCGTGAAAGTGTGGGTTTGGTGGGGAAACGAATCTGCTCCAGGAGAGAGTGCAGGGCGTTTCCCTACACTCGGCGTATAGAGAGCGGCTCCAAAGGGCTCCGGGCCTGGATGTTGCTCGGCAGACCCAGGGGTGCCTGGGAGTACTCCGTGTTCCAGCCTGGAACCGGGTGCCCCCGCGAGCCTCCCAGGTGTCCAGGAAACTCTACTGCCGTTAAAGACACGCAGAGCAGAGGCTACGGCCTCATGGAAACTGCTGCGCGGCTCCGCTTCTGCACCTCACGTCAGGGTCTTCCCTCCAGGCCTGTGCTCAATCTGGCCGTCCCGTTAGCGACGCAGCATTGCGAGATGCTGACATTCTCCTCGAGCAGAGTGCCTTCAGGTACGAGGCCCGCGAAGCAGGCAAAGCAGAGTGTTTTCTCACGGCAGCTCTCACAAGGGCGACGACAAATATTTCCTGGGAGCTTCGGACTCACCAGAAATCTGGTCCTGAGGCTGTTGGAGGGCTCTGGAAACGTAGCTCTCCTCAAGGAACGTGCAGAGTGTTGCCCAACACTCGGCACGCACACAGGGCCTCCGAGGGGCAGGGCAATGGCCTCGATGTTGCTCAGCCGGACCACGGCGTGGGGGGTGTCTGGAGGTCCTCAGTGACCTTGGAGGGAAATGAATGCACACCCGAGGGGCCTAGGAGTCCTCAAATGGGAAATTCCGTTAAAATAAACCCGAACAGTGACTAAGAACTCATGGAAACTGCTGCATGCCGCCCTTCCTGCCCGGCTTCGCAGGGCCTAAACTGGAGGCAAATTCTCACGTTGAGTTTCCCTTTCGTTCTGGAGCTTGTCAGGCTAACCACCACCGCGGCCATGGAAGCACCGGGTTGAAACGGAGCAAACTCATTTTCTTCCCAGAAGCATTTCGACCGGGTTTCCAGGCCTGTCAACAGCAGGGGACGTCAGGCAGCTTCAAGGCAGCATGTATGCAGCCTTCCAAGTGGGAAAGCAAGGATAGTTCCAGCAGGCTCCCGTTTCCACGCACACACTCAGCTTACCTCCCTGTGGTTTCTAACCAGTCCAAAGAGACACAGGTTACCCTGCGTTTCCTTCCCTGAACCAACTCCCCGCAGTAGGGTGTTCTGCGTCAAGTGAACTGCCTCAACCAAGGAATGCCCTGCCTAGTTACGCCTCTGGGGCCTGTGGCTATTCCAAAGCCTGCAGGGCCACAGGAAGCACGGGGCTTAAACCGCAGTAAGAACGCAAGCCGACTTTCTCTTGGAGGCAGGGTGACTTCCGGCAGGGGGGTCCTAGATGGAATGCGAGGCCGAGGGTTCTCTCAGGGCAGCTCAGACTAGGGCAAGGCGTAAGACCTCAAAGGCATGTGAGACGTGCCAGAAGTCTGTTCGTGAAAGTGTGGGTTTGGTGGGGAAACGAATCTGCTCCAGGAGAGAGTGCAGGGCGTTTCCCTACACTCGGCGTATAGAGAGCGGCTCCAAAGGGCTCCGGGCCTGGATGTTGCTCGGCAGACCCAGGGGTGCCTGGGAGTACTCCGTGTTCCAGCCTGGAACAGGGTGCCCCCGCGAGCCTCCCAGCTGTCCAGGAAACTCTACTGCCGTTAAAGACACGCAGAGCAGAGGCTCTGGCCTCACGGAAACTGCTGCGCGGCTCCGCTTCTGCACCTCACGTCAGGGTCTTCCCTCCAAGCCTGTGCTCAATCTGGCCGTCCCGTTAGCGACGCAGCATTGCGAGATGCTGACGTTCTCCTCGAGCAGAGTGCCTTCAGGTACGAGGCCCGCGAAGGAGGCAAAGCAGAGTGTTTTCTCACGGCAGCTCTCACAAGGGCGACGACAAATATTTCCTGGGAGCTTCGGACTCACCAGAAATCTGGTCCTGAGGCTGTTGGAGGGCTCTGGAAACGTAGCTCTCCTCAAGCAACGTGCAGAGTGTTGCCCAACACTCGGCACGCACACAGGGCCTCCGAGGGGCAGAGCAATGGGCCTCGATGTTGCTCAGCCGGACCACGGCGTGGGGGGTGTCTGGAGGCCCTCAGTGACCTTGGAGGGAAATGAATGCACACCCGAGGGGCCTAGGAGTCCTCAAATGGGAAATTCCGTTAAAATAAACCCGAACAGTGACTAAGAACTCATGGAAACTGCTGCATGCCGCCCTTCCTGCCCGGCTACGCAGGGCCTAAACTGGAGGCAAATTCTCACTTTGAGTTTACCTTTCGTTCTGGAGCTTGTCAGGCTAACCACCACCGCGGCTATGGAAGCACCGGGTTGAAACGGAGCAAACTCATTTTCTTCCCAGAAGCATTTCGACCGGGTTTCCAGGCCTGTCAACAGCAGGGGACGTCAGGCAGCTTCAAGGCAGCATGAATGCAGCCTTCCAAGTGGGAAAGCAAGGATAGTTCCAGCAGGCTCCCGTTTCCACGCGCACACTCAGCTTACCTCCCTGTGGTTTCTAACCAGTCCAAAGAGACACAGGTTACCCTGCGTTTGCTTCCCTGAAGCAACTCCCCGAAGTAGGGTGTTCTGCGTCAACTGAACTGCCTCAACCAAGGAATGCCCTGCCTAGTTACGCCTCTGGGGCCTGTGGCTATTCCAAAGCCTGCAGGGCCACAGGAAGCACGGGGCTTAAACCGCAGTAAGAACGCAAGCCGACTTTCTCTTGGAGGCAGGGTGACTTCCGGCAGGGGGGTCCTATATGGAATGCGAGGCCGAGGGTTCTCTCAGGGCAGCTCAGACTAGGGCAAGGCGTAAGACCTCAAAGGCATGTGAGACTTGCCAGAAGTCTGTTCGTGAAAGTGTGGGTTTGGTGGGGAAACGAATCTGCTCCAGGAGAGAGTGCAGGGCGTTTCCCTACACTCGGCGTATAGAGAGCGGCTCCAAAGGGCTCCGGGCCTGGATGTTGCTCGGCAGACCCAGGGGTGCCTGGGAGTACTCCGTGTTCCAGCCTGGAACAGGGTGCCCCCGCGAGCCTCCCAGGTGTCCAGGAAACTCTTCTGCCGTTAAAGACACGCAGAGCAGAGGCTCCGGACTCATGGAAACTGCTGCGCGGCTCCGCTTCTGCACCTCACGTCAGGGCCTTCCCTCCAGGCCTGTGCTCAATCTGGCCGTCCCGTTAGCGACGCAGCATTGCGAGATGCTGACGTTCTCCTCCAGCAGAGTGCCTTCAGGTACGAGGCCCGCGAAGGAGGCAAAGCAGAGTGTTTTCTCACGGCAGCTCTCACAAGGGCGACGACAAATATTTCCTGGGAGCTTCGGACTCACCAGAAATCTGGTCCTGAGACTGTTGGAGGGCTCTGGAAACGTAGCTCTCCTCAAGGAACGTGCAGAGTGTTGCCCAACACTCGGCACGCACACAGGGCCTCCGAGGGGCAGAGCAATGGGCCTCGATGTTGCTCAGGCGGACCACGGCGTGGGCGGTGTCTGGAGGCCCTCAGTGACCTTGGAGGGAAATGAATGCACACCCGAGGGGCCTAGGAGTCCTCAAATGGGAAATTCCGTTAAAATAAACCCGAACAGTGACTAAGAACTCATGGAAACTGCTGCATGCCGCCCTTCCTGCCCGGCTACGCAGGGCCTAAACTGGAGGCAAATTCTCACGTTGAGTTTCCCTTTCGTTCTGGAGCTTGTCAGGCTAACCACCACCGCGGCTGTGGAAGCACCGGGTTGAAAGCGAGCAAACTCATTTTCTTCCCAGAAGCATTTCGACCGGGTTTCCAGGCCTGTCAACAGCAGGGGACGTCAGGCAGCTTCAAGGCAGCATGTATGCAGCCTTCCAAGTGGGAAAGCAAGGATAGTTCCAGCAGGCTCCCGTTTCCACGCGCACACTCAGCTTACCTCCCTGTGGTTTCTAACCAGTCCAAAGAGACACAGGTTACCCTGCGTTTCCTTCCCTGAACCAACTCCCCGCAGTAGGGTGTTCTGCGTCAAGTGAACTGCCTCAACCAAGGAATGCCCTGCCTAGTTACGCCTCTGGGGCCTGTGGCTATTCCAAAGCCTGCAGGGCCACAGGAAGCACGGGGCTTAAACCGCAGTAAGAACGCAAGCCGACTTTCTCTTGGAGGCAGGGTGACTTCCGGCAGGGGGGTCCTAGATGGAATGCGAGGCCGAGGGTTCTCTCAGGGCAGCTCAGACTAGGGCAAGGCGTAAGACCTCAAAGGCATGTGAGACGTGCCAGAAGTCTGTTCGTGAAAGTGTGGGTTTGGTGGGGAAACGAATCTGCTCCAGGAGAGAGTGCAGGGCGTTTCCCTACACTCGGCGTATAGAGAGCGGCTCCAAAGGGCTCCGGGCCTGGATGTTGCTCGGCAGACCCAGGGGTGCCTGGGAGTACTCCGTGTTCCAGCCTGGAACAGGGTGCCCCCGCGAGCCTCCCAGGTGTCCAGGAAACTCTACTGCCGTTAAAGACACGCAGAGCAGAGGCTCTGGCCTCACGGAAACTGCTGCGCGGCTCCGCTTCTGCACCTCACGTCAGGGTCTTCCCTCCAGGCCTGTGCTCAATCTGGCCGTCCCGTTAGCGACGCAGCATTGCGAGATGCTGACGTTCTCCTCGAGCAGAGTGCCTTCAGGTACGAGGCCCGCGAAGGAGGCAAAGCAGAATGTTTTCTCACGGCAGCTCTCACAAGGGCGACGACAAATATTTCCTGGGAGCTTCGGACTCACCAGAAATCTGGTCCTGAGGCTGTTGGAGGGCTCTGGAAACGTAGCTCTCCTCAAGCAACGTGCAGAGTGTTGCCCAACACTCGGCACGCACACAGGGCCTCCGAGGGGCAGAGCAATGGGCCTCGATGTTGCTCAGCCGGACCACGGCGTGGGGGGTGTCTGGAGGCCCTCAGTGACCTTGGAGGGAAATGGATGCACACCCGAGGGGCCTAGGAGTCCTCAAATGGGAAATTCCGTTAAAATAAACCCGAACAGTGACTAAGAACTCATCGAAACTGCTGCATGCCGCCCTTCCTGCCCGGCTACGCAGGGCCTAAACTGGAGGCAAATTCTCACTTTGAGTTTACCTTTCGTTCTGGAGCTTGTCAGGCTAACCACCACCGCGGCTATGGAAGCACCGGGTTGAAACGGAGCAAACTCATTTTCTTCCCAGAAGCATTTCGACCGGGTTTCCAGGCCTGTCAACAGCAGGGGACGTCAGGCAGCTTCAAGGCAGCATGAATGCAGCCTTCCAAGTGGGAAAGCAAGGATAGTTCCAGCAGGCTCCCGTTTCCACGCGCACACTCAGCTTACCTCCCTGTGGTTTCTAACCAGTCCAAAGAGACACAGGTTACCCTGCGTTTGCTTCCCTGAAGCAACTCCCCGAAGTAGGGTGTTCTGCGTCAACTGAACTGCCTCAACCAAGGAATGCCCTGCCTAGTTACGCCTCTGGGGCCTGTGGCTATTCCAAAGCCTGCAGGGCCACAGGAAGCACGGGGCTTAAACCGCAGTAAGAACGCAAGCCGACTTTCTCTTGGAGGCAGGGTGACTTCCGGCAGGGGGGTCCTATATGGAATGCGAGGCCGAGGGTTCTCTCAGGGCAGCTCAGACTAGGGCAAGGCGTAAGACCTCAAAGGCATGTGAGACTTGCCAGAAGTCTGTTCGTGAAAGTGTGGGTTTGGTGGGGAAACGAATCTGCTCCAGGAGAGAGTGCAGGGCGTTTCCCTACACTCGGCGTATAGAGAGCGGCTCCAAAGGGCTCCGGGCCTGGATGTTGCTCGGCAGACCCAGGGGTGCCTGGGAGTACTCCGTGTTCCAGCCTGGAACAGGGTGCCCCCGCGAGCCTCCCAGGTGTCCAGGAAACTCTTCTGCCGTTAAAGACACGCAGAGCAGAGGCTCCGGACTCATGGAAACTGCTGCGCGGCTCCGCTTCTGCACCTCACGTCAGGGCCTTCCCTCCAGGCCTGTGCTCAATCTGGCCGTCCCGTTAGCGACGCAGCATTGCGAGATGCTGACGTTCTCCTCCAGCAGAGTGCCTTCAGGTACGAGGCCCGCGAAGGAGGCAAAGCAGAGTGTTTTCTCACGGCAGCTCTCACAAGGGCGACGACAAATATTTCCTGGGAGCTTCGGACTCACCAGAAATCTGGTCCTGAGACTGTTGGAGGGCTCTGGAAACGTAGCTCTCCTCAAGGAACGTGCAGAGTGTTGCCCAACACTCGGCACGCACACAGGGCCTCCGAGGGGCAGAGCAATGGGCCTCGATGTTGCTCAGGCGGACCACGGCGTGGGCGGTGTCTGGAGGCCCTCAGTGACCTTGGAGGGAAATGAATGCACACCCGAGGGGCCTAGGAGTCCTCAAATGGGAAATTCCGTTAAAATAAACCCGAACAGTGACTAAGAACTCATGGAAACTGCTGCATGCCGCCCTTCCTGCCCGGCTACGCAGGGCCTAAACTGGAGGCAAATTCTCACGTTGAGTTTCCCTTTCGTTCTGGAGCTTGTCAGGCTAACCACCACCGCGGCTGTGGAAGCACCGGGTTGAAAGCGAGCAAACTCATTTTCTTCCCAGAAGCATTTCGACCGGGTTTCCAGGCCTGTCAACAGCAGGGGACGTCAGGCAGCTTCAAGGCAGCATGTATGCAGCCTTCCAAGTGGGAAAGCAAGGATAGTTCCAGCAGGCTCCCGTTTCCACGCGCACACTCAGCTTACCTCCCTGTGGTTTCTAACCAGTCCAAAGAGACACAGGTTACCCTGCGTTTCCTTCCCTGAACCAACTCCCCGCAGTAGGGTGTTCTGCGTCAAGTGAACTGCCTCAACCAAGGAATGCCCTGCCTAGTTACGCCTCTGGGGCCTGTGGCTATTCCAAAGCCTGCAGGGCCACAGGAAGCACGGGGCTTAAACCGCAGTAAGAACGCAAGCCGACTTTCTCTTGGAGGCAGGGTGACTTCCGGCAGGGGGGTCCTAGATGGAATGCGAGGCCGAGGGTTCTCTCAGGGCAGCTCAGACTAGGGCAAGGCGTAAGACCTCAAAGGCATGTGAGACGTGCCAGAAGTCTGTTCGTGAAAGTGTGGGTTTGGTGGGGAAACGAATCTGCTCCAGGAGAGAGTGCAGGGCGTTTCCCTACACTCGGCGTATAGAGAGCGGCTCCAAAGGGCTCCGGGCCTGGATGTTGCTCGGCAGACCCAGGGGTGCCTGGGAGTACTCCGTGTTCCAGCCTGGAACAGGGTGCCCCCGCGAGCCTCCCAGGTGTCCAGGAAACTCTACTGCCGTTAAAGACACGCAGAGCAGAGGCTCTGGCCTCACGGAAACTGCTGCGCGGCTCCGCTTCTGCACCTCACGTCAGGGTCTTCCCTCCAGGCCTGTGCTCAATCTGGCCGTCCCGTTAGCGACGCAGCATTGCGAGATGCTGACGTTCTCCTCGAGCAGAGTGCCTTCAGGTACGAGGCCCGCGAAGGAGGCAAAGCAGAATGTTTTCTCACGGCAGCTCTCACAAGGGCGACGACAAATATTTCCTGGGAGCTTCGGACTCACCAGAAATCTGGTCCTGAGGCTGTTGGAGGGCTCTGGAAACGTAGCTCTCCTCAAGCAACGTGCAGAGTGTTGCCCAACACTCGGCACGCACACAGGGCCTCCGAGGGGCAGAGCAATGGGCCTCGATGTTGCTCAGCCGGACCACGGCGTGGGGGGTGTCTGGAGGCCCTCAGTGACCTTGGAGGGAAATGGATGCACACCCGAGGGGCCTAGGAGTCCTCAAATGGGAAATTCCGTTAAAATAAACCCGAACAGTGACTAAGAACTCATCGAAACTGCTGCATGCCGCCCTTCCTGCCCGGCTACGCAGGGCCTAAACTGGAGGCAAATTCTCACTTTGAGTGTACCTTTCGTTCTGGAGCTTGTCAGGCTAACCACCACCGCGGCTATGGAAGCACCGGGTTGAAACGGAGCAAACTCATTTTCTTCCCAGAAGCATTTCGACCGGGTTTCCAGGCCTGTCAACAGCAGGGGACGTCAGGCAGCTTCAAGGCAGCATGAATGCAGCCTTCCAAGTGGGAAAGCAAGGATAGTTCCAGCAGGCTCCCGTTTCCACGCGCACACTCAGCTTACCTCCCTGTGGTTTCTAACCAGTCCAAAGAGACACAGGTTACCCTGCGTTTGCTTCCCTGAAGCAACTCCCCGAAGTAGGGTGTTCTGCGTCAACTGAACTGCCTCAACCAAGGAATGCCCTGCCTAGTTACGCCTCTGGGGCCTGTGGCTATTCCAAAGCCTGCAGGGCCACAGGAAGCACGGGGCTTAAACCGCAGTAAGAACGCAAGCCGACTTTCTCTTGGAGGCAGGGTGACTTCCGGCAGGGGGGTCCTATATGGAATGCGAGGCCGAGGGTTCTCTCAGGGCAGCTCAGACTAGGGCAAGGCGTAAGACCTCAAAGGCATGTGAGACTTGCCAGAAGTCTGTTCGTGAAAGTGTGGGTTTGGTGGGGAAACGAATCTGCTCCAGGAGAGAGTGCAGGGCGTTTCCCTACACTCGGCCTATAGAGAGCGGCTCCAAAGGCCTCCGGGCCTGGATGTTGCTCGGCAGACCCAGGGGTGCCTGGGAGTACTCCGTGTTCCAGCCTGGAACCGGGTGACCCCGCGAGCCTCCCAGGTGTCCAGGAAACTCTACTGCCTTTAAAGACACGCAGAGCAGAGGCTACGGCCTCATGGAAGCTGCTGCGCGGCTCCGCTTCTGCACCTCACGTCAGGGTCTTCCCTCCAGGCCTGTGCTCAATCTGGCCGTCCCGTTAGCGACGCAGCATTGCGAGATGCTGACGTTCTCCTCGAGCAGAGTGCCTTCAGGTACGAGGCCCGCGAAGGAGGCAAAGCAGAGTGTTTTCTCACGGCAGCTCTCACAAGGGCGACGACAAATATTTCCTGGGAGCTTCGGACTCACCAGAAATCTGGTCCTGAGGCTGTTGGAGGGCTCTGGAAACGTAGCTCTCCTCAAGGAACGTGCAGAGTGTTGCCCAACACTCGGCACGCACACAGGGCCTCCGAGGGGCAGAGCAATGGGCCTCGATGTTGCTCAGCCGGACCACGGCGTGGGGGGTGTCTGGAGGCCCTCAGTGACCTTGGAGGGAAATGGATGCACACCCGAGGGGCTTAGGAGTCCTCAAATGGGAAATTCCGTTAAAATAAACCCGAACAGTGACTAAGAACTCATGGAAACTGCTGCATGCCGCCCTTCCTGCCCGGCTACGCAGGGCCTAAACTGGAGGCAAATTCTCACTTTGAGTTTACCTTTCGTTCTGGAGCTTGTCAGGCTAACCACCACCGCGGCTATGGAAGCACCGGGTTGAAACGGAGCAAACTCATTTTCTTCCCAGAAGCATTTCGACCGGGTTTCCAGGCCTGTCAACAGCAGGGGACGTCAGGCAGCTTCAAGGCAGCATGAATGCAGCCTTCCAAGTGGGAAAGCAAGGATAGTTCCAGCAGGCTCCCGTTTCCACGCGCACACTCAGCTTACCTCCCTGTGGTTTCTAACCAGTCCAAAGAGACACAGGTTACCCTGCGTTTGCTTCCCTGAAGCAACTCCCCGAAGTAGGGTGTTCTGCGTCAACTGAACTGCCTCAACCAAGGAATGCCCTGCCTAGTTACGCCTCTGGGGCCTGTGGCTATTCCAAAGCCTGCAGGGCCACAGGAAGCACGGGGCTTAAACCGCAGTAAGAACGCAAGCCGACTTTCTCTTGGAGGCAGGGTGACTTCCGGCAGGGGGGTCCTAGATGGAATGCGAGGCCGAGGGTTCTCTCAGGGCAGCTCAGACTAGGGCAAGGCGTAAGACCTCAAAGGCATGTGAGACGTGCCAGAAGTCTGTTCGTGAAAGTGTGGGTTTGGTGGGGAAACGAATCTGCTCCAGGAGAGAGTGCAGGGCGTTTCCCTACACTCGGCCTATAGAGAGCGGCTCCAAAGGGCTCCGGGCCTGGATGTTGCTCGGCAGACCCAGGGGTGCCTGGGAGTACTCCGTGTTCCAGCCTGGAACAGGGTGCCCCCGCGAGCCTCCCAGGTGTCCAGGAAACTCTTCTGCCGTTAAAGACACGCAGAGCAGAGGCTCCGGACTCATGGAAACTGCTGCGCGGCTCCGCTTCTGCACCTCACGTCAGGGTCTTCCCTCCAAGCCTGTGCTCAATCTGGCCGTCCCGTTAGCGACGCAGCATTGCGAGATGCTGACGTTCTCCTCGAGCAGAGTGCCTTCAGGTACGAGGCCCGCGAAGGAGGCAAAGCAGAGTGTTTTCTCACGGCAGCTCTCACAAGGGCGACGACAAATATTTCCTGGGAGCTTCGGACTCACCAGAAATCTGGTCCTGAGGCTGTTGGAGGGCTCTGGAAACGTAGCTCTCCTCAAGGAACGTGCAGAGTGTTGCCCAACACTCGGCACGCACACAGGGCCTCCGAGGGGCAGAGCAATGGGCCTCGATGTTGCTCAGCCGGACCACGGCGTGGGGGGTGTCTGGAGGCCCTCAGTGACCTTGGAGGGAAATGGATGCACACCCGAGGGGCCTAGGAGTCCTCAAATGGGAAATTCCGTTAAAATAAACCCGAACAGTGACTAAGAACTCATGGAAACTGCTGCATGCCGCCCTTCCTGCCCGGCTACGCAGGGCCTAAACTGGAGGCAAATTCTCACGTTGAGTTTCCCTTTCGTTCTGGAGCTTGTCAGGCTAACCACCACCGTGGCAATGGAAGCACCGGGTTGAAACGGAGCAAACTCATTTTCTTCCCAGAAGCATTTCGACCGGGTTTCCAGGCCTGTCAACTGCAGGGGACGTCAGGCAGCTTCAAGTCAGCATGAATGCAGCCTTCCAAGTGGGAAAGCAAGGATAGTTCCAGCAGGCTCCCGTTTCCACGCGCACACTCAGCTTACCTCCCTGTGGTTTCTAACCAGTCCAAAGAGACACAGGTTACCCTGCGTTTGCTTCCCTGAAGCAACTCCCCGCAGTAGGGTGTTCTTCGTCAAGTGAACTGCCTCAACCAAGGAATGCCCTGCCTAGTTACGCCTCTGGGGCCTGTGGCTATTCCAAAGCCTGCAGGGCCACAGGAAGCACGGGGCTTAAACCGCAGTAAGAACGCAAGCCGACTTTCTCTTGGAGGCAGGATGACTTCCGGCAGGGAGGTCCTAGATGGAATGCGAGGCCGAGGGTTCTCTCAGGGCAGCTCAGACTAGGGCAAGGCGTAAGACCTCAAAGGAATGTGAGACGTGCCAGAAGTCTGTTCGTGAAAGTGTGGGTTTGGTGGGGAAACGAATCTGCTCCAGGAGAGAGTGCAGGGCGTTTCCCTACACTCGGCGTATAGAGAGCGGCTCCAAAGGGCTCCGGGCCTGGATGTTGCTCGGCAGACCCAGGGGTGCCTGGGAGTACTCCGTGTTCCAGCCTGGAACCGGGTGACCCCGCGAGCCTCCCAGGTGTCCAGGAAACTCTACTGCCTTTAAAGACACGCAGAGCAGAGGCTACGGCCTCATGGAAGCTGCTGCGCGGCTCCGCTTCTGCACCTCACGTCAGGGTCTTCCCTCCAGGCCTGTGCTCAATCTGGCCGTCCCGTTAGCGACGCAGCATTGCGAGATGCTGACGTTCTCCTCGAGCAGAGTGCCTTCAGGTACGAGGCCCGCGAAGGAGGCAAAGCAGAGTGTTTTCTCACGGCAGCTCTCACAAGGGCGACGACAAATATTTCCTGGGAGCTTCGGACTCACCAGAAATCTGGTCCTGAGGCTGTTGGAGGGCTCTGGAAACGTAGCTCTCCTCAAGGAACGTGCAGAGTGTTGCCCAACACTCGGCACGCACACAGGGCCTCCGAGGGGCAGGGCAATGGGCCTCGATGTTGCTCAGCCGGACCACGGCGTGGGGGGTGTCTGGAGGCCCTCAGTGACCTTGGAGGGAAATGGATGCACACCCGAGGGGCTTAGGAGTCCTCAAATGGGAAATTCCGTTAAAATAAACCCGAACAGTGACTAAGAACTCATGGAAACTGCTGCATGCCGCCCTTCCTGCCCGGCTACGCAGGGCCTAAACTGGAGGCAAATTCTCACTTTGAGTTTACCTTTCGTTCTGGAGCTTGTCAGGCTAACCACCACCGCGGCTATGGAAGCACCGGGTTGAAACGGAGCAAACTCATTTTCTTCCCAGAAGCATTTCGACCGGGTTTCCAGGCCTGTCAACAGCAGGGGACGTCAGGCAGCTTCAAGGCAGCATGAATGCAGCCTTCCAAGTGGGAAAGCAAGGATAGTTCCAGCAGGCTCCCGTTTCCACGCGCACACTCAGCTTACCTCCCTGTGGTTTCTAACCAGTCCAAAGAGACACAGGTTACCCTGCGTTTGCTTCCCTGAAGCAACTCCCCGAAGTAGGGTGTTCTGCGTCAACTGAACTGCCTCAACCAAGGAATGCCCTGCCTAGTTACGCCTCTGGGGCCTGTGGCTATTCCAAAGCCTGCAGGGCCACAGGAAGCACGGGGCTTAAACCGCAGTAAGAACGCAAGCCGACTTTCTCTTGGAGGCAGGGTGACTTCCGGCAGGGGGGTCCTAGATGGAATGCGAGGCCGAGGGTTCTCTCAGGGCAGCTCAGACTAGGGCAAGGCGTAAGACCTCAAAGGCATGTGAGACGTGCCAGAAGTCTGTTCGTGAAAGTGTGGGTTTGGTGGGGAAACGAATCTGCTCCAGGAGAGAGTGCAGGGCGTTTCCCTACACTCGGCCTATAGAGAGCGGCTCCAAAGGGCTCCGGGCCTGGATGTTGCTCGGCAGACCCAGGGGTGCCTGGGAGTACTCCGTGTTCCAGCCTGGAACAGGGTGCCCCCGCGAGCCTCCCAGGTGTCCAGGAAACTCTTCTGCCGTTAAAGACACGCAGAGCAGAGGCTCCGGACTCATGGAAACTGCTGCGCGGCTCCGCTTCTGCACCTCACGTCAGGGTCTTCCCTCCAAGCCTGTGCTCAATCTGGCCGTCCCGTTAGCGACGCAGCATTGCGAGATGCTGACGTTCTCCTCGAGCAGAGTGCCTTCAGGTACGAGGCCCGCGAAGGAGGCAAAGCAGAGTGTTTTCTCACGGCAGCTCTCACAAGGGCGACGACAAATATTTCCTGGGAGCTTCGGACTCACCAGAAATCTGGTCCTGAGGCTGTTGGAGGGCTCTGGAAACGTAGCTCTCCTCAAGGAACGTGCAGAGTGTTGCCCAACACTCGGCACGCACACAGGGCCTCCGAGGGGCAGAGCAATGGGCCTCGATGTTGCTCAGCCGGACCACGGCGTGGGGGGTGTCTGGAGGCCCTCAGTGACCTTGGAGGGAAATGGATGCACACCCGAGGGGCCTAGGAGTCCTCAAATGGGAAATTCCGTTAAAATAAACCCGAACAGTGACTAAGAACTCATGGAAACTGCTGCATGCCGCCCTTCCTGCCCGGCTACGCAGGGCCTAAACTGGAGGCAAATTCTCACGTTGAGTTTCCCTTTCGTTCTGGAGCTTGTCAGGCTAACCACCACCGTGGCAATGGAAGCACCGGGTTGAAACGGAGCAAACTCATTTTCTTCCCAGAAGCATTTCGACCGGGTTTCCAGGCCTGTCAACTGCAGGGGACGTCAGGCAGCTTCAAGTCAGCATGAATGCAGCCTTCCAAGTGGGAAAGCAAGGATAGTTCCAGCAGGCTCCCGTTTCCACGCGCACACTCAGCTTACCTCCCTGTGGTTTCTAACCAGTCCAAAGAGACACAGGTTACCCTGCGTTTGCTTCCCTGAAGCAACTCCCCGCAGTAGGGTGTTCTTCGTCAAGTGAACTGCCTCAACCAAGGAATGCCCTGCCTAGTTACGCCTCTGGGGCCTGTGGCTATTCCAAAGCCTGCAGCGCCACAGGAAGCACGGGGCTTAAACCGCAGTAAGAACGCAAGCCGACTTTCTCTTGGAGGCAGGATGACTTCCGGCAGGGAGGTCCTAGATGGAATGCGAGGCCGAGGGTTCTCTCAGGGCAGCTCAGACTAGGGCAAGGCGTAAGACCTCAAAGGAATGTGAGACGTGCCAGAAGTCTGTTCGTGAAAGTGTGGGTTTGGTGGGGAAACGAATCTGCTCCAGGAGAGAGTGCAGGGCGTTTCCCTACACTCGGCGTATAGAGAGCGGCTCCAAAGGGCTCCGGGCCTGGATGTTGCTCGGCAGACCCAGGGGTGCCTGGGAGTACTCCGTGTTCCAGCCTGGAACAGGGTGCCCCCGCGAGCCTCCCAGGTGTCCAGGAAACTCTACTGCCGTTAAAGACACGCAGAGCAGAGGCTCCGGCCTCACGGAAACTGCTGCGCGGCTCCGCTTCTGCACCTCACGTCAGGGCCTTCCCTCCAGGCCTGTGCTCAATCTGGCCGTCCCGTTAGCGACGCAGCATTGCGAGATGCTGACATTCTCCTCGAGCAGAGTGCCTTCAGGTACGAGGCCCGCGAAGCAGGCAAAGCAGAGTGTTTTCTCACGGCAGCTCTCACAAGGGCGACGACAAATATTTCCTGGGAGCTTCGGACTCACCAGAAATCTGGTCCTGAGGCTGTTGGAGGGCTCTGGAAACGTAGCTCTCCTCAAGGAACGTGCAGAGTGTTGCCCAACACTCGGCACGCACACAGGGCCTCCGAGGGGCAGGGCAATGGCCTCGATGTTGCTCAGCCGGACCACGGCGTGGGGGGTGTCTGGAGGTCCTCAGTGACCTTGGAGGGAAATGGATGCACACCCGAGGGGCCTAGGAGTCCTCAAATGGGAAATTCCGTTAAAATAAACCCGAACAGTGACTAAGAACTCATGGAAACTGCTGCATGCCGCCCTTCCTGCCCGGCTTCGCAGGGCCTAAACTGGAGGCAAATTCTCACGTTGAGTTTCCCTTTCGTTCTGGAGCTTGTCAGGCTAACCACCACCGCGGCCATGGAAGCACCGGGTTGAAACGGAGCAAACTCATTTTCTTCCCAGAAGCATTTCGACCGGGTTTCCAGGCCTGTCAACAGCAGGGGACGTCAGGCAGCTTCAAGGCAGCATGTATGCAGCCTTCCAAGTGGGAAAGCAAGGATAGTTCCAGCAGGCTCCCGTTTCCACGCGCACACTCAGCTTACCTCCCTGTGGTTTCTAACCAGTCCAAAGAGACACAGGTTACCCTGCGTTTCCTTCCCTGAACCAACTCCCCGCAGTAGGGTGTTCTGCGTCAAGTGAACTGCCTCAACCAAGGAATGCCCTGCCTAGTTACGCCTCTGGGGCCTGTGGCTATTCCAAAGCCTGCAGGGCCACAGGAAGCACGGGGCTTAAACCGCAGTAAGAACGCAAGCCGACTTTCTCTTGGAGGCAGGGTGACTTCCGGCAGGGGGGTCCTAGATGGAATGCGAGGCCGAGGGTTCTCTCAGGGCAGCTCAGACTAGGGCAAGGCGTAAGACCTCAAAGGCATGTGAGACGTGCCAGAAGTCTGTTCGTGAAAGTGTGGGTTTGGTGGGGAAACGAATCTGCTCCAGGAGAGAGTGCAGGGCGTTTCCCTACACTCGGCGTATAGAGAGCGGCTCCAAAGGGCTCCGGGCCTGGATGTTGCTCGGCAAACCCAGGGGTGCCTGGGAGTACTCCGTGTTCCAGCCTGGAACAGGGTGCCCCCGCGAGCCTCCCAGGTGTCCAGGAAACTCTTCTGCCGTTAAAGACACGCAGAGCAGAGGCTCCGGACTCATGGAAACTGCTGCGCGGCTCCGCTTCTGCACCTCACGTCAGGGCCTTCCCTCCAGGCCTGTGCTCAATCTGGCCGTCCCGTTAGCGACGCAGCATTGCGAGATGCTGACGTTCTCCTCCAGCAGAGTGCCTTCAGGTACGAGGCCCGCGAAGGAGGCAAAGCAGAGTGTTTTCTCACGGCAGCTCTCACAAGGGCGACGACAAATATTTCCTGGGAGCTTCGGACTCACCAGAAATCTGGTCCTGAGACTGTTGGAGGGCTCTGGAAACGTAGCTCTCCTCAAGCAACGTGCAGAGTGTTGCCCAACACTCGGCACGCACACAGGGCCTCCGAGGGGCAGAGCAATGGGCCTCGATGTTGCTCAGGTGGACCACGGCGTGGGCGGTGTCTGGAGGCCCTCAGTGACCTTGGAGGGAAATGAATGCACACCCGAGGGGCCTAGGAGTCCTCAAATGGGAAATTCCGTTAAAATAAACCCGAACAGTGACTAAGAACTCATGGAAACTGCTGCATGCCGCCCTTCCTGCCCGGCTACGCAGGGCCTAAACTGGAGGCAAATTCTCACGTTGAGTTTCCCTTTCGTTCTGGAGCTTGTCAGGCTAACCACCACCGTGGCTATGGAAGCACCGGGTTGAAACGGAGCAAACTCATTTTCTTCCCAGAAGCATTTTGACCGTGTTTCCAGGCCTGTCAACAGCAGGGGACGTCAGGCAGCTTCAAGGCAGCATGTATGCAGCCTTCCAAGTGGGAAAGCAAGGATAGTTCCAGCAGGCTCCCGTTTCCACGCGCACACTCAGCTAACCTCCCTGTGGTTTCTAACCAGTCCAAAGAGACACAGGTTACCCGGCGTTTGCTTCCTTGAAGCAACTCCCCGAAGTAGGGTGTTCAGCGTCAAGTGAACTGCCTCAACCAAGGAATGCCCTGCCTAGTTACGCCTCTGGGGCCTGTGGCTATTCCAAAGCCTGCAGGGCCACAGGAAGCACGGGGCTTAAACCGCAGTAAGAACGCAAGCCGACTTTCTCTTGGAGGCAGGGTGACTTCCGGCAGGGGGGTCCTAGATGGAATGCGAGGCCGAGGGTTCTCTCAGGGCAGCTCAGACTAGGGCAAGGCGTAAGACCTCAAAGGAATGTGAGACGTGCCAGAAGTCTGTTCGTGAAAGTGTGGGTTTGGTGGGGAAACGAATCTGCTCCAGGAGAGAGTGCAGGGCGTTTCCCTACACTCGGCGTATAGAGAGCGGCTCCAAAGGGCTCCGGGCCTGGATGTTGCTCGGCAGACCCAGGGGTGCCTGGGAGTACTCCGTGTTCCAGCCTGGAACAGGGTGCCCCCGCGAGCCTCCCAGCTGTCCAGGAAACTCTACTGCCGTTAAAGACACGCAGAGCAGAGGCTCTGGCCTCACGGAAACTGCTGCGCGGCTCCGCTTCTGCACCTCACGTCAGGGTCTTCCCTCCAGGCCTGTGCTCAATCTGGCCGTCCCGTTAGCGACGCAGCATTGCGAGATGCTGACGTTCTCCTCGAGCAGAGTGCCTTCAGGTACGAGGCCCGCGAAGGAGGCAAAGCAGAGTGTTTTCTCACGGCAGCTCTCACAAGGGCGACGACAAATATTTCCTGGGAGCTTCGGACTCACCAGAAATCTGGTCCTGAGGCTGTTGGAGGGCTCTGGAAACGTAGCTCTCCTCAAGCAACGTGCAGAGTGTTGCCCAACACTCGGCACGCACACAGGGCCTCCGAGGGGCAGAGCAATGGGCCTCGATGTTGCTCAGCCGGACCACGGCGTGGGGGGTGTCTGGAGGCCCTCAGTGACCTTGGAGGGAAATGGATGCACACCCGAGGGGCCTAGGAGTCCTCAAATGGGAAATTCCGTTAAAATAAACCCGAACAGTGACTAAGAACTCATGGAAACTGCTGCATGCCGCCCTTCCTGCCCGGCTACGCAGGGCCTAAACTCGAGGCAAATTCTCACTTTGAGTTTCCCTTTCGTTCTGGAGCTTGTCAGGCTAACCACCACCGCGGCTATGGAAGCACCGGGTTGAAACGGAGCAAACTCATTTTCTTCCCAGAAGCATTTCGACCGGGTTTCCAGGCCTGTCAACAGCAGGGGACGTCAGGCAGCTTCAAGGCAGCATGAATGCAGCCTTCCAAGTGGGAAAGCAAGGATAGTTCCAGCAGGCTCCCGTTTCCACGCGCACACTCAGCTTACCTCCCTGTGGTTTCTAACCAGTCCAAAGAGACACAGGTTACCCTGCGTTTGCTTCCCTGAAGCAACTCCCCGAAGTAGGGTGTTCTGCGTCAACTGAACTGCCTCAACCAAGGAATGCCCTGCCTAGTTACGCCTCTGGGGCCTGTGGCTATTCCAAAGCCTGCAGGGCCACAGGAAGCACGGGGCTTAAACCGCAGTAAGAACGCAAGCCGACTTTCTCTTGGAGGCAGGGTGACTTCCGGCAGGGGGGTCCTATATGGAATGCGAGGCCGAGGGTTCTCTCAGGGCAGCTCAGACTAGGGCAAGGCGTAAGACCTCAAAGGCATGTGAGACTTGCCAGAAGTCTGTTCGTGAAAGTGTGGGTTTGGTGGGGAAACGAATCTGCTCCAGGAGAGAGTGCAGGGCGTTTCCCTACACTCGGCCTATAGAGAGCGGCTCCAAAGGCCTCCGGGCCTGGATGTTGCTCGGCAGACCCAGGGGTGCCTGGGAGTACTCCGTGTTCCAGCCTGGAACAGGGTGCCCCCGCGAGCCTCCCAGGTGTCCAGGAAACTCTTCTGCCGTTAAAGACACGCAGAGCAGAGGCTCCGGACTCATGGAAACTGCTGCGCGGCTCCGCTTCTGCACCTCACGTCAGGGTCTTCCCTCCAAGCCTGTGCTCAATCTGGCCGTCCCGTTAGCGACGCAGCATTGCGAGATGCTGACGTTCTCCTCGAGCAGGTGCCTTCAGGTACGAGGCCCGCGAAGGAGGCAAAGCAGAGTGTTTTCTCACGGCAGCTCTCACAAGGGCGACGACAAATATTTCCTGGGAGCTTCGGACTCACCAGAAATCTGGTCCTGAGGCTGTTGGAGGGCTCTGGAAACGTAGCTCTCCTCAAGGAACGTGCAGAGTGTTGCCCAACACTCGGCACGCACACAGGGCCTCCGAGGGGCAGAGCAATGGGCCTCGATGTTGCTCAGCCGGACCACGGCGTGGGGGGTGTCTAGAGGCCCTCAGTGACCTTGGAGGGAAATGGATGCACACCCGAGGGGCCTAGGAGTCCTCAAATGGGAAATTCCGTTAAAATAAACCCGAACAGTGACTAAGAACTCATGGAAACTGCTGCATGCCGCCCTTCCTGCCCGGCTACGCAGGGCCTAAACTGGAGGCAAATTCTCACGTTGAGTTTCCCTTTCGTTCTGGAGCTTGTCAGGCTAACCACCACCGTGGCAATGGAAGCACCGGGTTGAAACGGAGCAAACTCATTTTCTTCCCAGAAGCATTTCGACCGGGTTTCCAGGCCTGTCAACTGCAGGGGACGTCAGGCAGCTTCAAGTCAGCATGAATGCAGCCTTCCAAGTGGGAAAGCAAGGATAGTTCCAGCAGGCTCCCGTTTCCACGCGCACACTCAGCTTACCTCCCTGTGGTTTCTAACCAGTCCAAAGAGACACAGGTTACCCTGCGTTTGCTTCCCTGAAGCAACTCCCCGCAGTAGGGTGTTCTTCGTCAAGTGAACTGCCTCAACCAAGGAATGCCCTGCCTAGTTACGCCTCTGGGGCCTGTGGCTATTCCAAAGCCTGCAGGGCCACAGGAAGCACGGGGCTTAAACCGCAGTAAGAACGCAAGCCGACTTTCTCTTGGAGGCAGGGTGACTTCCGGCAGGGAGGTCCTAGATGGAATGCGAGGCCGAGGGTTCTCTCAGGGCAGCTCAGACTAGGGCAAGGCGTAAGACCTCAAAGGAATGTGAGACGTGCCAGAAGTCTGTTCGTGAAAGTGTGGGTTTGGTGGGGAAACGAATCTGCTCCAGGAGAGAGTGCAGGGCGTTTCCCTACACTCGGCGTATAGAGAGCGGCTCCAAAGGGCTCCGGGCCTAGATGTTGCTCGGCAGACCCAGGGGTGCCTGGGAGTACTCCGTGTTCCAGCCTGGAACAGGGTGCCCCCGCGAGCCTCCCAGGTGTCCAGGAAACTCTACTGCCTTTAAAGACACGCAGAGCAGAGGCTACGGCCTCATGGAAGCTGCTGCGCGGCTCCGCTTCTGCACCTCACGTCAGGGTCTTCCCTCCAGGCCTGTGCTCAATCTGGCCGTCCCGTTAGCGACGCAGCATTGCGAGATGCTGACGTTCTCCTCGAGCAGAGTGCCTTCAGGTACGAGGCCCGCGAAGGAGGCAAAGCAGAGTGTTTTCTCACGGCAGCTCTCACAAGGGCGACGACAAATATTTCCTGGGAGCTTCGGACTCACCAGAAATCTGGTCCTGAGGCTGTTGGAGGGCTCTGGAAACGTAGCTCTCCTCAAGGAACGTGCAGAGTGTTGCCCAACACTCGGCACGCACACAGGGCCTCCGAGGGGCAGAGCAATGGGCCTCGATGTTGCTCAGCCGGACCACGGCGTGGGGGGTGTCTGGAGGCCCTCAGTGACCTTGGAGGGAAATGGATGCACACCCGAGGGGCCTAGGAGTCCTCAAATGGGAAATTCCGTTAAAATAAACCCGAACAGTGACTAAGAACTCATGGAAACTGCTGCATGCCGCCCTTCCTGCCCGGCTACGCAGGGCCTAAACTGGAGGCAAATTCTCACTTTGAGTTTACCTTTCGTTCTGGAGCTTGTCAGGCTAACCACCACCGCGGCTATGGAAGCACCGGGTTGAAACGGAGCAAACTCATTTTCTTCCCAGAAGCATTTCGACCGGGTTTCCAGGCCTGTCAACAGCAGGGGACGTCAGGCAGCTTCAAGGCAGCATGAATGCAGCCTTCCAAGTGGGAAAGCAAGGATAGTTCCAGCAGGCTCCCGTTTCCACGCGCACACTCAGCTTACCTCCCTGTGGTTTCTAACCAGTCCAAAGAGACACAGGTTACCCTGCGTTTGCTTCCCTGAAGCAACTCCCCGAAGTAGGGTGTTCTGCGTCAACTGAACTGCCTCAACCAAGGAATGCCCTGCCTAGTTACGCCTCTGGGGCCTGTGGCTATTCCAAAGCCTGCAGGGCCACAGGAAGCACGGGGCTTAAACCGCAGTAAGAACGCAAGCCGACTTTCTCTTGGAGGCAGGGTGACTTCCGGCAGGGGGGTCCTATATGGAATGCGAGGCCGAGGGTTCTCTCAGGGCAGCTCAGACTAGGGCAAGGCGTAAGACCTCAAAGGCATGTGAGACTTGCCAGAAGTCTGTTCGTGAAAGTGTGGGTTTGGTGGGGAAACGAATCTGCTCCAGGAGAGAGTGCAGGGCGTTTCCCTACACTCGGCCTATAGAGAGCGGCTCCAAAGGCCTCCGGGCCTGGATGTTGCTCGGCAGACCCAGGGGTGCCTGGGAGTACTCCGTGTTCCAGCCTGGAACCGGGTGACCCCGCGAGCCTCCCAGGTGTCCAGGAAACTCTACTGCCTTTAAAGACACGCAGAGCAGAGGCTACGGCCTCATGGAAGCTGCTGCGCGGCTCCGCTTCTGCACCTCACGTCAGGGTCTTCCCTCCAGGCCTGTGCTCAATCTGGCCGTCCCGTTAGCGACGCAGCATTGCGAGATGCTGACGTTCTCCTCGAGCAGAGTGCCTTCAGGTACGAGGCCCGCGAAGGAGGCAAAGCAGAGTGTTTTCTCACGGCAGCTCTCACAAGGGCGACGACAAATATTTCCTGGGAGCTTCGGACTCACCAGAAATCTGGTCCTGAGGCTGTTGGAGGGCTCTGGAAACGTAGCTCTCCTCAAGGAACGTGCAGAGTGTTGCCCAACACTCGGCACGCACACAGGGCCTCCGAGGGGCAGAGCAATGGGCCTCGATGTTGCTCAGCCGGACCACGGCGTGGGGGGTGTCTGGAGGCCCTCAGTGACCTTGGAGGGAAATGGATGCACACCCGAGGGGCCTAGGAGTCCTCAAATGGGAAATTCCGTTAAAATAAACCCGAACAGTGACTAAGAACTCATGGAAACTGCTGCATGCCGCCCTTCCTGCCCGGCTACGCAGGGCCTAAACTGGAGGCAAATTCTCACGTTGAGTTTCCCTTTCGTTCTGGAGCTTGTCAGGCTAACCACCACCGTGGCAATGGAAGCACCGGGTTGAAACGGAGCAAACTCATTTTCTTCCCAGAAGCATTTCGACCGGGTTTCCAGGCCTGTCAACTGCAGGGGACGTCAGGCAGCTTCAAGTCAGCATGAATGCAGCCTTCCAAGTGGGAAAGCAAGGATAGTTCCAGCAGGCTCCCGTTTCCACGCGCACACTCAGCTTACCTCCCTGTGGTTTCTAACCAGTCCAAAGAGACACAGGTTACCCTGCGTTTGCTTCCCTGAACCAACTCCCCGAAGTAGGGCGTTCTGCGTCAACTGAACTGCCTCAACCAAGGAATGCCCTGCCTAGTTACGCCTCTGGGGCCTGTGGCTATTCCAAAGCCTGCAGGGCCACAGGAAGCACGGGGCTTAAACCGCAGTAAGAACGCAAGCCGACTTTCTCTTGGAGGCAGGGTGACTTCCGGCAGGGGGGTCCTATATGGAATGCGAGGCCGAGGGTTCTCTCAGGGCAGCTCAGACTAGGGCAAGGCGTAAGACCTCAAAGGCATGTGAGACTTGCCAGAAGCCTGTTCGTGAAAGTGTGGGTTTGGTGGGGAAACGAATCTGCTCCAGGAGAGAGTGCAGGGCGTTTCCCTACACTCGGCCTATAGAGAGCGGCTCCAAAGGGCTCCGGGCCTGGATGTTGCTCGGCAGACCCAGGGGTGCCTGGGAGTACTCCGTGTTCCAGCCTGGAACAGGGTGCCCCCGCGAGCCTCCCAGGTGTCCAGGAAACTCTTCTGCCGTTAAAGACACGCAGAGCAGAGGCTCCGGACTCATGGAAACTGCTGCGCGGCTCCGCTTCTGCACCTCACGTCAGGGTCTTCCCTCCAAGCCTGTGCTCAATCTGGCCGTCCCGTTAGCGACGCAGCATTGCGAGATGCTGACGTTCTCCTCGAGCAGAGTGCCTTCAGGTACGAGGCCCGCGAAGGAGGCAAAGCAGAGTGTTTTCTCACGGCAGCTCTCACAAGGGCGACGACAAATATTTCCTGGGAGCTTCGGACTCACCAGAAATCTGGTCCTGAGGCTGTTGGAGGGCTCTGGAAACGTAGCTCTCCTCAAGGAACGTGCAGAGTGTTGCCCAACACTCGGCACGCACACAGGGCCTCCGAGGGGCAGAGCAATGGGCCTCGATGTTGCTCAGCCGGACCACGGCGTGGGGGGTGTCTGGAGGCCCTCAGTGACCTTGGAGGGAAATGGATGCACACCCGAGGGGCCTAGGAGTCCTCAAATGGGAAATTCCGTTAAAATAAACCCGAACAGTGACTAAGAACTCATGGAAACTGCTGCATGCCGCCCTTCCTGCCCGGCTACGCAGGGCCTAAACTGGAGGCAAATTCTCACGTTGAGTTTCCCTTTCGTTCTGGAGCTTGTCAGGCTAACCACCACCGTGGCAATGGAAGCACCGGGTTGAAACGGAGCAAACTCATTTTCTTCCCAGAAGCATTTCGACCGGGTTTCCAGGCCTGTCAACTGCAGGGGACGTCAGGCAGCTTCAAGTCAGCATGAATGCAGCCTTCCAAGTGGGAAAGCAAGGATAGTTCCAGCAGGCTCCCGTTTCCACGCGCACACTCAGCTTACCTCCCTGTGGTTTCTAACCAGTCCAAAGAGACACAGGTTACCCTGCGTTTGCTTCCCTGAAGCAACTCCCCGCAGTAGGGTGTTCTTCGTCAAGTGAACTGCCTCAACCAAGGAATGCCCTGCCTAGTTACGCCTCTGGGGCCTGTGGCTATTCCAAAGCCTGCAGGGCCACAGGAAGCACGGGGCTTAAACCGCAGTAAGAACGCAAGCCGACTTTCTCTTGGAGGCAGGGTGACTTCCGGCAGGGAGGTCCTAGATGGAATGCGAGGCCGAGGGTTCTCTCAGGGCAGCTCAGACTAGGGCAAGGCGTAAGACCTCAAAGGAATGTGAGACGTGCCAGAAGTCTGTTCGTGAAAGTGTGGGTTTGGTGGGGAAACGAATCTGCTCCAGGAGAGAGTGCAGGGCGTTTCCCTACACTCGGCGTATAGAGAGCGGCTCCAAAGGGCTCCGGGCCTGGATGTTGCTCGGCAGACCCAGGGGTGCCTGGGAGTACTCCGTGTTCCAGCCTGGAACCGGGTGACCCCGCGAGCCTCCCAGGTGTCCAGGAAACTCTACTGCCTTTAAAGACACGCAGAGCAGAGGCTACGGCCTCATGGAAGCTGCTGCGCGGCTCCGCTTCTGCACCTCACGTCAGGGTCTTCCCTCCAGGCCTGTGCTCAATCTGGCCGTCCCGTTAGCGACGCAGCATTGCGAGATGCTGACGTTCTCCTCGAGCAGAGTGCCTTCAGGTACGAGGCCCGCGAAGGAGGCAAAGCAGAGTGTTTTCTCACGGCAGCTCTCACAAGGGCGACGACAAATATTTCCTGGGAGCTTCGGACTCACCAGAAATCTGGTCCTGAGGCTGTTGGAGGGCTCTGGAAACGTAGCTCTCCTCAAGGAACGTGCAGAGTGTTGCCCAACACTCGGCACGCACACAGGGCCTCCGAGGGGCAGAGCAATGGGCCTCGATGTTGCTCAGCCGGACCACGGCGTGGGGGGTGTCTGGAGGCCCTCAGTGACCTTGGAGGGAAATGGATGCACACCCGAGGGGCCTAGGAGTCCTCAAATGGGAAATTCCGTTAAAATAAACCCGAACAGTGACTAAGAACTCATGGAAACTGCTGCATGCCGCCCTTCCTGCCCGGCTACGCAGGGCCTAAACTGGAGGCAAATTCTCACGTTGAGTTTCCCTTTCGTTCTGGAGCTTGTCAGGCTAACCACCACCGTGGCAATGGAAGCACCGGGTTGAAACGGAGCAAACTCATTTTCTTCCCAGAAGCATTTCGACCGGGTTTCCAGGCCTGTCAACTGCAGGGGACGTCAGGCAGCTTCAAGTCAGCATGAATGCAGCCTTCCAAGTGGGAAAGCAAGGATAGTTCCAGCAGGCTCCCGTTTCCACGCGCACACTCAGCTTACCTCCCTGTGGTTTCTAACCAGTCCAAAGAGACACAGGTTACCCTGCGTTTGCTTCCCTGAACCAACTCCCCGAAGTAGGGCGTTCTGCGTCAACTGAACTGCCTCAACCAAGGAATGCCCTGCCTAGTTACGCCTCTGGGGCCTGTGGCTATTCCAAAGCCTGCAGGGCCACAGGAAGCACGGGGCTTAAACCGCAGTAAGAACGCAAGCCGACTTTCTCTTGGAGGCAGGGTGACTTCCGGCAGGGGGGTCCTATATGGAATGCGAGGCCGAGGGTTCTCTCAGGGCAGCTCAGACTAGGGCAAGGCGTAAGACCTCAAAGGCACGTGAGACGTGCCAGAAGTCTGTTCGTGAAAGTGTGGGTTTGGTGGGGAAACGAATCTGCTCCAGGAGAGAGTGCAGGGCGTTTCCCTACACTCGGCGTATAGAGAGCGGCTCCAAAGGGCTCCGGGCCTGGATGTTGCTCGGCAGACCCAGGGGTGCCTGGGAGTACTCCGTGTTCCAGCCTGGAACCGGGTGACCCCGCGAGCCTCCCAGGTGTCCAGGAAACTCTACTGCCTTTAAAGACACGCAGAGCAGAGGCTACGGCCTCATGGAAGCTGCTGCGCGGCTCCGCTTCTGCACCTCACGTCAGGGTCTTCCCTCCAGGCCTGTGCTCAATCTGGCCGTCCCGTTAGCGACGCAGCATTACGAGATGCTGACGTTCTCCTCGAGCAGAGTGCCTTCAGGTACGAGGCCCGCGAAGGAGGCAAAGCAGAGTGTTTTCTCACGGCAGCTCTCACAAGGGCGACGACAAATATTTCCTGGGAGCTTCGGACTCACCAGAAATCTGGTCCTGAGGCTGTTGGAGGGCTCTGGAAACGTAGCTCTCCTCAAGGAACGTGCAGAGTGTTGCCCAACACTCGGCACGCACACAGGGCCTCCGAGGGGCAGAGCAATGGGCCTCGATGTTGCTCAGCCGGACCACGGCGTGGGGGGTGTCTGGAGGCCCTCAGTGACCTTGGAGGGAAATGGATGCACACCCGAGGGGCCTAGGAGTCCTCAAATGGGAAATTCCGTTAAAATAAACCCGAACAGTGACTAAGAACTCATGGAAACTGCTGCATGCCGCCCTTCCTGCCCGGCTACGCAGGGCCTAAACTGGAGGCAAATTCTCACGTTGAGTTTCCCTTTCGTTCTGGAGCTTGTCAGGCTAACCACCACCGTGGCAATGGAAGCACCGGGTTGAAACGGAGCAAACTCATTTTCTTCCCAGAAGCATTTCGACCGGGTTTCCAGGCCTGTCAACTGCAGGGGACGTCAGGCAGCTTCAAGTCAGCATGAATGCAGCCTTCCAAGTGGGAAAGCAAGGATAGTTCCAGCAGGCTCCCGTTTCCACGCGCACACTCAGCTTACCTCCCTGTGGTTTCTAACCAGTCCAAAGAGACACAGGTTACCCTGCGTTTGCTTCCCTGAAGCAACTCCCCGCAGTAGGGTGTTCTTCGTCAAGTGAACTGCCTCAACCAAGGAATGCCCTGCCTAGTTACGCCTCTGGGGCCTGTGGCTATTCCAAAGCCTGCAGGGCCACAGGAAGCACGGGGCTTAAACCGCAGTAAGAACGCAAGCCGACTTTCTCTTGGAGGCAGGATGACTTCCGGCAGGGAGGTCCTAGATGGAATGCGAGGCCGAGGGTTCTCTCAGGGCAGCTCAGACTAGGGCAAGGCGTAAGACCTCAAAGGAATGTGAGACGTGCCAGAAGTCTGTTCGTGAAAGTGTGGGTTTGGTGGGGAAACGAATCTGCTCCAGGAGAGAGTGCAGGGCGTTTCCCTACACTCGGCGTATAGAGAGCGGCTCCAAAGGGCTCCGGGCCTGGATGTTGCTCGGCAGACCCAGGGGTGCCTGGGAGTACTCCGTGTTCCAGCCTGGAACCGGGTGACCCCGCGAGCCTCCCAGGTGTCCAGGAAACTCTACTGCCTTTAAAGACACGCAGAGCAGAGGCTACGGCCTCATGGAAGCTGCTGCGCGGCTCCGCTTCTGCACCTCACGTCAGGGTCTTCCCTCCAGGCCTGTGCTCAATCTGGCCGTCCCGTTAGCGACGCAGCATTGCGAGATGCTGACGTTCTCCTCGAGCAGAGTGCCTTCAGGTACGAGGCCCGCGAAGGAGGCAAAGCAGAGTGTTTTCTCACGGCAGCTCTCACAAGGGCGACGACAAATATTTCCTGGGAGCTTCGGACTCACCAGAAATCTGGTCCTGAGGCTGTTGGAGGGCTCTGGAAACGTAGCTCTCCTCAAGGAACGTGCAGAGTGTTGCCCAACACTCGGCACGCACACAGGGCCTCCGAGGGGCAGAGCAATGGGCCTCGATGTTGCTCAGCCGGACCACGGCGTGGGGGGTGTCTGGAGGCCCTCAGTGACCTTGGAGGGAAATGGATGCACACCCGAGGGGCCTAGGAGTCCTCAAATGGGAAATTCCGTTAAAATAAACCCGAACAGTGACTAAGAACTCATGGAAACTGCTGCATGCCGCCCTTCCTGCCCGGCTACGCAGGGCCTAAACTGGAGGCAAATTCTCACTTTGAGTTTACCTTTCGTTCTGGAGCTTGTCAGGCTAACCACCACCGCGGCTATGGAAGCACCGGGTTGAAACGGAGCAAACTCATTTTCTTCCCAGAAGCATTTCGACCGGGTTTCCAGGCCTGTCAACAGCAGGGGACGTCAGGCAGCTTCAAGGCAGCATGAATGCAGCCTTCCAAGTGGGAAAGCAAGGATAGTTCCAGCAGGCTCCCGTTTCCACGCGCACACTCAGCTTACCTCCCTGTGGTTTCTAACCAGTCCAAAGAGACACGGGTTACCCTGCGTTTGCTTCCCTGAAGCAACTCCCCGAAGTAGGGTGTTCTGCGTCAAGTGAACTGCCTCAACCAAGGAATGCCCTGCCTAGTTACGCCTCTGGGGCCTGTGGCTATTCCAAAGCCTGCAGGGCCACAGGAAGCACGGGGCTTAAACCGCAGTAAGAACGCAAGCCGACTTTCTCTTGGAGGCAGGGTGACTTCCGGCAGGGGGGTCCTAGATGGAATGCGAGGCCGAGGGTTCTCTCAGGGCAGCTCAGACTAGGGCAAGGCGTAAGACCTCAAAGGCATGTGAGACTTGCCAGAAGTCTGTTCGTGAAAGTGTGGGTTTGGTGGGGAAACGAATCTGCTCCAGGAGAGAGTGCAGGGCGTTTCCCTACACTCGGCCTATAGAGAGCGGCTCCAAAGGGCTCCGGGCCTGGATGTTGCTCGGCAGACCCAGGGGTGCCTGGGAGTACTCCGTGTTCCAGCCTGGAACAGGGTGCCCCCGCGAGCCTCCCAGGTGTCCAGGAAACTCTTCTGCCGTTAAAGACACGCAGAGCAGAGGCTCCGGACTCATGGAAACTGCTGCGCGGCTCCGCTTCTGCACCTCACGTCAGGGTCTTCCCTCCAGGCCTGTGCTCAATCTGGCCGTCCCGTTAGCGACGCAGCATTGCGAGATGCTGACGTTCTCCTCGAGCAGAGTGCCTTCAGGTACGAGGCCCGCGAAGGAGGCAAAGCAGAGTGTTTTCTCACGGCAGCTCTCACAAGGGCGACGACAAATATTTCCTGGGAGCTTCGGACTCACCAGAAATCTGGTCCTGAGGCTGTTGGAGGGCTCTGGAAACGTAGCTCTCCTCAAGGAACGTGCAGAGTGTTGCCCAACACTCGGCACGCACACAGGGCCTCCGAGGGGCAGAGCAATGGGCCTCGATGTTGCTCAGCCGGACCACGGCGTGGGGGGTGTCTGGAGGCCCTCAGTGACCTTGGAGGGAAATGGATGCACACCCGAGGGGCCTAGGAGTCCTCAAATGGGAAATTCCGTTAAAATAAACCCGAACAGTGACTAAGAACTCATGGAAACTGCTGCATGCCGCCCTTCCTGCCCGGCTACGCAGGGCCTAAACTGGAGGCAAATTCTCACGTTGAGTTTCCCTTTCTTTCTGGAGCTTGTCAGGCTAACCACCACCGAGGCTATGGAAGCACCGGGTTGAAACGGAGCAAACTCATTTTCTTCCCAGAAGCATTTCGACCGGGTTTCCAGGCCTGTCAACAGCAGGGGACGTCAGGCAGCTTCAAGTCAGCATGAATGCAGCCTTCCAAGTGGGAAAGCAAGGATAGTTCCAGCAGGCTCCCGTTTCCACGCGCACACTCAGCTTACCTCCCTGTGGTTTCTAACCAGTCCAAAGAGACACAGGTTACCCTGCGTTTGCTTCCCTGAAGCAACTCCCCGCAGTAGGGTGTTCTGCGTCAAGTGAACTGCCTCAACCAAGGAATGCCCTGCCTAGTTACGCCTCTGGGGCCTGTGGCTATTCCAAAGCCTGCAGGGCCACAGGAAGCACGGGGCTTAAACCGCAGTAAGAACGCAAGCCGACTTTCTCTTGGAGGCAGGGTGACTTCCGGCAGGGGGGTCCTAGATGGAATGCGAGGCCGAGGGTTCTCTCAGGGCAGCTCAGACTAGGGCAAGGCGTAAGACCTCAAAGGCACGTGAGACGTGCCAGAAGTCTGTTCGTGAAAGTGTGGGTTTGGTGGGGAAACGAATCTGCTCCAGGAGAGAGTGCAGGGCGTTTCCCTACACTCGGCGTATAGAGAGCGGCTCCAAAGGGCTCCGGGCCTGGATGTTGCTCGGCAGACCCAGGGGTGCCTGGGAGTACTCCGTGTTCCAGCCTGGAACCGGGTGACCCCACGAGCCTCCCAGGTGTCCAGGAAACTCTACTGCCTTTAAAGACACGCAGAGCAGAGGCTACGGCCTCATGGAAGCTGCTGCGCGGCTCCGCTTCTGCACCTCACGTCAGGGTCTTCCCTCCAGGCCTGTGCTCAATCTGGCCGTCCCGTTAGCGACGCAGCATTGCGAGATGCTGACGTTCTCCTCGAGCAGAGTGCCTTCAGGTACGAGGCCCGCGAAGGAGGCAAAGCAGAGTGTTTTCTCACGGCAGCTCTCACAAGGGCGACGACAAATATTTCCTGGGAGCTTCGGACTCACCAGAAATCTGGTCCTGAGGCTGTTGGAGGGCTCTGGAAACGTAGCTCTCCTCAAGGAACGTGCAGAGTGTTGCCCAACACTCGGCACGCACACAGGGCCTCCGAGGGGCAGAGCAATGGGCCTCGATGTTGCTCAGCCGGACCACGGCGTGGGGGGTGTCTGGAGGCCCTCAGTGACCTTGGAGGGAAATGGATGCACACCCGAGGGGCCTAGGAGTCCTCAAATGGGAAATTCCGTTAAAATAAACCCGAACAGTGACTAAGAACTCATGGAAACTGCTGCATGCCGCCCTTCCTGCCCGGCTACGCAGGGCCTAAACTGGAGGCAAATTCTCACGTTGAGTTTCCCTTTCGTTCTGGAGCTTGTCAGGCTAACCACCACCGCGGCTATGGAAGCACCGGGTTGAAAGGGAGCAAACTCATTTTCTTCCCAGAAGCATTTCGACCGGGTTTCCAGGCCTGTCAACATCAGGGGACGTCAGGCAGCTTCAAGTCAGCATGAGTGCAGCCTTCCAAGTGGGAAAGCAAGGATAGTTCCAGCAGGCTCCCGTTTCCACGCGCACACTCAGCTTACCTCCCTGTGGTTTCTAACGAGTCCAAAGAGACACAGTTTACCCTGCGTTTGCTTCCCTGAACCAACTCCCCGAAGTAGGGTGTTCTGCGTCAACTGAACTGCCTCAAGCAAGGAATGCCCTGCCTAGTTACGCCTCTGGGGCATGTGGCTATTCCAAAGCCTGCAGGGCCACAGGAAGCACGGGGCTTAAACCGCAGTAAGAACGCAAGCCGACTTTCTCTTGGAGGCAGGGTGACTTCCGGCAGGGGGGTCCTAGATGGAATGCGAGGCCGAGGGTTCTCTCAGGGCAGCTCAGACTAGGGCAAGGCGTAAGACCTCAAAGGCACGTGAGACGTGCCAGAAGTCTGTTCGTGAAAGTGTGGGTTTGGTGGGGAAACGAATCTGCTCCAGGAGAGAGTGCAGGGCGTTTCCCTACACTCGGCGTATAGAGAGCGGCTCCAAAGGGCTCCGGGCCTGGATGTTGCTCGGCAGACCCAGGGGTGCCTGGGAGTACTCCGTGTTCCAGCCTGGAACAGGGTGCCCCCGCGAGCCTCCCAGGTGTCCAGGAAACTCTACTGCCGTTAAAGACACGCAGAGCAGAGGCTACGACCTCACGGAAACTGCTGCGCGGCTCCGCTTCTGCACCTCACGTCAGGGCCATCCCTCCAGGCCTGTGCTCAATCTGGCCGTCCCGTTAGCGACGCAGCATTGCGAGATGCTGACGTTCTCCTCCAGCAGAGTGCCTTCAGGTACGAGGCCCGCGAAGGAGGCAAAGCAGAGTGTTTTCTCACGGCAGCTCTCACAAGGGCGACGACAAATATTTCCTGGGAGCTTCGGACTCACCAGAAATCTGGTCCTGAGGCTGTTGGAGGGCTCTGGAAACGTAGCTCTCCTCAAGGAACGTGCAGAGTGTTGCCCAACACTCGGCACGCACACAGGGCCTCCGAGGGGCAGAGCAATGGGCCTCGATGTTGCTCAGGCGGACCACGGCGTGGGCGGTGTCTGGAGGCCCTCAGTGACCTTGGAGGGAAATGAATGCACACCCGAGGGGCCTAGGAGTCCTCAAATGGGAAATTCCGTTAAAATAAACCCGAACAGTGACTAAGAACTCATGGAAACTGCTGCATGCCGCCCTGCCTGCCCGGCTACGCAGGGCCTAAACTGGAGGCAAATTCTCACGTTGAGTTTCCCTTTCGTTCTGGAGCTTGTCAGGCTAACCACCACCGCGGCTATGGAAGCACCGGGTTGAAACGGAGCAAACTCATTTTCTTCCCAGAAGCATTTTGACCGGGTTTCCAGGCCTGTCAACAGCAGGGGACGTCAGGCAGCTTCAAGGCAGCATGTATGCAGCCTTCCAAGTGGGAAAGCAAGGATAGTTCCAGCAGGCTCCCGTTTCCACGCGCACACTCAGCTTACCTCCCTGTGGTTTCTAACCAGTCCAAAGAGACACAGGTTACCCGGCGTTTGCTTCCTTGAAGCAACTCCCCGAAGTAGGGTGTTCTGCGTCAAGTGAACTGCCTCAACCAAGGAATGCCCTGCCTAGTTACGCCTCTGGGGCCTGTGGCTATTCCAAAGCCTGCAGGGCCACAGGAAGCACGGGGCTTAAACCGCAGTAAGAACGCAAGCCGACTTTCTCTTGGAGGCAGGGTGACTTCCGGCAGGGGGGTCCTAGATGGAATGCGAGGCCGAGGGTTCTCTCAGGGCAGCTCAGACTAGGGCAAGGCGTAAGACCTCAAAGGCATGTGAGACGTGCCAGAAGTCTGTTCGTGAAAGTGTGGGTTTGGTGGGGAAACGAATCTGCTCCAGGAGAGAGTGCAGGGCGTTTCCCTACACTCGGCGTATAGAGAGCGGCTCCAAAGGGCTCCGGGCCTGGATGTTGCTCGGCAGACCCAGGGGTGCCTGGGAGTACTCCGTGTTCCAGCCTGGAACAGGGTGCCCCCGCGAGCCTCCCAGGTGTCCAGGAAACTCTACTGCCGTTAAAGACACGCAGAGCAGAGGCTCCGGCCTCACGGAAACTGCTGCGCGGCTCCGCTTCTGCGCCTCACGTCAGGGTCTTCCCTCCAGGCCTGTGCTCAATCTGGCCGTCCCGTTAGCGACGCAGCATTGCGAGATGCTGACGTTCTCCTCCAGCAGAGTGCCTTCAGGTACGAGGCCCGCGAAGGAGGCAAAGCAGAGTGTTTTCTCACGGCAGCTCTCACAAGGGCGACGACAAATATTTCCTGGGAGCTTCGGACTCACCAGAAATCTGGTCCTGAGGCTGTTGGAGGGCTCTGGAAACGTAGCTCTCCTCAAGGAACGTGCAGTGTTGCCCAACACTCGGCACGCACACAGGGCCTCCGAGGGGCAGAGCAATGGGCCTCGATGTTGCTCAGGCGGACCACGGCGTGGGCGGTGTCTGGAGGCCCTCAGTGACCTTGGAGGGAAATGAATGCACACCCGAGGGGCCTAGGAGTCCTCAAATGGGAAATTCCGTTAAAATAAACCCGAACAGTGACTAAGAACTCATGGAAACTGCTGCATGCCGCCCTTCCTGCCCGGCTACGCAGGGCCTAAACTGGAGGCAAATTCTCACGTTGAGTTTCCCTTTCGTTCTGGAGCTTGTCAGGCTAACCACCACCGCGGCTATGGAAGCACCGGGTTGAAAGGGAGCAAACTCATTTTCTTCCCAGAAGCATTTCGACTGGGTTTCCAGGCCTGTCAACTGCAGGGGACGTCAGGCAGCTTCAAGTCAGCATGAATGCAGCCTTCCAAGTGGGAAAGCAAGGATAGTTCCAGCAGGCTCCCGTTTCCACGCGCACACTCAGCTTACCTCCCTGTGGTTTCTAACCAGTCCAAAGAGACACAGGTTACCCTGCGTTTGCTTCCCTGAAGCAACTCCCCGAAGTAGGGTGTTCTGCGTCAACTGAACTGCCTCAACCAAGGAATGCCCTGCCTAGTTACGCCTCTGGGGCCTGTGGCTATTCCAAAGCCTGCAGGGCCACAGGAAGCACGGGGCTTAAACCGCAGTAAGAACGCAAGCCGACTTTCTCTTGGAGGCAGGGTGACTTCCGGCAGGGGGGTCCTATATGGAATGCGAGGCCGAGGGTTCTCTCAGGGCAGCTCAGACTAGGGCAAGGCGTAAGACCTCAAAGGCATGTGAGACTTGCCAGAAGTCTGTTCGTGAAAGTGTGGGTTTGGTGGGGAAACGAATCTGCTCCAGGAGAGAGTGCAGGGCGTTTCCCTACACTCGGCCTATAGAGAGCGGCTCCAAAGGGCTCCGGGCCTGGATGTTACTCGGCAGACCCAGGGGTGCCTGGGAGTACTCCGTGTTCCAGCCTGGAACAGGGTGCCCCCGCGAGCCTCCCAGGTGTCCAGGAAACTCTTCTGCCGTTAAAGACACGCAGAGCAGAGGCTCCGGACTCATGGAAACTGCTGCGCGGCTCCGCTTCTGCACCTCACGTCAGGGTCTTCCCTCCAAGCCTGTGCTCAATCTGGCCGTCCCGTTAGCGACGCAGCATTGCGAGATGCTGACGTTCTCCTCGAGCAGAGTGCCTTCAGGTACGAGGCCCGCGAAGGAGGCAAAGCAGAGTGTTTTCTCACGGCAGCTCTCACAAGGGCGACGACAAATATTTCCTGGGAGCTTCGGACTCACCAGAAATCTGGTCCTGAGGCTGTTGGAGGGCTCTGGAAACGTAGCTCTCCTCAAGGAACGTGCAGAGTGTTGCCCAACACTCGGCACGCACACAGGGCCTCCGAGGGGCAGAGCAATGGTCCTCGATGTTGCTCAGCCGGACCACGGCGTGGGGGGTGTTTGGAGGCCCTCAGTGACCTTGGAGGGAAATGGATGCACACCCGAGGGGCCTAGGAGTCCTCAAATGGGAAATTCCGTTAAAATAAACCCGAACAGTGACTAAGAACTCATGGAAACTGCTGCATGCCGCCCTTCCTGCCCGGCTACGCAGGGCCTAAACTGGAGGCAAATTCTCACGTTGAGTTTCCCTTTCGTTCTGGAGCTTGTCAGGCTAACCACCACCGTGGCAATGGAAGCACCGGGTTGAAACGGAGCAAACTCATTTTCTTCCCAGAAGCATTTCGACCGGGTTTCCAGGCCTGTCAACTGCAGGGGACGTCAGGCAGCTTCAAGTCAGCATGAATGCAGCCTTCCAAGTGGGAAAGCAAGGATAGTTCCAGCAGGCTCCCGTTTCCACGCGCACACTCAGCTTACCTCCCTGTGGTTTCTAACCAGTCCAAAGAGACACAGGTTACCCTGCGTTTGCTTCCCTGAAGCAACTCCCCGCAGTAGGGTGTTCTTCGTCAAGTGAACTGCCTCAACCAAGGAATGCCCTGCCTAGTTACGCCTCTGGGGCCTGTGGCTATTCCAAAGCCTGCAGGGCCACAGGAAGCACGGGGCTTAAACCGCAGTAAGAACGCAAGCCGACTTTCTCTTGGAGGCAGGGTGACTTCCGGCAGGGGGGTCCTATATGGAATGCGAGGCCGAGGGTTCTCTCAGGGCAGCTCAGACTAGGGCAAGGCGTAAGACCTCAAAGGCATGTGAGACTTGCCAGAAGTCTGTTCGTGAAAGTGTGGGTTTGGTGGGGAAACGAATCTGCTCCAGGAGAGAGTGCAGGGCGTTTCCCTACACTCGGCCTATAGAGAGCGGCTCCAAAGGGCTCCGGGCCTGGATGTTGCTCGGCAGACCCAGGGGTGCCTGGGAGTACTCCGTGTTCCAGCCTGGAACCGGGTGACCCCGCGAGCCTCCCAGGTGTCCAGGAAACTCTACTGCCTTTAAAGACACGCAGAGCAGAGGCTACGGCCTCATGGAAGCTGCTGCGCGGCTCCGCTTCTGCACCTCACGTCAGGGTCTTCCCTCCAGGCCTGTGCTCAATCTGGCCGTCCCGTTAGCGACGCAGCATTGCGAGATGCTGACGTTCTCCTCGAGCAGAGTGCCTTCAGGTACGAGGCCCGCGAAGGAGGCAAAGCAGAGTGTTTTCTCACGGCAGCTCTCACAAGGGCGACGACAAATATTTCCTGGGAGCTTCGGACTCACCAGAAATCTGGTCCTGAGGCTGTTGGAGGGCTCTGGAAACGTAGCTCTCCTCAAGGAACGTGCAGAGTGTTGCCCAACACTCGGCACGCACACAGGGCCTCCGAGGGGCAGAGCAATGGGCCTCGATGTTGCTCAGCCGGACCACGGCGTGGGGGGTGTCTGGAGGCCCTCAGTGACCTTGGAGGGAAATGGATGCACACCCGAGGGGCCTAGGAGTCCTCAAATGGGAAATTCCGTTAAAATAAACCCGAACAGTGACTAAGAACTCATGGAAACTGCTGCATGCCGCCCTTCCTGCCCGGCTACGCAGGGCCTAAACTGGAGGCAAATTCTCACGTTGAGTTTCCCTTTCGTTCTGGAGCTTGTCAGGCTAACCACCACCGCGGCTATGGAAGCACCGGGTTGAAACGGAGCAAACTCATTTTCTTCCCAGAAGCATTTCGACCGGGTTTCCAGGCCTGTCAACAGCAGGGGACGTCAGGCAGCTTCAAGGCAGCATGAGTGCAGCCTTCCAAGTGGGAAAGCAAGGATAGTTCCAGCAGGCTCCCGTTTCCACGCGCACACTCAGCTTACCTCCCTGTGGTTTCTAACGAGTCCAAAGAGACACAGTTTACCCTGCGTTTGCTTCCCTGAACCAACTCCCCGAAGTAGGGTGTTCTTCGTCAAGTGAACTGCCTCAAGCAAGGAATGCCCTGCCTAGTTACGCCTCTGGGGCCTGTGGCTATTCCAAAGCCTGCAGGGCCACAGGAAGCACGGGGCTTAAACCGCAGTAAGAACGCAAGCCGACTTTCTCTTGGAGGCAGGGTGACTTCCGGCAGGGGGGTCCTAGATGGAATGCGAGGCCGAGGGTTCTCTCAGGGCAGCTCAGACTAGGGCAAGGCGTAAGACCTCAAAGGCACGTGAGACGTGCCAGAAGTCTGTTCGTGAAAGTGTGGGTTTGGTGGGGAAACGAATCTGCTCCAGGAGAGAGTGCAGGGCGTTTCCCTACACTCGGCGTATAGAGAGCGGCTCCAAAGGGCTCCGGGCCTGGATGTTGCTCGGCAGACCCAGGGGTGCCTGGGAGTACTCCGTGTTCCAGCCTGGAACAGGGTGCCCCCGCGAGCCTCCCAGGTGTCCAGGAAACTCTACTGCCGTTACAGACACGCAGAGCAGAGGCTACGACCTCACGGAAACTGCTGCGCGGCTCCGCTTCTGCACCTCACGTCAGGGCCATCCCTCCAGGCCTGTGCTCAATCTGGCCGTCCCGTTAGCGACGCAGCATTGCGAGATGCTGACGTTCTCCTCCAGCAGAGTGCCTTCAGGTACGAGGCCCGCGAAGGAGGCAAAGCAGAGTGTTTTCTCACGGCAGCTCTCACAAGGGCGACGACAAATATTTCCTGGGAGCTTCGGACTCACCAGAAATCTGGTCCTGAGGCTGTTGGAGGGCTCTGGAAACGTAGCTCTCCTCAAGGAACGTGCAGAGTGTTGCCCAACACTCGGCACGCACACAGGGCCTCCGAGGGGCAGAGCAATGGGCCTCGATGTTGCTCAGGCGGACCACGGCGTGGGCGGTGTCTGGAGGCCCTCAGTGACCTTGGAGGGAAATGAATGCACACCCGAGGGGCCTAGGAGTCCTCAAATGGGAAATTCCGTTAAAATAAACCCGAACAGTGACTAAGAACTCATTGAAACTGCTGCATGCCGCCCTGCCTGCCCGGCTACGCAGGGCCTAAACTGGAGGCAAATTCTCACGTTGAGTTTCCCTTTCGTTCTGGAGCTTGTCAGGCTAACCACCACCGCGGCTATGGAAGCACCGGGTTGAAACGGAGCAAACTCATTTTCTTCCCAGAAGCATTTTGACCGTGTTTCCAGGCCTGTCAACAGCAGGGGACGTCAGGCAGCTTCAAGGCAGCATGTATGCAGCCTTCCAAGTGGGAAAGCAAGGATAGTTCCAGCAGGCTCCCGTTTCCACGCGCACACTCAGCTTACCTCCCTGTGGTTTCTAACCAGTCCAAAGAGACACAGGTTACCCGGCGTTTGCTTCCTTGAAGCAACTCCCCGAAGTAGGGTGTTCTGCGTCAAGTGAACTGCCTCAACCAAGGAATGCCCTGCCTAGTTACGCCTCTGGGGCCTGTGGCTATTCCAAAGCCTGCAGGGCCACAGGAAGCACGGGGCTTAAACCGCAGTAAGAACGCAAGCCGACTTTCTCTTGGAGGCAGGGTGACTTCCGGCAGGGGGGTCCTAGATGGAATGCGAGGCCGAGGGTTCTCTCAGGGCAGCTCAGACTAGGGCAAGGCGTAAGACCTCAAAGGCATGTGAGACGTGCCAGAAGTCTGTTCGTGAAAGTGTGGGTTTGGTGGGGAAACGAATCTGCTCCAGGAGAGAGTGCAGGGCGTTTCCCTACACTCGGCGTATAGAGAGCGGCTCCAAAGGGCTCCGGGCCTGGATGTTGCTCGGCAGACCCAGGGGTGCCTGGGAGTACTCCGTGTTCCAGCCTGGAACAGGGTGCCCCCGCGAGCCTCCCAGGTGTCCAGGAAACTCTACTGCCGTTAAAGACACGCAGAGCAGAGGCTCCGGCCTCACGGAAACTGCTGCGCGGCTCCGCTTCTGCGCCTCACGTCAGGGTCTTCCCTCCAGGCCTGTGCTCAATCTGGCCGTCCCGTTAGCGACGCAGCATTGCGAGATGCTGACGTTCTCCTCGAGCAGAGTGCCTTCAGGTACGAGGCCCGCGAAGGAGGCAAAGCAGAGTGTTTTCTCACGGCAGCTCTCACAAGGGCGACGACAAATATTTCCTGGGAGCTTCGGACTCACCAGAAATCTGGTCCTGAGGCTGTTGGAGGGCTCTGGAAACGTAGCTCTCCTCAAGGAACGTGCAGTGTTGCCCAACACTCGGCACGCACACAGGGCCTCCGAGGGGCAGAGCAATGGGCCTCGATGTTGCTCAGGCGGACCACGGCGTGGGCGGTGTCTGGAGGCCCTCAGTGACCTTGGAGGGAAATGAATGCACACCCGAGGGGCCTAGGAGTCCTCAAATGGGAAATTCCGTTAAAATAAACCCGAACAGTGACTAAGAACTCATGGAAACTGCTGCATGCCGCCCTTCCTGCCCGGCTACGCAGGGCCTAAACTGGAGGCAAATTCTCACGTTGAGTTTCCCTTTCGTTCTGGAGCTTGTCAGGCTAACCACCACCGCGGCTATGGAAGCACCGGGTTGAAAGGGAGCAAACTCATTTTCTTCCAAGAAGCATTTCGACTGGGTTTCCAGGCCTGTCAACAGCAGGGGACGTCAGGCAGCTTCAAGTCAGCATGAATGCAGCCTTCCAAGTGGGAAAGCAAGGATAGTTCCAGCAGGCTCCCGTTTCCACGCGCACACTCAGCTTACCTCCCTGTGGTTTCTAACCAGTCCAAAGAGACACAGGTTACCCTGCGTTTGCTTCCCTGAAGCAACTCCCCGCAGTAGGGTGTTCTTCGTCAAGTGAACTGCCTCAACCAAGGAATGCCCTGCCTAGTTACGCCTCTGGGGCCTGTGGCTATTCCAAAGCCTGCAGGGCCACAGGAAGCACGGGGCTTAAACCGCAGTAAGAACGCAAGCCGACTTTCTCTTGGAGGCAGGGTGACTTCCGGCAGGGGGGTCCTAGATGGAATGCGAGGCCGAGGGTTCTCTCAGGGCAGCTCAGACTAGGGCAAGGCGTAAGACCTCAAAGGCACGTGAGACGTGCCAGAAGTCTGTTCGTGAAAGTGTGGGTTTGGTGGGGAAACGAATCTGCTCCAGGAGAGAGTGCAGGGCGTTTCCCTACACTCGGCGTATAGAGAGCGGCTCTAAAGGGCTCCGGGCCTGGATGTTGCTCGGCAGACCCAGGGGTGCCTGGGAGTACTCCGTGTTCCAGCCTGGAACAGGGTGCCCCCGCGAGCCTCCCAGGTGTCCAGGAAACTCTACTGCCTTTAAAGACACGCAGAGCAGAGGCTACGGCCTCATGGAAGCTGTTGCGCGGCTCCGCTTCTGCACCTCACGTCAGGGTCTTCCCTCCAGGCCTGTGCTCAATCTGGCCGTCCCGTTAGCGACGCAGCATTGCGAGATGCTGACGTTCTCCTCGAGCAGAGTGCCTTCAGGTACGAGGCCCGCGAAGGAGGCAAAGCAGAGTGTTTTCTCACGGCAGCTCTCACAAGGGCGACGACAAATATTTCCTGGGAGCTTCGGACTCACCAGAAATCTGGTCCTGAGGCTGTTGGAGGGCTCTGGAAACGTAGCTCTCCTCAAGGAACGTGCAGAGTGTTGCCCAACACTCGGCACGCACACAGGGCCTCCGAGGGGCAGAGCAATGGGCCTCGATGTTGCTCAGCCGGACCACGGCGTGGGGGGTGTCTGGAGGCCCTCAGTGACCTTGGAGGGAAATGGATGCACACCCGAGGGGCCTAGGAGTCCTCAAATGGGAAATTCCGTTAAAATAAACCCGAACAGTGACTAAGAACTCATGGAAACTGCTGCATGCCGCCCTTCCTGCCCGGCTACGCAGGGCCTAAACTGGAGGCAAATTCTCACTTTGAGTTTCCCTTTCGTTCTGGAGCTTGTCAGGCTAACCACCACCGCGGCTATGGAAGCACCGGGTTGAAACGGAGCAAACTCATTTTCTTCCCAGAAGCATTTCGACCGGGTTTCCAGGCCTGTCAACAGCAGGGGACGTCAGGCAGCTTCAAGGCAGCATGAATGCAGCCTTCCAAGTGGGAAAGCAAGGATAGTTCCAGCAGGCTCCCGTTTCCACGCGCACACTCAGCTTACCTCCCTGTGGTTTCTAACCAGTCCAAAGAGACACAGGTTACCCTGCGTTTGCTTCCCTGAAGCAACTCCCCGAAGTAGGGTGTTCTGCGTCAACTGAACTGCCTCAACCAAGGAATGCCCTGCCTAGTTACGCCTCTGGGGCCTGTGGCTATTCCAAAGCCTGCAGGGCCACAGGAAGCACGGGGCTTAAACCGCAGTAAGAACGCAAGCCGACTTTCTCTTGGAGGCAGGGTGACTTCCCGCAGGGGGGTCCTATATGGAATGCGAGGCCGAGGGTTCTCTCAGGGCAGCTCAGACTAGGGCAAGGCGTAAGACCTCAAAGGCATGTGAGACGTGCCAGAAGTCTGTTCGTGAAAGTGTGGGTTTGGTGGGGAAACGAATCTGCTCCAGGAGAGAGTGCAGGGCGTTTCCCTACACTCGGCCTATAGAGAGCGGCTCCAAAGGGCTCCGGGCCTGGATGTTGCTCGGCAGACCCAGGGGTGCCTGGGAGTACTCCGTGTTCCAGCCTGGAACAGGGTGCCCCCGCGAGCCTCCCAGGTGTCCAGGAAACTCTTCTGCCGTTAAAGACACGCAGAGCAGAGGCTCCGGACTCATGGAAACTGCTGCGCGGCTCCGCTTCTGCACCTCACGTCAGGGTCTTCCCTCCAAGCCTGTGCTCAATCTGGCCGTCCCGTTAGCGACGCAGCATTGCGAGATGCTGACGTTCTCCTCGAGCAGAGTGCCTTCAGGTACGAGGCCCGCGAAGGAGGCAAAGCAGAGTGTTTTCTCACGGCAGCTCTCACAAGGGCGACGACAAATATTTCCTGGGAGCTTCGGACTCACCAGAAATCTGGTCCTGAGGCTGTTGGAGGGCTCTGGAAACGTAGCTCTCCTCAAGGAACGTGCAGAGTGTTGCCCAACACTCGGCACGCACACAGGGCCTCCGAGGGGCAGAGCAATGGGCCTCGATGTTGCTCAGCCGGACCACGGCGTGGGGGGTGTCTGGAGGCCCTCAGTGACCTTGGAGGGAAATGGATGCACACCCGAGGGGCCTAGGAGTCCTCAAATGGGAAATTCCGTTAAAATAAACCCGAACAGTGACTAAGAACTCATGGAAACTGCTGCATGCCGCCCTTCCTGCCCGGCTACGCAGGGCCTAAACTGGAGGCAAATTCTCACGTTGAGTTTCCCTTTCGTTCTGGAGCTTGTCAGGCTAACCACCACCGTGGCAATGGAAGCACCGGGTTGAAACGGAGCAAACTCATTTTCTTCCCAGAAGCATTTCGACCGGGTTTCCAGGCCTGTCAACTGCAGGGGACGTCAGGCAGCTTCAAGTCAGCATGAATGCAGCCTTCCAAGTGGGAAAGCAAGGATAGTTCCAGCAGGCTCCCGTTTCCACGCGCACACTCAGCTTACCTCCCTGTGGTTTCTAACCAGTCCAAAGAGACACAGGTTACCCTGCGTTTGCTTCCCTGAAGCAACTCCCCGCAGTAGGGTGTTCTTCGTCAAGTGAACTGCCTCAACCAAGGAATGCCCTGCCTAGTTACGCCTCTGGGGCCTGTGGCTATTCCAAAGCCTGCAGGGCCACAGGAAGCACGGGGCTTAAACCGCAGTAAGAACGCAAGCCGACTTTCTCTTGGAGGCAGGATGACTTCCGGCAGGGAGGTCCTAGATGGAATGCGAGGCCGAGGGTTCTCTCAGGGCAGCTCAGACTAGGGCAAGGCGTAAGACCTCAAAGGAATGTGAGACGTGCCAGAAGTCTGTTCGTGAAAGTGTGGGTTTGGTGGGGAAACGAATCTGCTCCAGGAGAGAGTGCAGGGCGTTTCCCTACACTCGGCGTATAGAGAGCGGCTCCAAAGGGCTCCGGGCCTGGATGTTGCTCGGCAGACCCAGGGGTGCCTGGGAGTACTCCGTGTTCCAGCCTGGAACCGGGTGACCCCGCGAGCCTCCCAGGTGTCCAGGAAACTCTACTGCCTTTAAAGACACGCAGAGCAGAGGCTACGGCCTCATGGAAGCTGCTGCGCGGCTCCGCTTCTGCACCTCACGTCAGGGTCTTCCCTCCAGGCCTGTGCTCAATCTGGCCGTCCCGTTAGCGACGCAGCATTGCGAGATGCTGACGTTCTCCTCGAGCAGAGTGCCTTCAGGTACGAGGCCCGCGAAGGAGGCAAAGCAGAGTGTTTTCTCACGGCAGCTCTCACAAGGGCGACGACAAATATTTCCTGGGAGCTTCGGACTCACCAGAAATCTGGTCCTGAGGCTGTTGGAGGGCTCTGGAAACGTAGCTCTCCTCAAGGAACGTGCAGAGTGTTGCCCAACACTCGGCACGCACACAGGGCCTCCGAGGGGCAGAGCAATGGGCCTCGATGTTGCTCAGCCGGACCACGGCGTGGGGGGTGTCTGGAGGCCCTCAGTGACCTTGGAGGGAAATGGATGCACACCCGAGGGGCCTAGGAGTCCTCAAATGGGAAATTCCGTTAAAATAAACCCGAACAGTGACTAAGAACTCATGGAAACTGCTGCATGCCGCCCTTCCTGCCCGGCTACGCAGGGCCTAAACTGGAGGCAAATTCTCACTTTGAGTTTACCTTTCGTTCTGGAGCTTGTCAGGCTAACCACCACCGCGGCTATGGAAGCACCGGGTTGAAACGGAGCAAACTCATTTTCTTCCCAGAAGCATTTCGACCGGGTTTCCAGGCCTGTCAACAGCAGGGGACGTCAGGCAGCTTCAAGGCAGCATGAATGCAGCCTTCCAAGTGGGAAAGCAAGGATAGTTCCAGCAGGCTCCCGTTTCCACGCGCACACTCAGCTTACCTCCCTGTGGTTTCTAACCAGTCCAAAGAGACACGGGTTACCCTGCGTTTGCTTCCCTGAAGCAACTCCCCGAAGTAGGGTGTTCTGCGTCAAGTGAACTGCCTCAACCAAGGAATGCCCTGCCTAGTTACGCCTCTGGGGCCTGTGGCTATTCCAAAGCCTGCAGGGCCACAGGAAGCACGGGGCTTAAACCGCAGTAAGAACGCAAGCCGACTTTCTCTTGGAGGCAGGGTGACTTCCGGCAGGGGGGTCCTAGATGGAATGCGAGGCCGAGGGTTCTCTCAGGGCAGCTCAGACTAGGGCAAGGCGTAAGACCTCAAAGGCATGTGAGACTTGCCAGAAGTCTGTTCGTGAAAGTGTGGGTTTGGTGGGGAAACGAATCTGCTCCAGGAGAGAGTGCAGGGCGTTTCCCTACACTCGGCCTATAGAGAGCGGCTCCAAAGGGCTCCGGGCCTGGATGTTGCTCGGCAGACCCAGGGGTGCCTGGGAGTACTCCGTGTTCCAGCCTGGAACCGGGTGACCCCGCGAGCCTCCCAGGTGTCCAGGAAACTCTACTGCCTTTAAAGACACGCAGAGCAGAGGCTACGGCCTCATGGAAGCTGCTGCGCGGCTCCGCTTCTGCACCTCACGTCAGGGTCTTCCCTCCAGGCCTGTGCTCAATCTGGCCGTCCCGTTAGCGACGCAGCATTGCGAGATGCTGACGTTCTCCTCGAGCAGAGTGCCTTCAGGTACGAGGCCCGCGAAGGAGGCAAAGCAGAGTGTTTTCTCACGGCAGCTCTCACAAGGGCGACGACAAATATTTCCTGGGAGCTTCGGACTCACCAGAAATCTGGTCCTGAGGCTGTTGGAGGGCTCTGGAAACGTAGCTCTCCTCAAGGAACGTGCAGAGTGTTGCCCAACACTCGGCACGCACACAGGGCCTCCGAGGGGCAGAGCAATGGGCCTCGATGTTGCTCAGCCGGACCACGGCGTGGGGGGTGTCTGGAGGCCCTCAGTGACCTTGGAGGGAAATGGATGCACACCCGAGGGGCCTAGGAGTCCTCAAATGGGAAATTCCGTTAAAATAAACCCGAACAGTGACTAAGAACTCATGGAAACTGCTGCATGCCGCCCTTCCTGCCCGGCTACGCAGGGCCTAAACTGGAGGCAAATTCTCACTTTGAGTTTACCTTTCGTTCTGGAGCTTGTCAGGCTAACCACCACCGCGGCTATGGAAGCACCGGGTTGAAACGGAGCAAACTCATTTTCTTCCCAGAAGCATTTCGACCGGGTTTCCAGGCCTGTCAACAGCAGGGGACGTCAGGCAGCTTCAAGGCAGCATGAATGCAGCCTTCCAAGTGGGAAAGCAAGGATAGTTCCAGCAGGCTCCCGTTTCCACGCGCACACTCAGCTTACCTCCCTGTGGTTTCTAACCAGTCCAAAGAGACACGGGTTACCCTGCGTTTGCTTCCCTGAAGCAACTCCCCGAAGTAGGGTGTTCTGCGTCAAGTGAACTGCCTCAACCAAGGAATGCCCTGCCTAGTTACGCCTCTGGGGCCTGTGGCTATTCCAAAGCCTGCAGGGCCACAGGAAGCACGGGGCTTAAACCGCAGTAAGAACGCAAGCCGACTTTCTCTTGGAGGCAGGGTGACTTCCGGCAGGGGGGTCCTAGATGGAATGCGAGGCCGAGGGTTCTCTCAGGGCAGCTCAGACTAGGGCAAGGCGTAAGACCTCAAAGGCACGTGAGACGTGCCAGAAGTCTGTTCGTGAAAGTGTGGGTTTGGTGGGGAAACGAATCTGCTCCAGGAGAGAGTGCAGGGCGTTTCCCTACACTCGGCGTATAGAGAGCGGCTCTAAAGGGCTCCGGGCCTGGATGTTGCTCGGCAGACCCAGGGGTGCCTGGGAGTACTCCGTGTTCCAGCCTGGAACAGGGTGCCCCCGCGAGCCTCCCAGGTGTCCAGGAAACTCTACTGCCTTTAAAGACACGCAGAGCAGAGGCTACGGCCTCATGGAAGCTGTTGCGCGGCTCCGCTTCTGCACCTCACGTCAGGGTCTTCCCTCCAGGCCTGTGCTCAATCTGGCCGTCCCGTTAGCGACGCAGCATTGCGAGATGCTGACGTTCTCCTCGAGCAGAGTGCCTTCAGGTACGAGGCCCGCGAAGGAGGCAAAGCAGAGTGTTTTCTCACGGCAGCTCTCACAAGGGCGACGACAAATATTTCCTGGGAGCTTCGGACTCACCAGAAATCTGGTCCTGAGGCTGTTGGAGGGCTCTGGAAACGTAGCTCTCCTCAAGGAACGTGCAGAGTGTTGCCCAACACTCGGCACGCACACAGGGCCTCCGAGGGGCAGAGCAATGGGCCTCGATGTTGCTCAGCCGGACCACGGCGTGGGGGGTGTCTGGAGGCCCTCAGTGACCTTGGAGGGAAATGGATGCACACCCGAGGGGCCTAGGAGTCCTCAAATGGGAAATTCCGTTAAAATAAACCCGAACAGTGACTAAGAACTCATGGAAACTGCTGCATGCCGCCCTTCCTGCCCGGCTACGCAGGGCCTAAACTGGAGGCAAATTCTCACTTTGAGTTTCCCTTTCGTTCTGGAGCTTGTCAGGCTAACCACCACCGCGGCTATGGAAGCACCGGGTTGAAACGGAGCAAACTCATTTTCTTCCCAGAAGCATTTCGACCGGGTTTCCAGGCCTGTCAACAGCAGGGGACGTCAGGCAGCTTCAAGGCAGCATGAATGCAGCCTTCCAAGTGGGAAAGCAAGGATAGTTCCAGCAGGCTCCCGTTTCCACGCGCACACTCAGCTTACCTCCCTGTGGTTTCTAACCAGTCCAAAGAGACACAGGTTACCCTGCGTTTGCTTCCCTGAAGCAACTCCCCGAAGTAGGGTGTTCTGCGTCAACTGAACTGCCTCAACCAAGGAATGCCCTGCCTAGTTACGCCTCTGGGGCCTGTGGCTATTCCAAAGCCTGCAGGGCCACAGGAAGCACGGGGCTTAAACCGCAGTAAGAACGCAAGCCGACTTTCTCTTGGAGGCAGGGTGACTTCCCGCAGGGGGGTCCTATATGGAATGCGAGGCCGAGGGTTCTCTCAGGGCAGCTCAGACTAGGGCAAGGCGTAAGACCTCAAAGGCATGTGAGACGTGCCAGAAGTCTGTTCGTGAAAGTGTGGGTTTGGTGGGGAAACGAATCTGCTCCAGGAGAGAGTGCAGGGCGTTTCCCTACACTCGGCCTATAGAGAGCGGCTCCAAAGGGCTCCGGGCCTGGATGTTGCTCGGCAGACCCAGGGGTGCCTGGGAGTACTCCGTGTTCCAGCCTGGAACAGGGTGCCCCCGCGAGCCTCCCAGGTGTCCAGGAAACTCTTCTGCCGTTAAAGACACGCAGAGCAGAGGCTCCGGACTCATGGAAACTGCTGCGCGGCTCCGCTTCTGCACCTCACGTCAGGGTCTTCCCTCCAAGCCTGTGCTCAATCTGGCCGTCCCGTTAGCGACGCAGCATTGCGAGATGCTGACGTTCTCCTCGAGCAGAGTGCCTTCAGGTACGAGGCCCGCGAAGGAGGCAAAGCAGAGTGTTTTCTCACGGCAGCTCTCACAAGGGCGACGACAAATATTTCCTGGGAGCTTCGGACTCACCAGAAATCTGGTCCTGAGGCTGTTGGAGGGCTCTGGAAACGTAGCTCTCCTCAAGGAACGTGCAGAGTGTTGCCCAACACTCGGCACGCACACAGGGCCTCCGAGGGGCAGAGCAATGGGCCTCGATGTTGCTCAGCCGGACCACGGCGTGGGGGGTGTCTGGAGGCCCTCAGTGACCTTGGAGGGAAATGGATGCACACCCGAGGGGCCTAGGAGTCCTCAAATGGGAAATTCCGTTAAAATAAACCCGAACAGTGACTAAGAACTCATGGAAACTGCTGCATGCCGCCCTTCCTGCCCGGCTACGCAGGGCCTAAACTGGAGGCAAATTCTCACGTTGAGTTTCCCTTTCGTTCTGGAGCTTGTCAGGCTAACCACCACCGTGGCAATGGAAGCACCGGGTTGAAACGGAGCAAACTCATTTTCTTCCCAGAAGCATTTCGACCGGGTTTCCAGGCCTGTCAACTGCAGGGGACGTCAGGCAGCTTCAAGTCAGCATGAATGCAGCCTTCCAAGTGGGAAAGCAAGGATAGTTCCAGCAGGCTCCCGTTTCCACGCGCACACTCAGCTTACCTCCCTGTGGTTTCTAACCAGTCCAAAGAGACACAGGTTACCCTGCGTTTGCTTCCCTGAAGCAACTCCCCGCAGTAGGGTGTTCTTCGTCAAGTGAACTGCCTCAACCAAGGAATGCCCTGCCTAGTTACGCCTCTGGGGCCTGTGGCTATTCCAAAGCCTGCAGGGCCACAGGAAGCACGGGGCTTAAACCGCAGTAAGAACGCAAGCCGACTTTCTCTTGGAGGCAGGATGACTTCCGGCAGGGAGGTCCTAGATGGAATGCGAGGCCGAGGGTTCTCTCAGGGCAGCTCAGACTAGGGCAAGGCGTAAGACCTCAAAGGAATGTGAGACGTGCCAGAAGTCTGTTCGTGAAAGTGTGGGTTTGGTGGGGAAACGAATCTGCTCCAGGAGAGAGTGCAGGGCGTTTCCCTACACTCGGCGTATAGAGAGCGGCTCCAAAGGGCTCCGGGCCTGGATGTTGCTCGGCAGACCCAGGGGTGCCTGGGAGTACTCCGTGTTCCAGCCTGGAACCGGGTGACCCCGCGAGCCTCCCAGGTGTCCAGGAAACTCTACTGCCTTTAAAGACACGCAGAGCAGAGGCTACGGCCTCATGGAAGCTGCTGCGCGGCTCCGCTTCTGCACCTCACGTCAGGGTCTTCCCTCCAGGCCTGTGCTCAATCTGGCCGTCCCGTTAGCGACGCAGCATTGCGAGATGCTGACGTTCTCCTCGAGCAGAGTGCCTTCAGGTACGAGGCCCGCGAAGGAGGCAAAGCAGAGTGTTTTCTCACGGCAGCTCTCACAAGGGCGACGACAAATATTTCCTGGGAGCTTCGGACTCACCAGAAATCTGGTCCTGAGGCTGTTGGAGGGCTCTGGAAACGTAGCTCTCCTCAAGGAACGTGCAGAGTGTTGCCCAACACTCGGCACGCACACAGGGCCTCCGAGGGGCAGAGCAATGGGCCTCGATGTTGCTCAGCCGGACCACGGCGTGGGGGGTGTCTGGAGGCCCTCAGTGACCTTGGAGGGAAATGGATGCACACCCGAGGGGCCTAGGAGTCCTCAAATGGGAAATTCCGTTAAAATAAACCCGAACAGTGACTAAGAACTCATGGAAACTGCTGCATGCCGCCCTTCCTGCCCGGCTACGCAGGGCCTAAACTGGAGGCAAATTCTCACTTTGAGTTTACCTTTCGTTCTGGAGCTTGTCAGGCTAACCACCACCGCGGCTATGGAAGCACCGGGTTGAAACGGAGCAAACTCATTTTCTTCCCAGAAGCATTTCGACCGGGTTTCCAGGCCTGTCAACAGCAGGGGACGTCAGGCAGCTTCAAGGCAGCATGAATGCAGCCTTCCAAGTGGGAAAGCAAGGATAGTTCCAGCAGGCTCCCGTTTCCACGCGCACACTCAGCTTACCTCCCTGTGGTTTCTAACCAGTCCAAAGAGACACGGGTTACCCTGCGTTTGCTTCCCTGAAGCAACTCCCCGAAGTAGGGTGTTCTGCGTCAAGTGAACTGCCTCAACCAAGGAATGCCCTGCCTAGTTACGCCTCTGGGGCCTGTGGCTATTCCAAAGCCTGCAGGGCCACAGGAAGCACGGGGCTTAAACCGCAGTAAGAACGCAAGCCGACTTTCTCTTGGAGGCAGGGTGACTTCCGGCAGGGGGGTCCTAGATGGAATGCGAGGCCGAGGGTTCTCTCAGGGCAGCTCAGACTAGGGCAAGGCGTAAGACCTCAAAGGCATGTGAGACTTGCCAGAAGTCTGTTCGTGAAAGTGTGGGTTTGGTGGGGAAACGAATCTGCTCCAGGAGAGAGTGCAGGGCGTTTCCCTACACTCGGCCTATAGAGAGCGGCTCCAAAGGGCTCCGGGCCTGGATGTTGCTCGGCAGACCCAGGGGTGCCTGGGAGTACTCCGTGTTCCAGCCTGGAACCGGGTGACCCCGCGAGCCTCCCAGGTGTCCAGGAAACTCTACTGCCTTTAAAGACACGCAGAGCAGAGGCTACGGCCTCATGGAAGCTGCTGCGCGGCTCCGCTTCTGCACCTCACGTCAGGGTCTTCCCTCCAGGCCTGTGCTCAATCTGGCCGTCCCGTTAGCGACGCAGCATTGCGAGATGCTGACGTTCTCCTCGAGCAGAGTGCCTTCAGGTACGAGGCCCGCGAAGGAGGCAAAGCAGAGTGTTTTCTCACGGCAGCTCTCACAAGGGCGACGACAAATATTTCCTGGGAGCTTCGGACTCACCAGAAATCTGGTCCTGAGGCTGTTGGAGGGCTCTGGAAACGTAGCTCTCCTCAAGGAACGTGCAGAGTGTTGCCCAACACTCGGCACGCACACAGGGCCTCCGAGGGGCAGAGCAATGGGCCTCGATGTTGCTCAGCCGGACCACGGCGTGGGGGGTGTCTGGAGGCCCTCAGTGACCTTGGAGGGAAATGGATGCACACCCGAGGGGCCTAGGAGTCCTCAAATGGGAAATTCCGTTAAAATAAACCCGAACAGTGACTAAGAACTCATGGAAACTGCTGCATGCCGCCCTTCCTGCCCGGCTACGCAGGGCCTAAACTGGAGGCAAATTCTCACTTTGAGTTTACCTTTCGTTCTGGAGCTTGTCAGGCTAACCACCACCGCGGCTATGGAAGCACCGGGTTGAAACGGAGCAAACTCATTTTCTTCCCAGAAGCATTTCGACCGGGTTTCCAGGCCTGTCAACAGCAGGGGACGTCAGGCAGCTTCAAGGCAGCATGAATGCAGCCTTCCAAGTGGGAAAGCAAGGATAGTTCCAGCAGGCTCCCGTTTCCACGCGCACACTCAGCTTACCTCCCTGTGGTTTCTAACCAGTCCAAAGAGACACGGGTTACCCTGCGTTTGCTTCCCTGAAGCAACTCCCCGAAGTAGGGTGTTCTGCGTCAAGTGAACTGCCTCAACCAAGGAATGCCCTGCCTAGTTACGCCTCTGGGGCCTGTGGCTATTCCAAAGCCTGCAGGGCCACAGGAAGCACGGGGCTTAAACCGCAGTAAGAACGCAAGCCGACTTTCTCTTGGAGGCAGGGTGACTTCCGGCAGGGGGGTCCTAAATGGAATGCGAGGCCGAGGGTTCTCTCAGGGCAGCTCAGACTAGGGCAAGGCGTAAGACCTCAAAGGCATGTGAGACTTGCCAGAAGTCTGTTCGTGAAAGTGTGGGTTTGGTGGGGAAACGAATCTGCTCCAGGAGAGAGTGCAGGGCGTTTCCCTACACTCGGCCTATAGAGAGCGGCTCCAAAGGGCTCCGGGCCTGGATGTTGCTCGGCAGACCCAGGGGTGCCTGGGAGTACTCCGTGTTCCAGCCTGGAACAGGGTGCCCCCGCGAGCCTCCCAGGTGTCCAGGAAACTCTTCTGCCGTTAAAGACACGCAGAGCAGAGGCTCCGGACTCATGGAAACTGCTGCGCGGCTCCGCTTCTGCACCTCACGTCAGGGTCTTCCCTCCAAGCCTGTGCTCAATCTGGCCGTCCCGTTAGCGACGCAGCATTGCGAGATGCTGACGTTCTCCTCGAGCAGAGTGCCTTCAGGTACGAGGCCCGCGAAGGAGGCAAAGCAGAGTGTTTTCTCACGGCAGCTCTCACAAGGGCGACGACAAATATTTCCTGGGAGCTTCGGACTCACCAGAAATCTGGTCCTGAGGCTGTTGGAGGGCTCTGGAAACGTAGCTCTCCTCAAGGAACGTGCAGAGTGTTGCCCAACACTCGGCACGCACACAGGGCCTCCGAGGGGCAGAGCAATGGGCCTCGATGTTGCTCAGCCGGACCACGGCGTGGGGGGTGTCTGGAGGCCCTCAGTGACCTTGGAGGGAAATGGATGCACACCCGAGGGGCCTAGGAGTCCTCAAATGGGAAATTCCGTTAAAATAAACCCGAACAGTGACTAAGAACTCATGGAAACTGCTGCATGCCGCCCTTCCTGCCCGGCTACGCAGGGCCTAAACTGGAGGCAAATTCTCACGTTGAGTTTCCCTTTCGTTCTGGAGCTTGTCAGGCTAACCACCACCGCGGCTATGGAAGCACCGGGTTGAAAGGGAGCAAACTCATTTTCTTCCCAGAAGCATTTCGACCGGGTTTCCAGGCCTGTCAACATCAGGGGACGTCAGGCAGATTCAAGGCAGCATGAGTGCAGCCTTCCAAGTGGGAAAGCAAGGATAGTTCCAGCAGGCTCCCGTTTCCACGCGCACACTCAGCTTACCTCCCTGTGGTTTCTAACCAGTCCAAAGAGACACAGTTTACCCTGCGTTTGCTTCCCTGAACCAACTCCCCGAAGTAGGGTGTTCTGCGTCAAGTGAACTGCCTCAACCAAGGAATGCCCTGCCTAGTTACGCCTCTGGGGCCTGTGGCTATTCCAAAGCTTGTAGGGCCACAGGAAGCACGGGGCTTAAACCGCAGTAAGAACGCAAGCCGACTTTCTCTTGGAGGCAGGGTGACTTCCGGCAGGGGGGTCCTAGATGGAATGCGAGGCCGAGGGTTCTCTCAGGGCAGCTCAGACTAGGGCAAGGCGTAAGACCTCAAAGGCACGTGAGACGTGCCAGAAGTCTGTTCGTGAAAGTGTGGGTTTGGTGGGGAAACGAATCTGCTCCAGGAGAGAGTGCAGGGCGTTTCCCTACACTCGGCGTATAGAGAGCGGCTCCAAAGGGCTCCGGGCCTGGATGTTGCTCGGCAGACCCAGGGGTGCCTGGGAGTACTCCGTGTTCCAGCCTGGAACAGGGTGCCCCCGCGAGCCTCCCAGGTGTCCAGGAAACTCTACTGCCGTTAAAGACACGCAGAGCAGAGGCTACGACCTCACGGAAACTGCTGCGCGGCTCCGCTTCTGCACCTCACGTCAGGGCCATCCCTCCAGGCATGTGCTCAATCTGGCCGTCCCGTTAGCGACGCAGCATTGCGAGATGCTGACGTTCTCCTCCAGCAGAGTGCCTTCAGGTACGAGGCCCGCGAAGGAGGCAAAGCAGAGTGTTTTCTCACGGCAGCTCTCACAAGGGCGACGACAAATATTTCCTGGGAGCTTCGGACTCACCAGAAATCTGGTCCTGAGGCTGTTGGAGGGCTCTGGAAACGTAGCTCTCCTCAAGGAACGTGCAGAGTGTTGCCCAACACTCGGCACGCACACAGGGCCTCCGAGGGGCAGAGCAATGGGCCTCGATGTTGCTCAGGCGGACCACGGCGTGGGCGGTGTCTGGAGGCCCTCAGTGACCTTGGAGGGAAATGAATGCACACCCGAGGGGCCTAGGAGTCCTCAAATGGGAAATTCCGTTAAAATAAACCCGAACAGTGACTAAGAACTCATGGAAACTGCTGCATGCCGCCCTGCCTGCCCGGCTACGCAGGGACTAAACTGGAGGCAAATTCTCACGTTGAGTTTCCCTTTCGTTCTGGAGCTTGTCAGGCTAACCACCACCGCGGCTATGGAAGCACCGGGTTGAAACGGAGCAAACTCATTTTCTTCCCAGAAGCATTTTGACCGGGTTTCCAGGCCTGTCAACAGCAGGGGACGTCAGGCAGCTTCAAGGCAGCATGTATGCAGCCTTCCAAGTGGGAAAGCAAGGATAGTTCCAGCAGGCTCCCGTTTCCACGCGCACACTCAGCTTACCTCCCTGTGGTTTCTAACCAGTCCAAAGAGACACAGGTTACCCGGCGTTTGCTTCCTTGAAGCAACTCCCCGAAGTAGGGTGTTCTGCGTCAAGTGAACTGCCTCAACCAAGGAATGCCCTGCCTAGTTACGCCTCTGGGGCCTGTGGCTATTCCAAAGCCTGCAGGGCCACAGGAAGCACGGGGCTTAAACCGCAGTAAGAACGCAAGCCGACTTTCTCTTGGAGGCAGGGTGACTTCCGGCAGGGGGGTCCTAGATGGAATGCGAGGCCGAGGGTTCTCTCAGGGCAGCTCAGACTAGGGCAAGGCGTAAGACCTCAAAGGCATGTGAGACGTGCCAGAAGTCTGTTCGTGAAAGTGTGGGTTTGGTGGGGAAACGAATCTGCTCCAGGAGAGAGTGCAGGGCGTTTCCCTACACTCGGCGTATAGAGAGCGGCTCCAAAGGGCTCCGGGCCTGGATGTTGCTCGGCAGACCCAGGGGTGCCTGGGAGTACTCCGTGTTCCAGCCTGGAACCGGGTGCCCCCGCGAGCCTCCCAGGTGTCCAGGAAACTCTACTGCCGTTAAAGACACGCAGAGCAGAGGCTACGGCCTCACGGAAACTGCTGCGCGGCTCCGCTTCTGCACCTCACGTCAGGGTCTTCCCTCCAGGCCTGTGCTCAATCTGGCCGTCCCGTTAGCGACGCAGCATTGCGAGATGCTGACGTTCTCCTCGAGCAGAGTGCCTTCAGGTACGAGTCCCGCGAAAGAGGCAAAGCAGAGTGTTTACTCACGGCAGCTCTCACAAGGGCGACGACAAATATTTCCTGGGAGCTTCGGACTCACCAGAAATCTGGTCCTGAGGCTGTTGGAGGGCTCTGGAAACGTAGCTCTCCTCAAGGAACGTGCAGAGTGTTGCCCAACACTCGGCACGCACACAGGGCCTCCGAGGGGCAGAGCAATGGGCCTCGATGTTGCTCAGCCGGACCACGGCGTGGGGGGTGTCTGGAGGCCCTCAGTGACCTTGGAGGGAAATGGATGCACACCCGAGGGGCCTAGGAGTCCTCAAATGGGAAATTCCGTTAAAATAAACCCGAACAGTGACTAAGAACTCATGGAAACTGCTGCATGCCGCCCTTCCTGCCCGGCTACGCAGGGCCTAAACTGGAGGCAAATTCTCACGTTGAGTTTCCCTTTCGTTCTGGAGCTTGTCAGGCTAACCACCACCGCGGCTATGGAAGCACCGGGTTGAAACGGAGCAAACTCATTTTCTTCCCAGAAGCATTTCGACCGGGTTTCCAGGCCTGTCAACAGCAGGGGACGTCAGGCAGCTTCAAGTCAGCATGAATGCAGCCTTCCAAGTGGGAAAGCAAGGATAGTTCCAGCAGGCTCCCGTTTCCACGCGCACACTCAGCTTACCTCCCTGTGGTTTCTAACCAGTCCAAAGAGACACAGGTTACCCTGCGTTTGCTTCCCTGAAGCAACTCCCCGCAGTAGGGTGTTCTGCGTCAAGTGAACTGCCTCAACCAAGGAATGCCCTGCCTAGTTACGCCTCTGGGGCCTGTGGCTATTCCAAAGCCTGCAGGGCCACAGGAAGCACGGGGCTTAAACCGCAGTAAGAACGCAAGCCGACTTTCTCTTGGAGGCAGGGTGACTTCCGGCAGGGGGGTCCTAGATGGAATGCGAGGCCGAGGGTTCTCTCAGGGCAGCTCAGACTAGGGCAAGGCGTAAGACCTCAAAGGCACGTGAGACGTGCCAGAAGTCTGTTCGTGAAAGTGTGGGTTTGGTGGGGAAACGAATCTGCTCCAGGAGAGAGTGCAGGGCGTTTCCCTACACTCGGCGTATAGAGAGCGGCTCCAAAGGGCTCCGGGCCTGGATGTTGCTCGGCAGACCCAGGGGTGCCTGGGAGTACTCCGTGTTCCAGCCTGGAACAGGGTGCCCCCGCGAGCCTCCCAGGTGTCCAGGAAACTCTACTGCCGTTAAAGACACGCAGAGCAGAGGCTCCGGCCTCACGGAAACTGCTGCGCGGCTCCGCTTCTGCGCCTCACGTCAGGGTCTTCCCTCCAGGCCTGTGCTCAATCTGGCCGTCCCGTTAGCGACGCAGCATTGCGAGATGCTGACGTTCTCCTCGAGCAGAGTGCCTTCAGGTACGAGGCCCGCGAAGGAGGCAAAGCAGAGTGTTTTCTCACGGCAGCTCTCACAAGGGCGACGACAAATATTTCCTGGGAGCTTCGGACTCACCAGAAATCTGGTCCTGAGGCTGTTGGAGGGCTCTGGAAACGTAGCTCTCCTCAAGGAACGTGCAGTGTTGCCCAACACTCGGCACGCACACAGGGCCTCCGAGGGGCAGAGCAATGGGCCTCGATGTTGCTCAGGCGGACCACGGCGTGGGCGGTGTCTGGAGGCCCTCAGTGACCTTGGAGGGAAATGAATGCACACCCGAGGGGCCTAGGAGTCCTCAAATGGGAAATTCCGTTAAAATAAACCCGAACAGTGACTAAGAACTCATGGAAACTGCTGCATGCCGCCCTTCCTGCCCGGCTACGCAGGGCCTAAACTGGAGGCAAATTCTCACGTTGAGTTTCCCTTTCGTTCTGGAGCTTGTCAGGCTAACCACCACCGCGGCTATGGAAGCACCGGGTTGAAAGGGAGCAAACTCATTTTCTTCCCAGAAGCATTTCGACTGGGTTTCCAGGCCTGTCAACAGCAGGGGACGTCAGGCAGCTTCAAGTCAGCATGAATGCAGCCTTCCAAGTGGGAAAGCAAGGATAGTTCCAGCAGGCTCCCGTTTCCACGCGCACACTCAGCTTACCTCCCTGTGGTTTCTAACCAGTCCAAAGAGACACAGGTTACCCTGCGTTTGCTTCCCTGAAGCAACTCCCCGAAGTAGGGTGTTCTGCGTCAACTGAACTGCCTCAACCAAGGAATGCCCTGCCTAGTTACGCCTCTGGGGCCTGTGGCTATTCCAAAGCCTGCAGGGCCACAGGAAGCACGGGGCTTAAACCGCAGTAAGAACGCAAGCCGACTTTCTCTTGGAGGCAGGGTGACTTCCGGCAGGGGGGTCCTATATGGAATGCGAGGCCGAGGGTTCTCTCAGGGCAGCTCAGACTAGGGCAAGGCGTAAGACCTCAAAGGCATGTGAGACTTGCCAGAAGTCTGTTCGTGAAAGTGTGGGTTTGGTGGGGAAACGAATCTGCTCCAGGAGAGAGTGCAGGGCGTTTCCCTACACTCGGCCTATAGAGAGCGGCTCCAAAGGGCTCCGGGCCTGGATGTTGCTCGGCAGACCCAGGGGTGCCTGGGAGTACTCCGTGTTCCAGCCTGGAACAGGGTGCCCCCGCGAGCCTCCCAGGTGTCCAGGAAACTCTTCTGCCGTTAAAGACACGCAGAGCAGAGGCTCCGGACTCATGGAAACTGCTGCGCGGCTCCGCTTCTGCACCTCACGTCAGGGTCTTCCCTCCAAGCCTGTGCTCAATCTGGCCGTCCCGTTAGCGACGCAGCATTGCGAGATGCTGACGTTCTCCTCGAGCAGAGTGCCTTCAGGTACGAGGCCCGCGAAGGAGGCAAAGCAGAGTGTTTTCTCACGGCAGCTCTCACAAGGGCGACGACAAATATTTCCTGGGAGCTTCGGACTCACCAGAAATCTGGTCCTGAGGCTGTTGGAGGGCTCTGGAAACGTAGCTCTCCTCAAGGAACGTGCAGAGTGTTGCCCAACACTCGGCACGCACACAGGGCCTCCGAGGGGCAGAGCAATGGGCCTCGATGTTGCTCAGCCGGACCACGGCGTGGGGGGTGTCTGGAGGCCCTCAGTGACCTTGGAGGGAAATGGATGCACACCCGAGGGGCCTAGGAGTCCTCAAATGGGAAATTCCGTTAAAATAAACCCGAACAGTGACTAAGAACTCATGGAAACTGCTGCATGCCGCCCTTCCTGCCCGGCTACGCAGGGCCTAAACTGGAGGCAAATTCTCACGTTGAGTTTCCCTTTCGTTCTGGAGCTTGTCAGGCTAACCACCACCGTGGCAATGGAAGCACCGGGTTGAAACGGAGCAAACTCATTTTCTTCCCAGAAGCATTTCGACCGGGTTTCCAGGCCTGTCAACTGCAGGGGACGTCAGGCAGCTTCAAGTCAGCATGAATGCAGCCTTCCAAGTGGGAAAGCAAGGATAGTTCCAGCAGGCTCCCGTTTCCACGCGCACACTCAGCTTACCTCCCTGTGGTTTCTAACCAGTCCAAAGAGACACAGGTTACCCTGCGTTTGCTTCCCTGAAGCAACTCCCCGCAGTAGGGTGTTCTTCGTCAAGTGAACTGCCTCAACCAAGGAATGCCCTGCCTAGTTACGCCTCTGGGGCCTGTGGCTATTCCAAAGCCTGCAGGGCCACAGGAAGCACGGGGCTTAAACCGCAGTAAGAACGCAAGCCGACTTTCTCTTGGAAGCAGGATGACTTCCGGCAGAGAGGTCCTAGATGGAATGCGAGGCCGAGGGTTCTCTCAGGGCAGCTCAGACTAGGGCAAGGCGTAAGACCTCAAAGGAATGTGAGACGTGCCAGAAGTCTGTTCGTGAAAGTGTGGGTTTGGTGGGGAAACGAATCTGCTCCAGGAGAGAGTGCAGGGCGTTTCCCTACACTCGGCGTATAGAGAGCGGCTCCAAAGGGCTCCGGGCCTGGATGTTGCTCGGCAGACCCAGGGGTGCCTGGGAGTACTCCGTGTTCCAGCCTGGAACCGGGTGACCCCGCGAGCCTCCCAGGTGTCCAGGAAACTCTACTGCCTTTAAAGACACGCAGAGCAGAGGCTACGGCCTCATGGAAGCTGCTGCGCGGCTCCGCTTCTGCACCTCACGTCAGGGTCTTCCCTCCAGGCCTGTGCTCAATCTGGCCGTCCCGTTAGCGATGCAGCATTGCGAGATGCTGACGTTCTCCTCGAGCAGAGTGCCTTCAGGTACGAGGCCCGCGAAGGAGGCAAAGCAGAGTGTTTTCTCACGGCAGCTCTCACAAGGGCGACGACAAAGATTTCCTGGGAGCTTCGGACTCACCAGAAATCTGGTCCTGAGGCTGTTGGAGGGCTCTGGAAACGTAGCTCTCCTCAAGGAACGTGCAGAGTGTTGCCCAACACTCGGCACGCACACAGGGCCTCCGAGGGGCAGAGCAATGGGCCTCGATGTTGCTCAGCCGGACCACGGCGTGGGGGGTGTCTGGAGGCCCTCAGTGACCTTGGAGGGAAATGGATGCACACCCGAGGGGCCTAGGAGTCCTCAAATGGGAAATTCCGTTAAAATAAACCCGAACAGTGACTAAGAACTCATGGAAACTGCTGCATGCCGCCCTTCCTGCCCGGCTACGCAGGGCCTAAACTGGAGGCAAATTCTCACTTTGAGTTTACCTTTCGTTCTGGAGCTTGTCAGGCTAACCACCACCGCGGCTATGGAAGCACCGGGTTGAAACGGAGCAAACTCATTTTCTTCCCAGAAGCATTTCGACCGGGTTTCCAGGCCTGTCAACAGCAGGGGACGTCAGGCAGCTTCAAGGCAGCATGAATGCAGCCTTCCAAGTGGGAAAGCAAGGATAGTTCCAGCAGGCTCCCGTTTCCACGCGCACACTCAGCTTACCTCCCTGTGGTTTCTAACGAGTCCAAAGAGACACAGTTTACCCTGCGTTTGCTTCCCTGAAGCAACTCCCCGAAGTAGGGTGTTCTGCGTCAAGTGAACTGCCTCAAGCAAGGAATGCCCTGCCTAGTTACGCCTCTGGGGCCTGTGGCTATTCCAAAGCCTGCAGGGCCACAGGAAGCACGGGGCTTAAACCGCAGTAAGAACGCAAGCCGACTTTCTCTTGGAGGCAGGGTGACTTCCGGCAGGGGGGTCCTAGATGGAATGCGAGGCCGAGGGTTCTCTCAGGGCAGCTCAGACTAGGGCAAGGCGTAAGACCTCAAAGGCACGTGAGACGTGCCAGAAGTCTGTTCGTGAAAGTGTGGGTTTGGTGGGGAAACGAATCTGCTCCAGGAGAGAGTGCAGGGCGTTTCCCTACACTCGGCGTATAGAGAGCGGCTCCAAAGGGCTCCGGGCCTGGATGTTGCTCGGCAGACCCAGGGGTGCCTGGGAGTACTCCGTGTTCCAGCCTGGAACAGGGTGCCCCCGCGAGCCTCCCAGGTGTCCAGGAAACTCTACTGCCGTTAAAGACACGCAGAGCAGAGGCTACGACCTCACGGAAACTGCTGCGCGGCTCCGCTTCTGCACCTCACGTCAGGGCCATCCCTCCAGGCCTGTGCTCAATCTGGCCGTCCCGTTAGCGACGCAGCATTGCGAGATGCTGACGTTCTCCTCCAGCAGAGTGCCTTCAGGTACGAGGCCCGCGAAGGAGGCAAAGCAGAGTGTTTTCTCACGGCAGCTCTCACAAGGGCGACGACAAATATTTCCTGGGAGCTTCGGACTCACCAGAAATCTGGTCCTGAGGCTGTTGGAGGGCTCTGGAAACGTAGCTCTCCTCAAGGAACGTGCAGAGTGTTGCCCAACACTCGGCACGCACACAGGGCCTCCGAGGGGCAGAGCAATGGGCCTCGATGTTGCTCAGGCGGACCACGGCGTGGGCGGTGTCTGGAGGCCCTCAGTGACCTTGGAGGGAAATGAATGCACACCCGAGGGGCCTAGGAGTCCTCAAATGGGAAATTCCGTTAAAATAAACCCGAACAGTGACTAAGAACTCATGGAAACTGCTGCATGCCGCCCTTCCTGCCCGGCTACGCAGGGCCTAAACTGGAGGCAAATTCTCACGTTGAGTTTCCCTTTCGTTCTGGAGCTTGTCAGGCTAACCACCACCGCGGCTATGGAAGCACCGGGTTGAAACGGAGCAAACTCATTTTCTTCCCAGAAGCATTTTGACCGGGTTTCCAGGCCTGTCAACAGCAGGGGACGTCAGGCAGCTTCAAGGCAGCATGTATGCAGCCTTCCAAGTGGGAAAGCAAGGATAGTTCCAGCAGGCTCCCGTTTCCACGCGCACACTCAGCTTACCTCCCTGTGGTTTCTAACCAGTCCAAAGAGACACAGGTTACCCGGCGTTTGCTTCCTTGAAGCAACTCCCCGAAGTAGGGTGTTCTGCGTCAAGTGAACTGCCTCAACCAAGGAATGCCCTGCCTAGTTACGCCTCTGGGGCCTGTGGCTATTCCAAAGCCTGCAGGGCCACAGGAAGCACGGGGCTTAAACCGCAGTAAGAACGCAAGCCGACTTTCTCTTGGAGGCAGGGTGACTTCCGGCAGGGGGGTCCTAGATGGAATGCGAGGCCGAGGGTTCTCTCAGGGCAGCTCAGACTAGGGCAAGGCGTAAGACCTCAAAGGCATGTGAGACGTGCCAGAAGTCTGTTCGTGAAAGTGTGGGTTTGGTGGGGAAACGAATCTGCTCCAGGAGAGAGTGCAGGGCGTTTCCCTACACTCGGCGTATAGAGAGCGGCTCCAAAGGGCTCCGGGCCTGGATGTTGCTCGGCAGACCCAGGGGTGCCTGGGAGTACTCCGTGTTCCAGCCTGGAACAGGGTGCCCCCGCGAGCCTCCCAGGTGTCCAGGAAACTCTACTGCCGTTAAAGACACGCAGAGCAGAGGCTCCGGCCTCACGGAAACTGCTGCGCGGCTCCGCTTCTGCACCTCACGTCAGGGTCTTCCCTCCAGGCGTGTGCTCAATCTGGCCGTCCCGTTAGCGACGCAGCATTGCGAGATGCTGACGTTCTCCTCGAGCAGAGTGCCTTCAGGTACGAGGCCCGCGAAGGAGGCAAAGCAGAGTGTTTTCTCACGGCAGCTCTCACAAGGGCGACGACAAATATTTCCTGGGAGCTTCGGACTCACCAGAAATCTGGTCCTGAGGCTGTTGGAGGGCTCTGGAAACGTAGCTCTCCTCAAGGAACGTGCAGTGTTGCCCAACACTCGGCACGCACACAGGGCCTCCGAGGGGCAGAGCAATGGGCCTCGATGTTGCTCAGGCGGACCACGGCGTGGGCGGTGTCTGGAGGCCCTCAGTGACCTTGGAGGGAAATGAATGCACACCCGAGGGGCCTAGGAGTCCTCAAATGGGAAATTCCGTTAAAATAAACCCGAACAGTGACTAAGAACTCATGGAAACTGCTGCATGCCGCCCTTCCTGCCCGGCTACGCAGGGCCTAAACTGGAGGCAAATTCTCACGTTGAGTTTCCCTTTCGTTCTGGAGCTTGTCAGGCTAACCACCACCGCGGCTATGGAAGCACCGGGTTGAAACGGAGCAAACTCATTTTCTTCCCAGAAGCATTTCGACCGGGTTTCCAGGCCTGTCAACAGCAGGGGACGTCAGGCAGCTTCAAGTCAGCATGAATGCAGCCTTCCAAGTGGGAAAGCAAGGATAGTTCCAGCAGGCTCCCGTTTCCACGCGCACACTCAGCTTACCTCCCTGTGGTTTCTAACCAGTCCAAAGAGACACAGGTTACCCTGCGTTTGCTTCCCTGAACCAACTCCCCGAAGTAGGGTGTTCTGCGTCAACTGAACTGCCTCAACCAAGGAATGCCCTGCCTAGTTACGCCTCTGGGGCCTGTGGCTATTCCAAAGCCTGCAGGGCCACAGGAAGCACGGGGCTTAAACCGCAGTAAGAACGCAAGCCGACTTTCTCTTGGAGGCAGGGTGACTTCCGGCAGGGGGGTCCTAGATGGAATGCGAGGCCGAGGGTTCTCTCAGGGCAGCTCAGACTAGGGCAAGGCGTAAGACCTCAAAGGCACGTGAGACGTGCCAGAAGTCTGTTGGTCAAAGTGTGGCTTTGGTGGGGAAACGAATCTGCTCCAGGAGAGAGTGCAGGGCGTTTCCCTACACTCGGCGTATAGAGAGCGGCTCCAAAGGGCTCCGGGCCTGGATGTTGCTCGGCAGACCCAGGGGTGCCTGGGAGTACTCCGTGTTCCAGCCTGGAACAGGGTGCCCCCGCGAGCCTCCCAGGTGTCCAGGAAACTCTACTGCCGTTAAAGACACGCAGAGCAGAGGCTACGACCTCACGGAAACTGCTGCGCGGCTCCGCTTCTGCACCTAACGTCAGGGCCATCCCTCCAGGCCTGTGCTCAATCTGGCCGTCCCGTTAGCGACGCAGCATTGCGAGATGCTGACGTTCTCCTCGAGCAGAGTGCCTTCAGGTACGAGGCCCGCGAAGGAGGCAAAGCAGAGTGTTTTCTCACGGCAGCTCTCACAAGGGCGACGACAAATATTTCCTGGGAGCTTCGGACTCACCAGAAATCTGGTCCTGAGGCTGTTGGAGGGCTCTGGAAACGTAGCTCTCCTCAAGGAACGTGCAGAGTGTTGCCCAACACTCGGCACGCACACAGGGCCTCCGAGGGGCAGAGCAATGGGCCTCGATGTTGCTCAGGCGGACCACGGCGTGGGCGGTGTCTGGAGGCCCTCAGTGACCTTGGAGGGAAATGAATGCACACCCGAGGGGCCTAGGAGTCCTCAAATGGGAAATTCCGTTAAAATAAACCCGAACAGTGACTAAGAACTCATGGAAACTGCTGCATGCCGCCCTGCCTGCCCGGCTACGCAGGGCCTAAACTGGAGGCAAATTCTCACGTTGAGTTTCCCTTTCGTTCTGGAGCTTGTCAGGCTAACCACCACCGCGGCTATGGAAGCACCGGGTTGAAACGGAGCAAAATCATTTTCTTCCCAGAAGCATTTTGACCGGGTTTCCAGGCCTGTCAACAGCAGGGGACGTCAGGCAGCTTCAAGGCAGCATGTATGCAGCCTTCCAAGTGGGAAAGCAAGGATAGTTCCAGCAGGCTCCCGTTTCCACGCGCACACTCAGCTTACCTCCCTGTGGTTTCTAACCAGTCCAAAGAGACACAGGTTACCCGGCGTTTGCTTCCTTGAAGCAACTCCCCGAAGTAGGGTGTTCTGCGTCAAGTGAACTGCCTCAACCAAGGAATGCCCTGCCTAGTTACGCCTCTGGGGCCTGTGGCTATTCCAAAGCCTGCAGGGCCACAGGAAGCACGGGGCTTAAACCGCAGTAAGAACGCAAGCCGACTTTCTCTTGGAGGCAGGGTGACTTCCGGCAGGGGGGTCCTAGATGGAATGCGAGGCCGAGGGTTCTCTCAGGGCAGCTCAGACTAGGGCAAGGCGTAAGACCTCAAAGGCATGTGAGACGTGCCAGAAGTCTGTTCGTGAAAGTGTGGGTTTGGTGGGGAAACGAATCTGCTCCAGGAGAGAGTGCAGGGCGTTTCCCTACACTCGGCGTATAGAGAGCGGCTCCAAAGGGCTCCGGGCCTGGATGTTGCTCGGCAGACCCAGGGGTGCCTGGGAGTACTCCGTGTTCCAGCCTGGAACAGGGTGCCCCCGCGAGCCTCCCAGGTGTCCAGGAAACTCTACTGCCGTTAAAGACACGCAGAGCAGAGGCTCCGGCCTCACGGAAACTGCTGCGCGGCTCCGCTTCTGCACCTCACGTCAGGGTCTTCCCTCCAGGCCTGTGCTCAATCTGGCCGTCCCGTTAGCGACGCAGCATTGCGAGATGCTGACGTTCTCCTCGAGCAGAGTGCCTTCAGGTACGAGGCCCGCGAAGGAGGCAAAGCAGAGTGTTTTCTCACGGCAGCTCTCACAAGGGCGACGACAAATATTTCCTGGGAGCTTCGGACTCACCAGAAATCTGGTCCTGAGGCTGTTGGAGGGCTCTGGAAACGTAGCTCTCCTCAAGGAACGTGCAGTGTTGCCCAACACTCGGCACGCACACAGGGCCTCCGAGGGGCAGAGCAATGGGCCTCGATGTTGCTCAGGCGGACCACGGCGTGGGCGGTGTCTGGAGGCCCTCAGTGACCTTGGAGGGAAATGAATGCACACCCGAGGGGCCTAGGAGTCCTCAAATGGGAAATTCCGTTAAAATAAACCCGAACAGTGACTAAGAACTCATGGAAACTGCTGCATGCCGCCCTTCCTGCCCGGCTACGCAGGGCCTAAACTGGAGGCAAATTCTCACGTTGAGTTTCCCTTTCGTTCTGGAGCTTGTCAGGCTAACCACCACCGCGGCTATGGAAGCACCGGGTTGAAAGGGAGCAAACTCATTTTCTTCCCAGAAGCATTTCGACTGGGTTTCCAGGCCTGTCAACAGCAGGGGACGTCAGGCAGCTTCAAGTCAGCATGAATGCAGCCTTCCAAGTGGGAAAGCAAGGATAGTTCCAGCAGGCTCCCGTTTCCACGCGCACACTCAGCTTACCTCCCTGTGGTTTCTAACCAGTCCAAAGAGACACAGGTTACCCTGCGTTTGCTTCCCTGAAGCAACTCCCCGCAGTAGGGTGTTCTGCGTCAAGTGAACTGCCTCAACCAAGGAATGCCCTGCCTAGTTACGCCTCTGGGGCCTGTGGCTATTCCAAAGCCTGCAGGGCCACAGGAAGCACGGGGCTTAAACCGCAGTAAGAACGCAAGCCGACTTTCTCTTGGAGGCAGGGTGACTTCCGGCAGGGGGGTCCTAGATGGAATGCGAGGCCGAGGGTTCTCTCAGGGCAGCTCAGACTAGGGCAAGGCGTAAGACCTCAAAGGCACGTGAGACGTGCCAGAAGTCTGTTCGTGAAAGTGTGGGTTTGGTGGGGAAACGAATCTGCTCCAGGAGAGAGTGCAGGGCGTTTCCCTACACTCGGCGTATAGAGAGCGTCTCTAAAGGGCTCCGGGCCTGGATGTTGCTCGGCAGACCCAGGGGTGCCTGGGAGTACTCCGTGTTCCAGCCTGGAACAGGGTGACCCCGCGAGCCTCCCAGGTGTCCAGGAAACTCTACTGCCTTTAAAGACACGCAGAGCAGAGGCTACGGCCTCATGGAAGCTGTTGCGCGGCTCCGCTTCTGCACCTCACGTCAGGGTCTTCCCTCCAGGCCTGTGCTCAATCTGGCCGTCCCGTTAGCGACGCAGCATTGCGAGATGCTGACGTTCTCCTCGAGCAGAGTGCCTTCAGGTACGAGGCCCGCGAAGGAGGCAAAGCAGAGTGTTTTCTCACGGCAGCTCTCACAAGGGCGACGACAAATATTTCCTGGGAGCTTCGGACTCACCAGAAATCTGGTCCTGAGGCTGTTGGAGGGCTCTGGAAACGTAGCTCTCCTCAAGGAACGTGCAGAGTGTTGCCCAACACTCGGCACGCACACAGGGCCTCCGAGGGGCAGAGCAATGGGCCTCGATGTTGCTCAGCCGGACCACGGCGTGGGGGGTGTCTGGAGGCCCTCAGTGACCTTGGAGGGAAATGGATGCACACCCGAGGGGCCTAGGAGTCCTCAAATGGGAAATTCCGTTAAAATAAACCCGAACAGTGACTAAGAACTCATGGAAACTGCTGCATGCCGCCCTTCCTGCCCGGCTACGCAGGGCCTAAACTGGAGGCAAATTCTCACTTTGAGTTTACCTTTCGTTCTGGAGCTTGTCAGGCTAACCACCACCGCGGCTATGGAAGCACCGGGTTGAAACGGAGCAAACTCATTTTCTTCCCAGAAGCATTTCGACCGGGTTTCCAGGCCTGTCAACAGCAGGGGACGTCAGGCAGCTTCAAGTCAGCATGAATGCAGCCTTCCAAGTGGGAAAGCAAGGATAGTTCCAGCAGGCTCCCGTTTCCACGCGCACACTCAGCTTACCTCCCTGTGGTTTCTAACCAGTCCAAAGAGACACAGGTTACCCTGCGTTTGCTTCCCTGAAGCAACTCCCCGAAGTAGGGTGTTCTGCGTCAACTGAACTGCCTCAACCAAGGAATGCCCTGCCTAGTTACGCCTCTGGGGCCTGTGGCTATTCCAAAGCCTGCAGGGCCACAGGAAGCACGGGGCTTAAACCGCAGTAAGAACGCAAGCCGACTTTCTCTTGGAGGCAGGGTGACTTCCGGCAGGGGGGTCCTATATGGAATGCGAGGCCGAGGGTTCTCTCAGGGCAGCTCAGACTAGGGCAAGGCGTAAGACCTCAAAGGCATGTGAGACGTGCCAGAAGTCTGTTCGTGAAAGTGTGGGTTTGGTGGGGAAACGAATCTGCTCCAGGAGAGAGTGCAGGGCGTTTCCCTACACTCGGCGTATAGAGAGCGGCTCCAAAGGGCTCCGGGCCTGGATGTTGCTCGGCAGACCCAGGGGTGCCTGGGAGTACTCCGTGTTCCAGCCTGGAACAGGGTGCCCCCGCGAGCCGCCCAGGTGTCCAGGAAACTCTTCTGCCGTTAAAGACACGCAGAGCAGAGGCTCCGGACTCATGGAAACTGCTGCGCGGCTCCGCTTCTGCACCTCACGTCAGGGTCTTCCCTCCAAGCCTGTGCTCAATCTGGCCGTCCCGTTAGCGACGCAGCATTGCGAGATGCTGACGTTCTCCTCGAGCAGAGTGCCTTCAGGTACGAGGCCCGCGAAGGAGGCAAAGCAGAGTGTTTTCTCACGGCAGCTCTCACAAGGGCGACGACAAATATTTCCTGGGAGCTTCGGACTCACCAGAAATCTGGTCCTGAGGCTGTTGGAGGGCTCTGGAAACGTAGCTCTCCTCAAGGAACGTGCAGAGTGTTGCCCAACACTCGGCACGCACACAGGGCCTCCGAGGGGCAGAGCAATGGGCCTCGATGTTGCTCAGCCGGACCACGGCGTGGGGGGTGTCTGGAGGCCCTCAGTGACCTTGGAGGGAAATGGATGCACACCCGAGGGGCCTAGGAGTCCTCAAATGGGAAATTCCGTTAAAATAAACCCGAACAGTGACTAAGAACTCATGGAAACTGCTGCATGCCGCCCTTCCTGCCCGGCTACGCAGGGCCTAAACTGGAGGCAAATTCTCACTTTGAGTTTACCTTTCGTTCTGGAGCTTGTCAGGCTAACCACCACCGCGGCTATGGAAGCACCGGGTTGAAACGGAGCAAACTCATTTTCTTCCCAGAAGCATTTCGACCGGGTTTCCAGGCCTGTCAACTGCAGGGGACGTCAGGCAGCTTCAAGGCAGCATGAATGCAGCCTTCCAAGTGGGAATGCAAGGATAGTTCCAGCAGGCTCCCGTTTCCACGCGCACACTCAGCTTACCTCCCTGTGGTTTCTAACCAGTCCAAAGAGACACAGGTTACCCTGCGTTTGCTTCCCTGAAGCAACTCCCCGAAGTAGGGTGTTCTGCGTCAACTGAACTGCCTCAACCAAGGAATGCCCTGCCTAGTTACGCCTCTGGGGCCTGTGGCTATTCCAAAGCCTGCAGGGCCACAGGAAGCACGGGGCTTAAACCGCAGTAAGAACGCAAGCCGACTTTCTCTTGGAGGCAGGGTGACTTCCGGCAGGGGGGTCCTATATGGAATGCGAGGCCGAGGGTTCTCTCAGGGCAGCTCAGACTAGGGCAAGGCGTAAGACCTCAAAGGAATGTGAGACGTGCCAGAAGTCTGTTCGTGAAAGTGTGGGTTTGGTGGGGAAACGAATCTGCTCCAGGAGAGAGTGCAGGGCGTTTCCCTACACTCGGCGTATAGAGAGCGGCTCCAAAGGGCTCCGGGCCTGGATGTTGCTCGGCAGACCCAGGGGTGCCTGGGAGTACTCCGTGTTCCAGCCTGGAACCGGGTGACCCCGCGAGCCTCCCAGGTGTCCAGGAAACTCTACTGCCTTTAAGGACACGCAGAGCAGAGGCTACGGCCTCATGGAAGCTGCTGCGCGGCTCCGCTTCTGCACCTCACGTCAGGGTCTTCCCTCCAGGCCTGTGCTCAATCTGGCCGTCCCGTTAGCGACGCAGCATTGCGAGATGCTGACGTTCTCCTCGAGCAGAGTGCCTTCAGGTACGAGGCCCGCGAAGGAGGCAAAGCAGAGTGTTTTCTCACGGCAGCTCTCACAAGGGCGACGACAAATATTTCCTGGGAGCTTCGGACTCACCAGAAATCTGGTCCTGAGGCTGTTGGAGGGCTCTGGAAACGTAGCTCTCCTCAAGGAACGTGCAGAGTGTTGCCCAACACTCGGCACGCACACAGGGCCTCCGAGGGGCAGAGCAATGGGCCTCGATGTTGCTCAGCCGGACCACGGCGTGGGGGGTGTCTGGAGGCCCTCAGTGACCTTGGAGGGAAATCGATGCACACCCGAGGGGCCTAGGAGTCCTCAAATGGGAAATTCCGTTAAAATAAACCCGAACAGTGACTAAGAACTCATGGAAACTGCTGCATGCCGCCCTTCCTGCCCGGCTACGCAGGGCCTAAACTGGAGACAAATTCTCACTTTGAGTTTACCTTTCGTTCTGGAGCTTGTCAGGCTAACCACCACCGCGGCTATGGAAGCACCGGGTTGAAACGGAGCAAACTCATTTTCTTCCCAGAAGCATTTCGACCGGGTTTCCAGGCCTGTCAACAGCAGGGGACGTCAGGCAGCTTCAAGGCAGCATGAATGCAGCCTTCCAAGTGGGAAAGCAAGGATAGTTCCAGCAGGCTCCCGTTTCCACGCGCACACTCAGCTTACCTCCCTGTGGTTTCTAACCAGTCCAAAGAGACACAGGTTACCCTGCGTTTGCTTCCCTGAAGCAACTCCCCGAAGTAGGGTGTTCTGCGTCAACTGAACTGCCTCAACCAAGGAATGCCCTGCCTAGTTACGCCTCTGGGGCCTGTGGCTATTCCAAAGCCTGCAGGGCCACAGGAAGCACGGGGCTTAAACCGCAGTAAGAACGCAAGCCGACTTTCTCTTGGAGGCAGGATGACTTCCGGCAGGGAGGTCCTAGATGGAATGCGAGGCCGAGGGTTCTCTCAGGGCAGCTCAGACTAGGGCAAGGCGTAAGACCTCAAAGGAATGTGAGACGTGCCAGAAGTCTGTTCGTGAAAGTGTGGGTTTGGTGGGGAAACGAATCTGCTCCAGGAGAGAGTGCAGGGCGTTTCCCTACACTCGGCGTATAGAGAGCGGCTCCAAAGGGCTCCGGGCCTGGATGTTGCTCGGCAGACCCAGGGGTGCCTGGGAGTACTCCGTGTTCCAGCCTGGAACCGGGTGACCCCGCGAGCCTCCCAGGTGTCCAGGAAACTCTACTGCCTTTAAAGACACGCAGAGCAGAGGCTACGGCCTCATGGAAGCTGCTGCGCGGCTCCGCTTCTGCACCTCACGTCAGGGTCTTCCCTCCAGGCCTGTGCTCAATCTGGCCGTCCCGTTAGCGACGCAGCATTGCGAGATGCTGACGTTCTCCTCGAGCAGAGTGCCTTCAGGTACGAGGCCCGCGAAGGAGGCAAAGCAGAGTGTTTTCTCACGGCAGCTCTCACAAGGGCGACGACAAATATTTCCTGGGAGCTTCGGACTCACCAGAAATCTGGTCCTGAGGCTGTTGGAGGGCTCTGGAAACGTAGCTCTCCTCAAGGAACGTGCAGAGTGTTGCCCAACACTCGGCACGCACACAGGGCCTCCGAGGGGCAGAGCAATGGGCCTCGATGTTGCTCAGCCGGACCACGGCGTGGGGGGTGTCTGGAGGCCCTCAGTGACCTTGGAGGGAAATGGATGCACACCCGAGGGGCCTAGGAGTCCTCAAATGGGAAATTCCGTTAAAATAAACCCGAACAGTGACTAAGAACTCATGGAAACTGCTGCATGCCGCCCTTCCTGCCCGGCTACGCAGGGCCTAAACTGGAGGCAAATTCTCACTTTGAGTTTACCTTTCGTTCTGGAGCTTGTCAGGCTAACCACCACCGCGGCTATGGAAGCACCGGGTTGAAACGGAGCAAACTCATTTTCTTCCCAGAAGCATTTCGACCGGGTTTCCAGGCCTGTCAACAGCAGGGGACGTCAGGCAGCTTCAAGGCAGCATGAATGCAGCCTTCCAAGTGGGAAAGCAAGGATAGTTCCAGCAGGCTCCCGTTTCCACGCGCACACTCAGCTTACCTCCCTGTGGTTTCTAACCAGTCCAAAGAGACACGGGTTACCCTGCGTTTGCTTCCCTGAAGCAACTCCCCGAAGTAGGGTGTTCTGCGTCAAGTGAACTGCCTCAACCAAGGAATGCCCTGCCTAGTTACGCCTCTGGGGCCTGTGGCTATTCCAAAGCCTGCAGGGCCACAGGAAGCACGGGGCTTAAACCGCAGTAAGAACGCAAGCCGACTTTCTCTTGGAGGCAGGGTGACTTCCGGCAGGGGGGTCCTAGATGGAATGCGAGGCCGAGGGTTCTCTCAGGGCAGCTCAGACTAGGGCAAGGCGTAAGACCTCAAAGGCATGTGAGACTTGCCAGAAGTCTGTTCGTGAAAGTGTGGGTTTGGTGGGGAAACGAATCTGCTCCAGGAGAGAGTGCAGGGCGTTTCCCTACACTCGGCGTATAGAGAGCGGCTCCAAAGGGCTCCGGGCCTGGATGTTGCTCGGCAGACCCAGGGGTGCCTGGGAGTACTCCGTGTTCCAGCCTGGAACCGGGTGACCCCGCGAGCCTCCCAGGTGTCCAGGAAACTCTACTGCCTTTAAAGACACGCAGAGCAGAGGCTACGGCCTCATGGAAGCTGCTGCGCGGCTCCGCTTCTGCACCTCACGTCAGGGTCTTCCCTCCAGGCCTGTGCTCAATCTGGCCGTCCCGTTAGCGACGCAGCATTGCGAGATGCTGACGTTCTCCTCGAGCAGAGTGCCTTCAGGTACGAGGCCCGCGAAGGAGGCAAAGCAGAGTGTTTTCTCACGGCAGCTCTCACAAGGGCGACGACAAATATTTCCTGGGAGCTTCGGACTCACCAGAAATCTGGTCCTGAGGCTGTTGGAGGGCTCTGGAAACGTAGCTCTCCTCAAGGAACGTGCAGAGTGTTGCCCAACACTCGGCACGCACACAGGGCCTCCGAGGGGCAGAGCAATGGGCCTCGATGTTGCTCAGCCGGACCACGGCGTGGGGGGTGTCTGGAGGCCCTCAGTGACCTTGGAGGGAAATCGATGCACACCCGAGGGGCCTAGGAGTCCTCAAATGGGAAATTCCGTTAAAATAAACCCGAACAGTGACTAAGAACTCATGGAAACTGCTGCATGCCGCCCTTCCTGCCCGGCTACGCAGGGCCTAAACTGGAGGCAAATTCTCACGTTGAGTTTCCCTTTCGTTCTGGAGCTTGTCAGGCTAACCACCACCGCGGCTATGGAAGCACCGGGTTGAAACGGAGCAAACTCATTTTCTTCCCAGAAGCATTTCGACCGGGTTTCCAGGCCTGTCAACAGCAGGGGACGTCAGGCAGCTTCAAGGCAGCACGAAGGCAGCCTTCCAAGAGGGAAAGCAAGGATAGTTCCAGCAGGCTCCCGTTTCCACGCGCACACTCAGCTTACCTCCCTGTGGTTTCTAACCAGTCCGAAGAGACACAGGTTACCCGGCGTTTGCTTCCCTGAACCAACTCCCCGAAGTAGGGTGTTCTGCGTCAAGTGAACTGCCTCAACCAAGGAATGCCCTGCCTAGTTACGCCTCTGGGGCCTGTGGCTATTCCAAAGCTTGTAGGGCCACAGGAAGCACGGGGCTTAAACCGCAGTAAGAACGCAAGCCGACTTTCTCTTGGAGGCAGGGTGACTTCCGGCAGGGGGGTCCTAGATGGAATGCGAGGCCGAGGGTTCTCTCAGGGCAGCTCAGACTAGGGCAAGGCGTAAGACCTCAAAGGCACGTGAGACGTGCCAGAAGTCTGTTCGTGAAAGTGTGGGTTTGGTGGGGAAACGAATCTGCTCCAGGAGAGAGTGCAGGGCGTTTCCCTACACTCGGCGTATAGAGAGCGGCTCCAAAGGGCTCCGGGCCTGGATGTTGCTCGGCAGACCCAGGGGTGCCTGGGAGTACTCCGTGTTCCAGCCTGGAACAGGGTGCCCCCGCGAGCCTCCCAGGTGTCCAGGAAACTCTACTGCCGTTAAAGACACGCAGAGCAGAGGCTACGACCTCACGGAAACTGCTGCGCGGCTCCGCTTCTGCACCTCACGTCAGGGCCATCCCTCCAGGCATGTGCTCAATCTGGCCGTCCCGTTAGCGACGCAGCATTGCGAGATGCTGACGTTCTCCTCCAGCAGAGTGCCTTCAGGTACGAGGCCCGCGAAGGAGGCAAAGCAGAGTGTTTTCTCACGGCAGCTCTCACAAGGGCGACGACAAATATTTCCTGGGAGCTTCGGACTCACCAGAAATCTGGTCCTGAGGCTGTTGGAGGGCTCTGGAAACGTAGCTCTCCTCAAGGAACGTGCAGAGTGTTGCCCAACACTCGGCACGCACACAGGGCCTCCGAGCGGCAGAGCAATGGGCCTCGATGTTGCTCAGGCGGACCACGGCGTGGGCGGTGTCTGGAGGCCCTCAGTGACCTTGGAGGGAAATGGATGCACACCCGAGGGGCCTAGGAGTCCTCAAATGGGAAATTCCGTTAAAATAAACCCGAACAGTGACTAAGAACTCATGGAAACTGCTGCATGCCGCCCTTCCTGCCCGGCTACGCAGGGCCTAAACTGGAGGCAAATTCTCACTTTGAGTTTCCCTTTCGTTCTGGAGCTTGTCAGGCTAACCACCACCGCGGCTATGGAAGCACCGGGTTGAAACGGAGCAAACTCATTTTCTTCCCAGAAGCATTTCGACCGGGTTTCCAGGCCTGTCAACTGCAGGGGACGTCAGGCAGCTTCAAGGCAGCATGAATGCAGCCTTCCAAGTGGGAATGCAAGGATAGTTCCAGCAGGCTCCCGTTTCCACGCGCACACTCAGCTTACCTCCCTGTGGTTTCTAACCAGTCCAAAGAGACACAGGTTACCCTGCGTTTGCTTCCCTGAAGCAACTCCCCGAAGTAGGGTGTTCTGCGTCAACTGAACTGCCTCAACCAAGGAATGCCCTGCCTAGTTACGCCTCTGGGGCCTGTGGCTATTCCAAAGCCTGCAGGGCCACAGGAAGCACGGGGCTTAAACCGCAGTAAGAACGCAAGCCGACTTTCTCTTGGAGGCAGGGTGACTTCCGGCAGGGGGGTCCTATATGGAATGCGAGGCCGAGGGTTCTCTCAGGGCAGCTCAGACTAGGGCAAGGCGTAAGACCTCAAAGGCATGTGAGACGTGCCAGAAGTCTGTTCGTGAAAGTGTGGGTTTGGTGGGGAAACGAATCTGCTCCAGGAGAGAGTGCAGGGCGTTTCCCTACACTCGGCCTATAGAGAGCGGCTCCAAAGGGCTCCGGGCCTGGATGTTGCTCGGCAGACCCAGGGGTGCCTGGGAGTACTCCGTGTTCCAGCCTGGAACAGGGTGCCCCCGCGAGCCTCCCAGGTGTCCAGGAAACTCTTCTGCCGTTAAAGACACGCAGAGCAGAGGCTCCGGACTCATGGAAACTGCTGCGCGGCTCCGCTTCTGCACCTCACGTCAGGGTCTTCCCTCCAGGCCTGTGCTCAATCTGGCCGTCCCGTTAGCGACGCAGCATTGCGAGATGCTGACGTTCTCCTCGAGCAGAGTGCCTTCAGGTACGAGGCCCGCGAAGGAGGCAAAGCAGAGTGTTTTCTCACGGCAGCTCTCACAAGGGCGACGACAAATATTTCCTGGGAGCTTCGGACTCACCAGAAATCTGGTCCTGAGGCTGTTGGAGGGCTCTGGAAACGTAGCTCTCCTCAAGGAACGTGCAGAGTGTTGCCCAACACTCGGCACGCACACAGGGCCTCCGAGGGGCAGAGCAATGGGCCTCGATGTTGCTCAGCCGGACCACGGCGTGGGGGGTGTCTGGAGGCCCTCAGTGACCTTGGAGGGAAATGGATGCACACCCGAGGGGCCTAGGAGTCCTCAAATGGGAAATTCCGTTAAAATAAACCCGAACAGTGACTAAGAACTCATGGAAACTGCTGCATGCCGCCCTTCCTGCCCGGCTACGCAGGGCCTAAACTGGAGGCAAATTCTCACTTTGAGTTTACCTTTCGTTCTGGAGCTTGTCAGGCTAACCACCACCGCGGCTATGGAAGCACCGGGTTGAAACGGAGCAAACTCATTTTCTTCCCAGAAGCATTTCGACCGGGTTTCCAGGCCTGTCAACAGCAGGGGACGTCAGGCAGCTTCAAGTCAGCATGAATGCAGCCTTCCAAGTGGGAAAGCAAGGATAGTTCCAGCAGGCTCCCGTTTCCACGCGCACACTCAGCTTACCTCCCTGTGGTTTCTAACCAGTCCAAAGAGACACAGGTTACCCTGCGTTTGCTTCCCTGAAGCAACTCCCCGAAGTAGGGTGTTCTGCGTCAACTGAACTGCCTCAACCAAGGAATGCCCTGCCTAGTTACGCCTCTGGGGCCTGTGGCTATTCCAAAGCCTGCAGGGCCACAGGAAGCACGGGGCTTAAACCGCAGTAAGAACGCAAGCCGACTTTCTCTTGGAGGCAGGGTGACTTCCGGCAGGGGGGTCCTATATGGAATGCGAGGCCGAGGGTTCTCTCAGGGCAGCTCAGACTAGGGCAAGGCGTAAGACCTCAAAGGCATGTGAGACGTGCCAGAAGTGTGTTCGTGAAAGTGTGGGTTTGGTGGGGAAACGAATCTGCTCCAGGAGAGAGTGCAGGGCGTTTCCCTACACTCGGCCTATAGAGAGCGGCTCCAAAGGGCTCCGGGCCTGGATGTTGCTCGGCAGACCCAGGGGTGCCTGGGAGTACTCCGTGTTCCAGCCTGGAACAGGGTGCCCCCGCGAGCCTCCCAGGTGTCCAGGAAACTCTTCTGCCGTTAAAGACACGCAGAGCAGAGGCTCCGGACTCATGGAAACTGCTGCGCGGCTCCGCTTCTGCACCTCACGTCAGGGTCTTCCCTCCAAGCCTGTGCTCAATCTGGCCGTCCCGTTAGCGACGCAGCATTGCGAGATGCTGACGTTCTCCTCGAGCAGAGTGCCTTCAGGTACGAGGCCCGCGAAGGAGGCAAAGCAGAGTGTTTTCTCACGGCAGCTCTCACAAGGGCGACGACAAATATTTCCTGGGAGCTTCGGACTCACCAGAAATCTGGTCCTGAGGCTGTTGGAGGGCTCTGGAAACGTAGCTCTCCTCAAGGAACGTGCAGAGTGTTGCCCAACACTCGGCACGCACACAGGGCCTCCGAGGGGCAGAGCAATGGGCCTCGATGTTGCTCAGCCGGACCACGGCGTGGGGGGTGTCTGGAGGCCCTCAGTGACCTTGGAGGGAAATGGATGCACACCCGAGGGGCCTAGGAGTCCTCAAATGGGAAATTCCGTTAAAATAAACCCGAACAGTGACTAAGAACTCATGGAAACTGCTGCATGCCGCCCTTCCTGCCCGGCTACGCAGGGCCTAAACTGGAGGCAAATTCTCACGTTGAGTTTCCCTTTCGTTCTGGAGCTTGTCAGGCTAACCACCACCGCGGCTATGGAAGCACCGGGTTGAAACGGAGCAAACTCATTTTCTTCCCAGAAGCATTTCGACCGGGTTTCCAGACCTGTCAACAGCAGGGGACGTCAGGCAGCTTCAAGTCAGCATGAATGCAGCCTTCCAAGTGGGAAAGCAAGGATAGTTCCAGCAGGCTCCCGTTTCCACGCGCACACTCAGCTTACCTCCCTGTGGTTTCTAACCAGTCCAAAGAGACACAGGTTACCCTGCGTTTGCTTCCCTGAAGCAACTCCCCGCAGTAGGGTGTTCTGCGTCAAGTGAACTGCCTCAACCAAGGAATGCCCTGCCTAGTTACGCCTCTTGGGCCTGTGGCTATTCCAAAGCCTGCAGGGCCACAGGAAGCACGGGGCTTAAACCGCAGTAAGAACGCAAGCCGACTTTCTCTTGGAGGCAGGGTGACTTCCGGCAGGGGGGTCCTAGATGGAATGCGAGGCCGAGGGTTCTCTCAGGGCAGCTCAGACTAGGGCAAGGCGTAAGACCTCAAAGGCACGTGAGACGTGCCAGAAGTCTGTTCGTGAAAGTGTGGGTTTGGTGGGGAAACGAATCTGCTCCAGGAGAGAGTGCAGGGCGTTTCCCTACACTCGGCGTATAGAGAGCGGCTCCAAAGGGCTCCGGGCCTGGATGTTGCTCGGCAGACCCAGGGGTGCCTGGGAGTACTCCGTGTTCCAGCCTGGAACCGGGTGACCCCGCGAGCCTCCCAGGTGTCCAGGAAACTCTACTGCCGTTAAAGACACGCAGAGCAGAGGCTCCGGCCTCACGGAAACTGCTGCGCGGCTCCGCTTCTGCACCTCACGTCAGGGTCTTCCCTCCAGGCCTGTGCTCAATCTGGCCGTCCCGTTAGCGACGCAGCATTGCGAGATGCTGACGTTCTCCTCGAGCAGAGTGCCTTCAGGTACGAGGCCCGCGAAAGAGGCAAAGCAGAGTGTTTACTCACGGCAGCTCTCACAAGGGCGACGACAAATATTTCCTGGGAGCTTCGGACTCACCAGAAATCTGGTCCTGAGGCTGTTGGAGGGCTCTGGAAACGTAGCTCTCCTCAAGGAACGTGCAGAGTGTTGCCCAACACTCGGCACGCACACAGGGCCTCCGAGGGGCAGAGCAATGGGCCTCGATGTTGCTCAGCCGGACCACGGCGTGGGGGGTGTCTGGAGGCCCTCAGTGACCTTGGAGGGAAATGGATGCACACCCGAGGGGCCTAGGAGTCCTCAAATGGGAAATTCCGTTAAAATAAACCCGAACAGTGACTAAGAACTCATGGAAACTGCTGCATGCCGCCCTTCCTGCCCGGCTACGCAGGGCCTAAACTGGAGGCAAATTCTCACGTTGAGTTTCCCTTTCGTTCTGGAGCTTGTCAGGCTAACCACCACCGCGGCTATGGAAGCACCGGGTTGAAACGGAGCAAACTCATTTTCTTCCCAGAAGCATTTCGACCGGGTTTCCAGGCCTGTCAACAGCAGGGGACGTCAGGCAGCTTCAAGTCAGCATGAATGCAGCCTTCCAAGTGGGAAAGCAAGGATAGTTCCAGCAGGCTCCCGTTTCCACGCGCACACTCAGCTTACCTCCCTGTGGTTTCTAACCAGTCCAAAGAGACACAGGTTACCCTGCGTTTGCTTCCCTGAAGCAACTCCCCGCAGTAGGGTGTTCTGCGTCAAGTGAACTGCCTCAACCAAGGAATGCCCTGCCTAGTTACGCCTCTGGGGCCTGTGGCTATTCCAAAGCCTGCAGGGCCACAGGAAGCACGGGGCTTAAACCGCAGTAAGAACGCAAGCCGACTTTCTCTTGGAGGCAGGGTGACTTCCGGCAGGGGGGTCCTAGATGGAATGCGAGGCCGAGGGTTCTCTCAGGGCAGCTCAGACTAGGGCAAGGCGTAAGACCTCAAAGGCACGTGAGACGTGCCAGAAGTCTGTTCGTGAAAGTGTGGGTTTGGTGGGGAAACGAATCTGCTCCAGGAGAGAGTGCAGGGCGTTTCCCTACACTCGGCGTATAGAGAGCGGCTCCAAAGGGCTCCGGGCCTGGATGTTGCTCGGCAGACCCAGGGGTGCCTGGGAGTACTCCGTGTTCCAGCCTGGAACAGGGTGCCCCCGCGAGCCTCCCAGGTGTCCAGGAAACTCTACTGCCGTTAAAGACACGCAGAGCAGAGGCTACGACCTCACGGAAACTGCTGCGCGGCTCCGCTTCTGCACCTCACGTCAGGGCCATCCCTCCAGGCCTGTGCTCAATCTGGCCGTCCCGTTAGCGACGCAGCATTGCGAGATGCTGACGTTCTCCTCCAGCAGAGTGCCTTCAGGTACGAGGCCCGCGAAGGAGGCAAAGCAGAGTGTTTTCTCACGGCAGCTCTCACAAGGGCGACGACAAATATTTCCTGGGAGCTTCGGACTCACCAGAAATCTGGTCCTGAGGCTGTTGGAGGGCTCTGGAAACGTAGCTCTCCTCAAGGAACGTGCAGAGTGTTGCCCAACACTCGGCACGCACACAGGGCCTCCGAGGGGCAGAGCAATGGGCCTCGATGTTGCTCAGGCGGACCACGGCGTGGGCGGTGTCTGGAGGCCCTCAGTGACCTTGGAGGGAAATGAATGCACACCCGAGGGGCCTAGGAGTCCTCAAATGGGAAATTCCGTTAAAATAAACCCGAACAGTGACTAAGAACTCATGGAAACTGCTGCATGCCGCCCTGCCTGCCCGGCTACGCAGGGCCTAAACTGGAGGCAAATTCTCACGTTGAGTTTCCCTTTCGTTCTGGAGCTTGTCAGGCTAACCACCACCGCGGCTATGGAAGCACCGGGTTGAAACGGAGCAAACTCATTTTCTTCCCAGAAGCATTTTGACCGGGTTTCCAGGCCTGTCAACAGCAGGGGACGTCAGGCAGCTTCAAGTCAGCATGTATGCAGCCTTCCAAGTGGGAAAGCAAGGATAGTTCCAGCAGGCTCCCGTTTCCACGCGCACACTCAGCTTACCTCCCTGTGGTTTCTAACCAGTCCAAAGAGACACAGGTTACCCGGCGTTTGCTTCCTTGAAGCAACTCCCCGAAGTAGGGTGTTCTGCGTCAAGTGAACTGCCTCAAGCAAGGAATGCCCTGCCTAGTTACGCCTCTGGGGCCTGTGGCTATTCCAAAGCCTGCAGGGCCACAGGAAGCACGGGGCTTAAACCGCAGTAAGAACGCAAGCCGACTTTCTCTTGGAGGCAGGGTGACTTCCGGCAGGGGGGTCCTAGATGGAATGCGAGGCCGAGGGTTCTCTCAGGGCAGCTCAGACTAGGGCAAGGCGTAAGACCTCAAAGGCATGTGAGACGTGCCAGAAGTCTGTTCGTGAAAGTGTGGGTTTGGTGGGGAAACGAATCTGCTCCAGGAGAGAGTGCAGGGCGTTTCCCTACACTCGGCGTATAGAGAGCGGCTCCAAAGGGCTCCGGGCCTGGATGTTGCTCGGCAGACCCAGGGGTGCCTGGGAGTACTCCGTGTTCCAGCCTGGAACAGGGTGCCCCCGCGAGCCTCCCAGGTGTCCAGGAAACTCTACTGCCGTTAAAGACACGCAGAGCAGAGGCTCCGGCCTCACGGAAACTGCTGCGCGGCTCCGCTTCTGCACCTCACGTCAGGGTCTTCCCTCCAGGCCTGTGCTCAATCTGGCCGTCCCGTTAGCGACGCAGCATTGCGAGATGCTGACATTCTCCTCGAGCAGAGTGCCTTCAGGTACGAGGCCCGCGAAAGAGGCAAAGCAGAGTGTTTACTCACGGCAGCTCTCACAAGGGCGACGACAAATATTTCCTGGGAGCTTCGGACTCACCAGAAATCTGGTCCTGAGGCTGTTGGAGGGCTCTGGAAACGTAGCTCTCCTCAAGGAACGTGCAGAGTGTTGCCCAACACTCGGCACGCACACAGGGCCTCCGAGGGGCAGAGCAATGGGCCTCGATGTTGCTCAGCCGGACCACGGCGTGGGGGGTGTCTGGAGGCCCTCAGTGACCTTGGAGGGAAATGGATGCACACCCGAGGGGCCTAGGAGTCCTCAAATGGGAAATTCCGTTAAAATAAACCCGAACAGTGACTAAGAACTCATGGAAACTGCTGCATGCCGCCCTTCCTGCCCGGCTACGCAGGGCCTAAACTGGAGGCAAATTCTCACGTTGAGTTTCCCTTTCTTTCTGGAGCTTGTCAGGCTAACCACCACCGCGGCTATGGAAGCACCGGGTTGAAACGGAGCAAACTCATTTTCTTCCCAGAAGCATTTCGACCGGGTTTCCAGGCCTGTCAACAGCAGGGGACGTCAGGCAGCTTCAAGTCAGCATGAATGCAGCCTTCCAAGTGGGAAAGCAAGGATAGTTCCAGCAGGCTCCCGTTTCCACGCGCACACTCAGCTTACCTCCCTGTGGTTTCTAACCAGTCCAAAGAGACACAGGTTACCCTGCGTTTGCTTCCCTGAAGCAACTCCCCGCAGTAGGGTGTTCTGCGTCAAGTGAACTGCCTCAACCAAGGAATGCCCTGCCTAGTTACGCCTCTGGGGCCTGTGGCTATTCCAAAGCCTGCAGGGCCACAGGAAGCACGGGGCTTAAACCGCAGTAAGAACGCAAGCCGACTTTCTCTTGGAGGCAGGGTGACTTCCGGCAGGGGGGTCCTAGATGGAATGCGAGGCCGAGGGTTCTCTCAGGGCAGCTCAGACTAGGGCAAGGCGTAAGACCTCAAAGGCACGTGAGACGTGCCAGAAGTCTGTTCGTGAAAGTGTGGGTTTGGTGGGGAAACGAATCTGCTCCAGGAGAGAGTGCAGGGCGTTTCCCTACACTCGGCGTATAGAGAGCGGCTCCAAAGGGCTCCGGGCCTGGATGTTGCTCGGCAGACCCAGGGGTGCCTGGGAGTACTCCGTGTTCCAGCCTGGAACAGGGTGCCCCCGCGAGCCTCCCAGGTGTCCAGGAAACTCTACTGCCGTTAAAGACACGCAGAGCAGAGGCTCCGGCCACACGGAAACTGCTGCGCGGCTCCGCTTCTGCGCCTCACGTCAGGGTCTTCCCTCCAGGCCTGTGCTCAATCTGGCCGTCCCGTTAGCGACGCAGCATTGCGAGATGCTGACGTTCTCCTCGAGCAGAGTGCCTTCAGGTACGAGGCCCGCGAAGGAGGCAAAGCAGAGTGTTTTCTCACGGCAGCTCTCACAAGGGCGACGACAAATATTTCCTGGGAGCTTCGGACTCACCAGAAATCTGGTCCTGAGGCTGTTGGAGGGCTCTGGAAACGTAGCTCTCCTCAAGGAACGTGCAGAGTGTTGCCCAACACTCGGCACGCACACAGGGCCTCCGAGGGGCAGAGCAATGGGCCTCGATGTTGCTCAGGCGGACCACGGCGTGGGCGGTGTCTGGAGGCCCTCAGTGACCTTGGAGGGAAATGAATGCACACCCGAGGGGCCTAGGAGTCCTCAAATGGGAAATTCCGTTAAAATAAACCCGAACAGTGACTAAGAACTCATGGAAACTGCTGCATGCCGCCCTTCCTGCCCGGCTACGCAGGGCCTAAACTGGAGGCAAATTCTCACGTTGAGTTTCCCTTTCGTTCTGGAGCTTGTCAGGCTAACCACCACCGCGGCTATGGAAGCACCGGGTTGAAAGGGAGCAAACTCATTTTCTTCCCAGAAGCATTTCGACTGGGTTTCCAGGCCTGTCAACAGCAGGGGACGTCAGGCAGCTTCAAGTCAACATGAATGCAGCCTTCCAAGTGGGAAAGCAAGGATAGTTCCAGCAGGCTCCCGTTTCCACGCGCACACTCAGCTTACCTCCCTGTGGTTTCTAACCAGTCCAAAGAGACACAGGTTACCCTGCGTTTGCTTCCCTGAAGCAACTCCCCGCAGTAGGGTGTTCTGCGTCAAGTGAACTGCCTCAACCAAGGAATGCCCTGCCTAGTTACGCCTCTGGGGCCTGTGGCTATTCCAAAGCCTGCAGGGCCACAGGAAGCACGGGGCTTAAACCGCAGTAAGAACGCAAGCCGACTTTCTCTTGGAGGCAGGGTGACTTCCGGCAGGGGGGTCCTAGATGGAATGCGAGGCCGAGGGTTCTCTCAGGGCAGCTCAGACTAGGGCAAGGCGTAAGACCTCAAAGGCACGTGAGACGTGCCAGAAGTCTGTTCGTGAAAGTGTGGGTTTGGTGGGGAAACGAATCTGCTCCAGGAGAGAGTGCAGGGCGTTTCCCTACACTCGGCGTATAGAGAGCGGCTCCAAAGGGCTCCGGGCCTGGATGTTGCTCGGCAGACCCAGGGGTGCCTGGGAGTACTCCGTGTTCCAGCCTGGAACAGGGTGCCCCCGCGAGCCTCCCAGGTGTCCAGGAAACTCTACTGCCGTTAAAGACACGCAGAGCAGAGGCTCCGGCCTCATGGAAACTGCTGCGCGGCTCCGCTTCTGCACCTCACGTCAGGGTCTTCCCTCCAGGCCTGTGCTCAATCTGGCCGTCCCGTTAGCGACGCAGCATTGCGAGATGCTGACGTTCTCCTCGAGCAGAGTGCCTTCAGGTACGAGGCCCGCGAAGGAGGCAAAGCAGAGTGTTTTCTCACGGCAGCTCTCACAAGGGCGACGACAAATATTTCCTGGGAGCTTCGGACTCACCAGAAATCTGGTCCTGAGGCTGTTGGAGGGCTCTGGAAACGTAGCTCTCCTCAAGGAACGTGCAGAGTGTTGCCCAACACTCGGCACGCACACAGGGCCTCCGAGGGGCAGAGCAATGGGCCTCGATGTTGCTCAGGCGGACCACGGCGTGGGCGGTGTCTGGAGGCCCTCAGTGACCTTGGAGGGAAATGAATGCACACCCGAGGGGCCTAGGAGTCCTCAAATGGGAAATTCCGTTAAAATAAACCCGAACAGTGACTAAGAACTCATGGAAACTGCTGCATGCCGCCCTTCCTGCCCGGCTACGCAGGGCCTAAACTGGAGGCAAATTCTCACGTTGAGTTTCCCTTTCGTTCTGGAGCTTGTCAGGCTAACCACCACCGTGGCTATGGAAGCACCGTGTTGAAACGGAGCAAACTCATTTTCTTCCCAGAAGCATTTTGACCGGGTTTCCAGGCCTGTCAACAGCAGGGGACGTCAGGCAGCTTCAAGGCAGCACGAAGGCAGCCTTCCAAGTGGGAAAGCAAGGATAGTTCCAGCAGGCTCCCGTTTCCACGCGCACACTCAGCTTACCTCCCTGTGGTTTCTAACGAGTCCAAAGAGACACAGTTTACCCTGCGTTTGCTTCCCTGAACCAACTCCCCGAAGTAGGGTGTTCTGCGTCAAGTGAACTGCCTCAACCAAGGAATGCCCTGCCACGTTACGCCTCTGGGGCCTGTGGCTATTCCAAAGCCTGCAGGGCCACAGGAAGCACGGGGCTTAAACCGCAGTAAGAACGCAAGCCGACTTTCTCTTGGAGGCAGGGTGACTTCCGGCAGGGGGGTCCTAGATGGAATGCGAGGCCGAAGGTTCTCTCAGGGCAGCTCAGACTAGGGCAAGGCGTAAGACCTCAAAGGCACGTGAGACGTGCCAGAAGTCTGTTCGTGAAAGTGTGGGTTTGGTGGGGAAACGAATCTGCTCCAGGAGAGAGTGCAGGGCGTTTCCCTACACTCGGCGTATAGAGAGCGGCTCCAAAGGGCTCCGGGCCTGGATGTTGCTCGGCAGACCAAGGGGTGCCTGGGAGTGTTCCGTGTTCCAGCCTGGAACAGGGTGCCCCCGCGAGCCTCCCAGGTGTCCAGGAAACTCTACTGCCGTTAAAGACACGCAGAGCAGAGGCTACGGCCTCATGGAAACTGCTGCGCGGCTCTGCTTCTGCACCTCACGTCAGGGCCTTCCCTCCAGGCCTGTGCTCAATCTGGCCGTCCCGTTAGCGACGCAGCATTGCGAGATGCTGACGTTCTCCTCGAGCAGAGTGCCTTCAGGTACGAGGCCCGCGAAGGAGGCAAAGCAGAGTGTTTTCTCACGGCAGCTCTCACAAGGGCGACGACAAATATTTCCTGGGAGCTTCGGACTCACCAGAAATCTGGTCCTGAGGCTGTTGGAGGGCTCTGGAAATGTAGCTCTCCTCAAGGAACGTGCAGAGTGTTGCCCATCACTCGGCACGCACACAGGGCCTCCGAGGGGCAGGGCAGTGGGCCTCGATGTTGCTCAGCCGGACCACGGCTTGGGGGGAGTCTGGAGGTCCTCAGTGACCTTGGAGGGAAATGGATGCACACCCGAGGGGCCTAGGAGTCCTCAAATGGGAAATTCCGTTAAAATAAACCCGAACAGTGACTAAGAACTCATGGAAACTGCTACATGCCGCCCTTCCTGCCCGGCTACGCAGGGCCTAAACTGGAGGCAAATTCTCACATTGAGTTTCCCTTTCATTCTGGAGCTTGTCAGGCTAACCACCACCGCGGCTATGGAAGCATCGGGTTGAACGGGAGCAAACTCATTTTCTTCCCAGAAGCATTTCGACCGGGTTTCCAGGCCTGTCAACAGCAGGGGACGTCAGGCAGCTTCAAGGCAGCACGAAGGCAGCCTTCCAAGTGGGAAAGCAAGGATAGTTCCAGCAGGCTCCCGTTTCCACGCGCACACTCAGCTTACCTCCCTGTGGTTTCTAACCAGTCCAAAGAGACACAGGTTACCCGGCGTTTGCTTCCTTGAAGCAACTCCCCGAAGTAGGGTGTTCTGCGTCAAGTGAACTGCCTCAACCAAGGAATGCCCTGCCTAGTTACGCCTCTGGGGCCTGTGGCTATTCCAAAGCCTGCAGGGCCACAGGAAGCACGGGGCTTAAACCGCAGTAAGAACGCAAGCCGACTTTCTCTTGGAGGCAGGGTGACTTCCGGCAGGGGGGTCCTAGATGGAATGCGAGGCCGAGGGTTCTCTCAGGGCAGCTCAGACTAGGGCAAGGCGTAAGACCTCAAAGGCATGTGAGACGTGCCAGAAGTCTGTTCGTGAAAGTGTGGGTTTGGTGGGGAAACGAATCTGCTCCAGGAGAGAGTGCAGGGCGTTTCCCTACACTCGGCGTATAGAGAGCGGCTCCAAAGGGCTCCGGGCCTGGATGTTGCTCGGCAGACCCAGGGGTGCCTGGGAGTACTCCGTGTTCCAGCCTGGAACAGGGTGCCCCCGCGAGCCTCCCAGGTGTCCAGGAAACTCTACTGCCGTTAAAGACACGCAGAGCAGAGGCTACGGCCTCATGGAAGCTGCTGCGCGGCTCCGCTTCTGCACCTCACGTCAGGGTCTTCCCTCCAGGCCTGTGCTCAATCTGGCCGTCCCGTTAGCGACGCAGCATTGCGAGATGCTGACGTTCTCCTCGAGCAGAGTGCCTTCAGGTACGAGGCCCGCGAAAGAGACAAAGCAGAGTGTTTACTCACGGCAGCTCTCACAAGGGCGACGACAAATATTTCCTGGGAGCTTCGGACTCACCAGAAATCTGGTCCTGAGGCTGTTGGAGGGCTCTGGAAACGTAGCTCTCCTCAAGGAACGTGCAGAGTGTTGCCCAACACTCGGCACGCACACAGGGCCTCCGAGGGGCAGAGCAATGGGCCTCGATGTTGCTCAGCCGGACCACGGCGTGGGGGGTGTCTGGAGGCCCTCAGTGACCTTGGAGGGAAATGGATGCACACCCGAGGGGCCTAGGAGTCCTCAAATGGGAAATTCCGTTAAAATAAACCCGAACAGTGACTAAGAACTCATGGAAACTGCTGCATGCCGCCCTTCCTGCCCGGCTACGCAGGGCCTAAACTGGAGGCAAATTCTCACGTTGAGTTTCCCTTTCGTTCTGGAGCTTGTCAGGCTAACCACCACCGCGGCTATGGAAGCACCGGGTTGAAACGGAGCAAACTCATTTTCTTCCCAGAAGCATTTCGACCGGGTTTCCAGGCCTGTCAACAGCAGGGGACGTCAGGCAGCTTCAAGTCAGCATGAATGCAGCCTTCCAAGTGGGAAAGCAAGGATAGTTCCAGCAGGCTCCCGTTTCCACGCGCACACTCAGCTTACCTCCCTGTGGTTTCTAACCAGTCCAAAGAGACACAGGTTACCCTGCGTTTGCTTCCCTGAAGCAACTCCCCGCAGTAGGGTGTTCTGCGTCAAGTGAACTGCCTCAACCAAGGAATGCCCTGCCTAGTTACGCCTCTGGGGCCTGTGGCTATTCCAAAGCCTGCAGGGCCACAGGAAGCACGGGGCTTAAACCGCAGTAAGAACGCAAGCCGACTTTCTCTTGGAGGCAGGGTGACTTCCGGCAGGGGGGTCCTAGATGGAATGCGAGGCCGAGGGTTCTCTCAGGGCAGCTCAGACTAGGGCAAGGCGTAAGACCTCAAAGGCACGTGAGACGTGCCAGAAGTCTGTTCGTGAAAGTGTGGGTTTGGTGGGGAAACGAATCTGCTCCAGGAGAGAGTGCAGGGCGTTTCCCTACACTCGGCGTATAGAGAGCGGCTCCAAAGGGCTCCGGGCCTGGATGTTGCTCGGCAGACCCAGGGGTGCCTGGGAGTACTCCGTGTTCCAGCCTGGAACAGGGTGCCCCCGCGAGCCTCCCAGGTGTCCAGGAAACTCTACTGCCGTTAAAGACACGCAGAGCAGAGGCTCCGGCCTCACGGAAACTGCTGCGCGGCTCCGCTTCTGCGCCTCACGTCAGGGTCTTCCCTCCAGGCCTGTGCTCAATCTGGCCGTCCCGTTAGCGACGCAGCATTGCGAGATGCTGACGTTCTCCTCGAGCAGAGTGCCTTCAGGTACGAGGCCCGCGAAGGAGGCAAAGCAGAGTGTTTTCTCACGGCAGCTCTCACAAGGGCGACGACAAATATTTCCTGGGAGCTTCGGACTCACCAGAAATCTGGTCCTGAGGCTGTTGGAGGGCTCTGGAAACGTAGCTCTCCTCAAGGAACGTGCAGAGTGTTGCCCAACACTCGGCACGCACACAGGGCCTCCGAGGGGCAGAGCAATGGGCCTCGATGTTGCTCAGGCGGACCACGGCGTGGGCGGTGTCTGGAGGCCCTCAGTGACCTTGGAGGGAAATGAATGCACACCCGAGGGGCCTAGGAGTCCTCAAATGGGAAATTCCGTTAAAATAAACCTGAACAGTGACTAAGAACTCATGGAAACTGCTGCATGCCGCCCTTCCTGCCCGGCTACGCAGGGCCTAAACTGGAGGCAAATTCTCACGTTGAGTTTCCCTTTCGTTCTGGAGCTTGTCAGGCTAACCACCACCGCGGCTATGGAAGCACCGGGTTGAAAGGGAGCAAACTCATTTTCTTCCCAGAAGCATTTCGACTGGGTTTCCAGGCCTGTCAACAGCAGGGGACGTCAGGCAGCTTCAAGTCAGCATGAATGCAGCCTTCCAAGTGGGAAAGCAAGGATAGTTCCAGCAGGCTCCCGTTTCCACGCGCACACTCAGCTTACCTCCCTGTGGTTTCTAACCAGTCCAAAGAGACACAGGTTACCCTGCGTTTGCTTCCCTGAAGCAACTACCCGCAGTAGGGTGTTCTGCGTCAAGTGAACTGCCTCAACCAAGGAATGCCCTGCCTAGTTACGCCTCTGGGGCCTGTGGCTATTCCAAAGCCTGCAGGGCCACAGGAAGCACGGGGCTTAAACCGCAGTAAGAACGCAAGCCGACTTTCTCTTGGAGGCAGGGTGACTTCCGGCAGGGGGGTCCTAGATGGAATGCGAGGCCGAGGGTTCTCTCAGGGCAGCTCAGACTAGGGCAAGGCGTAAGACCTCAAAGGCATGTGAGACGTGCCAGAAGTCTGTTCTTGAAAGTGTGGGTTTGGTGGGGAAACGAATCTGCTCCAGGAGAGAGTGCAGGGCGTTTCCCTACACTCGGCGTATAGAGAGCGGCTCCAAAGGGCTCCGGGCCTGGATGTTGCTCGGCAGACCCAGGGGTGCCTGGGAGTACTCCGTGTTCCAGCCTGGAACAGGGTGCCCCCGCGAGCCTCCCAGGTGTCCAGGAAACTCTACTGCCGTTAAAGACACGCAGAGCAGAGGCTCCGGCCTCACGGAAACTGCTGCGCGGCTCCGCTTCTGCACCTCACGTCAGGGTCTTCCCTCCAGGCCTGTGCTCAATCTGGCCGTCCCGTTAGCGACGCAGCATTGCGAGATGCTGACGTTCTCCTCGAGCAGAGTGCCTTCAGGTACGAGGCCCGCGAAGGAGGCAAAGCAGAGTGTTTTCTCACGGCAGCTCTCACAAGGGCGACGACAAATATTTCCTGGGAGCTTCGGACTCGCCAGAAATCTGGTCCTGAGGCTGTTGGAGGGCTCTGGAAACGTAGCTCTCCTCAAGGAACGTGCAGAGTGTTGCCCAACACTCGGCACGCACACAGGGCCTCCGAGGGGCAGAGCAATGGGCCTCGATGTTGCTCAGCCGGACCACGGCGTGGGGGGTGTCTGGAGGCCCTCAGTGACCTTGGAGGGAAATGGATGCACACCCGAGGGGCCTAGGAGTCCTCAAATGGGAAATTCCGTTAAAATAAACCCGAACAGTGACTAAGAACTCATGGAAACTGCTGCATGCCGCCCTTCCTGCCCGGCTACGCAGGGCCTAAACTGGAGGCAAATTCTCACGTTGAGTTTCCCTTTCGTTCTGGAGCTTGTCAGGCTAACCACCACCGTGGCTATGGAAGCACCGGGTTGAAAGGGAGCAAACTCATTTTCTTCCCAGAAGCATTTCGACCGGGTTTCCAGGCCTGTCAACAGCAGGGGACGTCAGGCAGCTTCAAGGCAGCACGAAGGCAGCCTTCCAAATGGGAAAGCAAGGATAGTTCCAGCAGGCTCCCGTTTCCACGCGCACACTCAGCTTACCTCCCTGTGGTTTCTAACGAGTCCAAAGAGACACAGTTTACCCTGCGTTTGCTTCCCTGAACCAACTCCCCGAAGTAGGGTGTTCTGCGTCAAGTGAACTGCCTCAACCAAGGAATGCCCTGCCACGTTACGCCTCTGGGGCCTGTGGCTATTCCAAAGCCTGCAGGGCCACAGGAAGCACGGGGCTTAAACCGCAGTAAGAACGCAAGCCGACTTTCTCTTGGAGGCAGGGTGACTTCCGGCAGGGGGGTCCTAGATGGAATGCGAGGCCGAAGGTTCTCTCAGGGCAGCTCAGACTAGGGCAAGGCGTAAGACCTCAAAGGCACGTGAGACGTGCCAGAAGTCTGTTCGTGAAAGTGTGGGTTTGGTGGGGAAACGAATCTGCTCCAGGAGAGAGTGCAGGGCGTTTCCCTACACTCGGCGTATAGAGAGCGGCTCCAAAGGGCTCCGGGCCTGGATGTTGCTCGGCAGACCAAGGGGTGCCTGGGAGTGTTCCGTGTTCCAGCCTGGAACAGGGTGCCCCCGCGAGCCTCCCAGGTGTCCAGGAAACTCTACTGCCGTTAAAGACACGCAGAGCAGAGGCTACGGCCTCATGGAAACTGCTGCGCGGCTCCGCTTCTGCACCTCACGTCAGGGCCTTTCCTCCAGGCCTGTGCTCAATCTGGCCGTCCCGTTAGCGACGCAGCATTGCGAGATGCTGACGTTCTCCTCGAGCAGAGTGCCTTCAGGTACGAGGCCCGCGAAGGAGGCAAAGCAGAGTGTTTTCTCACGGCAGCTCTCACAAGGGCGACGACAAATATTTCCTGGGAGCTTCGGACTCACCAGAAATCTGGTCCTGAGGCTGTTGGAGGGCTCTGGAAACGTAGCTCTCCTCAAGGAACGTGCAGAGTGTTGCCCAACACTCGGCACGCACACAGGGCCTCCGAGGGGCAGAGCAATGGGCCTCGATGTTGCTCAGGCGGACCACGGCGTGGGCGGTGTCTGGAAGCCCTCAGTGACCTTGGAGGGAAATGAATGCACACCCGAGGGTCCTAGGAGTCCTCAAATGGGAAATTCCGTTAAAATAAAACTGAACAGTGACTAAGAACTCATGGAAACTGCTGCATGCCGCCCTTCCTGCCCGGCTACGCAGGGCCTAAACTGGAGGCAAATTCTCACGTTGAGTTTCCCTTTCGTTCTGGAGCTTGTCAGGCTAACCACCACCGCGGCTATGGAAGCACCGGGTTGAAAGGGAGCAAACTCATTTTCTTCCCAGAAGCATTTCGACTGGGTTTCCAGGCCTGTCAACAGCAGGGGACGTCAGGCAGCTTCAAGTCAGCATGAATGCAGCCTTCCAAGTGGGAAAGCAAGGATAGTTCCAGCAGGCTCCCGTTTCCACGCGCACACTCAGCTTACCTCCCTGTGGTTTCTAACCAGTCCAAAGAGACACAGGTTACCCTGCGTTTGCTTCCCTGAAGCAACTACCCGCAGTAGGGTGTTCTGCGTCAAGTGAATTGCCTCAACCAAGGAATGCCCTGCCTAGTTACGCCTCTGGGGCCTGTGGCTATTCCAAAGCCTGCAGGGCCACAGGAAGCACGGGGCTTAAACCGCAGTAAGAACGCAAGCCGACTTTCTCTTGGAGGCAGGGTGACTTCCGGCAGGGGGGTCCTAGATGGAATGCGAGGCCGAGGGTTCTCTCAGGGCAGCTCAGACTAGGGCAAGGCGTAAGACCTCAAAGGCATGTGAGACGTGCCAGAAGTCTGTTCTTGAAAGTGTGGGTTTGGTGGGGAAACGAATCTGCTCTAGGAGAGAGTGCAGGGCGTTTCCCTACACTCGGCGTATAGAGAGCGGCTCCAAAGGGCTCCGGGCCTGGATGTTGCTCGGCAGACCCAGGGGTGCCTGGGAGTACTCCGTGTTCCAGCCTGGAACAGGGTGCCCCCGCGAGCCTCCCAGGTGTCCAGGAAACTCTACTGCCGTTAAAGACACGCAGAGCAGAGGCTCCGGCCTCACGGAAACTGCTGCGCGGCTCCGCTTCTGCACCTCACGTCAGGGTCTTCCCTCCAGGCCTGTGCTCAATCTGGCCGTCCCGTTAGCGACGCAGCATTGCGAGATGCTGACGTTCTCCTCGAGCAGAGTGCCTTCAGGTACGAGGCCCGCGAAGGAGGCAAAGCAGAGTGTTTTCTCACGGCAGCTCTCACAAGGGCGACGACAAATATTTCCTGGGAGCTTCGGACTCGCCAGAAATCTGGTCCTGAGGCTGTTGGAGGGCTCTGGAAACGTAGCTCTCCTCAAGGAACGTGCAGAGTGTTGCCCAACACTCGGCACGCACACAGGGCCTCCGAGGGGCAGAGCAATGGGCCTCGATGTTGCTCAGCCGGACCACGGCGTGGGGGGTGTCTGGAGGCCCTCAGTGACCTTGGAGGGAAATGGATGCACACCCGAGGGGCCTAGGAGTCCTCAAATGGGAAATTCCGTTAAAATAAACCCGAACAGTGACTAAGAACTCATGGAAACTGCTGCATGCCGCCCTTCCTGCCCGGCTACGCAGGGCCTAAACTGGAGGCAAATTCTCACGTTGAGTTTCCCTTTCGTTCTGGAGCTTGTCAGGCTAACCACCACCGTGGCTATGGAAGCACCGGGTTGAAAGGGAGCAAACTCATTTTCTTCCCAGAAGCATTTCGACCGGGTTTCCAGGCCTGTCAACAGCAGGGGACGTCAGGCAGCTTCAAGGCAGCACGAAGGCAGCCTTCCAAGTGGGAAAGCAAGGATAGTTCCAGCAGGCTCCCGTTTCCACGCGCACACTCAGCTTACCTCCCTGTGGTTTCTAACGAGTCCAAAGAGACACAGTTTACCCTGCGTTTGCTTCCCTGAACCAACTCCCCGAAGTAGGGTGTTCTGCGTCAAGTGAACTGCCTCAACCAAGGAATGCCCTGCCACGTTACGCCTCTGGGGCCTGTGGCTATTCCAAAGCCTGCAGGGCCACAGGAAGCACGGGGCTTAAACCGCAGTAAGAACGCAAGCCGACTTTCTCTTGGAGGCAGGGTGACTTCCGGCAGGGGGGTCCTAGATGGAATGCGAGGCCGAAGGTTCTCTCAGGGCAGCTCAGACTAGGGCAAGGCGTAAGACCTCAAAGGCACGTGAGACGTGCCAGAAGTCTGTTCGTGAAAGTGTGGGTTTGGTGGGGAAACGAATCTGCTCCAGGAGAGAGTGCAGGGCGTTTCCCTACACTCGGCGTATAGAGAGCGGCTCCAAAGGGCTCCGGGCCTGGATGTTGCTCGGCAGACCAAGGGGTGCCTGGGAGTGTTCCGTGTTCCAGCCTGGAACAGGGTGCCCCCGCGAGCCTCCCAGGTGTCCAGGAAACTCTACTGCCGTTAAAGACACGCAGAGCAGAGGCTACGGCCTCATGGAAACTGCTGCGCGGCTCCGCTTCTGCACCTCACGTCAGGGCCTTCCCTCCAGGCCTGTGCTCAATCTGGCCGTCCCGTTAGCGACGCAGCATTGCGAGATGCTGACGTTCTCCTCGAGCAGAGTGCCTTCAGGTACGAGGCCCGCGAAGGAGGCAAAGCAGAGTGTTTTCTCACGGCAGCTCTCACAAGGGCGACGACAAATATTTCCTGGGAGCTTCGGACTCACCAGAAATCTGGTCCTGAGGCTGTTGGAGGGCTCTGGAAATGTAGCTCTCCTCAAGGAACGTGCAGAGTGTTGCCCATCACTCGGCACGCACACAGGGCCTCCGAGGGGCAGGGCAGTGGGCCTCGATGTTGCTCAGCCGGACCACGGCGTGGGGGGAGTCTGGAGGTCCTCAGTGACCTTGGAGGGAAATGGATGCACACCCGAGGGGCCTAGGAGTCCTCAAATGGGAAATTCCGTTAAAATAAACCCGAACAGTGAGTAAGAACTCATGGAAACTGCTACATGCCGCCCTTCCTGCCCGGCTACGCAGGGCCTAAACTGGAGGCAAATTCTCACGTTGAGTTTCCCTTTCGTTATGGAGCTTGTCAGGCTAACCACCACCGCGGCTATGGAAGCATCGGGTTGAACGGGAGCAAACTCATTTTCTTCCCAGAAGCATTTCGACCGGGTTTCCAGGCCTGTCAACAGCAGGGGACGTCAGGCAGCTTCAAGGCAGCACGAAGGCAGCCTTCCAAGTGGGAAAGCAAGGATAGTTCCAGCAGGCTCCCGTTTCCACGCGCACACTCAGCTTACCTCCCTGTGGTTTCTAACCAGTCCAAAGAGACACAGTTTACCCTGCGTTTGCTTCCCTGAACCAACTCCCCGCAGTAGGGTGTTCTGCGTCAAGTGAACTGCCTCAACCAAGGAATGCCCTGCCACGTTACGCCTCTGGGGCCTGTGGCTATTCCAAAGCCTGCAGGGCCACAGGAAGCACGGGGCTTAAACCGCAGTAAGAACGCAAGCCGACTTTCTCTTGGAGGCAGGGTGACTTCCGTCAGGGGGGTCCTAGATGGAATGCGAGGCCGAGGGTTCTCTCAGGGCAGCTCAGACTAGGGCAAGGCGTAAGACCTCAAAGGCACGTGAGACGTGCCAGAAGTCTGTTCGTGAAAGTGTGGGTTTGGTGGGGAAACGAATCTGCTCCAGGAGAGAGTGCAGGGCGTTTCCCTACACTCGGCGTATAGAGAGCGGCTCCAAAGCGCTCCGGGCCTGGATGTTGCTCGGCAGAACCAGGGGTGCCTGGGAGTGTTCCGAGTTCCAGCCTGGAACAGGGTGCCGTCGCAAGCCTCCCAGGTGTCCAGGAAACTCTACTGCCGTTAAAGACACGCAGAGCAGAGGCTACGGCCTCACGGAAACTGCTGCGCGGCTCCGCTTCTGCACCTCACGTCAGGGTCTTCCCTCCAGGACTGTGCTCAATCTGGCCGTCCCGTTAGCGACGCAGCATTGCGAGATGCTGACATTCTCCTCGAGCAGAGTGCCTTCAGGTACGAGGCCCGCGAAGGAGGCAAAGCAGAGTGTTTTCTCACGGCAGCTCTCACAAGGGCGACGACAAATATTTCCTGGGAGCTTCGGACTCACCAGAAATCTGGTCCTGAGGCTGTTGAAGGGCTCTGGAAACGTAGCTCTCCTCAAGGAACGTGCAGAGTGTTGCCCAACACTCGGCACGCACACAGGGCCTCCGAGGGGCAGGGCAATGGCCTCGATGTTGCTCAGCCGGACCACGGCGTGGGGGGTGTCTGGAGGTCCTCAGTGACCTTGGAGGGAAATGGATGCACACCCGAGGGGCCTAGGAGTCCTCAAATGGGAAATTCCGTTAAAATAAACCCGAACAGTGACTAAGAACTCATGGAAACTGCTGCATGCCGCCCTTCCTGCCCGGCTTCGCAGGGCCTAAACTGGAGGCAAATTCTCACGTTGAGTTTCCCTTTCGTTCTGGAGCTTGTCAGGCTAACCACCACCGAGGCCATGGAAGCACCGGGTTGAAACGGAGCAAACTCATTTTCTTCCCAGAAGCATTTCGACCGGGTTTCCAGGCCTGTCAACAGCAGGGGACGTCAGGCAGCTGCAAGGCAGCATGAATGCAGCCTTCCAAGTGGGAAAGCAAGGATAGTTCCAGCAGGCTCCCGTTTCCACGCGCACACTCAGCTTACCTCCCTGTGGTTTCTAACCAGTCCAAAGAGACACAGGTTACCCTGCGTTTGCTTCCCTGAAGCAACTCCCCGAAGTAGGGTGTTCTGCGTCAACTGAACTGCATCAACCAAGGAATGCCCTGCCTAGTTACGCCTCTGGGGCCTGTGGCTATTCCAAAGCCTGCAGGGCCACAGGAAGCACGGGGCTTAAACCGCAGTAAGAACGCAAGCCGACTTTCTCTTGGAGGCAGGGTGACTTCCGGCAGGGAGGTCCTAGATGGAATGCGAGGCCGAGGGTTCTCTCAGGGCAGCTCAGACTAGGGCAAGGCGTAAGACCACAAAGGCATGTGAGACGTGCCAGAAGTCTGTTCGTGAATGTGTGGGTTTGGTGGGGAAACGAATCTGCTCCAAGAGAGAGTGCAGGGCGTTTCCCTACACTCGGCGTATAGAGAGCGGCTCCAAAGGGCTCCGGGCCTGGATGTTGCTCGGCAGACCCAGGGGTGCCTGGGAGTGTTCCGAGTTCCAGCCTGGAACAGGGTGCCGTCGCAAGCCTCCCAGGTGTCCTGGAAACTCTACTGCCGTTAAAGACACGCAGAGCAGAGGCTCCGGCCTCACGGAAACTGCTGCGCGGCTCCGCTTCTGCACCTTACATCAGGGCCTTCCCTCCAGGCCTGTGCTCAATCTGGCCGTCCCGTTAGCGACGCAGCATTGCGAGATGCTGACGTTCTCCTCGAGCAGAATGCCTTCAGGTACGAGGCCCGCGAAGCAGGCAAAGCAGAGTGTTTTCTCACGGCAGCTCTCACAAGGGCGACGACAAATATTTCCTGGGAGCTTCGGACTCACCAGAAATCTGGTCCTGAGGCTGTTGGAGGGCTCTGGAAACGTAGCTCTCCTCAAGGAACGTGCAGAGTGTTGCCCAACACTCGGCACGCACACAGGGTCTCCGAGGGTCAGAGCAATGGGCCTCGATGTTGCTCAGCCGGACCACGGCGTGGGGGGTGTCTGGAGGCCCTCAGTGACCTTGGAGGGAAATGGATGCACACCCGAGGGGCCTAGGAGTCCTCAAATGGGAAATTCCGTTAAAATAAACCCGAACAGTGACTAAGAACTCATGGAAACTGCTGCATGCCGCCCTTCCTGCCCGGCTACGCAGGGCCTAAACTGGAGGCAAATTCTCACGTTGAGTTTCCCTTTCGTTCTGGAGCTTGTCAGGCTAACCACCACCGCGGCCATGGAAGCACCGGTTTGAAACGGAGCAAACTCATTTTCTTCCCAGAAGCATTTCGACCGGGTTTCCAGGCCTGTCAACAGCAGGGGACGTCAGGCAGCTTCAAGGCAGCATGTATGCAGCCTTCCAAGTGGGAAAGCAAGGATAGTTCCAGCAGGCTCCCGTTTCCACGCGCACACTCAGCTTACCTCCCTGTGGTTTCTAACCAGTCCAAAGAGACACAGGTTACCCTGCGTTTCCTTCCCTAAACCAACTCCCCGCAGTAGGGTGTTCTGCGTCAAGTGAACTGCCTCAACCAAGGAATGCCCTGCCTAGTTACGCCTCTGGGGCCTGTGGCTATTCCAAAGCCTGCAGGGCCACAGGAAGCACGGGGCTTAAACCGCAGTAAGAACGCAAGCCGACTTTCTCTTGGAGGCAGGGTGACTTCTGGCAGGGGGGTCCTAGATGGAATGCGAGGCCGAGGGTTCTCTCAGGGCAGCTCAGACTAGGGCAAGGCGTAAGACCTCAAAGGCATGTGAGACTTGCCAGAAGTCTGTTCGTGAAAGTGTGGGTTTGGTGGGGAAACGAATCTGCTCCAGGAGAGAGTGCAGGGCGTTTCCCTACACTCGGCGTATAGAGAGCAGCTCCAAAGGGCTCCGGGCCTGGATGTTGCTCGGCAAACCCAGGGGTGCCTGGGAGTACTCCGTGTTCCAGCCTGGAACAGGGTGCCCCCGCGAGCCTCCCAGCTGTCCAGGAAACTCTACTGCCGTTAAAGACACGCAGAGCAGAGGCTCCGGCCTCACGGAAACTGCTGCGCGGCTCCGCTTCTACACCTCACGTCAGGGTCTTCCCTCCAAGCCTGTGCTCAATCTGGCCGTCCCGTTAGCGACGCAGCATTGCGAGATGCTGACGTTCTCCTCGAGCAGAGTGCCTTCAGGTACGAGGCCCGCGAAGGAGGCAAAGCAGAGTGTTTTCTCACGGCAGCTCTCACAAGGGCGACGACAAATATTTCCTGGGAGCTTCGGACTCACCAGAAATCTGGTCCTGAGGCTGTTGGAGGGCTCTGGAAACGTAGCTCTCCTCAAGGAACGTGCAGAGTGTTGCCCAACACTCGGCACGCACACAGGGCCTCCGAGGGGCAGAGCAATGGGCCTCGATGTTGCTCAGCCGGACCACGGCGTGGGGGGTGTCTGGAGGTCCTCAGTGACCTTGGAGGGAAATGGATGCACACCCGAGGGGCCTAGGAGTCCTCAAATGGGAAATTCCGTTAAAATAAACCCGAACAGTGACTAAGAACTCATGAAAACTGCTGCATACCGCCCTTCCTGCCCGGCTTCGCAGGGCCTAAACTGGAGGCAAGTTCTCACGTTGAGTTTCCCTTTCGTTCTGGAGCTTGTCAGGCTAACCACCACCGCGGCTATGGAAGCACCGGGTTGAAACGGAGCAAACTCATTTTCTTCCCAGAAGCATTTCGACCGGGTTTCCAGGCCTGTCAACAGCAGGGGACGTCAGGCAGCTTCAAGGCAGCATGTATGCAGCCTTCCAAGAAGGAAAGCAAGGATAGTTCCAGCAGGCTCCCGTTTCCACACGCACACTCAGCTTACCTCCCTGTGGTTTCTAACCAGTCCAAAGAGACACAGGTTACCCTGCGTTTGCTTCCCTGAACCAACTCCCCGCAGTAGGGTGTTCTGCGTCAAGTGAACTGCCTCAACCAAGGAATGCCCTGCCTAGTTACGCCTCTGGGGCCTGTGGCTATTCCAAAGCCTGCAGGGCCACAGGAAGCACGGGGCTTAAACCGCAGTAAGAACGCAAGCCGACTTTCTCTTGGAGGCAGGGTGACTTCCGGCAGGGGGGTCCTAGATGGAATGCGAGGCCGAGGGTTCTCTCAGGGCAGCTCAGACTAGGGCAAGGCGTAAGACCTCAAAGGCATGTGAGACGTGCCAGAAGTCTGTTCGTGAAAGTGTGGGTTTGGTGGGGAAACGAATCTGCTCCAGGAGTGAGTGCAGGGCGTTTCCCTACACTCGGCGTATAGAGAGCGGCTCCAAAGGGCTCCGGGCCTGGATGTTGCTCGGCAGACCCAGGGGTGCCTGGGAGTACTCCGTGTTCCAGCCTGGAACAGGGTGCCCCCGCGAGCCTCCCAGGTGTCCAGGAAACTCTACTGCCGTTAAAGACACGCAGAGCAGAGGCTCCGGCCTCACGGAAACTGCTGCGCGGCTCCGCTTCTGCACCTCACGTCAGGGCCTTCCCTCCAGGACTGTGCTCAATCTGGCCGTCCCGTTAGCGACGCAGCATTGCGAGATGCTGACGTTCTCCTCGAGCAGAGTGCCTTCAGGTACGAGGCCCGTGAAGCAGGCAAAGCAGAGTGTTTTCTCACGGCAGCTCTCACAAGGGCGACGACAAAGATTTCCTGGGAGCTTCGGACTCACCAGAAATCTGATTCTCAGGACGTGTGAGGGCTCTGGAAATGGAGCTCTCCTCAAGGAACGTGCAGCGTGTTGCCCATCACTCGGCACGCACACAGGGCCTCTGAGGGGCAGAGCAATGGGCCTCGATGTTGCTCAGCCGGACCACGGCGTGGGGGGTGTCTGGAGGTCCTCAGTGACCTTGGAAGGAAATGGATGCACACCCGAGGGGCCTAGGAGTCCTCAAATGGGAAATTCCGTTAAAATAAACCCGAACAGTGACTAAGAACTCATGGAAACTGCTGCATGCCGCCCTTCCTGCCCGGCTACGCAGGGCCTAAACTGGAGGCAAATTCTCACGTTGAGTTTCCCTTTCGTTCTGGAGCTTGTCAGGCTAACCGCCACCACGGCTATGGAAGCAGCGGGTTGAAACGGAGCAAACTCATTTTCTTCCCAGAAGCATTTCGACCGGGTTTCCAGGCCTGTCAACAGCAGGGGACGTCAGGCAGCTTAAAGGCAGCATGAAGGCAGCCTTCCAAGTGGGAAAGCAAGGATAGTTCCAGCAGGCTCCCGTTTCCACGCGCACACTCAGCTTACCTCCCTGTGGTTTCTAACCAGTCCAAAGAGACACATGTTACCCTGCGTTTGCTTCCCTGAACCAACTCCCCGAAGTAGGGTGTTCTGGGTCAAGTGAACTGCCTCAACCAAGGAATGCCCTGCCTAGTTACGCCTCTGGGGCCTTTGGCTATTCCAAAGCCTGCAGTGCCACAGGAAGCACAGGGCTGAAATCGCAGTAAGAACGCAAGCCGACTTTCTCTTGGAGGCAGGGTGACTTCCGGCAGGGGGTCCTAGATGGAATGCGAGGCCGAGGGGTCTCTCAGGGCAGCTCAGACTAGGGCAAGGCGTAAGACCTCAAAGGCATGTGAGACGTGCCAGAAGTCTCTTGGTGAAAGTGTGGCTTTGGTGGGGAAACGAATCTGCTCCAGGAGAGAGTGCAGGGCGTTTCCCTACACTCGGCGTATGGAGAGCGGCTCCAAAGGGCTCCGGGCCTGGATGTTGCTCGGCAGACCCAGGGGTGCCTGGGAGTACTGCGTGTTCCAGCCTGGAACAGGGTGCCCCCGCGAGCCTCCCAGGTGTCCAGGAAACTCTTCTGCCGTTAAAGACACGCAGAGCAGAGGCTACGGCCTCACGGAAACTGCTGCGCGACTCCGCTTCTGAACCTCACGTCAGGGCCTTCCCTCCAGGCCTGTGCTCAATCTGGCCGTCCCGTTAGCGACGCAGCATTGCGAGATGCTGACGTTCTCCTCGAGCAGAGTGCCTTCAGGTACGAGGCCCGCGAAGGAGGCAAAGCAGAGTGTTTTCTCACGGCAGCTCTCACAAGGGCGACGACAAATATTTCCTGGGAGCTTCGGACTCACCAGAAATCTGGTCCTGAGGCTGTTGGAGGGCTCTGGAAATGTAGCTCTCCTCAAGGAACGTGCAGAGTGTTGCCCATCACTCGGCATGCACACAGGACCTCCGAGGGGCAGGGCAATGGGCCTCGATGTTGCTCAGCCGGACCACGGCGTGGGGGGTGTCTGGAGGTCCTCAGTGACCTTGGAGGGAAATGGATGCACACCCGAGGGGCCTAGGAGTCCTCAAATGGGAAATTCCGTTAAAATAAACCCGAACAGTGACTAAGAACTCATGGAAACTGCTGCATGCCGCCCTTCCTGCCCGGCTACGCAGGGCCTAAACTGGAGGCAAATTCTCACGTTGAGTTTCCCTTTCGTTCTGGAGCTTGTCAGGCTAACCACCACCGCGGCTATGGAAGCACCGGGTTGAAACGGAGCAAACTCATTTTCTTCCCAGAAGCATTTCGACCGGGTTTCCAGGCCTGTCAACAGCAGGGGACGTCAGGCAGCTTCAAGGCAGCACGAAGGCAGCCTTCCAAGTGGGAAAGCAAGGATAGTTCCAGCAGGCTCCCGTTTCCACGCGCACACTCAGCTTACCTCCCTGTGGTTTCTAACCAGTCCAAAGAGACACAGGTTACCCTGCGTTTGCTTCCCTGAACCAACTCCCCGAAGTAGGGTGTTCTGCGTCAAGTGAACTGCCTCAAGCAAGGAATGCCCTGCCTAGTTACGCCTCTGGGGCCTGTGGCTATTCCAAAGCCTGCAGGGCCACAGGAAGCACGGGGCTTAAACCGCAGTAAGAACGCAAGCCGACTTTCTCTTGGAGGCAGGATGACTTCCGGCAGGGAGGTCCTAGATGGAATGCGAGGCCGAGGGTTCTCTCAGGGCAGCTCAGACTAGGGCAAGGCGTAAGACCTCAAAGGCATGTGAGACGTGCCAGAAGTGTGTTCGTGAAAGTGTGGGTTTGGTGGGGAAACGAATCTGCTCCAGGAGAGAGTGCAGGGCGTTTCCCTACACTCGGCGTATAGAGAGCGGCTCCAAAGGGCTCCGGGCCTGGATGTTGCTCGGCAGACCCAGGGGTGCCTGGGAGTACTCCGTGTTCCAGCCTGGAACAGGGTGCCCCCGCGAGCCTCCCAGGTATCCAGGAAACTACTGCCGTTAAAGACACGCAGAGCAGAGGCTCCGGCCTCACGGAAACTGCTGCGCGGCTCCGCTTCTGCACCTCACGTCAGGGTCTTCCCTCCAGGCCTGTGCTCAATCTGGCCGTCCCGTTAGCGACGCAGCATTGCGAGATGCTGACGTTCTCCTCGAGCAGAGTGCCTTCAGGTACGAGGCCCGCGAAGGAGGCAAAGCAGAGTGTTTTCTCACGGCAGCTCTCACAAGGGCGACGACAAATATTTCCTGGGAGCTTCGGACTCACCAGAAATCTGGTCCTGAGGCTGTTGGAGGGCTCTGGAAACGTAGCTCTCCTCAAGGAACGTGCAGAGTGTTGCCCAACACTCGGCACGCACACAGGGCCTCCGAGGGGCAGAGCAATGGGCCTCGATGTTGCTCAGCCGGACCACGGCGTGGGGGGTGTCTGGAGGCCCTCAGTGACCTTGGAGGGAAATGGATGCACACCCGAGGGGCCTAGGAGTCCTCAAATGGGAAATTCCGTTAAAATAAACCCGAACAGTGACTAAGAACTCATGGAAACTGCTGCATGCCGCCCTTCCTGCCCGGCTACGCAGGGCCTAAACTGGAGGCAAATTCTCACGTTGAGTTTCCCTTTCGTTCTGGAGCTTGTCAGGCTAACCACCACCGCGGCTATGGAAGCACCGGGTTGAAAGGGAGCAAACTCATTTTCTTCCCAGAAGCATTTCGACCGGGTTTCCAGGCCTGTCAACAGCAGGGGACGTCAGGCAGCTTCAAGGCAGCACGAAGGCAGCCTTCCAAGTGGGAAAGCAAGGATAGTTCCAGCAGGCTCCCGTTTCCACGCGCACACTCAGCTTACCTCCCTGTGGTTTCTAACCAGTCCAAAGAGACACAGGTTACCCTGCGTTTGCTTCCCTGAAGCAACTCCCCGAAGTAGAGTGTTCTGCGTCAACTGAACTGCCTCAACCAAGGAATGCCCTGCCTAGTTACGCCTCTGGGGCCTGTGGCTATTCCAAAGCCTGCAGGGCCACAGGAAGCACGGGGCTTAAACCGCAGTAAGAACGCAAGCCGACTTTCTCTTGGAGGCAGGGTGACTTCCGGCAGGGGGGTCCTAGATGGAATGCGAGGCCGAGGGTTCTCTCAGGGCAGCTCAGACTAGGGCAAGGCGTAAGACCTCAAAGGCATGTGAGACTTGCCAGAAGTCTGTTCGTGAAAGTGTGGGTTTGGTGGGGAAACGAATCTGCTCCAGGAGAGAGTGCAGGGCGTTTCCCTACACTCGGCGTATAGAGAGCAGCTCCAAAGGGCTCCGGGCCTGGATGTTGCTCGGCAAACCCAGGGGTGCCTGGGAGTACTCCGTGTTCCAGCCTGGAACAGGGTGCCCCCGCGAGCCTCCCAGCTGTCCAGGAAACTCTACTGCCGTTAAAGACACGCAGAGCAGAGGCTCCGGCCTCACGGAAACTGCTGCGCGGCTCCGCTTCTGCACCTCACGTCAGGGTCTTCCCTCCAAGCCTGTGCTCAATCTGGCCGTCCCGTTAGCGACGCAGCATTGCGAGATGCTGACGTTCTCCTCGAGCAGAGTGCCTTCAGGTACGAGGCCCGCGAAGGAGGCAAAGCAGAGTGTTTTCTCACGGCAGCTCTCACAAGGGCGACGACAAATATTTCCTGGGAGCTTCGGACTCACCAGAAATCTGGTCCTGAGGCTGTTGGAGGGCTCTGGAAACGTAGCTCTCCTCAAGGAACGTGCAGAGTGTTGCCCAACACTCGGCACGCACACAGGGCCTCCGAGGGGCAGAGCAATGGGCCTCGATGTTGCTCAGCCGGACCACGGCGTGGGGGGTGTCTGGAGGTCCTCAGTGACCTTGGAGGGAAATGGATGCACACCCGAGGGGCCTAGGAGTCCTCAAATGGGAAATTCCGTTAAAATAAACCCGAACAGTGACTAAGAACTCATGAAAACTGCTGCATACCGCCCTTCCTGCCCGGCTTCGCAGGGCCTAAACTGGAGGCAAGTTCTCACGTTGAGTTTCCCTTTCGTTCTGGAGCTTGTCAGGCTAACCACCACCGCGGCTATGGAAGCACCGGGTTGAAACGGAGCAAACTCATTTTCTTCCCAGAAGCATTTCGACCGGGTTTCCAGGCCTGTCAACAGCAGGGGACGTCAGGCAGCTTCAAGGCAGCATGTATGCAGCCTTCCAAGAAGGAAAGCAAGGATAGTTCCAGCAGGCTCCCGTTTCCACACGCACACTCAGCTTACCTCCCTGTGGTTTCTAACCAGTCCAAAGAGACACAGGTTACCCTGCGTTTGCTTCCCTGAACCAACTCCCCGCAGTAGGGTGTTCTGCGTCAAGTGAACTGCCTCAACCAAGGAATGCCCTGCCTAGTTACGCCTCTGGGGCCTGTGGCTATTCCAAAGCCTGCAGGGCCACAGGAAGCACGGGGCTTAAACCGCAGTAAGAACGCAAGCCGACTTTCTCTTGGAGGCAGGGTGACTTCCGGCAGGGGGGTCCTAGATGGAATGCGAGGCCGAGGGTTCTCTCAGGGCAGCTCAGACTAGGGCAAGGCGTAAGACCTCAAAGGCATGTGAGACGTGCCAGAAGTCTGTTCGTGAAAGTGTGGGTTTGGTGGGGAAACGAATCTGCTCCAGGAGTGAGTGCAGGGCGGTTCCCTACACTCGGCGTATAGAGAGCGGCTCCAAAGGGCTCCGGGCCTGGATGTTGCTCGGCAGACCCAGGGGTGCCTGGGAGTACTCCGTGTTCCAGCCTGGAACAGGGTGCCCCCGCGAGCCTCCCAGGTGTCCAGGAAACTCTACTGCCGTTAAAGACACGCAGAGCAGAGGCTCCGGCCTCACGGAAACTGCTGCGCGGCTCCGCTTCTGCACCTCACGTCAGGGCCTTCCCTCCAGGACTGTGCTCAATCTGGCCGTCCCGTTAGCGACGCAGCATTGCGAGATGCTGACGTTCTCCTCGAGCAGAGTGCCTTCAGGTACGAGGCCCGTGAAGCAGGCAAAGCAGAGTGTTTTCTCACGGCAGCTCTCACAAGGGCGACGACAAAGATTTCCTGGGAGCTTCGGACTCACCAGAAATCTGATTCTCAGGACGTGTGAGGGCTCTGGAAATGGAGCTCTCCTCAAGGAACGTGCAGCGTGTTGCCCATCACTCGGCACGCACACAGGGCCTCTGAGGGGCAGAGCAATGGGCCTCGATGTTGCTCAGCCGGACCACGGCGTGGGGCGTGTCTGGAGGTCCTCAGTGACCTTGGAAGGAAATGGATGCACACCCGAGGGGCCTAGGAGTCCTCAAATGGGAAATTCCGTTAAAATAAACCCGAACAGTGACTAAGAACTCATGGAAACTGCTGCATGCCGCCCTTCCTGCCCGGCTACGCAGGGCCTAAACTGGAGGCAAATTCTCACGTTGAGTTTCCCTTTCGTTCTGGAGCTTGTCAGGCTAACCGCCACCACGGCTATGGAAGCAGCGGGTTGAAACGGAGCAAACTCATTTTCTTCCCAGAAGCATTTCGACCGGGTTTCCAGGCCTGTCAACAGCAGGGGACGTCAGGCAGCTTCAAGTCAGCATGAATGCAGCCTTCCAAGTGGGAAAGCAAGGATAGTTCCAGCAGGCTCCCGTTTCCACGCGCACACTCAGCTTACCTCCCTGTGGTTTCTAACCAGTCCAAAGAGACACATGTTACCCTGCGTTTGCTTCCCTGAACCAACTCCCCGAAGTAGGGTGTTCTGGGTCAAGTGAACTGCCTCAACCAAGGAATGCCCTGCCTAGTTACGCCTCTGGGGCCTTTGGCTATTCCAAAGCCTGCAGTGCCACAGGAAGCACAGGGCTGAAATCGCAGTAAGAACGCAAGCCGACTTTCTCTTGGAGGCAGGGTGACTTCCGGCAGGGGGTCCTAGATGGAATGCGAGGCCGAGGGGTCTCTCAGGGCAGCTCAGACTAGGGCAAGGCGTAAGACCTCAAAGGCATGTGAGACGTGCCAGAAGTGTGTTCGTGAAAGTGTGGGTTTGGTGGGGAAACGAATCTGCTCCAGGAGAGAGTGCAGGGCGTTTCCCTACACTCGGCGTATAGAGAGCGGCTCCAAAGGGCTCCGGGCCTGGATGTTGCTCGGCAGACCCAGGGGTGCCTGGGAGTACTCCGTGTTCCAGCCTGGAACAGGGTGCCCCCGCGAGCCTCCCAGGTATCCAGGAAACTACTGCCGTTAAAGACACGCAGAGCAGAGGCTCCGGCCTCACGGAAACTGCTGCGCGGCTCCGCTTCTGCACCTCACGTCAGGGTCTTCCCTCCAGGCCTGTGCTCAATCTGGCCGTCCCGTTAGCGACGCAGCATTGCGAGATGCTGACGTTCTCCTCGAGCAGAGTGCCTTCAGGTACGAGGCCCGTGAAGGAGGCAAAGCAGAGTGTTTTCTCACGGCAGCTCTCACAAGGGCGACGACAAATATTTCCTGGGAGCTTCGGACTCACCAGAAATCTGGTCCTGAGGCTGTTGGAGGGCTCTGGAAACGTAGCTCTCCTCAAGGAACGTGCAGAGTGTTGCCCAACACTCGGCACGCACACAGGGCCTCCGAGGGGCAGAGCAATGGGCCTCGATGTTGCTCAGCCGGACCACGGCGTGGGGGGTGTCTGGAGGTCCTCAGTGACCTTGGAGGGAAATGGATGCACACCCGAGGGGCCTAGGAGTCCTCAAATGGGAAATTCCGTTAAAATAAACCCGAACAGTGACTAAGAACTCATGGAAACTGCTGCATGCCGCCCTTCCTGCCCGGCTACGCAGGGCCTAAACTGGAGGCAAATTCTCACGTTGAGTTTCCCTTTCGTTCTGGAGCTTGTCAGGCTAACCACCACCGCGGCTATGGAAGCACCGGGTTGAAACGGAGCAAACTCATTTTCTTCCCAGAAGCATTTCGACCGGGTTTCCAGGCCTGTCAACAGCAGGGGACGTCAGGCAGCTTCAAGGCAGCACGAAGGCAGCCTTCCAAGTGGGAAAGCAAGGATAGTTCCAGCAGGCTCCCGTTTCCACGCGCACACTCAGCTTACCTCCCTGTGGTTTCTAACCAGTCCAAAGAGACACAGGTTACCCTGCGTTTGCTTCCCTGAACCAACTCCCCGAAGTAGGGTGTTCTGCGTCAAGTGAACTGCCTCAAGCAAGGAATGCCCTGCCTAGTTACGCCTCTGGGGCCTGTGGCTATTCCAAAGCCTGCAGGGCCACAGGAAGCACGGGGCTTAAACCGCAGTAAGAACGCAAGCCGACTTTCTCTTGGAGGCAGGATGACTTCCGGCAGGGAGGTCCTAGATGGAATGCGAGGCCGAGGGTTCTCTCAGGGCAGCTCAGACTAGGGCAAGGCGTAAGACCTCAAAGGCATGTGAGACGTGCCAGAAGTGTGTTCGTGAAAGTGTGGGTTTGGTGGGGAAACGAATCTGCTCCAGGAGAGAGTGCAGGGCGTTTCCCTACACTCGGCGTATAGAGAGCGGCTCCAAAGGGCTCCGGGCCTGGATGTTGCTCGGCAGACCCAGGGGTGCCTGGGAGTACTCCGTGTTCCAGCCTGGAACAGGGTGCCCCCGCGAGCCTCCCAGGTATCCAGGAAACTACTGCCGTTAAAGACACGCAGAGCAGAGGCTCCGGCCTCACGGAAACTGCTGCGCGGCTCCGCTTCTGCACCTCACGTCAGGGTCTTCCCTCCAGGCCTGTGCTCAATCTGGCCGTCCCGTTAGCGACGCAGCATTGCGAGATGCTGACGTTCTCCTCGAGCAGAGTGCCTTCAGGTACGAGGCCCGCGAAGGAGGCAAAGCAGAGTGTTTTCTCACGGCAGCTCTCACAAGGGCGACGACAAATATTTCCTGGGAGCTTCGGACTCACCAGAAATCTGGTCCTGAGGCTGTTGGAGGGCTCTGGAAACGTAGCTCTCCTCAAGGAACGTGCAGAGTGTTGCCCAACACTCGGCACGCACACAGGGCCTCCGAGGGGCAGAGCAATGGGCCTCGATGTTGCTCAGCCGGACCACGGCGTGGGGGGTGTCTGGAGGCCCTCAGTGACCTTGGAGGGAAATGGATGCACACCCGAGGGGCCTAGGAGTCCTCAAATGGGAAATTCCGTTAAAATAAACCCGAACAGTGACTAAGAACTCATGGAAACTGCTGCATGCCGCCCTTCCTGCCCGGCTACGCAGGGCCTAAACTGGAGGCAAATTCTCACGTTGAGTTTCCCTTTCGTTCTGGAGCTTGTCAGGCTAACCACCACCGCGGCTATGGAAGCACCGGGTTGAAAGGGAGCAAACTCATTTTCTTCCCAGAAGCATTTCGACCGGGTTTCCAGGCCTGTCAACAGCAGGGGACGTCAGGCAGCTTCAAGGCAGCACGAAGGCAGCCTTCCAAGTGGGAAAGCAAGGATAGTTCCAGCAGGCTCCCGTTTCCACGCGCACACTCAGCTTACCTCCCTGTGGTTTCTAACCAGTCCAAAGAGACACAGGTTACCCTGCGTTTGCTTCCCTGAAGCAACTCCCCGAAGTAGAGTGTTCTGCGTCAACTGAACTGCCTCAACCAAGGAATGCCCTGCCTAGTTACGCCTCTGGGGCCTGTGGCTATTCCAAAGCCTGCAGGGCCACAGGAAGCACGGGGCTTAAACCGCAGTAAGAACGCAAGCCGACTTTCTCTTGGAGGCAGGGTGACTTCCGGCAGGGGGGTCCTAGATGGAATGCGAGGCCGAGGGTTCTCTCAGGGCAGCTCAGACTAGGGCAAGGCGTAAGACCTCAAAGGCATGTGAGACTTGCCAGAAGTCTGTTCGTGAAAGTGTGGGTTTGGTGGGGAAACGAATCTGCTCCAGGAGAGAGTGCAGGGCGTTTCCCTACACTCGGCGTATAGAGAGCAGCTCCAAAGGGCTCCGGGCCTGGATGTTGCTCGGCAAACCCAGGGGTGCCTGGGAGTACTCCGTGTTCCAGCCTGGAACAGGGTGCCCCCGCGAGCCTCCCAGCTGTCCAGGAAACTCTACTGCCGTTAAAGACACGCAGAGCAGAGGCTCCGGCCTCACGGAAACTGCTGCGCGGCTCCGCTTCTGCACCTCACGTCAGGGTCTTCCCTCCAAGCCTGTGCTCAATCTGGCCGTCCAATTAGCGACGCAGCATTGCGAGATGCTGACGTTCTCCTCGAGCAGAGTGCCTTCAGGTACGAGGCCCGCGAAGGAGGCAAAGCAGAGTGTTTTCTCACGGCAGCTCTCACAAGGGCGACGACAAATATTTCCTGGGAGCTTCGGACTAACCAGAAATCTGGTCCTGAGGCTGTTGGAGGGCTCTGGAAACGTAGCTCTCCTCAAGGAACGTGCAGAGTGTTGCCCAACACTCGGCACGCACACAGGGCCTCCGAGGGGCAGAGCAATGGGCCTCGATGTTGCTCAGCCGGACCACGGCGTGGGGGGTGTCTGGAGGTCCTCAGTGACCTTGGAGGGAAATGGATGCACACCCGAGGGGCCTAGGAGTCCTCAAATGGGAAATTCCGTTAAAATAAACCCGAACAGTGACTAAGAACTCATGAAACCTGCTGCATACCGCCCTTCCTGCCCGGCTTCGCAGGGCCTAAACTGGAGGCAAGTTCTCACGTTGAGTTTCCCTTTCGTTCTGGAGCTTGTCAGGCTAACCACCACCGCGGCTATGGAAGCACCGGGTTGAAACGGAGCAAACTCATTTTCTTCCCAGAAGCATTTCGACCGGGTTTCCAGGCCTGTCAACAGCAGGGGACGTCAGGCAGCTTCAAGGCAGCATGTATGCAGCCTTCCAAGAAGGAAAGCAAGGATAGTTCCAGCAGGCTCCCGTTTCCACACGCACACTCAGCTTACCTCCCTGTGGTTTCTAACCAGTCCAAAGAGACACAGGTTACCCTGCGTTTGCTTCCCTGAACCAACTCCCCGCAGTAGGGTGTTCTGCGTCAAGTGAACTGCCTCAACCAAGGAATGCCCTGCCTAGTTACGCCTCTGGGGCCTGTGGCTATTCCAAAGCCTGCAGGGCCACAGGAAGCACGGGGCTTAAACCGCAGTAAGAACGCAAGCCGACTTTCTCTTGGAGGCAGGGTGACTTCCGGCAGGGGGGTCCTAGATGGAATGCGAGGCCGAGGGTTCTCTCAGGGCAGCTCAGACTAGGGCAAGGCGTAAGACCTCAAAGGCATGTGAGACGTGCCAGAAGTCTGTTCGTGAAAGTGTGGGTTTGGTGGGGAAACGAATCTGCTCCAGGAGTGAGTGCAGGGCGGTTCCCTACACTCGGCGTATAGAGAGCGGCTCCAAAGGGCTCCGGGCCTGGATGTTGCTCGGCAGACCCAGGGGTGCCTGGGAGTACTCCGTGTTCCAGCCTGGAACAGGGTGCCCCCGCGAGCCTCCCAGGTGTCCAGGAAACTCTACTGCCGTTAAAGACACGCAGAGCAGAGGCTCCGGCCTCACGGAAACTGCTGCGCGGCTCCGCTTCTGCACCTCACGTCAGGGCCTTCCCTCCAGGACTGTGCTCAATCTGGCCGTCCCGTTAGCGACGCAGCATTGCGAGATGCTGACGTTCTCCTCGAGCAGAGTGCCTTCAGGTACGAGGCCCGTGAAGCAGGCAAAGCAGAGTGTTTTCTCACGGCAGCTCTCACAAGGGCGACGACAAAGATTTCCTGGGAGCTTCGGACTCACCAGAAATCTGATTCTCAGGACGTGTGAGGGCTCTGGAAATGGAGCTCTCCTCAAGGAACGTGCAGCGTGTTGCCCATCACTCGGCACGCACACAGGGCCTCTGAGGGGCAGAGCAATGGGCCTCGATGTTGCTCAGCCGGACCACGGCGTGGGGCGTGTCTGGAGGTCCTCAGTGACCTTGGAAGGAAATGGATGCACACCCGAGGGGCCTAGGAGTCCTCAAATGGGAAATTCCGTTAAAATAAACCCGAACAGTGACTAAGAACTCATGGAAACTGCTGCATGCCGCCCTTCCTGCCCGGCAACGCAGGGCCTAAACTGGAGGCAAATTCTCACGTTGAGTTTCCCTTTCGTTCTGGAGCTTGTCAGGCTAACCGCCACCACGGCTATGGAAGCAGCGGGTTGAAACGGAGCAAACTCATTTTCTTCCCAGAAGCATTTCGACCGGGTTTCCAGGCCTGTCAACAGCAGGGGACGTCAGGCAGCTTCAAGTCAGCATGAATGCAGCCTTCCAAGTGGGAAAGCAAGGATAGTTCCAGCAGGCTCCCGTTTCCACGCGCACACTCAGCTTACCTCCCTGTGGTTTCTAACCAGTCCAAAGAGACACATGTTACCCTGCGTTTGCTTCCCTGAACCAACTCCCCGAAGTAGGGTGTTCTGGGTCAAGTGAACTGCCTCAACCAAGGAATGCCCTGCCTAGTTACGCCTCTGGGGCCTTTGGCTATTCCAAAGCCTGCAGTGCCACAGGAAGCACAGGGCTGAAATCGCAGTAAGAACGCAAGCCGACTTTCTCTTGGAGGCAGGGTGACTTCCGGCAGGGGGTCCTAGATGGAATGCGAGGCCGAGGGGTCTCTCAGGGCAGCTCAGACTAGGGCAAGGCGTAAGACCTCAAAGGCATGTGAGACGTGCCAGAAGTCTCTTGGTGAAAGTGTGGCTTTGGTGGGGAAACGAATCTGCTCCAGGAGAGAGTGCAGGGCGTTTCCCTACACTCGGCGTATGGAGAGCGGCTCCAAAGGGCTCCGGGCCTGGATGTTGCTCGGCAGACCCAGGGGTGCCTGGGAGTACTGCGTGTTCCAGCCTGGAACAGGGTGCCCCCGCGAGCCTCCCAGGTGTCCAGGAAACTCTTCTGCCGTTAAAGACACGCAGAGCAGAGGCTACGGCCTCACGGAAACTGCTGCGCGACTCCGCTTCTGAACCTCACGTCAGGGCCTTCCCTCCAGGCCTGTGCTCAATCTGGCCGTCCCGTTAGCGACGCAGCATTGCGAGATGCTGACGTTCTCCTCGAGCAGAGTGCCTTCAGGTACGAGGCCCGCGAAGGAGGCAAAGCAGAGTGTTTTCTCACGGCAGCTCTCACAAGGGCGACGACAAATATTTCCTGGGAGCTTCGGACTCACCAGAAATCTGGTCCTGAGGCTGTTGGAGGGCTCTGGAAACGTAGCTCTCCTCAAGGAACGTGCAGAGTGTTGCCCATCACTCGGCATGCACACAGGGCCTCCGAGGGGCAGGGCAATGGGCCTCGATGTTGCTCAGCCGGACCACGGCGTGGGGGGTGTCTGGAGGTCCTCAGTGACCTTGGAGGGAAATGGATGCACACCCGAGGGGCCTAGGAGTCCTCAAATGGGAAATTCCGTTAAAATAAACCCGAACAGTGACTAAGAACTCATGGAAACTGCTGCATGCCGCCCTTCCTGCCCGGCTACGCAGGGCCTAAACTGGAGGCAAATTCTCACGTTGAGTTTCCCTTTCGTTCTGGAGCTTGTCAGGCTAACCACCACCGCGGCTATGGAAGCACCGGGTTGAAACGGAGCAAACTCATTTTCTTCCCAGAAGCATTTCGACCGGGTTTCCAGGCCTGTCAACAGCAGGGGACGTCAGGCAGCTTCAAGGCAGCACGAAGGCAGCCTTCCAAGTGGGAAAGCAAGGATAGTTCCAGCAGGCTCCCGTTTCCACGCGCACACTCAGCTTACCTCCCTGTGGTTTCTAACCAGTCCAAAGAGACACAGGTTACCCTGCGTTTGCTTCCCTGAACCAACTCCCCGAAGTAGGGTGTTCTGCGTCAAGTGAACTGCCTCAAGCAAGGAATGCCCTGCCTAGTTACGCCTCTGGGGCCTGTGGCTATTCCAAAGCCTGCAGGGCCACAGGAAGCACGGGGCTTAAACCGCAGTAAGAACGCAAGCCGACTTTCTCTTGGAGGCAGGATGACTTCCGGCAGGGAGGTCCTAGATGGAATGCGAGGCCGAGGGTTCTCTCAGGGCAGCTCAGACTAGGGCAAGGCGTAAGACCTCAAAGGCATGTGAGACGTGCCAGAAGTGTGTTCGTGAAAGTGTGGGTTTGGTGGGGAAACGAATCTGCTCCAGGAGAGAGTGCAGGGCGTTTCCCTACACTCGGCGTATAGAGAGCGGCTCCAAAGGGCTCCGGGCCTGGATGTTGCTCGGCAGACCCAGGGGTGCCTGGGAGTACTCCGTGTTCCAGCCTGGAACAGGGTGCCCCCGCGAGCCTCCCAGGTATCCAGGAAACTACTGCCGTTAAAGACACGCAGAGCAGAGGCTCCGGCCTCACGGAAACTGCTGCGCGGCTCCGCTTCTGCACCTCACGTCAGGGTCTTCCCTCCAGGCCTGTGCTCAATCTGGCCGTCCCGTTAGCGACGCAGCATTGCGAGATGCTGACGTTCTCCTCGAGCAGAGTGCCTTCAGGTACGAGGCCCGCGAAGGAGGCAAAGCAGAGTGTTTTCTCACGGCAGCTCTCACAAGGGCGACGACAAATATTTCCTGGGAGCTTCGGACTCACCAGAAATCTGGTCCTGAGGCTGTTGGAGGGCTCTGGAAACGTAGCTCTCCTCAAGGAACGTGCAGAGTGTTGCCCAACACTCGGCACGCACACAGGGCCTCCGAGGGGCAGAGCAATGGGCCTCGATGTTGCTCAGCCGGACCACGGCGTGGGGGGTGTCTGGAGGCCCTCAGTGACCTTGGAGGGAAATGGATGCACACCCGAGGGGCCTAGGAGTCCTCAAATGGGAAATTCCGTTAAAATAAACCCGAACAGTGACTAAGAACTCATGGAAACTGCTGCATGCCGCCCTACCTGCCCGGCTACGCAGGGCCTAAACTGGAGGCAAATTCTCACGTTGAGTTTCCCTTTCGTTCTGGAGCTTGTCAGGCTAACCACCACCGCGGCTATGGAAGCACCGGGTTGAAACGGAGCAAACTCATTTTCTTCCCAGAAGCATTTCGACCGGGTTTCCAGGCCTGTCAACAGCAGGGGACGTCAGGCAGCTTCAAGGCAGCACGAATGCAGAATTCCAAGTGGGAAAGCAAGGATAGTTCCAGCAGGATCCCGTTTCCACGCGCACACTCAGCTTACCTCCCTGTGGTTTCTAACCAGTCCAAAGAGACACAGGTTACCCTGCGTTTGCTTCCCTGAACCAACTCCCCGCAGAAGGGTGTTCTGCGTCAAGTGAACTGCCTCAACCAAGGAATGCCCTGCCTAGTTACGCCTCTGGGGCCTGTGGCTATTCCAAAGCCTGCAGGGCCACAGGAAGCACGGGGCTTAAACCGCAGTAAGAACGCAAGCCGACTTTCTCTTGGAGGCAGGGTGACTTCCGGCAGGGCGGTCCTAGATGGAATGCGAGGCCGAGGGTTCTCTCAGGGCAGCTCAGACTAGGGCAAGGCGTAAGACCTCAAAGGCATGTGAGACGTGCCAGAAGTCTGTTCGTGAAAGTGTGGGTTTGGTGGGGAAACGAATCTGCTCCAGGAGAGAGTGCAGGGCGTTTCCCTACACTCGGCGTATGGAGAGCGGCTCCAAAGGGCTCCGGGCCTGGATGTTGCTCGGCAGACCCAGGGGTGCCTGGGAGTACTGCGTGTTCCAGCCTGGAAGAGGGTGCCCCCGCGAGCCTCCCAGGTGTCCAGGAAACTCTACTGCCGTTAAAGACACGCAGAGCAGAGGCTACGGCCTCACGGAAACTGCTGCGCGACTCCGCTTCTGAACCTCACGTCAGGGCCTTCCCTCCAGGCCTGTGCTCAATCTGGCCGTCCCGTTAGCGACGCAGCATTGCGAGATGCTGACGTTCTCCTCGAGCAGAGTGCCTTCAGGTACGAGGCCCGCGAAGGAGGCAAAGCAGAGTGTTTTCTCACGGCAGCTCTCACAAGGGCGACGACAAATATTTCCTGGGAGCTTCGGACTCACCAGAAATCTGGTCCTGAGGCTGTTGGAGGGCTCTGGAAATGTAGCTCTCCTCAAGGAACGTGCAGAGTGTTGCCCATCACTCGGCATGCACACAGGGCCTCCGAGGGGCAGGGCAATGGGCCTCGATGTTGCTCAGCCGGACCACGGCGTGGGGGGTGTCTGGAGGTCCTCAGTGACCTTGGAGGGAAATGGATGCACACCCGAGGGGCCTAGGAGTCCTCAAATGGGAAATTCCGTTAAAATAAACCCGAACAGTGACTAAGAACTCATGGAAACTGCTGCATGCCGCCCTTCCTGCCCGGCTACGCAGGGCCTAAACTGGAGGCAAATTCTCACGTTGAGTTTCCCTTTCGTTCTGGAGCTTGTCAGGCTAACCACCACCGCGGCTATGGAAGCACCGGGTTGAAAGGGAGCAAACTCATTTTCTTCCCAGAAGCATTTCGACCGGGTTTCCAGGCCTGTCAACAGCAGGGGACGTCAGGCAGCTTCAAGGCAGCACGAAGGCAGCCTTCCAAGTGGGAAAGCAAGGATAGTTCCAGCAGGCTCCCGTTTCCACGCGCACACTCAGCTTACCTCCCTGTGGTTTCTAACCAGTCCAAAGAGACACAGGTTACCCTGCGTTTGCTTCCCTGAACCAACTCCCCGAAGTAGGGTGTTCTGCGTCAAGTGAACTGCCTCAAGCAAGGAATGCCCTGCCTAGTTACGCCTCTGGGGCCTGTGGCTATTCCAAAGCCTGCAGGGCCACAGGAAGCACGGGGCTTAAACCGCAGTAAGAACGCAAGCCGACTTTCTCTTGGAGGCAGGATGACTTCCGGCAGGGAGGTCCTAGATGGAATGCGAGGCCGAGGGTTCTCTCAGGGCAGCTCAGACTAGGGCAAGGCGTAAGACCTCAAAGGAATGTGAGACGTGCCAGAAGTGTGTTCGTGAAAGTGTGGGTTTGGTGGGGAAACGAATCTGCTCCAGGAGAGAGTGCAGGGCGTTTCCCTACACTCGGCGTATAGAGAGCGGCTCCAAAGGGCTCCGGGCCTGGATGTTGCTCGGCAGACCCAGGGGTGCCTGGGAGTACTCCGTGTTCCAGCCTGGAACAGGGTTCCCCCGCGAGCCTCCCAGGTATCCAGGAAACTACTGCCGTTAAAGACACGCAGAGCAGAGGCTCCGGCCTCACGGAAACTGCTGCGCGGCTCCGCTTCTGCACCTCACGTCAGGGTCTTCCCTCCAGGCCTGTGCTCAATCTGGCCGTCCCGTTAGCGACGCAGCATTGCGAGATGCTGACGTTCTCCTCGAGCAGAGTGCCTTCAGGTACGAGGCCCGCGAAGGAGGCAAAGCAGAGTGTTTTCTCACGGCAGCTCTCACAAGGGCGACGACAAATATTTCCTGGGAGCTTCGGACTCACCAGAAATCTGGTCCTGAGGCTGTTGGAGGGCTCTGGAAACGTAGCTCTCCTCAAGGAACGTGCAGAGTGTTGCCCAACACTCGGCACGCACACAGGGCCTCCGAGGGGCAGAGCAATGGGCCTCGATGTTGCTCAGCCGGACCACGGCGTGGGGGGTGTCTGGAGGCCCTCAGTGACCTTGGAGGGAAATGGATGCACACCCGAGGGGCCTAGGAGTCCTCAAATGGGAAATTCCGTTAAAATAAACCCGAACAGTGACTAAGAACTCATGGAAACTGCTGCATGCCGCCCTTCCTGCCCGGCTACGCAGGGCCTAAACTGGAGGCAAATTCTCACGTTGAGTTTCCCTTTCGTTCTGGAGCTTGTCAGGCTAACCACCACCGCGGCTATGGAAGCACCGGGTTGAAAGGGAGCAAACTCATTTTCTTCCCAGAAGCATTTCGACCGGGTTTCCAGGCCTGTCAACAGCAGGGGACGTCAGGCAGCTTCAAGGCAGCACGAAGGCAGCCTTCCAAGTGGGAAAGCAAGGATAGTTCCAGCAGGCTCCCGTTTCCACGCGCACACTCAGCTTACCTCCCTGTGGTTTCTAACCAGTCCAAAGAGACACAGTTTACGCTGCGTTTGCTTCCCTGAACCAACTCCCCGAAGTAGGGTGTTCTGCGTCAAGTGAACTGCCTCAACCAAGGAATGCCCTGCCACGTTACGCCTCTGGGGCCTGTGGCTATTCCAAAGCCTGCAGGGCCACAGGAAGCACGGGGCTTAAACCGCAGTAAGAACGCAAGCCGACTTTCTCTTGGAGGCAGGGTGACTTCCGGCAGGGAGGTCCTAGATGGAATGCGAGGCCGAGGGTTCTCTCAGGGCAGCTCAGACTAGGGCAAGGCGTAAGACCTCAAAGGCACGTGAGACGTGCCAGAAGTCTGTTCGTGAAAATGTGGGTTTGGTGGGGAAACGAATCTGCTCCAGGAGAGAGTGCAGGGCGTTTCCCTACACTCGGCGTATAGAGAGCGGCTCCAAAGGGCTCCGGGCCTGGATGTTGCTCGGCAGACCCAGGGGTGCCTGGGAGTGTTCCGTGTTCCAGCCTGGAACAGGGTGCCCCCGCGAGCCTCCCAGGTGTCCAGGAAACTCTACTGCCGTTAAAGACACGCAGAGCAGAGGCTACGACCTCACGGAAACTGCTGCGCGGCTCCGCTTCTGCACCTCACGTCAGGGCCTTCCCTCCAGGCCTGTGCTCAATCTGGCCGTCCCGTTAGCGACGCAGCATTGCGAGATGCTGACGTTCTCCTCGAGCAGAGTGCCTTCAGGTACGAGGCCCGTGAAGGAGGCAAAGCAGAGTGTTTTCTCACGGCAGCTCTCACAAGGGCGACGACAAAGATTTCCTGGGAGCTTCGGACTCACCAGAAATCTGGTCCTGAGGCTGTTGGAGGGCTCTGGAAACGTAGCTCTCCTCAAGGAACGTGCAGAGTGTTGCCCATCACTCGGCACGCACACAGGGCCTCCGAGGGGCAGGGCAATGGGCCTCGATGTTGCTCAGCCGGACCACGGCGTGGGGGGTGTCTGGAGGTCCTCAGTGACCTTGGAGGGAAATGGATGCACACCCGAGGGGCCTAGGAGTCCTCAAATGGGAAATTCCGTTAAAATAAACCCGAACAGTGACTAAGAACTCATGGAAACTGCTGCATGCCGCCCTTCCTGCCCGGCTACGCAGGGCCTAAACTGGAGGCAAATTCTCACGTTGAGTTTCCCTTTCGTTCTGGAGCTTGTCAGGCTAACCACCACCGCGGCTATGGAAGCACCGGGTTGAAACGGAGCAAACTCATTTTCTTCCCAGAAGCATTTCGACCGGGTTTCCAGGCCTGTCAACAGCAGGGGACGTCAGGCAGCTTCAAGGCAGCACGAAGGCAGCCTTCCAAGTGGGAAAGCAAGGATAGTTCCAGCAGGCTCCCGTTTCCACGCGCACACTCAGCTTACCTCCCTGTGGTTTCTAACCAGTCCAAAGAGACACAGGTTACCCTGCGTTTGCTTCCCTGAACCAACTCCCCGCAGTAGGGTGTTCTGCGTCAAGTGAACTGCCTCAACCAAGGAATGCCCTGCCTAGTTACGCCTCTGGGGCCTGTGGCTATTCCAAAGCCTGCAGGGCCACAGGAAGCACGGGGCTTAAACCGCAGTAAGAACGCAAGCCGACTTTCTCTTGGAGGCAGGATGACTTCCGGCAGGGGGGTCCTAGATGGAATGCGAGGCCGAGGGTTCTCTCAGGGCAGCTCAGACTAGGGCAAGGGGTAAGACCTCAAAGGCATGTGAGACGTGCCAGAAGTCTGTTCGTGAATGTGTGGGTTTGGTGGGGAAACGAATCTGCTCCAGGAGAGAGTGCAGGGCGTTTCCCTACACTCGGCGTATAGAGAGCGGCTCCAAAGGGCTCCGGGCCTGGATGTTGCTCGGCAGACCCAGGGGTGCCTGGGAGTACTCCGTGTTCCAGCCTGGAACAGGGTTCCCCCGCGAGCCTCCCAGGTATCCAGGAAACTACTGCCGTTAAAGACACGCAGAGCAGAGGCTCCGGCCTCACGGAAACTGCTGCGCGGCTCCGCTTCTGCACCTCACGTCAGGGTCTTCCCTCCAGGCCTGTGCTCAATCTGGCCGTCCCGTTAGCGACGCAGCATTGCGAGATGCTGACGTTCTCCTCGAGCAGAGTGCCTTCAGGTACGAGGCCCGCGAAGGAGGCAAAGCAGAGTGTTTTCTCACGGCAGCTCTCACAAGGGCGACGACAAATATTTCCTGGGAGCTTCGGACTCACCAGAAATCTGGTCCTGAGGCTGTTGGAGGGCTCTGGAAACGTAGCTCTCCTCAAGGAACGTGCAGAGTGTTGCCCAACACTCGGCACGCACACAGGGCCTCCGAGGGGCAGAGCAATGGGCCTCGATGTTGCTCAGCCGGACCACGGCGTGGGGGGTGTCTGGAGGCCCTCAGTGACCTTGGAGGGAAATGGATGCACACCCGAGGGGCCTAGGAGTCCTCAAATGGGAAATTCCGTTAAAATAAACCCGAACAGTGACTAAGAACTCATGGAAACTGCTGCATGCCGCCCTTCCTGCCCGGCTACGCAGGGCCTAAACTGGAGGCAAATTCTCACGTTGAGTTTCCCTTTCGTTCTGGAGCTTGTCAGGCTAACCACCACCGCGGCTATGGAAGCACCGGGTTGAAAGGGAGCAAACTCATTTTCTTCCCAGAAGCATTTCGACCGGGTTTCCAGGCCTGTCAACAGCAGGGGACGTCAGGCAGCTTCAAGGCAGCACGAAGGCAGCCTTCCAAGTGGGAAAGCAAGGATAGTTCCAGCAGGCTCCCGTTTCCACGCGCACACTCAGCTTACCTCCCTGTGGTTTCTAACCAGTCCAAAGAGACACAGTTTACGCTGCGTTTGCTTCCCTGAACCAACTCCCCGAAGTAGGGTGTTCTGCGTCAAGTGAACTGCCTCAACCAAGGAATGCCCTGCCACGTTACGCCTCTGGGGCCTGTGGCTATTCCAAAGCCTGCAGGGCCACAGGAAGCACGGGGCTTAAACCGCAGTAAGAACGCAAGCCGACTTTCTCTTGGAGGCAGGGTGACTTCCGGCAGGGAGGTCCTAGATGGAATGCGAGGCCGAGGGTTCTCTCAGGGCAGCTCAGACTAGGGCAAGGCGTAAGACCTCAAAGGCACGTGAGACGTGCCAGAAGTCTGTTCGTGAAAATGTGGGTTTGGTGGGGAAACGAATCTGCTCCAGGAGAGAGTGCAGGGCGTTTCCCTACACTCGGCGTATAGAGAGCGGCTCCAAAGGGCTCCGGGCCTGGATGTTGCTCGGCAGACCCAGGGGTGCCTGGGAGTGTTCCGTGTTCCAGCCTGGAACAGGGTGCCCCCGCGAGCCTCCCAGGTGTCCAGGAAACTCTACTGCCGTTAAAGACACGCAGAGCAGAGGCTACGACCTCACGGAAACTGCTGCGCGGCTCCGCTTCTGCACCTCACGTCAGGGCCTTCCCTCCAGGCCTGTGCTCAATCTGGCCGTCCCGTTAGCGACGCAGCATTGCGAGATGCTGACGTTCTCCTCGAGCAGAGTGCCTTCAGGTACGAGGCCCGTGAAGGAGGCAAAGCAGAGTGTTTTCTCACGGCAGCTCTCACAAGGGCGACGACAAAGATTTCCTGGGAGCTTCGGACTCACCAGAAATCTGGTCCTGAGGCTGTTGGAGGGCTCTGGAAACGTAGCTCTCCTCAAGGAACGTGCAGAGTGTTGCCCATCACTCGGCACGCACACAGGGCCTCCGAGGGGCAGGGCAATGGGCCTCGATGTTGCTCAGCCGGACCACGGCGTGGGGGGTGTCTGGAGGTCCTCAGTGACCTTGGAGGGAAATGGATGCACACCCGAGGGGCCTAGGAGTCCTCAAATGGGAAATTCCGTTAAAATAAACCCGAACAGTGACTAAGAACTCATGGAAACTGCTGCATGCCGCCCTTCCTGCCCGGCTACGCAGGGCCTAAACTGGAGGCAAATTCTCACGTTGAGTTTCCCTTTCGTTCTGGAGCTTGTCAGGCTAACCACCACCGCGGCTATGGAAGCACCGGGTTGAAACGGAGCAAACTCATTTTCTTCCCAGAAGCATTTCGACCGGGTTTCCAGGCCTGTCAACAGCAGGGGACGTCAGGCAGCTTCAAGGCAGCACGAAGGCAGCCTTCCAAGTGGGAAAGCAAGGATAGTTCCAGCAGGCTCCCGTTTCCACGCGCACACTCAGCTTACCTCCCTGTGGTTTCTAACCAGTCCAAAGAGACACAGGTTACCCTGCGTTTGCTTCCCTGAACCAACTCCCCGCAGTAGGGTGTTCTGCGTCAAGTGAACTGCCTCAACCAAGGAATGCCCTGCCTAGTTACGCCTCTGGGGCCTGTGGCTATTCCAAAGCCTGCAGGGCCACAGGAAGCACGGGGCTTAAACCGCAGTAAGAACGCAAGCCGACTTTCTCTTGGAGGCAGGATGACTTCCGGCAGGGGGGTCCTAGATGGAATGCGAGGCCGAGGGTTCTCTCAGGGCAGCTCAGACTAGGGCAAGGGGTAAGACCTCAAAGGCATGTGAGACGTGCCAGAAGTCTGTTCGTGAAAATGTGGGTTTGGTGGGGAAACGAATCTGCTCCAGGAGAGAGTGCAGGGCGTTTCCCTACACTCGGCGTATAGAGAGCGGCTCCAAAGGGCTCCGGGCCTGGATGTTGCTCGGCAGACCCAGGGGTGCCTGGGAGTGTTCCGTGTTCCAGCCTGGAACAGGGTGCCCCCGCGAGCCTCCCAGGTGTCCAGGAAACTCTACTGCCGTTAAAGACACGCAGAGCAGAGGCTACGGCCTCATGGAAACTGCTGCGCGGCTCCGCTTCTGCACCTCACGTCAGGGTCTTCCCTCCAGGCCTGTGCTCAATCTGGCCGTCCCGTTAGCGACGCAGCATTGCGAGATGCTGACGTTCTCCTCGAGCAGAGTGCCTTCAGGTACGAGGCCCGCGAAGGAGGCAAAGCAGAGTGTTTTCTCACGGCAGCTCTCACAAGGGCGACGACAAATATTTCCTGGGAGCTTCGGACTCACCAGAAATCTGGTCCTGAGGCTGTTGGAGGGCTCTGGAAACGTAGCTCTCCTCAAGGAACGTGCAGAGTGTTGCCCAACACTCGGCACGCACACAGGGCCTCCGAGGGGCAGAGCAATGGGCCTCGATGTTGCTCAGCCGGACCACGGCGTGGGGGGTGTCTGGAGGCCCTCAGTGACCTTGGAGGGAAATGGATGCACACCCGAGGGGCCTAGGAGTCCTCAAATGGGAAATTCCGTTAAAATAAACCCGAACAGTGACTAAGAACTCATGGAAACTGCTGCATGCCGCCCTACCTGCCCGGCTACGCAGGGCCTAAACTGGAGGCAAATTCTCACGTTGAGTTTCCCTTTCGTTCTGGAGCTTGTCAGGCTAACCACCACCGCGGCTATGGAAGCACCGGGTTGAAACGGAGCAAACTCATTTTCTTCCCAGAAGCATTTCGACCGGGTTTCCAGGCCTGTCAACAGCAGGGGACGTCAGGCAGCTTCAAAGCAGCACGAATGCAGAATTCCAAGTGGGAAAGCAAGGATAGTTCCAGCAGGCTCCCGTTTCCACGCGCACACTCAGCTTACCTCCCTGTGGTTTCTAACCAGTCCAAAGAGACACAGGTTACCCTGCGTTTGCTTCCCTGAACCAACTCCCCGCAGAAGGGTGTTCTGCGTCAAGTGAACTGCCTCAACCAAGGAATGCCCTGCCTAGTTACGCCTCTGGGGCCTGTGGCTATTCCAAAGCCTGCAGGGCCACAGGAAGCACGGGGCTTAAACCGCAGTAAGAACGCAAGCCGACTTTCTCTTGGAGGCAGGGTGACTTCCGGCAGGGCGGTCCTAGATGGAATGCGAGGCCGAGGGTTCTCTCAGGGCAGCTCAGACTAGGACAAGGCGTAAGACCTCAAAGGCACGTGAGACGTGCCAGAAGTCTGTTCGTGAAAGTGTGGGTTTGGTGGGGAAACGAATCTGCTCCAGGAGAGAGTGCAGGGCGTTTCCCTACACTCGGCGTATAGAGAGCGGCTCCAAAGGGCTCCGGGCCTGGATGTTGCTCGGCAGACCCAGGGGTGCCTGGGAGTGTTCCGTGTTCCAGCCTGGAACAGGGTGCCCCCGCGAGCCTCCCAGGTGTCCAGGAAACTCTACTGCCGTTAAAGACACGCAGAGCAGAGGCTACGACCTCACGGAAACTGCTGCGCGGCTCCGCTTCTGCACCTCACGTCAGGGCCTTCCCTCCAGGCCTGTGCTCAATCTGGCCGTCCCGTTAGCGACGCAGCATTGCGAGATGCTGACGTTCTCCTCCAGCAGAGTGCCTTCAGGTACGAGGCCCGTGAAGCAGGCAAAGCAGAGTGTTTTCTCACGGCAGCTCTCACAAGGGCGACGACAAAGATTTCCTGGGAGCTTCGGACTCACCAGAAATCTGGTCCTGAGGCTGTTGGAGGGCTCTGGAAACGTAGCTCTCCTCAAGGAACGTGCAGAGTGTTGCCCATCACTCGGCACGCACACAGGGCCTCCGAGGGGCAGGGCAATGGGCCTCGATGTTGCTCAGCCGGACCACGGCGTGGGGGGTGTCTGGAGGTCCTCAGTGACCTTGGAGGGAAATGGATGCACACCCGAGGGGCCTAGGAGTCCTCAAATGGGAAATTCCGTTAAAATAAACCCGAACAGTGACTAAGAACTCATGGAAACTGCTGCATGCCGCCCTTCCTGCCCGGCTACGCAGGGCCTAAACTGGAGGCAAATTCTCACGTTGAGTTTCCCTTTCGTTCTGGAGCTTGTCAGGCTAACCACCACCGCGGCTATGGAAGCACCGGGTTGAAAGGGAGCAAACTCATTTTCTTCCCAGAAGCATTTCGACCGGGTTTCCAGGCCTGTCAACAGCAGGGGACGTCAGGCAGCTTCAAGGCAGCATGAATGCAGCCTTCCAAGTGGGAAAGCAAGGATAGTTCCAGCAGGCTCCCGTTTCCACGCGCACACTCAGCTTACCTCCCTGTGGTTTCTAACCAGTCCAAAGAGACACAGGTTACCCTGCGTTTGCTTCCCTGAAGCAACTCCCCGCAGTAGGGTGTTCTGCGTCAAGTGAACTGCCTCAACCAAGGAATGCCCTGCCTAGTTACGCCTCTGGGGCCTGTGGCTATTCCAAAGCCTGCAGGGCCACAGGAAGCACGGGGCTTAAACCGCAGTAAGAACGCAAGCCGACTTTCTCTTGGAGGCAGGGTGACTTCCGGCAGGGGGGTCCTAGATGGAATGCGAGGCCGAGGGTTCTCTCAGGGCAGCTCAGACTAGGGCAAGGCGTAAGACCTCAAAGGCATGTGAGACGTGCCAGAAGTCTGTTCGTGAAAGTGTGGGTTTGGTGGGGAAACGAATCTGCTCCAGGAGAGAGTGCAGGGCGTTTCCCTACACTCGGCGTATAGAGAGCGGCTCCAAAGGGCTCCGGGCCTGGATGTTGCTCGGCAGACCCAGGGGTGCCTGGGAGTACTCCGTGTTCCAGCCTGGAACAGGGTGCCCCCGCGAGCCTCCCAGGTGTCCAGGAAACTCTACTGCCTTTAAAGACACGCAGAGCAGAGGCTACGGCCTCACGGAAACTGCTGCGCAGCTCCGCTTCTGCACCTTACGTCAGGGCCTTCCCTCCAGGCCTGTGCTCAATCTGGCCGTCCCGTTAGCGACGCAGCACTGCGAGATGCTGACGTTCTCCTCGAGCAGAATGCCTTCAGGTACGAGGCCGGCGAAGCAGGCAAAGCAGAGTGTTTTCTCACGGCAGCTCTCACAAGGGCGACGACAAATATTTCCTGGGAGCTTCGGACTCACCAGAAATCTGGTCCTGAGGCTGTTGGAGGGCTCTGGAAACGTAGCTCTCCTCAAGGAACGTGCAGAGTGTTGCCCAACACTCGGCACGCACACAGGGCCTCCGAGCTGTAGGGCAATGGGCCTCGATGTTGCTCAGCCGGACCACGGCGTGGGGGGTGTCTGGAGGTCCTCAGTGACCTTGGAGGGAAATGGATGCACACCCGAGGGGCCTAGGAGTCCTCAAATGGGAAATTCCGTTAAAATAAACCCGAACAGTGACTAAGAACTCATGGAAACTGCTGCATGCCGCCCTTCCTGCCCGGCTACGCAGGGCCTAAACTGGAGGCAAATTCTCACGTTGAGTTTCCCTTTCGTTCTGGAGCTTGTCAGGCTAACCACCACCGCGGCTATGGAAGCACCGTGTTGAAACGGAGCAAACTCATTTTCTTCCCAGAAGCATTTTGACCGGGTTTCCAGGCCTGTCAACAGCAGGGGACGTCAGGCAGCTTCAAGGCAGCATGTATGCAGCCTTCCAAGTGGGAAAGCAAGGATAGTTCCAGCAGGCTCCCGTTTCCACGCGCACACTCAGCTTACCTCCCAGTGGTTTCTAACCAGTCCAAAGAGACACAGTTTACCCGACGTTTGCTTCCCTGAACCAACTCCCCGAAGTAGGGTGTTCTGCGTCAAGTGAACTGCCTCAACCAAGGAATGCCCTGCCACGTTACGCCTCTGGGGCCTGTGGCTATTCCAAAGCCTGCAGGGCCACAGGAAGCACGGGGCTTAAACCGCAGTAAGAACGCAAGCCGACTTTCTCTTGGAGGCAGGGTGACTTCCGGCAGGGAGGTCCTAGATGGAATGCGAGGCCGAGGGTTCTCTCAGGGCAGCTCAGACTAGGGCAAGGCGTAAGACCTCAAAGGCACGTGAGACGTGCCAGAAGTCTGTTCGTGAAAGTGTGGGTTTGGTGGGGAAACGAATCTGCTCCAGGAGAGAGTGCAGGGCGTTTCCCTACACTCGGCGTATAGAGAGCGGCTCCAAAGGGCTCCGGGCCTGGATGTTGCTCGGCAGACCCAGGGGTGCCTGGGAGTACTCCGTGTTCCAGCCTGGAACAGGGTGCCCCCGCGAGCCTCCCAGGTGTCCAGGAAACTCTACTGCCGTTAAAGACACGCAGAGCAGAGGCTCCGGCCTCACGGAAACTGCTGCGCGGCTCCGCTTCTGCACCTCACGTCAGGGTCTTCCCTCCAGGCCTGTGCTCAGTCTGGCCGTCCCGTTAGCGACGCAGCATTGCGAGATGCTGACGTTCTCCTCGAGCAGAGTGCCTTCAGGTACGAGGCCCGCGAAGGAGGCAAAGCAGAGTGTTTTCTCACGGCAGCTCTCACAAGGGCGACGACAAATATTTCCTGGGAGCTTCGGACTCACCAGAAATCTGGTCCTGAGGCTGTTGGAGGGCTCTGGAAACGTAGCTCTCCTCAAGGAACGTGCAGAGTGTTGCCCAACACTCGGCACGCACACAGGGCCTCCGAGGGGCAGAGCAATGGGCCTCGATGTTGCTCAGCCGGACCACGGCGTGGGGGGTGTCTGGAGGCCCTCAGTGACCTTGGAGGGAAATGGATGCACACCCGAGGGGCCTAGGAGTCCTCAAATGGGAAATTCCGTTAAAATAAACCCGAACAGTGACTAAGAACTCATGGAAACTGCTGCATGCCGCCCTTCCTGCCCGGCTACGCAGGGCCTAAACTGGAGGCAAATTCTCACGTTGAGTTTCCCTTTCGTTCTGGAGCTTGTCAGGCTAACCACCACCGCGGCTATGGAAGCACCGGGTTGAAACGGAGCAAACTCATTTTCTTCCCAGAAGCATTTCGACCGGGTTTCCAGGCCTGTCAACAGCAGGGGACGTCAGGCAGCTTCAAGGCAGCACGAAGGCAGCCTTCCAAGTGGGAAAGCAAGGATAGTTCCAGCAGGCTCCCGTTTCCACGCGCACACTCAGCTTGCCTTCCTGTGGTTTCTAACCAGTCCAAAGAGACACAGGTTACCCTGCGTTTGGTTCCCTGAACCAACTCCCCGCAGTAGGGTGTTCTGCGTCAAGTGAACTGCCTCAACCAAGGAATGCCCTGCCTAGTTACGCCTCTGGGGCCTGTGGCTATTCCAAAGCCTGCAGGGCCACAGGAAGCACGGGGCTTAAACCGCAGTAAGAACGCAAGCCGACTTTCTCTTGGAGGCAGGGTGACTTCCGGCAGGGGGGTCCTAGATGGAATGCGAGGCCGAGGGTTCTCTCAGGGCAGCTCAGACTAGGGCAAGGCGTAAGACCTCAAAGGCATGTGAGACGTGCCAGAAGTCTGTTCGTCAAAGTGTGGGTTTGGTGGGGAAACGAATCTGCTCCAGGAGAGAGTGCAGGGCGTTTCCCTACACTCGGCGTATAGAGAGCGGCTCCAAAGGGCTCCGGGCCTGGATGTTGCTCGGCAGACCCAGGGGTGCCTGGGAGTACTCCGTGTTCCAGCCTGGAACAGGGTGCCCCCGCGAGCCTCCCAGGTGTCCAGGAAACTCTACTGCCTTTAAAGACACGCAGAGCAGAGGCTACGGCCTCACGGAAACTGCTGCGCAGCTCCGCTTCTGCACCTTACGTCAGGGCCTTCCCTCCAGGCCTGTGCTCAATCTGGCCGTCCCGTTAGCGACGCAGCATTGCGAGATGCTGACGTTCTCCTCGAGCAGAATGCCTTCAGGTACGAGGCCGGCGAAGCAGGCAAAGCAGAGTGTTTTCTCACGGCAGCTCTCACAAGGGCGACGACAAATATTTCCTGGGAGCTTCGGACTCACCAGAAATCTGGTCCTGAGGCTGTTGGAGGGCTCTGGAAACGTAGCTCTCCTCAAGGAACGTGCAGAGTGTTGCCCAACACTCGGCACGCACACAGGGCCTCCGAGGGGCAGGGCAATGGGCCTCGATGTTGCTCAGCCGGACCACGGCGTGGGGGGTGTCTGGAGGCCCTCAGTGACCTTGGAGGGAAATGGATGCACACCCGAGGGGCCTAGGAGTCCTCAAATGGGAAATTCCGTTAAAATAAACCCGAACAGTGACTAAAAACTCATGGAAACTGCTGCATGCCGCCCTTCCTGCCCGGCTACGCAGGGCCTAAACTGGAGGCAAATTCTCACGTTGAGTTTCCCTTTCGTTCTGGAGCTTGTCAGGTTAACCACCACCGCGGCTATGGAAGCACCGGGTTGAAACGGAGCAAACTCATTTTCTTCCCAGAAGCATTTCGACCGGGTTTCCAGGCCTGTCAACAGCAGGGGACGTCAGGCAGCTTCAAGTCAGCATGAATGCAGCCTTCCAAGTGGGAAAGCAAGGATAGTTCCAGCAGGCTCCCGTTTCCACGCGCACACTCAGCTTACCTCCCTGTGGTTTCTAACCAGTCCAAAGAGACACAGGTTACCCGGCGTTTGCTTCCCTGAAGCAACTCCCCGAAGTAGGGTGTTCTGCGTCAACTGAACTGCCTCAACCAAGGAATGCCCTGCCTAGTTACGCCTCTGGGGCCTGTGGCTATTCCAAAGCCTGCAGGGCCACAGGAAGCACGGGGCTTAAACCGCAGTAAGAACGCAAGCCGACTTTCTCTTGGAGGCAGGATGACTTCCGGCAGGGAGGTCCTAGATGGAATGCGAGGCCGAGGGTTCTCTCAGGGCAGCTCAGACTAGGGCAAGGGGTAAGACCTCAAAGGCATGTGAGACGTGCCAGAAGTCTGTTCGTGAATGTGTGGGTTTGGTGGGGAAACGAATCTGCTCCAGGAGAGAGTGCAGGGCGTTTCCCTACACTCGGCGTATAGAGAGCGGCTCCAAAGGGCTCCGGGCCTGGATGTTGCTCGGCAGATGCAGGGGTGCCTGGGAGTACTCCGTGTTCCAGCCTGGAACAGGGTGCCCCCGCGAGCCTCCCAGGTGTCCAGGAAACTCTACTGCCGTTAAAGACACGCAGAGCAGAGGCTACGGCCTCATGGAAACTGCTGCGCGGCTCCGCTTCTGCACCTCACGTCAGGGTCTTCCCTCCAAGCCTGTGCTCAATCTGGCCGTCCCGTTAGCGACGCAGCATTGCGAGATGCTGACGTTCTCCTCGAGCAGAGTGCCTTCAGGTACGAGGCCCGCGAAGCAGGCAAAGCAGAGTGTTTTCTCACGGCAGCTCTCACAAGGGCGACGACAAATATTTCCTGGGAGCTTCGGACTCACCAGAAATCTGGTCCTGAGGCTGTTGGAGGGCTCTGGAAATGTAGCTCTCCTCAAGGAACGTGCAGAGTGTTGCCCATCACTCGGCACGCACACAGGGCCTCCGAGGGGCAGGGCAGTGGGCCTCGATGTTGCTCAGCCGGACCACGGCGTGGGGGGAGTCTGGAGGTCCTCAGTGACCTTGGAGGGAAATGGATGCACACCCGAGGGGCCTAGGAGTCCTCAAATGGGAAATTCCGTTAAAATAAACCCGAACAGTGACTAAGAACTCATGGAAACTGCTGCATGCCGCCCTTCCTGCCCGGCTACGCAGGGCCTAAACTGGAGGCAAATTCTCACGTTGAGTTTTCCTTTCGTTCTGGAGCTTGTCAGGCTAACCACCACCGCGGCTATGGAAGCATCGGGTTGAAAGGGAGCAAACTCATTTTCTTCCCAGAAGCATTTCGACCGGGTTTCCAGGCCTGTCAACAGCAGGGGACGTCAGGCAGCTTCAAGGCAGCACGAAGGCAGCCTTCCAAGTGGGAAAGCAAGGATAGTTCCAGCAGGCTCCCGTTTCCACGCGCACACTCAGCTTACCTCCCTGTGGTTTCTAACCAGTCCAAAGAGACACAGTTTACCCTGCGTTTGCTTCCCTGAACCAACTCCCCGAAGTAGGGTGTTCTGCGTCAAGTGAACTGCCTCAACCAAGGAATGCCCTGCCACGTTACGCCTCTGGGGCCTGTGGCTATTCCAAAGCCTGCAGGGCCACAGGAAGCACGGGGCTTAAACCGCAGTAAGAACGCAAGCCGACTTTCTCTTGGAGGCAGGGTGACTTCCGGCAGGGGGGTCCTAGATGGAATGCGAGGCCGAGGGTTCTCTCAGGGCAGCTCAGACTAGGGCAAGGCGTAAGACCTCAAAGGCACGTGAGACGTGCCAGAAGTCTGTTCGTGAAAGTGTGGGTTTGGTGGGGAAACGAATCTGCTCCAGGAGAGAGTGCAGGGCGTTTCCCTACACTCGGCGTATAGAGAGCGGCTCCAAAGGGCTCCGGGCCTGGATGTTGCTCGGCAGACCCAGGGGTGCCTGGGAGTGTTCCGAGTTCCAGCCTGGAACAGGGTGCCGTCGCAAGCCTCCCAGGTGTCCAGGAAACTCTACTGCCGTTAAAGACACGCAGAGCAGAGGCTCCGGCCTCACGGAAACTGCTGCGCGGCTCCGCTTCTGCACCTCACGTCAGGGTCTTCCCTCCAGGCCTGTGCTCAATCTGGCCGTCCCGTTAGCGACGCAGCATTGCGAGATGCTGACATTCTCCTCGAGCAGAGTGCCTTCAGGTACGAGGCCCGCGAAGGAGGCAAAGCAGAGTGTTTTCTCACGGCAGCTCTCACAAGGGCGACGACAAATATTTCCTGGGAGCTTCGGACTCACCAGAAATCTGGTCCTGAGGCTGTTGGAGGGCTCTGGAAACGTAGCTCTCCTCAAGGAACGTGCAGAGTGTTGCCCAACACTCGGCACGCACACAGGGCCTCCGAAGGGCAGGGCAATGGCCTCGATGTTGCTCAGCCGGACCACGGCGTGGGGGGTGTCTGGAGGTCCTCAGTGACCTTGGAGGGAAATGGATGCACACCCGAGGGGCCTAGGAGTCCTCAAATGGGAAATTCCGTTAAAATAAACCCGAACAGTGACTAAGAACTCATGGAAACTGCTGCATGCCGCCCTTCCTGCCCGGCTACGCAGGGCCTAAACTGGAGGCAAATTCTCACGTTGAGTTTCCCTTTCGTTCTGGAGCTTGTCAGGCTAACCACCACCGCGGCCATGGAAGCACCGGGTTGAAACGGAGCAAACTCATTTTCTTCCCAGAAGCATTTCGACCGGGTTTCCAGGCCTGTCAACAGCAGGGGACGTCAGGCAGCTTCAAGGCAGCATGTATGCAGCCTTCCAAGTGGGAAAGCAAGGATAGTTCCAGCAGGCTCCCGTTTCCACGCGCACACTCAGCTTACCTCCCTGTGGTTTCTAACCAGTCCAAAGAGACACAGGTTACCCTGCGTTTCCTTCCCTAAACCAACTCCCCGCAGTAGGGTGTTCTGCGTCAAGTGAACTGCCTCAACCAAGGAATGCCCTGCCTAGTTACGCCTCTGGGGCCTGTGGCTATTCCAAAGCCTGCAGGGCCACAGGAAGCACGGGGCTTAAACCGCAGTAAGAACGCAAGCCGACTTTCTCTTGGAGGCAGGGTGACTTCCGGCAGGGGGGTCCTAGATGGAATGCGAGGCCGAGGGTTCTCTCAGGGCAGCTCAGACTAGGGCAAGGCGTAAGACCTCAAAGGCACGTGAGACGTGCCAGAAGTCTGTTCGTGAAAGTGTGGGTTTGGTGGAGAAACGAATCTGCTCCAGGAGAGAGTGCAGGGCGTTTCCCTACACTCGGCGTATAGAGAGCGGCTCCAAAGGGCTCCGGGCCTGGATGTTGCTCGGCAGACCCAGGGGTGCCTGGGAGTGTTCCGAGTTCCAGCCTGGAACAGGGTGCCGTCGCAAGCCTCCCAGGTGTCCAGGAAACTCTACTGCCGTTAAAGACACGCAGAGCAGAGGCTCCGGCCTCACGGAAACTGCTGCGCGGCTCCGCTTCTGCACCTCACGTCAGGGTCTTCCCTCCAGGCCTGTGCTCAATCTGGCCGTCCCGTTAGCGACGCAGCATTGCGAGATGCTGACATTCTCCTCGAGCAGAGTGCCTTCAGGTACGAGGCCCGCGAAGGAGGCAAAGCAGAGTGTTTTCTCACGGCAGCTCTCACAAGGGCGACGACAAATATTTCCTGGGAGCTTCGGACTCACCAGAAATCTGGTCCTGAGGCTGTTGGAGGGCTCTGGAAACGTAGCTCTCCTCAAGGAACGTGCAGAGTGTTGCCCAACACTCGGCACGCACACAGGGCCTCCGAAGGGCAGGGCAATGGCCTCGATGTTGCTCAGCCGGACCACGGCGTGGGGGGTGTCTGGAGGTCCTCAGTGACCTTGGAGGGAAATGGATGCACACCCGAGGGGCCTAGGAGTCCTCAAATGGGAAATTCCGTTAAAATAAACCCGAACAGTGACTAAGAACTCATGGAAACTGCTGCATGCCGCCCTTCCTGCCCGGCTACGCAGGGCCTAAACTGGAGGCAAATTCTCACGTTGAGTTTCCCTTTCGTTCTGGAGCTTGTCAGGCTAACCACCACCGCGGCCATGGAAGCACCGGGTTGAAACGGAGCAAACTCATTTTCTTCCCAGAAGCATTTCGACCGGGTTTCCAGGCCTGTCAACAGCAGGGGACGTCAGGCAGCTTCAAGGCAGCATGTATGCAGCCTTCCAAGTGGGAAAGCAAGGATAGTTCCAGCAGGCTCCCGTTTCCACGCGCACACTCAGCTTACCTCCCTGTGGTTTCTAACCAGTCCAAAGAGACACAGGTTACCCTGCGTTTCCTTCCCTAAACCAACTCCCCGCAGTAGGGTGTTCTGCGTCAAGTGAACTGCCTCAACCAAGGAATGCCCTGCCTAGTTACGCCTCTGGGGCCTGTGGCTATTCCAAAGCCTGCAGGGCCACAGGAAGCACGGGGCTTAAACCGCAGTAAGAACGCAAGCCGACTTTCTCTTGGAGGCAGGGTGACTTCCGGCAGGGGGGTCCTAGATGGAATGCGAGGCCGAGGGTTCTCTCAGGGCAGCTCAGACTAGGGCAAGGCGTAAGACATCAAAGGCATGTGAGACTTGCCAGAAGTCTGTTCGTGAAAGTGTGGGTTTGGTGGGGAAACGAATCTGCTCCAGGAGAGAGTGCAGGGCGTTTCCCTACACTCGGCGTATAGAGAGCGGCTCCAAAGGGCTCCGGGCCTGGATGTTGCTCGGCAGACCCAGGGGTGCCTGGGAGTACTCCGTGTTCCAGCCTGGAACAGGGTGCCCCCGCGAGCCTCCCAGGTGTCCAGGAAACTCTACTGCCGTTAAAGACACGCAGAGCAGAGGCTCCGGCCTCACGGAAACTGCTGCGCGGCTCCGCTTCTGCACCTCACGTCAGGGTCTTCCCTCCAGGCGTGTGCTCAATCTGGCCGTCCCGTTAGCGACGCAGCATTGCGAGATGCTGACGTTCTCCTCGAGCAGAGTGCCTTCAGGTACGAGGCCCGCGAAGGAGGCAAAGCAGAGTGTTTTCTCACGGCAGCTCTCACAAGGGCGACGACAAATATTTCCTGGGAGCTTCGGACTCACCAGAAATCTGGTCCTGAGGCTGTTGGAGGGCTCTGGAAACGTAGCTCTCCTCAAGGAACGTGCAGAGTGTTGCCCAACACTCGGCACGCACACAGGGCCTCCGAGGGGCAGGGCAATGGCCTCGATGTTGCTCAGCCGGACCACGGCGTGGGGGGTGTCTGGAGGTCCTCAGTGACCTTGGAGGGAAATGGATGCACACCCGAGGGGCCTAGGAGTCCTCAAATGGGAAATTCCGTTAAAATAAACCCGAACAGTGACTAAGAACTCATGGAAACTGCTGCATGCCGCCCTTCCTGCCCGGCAACGCAGGGCCTAAACTGGAGGCAAATTCTCACGTTGAGTTTCCCTTTCGTTCTGGAGCTTGTCAGGCTAACCACCACCGTGGCAATGGAAGCACCGGGTTGAAACGGAGCAAACTCATTTTCTTCCCAGAAGCATTTTGACCGGGTTTCCAGGCCTGTCAACAGCAGGGGACGGCGGGCAGCTTCAAGGCAGCATGAATGCAGCCTTTCAAGTGGGAAAGCAAGGATAGTTCCAGCAGGCTCCCGTTTCCACGCGCACACTCAGCTTACCTCCCTGTGGTTTCTAACCAGTCCGAAGAGACACAGGTTACCCGGCGTTTGCTTCCCTGAACCAACTCCCCGAAGTAGGGTGTTCTGCGTCAAGTGAACTGCCTCAATCAAGGAATGCCCTGCCTAGTTACGCCTCTGGGGCCTGTGGCTATTCCAAAGCCTGCAGGGCCACAGGAAGCACGGGGCTTAAACCGCAGTAAGAACGCAAGCCGACTTTCTCTTGGAGGCAGGGTGACTTCCGGCAGGGGGGTCCTAGATGGAATGCGAGGCCGAGGGTTCTCTCAGGGCAGCTCAGACTAGGGCAAGGCGTAAGACCTCAAAGGCATGTGAGACGTGCCAGAAGTCTGTTCGTGAAAGTGTGGGTTTGGTGGGGAAACGAATCTGCTCCAGGAGAGAGTGCAGGGCGTTTCCCTACACTCGGCGTATAGAGAGCGGCTCCAAAGGGCTCCGGGCCTGGATGTTGCTCGGCAGACCCAGGGGTGCCTGGGAGTACTCCGTGTTCCAGCCTGGAACAGGGTGCCCCCGCGAGCCTCCCAGGTGTCCAGGAAACTCTACTGCCGTTAAAGACACGCAGAGCAGAGGCTCCGGCCTCACGGAAACTGCTGCGCGGCTCCGCTTCTGCACCTCACGTCAGGGTCTTCCCTCCAGGCGTGTGCTCAATCTGGCCGTCCCGTTAGCGACGCAGCATTGCGAGATGCTGACGTTCTCCTCGAGCAGAGTGCCTTCAGGTACGAGGCCCGCGAAGGAGGCAAAGCAGAGTGTTTTCTCACGGCAGCTCTCACAAGGGCGACGACAAATATTTCCTGGGAGCTTCGGACTCACCAGAAATCTGGTCCTGAGGCTGTTGGAGGGCTCTGGAAACGTAGCTCTCCTCAAGGAACGTGCAGAGTGTTGCCCAACACTCGGCACGCACACAGGGCCTCCGAGGGGCAGGGCAATGGCCTCGATGTTGCTCAGCCGGACCACGGCGTGGGGGGTGTCTGGAGGTCCTCAGTGACCTTGGAGGGAAATGGATGCACACCCGAGGGGCCTAGGAGTCCTCAAATGGGAAATTCCGTTAAAATAAACCCGAACAGTGACTAAGAACTCATGGAAACTGCTGCATGCCGCCCTTCCTGCCCGGCTTCGCAGGGCCTAAACTGGAGGCAAATTCTCACGTTGAGTTTCCCTTTCGTTCTGGAGCTTGTCAGGCTAACCACCACCGCGGCCATGGAAGCACCGGGTTGAAACGGAGCAAACTCATTTTCTTCCCAGAAGCATTTCGACCGGGTTTCCAGGCCTGTCAACAGCAGGGGACGTCAGGCAGCTTCAAGGCAGCATGTATGCAGCCTTCCAAGTGGGAAAGCAAGGATAGTTCCAGCAGGCTCCCGTTTCCACGCGCACACTCAGCTTACCTCCCTGTGGTTACTAACCAGTCCAAAGAGACACAGGTTACCCTGCGTTTCCTTCCCTAAACCAACTCCCCGCAGTAGGGTGTTCTGCGTCAAGTGAACTGCCTCAACCAAGGAATGCCCTGCCTAGTTACGCCTCTGGGGCCTGTGGCTATTCCAAAGCCTGCAGGGCCACAGGAAGCACGGGGCTTAAACCGCAGTAAGAACGCAAGCCGACTTTCTCTTGGAGGCAGGGTGACTTCCGGCAGGGGGGTCCTAGATGGAATGCGAGGCCGAGGGTTCTCTCAGGGCAGCTCAGACTAGGGCAAGGCGTAAGACCTCAAAGGCACGTGAGACGTGCCAGAAGTCTGTTCGTGAAAGTGTGGGTTTGGTGGGGAAACGAATCTGCTCCAGGAGAGAGTGCAGGGCGTTTCCCTACACTCGGCGTATAGAGAGCGGCTCCAAAGGGCTCCGGGCCTGGATGTTGCTCGGCAGACCCAGGGGTGCCTGGGAGTGTTCCGAGTTCCAGCCTGGAACAGGGTGCCGTCGCAAGCCTCCCAGGTGTCCAGGAAACTCTACTGCCGTTAAAGACACGCAGAGCAGAGGCTCCGGCCTCACGGAAACTGCTGCGCGGCTCCGCTTCTGCACCTCACGTCAGGGTCTTCCCTCCAGGCCTGTGCTCAATCTGGCCGTCCCGTTAGCGACGCAGCATTGCGAGATGCTGACATTCTCCTCGAGCAGAGTGCCTTCAGGTACGAGGCCCGCGAAGGAGGCAAAGCAGAGTGTTTTCTCACGGCAGCTCTCACAAGGGCGACGACAAATATTTCCTGGGAGCTTCGGACTCACCAGAAATCTGGTCCTGAGGCTGTTGGAGGGCTCTGGAAACGTAGCTCTCCTCAAGGAACGTGCAGAGTGTTGCCCAACACTCGGCACGCACACAGGGCCTCCGAAGGGCAGGGCAATGGCCTCGATGTTGCTCAACCGGACCACGGCGTGGGGGGTGTCTGGAGGTCCTCAGTGACCTTGGAGGGAAATGGATGCACACCCGAGGGGCCTAGGAGTCCTCAAATGGGAAATTCCGTTAAAATAAACCCGAACAGTGACTAAGAACTCATGGAAACTGCTGCATGCCGCCCTTCCTGCCCGGCTACGCAGGGCCTAAACTGGAGGCAAATTCTCACGTTGAGTTTCCCTTTCGTTCTGGAGCTTGTCAGGCTAACCACCACCGCGGCCATGGAAGCACCGGGTTGAAACGGAGCAAACTCATTTTCTTCCCAGAAGCATTTCGACCGGGTTTCCAGGCCTGTCAACAGCAGGGGACGTCAGGCAGCTTCAAGGCAGCATGTATGCAGCCTTCCAAGTGGGAAAGCAAGGATAGTTCCAGCAGGCTCCCGATTCCACGCGCACACTCAGCTTACCTCCCTGTGGTTTCTAACCAGTCCAAAGAGACACAGGTTACCCTGCGTTTCCTTCCCTAAACCAACTCCCCGCAGTAGGGTGTTCTGCGTCAAGTGAACTGCCTCAACCAAGGAATGCCCTGCCTAGTTACGCCTCTGGGGCCTGTGGCTATTCCAAAGCCTGCAGGGCCACAGGAAGCACGGGGCTTAAACCGCAGTAAGAACGCAAGCCGACTTTCTCTTGGAGGCAGGGTGACTTCCGGCAGGGGGGTCCTAGATGGAATGCGAGGCCGAGGGTTCTCTCAGGGCAGCTCAGACTAGGGCAAGGCGTAAGACATCAAAGGCATGTGAGACTTGCCAGAAGTCTGTTCGTGAAAGTGTGGGTTTGGTGGGGAAACGAATCTGCTCCAGGAGAGAGTGCAGGGCGTTTCCCTACACTCGGCGTATAGAGAGCGGCTCCAAAGGGCTCCGGGCCTGGATGTTGCTCGGCAGACCCAGGGGTGCCTGGGAGTACTCCGTGTTCCAGCCTGGAACAGGGTGCCCCCGCGAGCCTCCCAGGTGTCCAGGAAACTCTACTGCCGTTAAAGACACGCAGAGCAGAGGCTCCGGCCTCACGGAAACTGCTGCGCGGCTCCGCTTCTGCACCTCACGTCAGGGTCTTCCCTCCAGGCGTGTGCTCAATCTGGCCGTCCCGTTAGCGACGCAGCATTGCGAGATGCTGACGTTCTCCTCGAGCAGAGTGCCTTCAGGTACGAGGCCCGCGAAGGAGGCAAAGCAGAGTGTTTTCTCACGGCAGCTCTCACAAGGGCGACGACAAATATTTCCTGGGAGCTTCGGACTCACCAGAAATCTGGTCCTGAGGCTGTTGGAGGGCTCTGGAAACGTAGCTCTCCTCAAGGAACGTGCAGAGTGTTGCCCAACACTCGGCACGCACACAGGGCCTCCGAGGGGCAGGGCAATGGCCTCGATGTTGCTCAGCCGGACCACGGCGTGGGGGGTGTCTGGAGGTCCTCAGTGACCTTGGAGGGAAATGGATGCACACCCGAGGGGCCTAGGAGTCCTCAAATGGGAAATTCCGTTAAAATAAACCCGAACAGTGACTAAGAACTCATGGAAACTGCTGCATGCCGCCCTTCCTGCCCGGCAACGCAGGGCCTAAACTGGAGGCAAATTCTCACGTTGAGTTTCCCTTTCGTTCTGGAGCTTGTCAGGCTAACCACCACCGTGGCAATGGAAGCACCGGGTTGAAACGGAGCAAACTCATTTTCTTCCCAGAAGCATTTTGACCGGGTTTCCAGGCCTGTCAACAGCAGGGGACGGCAGGCAGCTTCAAGGCAGCATGAATGCAGCCTTTCAAGTGGGAAAGCAAGGATAGTTCCAGCAGGCTCCCGTTTCCACGCGCACACTCAGCTTACCTCCCTGTGGTTTCTAACCAGTCCAAAGAGACACAGGTTACCCGGCGTTTGCTTCCTTGAAGCAACTCCCCGAAGTAGGGTGTTCTGCGTCAAGTGAACTGCCTCAACCAAGGAATGCCCTGCCTAGTTACGCCTCTGGGGCCTGTGGCTATTCCAAAGCCTGCAGGGCCACAGGAAGCACGGGGCTTAAACCGCAGTAAGAACGCAAGCCGACTTTCTCTTGGAGGCAGGGTGACTTCCGGCAGGGGGGTCCTAGATGGAATGCGAGGCCGAGGGTTCTCTCAGGGCAGCTCAGACTAGGGCAAGGCGTAAGACCTCAAAGACATGTGAGACGTGCCAGAAGTCTGTTTGTGAAAGTGTGGGTTTGGTGGGGAAACGAATCTGCTCCAGGAGAGAGTGCAGGGCGTTTCCCTACACTCGGCGTATAGAGAGCGGCTCCAAAGGGCTCCGGGCCTGGATGTTGCTCGGCAGATGCAGGGGTGCCTGGGAGTACTCCGTGTTCCAGCCTGGAACAGGGTGCCCCCGCGAGCCTCCCAGGTGTCCAGGAAACTCTACTGCCGTTAAAGACACGCAGAGCAGAGGCTACGGCCTCATGGAAACTGCTGCGCGGCTCCGCTTCTGCACCTCACGTCAGGGTCTTCCCTCCAAGCCTGTGCTCAATCTGGCCGTCCCGTTAGCGACGCAGCATTGCGAGATGCTGACGTTCTCCTCGAGCAGAGTGCCTTCAGGTACGAGGCCCGCGAAGCAGGCAAAGCAGAGTGTTTTCTCACGGCAGCTCTCACAAGGGCGACGACAAATATTTCCTGGGAGCTTCGGACTCACCAGAAATCTGGTCCTGAGGCTGTTGGAGGGCTCTGGAAATGTAGCTCTCCTCAAGGAACGTGCAGAGTGTTGCCCATCACTCGGCACGCACACAGGGCCTCCGAGGGGCAGGGCAGTGGGCCTCGATGTTGCTCAGCCGGACCACGGCGTGGGGGGAGTCTGGAGGTCCTCAGTGACCTTGGAGGGAAATGGATGCACACCCGAGGGGCCTAGGAGTCCTCAAATGGGAAATTCCGTTAAAATAAACCCGAACAGTGACTAAGAACTCATGGAAACTGCTGCATGCCGCCCTTCCTGCCCGGCTACGCAGGGCCTAAACTGGAGGCAAATTCTCACGTTGAGTTTTCCTTTCGTTCTGGAGCTTGTCAGGCTAACCACCACCGCGGCTATGGAAGCATCGGGTTGAAAGGGAGCAAACTCATTTTCTTCCCAGAAGCATTTCGACCGGGTTTCCAGGCCTGTCAACAGCAGGGGACGTCAGGCAGCTTCAAGGCAGCACGAAGGCAGCCTTCCAAGTGGGAAAGCAAGGATAGTTCCAGCAGGCTCCCGTTTCCACGCGCACACTCAGCTTACCTCCCTGTGGTTTCTAACCAGTCCAAAGAGACACAGTTTACCCTGCGTTTGCTTCCCTGAACCAACTCCCCGAAGTAGGGTGTTCTGCGTCAAGTGAACTGCCTCAACCAAGGAATGCCCTGCCACGTTACGCCTCTGGGGCCTGTGGCTATTCCAAAGCCTGCAGGGCCACAGGAAGCACGGGGCTTAAACCGCAGTAAGAACGCAAGCCGACTTTCTCTTGGAGGCAGGGTGACTTCCGGCAGGGGGGTCCTAGATGGAATGCGAGGCCGAGGGTTCTCTCAGGGCAGCTCAGACTAGGGCAAGGCGTAAGACCTCAAAGGCACGTGAGACGTGCCAGAAGTCTGTTCGTGAAAGTGTGGGTTTGGTGGGGAAACGAATCTGCTCCAGGAGAGAGTGCAGGGCGTTTCCCTACACTCGGCGTATAGAGAGCGGCTCCAAAGGGCTCCGGGCCTGGATGTTGCTCGGCAGACCCAGGGGTGCCTGGGAGTGTTCCGAGTTCCAGCCTGGAACAGGGTGCCGTCGCAAGCCTCCCAGGTGTCCAGGAAACTCTACTGCCGTTAAAGACACGCAGAGCAGAGGCTCCGGCCTCACGGAAACTGCTGCGCGGCTCCGCTTCTGCACCTCACGTCAGGGTCTTCCCTCCAGGCCTGTGCTCAATCTGGCCGTCCCGTTAGCGACGCAGCATTGCGAGATGCTGACATTCTCCTCGAGCAGAGTGCCTTCAGGTACGAGGCCCGCGAAGGAGGCAAAGCAGAGTGTTTTCTCACGGCAGCTCTCACAAGGGCGACGACAAATATTTCCTGGGAGCTTCGGACTCACCAGAAATCTGGTCCTGAGGCTGTTGGAGGGCTCTGGAAACGTAGCTCTCCTCAAGGAACGTGCAGAGTGTTGCCCAACACTCGGCACGCACACAGGGCCTCCGAAGGGCAGGGCAATGGCCTCGATGTTGCTCAGCCGGACCACGGCGTGGGGGGTGTCTGGAGGTCCTCAGTGACCTTGGAGGGAAATGGATGCACACCCGAGGGGCCTAGGAGTCCTCAAATGGGAAATTCCGTTAAAATAAACCCGAACAGTGACTAAGAACTCATGGAAACTGCTGCATGCCGCCCTTCCTGCCCGGCTACGCAGGGCCTAAACTGGAGGCAAATTCTCACGTTGAGTTTCCCTTTCGTTCTGGAGCTTGTCAGGCTAACCACCACCGCGGCCATGGAAGCACCGGGTTGAAACGGAGCAAACTCATTTTCTTCCCAGAAGCATTTCGACCGGGTTTCCAGGCCTGTCAACAGCAGGGGACGTCAGGCAGCTTCAAGGCAGCATGTATGCAGCCTTCCAAGTGGGAAAGCAAGGATAGTTCCAGCAGGCTCCCATTTCCACGCGCACACTCAGCTTACCTCCCTGTGGTTTCTAACCAGTCCAAAGAGACACAGGTTACCCTGCGTTTCCTTCCCTAAACCAACTCCCCGCAGTAGGGTGTTCTGCGTCAAGTGAACTGCCTCAACCAAGGAATGCCCTGCCTAGTTACGCCTCTGGGGCCTGTGGCTATTCCAAAGCCTGCAGGGCCACAGGAAGCACGGGGCTTAAACCGCAGTAAGAACGCAAGCCGACTTTCTCTTGGAGGCAGGGTGACTTCCGGCAGGGGGGTCCTAGATGGAATGCGAGGCCGAGGGTTCTCTCAGGGCAGCTCAGACTAGGGCAAGGCGTAAGACATCAAAGGCATGTGAGACTTGCCAGAAGTCTGTTCGTGAAAGTGTGGGTTTGGTGGGGAAACGAATCTGCTCCAGGAGAGAGTGCAGGGCGTTTCCCTACACTCGGCGTATAGAGAGCGGCTCCAAAGGGCTCCGGGCCTGGATGTTGCTCGGCAGACCCAGGGGTGCCTGGGAGTACTCCGTGTTCCAGCCTGGAACAGGGTGCCCCCGCGAGCCTCCCAGGTGTCCAGGAAACTCTACTGCCGTTAAAGACACGCAGAGCAGAGGCTCCGGCCTCACGGAAACTGCTGCGCGGCTCCGCTTCTGCACCTCACGTCAGGGTCTTCCCTCCAGGCGTGTGCTCAATCTGGCCGTCCCGTTAGCGACGCAGCATTGCGAGATGCTGACGTTCTCCTCGAGCAGAGTGCCTTCAGGTACGAGGCCCGCGAAGGAGGCAAAGCAGAGTGTTTTCTCACGGCAGCTCTCACAAGGGCGACGACAAATATTTCCTGGGAGCTTCGGACTCACCAGAAATCTGGTCCTGAGGCTGTTGGAGGGCTCTGGAAACGTAGCTCTCCTCAAGGAACGTGCAGAGTGTTGCCCAACACTCGGCACGCACACAGGGCCTCCGAGGGGCAGGGCAATGGCCTCGATGTTGCTCAGCCGGACCACGGCGTGGGGGGTGTCTGGAGGTCCTCAGTGACCTTGGAGGGAAATGGATGCACACCCGAGGGGCCTAGGAGTCCTCAAATGGGAAATTCCGTTAAAATAAACCCGAACAGTGACTAAGAACTCATGGAAACTGCTGCATGCCGCCCTTCCTGCCCGGCAACGCAGGGCCTAAACTGGAGGCAAATTCTCACGTTGAGTTTCCCTTTCGTTCTGGAGCTTGTCAGGCTAACCACCACCGTGGCAATGGAAGCACCGGGTTGAAACGGAGCAAACTCATTTTCTTCCCAGAAGCATTTTGACCGGGTTTCCAGGCCTGTCAACAGCAGGGGACGGCAGGCAGCTTCAAGGCAGCATGAATGCAGCCTTTCAAGTGGGAAAGCAAGGATAGTTCCAGCAGGCTCCCGTTTCCACGCGCACACTCAGCTTACCTCCCTGTGGTTTCTAACCAGTCCAAAGAGACACAGGTTACCCGGCGTTTGCTTCCTTGAAGCAACTCCCCGAAGTAGGGTGTTCTGCGTCAAGTGAACTGCCTCAACCAAGGAATGCCCTGCCTAGTTACGCCTCTGGGGCCTGTGGCTATTCCAAAGCCTGCAGGGCCACAGGAAGCACGGGGCTTAAACCGCAGTAAGAACGCAAGCCGACTTTCTCTTGGAGGCAGGGTGACTTCCGGCAGGGGGGTCCTAGATGGAATGCGAGGCCGAGGGTTCTCTCAGGGCAGCTCAGACTAGGGCAAGGCGTAAGACCTCAAAGGCATGTGAGACGTGCCAGAAGTCTGTTCGTGAAAGTGTGGGTTTGGTGGGGAAACGAATCTGCTCCAGGAGAGAGTGCAGGGCGTTTCCCTACACTCGGCGTATAGAGAGCGGCTCCAAAGGGCTCCGGGCCTGGATGTTGCTCGGCAGACCCAGGGGTGCCTGGGAGTACTCCGTGTTCCAGCCTGGAACAGGGTGCCCCCGCGAGCCTCCCAGGTGTCCAGGAAACTCTACTGCCGTTAAAGACACGCAGAGCAGAGGCTCCGGCCTCACGGAAACTGCTGCGCGGCTCCGCTTCTGCACCTCACGTCAGGGTCTTCCCTCCAGGCGTGTGCTCAATCTGGCCGTCCCGTTAGCGACGCAGCATTGCGAGATGCTGACGTTCTCCTCGAGCAGAGTGCCTTCAGGTACGAGGCCCGCGAAGGAGGCAAAGCAGAGTGTTTTCTCACGGCAGCTCTCACAAGGGCGACGACAAATATTTCCTGGGAGCTTCGGACTCACCAGAAATCTGGTCCTGAGGCTGTTGGAGGGCTCTGGAAACGTAGCTCTCCTCAAGGAACGTGCAGAGTGTTGCCCAACACTCGGCACGCACACAGGGCCTCCGAGGGGCAGGGCAATGGCCTCGATGTTGCTCAGCCGGACCACGGCGTGGGGGGTGTCTGGAGGTCCTCAGTGACCTTGGAGGGAAATGGATGCACACCCGAGGGGCCTAGGAGTCCTCAAATGGGAAATTCCGTTAAAATAAACCCGAACAGTGACTAAGAACTCATGGAAACTGCTGCATGCCGCCCTTCCTGCCCGGCTTCGCAGGGCCTAAACTGGAGGCAAATTCTCACGTTGAGTTTCCCTTTCGTTCTGGAGCTTGTCAGGCTAACCACCACCGCGGCCATGGAAGCACCGGGTTGAAACGGAGCAAACTCATTTTCTTCCCAGAAGCATTTCGACCGGGTTTCCAGGCCTGTCAACAGCAGGGGACGTCAGGCAGCTTCAAGGCAGCATGTATGCAGCCTTCCAAGTGGGAAAGCAAGGATAGTTCCAGCAGGCTCCCGTTTCCACGCGCACACTCAGCTTACCTCCCTGTGGTTACTAACCAGTCCAAAGAGACACAGGTTACCCTGCGTTTCCTTCCCTAAACCAACTCCCCGCAGTAGGGTGTTCTGCGTCAAGTGAACTGCCTCAACCAAGGAATGCCCTGCCTAGTTACGCCTCTGGGGCCTGTGGCTATTCCAAAGCCTGCAGGGCCACAGGAAGCACGGGGCTTAAACCGCAGTAAGAACGCAAGCCGACTTTCTCTTGGAGGCAGGGTGACTTCCGGCAGGGGGGTCCTAGATGGAATGCGAGGCCGAGGGTTCTCTCAGGGCAGCTCAGACTAGGGCAAGGCGTAAGACCTCAAAGGCACGTGAGACGTGCCAGAAGTCTGTTCGTGAAAGTGTGGGTTTGGTGGGGAAACGAATCTGCTCCAGGAGAGAGTGCAGGGCGTTTCCCTACACTCGGCGTATAGAGAGCGGCTCCAAAGGGCTCCGGGCCTGGATGTTGCTCGGCAGACCCAGGGGTGCCTGGGAGTGTTCCGAGTTCCAGCCTGGAACAGGGTGCCGTCGCAAGCCTCCCAGGTGTCCAGGAAACTCTACTGCCGTTAAAGACACGCAGAGCAGAGGCTCCGGCCTCACGGAAACTGCTGCGCGGCTCCGCTTCTGCACCTCACGTCAGGGTCTTCCCTCCAGGCCTGTGCTCAATCTGGCCGTCCCGTTAGCGATGCAGCATTGCGAGATGCTGACATTCTCCTCGAGCAGAGTGCCTTCAGGTACGAGGCCCGCGAAGGAGGCAAAGCAGAGTGTTTTCTCACGGCAGCTCTCACAAGGGCGACGACAAATATTTCCTGGGAGCTTCGGACTCACCAGAAATCTGGTCCTGAGGCTGTTGGAGGGCTCTGGAAACGTAGCTCTCCTCAAGGAACGTGCAGAGTGTTGCCCAACACTCGGCACGCACACAGGGCCTCCGAGCTGTAGGGCAATGGGCCTCGATGTTGCTCAGCCGGACCACGGCGTGGGGGGTGTCTGGAGGTCCTCAGTGACCTTGGAGGGAAATGGATGCACACCCGAGGGGCCTAGGAGTCCTCAAATGGGAAATTCCGTTAAAATAAACCCGAACAGTGACTAAGAACTCATGGAAACTGCTGCATGCCGCCCTTCCTGCCCGGCTACGCAGGGCCTAAACTGGAGGCAAATTCTCACGTTGAGTTTCCCTTTCGTTCTGGAGCTTGTCAGGCTAACCACCACCGCGGCCATGGAAGCACCGGGTTGAAACGGAGCAAACTCATTTTCTTCCCAGAAGCATTTCGACCGGGTTTCCAGGCCTGTCAACAGCAGGGGACGTCAGGCAGCTTCAAGGCAGCATGTATGCAGCCTTCCAAGTGGGAAAGCAAGGATAGTTCCAGCAGGCTCCCGTTTCCACGCGCACACTCAGCTTACCTCCCTGTGGTTTCTAACCAGTCCAAAGAGACACAGGTTACCCTGCGTTTCCTTCCCTAAACCAACTCCCCGCAGTAGGGTGTTCTGCGTCAAGTGAACTGCCTCAACCAAGGAATGCCCTGCCTAGTTACGCCTCTGGGGCCTGTGGCTATTCCAAAGCCTGCAGGGCCACAGGAAGCACGGGGCTTAAACCGCAGTAAGAACGCAAGCCGACTTTCTCTTGGAGGCAGGGTGACTTCCGGCAGGGGGGTCCTAGATGGAATGCGAGGCCGAGGGTTCTCTCAGGGCAGCTCAGACTAGGGCAAGGCGTAAGACATCAAAGGCATGTGAGACTTGCCAGAAGTCTGTTCGTGAAAGTGTGGGTTTGGTGGGGAAACGAATCTGCTCCAGGAGAGAGTGCAGGGCGTTTCCCTACACTCGGCGTATAGAGAGCGGCTCCAAAGGGCTCCGGGCCTGGATGTTGCTCGGCAGACCCAGGGGTGCCTGGGAGTACTCCGTGTTCCAGCCTGGAACAGGGTGCCCCCGCGAGCCTCCCAGGTGTCCAGGAAACTCTACTGCCGTTAAAGACACGCAGAGCAGAGGCTCCGGCCTCACGGAAACTGCTGCGCGGCTCCGCTTCTGCACCTCACGTCAGGGTCTTCCCTCCAGGCGTGTGCTCAATCTGGCCGTCCCGTTAGCGACGCAGCATTGCGAGATGCTGACGTTCTCCTCGAGCAGAGTGCCTTCAGGTACGAGGCCCGCGAAGGAGGCAAAGCAGAGTGTTTTCTCACGGCAGCTCTCACAAGGGCGACGACAAATATTTCCTGGGAGCTTCGGACTCACCAGAAATCTGGTCCTGAGGCTGTTGGAGGGCTCTGGAAACGTAGCTCTCCTCAAGGAACGTGCAGAGTGTTGCCCAACACTCGGCACGCACACAGGGCCTCCGAGGGGCAGGGCAATGGCCTCGATGTTGCTCAGCCGGACCACGGCGTGGGGGGTGTCTGGAGGTCCTCAGTGACCTTGGAGGGAAATGGATGCACACCCGAGGGGCCTAGGAGTCCTCAAATGGGAAATTCCGTTAAAATAAACCCGAACAGTGACTAAGAACTCATGGAAACTGCTGCATGCCGCCCTTCCTGCCCGGCAACGCAGGGCCTAAACTGGAGGCAAATTCTCACGTTGAGTTTCCCTTTCGTTCTGGAGCTTGTCAGGCTAACCACCACCGTGGCAATGGAAGCACCGGGTTGAAACGGAGCAAACTCATTTTCTTCCCAGAAGCATTTTGACCGGGTTTCCAGGCCTGTCAACAGCAGGGGACGGCGGGCAGCTTCAAGGCAGCATGAATGCAGCCTTTCAAGTGGGAAAGCAAGGATAGTTCCAGCAGGCTCCCGTTTCCACGCGCACACTCAGCTTACCTCCCTGTGGTTTCTAACCAGTCCAAAGAGACACAGGTTACCCGGCGTTTGCTTCCTTGAAGCAACTCCCCGAAGTAGGGTGTTCTGCGTCAAGTGAACTGCCTCAATCAAGGAATGCCCTGCCTAGTTACGCCTCTGGGGCCTGTGGCTATTCCAAAGCCTGCAGGGCCACAGGAAGCACGGGGCTTAAACCGCAGTAAGAACGCAAGCCGACTTTCTCTTGGAGGCAGGGTGACTTCCGGCAGGGGGGTCCTAGATGGAATGCGAGGCCGAGGGTTCTCTCAGGGCAGCTCAGACTAGGGCAAGGCGTAAGACCTCAAAGGCATGTGAGACGTGCCAGAAGTCTGTTCGTGAAAGTGTGGGTTTGGTGGGGAAACGAATCTGCTCCAGGAGAGAGTGCAGGGCGTTTCCCTACACTCGGCGTATAGAGAGCGGCTCCAAAGGGCTCCGGGCCTGGATGTTGCTCGGCAGACCCAGGGGTGCCTGGGAGTACTCCGTGTTCCAGCCTGGAACAGGGTGCCCCCGCGAGCCTCCCAGGTGTCCAGGAAACTCTACTGCCGTTAAAGACACGCAGAGCAGAGGCTCCGGCCTCACGGAAACTGCTGCGCGGCTCCGCTTCTGCACCTCACGTCAGGGTCTTCCCTCCAGGCGTGTGCTCAATCTGGCCGTCCCGTTAGCGACGCAGCATTGCGAGATGCTGACGTTCTCCTCGAGCAGAGTGCCTTCAGGTACGAGGCCCGCGAAGGAGGCAAAGCAGAGTGTTTTCTCACGGCAGCTCTCACAAGGGCGACGACAAATATTTCCTGGGAGCTTCGGACTCACCAGAAATCTGGTCCTGAGGCTGTTGGAGGGCTCTGGAAATGTAGCTCTCCTCAAGGAACGTGCAGAGTGTTGCCCATCACTCGGCACGCACACAGGGCCTCCGAGGGGCAGGGCAGTGGGCCTCGATGTTGCTCAGCCGGACCACGGCGTGGGGGGAGTCTGGAGGTCCTCAGTGACCTTGGAGGGAAATGGATGCACACCCGAGGGGCCTAGGAGTCCTCAAATGGGAAATTCCGTTAAAATAAACCCGAACAGTGACTAAGAACTCATGGAAACTGCTGCATGCCGCCCTTCCTGCCCGGCTACGCAGGGCCTAAACTGGAGGCAAATTCTCACGTTGAGTTTTCCTTTCGTTCTGGAGCTTGTCAGGCTAACCACCACCGCGGCTATGGAAGCATCGGGTTGAAAGGGAGCAAACTCATTTTCTTCCCAGAAGCATTTCGACCGGGTTTCCAGGCCTGTCAACAGCAGGGGACGTCAGGCAGCTTCAAGGCAGCACGAAGGCAGCCTTCCAAGTGGGAAAGCAAGGATAGTTCCAGCAGGCTCCCGTTTCCACGCGCACACTCAGCTTACCTCCCTGTGGTTTCTAACCAGTCCAAAGAGACACAGTTTACCCTGCGTTTGCTTCCCTGAACCAACTCCCCGAAGTAGGGTGTTCTGCGTCAAGTGAACTGCCTCAACCAAGGAATGCCCTGCCACGTTACGCCTCTGGGGCCTGTGGCTATTCCAAAGCCTGCAGGGCCACAGGAAGCACGGGGCTTAAACCGCAGTAAGAACGCAAGCCGACTTTCTCTTGGAGGCAGGGTGACTTCCGGCAGGGGGGTCCTAGATGGAATGCGAGGCCGAGGGTTCTCTCAGGGCAGCTCAGACTAGGGCAAGGCGTAAGACCTCAAAGGCACGTGAGACGTGCCAGAAGTCTGTTCGTGAAAGTGTGGGTTTGGTGGGGAAACGAATCTGCTCCAGGAGAGAGTGCAGGGCGTTTCCCTACACTCGGCGTATAGAGAGCGGCTCCAAAGGGCTCCGGGCCTGGATGTTGCTCGGCAGACCCAGGGGTGCCTGGGAGTGTTCCGAGTTCCAGCCTGGAACAGGGTGCCGTCGCAAGCCTCCCAGGTGTCCAGGAAACTCTACTGCCGTTAAAGACACGCAGAGCAGAGGCTCCGGCCTCACGGAAACTGCTGCGCGGCTCCGCTTCTGCACCTCACGTCAGGGTCTTCCCTCCAGGCCTGTGCTCAATCTGGCCGTCCCGTTAGCGACGCAGCATTGCGAGATGCTGACATTCTCCTCGAGCAGAGTGCCTTCAGGTACGAGGCCCGCGAAGGAGGCAAAGCAGAGTGTTTTCTCACGGCAGCTCTCACAAGGGCGACGACAAATATTTCCTGGGAGCTTCGGACTCACCAGAAATCTGGTCCTGAGGCTGTTGGAGGGCTCTGGAAACGTAGCTCTCCTCAAGGAACGTGCAGAGTGTTGCCCAACACTCGGCACGCACACAGGGCCTCCGAAGGGCAGGGCAATGGCCTCGATGTTGCTCAGCCGGACCACGGCGTGGGGGGTGTCTGGAGGTCCTCAGTGACCTTGGAGGGAAATGGATGCACACCCGAGGGGCCTAGGAGTCCTCAAATGGGAAATTCCGTTAAAATAAACCCGAACAGTGACTAAGAACTCATGGAAACTGCTGCATGCCGCCCTTCCTGCCCGGCTACGCAGGGCCTAAACTGGAGGCAAATTCTCACGTTGAGTTTCCCTTTCGTTCTGGAGCTTGTCAGGCTAACCACCACCGCGGCCATGGAAGCACCGGGTTGAAACGGAGCAAACTCATTTTCTTCCCAGAAGCATTTCGACCGGGTTTCCAGGCCTGTCAACAGCAGGGGACGTCAGGCAGCTTCAAGGCAGCATGTATGCAGCCTTCCAAGTGGGAAAGCAAGGATAGTTCCAGCAGGCTCCCGTTTCCACGCGCACACTCAGCTTACCTCCCTGTGGTTTCTAACCAGTCCAAAGAGACACAGGTTACCCTGCGTTTCCTTCCCTAAACCAACTCCCCGCAGTAGGGTGTTCTGCGTCAAGTGAACTGCCTCAACCAAGGAATGCCCTGCCTAGTTACGCCTCTGGGGCCTGTGGCTATTCCAAAGCCTGCAGGGCCACAGGAAGCACGGGGCTTAAACCGCAGTAAGAACGCAAGCCGACTTTCTCTTGGAGGCAGGGTGACTTCCGGCAGGGGGGTCCTAGATGGAATGCGAGGCCGAGGGTTCTCTCAGGGCAGCTCAGACTAGGGCAAGGCGTAAGACATCAAAGGCATGTGAGACTTGCCAGAAGTCTGTTCGTGAAAGTGTGGGTTTGGTGGGGAAACGAATCTGCTCCAGGAGAGAGTGCAGGGCGTTTCCCTACACTCGGCGTATAGAGAGCGGCTCCAAAGGGCTCCGGGCCTGGATGTTGCTCGGCAGACCCAGGGGTGCCTGGGAGTACTCCGTGTTCCAGCCTGGAACAGGGTGCCCCCGCGAGCCTCCCAGGTGTCCAGGAAACTCTACTGCCGTTAAAGACACGCAGAGCAGAGGCTCCGGCCTCACGGAAACTGCTGCGCGGCTCCGCTTCTGCACCTCACGTCAGGGTCTTCCCTCCAGGCGTGTGCTCAATCTGGCCGTCCCGTTAGCGACGCAGCATTGCGAGATGCTGACGTTCTCCTCGAGCAGAGTGCCTTCAGGTACGAGGCCCGCGAAGGAGGCAAAGCAGAGTGTTTTCTCACGGCAGCTCTCACAAGGGCGACGACAAATATTTCCTGGGAGCTTCGGACTCACCAGAAATCTGGTCCTGAGGCTGTTGGAGGGCTCTGGAAACGTAGCTCTCCTCAAGGAACGTGCAGAGTGTTGCCCAACACTCGGCACGCACACAGGGCCTCCGAGGGGCAGGGCAATGGCCTCGATGTTGCTCAGCCGGACCACGGCGTGGGGGGTGTCTGGAGGTCCTCAGTGACCTTGGAGGGAAATGGATGCACACCCGAGGGGCCTAGGAGTCCTCAAATGGGAAATTCCGTTAAAATAAACCCGAACAGTGACTAAGAACTCATGAAAACTGCTGCATACCGCCCTTCCTGCCCGGCTTCGCAGGGCCTAAACTGGAGGCAAGTTCTCACGTTGAGTTTCCCTTTCGTTCTGGAGCTTGTCAGGCTAACCACCACCGCGGCTATGGAAGCACCGGGTTGAAACGGAGCAAACTCATTTTCTTCCCAGAAGCATTTCGACCGGGTTTCCAGGCCTGTCAACAGCAGGGGACGTCAGGCAGCTTCAAGGCAGCATGTATGCAGCCTTCCAAGAAGGAAAGCAAGGATAGTTCCAGCAGGCTCCCGTTTCCACACGCACACTCAGCTTACCTCCCTGTGGTTTCTAACCAGTCCAAAGAGACACAGGTTACCCTGCGTTTGCTTCCCTGAACCAACTCCCCGCAGTAGGGTGTTCTGCGTCAAGTGAACTGCCTCAACCAAGGAATGCCCTGCCTAGTTACGCCTCTGGGGCCTGTGGCTATTCCAAAGCCTGCAGGGCCACAGGAAGCACGGGGCTTAAACCGCAGTAAGAACGCAAGCCGACTTTCTCTTGGAGGCAGGGTGACTTCCGGCAGGGGGGTCCTAGATGGAATGCGAGGCCGAGGGTTCTCTCAGGGCAGCTCAGACTAGGGCAAGGCGTAAGACCTCAAAGGCATGTGAGACGTGCCAGAAGTCTGTTCGTGAAAGTGTGGGTTTGGTGGGGAAACGAATCTGCTCCAGGAGAGAGTGCAGGGCGTTTCCCTACACTCGGCGTATAGAGAGCGGCTCCAAAGGGCTCCGGGCCTGGATGTTGCTCGGCAGACCCAGGGGTGCCTGGGAGTACTCCGTGTTCCAGCCTGGAACAGGGTGCCCCCGCGAGCCTCCCAGGTGTCCAGGAAACTCTACTGCCGTTAAAGACACGCAGAGCAGAGGCTCCGGCCTCACGGAAACTGCTGCGCGGCTCCGCTTCTGCACCTCACGTCAGGGTCTTCCCTCCAGGCGTGTGCTCAATCTGGCCGTCCCGTTAGCGACGCAGCATTGCGAGATGCTGACGTTCTCCTCGAGCAGAGTGCCTTCAGGTACGAGGCCCGCGAAGGAGGCAAAGCAGAGTGTTTTCTCACGGCAGCTCTCACAAGGGCGACGACAAATATTTCCTGGGAGCTTCGGACTCACCAGAAATCTGGTCCTGAGGCTGTTGGAGGGCTCTGGAAACGTAGCTCTCCTCAAGGAACGTGCAGAGTGTTGCCCAACACTCGGCACACACACAGGGCCTCCGAGGGGCAGGGCAATGGCCTCGATGTTGCTCAGCCGGACCACGGCGTGGGGGGTGTCTGGAGGTCCTCAGTGACCTTGGAGGGAAATGGATGCACACCCGAGGGGCCTAGGAGTCCTCAAATGGGAAATTCCGTTAAAATAAACCCGAACAGTGACTAAGAACTCATGGAAACTGCTGCATGCCGCCCTTCCTGCCCGGCTTCGCAGGGCCTAAACTGGAGGCAAATTCTCACGTTGAGTTTCCCTTTCGTTCTGGAGCTTGTCAGGCTAACCACCACCGCGGCCATGGAAGCACCGGGTTGAAACGGAGCAAACTCATTTTCTTCCCAGAAGCATTTCGACCGGGTTTCCAGGCCTGTCAACAGCAGGGGACGTCAGGCAGCTTCAAGGCAGCATGTATGCAGCCTTCCAAGTGGGAAAGCAAGGATAGTTCCAGCAGGCTCCCGTTTCCACGCGCACACTCAGCTTACCTCCCTGTGGTTACTAACCAGTCCAAAGAGACACAGGTTACCCTGCGTTTCCTTCCCTAAACCAACTCCCCGCAGTAGGGTGTTCTGCGTCAAGTGAACTGCCTCAACCAAGGAATGCCCTGCCTAGTTACGCCTCTGGGGCCTGTGGCTATTCCAAAGCCTGCAGGGCCACAGGAAGCACGGGGCTTAAACCGCAGTAAGAACGCAAGCCGACTTTCTCTTGGAGGCAGGGTGACTTCCGGCAGGGGGGTCCTAGATGGAATGCGAGGCCGAGGGTTCTCTCAGGGCAGCTCAGACTAGGGCAAGGCGTAAGACCTCAAAGGCACGTGAGACGTGCCAGAAGTCTGTTCGTGAAAGTGTGGGTTTGGTGGGGAAACGAATCTGCTCCAGGAGAGAGTGCAGGGCGTTTCCCTACACTCGGCGTATAGAGAGCGGCTCCAAAGGGCTCCGGGCCTGGATGTTGCTCGGCAGACCCAGGGGTGCCTGGGAGTGTTCCGAGTTCCAGCCTGGAACAGGGTGCCGTCGCAAGCCTCCCAGGTGTCCAGGAAACTCTACTGCCGTTAAAGACACGCAGAGCAGAGGCTCCGGCCTCACGGAAACTGCTGCGCGGCTCCGCTTCTGCACCTCACGTCAGGGTCTTCCCTCCAGGCCTGTGCTCAATCTGGCCGTCCCGTTAGCGATGCAGCATTGCGAGATGCTGACATTCTCCTCGAGCAGAGTGCCTTCAGGTACGAGGCCCGCGAAGGAGGCAAAGCAGAGTGTTTTCTCACGGCAGCTCTCACAAGGGCGACGACAAATATTTCCTGGGAGCTTCGGACTCACCAGAAATCTGGTCCTGAGGCTGTTGGAGGGCTCTGGAAACGTAGCTCTCCTCAAGGAACGTGCAGAGTGTTGCCCAACACTCGGCACGCACACAGGGCCTCCGAAGGGCAGGGCAATGGCCTCGATGTTGCTCAGCCGGACCACGGCGTGGGGGGTGTCTGGAGGTCCTCAGTGACCTTGGAGGGAAATGGATGCACACCCGAGGGGCCTAGGAGTCCTCAAATGGGAAATTCCGTTAAAATAAACCCGAACAGTGACTAAGAACTCATGGAAACTGCTGCATGCCGCCCTTCCTGCCCGGCTACGCAGGGCCTAAACTGGAGGCAAATTCTCACGTTGAGTTTCCCTTTCGTTCTGGAGCTTGTCAGGCTAACCACCACCGCGGCCATGGAAGCACCGGGTTGAAACGGAGCAAACTCATTTTCTTCCCAGAAGCATTTCGACCGGGTTTCCAGGCCTGTCAACAGCAGGGGACGTCAGGCAGCTTCAAGGCAGCATGTATGCAGCCTTCCAAGTGGGAAAGCAAGGATAGTTCCAGCAGGCTCCCGTTTCCACGCGCACACTCAGCTTACCTCCCTGTGGTTTCTAACCAGTCCAAAGAGACACAGGTTACCCTGCGTTTCCTTCCCTAAACCAACTCCCCGCAGTAGGGTGTTCTGCGTCAAGTGAACTGCCTCAACCAAGGAATGCCCTGCCTAGTTACGCCTCTGGGGCCTGTGGCTATTCCAAAGCCTGCAGGGCCACAGGAAGCACGGGGCTTAAACCGCAGTAAGAACGCAAGCCGACTTTCTCTTGGAGGCAGGGTGACTTCCGGCAGGGGGGTCCTAGATGGAATGCGAGGCCGAGGGTTCTCTCAGGGCAGCTCAGACTAGGGCAAGGCGTAAGACATCAAAGGCATGTGAGACTTGCCAGAAGTCTGTTCGTGAAAGTGTGGGTTTGGTGGGGAAACGAATCTGCTCCAGGAGAGAGTGCAGGGCGTTTCCCTACACTCGGCGTATAGAGAGCGGCTCCAAAGGGCTCCGGGCCTGGATGTTGCTCGGCAGACCCAGGGGTGCCTGGGAGTACTCCGTGTTCCAGCCTGGAACAGGGTGCCCCCGCGAGCCTCCCAGGTGTCCAGGAAACTCTACTGCCGTTAAAGACACGCAGAGCAGAGGCTCCGGCCTCACGGAAACTGCTGCGCGGCTCCGCTTCTGCACCTCACGTCAGGGTCTTCCCTCCAGGCGTGTGCTCAATCTGGCCGTCCCGTTAGCGACGCAGCATTGCGAGATGCTGACGTTCTCCTCGAGCAGAGTGCCTTCAGGTACGAGGCCCGCGAAGGAGGCAAAGCAGAGTGTTTTCTCACGGCAGCTCTCACAAGGGCGACGACAAATATTTCCTGGGAGCTTCGGACTCACCAGAAATCTGGTCCTGAGGCTGTTGGAGGGCTCTGGAAACGTAGCTCTCCTCAAGGAACGTGCAGAGTGTTGCCCAACACTCGGCACGCACACAGGGCCTCCGAGGGGCAGGGCAATGGCCTCGATGTTGCTCAGCCGGACCACGGCGTGGGGGGTGTCTGGAGGTCCTCAGTGACCTTGGAGGGAAATGGATGCACACCCGAGGGGCCTAGGAGTCCTCAAATGGGAAATTCCGTTAAAATAAACCCGAACAGTGACTAAGAACTCATGGAAACTGCTGCATGCCGCCCTTCCTGCCCGGCAACGCAGGGCCTAAACTGGAGGCAAATTCTCACGTTGAGTTTCCCTTTCGTTCTGGAGCTTGTCAGGCTAACCACCACCGTGGCAATGGAAGCACCGGGTTGAAACGGAGCAAACTCATTTTCTTCCCAGAAGCATTTTGACCGGGTTTCCAGGCCTGTCAACAGCAGGGGACGGCGGGCAGCTTCAAGGCAGCATGAATGCAGCCTTTCAAGTGGGAAAGCAAGGATAGTTCCAGCAGGCTCCCGTTTCCACGCGCACACTCAGCTTACCTCCCTGTGGTTTCTAACCAGTCCAAAGAGACACAGGTTACCCGGCGTTTGCTTCCTTGAAGCAACTCCCCGAAGTAGGGTGTTCTGCGTCAAGTGAACTGCCTCAATCAAGGAATGCCCTGCCTAGTTACGCCTCTGGGGCCTGTGGCTATTCCAAAGCCTGCAGGGCCACAGGAAGCACGGGGCTTAAACCGCAGTAAGAACGCAAGCCGACTTTCTCTTGGAGGCAGGGTGACTTCCGGCAGGGGGGTCCTAGATGGAATGCGAGGCCGAGGGTTCTCTCAGGGCAGCTCAGACTAGGGCAAGGCGTAAGACCTCAAAGGCATGTGAGACGTGCCAGAAGTCTGTTCGTGAAAGTGTGGGTTTGGTGGGGAAACGAATCTGCTCCAGGAGAGAGTGCAGGGCGTTTCCCTACACTCGGCGTATAGAGAGCGGCTCCAAAGGGCTCCGGGCCTGGATGTTGCTCGGCAGACCCAGGGGTGCCTGGGAGTACTCCGTGTTCCAGCCTGGAACAGGGTGCCCCCGCGAGCCTCCCAGGTGTCCAGGAAACTCTACTGCCGTTAAAGACACGCAGAGCAGAGGCTCCGGCCTCACGGAAACTGCTGCGCGGCTCCGCTTCTGCACCTCACGTCAGGGTCTTCCCTCCAGGCGTGTGCTCAATCTGGCCGTCCCGTTAGCGACGCAGCATTGCGAGATGCTGACGTTCTCCTCGAGCAGAGTGCCTTCAGGTACGAGGCCCGCGAAGGAGGCAAAGCAGAGTGTTTTCTCACGGCAGCTCTCACAAGGGCGACGACAAATATTTCCTGGGAGCTTCGGACTCACCAGAAATCTGGTCCTGAGGCTGTTGGAGGGCTCTGGAAACGTAGCTCTCCTCAAGGAACGTGCAGAGTGTTGCCCAACACTCGGCACGCACACAGGGCCTCCGAGGGGCAGGGCAATGGCCTCGATGTTGCTCAGCCGGACCACGGCGTGGGGGGTGTCTGGAGGTCCTCAGTGACCTTGGAGGGAAATGGATGCACACCCGAGGGGCCTAGGAGTCCTCAAATGGGAAATTCCGTTAAAATAAACCCGAACAGTGACTAAGAACTCATGGAAACTGCTGCATGCCGCCCTTCCTGCCCGGCTTCGCAGGGCCTAAACTGGAGGCAAATTCTCACGTTGAGTTTCCCTTTCGTTCTGGAGCTTGTCAGGCTAACCACCACCGCGGCCATGGAAGCACCGGGTTGAAACGGAGCAAACTCATTTTCTTCCCAGAAGCATTTCGACCGGGTTTCCAGGCCTGTCAACAGCAGGGGACGTCAGGCAGCTTCAAGGCAGCATGTATGCAGCCTTCCAAGTGGGAAAGCAAGGATAGTTCCAGCAGGCTCCCGTTTCCACGCGCACACTCAGCTTACCTCCCTGTGGTTACTAACCAGTCCAAAGAGACACAGGTTACCCTGCGTTTCCTTCCCTAAACCAACTCCCCGCAGTAGGGTGTTCTGCGTCAAGTGAACTGCCTCAACCAAGGAATGCCCTGCCTAGTTACGCCTCTGGGGCCTGTGGCTATTCCAAAGCCTGCAGGGCCACAGGAAGCACGGGGCTTAAACCGCAGTAAGAACGCAAGCCGACTTTCTCTTGGAGGCAGGGTGACTTCCGGCAGGGGGGTCCTAGATGGAATGCGAGGCCGAGGGTTCTCTCAGGGCAGCTCAGACTAGGGCAAGGCGTAAGACCTCAAAGGCACGTGAGACGTGCCAGAAGTCTGTTCGTGAAAGTGTGGGTTTGGTGGGGAAACGAATCTGCTCCAGGAGAGAGTGCAGGGCGTTTCCCTACACTCGGCGTATAGAGAGCGGCTCCAAAGGGCTCCGGGCCTGGATGTTGCTCGGCAGACCCAGGGGTGCCTGGGAGTGTTCCGAGTTCCAGCCTGGAACAGGGTGCCGTCGCAAGCCTCCCAGGTGTCCAGGAAACTCTACTGCCGTTAAAGACACGCAGAGCAGAGGCTCCGGCCTCACGGAAACTGCTGCGCGGCTCCGCTTCTGCACCTCACGTCAGGGTCTTCCCTCCAGGCCTGTGCTCAATCTGGCCGTCCCGTTAGCGACGCAGCATTGCGAGATGCTGACATTCTCCTCGAGCAGAGTGCCTTCAGGTACGAGGCCCGCGAAGGAGGCAAAGCAGAGTGTTTTCTCACGGCAGCTCTCACAAGGGCGACGACAAATATTTCCTGGGAGCTTCGGACTCACCAGAAATCTGGTCCTGAGGCTGTTGGAGGGCTCTGGAAACGTAGCTCTCCTCAAGGAACGTGCAGAGTGTTGCCCAACACTCGGCACGCACACAGGGCCTCCGAGGGGCAGGGCAATGGCCTCGATGTTGCTCAGCCGGACCACGGCGTGGGGGGTGTCTGGAGGTCCTCAGTGACCTTGGAGGGAAATGGATGCAAACCCGAGGGGCCTAGGAGTCCTCAATGGGAAATTCCGTTAAAATAAACCCGAACAGTGACTAAGAACTCATGGAAACTGCTGCATGCCGCCCTTCCTGCCCGGCTTCGCAGGGCCTAAACTGGAGGCAAATTCTCACGTTGAGTTTCCCTTTCGTTCTGGAGCTTGTCAGGCTAACCACCACCGCGGCCATGGAAGCACCGGGTTGAAACGGAGCAAACTCATTTTCTTCCCAGAAGCATTTCGACCGGGTTTCCAGGCCTGTCAACAGCAGGGGACGTCAGGCAGCTTCAAGGCAGCATGTATGCAGCCTTCCAAGTGGGAAAGCAAGGATAGTTCCAGCAGGCTCCCGTTTCCACGCGCACACTCAGCTTACCTCCCTGTGGTTACTAACCAGTCCAAAGAGACACAGGTTACCCTGCGTTTCCTTCCCTGAACCAACTCCCCGCAGTAGGGTGTTCTGCGTCAAGTGAACTGCCTCAACCAAGGAATGCCCTGCCTAGTTACGCCTCTGGGGCCTGTGGCTATTCCAAAGCCTGCAGTGCCACAGGAAGCACAGGGCTGAAATCGCAGTAAGAACGCAAGCCGACTTTCTCTTGGAGGCAGGGTGACTTCCGGCAGGGGGTCCTAGATGGAATGCGAGGCCGAGGGGTCTCTCAGGGCAGCTCAGACTAGGGCAAGGCGTAAGACCTCAAAGGCATGTGAGACGTGCCAGAAGTCTCTTGGTGAAAGTGTGGGTTTGGTGGGGAAACGAATCTGCTCCAGGAGAGAGTGCAGGGCGTTTCCCTACACTCGGCGTATGGAGAGCGGCTCCAAAGGGCTCCGGGCCTGGATGTTGCTCGGCAGACCCAGGGGTGCCTGGGAGTACTGCGTGTTCCAGCCTGGAACAGGGTGCCCCCGCGAGCCTCCCAGGTGTCCAGGAAACTCTTCTGCCGTTAAAGACACGCAGAGCAGAGGCTACGGCCTCACGGAAACTGCTGCGCGACTCCGCTTCTGAACCTCACGTCAGGGCCTTCCCTCCAGGCCTGTGCTCAATCTGGCCGTCCCGTTAGCGACGCAGCATTGCGAGATGCTGACGTTCTCCTCGAGCAGAGTGCCTTCAGGTACGAGGCCCGCGAAGGAGGCAAAGCAGAGTGTTTTCTCACGGCAGCTCTCACAAGGGCGACGACAAATATTTCCTGGGAGCTTCGGACTCACCAGAAATCTGGTCCTGAGGCTGTTGGAGGGCTCTGGAAACGTAGCTCTCCTCAAGGAACGTGCAGAGTGTTGCCCATCACTCGGCACGCACACAGGGCCTCCGAGGGGCAGGGCAATGGGCCTCGATGTTGCTCAGCCGGACCACGGCGTGGGGGGTGTCTGGAGGCCCTCAGTGACCTTGGAGGGAAATGGATGCACACCCGAGGGGCCTAGGAGTCCTCAAATGGGAAATTCCGTTAAAATAAACCCGAACAGTGACTAAGAACTCATGGAAACTGCTGCATGCCGCCCTTCCTGCCCGGCTACGCAGGGCCTAAACTGGAGGCAAATTCTCACGTTGAGTTTCCCTTTCGTTCTGGAGCTTGTCAGGCTAACCACCACCGCGGCTATGGAAGCACCGGGTTGAAAGGGAGCAAACTCATTTTCTTCCCAGAAGCATTTCGACCGGGTTTCCAGGCCTGTCAACAGCAGGGGACGTCAGGCAGCTTCAAGGCAGCACGAAGGCAGCCTTCCAAGTGGGAAAGCAAGGATAGTTCCAGCAGGCTCCCGTTTCCACGCGCACACTCAGCTTACCTCCCTGTGGTTACTAACCAGTCCAAAGAGACACAGGTTACCCTGCGTTTCCTTCCCTGAACCAACTCCCCGCAGTAGGGTGTTCTGCGTCAAGTGAACTGCCTCAACCAAGGAATGCCCTGCCTAGTTACGCCTCTGGGGCCTGTGGCTATTCCAAAGCCTGCAGGGCCACAGGAAGCACGGGGCTTAAACCGCAGTAAGAACGCAAGCCGACTTTCTCTTGGAGGCAGGGTGACTTCCGGCAGGGGGGTCCTAGATGGAATGCGAGGCCGAGGGTTCTCTCAGGGCAGCTCAGACTAGGGCAAGGCGTAAGACCTCAAAGGCATGTGAGACGTGCCAGAAGTCTGTTCGTGAAAGTGTGGGTTTGGTGGGGAAACGAATCTGCTCCAGGAGAGAGTGCAGGGCGTTTCCCTACACTCGGCGTATAGAGAGCGGCTCCAAAGGGCTCCGGGCCTGGATGTTGCTCGGCAAACCCAGGGGTGCCTGGGAGTACTCCGTGTTCCAGCCTGGAACAGGGTGCCCCCGCGAGCCTCCCAGCTGTCCAGGAAACTCTACTGCCGTTAAAGACACGCAGAGCAGAGGCTCCGGCCTCACGGAAACTGCTGCGCGGCTCCGCTTCTGCACCTCACGTCAGGGTCTTCCCTCCAAGCCTGTGCTCAATCTGGCCGTCCCGTTAGCGACGCAGCATTGCGAGATGCTGACGTTCTCCTCGAGCAGAGTGCCTTCAGGTACGAGGCCCGCGAAGGAGGCAAAGCAGAGTGTTTTCTCACGGCAGCTCTCACAAGGGCGACGACAAATATTTCCTGGGAGCTTCGGACTCACCAGAAATCTGGTCCTGAGGCTGTTGGAGGGCTCTGGAAACGTAGCTCTCCTCAAGGAACGTGCAGAGTGTTGCCCAACACTCGGCACGCACACAGGGCCTCCGAGGGGCAGAGCAATGGGCCTCGATGTTGCTCAGCCGGACCACGGCGTGGGGGGTGTCTGGAGGCCCTCAGTGACCTTGGAGGGAAATGGATGCACACCCGAGGGGCCTAGGAGTCCTCAAATGGGAAATTCCGTTAAAATAAACCCGAACAGTGACTAAGAACTCATGGAAACTGCTGCATGCCGCCCTTCCTGCCCGGCTACGCAGGGCCTAAACTGGAGGCAAATTCTCCCGTTGAGTTTACCTTTCGTTCTGGAGCTTGTCAGGCTAACCACCACCGCGGCTATGGAAGCACCGGGTTGAAACGGAGCAAACTCATTTTCTTCCCAGAAGCATTTCGACCGGGTTTCCAGGCCTGTCAACAGCAGGGGACGTCAGGCAGCTTCAAGGCAGCATGAATGCAGCCTTCCAAGTGGGAAAGCAAGGATAGTTCCAGCAGGCTCCCGTTTCCACGCGCACACTCAGCTTACCTCCCTGTGGTTTCTAACCAGTCCAAAGAGACAAAGGTTACCCTGCGTTTGCTTCCCTGAACCAACTCCCCGAAGTAGGGTGTTCTGCGTCAACTGAACTGCCTCAACCAAGGAATGCCCTGCCTAGTTACGCCTCTGGGGCCTGTGGCTATTCCAAAGCCTGCAGGGCCACAGGAAGCACGGGGCTTAAACCGCAGTAAGAACGCAAGCCGACTTTCTCTTGGAGGCAGGGTGACTTCCGGCAGGGGGGTCCTAGATGGAATGCGAGGCCGAGGGTTCTCTCAGGGCAGCTCAGACTAGGGCAAGGCGTAAGACCTCAAAGGCACGTGAGACGTGCCAGAAGTCTGTTCGTGAAAGTGTGGGTTTGGTGGGGAAACGAATCTGCTCCAGGAGAGAGTGCAGGGCGTTTCCCTACACTCGGCGTATAGAGAGCGGCTCCAAAGGGCTCCGGGCCTGGATGTTGCTCGGCAGACCCAGGGGTGCCTGGGAGTGTTCCGAGTTCCAGCCTGGAACAGGGTGCCGTCGCAAGCCTCCCAGGTGTCCAGGAAACTCTACTGCCGTTAAAGACACGCAGAGCAGAGGCTCCGGCCTCACGGAAACTGCTGCGCGGCTCCGCTTCTGCACCTCACGTCAGGGTCTTCCCTCCAGGCCTGTGCTCAATCTGGCCGTCCCGTTAGCGACGCAGCATTGCGAGATGCTGACGTTCTCCTCGAGCAGAGTGCCTTCAGGTACGAGGCCCGCGAAGGAGGCAAAGCAGAGTGTTTTCTCACGGCAGCTCTCACAAGGGCGACGACAAATATTTCCTGGGAGCTTCGGACTCACCAGAAATCTGGTCCTGAGGCTGTTGGAGGGCTCTGGAAACGTAGCTCTCCTCAAGGAACGTGCAGAGTGTTGCCCAACACTCGGCACGCACACAGGGCCTCCGAAGGGCAGGGCAATGGCCTCGATGTTGCTCAGCCGGACCACGGCGTGGGGGGTGTCTGGAGGTCCTCAGTGACCTTGGAGGGAAATGGATGCACACCCGAGGGGCCTAGGAGTCCTCAAATGGGAAATTCCGTTAAAATAAACCCGAACAGTGACTAAGAACTCATGGAAACTGCTGCATGCCGCCCTTCCTGCCCGGCTACGCAGGGCCTAAACTGGAGGCAAATTCTCACGTTGAGTTTCCCTTTCGTTCTGGAGCTTGTCAGGCTAACCACCACCGCGGCCATGGAAGCACCGGGTTGAAACGGAGCAAACTCATTTTCTTCCCAGAAGCATTTCGACCGGGTTTCCAGGCCTGTCAACAGCAGGGGACGTCAGGCAGCTTCAAGGCAGCATGTATGCAGCCTTCCAAGTGGGAAAGCAAGGATAGTTCCAGCAGGCTCCCGTTTCCACGCGCACACTCAGCTTACCTCCCTGTGGTTTCTAACCAGTCCAAAGAGACACAGGTTACCCTGCGTTTCCTTCCCTAAACCAACTCCCCGCAGTAGGGTGTTCTGCGTCAAGTGAACTGCCTCAACCAAGGAATGCCCTGCCTAGTTACGCCTCTGGGGCCTGTGGCTATTCCAAAGCCTGCAGGGCCACAGGAAGCACGGGGCTTAAACCGCAGTAAGAACGCAAGCCGACTTTCTCTTGGAGGCAGGGTGACTTCCGGCAGGGGGGTCCTAGATGGAATGCGAGGCCGAGGGTTCTCTCAGGGCAGCTCAGACTAGGGCAAGGCGTAAGACATCAAAGGCATGTGAGACTTGCCAGAAGTCTGTTCGTGAAAGTGTGGGTTTGGTGGGGAAACGAATCTGCTCCAGGAGAGAGTGCAGGGCGTTTCCCTACACTCGGCGTATAGAGAGCGGCTCCAAAGGGCTCCGGGCCTGGATGTTGCTCGGCAGACCCAGGGGTGCCTGGGAGTACTCCGTGTTCCAGCCTGGAACAGGGTGCCCCCGCGAGCCTCCCAGGTGTCCAGGAAACTCTACTGCCGTTAAAGACACGCAGAGCAGAGGCTCCGGCCTCACGGAAACTGCTGCGCGGCTCCGCTTCTGCACCTCACGTCAGGGTCTTCCCTCCAGGCGTGTGCTCAATCTGGCCGTCCCGTTAGCGACGCAGCATTGCGAGATGCTGACGTTCTCCTCGAGCAGAGTGCCTTCAGGTACGAGGCCCGCGAAGGAGGCAAAGCAGAGTGTTTTCTCACGGCAGCTCTCACAAGGGCGACGACAAATATTTCCTGGGAGCTTCGGACTCACCAGAAATCTGGTCCTGAGGCTGTTGGAGGGCTCTGGAAACGTAGCTCTCCTCAAGGAACGTGCAGAGTGTTGCCCAACACTCGGCACGCACACAGGGCCTCCGAGGGGCAGGGCAATGGCCTCGATGTTGCTCAGCCGGACCACGGCGTGGGGGGTGTCTGGAGGTCCTCAGTGACCTTGGAGGGAAATGGATGCACACCCGAGGGGCCTAGGAGTCCTCAAATGGGAAATTCCGTTAAAATAAACCCGAACAGTGACTAAGAACTCATGGAAACTGCTGCATGCCGCCCTTCCTGCCCGGCAACGCAGGGCCTAAACTGGAGGCAAATTCTCACGTTGAGTTTCCCTTTCGTTCTGGAGCTTGTCAGGCTAACCACCACCGTGGCAATGGAAGCACCGGGTTGAAACGGAGCAAACTCATTTTCTTCCCAGAAGCATTTTGACCGGGTTTCCAGGCCTGTCAACAGCAGGGGACGGCGGGCAGCTTCAAGGCAGCATGAATGCAGCCTTTCAAGTGGGAAAGCAAGGATAGTTCCAGCAGGCTCCCGTTTCCACGCGCACACTCAGCTTACCTCCCTGTGGTTTCTAACCAGTCCAAAGAGACACAGGTTACCCGGCGTTTGCTTCCTTGAAGCAACTCCCCGAAGTAGGGTGTTCTGCGTCAAGTGAACTGCCTCAACCAAGGAATGCCCTGCCTAGTTACGCCTCTGGGGCCTGTGGCTATTCCAAAGCCTGCAGGGCCACAGGAAGCACGGGGCTTAAACCGCAGTAAGAACGCAAGCCGACTTTCTCTTGGAGGCAGGGTGACTTCCGGCAGGGGGGTCCTAGATGGAATGCGAGGCCGAGGGTTCTCTCAGGGCAGCTCAGACTAGGGCAAGGCGTAAGACCTCAAAGGCATGTGAGACGTGCCAGAAGTCTGTTTGTGAAAGTGTGGGTTTGGTGGGGAAACGAATCTGCTCCAGGAGAGAGTGCAGGGCGTTTCCCTACACTCGGCGTATAGAGAGCGGCTCCAAAGGGCTCCGGGCCTGGATGTTGCTCGGCAGACCCAGGGGTGCCTGGGAGTACTCCGTGTTCCAGCCTGGAACAGGGTGCCCCCGCGAGCCTCCCAGGTGTCCAGGAAACTCTACTGCCGTTAAAGACACGCAGAGCAGAGGCTCCGGCCTCACGGAAACTGCTGCGCGGCTCCGCTTCTGCACCTCACGTCAGGGTCTTCCCTCCAGGCCTGTGCTCAATCTGGCCGTCCCGTTAGCGACGCAGCATTGCGAGATGCTGACGTTCTCCTCGAGCAGAGTGCCTTCAGGTACGAGGCCCGCGAAGGAGGCAAAGCAGAGTGTTTTCTCACGGCAGCTCTCACAAGGGCGACGACAAATATTTCCTGGGAGCTTCGGACTCACCAGAAATCTGGTCCTGAGGCTGTTGGAGGGCTCTGGAAACGTAGCTCTCCTCAAGGAACGTGCAGAGTGTTGCCCAACACTCGGCACGCACACAGGGCCTCCGAGGGGCAGGGCAATGGCCTCGATGTTGCTCAGCCGGACCACGGCGTGGGGGGTGTCTGGAGGTCCTCAGTGACCTTGGAGGGAAATGGATGCACACCCGAGGGGCCTAGGAGTCCTCAAATGGGAAATTCCGTTAAAATAAACCCGAACAGTGACTAAGAACTCATGGAAACTGCTGCATGCCGCCCTTCCTGCCCGGCTTCGCAGGGCCTAAACTGGAGGCAAATTCTCACGTTGAGTTTCCCTTTCGTTCTGGAGCTTGTCAGGCTAACCACCACCGCGGCCATGGAAGCACCGGGTTGAAACGGAGCAAACTCATTTTCTTCCCAGAAGCATTTCGACCGGGTTTCCAGGCCTGTCAACAGCAGGGGACGTCAGGCAGCTTCAAGGCAGCATGTATGCAGCCTTCCAAGTGGGAAAGCAAGGATAGTTCCAGCAGGCTCCCGTTTCCACGCGCACACTCAGCTTACCTCCCTGTGGTTACTAACCAGTCCAAAGAGACACAGGTTACCCTGCGTTTCCTTCCCTGAACCAACTCCCCGCAGTAGGGTGTTCTGCGTCAAGTGAACTGCCTCAACCAAGGAATGCCCTGCCTAGTTACGCCTCTGGGGCCTGTGGCTATTCCAAAGCCTGCAGGGCCACAGGAAGCACGGGGCTTAAACCGCAGTAAGAACGCAAGCCGACTTTCTCTTGGAGGCAGGGTGACTTCCGGCAGGGGGGTCCTAGATGGAATGCGAGGCCGAGGGTTCTCTCAGGGCAGCTCAGACTAGGGCAAGGCGTAAGACCTCAAAGGCACGTGAGACGTGCCAGAAGTCTGTTCGTGAAAGTGTGGGTTTGGTGGGGAAACGAATCTGCTCCAGGAGAGAGTGCAGGGCGTTTCCCTACACTCGGCGTATAGAGAGCGGCTCCAAAGGGCTCCGGGCCTGGATGTTGCTCGGCAGACCCAGGGGTGCCTGGGAGTGTTCCGAGTTCCAGCCTGGAACAGGGTGCCGTCGCAAGCCTCCCAGGTGTCCAGGAAACTCTACTGCCGTTAAAGACACGCAGAGCAGAGGCTCCGGCCTCACGGAAACTGCTGCGCGGCTCCGCTTCTGCACCTCACGTCAGGGTCTTCCCTCCAGGCCTGTGCTCAATCTGGCCGTCCCGTTAGCGATGCAGCATTGCGAGATGCTGACATTCTCCTCGAGCAGAGTGCCTTCAGGTACGAGGCCCGCGAAGGAGGCAAAGCAGAGTGTTTTCTCACGGCAGCTCTCACAAGGGCGACGACAAATATTTCCTGGGAGCTTCGGACTCACCAGAAATCTGGTCCTGAGGCTGTTGGAGGGCTCTGGAAACGTAGCTCTCCTCAAGGAACGTGCAGAGTGTTGCCCAACACTCGGCACGCACACAGGGCCTCCGAAGGGCAGGGCAATGGCCTCGATGTTGCTCAGCCGGACCACGGCGTGGGGGGTGTCTGGAGGTCCTCAGTGACCTTGGAGGGAAATGGATGCACACCCGAGGGGCCTAGGAGTCCTCAAATGGGAAATTCCGTTAAAATAAACCCGAACAGTGACTAAGAACTCATGGAAACTGCTGCATGCCGCCCTTCCTGCCCGGCTACGCAGGGCCTAAACTGGAGGCAAATTCTCACGTTGAGTTTCCCTTTCGTTCTGGAGCTTGTCAGGCTAACCACCACCGCGGCCATGGAAGCACCGGGTTGAAACGGAGCAAACTCATTTTCTTCCCAGAAGCATTTCGACCGGGTTTCCAGGCCTGTCAACAGCAGGGGACGTCAGGCAGCTTCAAGGCAGCATGTATGCAGCCTTCCAAGTGGGAAAGCAAGGATAGTTCCAGCAGGCTCCCGTTTCCACGCGCACACTCAGCTTACCTCCCTGTGGTTTCTAACCAGTCCAAAGAGACACAGGTTACCCTGCGTTTCCTTCCCTAAACCAACTCCCCGCAGTAGGGTGTTCTGCGTCAAGTGAACTGCCTCAACCAAGGAATGCCCTGCCTAGTTACGCCTCTGGGGCCTGTGGCTATTCCAAAGCCTGCAGGGCCACAGGAAGCACGGGGCTTAAACCGCAGTAAGAACGCAAGCCGACTTTCTCTTGGAGGCAGGGTGACTTCCGGCAGGGGGGTCCTAGATGGAATGCGAGGCCGAGGGTTCTCTCAGGGCAGCTCAGACTAGGGCAAGGCGTAAGACATCAAAGGCATGTGAGACTTGCCAGAAGTCTGTTCGTGAAAGTGTGGGTTTGGTGGGGAAACGAATCTGCTCCAGGAGAGAGTGCAGGGCGTTTCCCTACACTCGGCGTATAGAGAGCGGCTCCAAAGGGCTCCGGGCCTGGATGTTGCTCGGCAGACCCAGGGGTGCCTGGGAGTACTCCGTGTTCCAGCCTGGAACAGGGTGCCCCCGCGAGCCTCCCAGGTGTCCAGGAAACTCTACTGCCGTTAAAGACACGCAGAGCAGAGGCTCCGGCCTCACGGAAACTGCTGCGCGGCTCCGCTTCTGCACCTCACGTCAGGGTCTTCCCTCCAGGCGTGTGCTCAATCTGGCCGTCCCGTTAGCGACGCAGCATTGCGAGATGCTGACGTTCTCCTCGAGCAGAGTGCCTTCAGGTACGAGGCCCGCGAAGGAGGCAAAGCAGAGTGTTTTCTCACGGCAGCTCTCACAAGGGCGACGACAAATATTTCCTGGGAGCTTCGGACTCACCAGAAATCTGGTCCTGAGGCTGTTGGAGGGCTCTGGAAACGTAGCTCTCCTCAAGGAACGTGCAGAGTGTTGCCCAACACTCGGCACGCACACAGGGCCTCCGAGGGGCAGGGCAATGGCCTCGATGTTGCTCAGCCGGACCACGGCGTGGGGGGTGTCTGGAGGTCCTCAGTGACCTTGGAGGGAAATGGATGCACACCCGAGGGGCCTAGGAGTCCTCAAATGGGAAATTCCGTTAAAATAAACCCGAACAGTGACTAAGAACTCATGGAAACTGCTGCATGCCGCCCTTCCTGCCCGGCAACGCAGGGCCTAAACTGGAGGCAAATTCTCACGTTGAGTTTCCCTTTCGTTCTGGAGCTTGTCAGGCTAACCACCACCGCGGCCATGGAAGCACCGGGTTGAAACGGAGCAAACTCATTTTCTTCCCAGAAGCATTTCGACCGGGTTTCCAGGCCTGTCAACAGCAGGGGACGTCAGGCAGCTTCAAGGCAGCATGTATGCAGCCTTCCAAGTGGGAAAGCAAGGATAGTTCCAGCAGGCTCCCGTTTCCACGCGCACACTCAGCTTACCTCCCTGTGGTTTCTAACCAGTCCAAAGAGACACAGGTTACCCTGCGTTTCCTTCCCTAAACCAACTCCCCGCAGTAGGGTGTTCTGCGTCAAGTGAACTGCCTCAACCAAGGAATGCCCTGCCTAGTTACGCCTCTGGGGCCTGTGGCTATTCCAAAGCCTGCAGGGCCACAGGAAGCACGGGGCTTAAACCGCAGTAAGAACGCAAGCCGACTTTCTCTTGGAGGCAGGGTGACTTCCGGCAGGGGGGTCCTAGATGGAATGCGAGGCCGAGGGTTCTCTCAGGGCAGCTCAGACTAGGGCAAGGCGTAAGACATCAAAGGCATGTGAGACTTGCCAGAAGTCTGTTCGTGAAAGTGTGGGTTTGGTGGGGAAACGAATCTGCTCCAGGAGAGAGTGCAGGGCGTTTCCCTACACTCGGCGTATAGAGAGCGGCTCCAAAGGGCTCCGGGCCTGGATGTTGCTCGGCAGACCCAGGGGTGCCTGGGAGTACTCCGTGTTCCAGCCTGGAACAGGGTGCCCCCGCGAGCCTCCCAGGTGTCCAGGAAACTCTACTGCCGTTAAAGACACGCAGAGCAGAGGCTCCGGCCTCACGGAAACTGCTGCGCGGCTCCGCTTCTGCACCTCACGTCAGGGTCTTCCCTCCAGGCGTGTGCTCAATCTGGCCGTCCCGTTAGCGACGCAGCATTGCGAGATGCTGACGTTCTCCTCGAGCAGAGTGCCTTCAGGTACGAGGCCCGCGAAGGAGGCAAAGCAGAGTGTTTTCTCACGGCAGCTCTCACAAGGGCGACGACAAATATTTCCTGGGAGCTTCGGACTCACCAGAAATCTGGTCCTGAGGCTGTTGGAGGGCTCTGGAAACGTAGCTCTCCTCAAGGAACGTGCAGAGTGTTGCCCAACACTCGGCACGCACACAGGGCCTCCGAGGGGCAGGGCAATGGCCTCGATGTTGCTCAGCCGGACCACGGCGTGGGGGGTGTCTGGAGGTCCTCAGTGACCTTGGAGGGAAATGGATGCACACCCGAGGGGCCTAGGAGTCCTCAAATGGGAAATTCCGTTAAAATAAACCCGAACAGTGACTAAGAACTCATGGAAACTGCTGCATGCCGCCCTTCCTGCCCGGCAACGCAGGGCCTAAACTGGAGGCAAATTCTCACGTTGAGTTTCCCTTTCGTTCTGGAGCTTGTCAGGCTAACCACCACCGTGGCAATGGAAGCACCGGGTTGAAACGGAGCAAACTCATTTTCTTCCCAGAAGCATTTTGACCGGGTTTCCAGGCCTGTCAACAGCAGGGGACGGCGGGCAGCTTCAAGGCAGCATGAATGCAGCCTTTCAAGTGGGAAAGCAAGGATAGTTCCAGCAGGCTCCCGTTTCCACGCGCACACTCAGCTTACCTCCCTGTGGTTTCTAACCAGTCCAAAGAGACACAGGTTACCCGGCGTTTGCTTCCTTGAAGCAACTCCCCGAAGTAGGGTGTTCTGCGTCAAGTGAACTGCCTCAACCAAGGAATGCCCTGCCTAGTTACGCCTCTGGGGCCTGTGGCTATTCCAAAGCCTGCAGGGCCACAGGAAGCACGGGGCTTAAACCGCAGTAAGAACGCAAGCCGACTTTCTCTTGGAGGCAGGGTGACTTCCGGCAGGGGGGTCCTAGATGGAATGCGAGGCCGAGGGTTCTCTCAGGGCAGCTCAGACTAGGGCAAGGCGTAAGACCTCAAAGGCATGTGAGACGTGCCAGAAGTCTGTTTGTGAAAGTGTGGGTTTGGTGGGGAAACGAATCTGCTCCAGGAGAGAGTGCAGGGCGTTTCCCTACACTCGGCGTATAGAGAGCGGCTCCAAAGGGCTCCGGGCCTGGATGTTGCTCGGCAGACCCAGGGGTGCCTGGGAGTACTCCGTGTTCCAGCCTGGAACAGGGTGCCCCCGCGAGCCTCCCAGGTGTCCAGGAAACTCTACTGCCGTTAAAGACACGCAGAGCAGAGGCTCCGGCCTCACGGAAACTGCTGCGCGGCTCCGCTTCTGCACCTCACGTCAGGGTCTTCCCTCCAGGCCTGTGCTCAATCTGGCCGTCCCGTTAGCGACGCAGCATTGCGAGATGCTGACGTTCTCCTCGAGCAGAGTGCCTTCAGGTACGAGGCCCGCGAAGGAGGCAAAGCAGAGTGTTTTCTCACGGCAGCTCTCACAAGGGCGACGACAAATATTTCCTGGGAGCTTCGGACTCACCAGAAATCTGGTCCTGAGGCTGTTGGAGGGCTCTGGAAACGTAGCTCTCCTCAAGGAACGTGCAGAGTGTTGCCCAACACTCGGCACGCACACAGGGCCTCCGAGGGGCAGGGCAATGGCCTCGATGTTGCTCAGCCGGACCACGGCGTGGGGGGTGTCTGGAGGTCCTCAGTGACCTTGGAGGGAAATGGATGCACACCCGAGGGGCCTAGGAGTCCTCAAATGGGAAATTCCGTTAAAATAAACCCGAACAGTGACTAAGAACTCATGGAAACTGCTGCATGCCGCCCTTCCTGCCCGGCTTCGCAGGGCCTAAACTGGAGGCAAATTCTCACGTTGAGTTTCCCTTTCGTTCTGGAGCTTGTCAGGCTAACCACCACCGCGGCCATGGAAGCACCGGGTTGAAACGGAGCAAACTCATTTTCTTCCCAGAAGCATTTCGACCGGGTTTCCAGGCCTGTCAACAGCAGGGGACGTCAGGCAGCTTCAAGGCAGCATGTATGCAGCCTTCCAAGTGGGAAAGCAAGGATAGTTCCAGCAGGCTCCCGTTTCCACGCGCACACTCAGCTTACCTCCCTGTGGTTACTAACCAGTCCAAAGAGACACAGGTTACCCTGCGTTTCCTTCCCTGAACCAACTCCCCGCAGTAGGGTGTTCTGCGTCAAGTGAACTGCCTCAACCAAGGAATGCCCTGCCTAGTTACGCCTCTGGGGCCTGTGGCTATTCCAAAGCCTGCAGGGCCACAGGAAGCACGGGGCTTAAACCGCAGTAAGAACGCAAGCCGACTTTCTCTTGGAGGCAGGGTGACTTCCGGCAGGGGGGTCCTAGATGGAATGCGAGGCCGAGGGTTCTCTCAGGGCAGCTCAGACTAGGGCAAGGCGTAAGACCTCAAAGGCACGTGAGACGTGCCAGAAGTCTGTTCGTGAAAGTGTGGGTTTGGTGGGGAAACGAATCTGCTCCAGGAGAGAGTGCAGGGCGTTTCCCTACACTCGGCGTATAGAGAGCGGCTCCAAAGGGCTCCGGGCCTGGATGTTGCTCGGCAGACCCAGGGGTGCCTGGGAGTGTTCCGAGTTCCAGCCTGGAACAGGGTGCCGTCGCAAGCCTCCCAGGTGTCCAGGAAACTCTACTGCCGTTAAAGACACGCAGAGCAGAGGCTCCGGCCTCACGGAAACTGCTGCGCGGCTCCGCTTCTGCACCTCACGTCAGGGTCTTCCCTCCAGGCCTGTGCTCAATCTGGCCGTCCCGTTAGCGACGCAGCATTGCGAGATGCTGACATTCTCCTCGAGCAGAGTGCCTTCAGGTACGAGGCCCGCGAAGGAGGCAAAGCAGAGTGTTTTCTCACGGCAGCTCTCACAAGGGCGACGACAAATATTTCCTGGGAGCTTCGGACTCACCAGAAATCTGGTCCTGAGGCTGTTGGAGGGCTCTGGAAACGTAGCTCTCCTCAAGGAACGTGCAGAGTGTTGCCCAACACTCGGCACGCACACAGGGCCTCCGAAGGGCAGGGCAATGGCCTCGATGTTGCTCAGCCGGACCACGGCGTGGGGGGTGTCTGGAGGTCCTCAGTGACCTTGGAGGGAAATGGATGCACACCCGAGGGGCCTAGGAGTCCTCAAATGGGAAATTCCGTTAAAATAAACCCGAACAGTGACTAAGAACTCATGGAAACTGCTGCATGCCGCCCTTCCTGCCCGGCTACGCAGGGCCTAAACTGGAGGCAAATTCTCACGTTGAGTTTCCCTTTCGTTCTGGAGCTTGTCAGGCTAACCACCACCGCGGCCATGGAAGCACCGGGTTGAAACGGAGCAAACTCATTTTCTTCCCAGAAGCATTTCGACCGGGTTTCCAGGCCTGTCAACAGCAGGGGACGTCAGGCAGCTTCAAGGCAGCATGTATGCAGCCTTCCAAGTGGGAAAGCAAGGATAGTTCCAGCAGGCTCCCGTTTCCACGCGCACACTCAGCTTACCTCCCTGTGGTTTCTAACCAGTCCAAAGAGACACAGGTTACCCTGCGTTTGCTTCCCTGAAGCAACTCCCCGCAGTAGGGTGTTCTGCGTCAAGTGAACTGCCTCAACCAAGGAATGCCCTGCCTAGTTACGCCTCTGGGGCCTGTGGCTATTCCAAAGCCTGCAGGGCCACAGGAAGCACGGGGCTTAAACCGCAGTAAGAACGCAAGCCGACTTTCTCTTGGAGGCAGGGTGACTTCCGGCAGGGGGGTCCTAGATGGAATGCGAGGCCGAGGGTTCTCTCAGGGCAGCTCAGACTAGGGCAAGGCGTAAGACATCAAAGGCATGTGAGACTTGCCAGAAGTCTGTTCGTGAAAGTGTGGGTTTGGTGGGGAAACGAATCTGCTCCAGGAGAGAGTGCAGGGCGTTTCCCTACACTCGGCGTATAGAGAGCGGCTCCAAAGGGCTCCGGGCCTGGATGTTGCTCGGCAGACCCAGGGGTGCCTGGGAGTACTCCGTGTTCCAGCCTGGAACAGGGTGCCCCCGCGAGCCTCCCAGGTGTCCAGGAAACTCTACTGCCGTTAAAGACACGCAGAGCAGAGGCTCCGGCCTCACGGAAACTGCTGCGCGGCTCCGCTTCTGCACCTCACGTCAGGGTCTTCCCTCCAGGCGTGTGCTCAATCTGGCCGTCCCGTTAGCGACGCAGCATTGCGAGATGCTGACGTTCTCCTCGAGCAGAGTGCCTTCAGGTACGAGGCCCGCGAAGGAGGCAAAGCAGAGTGTTTTCTCACGGCAGCTCTCACAAGGGCGACGACAAATATTTCCTGGGAGCTTCGGACTCACCAGAAATCTGGTCCTGAGGCTGTTGGAGGGCTCTGGAAACGTAGCTCTCCTCAAGGAACGTGCAGAGTGTTGCCCAACACTCGGCACGCACACAGGGCCTCCGAGGGGCAGGGCAATGGCCTCGATGTTGCTCAGCCGGACCACGGCGTGGGGGATGTCTGGAGGTCCTCAGTGACCTTGGAGGGAAATGGATGCACACCCGAGGGGCCTAGGAGTCCTCAAATGGGAAATTCCGTTAAAATAAACCCGAACAGTGACTAAGAACTCATGGAAACTGCTGCATGCCGCCCTTCCTGCCCGGCAACGCAGGGCCTAAACTGGAGGCAAATTCTCACGTTGAGTTTCCCTTTCGTTCTGGAGCTTGTCAGGCTAACCACCACCGTGGCAATGGAAGCACCGGGTTGAAACGGAGCAAACTCATTTTCTTCCCAGAAGCATTTTGACCGGGTTTCCAGGCCTGTCAACAGCAGGGGACGGCGGGCAGCTTCAAGGCAGCATGAATGCAGCCTTTCAAGTGGGAAAGCAAGGATAGTTCCAGCAGGCTCCCGTTTCCACGCGCACACTCAGCTTACCTCCCTGTGGTTTCTAACCAGTGCAAAGAGACACAGGTTACCCGGCGTTTGCTTCCTTGAAGCAACTCCCCGAAGTAGGGTGTTCTGCGTCAAGTGAACTGCCTCAACCAAGGAATGCCCTGCCTAGTTACGCCTCTGGGGCCTGTGGCTATTCCAAAGCCTGCAGGGCCACAGGAAGCACGGGGCTTAAACCGCAGTAAGAACGCAAGCCGACTTTCTCTTGGAGGCAGGGTGACTTCCGGCAGGGGGGTCCTAGATGGAATGCGAGGCCGAGGGTTCTCTCAGGGCAGCTCAGACTAGGGCAAGGCGTAAGACCTCAAAGGCATGTGAGACGTGCCAGAAGTCTGTTTGTGAAAGTGTGGGTTTGGTGGGGAAACGAATCTGCTCCAGGAGAGAGTGCAGGGCGTTTCCCTACACTCGGCGTATAGAGAGCGGCTCCAAAGGGCTCCGGGCCTGGATGTTGCTCGGCAGACCCAGGGGTGCCTGGGAGTACTCCGTGTTCCAGCCTGGAACAGGGTGCCCCCGCGAGCCTCCCAGGTGTTCAGGAAACTCTACTGCCGTTAAAGACACGCAGAGCAGAGGCTCCGGCCTCACGGAAACTGCTGCGCGGCTCCGCTTTTGCACCTCACGTCAGGGTCTTCCCTCCAGGCGTGTGCTCAATCTGGCCGTCCCGTTAGCGACGCAGCATTGCGAGATGCTGACGTTCTCCTCGAGCAGAGTGCCTTCAGGTACGAGGCCCGCGAAGGAGGCAAAGCAGAGTGTTTTCTCACGGCAGCTCTCACAAGGGCGACGACAAATATTTCCTGGGAGCTTCGGACTCACCAGAAATCTGGTCCTGAGGCTGTTGGAGGGCTCTGGAAACGTAGCTCTCCTCAAGGAACGTGCAGAGTGTTGCCCAACACTCGGCACGCACACAGGGCCTCCGAGGGGCAGGGCAATGGCCTCGATGTTGCTCAGCCGGACCACGGCGTGGGGGGTGTCTGGAGGTCCTCAGTGACCTTGGAGGGAAATGGATGCACACCCGAGGGGCCTAGGAGTCCTCAAATGGGAAATTCCGTTAAAATAAACCCGAACAGTGACTAAGAACTCATGGAAACTGCTGCATGCCGCCCTTCCTGCCCGGCTTCGCAGGGCCTAAACTGGAGGCAAATTCTCACGTTGAGTTTCCCTTTCGTTCTGGAGCTTGTCAGGCTAACCACCACCGCGGCCATGGAAGCACCGGGTTGAAACGGAGCAAACTCATTTTCTTCCCAGAAGCATTTCGACCGGGTTTCCAGGCCTGTCAACAGCAGGGGACGTCAGGCAGCTTCAAGGCAGCATGTATGCAGCCTTCCAAGTGGGAAAGCAAGGATAGTTCCAGCAGGCTCCCGTTTCCACGCGCACACTCAGCTTACCTCCCTGTGGTTACTAACCAGTCCAAAGAGACACAGGTTACCCTGCGTTTCCTTCCCTGAACCAACTCCCCGCAGTAGGGTGTTCTGCGTCAAGTGAACTGCCTCAACCAAGGAATGCCCTGCCTAGTTACGCCTCTGGGGCCTGTGGCTATTCCAAAGCCTGCAGGGCCACAGGAAGCACGGGGCTTAAACCGCAGTAAGAACGCAAGCCGACTTTCTCTTGGAGGCAGGGTGACTTCCGGCAGGGGGGTCCTAGATGGAATGCGAGGCCGAGGGTTCTCTCAGGGCAGCTCAGACTAGGGCAAGGCGTAAGACCTCAAAGGCATGTGAGACGTGCCAGAAGTCTGTTCGTGAAAGTGTGGGTTTGGTGGGGAAACGAATCTGCTCCAGGAGAGAGTGCAGGGCGTTTCCCTACACTCGGCGTATAGAGAGCGGCTCCAAAGGGCTCCGGGCCTGGATGTTGCTCGGCAAACCCAGGGGTGCCTGGGAGTACTCCGTGTTCCAGCCTGGAACAGGGTGCCCCCGCGAGCCTCCCAGCTGTCCAGGAAACTCTACTGCCGTTAAAGACACGCAGAGCAGAGGCTCCGGCCTCACGGAAACTGCTGCGCGGCTCCGCTTCTGCACCTCACGTCAGGGTCTTCCCTCCAAGCCTGTGCTCAATCTGGCCGTCCCGTTAGCGACGCAGCATTGCGAGATGCTGACGTTCTCCTCGAGCAGAGTGCCTTCAGGTACGAGGCCCGCGAAGGAGGCAAAGCAGAGTGTTTTCTCACGGCAGCTCTCACAAGGGCGACGACAAATATTTCCTGGGAGCTTCGGACTCACCAGAAATCTGGTCCTGAGGCTGTTGGAGGGCTCTGGAAACGTAGCTCTCCTCAAGGAACGTGCAGAGTGTTGCCCAACACTCGGCACGCACACAGGGCCTCCGAGGGGCAGAGCAATGGGCCTCGATGTTGCTCAGCCGGACCACGGCGTGGGGGGTGTCTGGAGGCCCTCAGTGACCTTGGAGGGAAATGGATGCACACCCGAGGGGCCTAGGAGTCCTCAAATGGGAAATTCCGTTAAAATAAACCCGAACAGTGACTAAGAACTCATGGAAACTGCTGCATGCCGCCCTTCCTGCCCGGCTACGCAGGGCGTAAACTGGAGGCAAATTCTCCCGTTGAGTTTACCTTTCGTTCTGGAGCTTGTCAGGCTAACCACCACCGCGGCTATGGAAGCACCGGGTTGAAACGGAGCAAACTCATTTTCTTCCCAGAAGCATTTCGACCGGGTTTCCAGGCCTGTCAACAGCAGGGGACGTCAGGCAGCTTCAAGGCAGCAACGAATGCACAATTCCAAATGGGAAAGCAAGGATAGTTCCAGCAGGCTCCCGTTTCCTCGCGCACACTCAGCTTACCTCCCTGTGGTTTCTAACCAGTCCAAAGAGACACAGGTTACCCGGCGTTTGCTTCCCTGAACCAACTCCCCGAAGTAGGGTGTTCTGCGTCAAGTGAACTGCCTCAACCAAGGAATGCCCTGCCTAGTTACGTCTCTGGGGCCTGTGGCTATTCCAAAGCCTGCAGAGCCACAGGAAGCACGGGGCTTAAACCGCAGTAAGAACGCAAGCCGACTTTCTCTTGGAGGCAGGGTGACTTCCGGCAGGGGGGTCCTAGATGGAATGCGAGGCCGAGGGTTCTCTCAGGGCAGCTCAGACTAGGGCAAGGCGTAAGACCTCAAAGGCATGTGAGACGTGCCAGAAGTCTGTTCGTGAAAGTGTGGGTTTGGTGGGGAATCGAATCCGCTCCAGGAGAGAGTGCAGGGCGTTTCCCTACACTCGGCGTATAGAGAGCGGCTCCAAAGGGCTCCGGGCCTGGATGTTGCTCGGCAGACCCAAGGGTGCCTGGGAGTGTTCCATGTTCCAGCCTGGAACAGGGTGCCCCCGCGAGCCTCCCAGGTGTCCAGGAAACTCTACTGCCGTTAAAGACACGCAGAGCAGAGGCTCCGGCCTCACGGAAACTGCTGCGCGGCTCCGCTTCTGCACCTCACGTCAGGACCTTCCCTCCAGGCCTGTGCTCAATCTGGCCGTCCCGTTAGCGACGCAGCATTGCGAGATGCTGACGTTCTCCTCGAGCAGAATGCCTTCAGGTACGAGGCCCGTGAAGCAGGCAAAGCAGAGTGTTTTCTCACGGCAGCTCTCACAAGGGTGACGACAAATATTTCCTGGGAGCTTCGGACTCACCAGAAATCTGGTCCTGAGGCTGTTGGAGGGCTCTGGAAACGTAGCTCTCCTCAAGGAACGTGCAGAGTGTTGCCCATCACTCGGCACGCACACAGGGCCTCCGAGGGGAAGAGCAATGGGCCTCGATGTTGCTCAGCCGGACCACGGCGTGGGGGGTGTCTGGAGGCCCTCAGTGACCTTGGAGGGAAATGGATGCACACCCGAGGGGCCTAGGAGTCCTCAAATGGGAAATTCCGTTAAAATAAACCCGAACAGTGACTAAGAACTCATGGAAACTGCTGCATGCCGCCCTACCTGCCCGGCTACGCAGGGCCTAAACTGGAGGCAAATTCTCACGTTGAGTTTCCCTTTCGTTCTGGAGCTTGTCAGGCTAACCACCACCGCGGCTATGGAAGCACCGGGTTGAAACGGAGCAAACTCATTTTCTTCCCAGAAGCATTACGACCGGGTTTCCAGGCCTGTCAACAGCAGGGGACGTCAGGCAGCTTCAAGCCTCCATGAAGGCAGCCTTCCAAGTGGGAAAGCAAGGATAGTTCCAGCAGGCTCCCGTTTCCTCGCGCACACTCAGCTTACCTCCCTGTGGTTTCTAACCAGTCCAAAGAGACACAGGTTACCCGGCGTTTGCTTCCCTGAACCAACTCCCCGAAGTAGGGTGTTCTGCATCAAGTGAACTGCCTCAACCAAGGAATGCCCTGCCTAGTTACGTCTCTGGGGCCTGTGGCTATTCCAAAGCCTGCAGGGCCACAGGAATCACGGGGCTTAAACCGCAGTAAGAACGCAAGCCGACTTTCTCTTGGAGGCAGGGTGACTTCCGGCAGGGGGGTCCTAGATGGAATGCGAGGCCGAGGGTTCTCTCAGGGCAGCTCAGACTAGGGCAAGGCGTAAGACCTCAAAGGCATGTGAGACGTGCCAGAAGTCTGTTCGTGAAAGTGTGGGTTTGGTGGGGAATCGAATCCGCTCCAGGAGAGAGTGCAGGGCGTTTCCCTACACTCGGCGTATAGAGAGCGGCTCCAAAGGGCTCCGGGCCTGGATGTTGCTCGGCAGACCCAGGGGTGCCTGGGAGTGTTCCGTGTTCCAGCCTGGAACAGGGTGCCCCCGCGAGCCTCCCAGGTGTCCAGGAAACTCTACTGCCGTTAAAGACACGCAGAGCAGAGGCTCCGGCCTCACGGAAACTGCTGCGCGGCTCCGCTTGTGCACCTCACGTCAGGGCCTTCCCTCCAGGCCTGTGCTCAATCTGGCTGTCCCGTTAGCGACCTAGCATTGCGACATGCTGACGTTCTCCTCGAGCAGAGTGCCTTCAGGTACGAGGCCCGCGAAGGAGGCAAAGCAGAGTGTTTTCTCACGGCAGCTCTCACAAGGGCGACGACAAATATTTCCTGGGAGCTTCGGACTCACCAGAAATCTGGTCCTGAGGCTGTTGGAGGGCTCTGGAAACGTAGCTCTCCTCAAGGAACGTGCAGCGTGTTGCCCAACACTCGGCACGCACACAGGGCCTCCGAGGGGCAGAGCAATGGGCCTCGATGTTGCTCAGCCGGACCACGGCGTGGGGGGTGTCTGGAGGCCCTCAGTGACCTTGGAGGGAAATGGATGCACACCCGAGGGGCCTAGGAGTCCTCAAATGGGAAATTCCGTTAAAATAAACCCGAACAGTGACTAAGAACTCATGGAAACTGCTGCATGCCGCCCTATCTGCCCGGCTACGCAGGGCCTAAACTGGAGGCAAATTCTCACGTTGAGTTTCCCTTTCGTTCTGGAGCTTGTCAGGCTAACCACCACCGCGGCTATGGAAGCACCGGGTTGAAACGGAGCAAACTCATTTTCTTCCCAGAAGCATTTCGACCGGGTTTCCAGGCCTGTCAACAGCAGGGGACGTCAGGCAGCTTCAAGTCAGCACGAATGCACAATTCCAAGTGGGAAAGCAAGGATAGTTCCAGCAGGCTCCCGTTTCCTCGCGCACACTCAGCTTACCTCCCTGTGGTTTCTAACCAGTCCAAAGAGACACAGGTTACCCGGCGTTTGCTTCCCTGAACCAACTCCCCGAAGTAGGGTGTTCTGCGTCAAGTGAACTGCCTCAACCAAGGAATGCCCTGCCACCTTACGCCTCTGGGGCCTGTGGCTATTCCAAAGCCTGCAGAGCCACAGGAAGCACGGGGCTTAAACCGCAGTAAGAACGCAAGCCGACTTTCTCTTGGAGGCAGGGTGACTTCCGGCAGGGGGGTCCTAGATGGAATGCGAGGCCGAGGGTTCTCTCAGGGCAGCTCAGACTAGGGCAAGGCGTAAGACCTCAAAGGCATGTGAGACGTGCCAGAAGTCTGTTCGTGAAAGTGTGGGTTTGGTGGGGAATCGAATCCGCTCCAGGAGAGAGTGCAGGGCGTTTCCCTACACTCGGCGTATAGAGAGCGGCTCCAAAGGGCTCCGGGCCTGGATGTTGCTCGGCAGACCCAGGGGTGCCTGGGAGTGTTCCGTGTTCCAGCCTGGAACAGGGTGCCCCCGCGAGCCTCCCAGGTGTCCAGGAAACTCTACTGCCGTTAAAGACACGCAGAGCAGAGGCTCCGGCCTCACGGAAACTGCTGCGCGGCTCCGCTTCTGCACCTCACGTCAGGACCTTCCCTCCAGGCCTGTGCTCAATCTGGCCGTCCCGTTAGCGACGCAGCATTGCGAGATGCTGACGTTCTCCTCGAGCAGAGTGCCTTCAGGTACGAGGCCCGCGAAGGAGGCAAAGCAGAGTGTTTTCTCACGGCAGCTCTCACAAGGGCGACGACAAATATTTCCTGGGAGCTTCGGACTCACCAGAAATCTGGTCTTGAGGCTGTTGGAGGGCTCTGGAAACGTAGCTCTCCTCAAGGAACGTGCAGAGTGTTGCCCAACACTCGGCACGCACACAGGGCCTCCGAGGGGCAGAGCAATGGGCCTCGATGTTGCTCAGCCGGACCACGGCGTGGGGGGTGTCTGGAGGCCCTCAGTGACCTTGGAGGGAAATGGATGCACACCCGAGGGGCCTAGGAGTCCTCAAATGGGAAATTCCGTTAAAATAAACCCGAACAGTGACTAAGAACTCATGGAAACTGCTGCATGCCGCCCTACCTGCCCGGCTACGCAGGGCCTAAACTGGAGGCAAATTCTCACGTTGAGTTTCCCTTTCGTTCTGGAGCTTGTCAGGCTAACCACCACCGCGGCTATGGAAGCACCGGGTTGAAACGGAGCAAACTCATTTTCTTCCCAGAAGCATTACGACCGGGTTTCCAGGCCTGTCAACAGCAGGGGACGTCAGGCAGCTTCAAGGCAGCACGAATGCACAATTCCAAATGGGAAAGCAAGGATAGTTCCAGCAGGCTCCCGTTTCCTCGCGCACACTCAGCTTACCTCCCTGTGGTTTCTAACCAGTCCAAAGAGACACAGGTTACCCGGCGTTTGCTTCCCTGAACCAACTCCCCGAAGTAGGGTATTCTGCGTCAAGTGAACTGCCTCAACCAAGGAATGCCCTGCCTAGTTACGTCTCTGGGGCCTGTGGCTATTCCAAAGCCTGCAGGGCCACAGGAAGCACGGGGCTTAAACCGCAGTAAGAACGCAAGCCGACTTTCTCTTGGAGGCAGGGTGACTTCCGGCAGGGGGGTCCTAGATGGAATGCGAGGCCGAGGGTTCTCTCAGGGCAGCTCAGACTAGGGCAAGGCGTAAGACCTCAAAGGCATGTGAGACGTGCCAGAAGTCTGTTCGTGAAAGTGTGGGTTTGGTGGGGAATCGAATCTGCTCCAGGAGAGAGTGCAGGGCGTTTCTCTACACTCGGCGTATAGAGAGCGGCTCCAAAGGGCTCCGGGCCTGGATGTTGCTCGGCAGACCCAGGGGTGCCTGGGAGTGTTCCGTGTTCCAGCCTGGAACAGGGTGCCCCCGCGAGCCTCCCAGGTGTCCAGGAAACTCTACTGCCGTTAAAGACACGCAGAGCAGAGGCTCCGGCCTCACGGAAACTGCTGCGCGGCTCCGCTTCTGCACCTCACGTCAGGGCCTTCCCTCCAGGCCTGTGCTCAATCTGGCCGTCCCGTTAGCGACGCAGCATTGCGAGATGCTGACGTTCTCCTCGAGCAGAGTGCCTTCAGGTACGAGGCCCGCGAAGCAGGCAAAGCAGAGTGTTTTCTCACGGCAGCTCTCACAAGGGTGACGACACATATTTCCTGGGAGCTTCGGACTCACCAGAAATCTGGTCCTGAGGCTGTTGGAGGGCTCTGGAAACGTAGCTCTCCTCAAGGAACGTGCAGAGTGTTGCCCAACACTCGGCACGCACACAGGGCCTTCGAGGGGCAGGGCAATGGGCCTCGATGTTGCTCAGCCGGACCACGGCGTGGGCGGTGTCTGGAGGCCCTCAGTGACCTTGGAGGGAAATGGATGCACACCCGAGGGGCCTAGGAGTCCTCAAATGGGAAATTCCGTTAAAATAAACCCGAACAGTGACTAAGAACTCATGGAAACTGCTGCATGCAGCCCTTCCTGCCCGGCTTCGCAGGGCCTAAACTGGAGGCAAATTCTCACGTTGAGTTTCCCTTTCGTTCTGGAGCTTGTCAGGCTAACCAGCACCGCGGCTATGGAAGCACCGGGTTGAAACGGAGCAAACTCATTTTCTTCCCAGAAGCATTTCGACCGGGTTTCCAGGCCTGTCAACAGCAGGGGACGTCAGGCAGCTTCAAGGCAGCACGAATGCAGCCTTCCAAGTGGGAAAGCAAGGATAGTTCCAGCAGGCTCCCGTTTCCACGCGCACACTCAGCTTACCTCCCTGTGGTTTCTAACCAGTCCAAAGAGACACAGGTTACCCTGCGTTTGCTTCCCTGAACCAACTCCCCGAAGTAGGGTGTTCTGCGTCAAGTGAACTGCCTCAACCAAGGAATGCCCTGCCTAGTTACGCCTCTGGGGCCTGTGGCTATTCCAAAGCCTGCAGGGCCACAGGAAGCACGGGGCTTAAACCGCAGTAAGAACGCAAGCCGACTTTCTCTTGGAGGCAGGATGACTTCCAGCAGGGTTGTCCTAGATGGAATGCGAGGCCGAGGGTTCTCTCAGGGCAGCTCAGACTAGGGCAAGGCGTAAGACCTCAAAGGCATGTGAGACGTGCCAGAAGTCTGTTCGTGAAAGTGTGGGTTTGGTGGGGAAACGAATCTGCTCCAGGAGAGAGTGCAGGGCGTTTCCCTACACTCGGCGTATAGAGAGCGGCTCCAAAGGGCTCCGGGCCTGGAAGTTGCTCGGCAGACCCAGGGGTGCCTGGGAGTACTCCGTGTTCCAGCCTGGAACAGGGTGCCCCCGCGAGCCTCCCAGGTGTCCAGGAAACTCTACTGCCGTTAAAGACACGCAGAGCAGAGGCTACGGCCTCATGGAAACTGCTGCGCGGCTCCGCTTCTGCACCTCACGTCAGGGTCTTCCCTCCAGGCCTGTGCTCAATCTGGCCGTCCCGTTAGCGACGCAGCATTGCGAGATGCTGACGTTCTCCTCGAGCAGAGTGCCTTCAGGTACGAGGCCCGCGAAGGAGGCAAAGCAGAGGGTTTTCTCACGGCAGCTCTCACAAGGGCGACGACAAATATTTCCTGGGAGCTTCGGACTCACCAGAAATCTGGTCCTGAGGCTGTTGGAGGGCTCTGGAAACGTAGCTCTCCTCAAGGAATGTGCAGAGTGTTGCCCAACACTCGGCACGCACACAGGGCCTCCGAGGGGCAGAGCAATGGGCCTCGATGTTGCTCAGCCGGACCACGGCGTGGGGGGTGTCTGGAGGCCCTCAGTGACCTTGGAGGGAAATGGATGCACACCCGAGGGGCCTAGGAGTCCTCAAATGGGAAATTCCGTTAAAATAAACCCGAACAGTGACTAAGAACTCATGGAAACTGCTGCATGCCGCCCTACCTGCCCGGCTACGCAGGGCCTAAACTGGAGGCAAATTCTCACGTTGAGTTTCCCTTTCGTTCTGGAGCTTGTCAGGCTAGCCACCACCGCGGCTATGGAAGCACCGGGTTGAAACGGAGCAAACTCATTTTCTTCCCAGAAGCATTACGACCGGGTTTCCAGGCCTGTCAACAGCAGGGGACGTCAGGCAGCTTCAAGGCAGCACGAATGCACAATTCCAAATGGGAAAGCAAGGATAGTTCCAGCAGGCTCCCGTTTCCTCGCGCACACTCAGCTTACCTCCCTGTGGTTTCTAACCAGTCCAAAGAGACACAGGTTACCCGGCGTTTGCTTCCCTGAACCAACTCCCCGAAGTAGGGTATTCTGCGTCAAGTGAACTGCCTCAACCAAGGAATGCCCTGCCTAGTTACGTCTCTGGGGCCTGTGGCTATTCCAAAGCCTGCAGGGCCACAGGAAGCACGGGGCTTAAACCGCAGTAAGAACGCAAGCCGACTTTCTCTTGGAGGCAGGGTGACTTCCGGCAGGGGGGTCCTAGATGGAATGCGAGGCCGAGGGTTCTCTCAGGGCAGCTCAGACTAGGGCAAGGCGTAAGACCTCAAAGGCATGTGAGACGTGCCAGAAGTCTGTTCGTGAAAGTGTGGGTTTGGTGGGGAATCGAATCCGCTCCAGGAGAGAGTGCAGGGCGTTTCCCTACACTCGGCGTATAGAGAGCGGCTCCAAAGGGCTCTGGGCCTGGATGTTGCTCGGCAGACCCAGGGGTGCCTGGGAGTGTTCCGAGTTGCAGCCTGGAACAGGGTGCCGCCGCGAGCCTCCCAGGTGTCCAGGAAACTCTACTGCCGTTAAAGACACGCAGAGCAGAGGCTACGGCCTCATGGAAACTGCTGCGCGGCTCCGCTTCTGCACCTCACGTCAGGGTCTTCCCTCCAGGCCTGTGCTCAATCTGGCCGTCCCGTTAGCGACGCAGCATTGCGAGATGCTGACGTTCTCCTCGAGCAGAGTGCCTTCAGGTACGAGGCCCGCGAAGGAAGCAAAGCAGAGTGTTTTCTCACGGCAGCTCTCACAAGGGCGACGACAAATATTTCCTGGGAGCTTCGGACTCACCAGAAATCTTGTCCTGAGGCTGTTGGAGGGCTCTGGAAACGTAGCTCTCCTCAAGGAACGTGCAGAGTGTTGCCCAACACTCGGCACGCACACAGGGCCTCCGAGGGGCAGGGCAATGGGCCTCGATGTTGCTCAGCCGGACCACGGCGTGGGCGGTGTCTGGAGGCCCTCAGTGACCTTGGAGGGAAATGGATGCACACCCGAGGGGCCTAGGAGTCCTCAAATGGGAAATTCCGTTAAAATAAACCCGAACAGTGACTAAGAACTCATGGAAACTGCTGCATGCAGCCCTTCCTGCCCGGCTTCGCAGGGCCTAAACTGGAGGCAAATTCTCACGTTGAGTTTCCCTTTCGTTCTGGAGCTTGTCAGGCTAACCAGCACCGCGGCTATGGAAGCACCGGGTTGAAACGGAGCAAACTCATTTTCTTCCCAGAAGCATTTCGACCGGGTTTCCAGGCCTGTCAACAGCAGGGGACGTCAGGCAGCTTCAAGGCAGCACGAATGCAGCCTTCCAAGTGGGAAAGCAAGGATAGTTCCAGCAGGCTCCCGTTTCCACGCGCACACTCAGCTTACCTCCCTGTGGTTTCTAACCAGTCCAAAGAGACACAGGTTACCCTGCGTTTGCTTCCCTGAACCAACTCCCCGAAGTAGGGTGTTCTGCGTCAAGTGACCTGCCTCAACCAAGGAATGCCCTGCCACCTTACGCCTCTGGGGCCTGTGGCTATTCCAAAGCCTGCAGGGCCACAGGAAGCACGGGGCTTAAACCGCAGTAAGAACGCAAGCCGACTTTCTCTTGGAGGCAGGATGACTTCCAGCAGGGTTGTCCTAGATGGAATGCGAGGCCGAGGGTTCTCTCAGGGCAGCTCAGACTAGGGCAAGGCGTAAGACCTCAAAGGCATGTGAGACGTGCCAGAAGTCTGTTCGTGAAAGTGTGGGTTTGGTGGGGAAACGAATCTGCTCCAGGAGAGAGTGCAGGGCGTTTCCCTACACTCGGCGTATAGAGAGCGGCTCCAAAGGGCTCCGGGCCTGGAAGTTGCTCGGCAGACCCAGGGGTGCCTGGGAGTACTCCGTGTTCCAGCCTGGAACAGGGTGCCCCCGCGAGCCTCCCAGGTGTCCAGGAAACTCTACTGCCGTTAAAGACACGCAGAGCAGAGGCTACGGCCTCATGGAAACTGCTGCGCGGCTCCGCTTCTGCACCTCACGTCAGGGTCTTCCCTCCAGGCCTGTGCTCAATCTGGCCGTCCCGTTAGCGACGCAGCATTGCGAGATGCTGACGTTCTCCTCGAGCAGAGTGCCTTCAGGTACGAGGCCCGCGAAGGAGGCAAAGCAGAGGGTTTTCTCACGGCAGCTCTCACAAGGGCGACGACAAATATTTCCTGGGAGCTTCGGACTCACCAGAAATCTGGTCCTGAGGCTGTTGGAGGGCTCTGGAAACGTAGCTCTCCTCAAGGAACGTGCAGAGTGTTGCCCAACACTCGGCACGCACACAGGGCCTCCGAGGGGCAGAGCAATGGGCCTCGATGTTGCTCAGCCGGACCACGGCGTGGGGGGTGTCTGGAGGCCCTCAGTGACCTTGGAGGGAAATGGATGCACACCCGAGGGGCCTAGGAGTCCTCAAATGGGAAATTCCGTTAAAATAAACCCGAACAGTGACTAAGAACTCATGGAAACTGCTGCATGCCGCCCTACCTGCCCGGCTACGCAGGGCCTAAACTGGAGGCAAATTCTCACGTTGAGTTTCCCTTTCGTTCTGGAGCTTGTCAGGCTAGCCACCACCGCGGCTATGGAAGCACCGGGTTGAAACGGAGCAAACTCATTTTCTTCCCAGAAGCATTTCGACCGGGTTTCCAGGCCTGTCAACAGCAGGGGACGTCAGGCAGCTTCAAGGCAGCACGAATGCAGAATTCCAAGTGGGAAAGCAAGGATAGTTCCAGCAGGCTCCCGTTTCCTCGCGCACACTCAGCTTACCTCCCTGTGGTTTCTAACCAGTCCAAAGAGACACAGGTTACCCTGCGTTTCCTTCCCTGAACCAACTCCCCGCAGTAGGGTGTTCTGCGTCAAGTGAACTGCCTCAACCAAGGAATGCCCTGCCTAGTTACGCCTCTGGGGCCTGTGGCTATTCCAAAGCCTGCAGGGCCACTGGAAGCACGGGGCTTAAACCGCAGTAAGAACGCAAGCCGACTTTCTCTTGGAGGCAGGGTGACTTCCGGCAGGGGGGTCCTAGCTGGAATGCGAGGCCGAGGGTTCTCTCAGGGCAGCTCAGACTAGGGCAAGGCGTAAGACCTCAAAGGCATGTGAGACGTGCCAGAAGTCTGTTCGTGAAAGTGTGGGTTTGGTGGGGAAACGAATCTGCTCCAGGAGAGAGTGCAGGGCGTTTCCCTACACTCGGCATATAGAGAGCGGCTCCAAAGGGCTCCGGGCCTGGATGTTGCTCGGCAGACCCAGGGGTGCCTGGGAGTACTCCGTGTTCCAGCCTGGAACAGGGTGCCCCCGCGAGCCTCCCAGGTGTCCAGGAAACTCTACTGCCGTTAAAGACACGCAGAGCAGAGGCTCCGGCCTCACGGAAACTGCTGCGCGGCTCCGCTTCTGCACCTCACGTCAGGGTCTTCCCTCCAAGCCTGTGCTCAATCTGGCCGTCCCGTTAGCGACGCAGCATTGCGAGATGCTGACGTTCTCCTCGAGCAGAGTGCCTTCAGGTACGAGGCCCGCGAAGGAGGCAAAGCAGAGTGTTTTCTCACGGCAGCTCTCACAAGGGCGACGACAAATATTTCCTGGGAGCTTCGGACTCACCAGAAATCTGGTCCTGAGGCTGTTGGAGGGCTCTGGAAACGTAGCTCTCCTCAAGGAACGTGCAGAGTGTTGCCCAACACTCGGCACGCACACAGGGCCTCCGAGGGGCAGAGCAATGGGCCTCGATGTTGCTCAGCCAGACCACGGCGTGGGGGGTGACTGGAGGTCCTCAGTGACCTTGGAGGGAAATGGATGCACACCCGAGGGGCCTAGGAGTCCTCAAATGGGAAATTCCGTTAAAATAAACCCGAACAGTGACTAAGAACTCATGGAAACTGCTGCATGCCGCCCTACCTGCCCGGCTACGCAGGGCCTAAACTGGAGGCAAATTCTCACGTTGAGTTTCCCTTTCGTTCTGGAGCTTGTCAGGCTAACCACCACCGCGGCTATGGAAGCACCGGGTTGAAACGGAGCAAACTCATTTTCTTCCCAGAAGCATTTCGACCGGGTTTCCAGGCCTGTCAACAGCAGGGGACGTCAGGCAGCTTCAAGCCTCCATGAAGGCAGCCTTCCAAGTGGGAAAGCAAGGATAGTTCCAGCAGGCTCCCGTTTCCTCGCGCACACTCAGCTTACCTCCCTGTGGTTTCTAACCAGTCCAAAGAGACACAGGTTACCCGGCGTTTGCTTCCCTGAACCAACTCCCCGAAGTAGGGTGTTCTGCATCAAGTGAACTGCCTCAACCAAGGAATGCCCTGCCTAGTTACGTCTCTGGGGCCTGTGGCTATTCCAAAGCCTGCAGGGCCACAGGAATCACGGGGCTTAAACCGCAGTAAGAACGCAAGCCGACTTTCTCTTGGAGGCAGGGTGACTTCCGGCAGGGGGGTCCTAGATGGAATGCGAGGCCGAGGGTTCTCTCAGGGCAGCTCAGACTAGGGCAAGGCGTAAGACCTCAAAGGCATGTGAGACGTGCCAGAAGTCTGTTCGTGAAAGTGTGGGTTTGGTGGGGAATCGAATCCGCTCCAGGAGAGAGTGCAGGGCGTTTCCCTACACTCGGCGTATAGAGAGCGGCTCCAAAGGGCTCCGGGCCTGGATGTTGCTCGGCAGACCCAGGGGTGCCTGGGAGTGTTCCGTGTTCCAGCCTGGAACAGGGTGCCCCCGCGAGCCTCCCAGGTGTCCAGGAAACTCTACTGCCGTTAAAGACACGCAGAGCAGAGGCTCCGGCCTCACGGAAACTGCTGCGCGGCTCCGCTTCTGCACCTCACGTCAGGGCCTTCCCTCCAGGCCTGTGCTCAATCTGGCTGTCCCGTTAGCGACGCAGCATTGCGAGATGCTGACGTTCTCCTCGAGCAGAGTGCCTTCAGGTACGAGGCCCGCGAAGGAGGCAAAGCAGAGTGTTTTCTCACGGCAGCTCTCACAAGGGCGACGACAAATATTTCCTGGGAGCTTCGGACTCACCAGAAATCTGGTCCTGAGGCTGTTGGAGGGCTCTGGAAACGTAGCTCTCCTCAAGGAACGTGCAGAGTGTTGCCCAACACTCGGCACGCACACAGGGCCTCCGAGGGGCAGAGCAATGGGCCTCGATGTTGCTCAGCCGGACCACGGCGTGGGGGGTGTCTGGAGGCCCTCAGTGACCTTGGAGGGAAATGGATGCACACCCGAGGGGCCTAGGAGTCCTCAAATGGGAAATTCCGTTAAAATAAACCCGAACAGTGACTAAGAACTCATGGAAACTGCTGCATGCCGCCCTATCTGCCCGGCTACGCAGGGCCTAAACTGGAGGCAAATTCTCACGTTGAGTTTCCCTTTCGTTCTGGAGCTTGTCAGGCTAACCACCACCGCGGCTATGGAAGCACCGGGTTGAAACGGAGCAAACTCATTTTCTTCCCAGAAGCATTTCGACCGGGTTTCCAGGCCTGTCAACAGCAGGGGACGTCAGGCAGCTTCAAGTCAGCACGAATGCACAATTCCAAGTGGGAAAGCAAGGATAGTTCCAGCAGGCTCCCGTTTCCTCGCGCACACTCAGCTTACCTCCCTGTGGTTTCTAACCAGTCCAAAGAGACACAGGTTACCCGGCGTTTGCTTCCCTGAACCAACTCCCCGAAGTAGGGTGTTCTGCGTCAAGTGAACTGCCTCAACCAAGGAATGCCCTGCCACCTTACGCCTCTGGGGCCTGTGGCTATTCCAAAGCCTGCAGAGCCACTGGAAGCACGGGGCTTAAACCGCAGTAAGAACGCAAGCCGACTTTCTCTTGGAGGCAGGGTGACTTCCGGCAGGGGGGTCCTAGATGGAATGCGAGGCCGAGGGTTCTCTCAGGGCAGCTCAGACTAGTGCAAGGCGTAAGACCTCAAAGGCATGTGAGACGTGCCAGAAGTCTGTTCGTGAAAGTGTGGGTTTGGTGGGGAATCGAATCCGCTCCATGAGAGAGTGGAGGGCGTTTCCCTACACTCGGCGTATAGAGAGCGGCTCCAAAGGGCTCCGGGCCTGGATGTTGCTCGGCAGACCCAGGGGTGCCTGGGAGTGTTCCGTGTTCCAGCCTGGAACAGGGTGCCCCCGCGAGCCTCCCAGGTGTCCAGGAAACTCTACTGCCGTTAAAGACACGCAGAGCAGAGGCTCCGGCCTCACGGAAACTGCTGCGCGGCTCCGCTTCTGCACCTCACGTCAGGACCTTCCCTCCAGGCCTGTGCTCAATCTGGCCGTCCCGTTAGCGACGCAGCATTGCGAGATGCTGACGTTCTCCTCGAGCAGAGTGCCTTCAGGTACGAGGCCCGCGAAGGAGGCAAAGCAGAGTGTTTTCTCACGGCAGCTCTCACAAGGGCGACGACAAATATTTCCTGGGAGCTTCGGACTCACCAGAAATCTGGTCCTGAGGCTGTTGGAGGGCTCTGGAAACGTAGCTCTCCTCAAGGAACGTGCAGAGTGTTGCCCAACACTCGGCACGCACACAGGGCCTCCGAGGGGCAGAGCAATGGGCCTCGATGTTGCTCAGCCGGACCACGGCGTGGGGGGTGTCTGGAGGCCCTCAGTGACCTTGGAGGGAAATGGATGCACACCCGAGGGGCCTAGGAGTCCTCAAATGGGAAATTCCGTTAAAATAAACCCGAACAGTGACTAAGAACTCATGGAAACTGCTGCATGCCGCCCTACCTGCCCGGCTACGCAGGGCCTAAACTGGAGGCAAATTCTCACGTTGAGTTTCCCTTTCGTTCTGGAGCTTGTCAGGCTAACCACCACCGCGGCTATGGAAGCACCGGGTTGAAACGGAGCAAACTCATTTTCTTCCCAGAAGCATTACGACCGGGTTTCCAGGCCTGTCAACAGCAGGGGACGTCAGGCAGCTTCAAGGCAGCACGAATGCACAATTCCAAGTGGGAAAGCAAGGATAGTTCCAGCAGGCTCCCGTTTCCACGCGCACACTCAGCTTACCTCCCTGTGGTTTCTAACCAGTCCAAAGAGACACAGGTTACCCTGCGTTTGCTTCCCTGAACCAACTCCCCGAAGTAGGGTGTTCTGCGTCAAGTGAACTGCCTCAACCAAGGAATGCCCTGCCTAGTTACGCCTCTGGGGCCTGTGGCTATTCCAAAGCCTGCAGGGCCACAGGAAGCACGGGGCTTAAACCGCAGTAAGAACGCAAGCCGACTTTCTCTTGGAGGCAGGATGACTTCCAGCAGGGGGGTCCTAGATGGAATGCGAGGCCGAGGGTTCTCTCAGGGCAGCTCAGACTAGGGCAAGGCGTAAGACCTCAAAGGCATGTGAGACGTGCCAGAAGTCTGTTCGTGAAAGTGTGGGTTTGGTGGGGAAACGAATCTGCTCCAGGAGAGAGTGCAGGGCGTTTCCCTACACTCGGCGTATAGAGAGCGGCTCCAAAGGGCTCCGGGCCTGGAAGTTGCTCGGCAGACCCAGGGGTGCCTGGGAGTGTTCCATGTTCCAGCCTGGAACAGGGTGCGCCCGCGAGCCTCCCAGGTGTCCAGGAAACTCTACTGCCGTTAAAGACACGCAGAGCAGAGGCTCCGGCCTCACGGAAACTGCTGCGCGGCTCCGCTTCTGCACCTCACGTCAGGACCTTCCCTCCAGGCCTGTGCTCAATCTGGCCGTCCCGTTAGCGACGCAGCATTGCGAGATGCTGACGTTCTCCTCGAGCAGAATGCCTTCAGGTACGAGGCCCGTGAAGCAGGCAAAGCAGAGTGTTTTCTCACGGCAGCTCTCACAAGGGTGACGACAAATATTTCCTGGGAGCTTCGGACTCACCAGAAATCTGGTCCTGAGGCTGTTGGAGGGCTCTGGAAACGTAGCTCTCCTCAAGGAACGTGCAGAGTGTTGCCCATCACTCGGCACGCACACAGGGCCTCCGAGGGGCAGAGCAATGGGCCTCGATGTTGCTCAGCCGGACCACGGCGTGGGGGGTGTCTGGAGGCCCTCAGTGACCTTGGAGGGAAATGGATGCACACCCGAGGGGCCTAGGAGTCCTCAAATGGGAAATTCCGTTAAAATAAACCCGAACAGTGACTAAGAACTCATGGAAACTGCTGCATGCCGCCCTACCTGCCCGGCTACGCAGGGCCTAAACTGGAGGCAAATTCTCACGTTGAGTTTCCCTTTCGTTCTGGAGCTTGTCAGGCTAACCACCACCGCGGCTATGGAAGCACCGGGTTGAAACGGAGCAAACTCATTTTCTTCCCAGAAGCATTACGACCGGGTTTCCAGGCCTGTCAACAGCAGGGGACGTCAGGCAGCTTCAAGGCAGCATGAATGCACAATTCCAAGTGGGAAAGCAAGGATAGTTCCAGCAGGCTCCCGTTTCCTCGCGCACACTCAGCTTACCTCCCTGTGGTTTCTAACCAGTCCAAAGAGACACAGGTTACCCGGCGTTTGCTTCCCTGAACCAACTCCCCGCAGAAGGGTGTTCTGCGTCAAGTGAACTGCCTCAACCAAGGAATGCCCTGCCTAGTTACGCCTCTGGGGCCTGTGGCTATTCCAAAGCCTGCAGGGCCACAGGAAGCACGGGGCTTAAACCGCAGTAAGAACGCAAGCCTACTTTCTCTTGGAGGCAGGGTGACTTCCGGCAGGGGGGTCCTAGATGGGATGCGAGGCCGAGGGTTCTCTCAGGGCAGCTCAGACTAGGGCAAGGCGTAAGACCTCAAAGGCATGTGAGACGTGCCAGAAGTCTGTTGGTGAAAGTGTGGGTTTGGTGGGGAAACGAATCTGCTCCAGGAGAGAGTGCAGGGCGTTTCCCTACACTCGGCGTATAGAGAGCGGCTCCAAAGGGCTCCGGGCCTGGATGTTGCTCGGCAGACCCAGGGGTGCCTGGGAGTGTTCCGAGTTGCAGCCTGGAACAGGGTGCCCCCGCGAGCCTCCCAGGTGTCCAGGAAACTCTACTGCCGTTAAAGACACGCAGAGCAGAGGCTCCGGCCTCACGGAAACTGCTGCGCGGCTCCGCTTCTGCACCTCACGTCAGGGCCTTCCCTCCAGGCCTGTGCTCAATCTGGCCGTCCCGTTAGCGACGCAGCATTGCGAGATGCTGACGTTCTCCTCGAGCAGAGTGCCTTCAGGTACGAGGCCCGCGAAGGAAGCAAAGCAGAGTGTTTTCTCACGGCAGCTCTCACAAGGGCGACGACAAATATTTCCTGGGAGCTTCGGACTCACCAGAAATCTGGTCCTGAGGCTGTTGGAGGGCTCTGGAAACGTAGCTCTCCTCAAGGAACGTGCAGAGTGTTGCCCAACACTCGGCACGCACACAGGGCCTCCGAGGGGCAGGGCAATGGGCCTCGATGTTGCTCAGCCGGACCACGGCGTGGGCGGTGTCTGGAGGCCCTCAGTGACCTTGGAGGGAAATGGATGCACACCCGAGGGGCCTAGGAGTCCTCAAATGGGAAATTCCGTTAAAATAAACCCGAACAGTGACTAAGAACTCATGGAAACTGCTGCATGCCGCCCTACCTGCCCGGCTACGCAGGGCCTAAACTGGAGGCAAATTCTCACGTTGAGTTTCCCTTTCGTTCTGGAGCTTGTCAGGCTAACCAGCACCGCGGCTATGGAAGCACCGGGTTGAAACGGAGCAAACTCATTTTCTTCCCAGAAGCATTTCGACCGGGTTTCCAGGCCTGTCAACAGCAGGGGACGTCAGGCAGCTTCAAGGCAGCACGAATGCAGCCTTCCAAGTGGGAAAGCAAGGATAGTTCCAGCAGGCTCCCGTTTCCACGCGCACACTCAGCTTACCTCCCTGTGGTTTCTAACCAGTCCAAAGAGACACAGGTTACCCTGCGTTTGCTTCCCTGAACCAACTCCCCGAAGTAGGGTGTTCTGCGTCAAGTGAACTGCCTCAACCAAGGAATGCCCTGCCTAGTTACGCCTCTGGGGCCTGTGGCTATTCCAAAGCCTGCAGGGCCACAGGAAGCACGGGGCTTAAACCGCAGTAAGAACGCAAGCCGACTTTCTCTTGGAGGCAGGATGACTTCCAGCAGGGGGGTCCTAGATGGAATGCGAGGCCGAGGGTTCTCTCAGGGCAGCTCAGACTAGGGCAAGGCGTAAGACCTCAAAGGCATGTGAGACGTGCCAGAAGTCTGTTCGTGAAAGTGTGGGTTTGGTGGGGAATCGAATCTGCTCCAGGAGAGAGTGCAGGGCGTTTCCCTACACTCGGCGTATAGAGAGCGGCTCCAAAGGGCTCCGGGCCTGGATGTTGCTCGGCAGACCCAGGGGTGCCTGGGAGTACTCCGTTTTCCATCCTGGAACAGGGTGCCGCCGCAAGCCTCCCAGGTGTCCAGGAAACTCTACTGCCGTTAAAGACACGCAGAGCAGAGGCTACGGCCTCATGGAAACTGCTGCGCGGCTCCGCTTCTGCACCTCACGTCAGGGTCTTCCCTCCAGGCCTGTGCTCAATCTGGCCGTCCCGTTAGCGACGCAGCATTGCGAGATGCTGACGTTCTCCTCGAGCAGAGTGCCTTCAGGTACGAGGCCCGCGAAGGAGGCAAAGCAGAGTGTTTTCTCACGGCAGCTCTCACAAGGGCGACGACAAATATTTCCTGGGAGCTTCGGACTCACCAGAAATCTGGTCCTGAGGCTGTTGGAGGGCTCTGGAAACGTAGCTCTCCTCAAGGAACGTGCAGAGTGTTGCCCAACACTCGGCACGCACACAGGGCCTCCGAGGGGCAGAGCAATGGGCCTCGATGTTGCTCAGCCGGACCACGGCGTGGGGGGTGTCTGGAGGCCCTCAGTGACCTTGGAGGGAAATGGATGCACACCCGAGGGGCCTAGGAGTCCTCAAATGGGAAATTCCGTTAAAATAAACCCGAACAGTGACTAAGAACTCATGGAAACTGCTGCATGCCGCCTTACCTGCCCGGCTACGCAGGGCCTAAACTGGAGGCAAATTCTCACGTTGAGTTTCCCTTTCGTTCTGGAGCTTGTCAGGCTAACCACCACCGCGGCTATGGAAGCACCGGGTTGAAACGGAGCAAACTCATTTTCTTCCCAGAAGCATTTCGACCGGGTTTCCAGGCCTGTCAACAGCAGGGGACGTCAGGCAGCTTCAAGGCAGCACGAATGCACAATTCCAAGTGGGAAAGCAAGGATAGTTCCAGCATGCTCCCGTTTCCTCGCGCACACTCAGCTTACCTCCCTGTGGTTTCTAACCAGTCCAAAGAGACACAGGTTACCCGGCGTTTGCTTCCCTGAACCAACTCCCCGAAGTAGGGTGTTCTGCGTCAAGTGAACTGCCTCAACCAAGGAATGCCCTGCCTAGTTACGTCTCTGGGGCCTGTGGCTATTCCAAAGCCTGCAGGGCCACAGGAAGCACGGGGCTTAAACCGCAGTAAGAACGCAAGCCGACTTTCTCTTGGAGGCAGGGTGACTTCCGGCAGGGGGGTCCTAGATGGGATGCGAGGCCGAGGGTTCTCTCAGGGCAGCTCAGACTAGGGCAAGGCGTAAGACCTCAAAGGCATGTGAGACGTGCCAGAAGTCTGTTCGTGAAAGTGTGGGTTTGGTGGGGAATCGAATCTGCTCCAGGAGAGAGTGCAGGGCGTTTCCCTACACTCGGCGTATAGAGAGCGGCTCCAAAGGGCTCCGGGCCTGGATGTTGCTCGGCAGACCCAGGGGTGCCTGGGAGTGTTCCGTATTCCAGCCTGGAACAGGGTGCCCCCGCGAGCCTCCCAGGTGTCCAGGAAACTCTACTGCCGTTAAAGACACGCAGAGCAGAGGCTACGGCCTCATGGAAACTGCTGCGCGGCTCCGCTTCTGCACCTCACGTCAGGGTCTTCCCTCCAGGCCTGTGCTCAATCTGGCCGTCCCGTTAGCGACGCAGCATTGCGAGATGCTGACATTCTCCTCGAGCAGAGTGCCTTCAGGTACGAGGCCCGCGAAGGAGGCAAAGCACAGTGTTTTCTCACGGCAGCTCTCACAAGGGCGACGACAAATATTTCCTGGGAGCTTCGGACTCACCAGAAATCTGGTCCTGAGGCTGTTGGAGGGCTCTGGAAACGTAGCTCTCCTCAAGGAACGTGCAGAGTGTTGCCCAACACTCGGCACGCACACAGGGCCTCCGAGGGGCAGGGCAATGGGCCTCGATGTTGCTCAGCCGGACCACGGCGTGGGGGGTGTCTGGAGGCCCTCAGTGACCTTGGAGGGAAATGGATGCACACCCGAGGGGCCTAGGAGTCCTCAAATGGGAAATTCCGTTAAAATAAACCCGAACAGTGACTAAGAACTCATGGAAACTGCTGAATGCCGCCCTTCCTGCCCGGCTTCGCAGGGCCTAAACTGGAGGCAAATTCTCACGTTGAGTTTCCCTTTCGTTCTGGAGCTTGTCAGGCTAACCACCACCGCGGCCATGGAAGCACCGGGTTGAAACGGAGCAAACTCATTTTCTTCCCAGAAGCATTTCGACCGGGTTTCCAGGCCTGTCAACAGCAGGGGACGTCAGGCAGCTTCAAGGCTCCATGAAGGCAGCCTTCCAAGTGGGAAAGCAAGGATAGTTCCAGCAGGCTCCCGTTTCCTCGCGCACACTCAGCTTACCTCCCTGTGGTTTCTAACCAGTCCAAAGAGACACAGGTTACCCGGCGTTTGCTTCCCTGAACCAACTCCCCGAAGTAGGGTGTTCTGCGTCAAGTGAACTGCCTCAACCAAGGAATGCCCTGCCTAGTTACGTCTCTGGGGCCTGTGGCTATTCCAAAGCCTGCAGAGCCACAGGAAGCACGGGGCTTAAACCGCAGTAAGAACGCAAGCCGACTTTCTCTTGGAGGCAGGGTGACTTCCGGCAGGGGGGTCCTAGATGGAATGCGAGGCCGAGGGTTCTCTCAGGGCAGCTCAGACTAGGGCAAGGCGTAAGACCTCAAAGGCATGTGAGACGTGCCAGAAGTCTGTTCGTGAAAGTGTGGGTTTGGTGGGGAATCGAATCCGCTCCATGAGAGAGTGCAGGGCGTTTCCCTACACTCGGCGTATAGAGAGCGGCTCCAAAGGGCTCCGGGCCTGGATGTTGCTCGGCAGACCCAAGGGTGCCTGGGAGTGTTCCATGTTCCAGCCTGGAACAGGGTGCCCCCGCGAGCCTCCCAGGTGTCCAGGAAACTCTACTGCCGTTAAAGACACGCAGAGCAGAGGCTCCGGCCTCACGGAAACTGCTGCGCGGCTCCGCTTCTGCACCTCACGTCAGGACCTTCCCTCCAGGCCTGTGCTCAATCTGGCCGTCCCGTTAGCGACGCAGCATTGCGAGATGCTGACGTTCTCCTCGAGCAGAATGCCTTCAGGTACGAGGCCCGTGAAGCAGGCAAAGCAGAGTGTTTTCTCACGGCAGCTCTCACAAGGGTGACGACAAATATTTCCTGGGAGCTTCGGACTCACCAGAAATCTGGTCCTGAGGCTGTTGGAGGGCTCTGGAAACGTAGCTCTCCTCAAGGAACGTGCAGAGTGTTGCCCATCACTCGGCACGCACACAGGGCCTCCGAGGGGCAGAGCAATGGGCCTCGATGTTGCTCAGCCGGACCACGGCGTGGGGGGTGTCTGGAGGCCCTCAGTGACCTTGGAGGGAAATGGATGCACACCCGAGGGGCCTAGGAGTCCTCAAATGGGAAATTCCGTTAAAATAAACCCGAACAGTGACTAAGAACTCATGGAAACTGCTGCATGCCGCCCTACCTGCCCGGCTACGCAGGGCCTAAACTGGAGGCAAATTCTCACGTTGAGTTTCCCTTTCGTTCTGGAGCTTGTCAGGCTAACCACCACCGCGGCTATGGAAGCACCGGGTTGAAACGGAGCAAACTCATTTTCTTCCCAGAAGCATTACGACCGGGTTTCCAGGCCTGTCAACAGCAGGGGACGTCAGGCAGCTTCAAGGCAGCACGAATGCAGAATTCCAAGTGGGAAAGCAAGGATAGTTCCAGCAGGCTCCCGTTTCCTCGCGCACACTCAGCTTACCTCCCTGTGGTTTCTAACCAGTCCAAAGAGACACAGGTTACCCGGCGTTTGCTTCCCTGAACCAACTCCCCGCAGAAGGGTGTTCTGCGTCAAGTGAACTGCCTCAACCAAGGAATGCCCTGCCTAGTTACGCCTCTGGGGCCTGTGGCTATTCCAAAGCCTGCAGGGCCACAGGAAGCACGGGGCTTAAACCGCAGTAAGAACGCAAGCCTACTTTCTCTTGGAGGCAGGGTGACTTCCGGCAGGGGGGTCCTAGATGGGATGCGAGGCCGAGGGTTCTCTCAGGGCAGCTCAGACTAGGGCAAGGCGTAAGACCTCAAAGGCATGTGAGACGTGCCAGAAGTCTGTTGGTGAAAGTGTGGGTTTGGTGGGGAAACGAATCTGCTCCAGGAGAGAGTGCAGGGCGTTTCCCTACACTCGGCGTATAGACAGCGGCTCCAAAGGGCTCCGGGCCTGGATGTTGCTCGGCAGACCCAGGGGTGCCTGGGAGTACTCCGTGTTCCAGCCTGGAACAGGGTGCCCCCGCGAGCCTCCCAGGTGTCCAGGAAACTCTACTGCCGTTAAAGACACGCAGAGCAGAGGCTCCGGCCTCACGGAAACTGCTGCGCGGCTCCGCTTCTGCACCTCACGTCAGGGCCTTCCCTCCAGGCCTGTGCTCAATCTGGCTGTCCCGTTAGCGACGCAGCATTGCGAATTGCTGACGTTCTCCTCGAGCAGAATGCCTTCAGGTACGAGGCCCGCGAAGCAGGCAAAGCAGAGTGTTTTCTCACGGCAGCTCTCACAAGGGTGACGACAAATATTTCCTGGGAGCTTCGGACTCACCAGAAATCTGGTCCTGAGGCTGTTGGAGGGCTCTGGAAATGTAGCTCTCCTCAAGGAACGTGCAGAGTGTTGCCCATCACTCGGCAGGCACACAGGGCCTCCAAGGGGCAGAGCAATGGGCCTCGATGTTGCTCAGCCGGACCACGGCGTGGGGGGTGTCTGGAGGCCCTCAGTGACCTTGGAGGGAAATGGATGCACACCCGAGGGGCCTAGGAGTCCTCAAATGGGAAATTCCGTTAAAATAAACCCGAACAGTGACTAAGAACTCATGGAAACTGCTGCATGCCGCCCTACCTGCCCGGCTACGCAGGGCCTAAACTGGAGGCAAATTCTCACGTTGAGTTTCCCTTTCGTTCTGGAGCTTGTCAGGCTAACCACCACCGCGGCTATGGAAGCACCGGGTTGAAACGGAGCAAACTCATTTTCTTCCCAGAAGCATTTCGACCGGGTTTCCAGGCCTGTCAACAGCAGGGGACGTCAGGCAGCTTCAAGCCTCCATGAAGGCAGCCTTCCAAGTGGGAAAGCAAGGATAGTTCCAGCAGGCTCCCGTTTCCTCGCGCACACTCAGCTTACCTCTCTGTGGTTTCTAACCAGTCCAAAGAGACACAGGTTACCCGGCGTTTGCTTCCCTGAACCAACTCCCCGAAGTAGGGTGTTCTGCATCAAGTGAACTGCCTCAACCAAGGAATGCCCTGCCTAGTTACGTCTCTGGGGCCTGTGGCTATTCCAAAGCCTGCAGGGCCACAGGAATCACGGGGCTTAAACCGCAGTAAGAACGCAAGCCGACTTTCTCTTGGAGGCAGGGTGACTTCCGGCAGGGGGGTCCTAGATGGAATGCGAGGCCGAGGGTTCTCTCAGGGCAGCTCAGACTAGGGCAAGGCGTAAGACCTCAAAGGCATGTGAGACGTGCCAGAAGTCTGTTCGTGAAAGTGTGGGTTTGGTGGGGAATCGAATCCGCTCCAGGAGAGAGTGCAGGGCGTTTCCCTACACTCGGCGTATAGAGAGCGGCTCCAAAGGGCTCCGGGCCTGGATGTTGCTCGGCAGACCCAGGGGTGCCTGGGAGTGTTCCGTGTTCCAGCCTGGAACAGGGTGCCCCCGCGAGCCTCCCAGGTGTCCAGGAAACTCTACTGCCGTTAAAGACACGCAGAGCAGAGGCTCCGGCCTCACGGAAACTGCTGCGCGGCTCCGCTTCTGCACCTCACGTCAGGGCCTTCCCTCCAGGCCTGTGCTCAATCTGGCTGTCCCGTTAGCGACGCAGCATTGCGAGATGCTGACGTTCTCCTCGAGCAGAGTGCCTTCAGGTACGAGGCCCGCGAAGGAGGCAAAGCAGAGTGTTTTCTCACGGCAGCTCTCACAAGGGCGACGACAAATATTTCCTGGGAGCTTCGGACTCACCAGAAATCTGGTCCTGAGGCTGTTGGAGGGCTCTGGAAACGTAGCTCTCCTCAAGGAACGTGCAGAGTGTTGCCCAACACTCGGCACGCACACAGGGCCTCCGAGGGGCAGAGCAATGGGCCTCGATGTTGCTCAGCCGGACCACGGCGTGGGGGGTGTCTGGAGGCCCTCAGTGACCTTGGAGGGAAATGGATGCACACCCGAGGGGCCTAGGAGTCCTCAAATGGGAAATTCCGTTAAAATAAACCCGAACAGTGACTAAGAACTCATGGAAACTGCTGCATGCCGCCCTATCTGCCCGGCTACGCAGGGCCTAAACTGGAGGCAAATTCTCACGTTGAGTTTCCCTTTCGTTCTGGAGCTTGTCAGGCTAACCACCACCGCGGCTCTGGAAGCACCGGGTTGAAACGGAGCAAACTCATTTTCTTCCCAGAAGCATTTCGACCGGGTTTCCAGGCCTGTCAACAGCAGGGGACGTCAGGCAGCTTCAAGTCAGCACGAATGCACAATTCCAAGTGGGAAAGCAAGGATAGTTCCAGCAGGCTCCCGTTTCCTCGCGCACACTCAGCTTACCTCCCTGTGGTTTCTAACCAGTCCAAAGAGACACAGGTTACCCGGCGTTTGCTTCCCTGAACCAACTCCCCGAAGTAGGGTGTTCTGCGTCAAGTGAACTGCCTCAACCAAGGAATGCCCTGCCACCTTACGCCTCTGGGGCCTGTGGCTATTCCAAAGCCTGCAGAGCCACAGGAAGCACGGGGCTTAAACCGCAGTAAGAACGCAAGCCGACTTTCTCTTGGAGGCAGGGTGACTTCCGGCAGGGGGGTCCTAGATGGAATGCGAGGCCGAGGGTTCTCTCAGGGCAGCTCAGACTAGGGCAAGGCGTAAGACCTCAAAGGCATGTGAGACGTGCCAGAAGTCTGTTCGTGAAAGTGTGGGTTTGGTGGGGAATCGAATCCGCTCCATGAGAGAGTGCAGGGCGTTTCCCTACACTCGGCGTATAGAGAGCGGCTCCAAAGGGCTCCGGGCCTGGATGTTGCTCGGCAGACCCAGGGGTGCCTGGGAGTGTTCCGTGTTCCAGCCTGGAACAGGGTGCCCCCGCGAGCCTCCCAGGTGTCCAGGAAACTCTACTGCCGTTAAAGACACACAGAGCAGAGGCTCCGGCCTCACGGAAACTGCTGCGCGGCTCCGCTTCTGCACCTCACGTCAGGACCTTCCCTCCAGGCCTGTGCTCAATCTGGCCGTCCCGTTAGCGACGCAGCATTGCGAGATGCTGACGTTCTCCTCGAGCAGAGTGCCTTCAGGTACGAGGCCCGCGAAGGAGGCAAAGCAGAGTGTTTTCTCACGGCAGCTCTCACAAGGGCGACGACAAATATTTCCTGGGAGCTTCGGACTCACCAGAAATCTGGTCCTGAGGCTGTTGGAGGGCTCTGGAAACGTAGCTCTCCTCAAGGAACGTGCAGAGTGTTGCCCAACACTCGGCACGCACACAGGGCCTCCGAGGGGCAGAGCAATGGGCCTCGATGTTGCTCAGCCGGACCACGGCATGGGGGGTGTCTGGAGGCCCTCAGTGACCTTGGAGGGAAATGGATGCACACCCGAGGGGCCTAGGAGTCCTCAAATGGGAAATTCCGTTAAAATAAACCCGAACAGTGACTAAGAACTCATGGAAACTGCTGCATGCCGCCCTACCTGCCCGGCTACGCAGGGCCTAAACTGGAGGCAAATTCTCACGTTGAGTTTCCCTTTCGTTCTGGAGCTTGTCAGGCTAACCACCACCGCGGCTATGGAAGCACCGGGTTGAAACGGAGCAAACTCATTTTCTTCCCAGAAGCATTACGACCGGGTTTCCAGGGCTGTCAACAGCAGGGGACGTCAGGCAGCTTCAAGGCAGCACGAATGCACAATTCCAAATGGGAAAGAAAGGATAGTTCCAGCAGGCTCCCGTTTCCTCGCGCACACTCAGCTTACCTCCCTGTGGTTTCTAACCAGTCCAAAGAGACACAGGTTACCCGGCGTTTGCTTCCCTGAACCAACTCCCCGAAGTAGGGTATTCTGCGTCAAGTGAACTGCCTCAACCAAGGAATGCCCTGCCTAGTTACGTCTCTGGGGCCTGTGGCTATTCCAAAGCCTGCAGGGCCACAGGAAGCACGGGGCTTAAACCGCAGTAAGAACGCAAGCCGACTTTCTCTTGGAGGCGGGGTGACTTCCGGCAGGGGGGTCCTAGATGGAATGCGAGGCCGAGGGTTCTCTCAGGGCAGCTCAGACTAGGGCAAGGCGTAAGACCTCAAAGGCATGTGAGACGTGCCAGAAGTCTGTTCGTGAAAGTGTGGGTTTGGTGGGGAAACGAATCTGCTCCAGGAGAGAGTGCAGGGCGTTTCCCTACACTCGGCGTATAGAGAGCGGCTCCAAAGGGCTCCGGGCCTGGAAGTTGCTCGGCAGACCCAGGGGTGCCTGGGAGTGTTCCGTGTTCCAGCCTGGAACAGGGTGCCCCCGCGAGCCTCCCAGGTGTCCAGGAAACTCTACTGCCGTTAAAGACACGCAGAGCAGAGGCTACGGCCTCATGGAAACTGCTGCGCGGCTCCGCTTCTGCACCTCACGTCAGGGTCTTCCCTCCAGGCCTGTGCTCAATCTGGCCGTCCCGTTAGCGACGCAGCATTGCGAGATGCTGACGTTCTCCTCGAGCAGAGTGCCTTCAGGTACGAGGCCCGCGAAGGAGGCAAAGCAGAGGGTTTTCTCACGGCAGCTCTCACAAGGGCGACGATAAATATTTCCTGGGAGCTTCGGACTCACCAGAAATCTGGTCCTGAGGCTGTTGGAGGGCTCTGGAAACGTAGCTCTCCTCAAGGAACGTGCAGAGTGTTGCCCAACACTCGGCACGCACACAGGGCCTCCGAGGGGCAGAGCAATGGGCCTCGATGTTGCTCAGCCGGACCACGGCGTGGGGGGTGTCTGGAGGCCCTCAGTGACCTTGGAGGGAAATGGATGCACACCCGAGGGGCCTAGGAGTCCTCAAATGGGAAATTCCGTTAAAATAAACCCGAACAGTGACTAAGAACTCATGGAAACTGCTGCATGCCGCCCTACCTGCCCGGCTACGCAGGGCCTAAACTGGAGGCAAATTCTCACGTTGAGTTTCCCTTTCGTTCTGGAGCTTGTCAGGCTAACCACCACCGCGGCTATGGAAGCACCGGGTTGAAACGGAGCAAACTCATTTTCTTCCCAGAAGCATTTCGACCGGGTTTCCAGGCCTGTCAACAGCAGGGGACGTCAGGCAGCTTCAAGCCTCCATGAAGGCAGCCTTCCAAGTGGGAAAGCAAGGATAGTTCCAGCAGGCTCCCGTTTCCTCGCGCACACTCAGCTTACCTCCCTGTGGTTTCTAACCAGTCCAAAGAGACACAGGTTACCCGGCGTTTGCTTCCCTGAACCAACTCCCCGAAGTAGGGTGTTCTGCATCAAGTGAACTGCCTCAACCAAGGAATGCCCTGCCTAGTTACGTCTCTGGGGCCTGTGGCTATTCCAAAGCCTGCAGGGCCACAGGAATCACGGGGCTTAAACCGCAGTAAGAACGCAAGCCGACTTTCTCTTGGAGGCAGGGTGACTTCCGGCAGGGGGGTCCTAGATGGAATGCGAGGCCGAGGGTTCTCTCAGGGCAGCTCAGAGTAGGGCAAGGCGTAAGACCTCAAAGGCATGTGAGACGTGCCAGAAGTCTGTTCGTGAAAGTGTGGGTTTGGTGGGGAATCGAATCCGCTCCAGGAGAGAGTGCAGGGCGTTTCCCTACACTCGGCGTATAGAGAGCGGCTCCAAAGGGCTCCGGGCCTGGATGTTGCTCGGCAGACCCAGGGGTGCCTGGGAGTGTTCCGTGTTCCAGCCAGGAACAGGGTGCCCCCGCGAGCCTCCCAGGTGTCCAGGAAACTCTACTGCCGTTAAAGACACGCAGAGCAGAGGCTCCGGCCTCACGGAAACTGCTGCGCGGCTCCGCTTCTGCACCTCACGTCAGGGCCTTCCCTCCAGGCCTGTGCTCAATCTGGCTGTCCCGTTAGCGACGCAGCATTGCGAGATGCTGACGTTCTCCTCGAGCAGAGTGCCTTCAGGTACGAGGCCCGCGAAGGAGGCAAAGCAGAGTGTTTTCTCACGGCAGCTCTCACAAGGGCGACGACAAATATTTCCTGGGAGCTTCGGACTCACCAGAAATCTGGTCCTGAGGCTGTTGGAGGGCTCTGGAAACGTAGCTCTCCTCAAGGAACGTGCAGAGTGTTGCCCAACACTCGGCACGCACACAGGGCCTCCGAGGGGCAGAGCAATGGGCCTCGATGTTGCTCAGCCAGACCACGGCGTGGGGGTTGTCTGGAGGCCCTCAGTGACCTTGGAGGGAAATGGATGCACACCCGAGGGGCCTAGGAGTCCTCAAATGGGAAATTCCGTTAAAATAAACCCGAACAGTGACTAAGAACTCATGGAAACTGCTGCATGCCGCCCTATCTGCCCGGCTACGCAGGGCCTAAACTGGAGGCAAATTCTCACGTTGAGTTTCCCTTTCGTTCTGGAGCTTGTCAGGCTAACCACCACCGCGGCTATGGAAGCACCGGGTTGAAACGGAGCAAACTCATTTTCTTCCCAGAAGCATTTCGACCGGGTTTCCAGGCCTGTCAACAGCAGGGGACGTCAGGCAGCTTCAAGTCAGCACGAATGCACAATTCCAAGTGGGAAAGCAAGGATAGTTCCAGCAGGCTCCCGTTTCCTCGCGCACACTCAGCTTACCTCCCTGTGGTTTCTAACCAGTCCAAAGAGACACAGGTTACCCGGCGTTTGCTTCCCTGAACCAACTCCCCGAAGTAGGGTGTTCTGCGTCAAGTGAACTGCCTCAACCAAGGAATGCCCTGCCACCTTACGCCTCTGGGGCCTGTGGCTATTCCAAAGCCTGCAGAGCCACAGGAAGCACGGGGCTTAAACCGCAGTAAGAACGCAAGCCGACTTTCTCTTGGAGGCAGGGTGACTTCCGGCAGGGGGGTCCTAGATGGAATGCGAGGCCGAGGGTTCTCTCAGGGCAGCTCAGACTAGGGCAAGGCGTAAGACCTCAAAGGCATGTGAGACGTGCCAGAAGTCTGTTCGTGAAAGTGTGGGTTTGGTGGGGAATCGAATCCGCTCCATGAGAGAGTGCAGGGCGTTTCCCTACACTCGGCGTATAGAGAGCGGCTCCAAAGGGCTCCGGGCCTGGATGTTGCTCGGCAGACCCAGGGGTGCCTGGGAGTGTTCCGTGTTCCAGCCTGGAACAGGGTGCCCCCGCGAGCCTCCCAGGTGTCCAGGAAACTCTACTGCCGTTAAAGACACGCAGAGCAGAGGCTCCGGCCTCACGGAAACTGCTGCGCGGCTCCGCTTCTGCACCTCACGTCAAGACCTTCCCTCCAGGCCTGTGCTCAATCTGGCCGTCCCGTTAGCGACGCAGCATTGCGAGATGCTGACGTTCTCCTCGAGCAGAGTGCCTTCAGGTACGAGGCCCGCGAAGGAGGCAAAGCAGAGTGTTTTCTCACGGCAGCTCTCACAAGGGCGACGACAAATATTTCCTGGGAGCTTCGGACTCACCAGAAATCTGGTCCTGAGGCTGTTGGAGGGCTCTGGAAACGTAGCTCTCCTCAAGGAACGTGCAGAGTGTTGCCCAACACTCGGCACGCACACAGGGCCTCCGAGGGGCAGAGCAATGGGCCTCGATGTTGCTCAGCCGGACCACGGCATGGGGGGTGTCTGGAGGCCCTCAGTGACCTTGGAGGGAAATGGATGCACACCCGAGGGGCCTAGGAGTCCTCAAATGGGAAATTCCGTTAAAATAAACCCGAACAGTGACTAAGAACTCATGGAAACTGCTGCATGCCGCCCTACCTGCCCGGCTACGCAGGGCCTAAACTGGAGGCAAATTCTCACGTTGAGTTTCCCTTTCGTTCTGGAGCTTGTCAGGCTAACCACCACCGCGGCTATGGAAGCACCGGGTTGAAACGGAGCAAACTCATTTTCTTCCCAGAAGCATTACGACCGGGTTTCCAGGGCTGTCAACAGCAGGGGACGTCAGGCAGCTTCAAGGCAGCACGAATGCACAATTCCAAATGGGAAAGCAAGGATAGTTCCAGCAGGCTCCCGTTTCCTCGCGCACACTCAGCTTACCTCCCTGTGGTTTCTAACCAGTCCAAAGAGACACAGGTTACCCGGCGTTTGCTTCCCTGAACCAACTCCCCGAAGTAGGGTATTCTGCGTCAAGTGAACTGCCTCAACCAAGGAATGCCCTGCCTAGTTACGTCTCTGGGGCCTGTGGCTATTCCAAAGCCTGCAGGGCCACAGGAAGCACGGGGCTTAAACCGCAGTAAGAACGCAAGCCGACTTTCTCTTGGAGGCAGGGTGACTTCCGGCAGGGGGGTCCTAGATGGAATGCGAGGCCGAGGGTTCTCTCAGGGCAGCTCAGACTAGGGCAAGGCGTAAGACCTCAAAGGCATGTGAGACGTGCCAGAAGTCTGTTCGTGAAAGTGTGGGTTTGGTGGGGAAACGAATCTGCTCCAGGAGAGAGTGCAGGGCGTTTCCCTACACTCGGCGTATAGAGAGCGGCTCCAAAGGGCTCCGGGCCTGGAAGTTGCTCGGCAGACCCAGGGGTGCCTGGGAGTACTCCGTGTTCCAGCCTGGAACAGGGTGCCCCCGCGAGCCTCCCAGGTGTCCAGGAAACTCTACTGCCGTTAAAGACACGCAGAGCAGAGGCTACGGCCTCATGGAAACTGCTGCGCGGCTCCGCTTTTGCACCTCACGTCAGGGTCTTCCCTCCAGGCCTGTGCTCAATCTGGCCGTCCCGTTAGCGACGCAGCATTGCGAGATGCTGACGTTCTCCTCGAGCAGAGTGCCTTCAGGTACGAGGCCCGCGAAGGAGGCAAAGCAGAGGGTTTTCTCACGGCAGCTCTCACAAGGGCGACGACAAATATTTCCTGGGAGCTTCGGACTCACCAGAAATCTGGTCCTGAGGCTGTTGGAGGGCTCTGGAAACGTAGCTCTCCTCAAGGAACGTGCAGAGTGTTGCCCAACACTCGGCACGCACACAGGGCCTCCGAGGGGCAGAGCAATGGGCCTCGATGTTGCTCAGCCGGACCACGGCGTGGGGGGTGTCTGGAGGCCCTCAGTGACCTTGGAGGGAAATGGATGCACACCCGAGGGGCCTAGGAGTCCTCAAATGGGAAATTCCGTTAAAATAAACCCGAACAGTGACTAAGAACTCATGGAAACTGCTGCATGCCGCCCTACCTGCCCGGCTACGCAGGGCCTAAACTGGAGGCAAATTCTCACGTTGAGTTTCCCTTTCGTTCTGGAGCTTGTCAGGCTAACCACCACCGCGGCTATGGAAGCACCGGGTTGAAACGGAGCAAACTCATTTTCTTCCCAGAAGCATTTCGACCGGGTTTCCAGGCCTGTCAACAGCAGGGGACGTCAGGCAGCTTCAAGGCAGCACGAATGCACAATTCCAAGTGGGAAAGCAAGGATAGTTCCAGCAGGCTCCCGTTTCCTCGCGCACACTCAGCTTACCTCCCTGTGGTTTCTAACCAGTCCAAAGAGACACAGGTTACCCTGCGTTTCCTTCCCTGAACCAACTCCCCGCAGTAGGGTGTTCTGCGTCAAGTGAACTGCCTCAACCAAGGAATGCCCTGCCTAGTTACGCCTCTGGGGCCTGTGGCTATTCCAAAGCCTGCAGGCCCACAGGAAGCACGGGGCTTAAACCGCAGTAAGAACGCAAGCCGACTTTCTCTTGGAGGCAGGGTGACTTCCGGCAGGGGGGTCCTAGCTGGAATGCGAGGCCGAGGGTTCTTTCAGGGCAGCTCAGACTAGGGCAAGGCGTAAGACCTCAAAGGCATGTGAGACGTGCCAGAAGTCTGTTCGTGAAAGTGTGGGTTTGGTGGGGAAACGAATCTGCTCCAGGAGAGAGTGCAGGGCGTTTCCCTACACTCGGCATATAGAGAGCGGCTCCAAAGGGCTCCGGGCCTGGATGTTGCTCGGCAGACCCAGGGGTGCCTGGGAGTACTCCGTGTTCCAGCCTGGAACAGGGTGCCCCCGCGAGCCTCCCAGGTGTCCAGGAAACTCTACTGCCGTTAAAGACACGCAGAGCAGAGGCTCCGGCCTCACGGAAACTGCTGCGCGGCTCCGCTTGTGCACCTCACGTCAGGGCCTTCCCTCCAGGCCTGTGCTCAATCTGGCTGTCCCGTTAGCGACACAGCATTGCGAGATGCTGACGTTCTCCTCGAGCAGAGTGCCTTCAGGTACGAGGCCCGCGAAGGAGGCAAAGCAGAGTGTTTTCTCACGGCAGCTCTCACAAGGGCGACGACAAATATTTCCTGGGAGCTTCGGACTCACCAGAAATCTGGTCCTGAGGCTGTTGGAGGGCTCTGGAAACGTAGCTCTCCTCAAGGAACGTGCAGAGTGTTGCCCAACACTCGGCACGCACACAGGGCCTCCGAGGGGCAGAGCAATGGGCCTCGATGTTGCTCAGCCGGACCACGGCGTGGGGGGTGTCTGGAGGCCCTCAGTGACCTTGGAGGGAAATGGATGCACACCCGAGGGGCCTAGGAGTCCTCAAATGGGAAATTCCGTTAAAATAAACCCGAACAGTGACTAAGAACTCATGGAAACTGCTGCATGCCGCCCTATCTGCCCGGCTACGCAGGGCCTAAACTGGAGGCAAATTCTCACGTTGAGTTTCCCTTTCGTTCTGGAGCTTGTCAGGCTAACCACCACCGCGGCTATGGAAGCACCGGGTTGAAACGGAGCAAACTCATTTTCTTCCCAGAAGCATTTCGACCGGGTTTCCAGGCCTGTCAACAGCAGGGGACGTCAGGCAGCTTCAAGTCAGCACGAATGCACAATTCCAAGTGGGAAAGCAAGGATAGTTCCAGCAGGCTCCCGTTTCCTCGCGCACACTCAGCTTACCTCCCTGTGGTTTCTAACCAGTCCAAAGAGACACAGGTTACCCGGCGTTTGCTTCCCTGAACCAACTCCCCGAAGTAGGGTGTTCTGCGTCAAGTGAACTGCCTCAACCAAGGAATGCCCTGCCACCTTACGCCTCTGGGGCCTGTGGCTATTCCAAAGCCTGCAGAGCCACAGGAAGCACGGGGCTTAAACCGCAGTAAGAACGCAAGCCGACTTTCTCTTGGAGGCAGGGTGACTTCCGGCAGGGGGGTCCTAGATGGAATGCGAGGCCGAGGGTTCTCTCAGGGCAGCTCAGACTAGGGCAAGGCGTAAGACCTCAAAGGCATGTGAGACGTGCCAGAAGTCTGTTCGTGAAAGTGTGGGTTTGGTGGGGAATCGAATCCGCTCCATGAGAGAGTGCAGGGCGTTTCCCTACACTCGGCGTATAGAGAGCGGCTCCAAAGGGCTCCGGGCCTGGATGTTGCTCGGCAGACCCAGGGGTGCCTGGGAGTGTTCCGTGTTCCAGCCTGGAACAGGGTGCCCCCGCGAGCCTCCCAGGTGTCCAGGAAACTCTACTGCCGTTAAAGACACGCAGAGCAGAGGCTCCGGCCTCACGGAAACTGCTGCGCGGCTCCGCTTCTGCACCTCACGTCAGGACCTTCCCTCCAGGCCTGTGCTCAATCTGGCCGTCCCGTTAGCGACGCAGCATTGCGAGATGCTGACGTTCTCCTCGAGCAGAGTGCCTTCAGGTACGAGGCCCGCGAAGGAGGCAAAGCAGAGTGTTTTCTCACGGCAGCTCTCACAAGGGCGACGACAAATATTTCCTGGGAGCTTCGGACTCACCAGAAATCTGGTCCTGAGGCTGTTGGAGGGCTCTGGAAACGTAGCTCTCCTCAAGGAACGTGCAGAGTGTTGCCCAACACTCGGCACGCACACAGGGCCTCCGAGGGGCAGAGCAATGGGCCTCGATGTTGCTCAGCCGGACCACGGCGTGGGGGGTGTCTGGAGGCCCTCAGTGACCTTGGAGGGAAATGGATGCACACCCGAGGGGCCTAGGAGTCCTCAAATGGGAAATTCCGTTAAAATAAACCCGAACAGTGACTAAGAACTCATGGAAACTGCTGCATGCCGCCCTACCTGCCCGGCTACGCAGGGCCTAAACTGGAGGCAAATTCTCACGTTGAGTTTCCCTTTCGTTCTGGAGCTTGTCAGGCTAACCACCACCGCGGCTATGGAAGCACCGGGTTGAAACGGAGCAAACTCATTTTCTTCCCAGAAGCATTACGACCGGGTTTCCAGGCCTGTCAACAGCAGGGGACGTCAGGCAGCTTCAAGGCAGCACGAATGCACAATTCCAAATGGGAAAGCAAGGATAGTTCCAGCAGGCTCCCGTTTCCTCGCGCACACTCAGCTTACCTCCCTGTGGTTTCTAACCAGTCCAAAGAGACACAGGTTACCCGGCGTTTGCTTCCCTGAACCAACTCCCCGAAGTAGGGTATTCTGCGTCAAGTGAACTGCCTCAACCAAGGAATGCCCTGCCTAGTTACGTCTCTGGGGCCTGTGGCTATTCCAAAGCCTGCAGGGCCACAGGAAGCACGGGGCTTAAACCGCAGTAAGAACGCAAGCCGACTTTCTCTTGGAGGCAGGGTGACTTCCGGCAGGGGGGTCATAGATGGAATGCGAGGCCGAGGGTTCTCTCAGGGCAGCTCAGACTAGGGCAAGGCGTAAGACCTCAAAGGCATGTGAGACGTGCCAGAAGTCTGTTCGTGAAAGTGTGGGTTTGGTGGGGAATCGAATCCGCTCCAGGAGAGAGTGCAGGGCGTTTCCCTACACTCGGCGTATAGAGAGCGGCTCCAAAGGGCTCTGGGCCTGGATGTTGCTCGGCAGACCCAGGGGTGCCTGGGAGTGTTCCGAGTTGCAGCCTGGAACAGGGTGCCCCCGCGAGCCTCCCAGGTGTCCAGGAAACTCTACTGCCGTTAAAGACACGCAGAGCAGAGGCTACGGCCTCATGGAAACTGCTGCGCGGCTCCGCTTCTGCACCTCACGTCAGGGTCTTCCCTCCAGGCCTGTGCTCAATCTGGCCGTCCCGTTAGCGACGCAGCATTGCGAGATGCTGACGTTCTCCTCGAGCAGAGTGCCTTCAGGTACGAGGCCCGCGAAGGAAGCAAAGCAGAGTGTTTTCTCACGGCAGCTCTCACAAGGGCGACGACAAATATTTCCTGGGAGCTTCGGACTCACCAGAAATCTGGTCCTGAGGCTGTTGGAGGGCTCTGGAAACGTAGCTCTCCTCAAGGAACGTGCAGAGTGTTGCCCAACACTCGGCACGCACACAGGGCCTCCGAGGGGCAGGGCAATGGGCCTCGATGTTGCTCAGCCGGACCACGGCGTGGGCGGTGTCTGGAGGCCCTCAGTGACCTTGGAGGGAAATGGATGCACACCCGAGGGGCCTAGGAGTCCTCAAATGGGAAATTCCGTTAAAATAAACCCGAACAGTGACTAAGAACTCATGGAAACTGCTGCATGCCGCCCTTCCTGCCCGGCTACGCAGGGCCTAAACTGGAGGCAAATTCTCACGTTGAGTTTCCCTTTCGTTCTGGAGCTTGTCAGGCTAACCAGCACCGCGGCTATGGAAGCACCGGGTTGAAACGGAGCAAACTCATTTTCTTCCCAGAAGCATTTCGACCGGGTTTCCAGGCCTGTCAACAGCAGGGGACGTCAGGCAGCTTCAAGGCAGCACGAATGCAGCCTTCCAAGTGGGAAAGCAAGGATAGTTCCAGCAGGCTCCCGTTTCCACGCGCACACTCATTACCTCCCTGTGGTTTCTAACCAGTCCGAAGAGACACAGGTTACCCGGCGTTTGCTTCCCTGAACCAACTCCCCGAAGTAGGGTGTTCTGCGTCAAGTGAACTGCCTCAACCAAGGAATGCCCTGCCTAGTTACGCCTCTGGGGCCTGTGGCTATTCCAAAGCCTGCAGGGCCACAGGTAGCACGGGGCTTAAACCGCAGTAAGAACGCAAGCCGACTTTCTCTTGGAGGCAGGGTGACTTCCGGCAGGGGGGTCCTAGATGGAATGCGAGGCCGAGGGTTCTCTCAGGGCAGCTCAGACTAGGGCAAGGTGTAAGACCTCAAAGGCATGTGAGACGTGCCAGAAGTCTGTTGGTGAAAGTGTGGGTTTGGTGGGGAAACGAATCTGCTCCAGGAGAGAGTGCAGGGCGTTTCCCTACACTGGGCGTATAGAGAGCGGCTCCAAAGGGCTCCGGGCCTGGATGTTGCTCGGCAGACCCAGGGGTGCCTGGGAGTACTCCGTGTTCCAGCCTGGAACAGGGTGCCCCCGCGAGCCTCCCAGGTGTCCAGGAAACTCTACTGCCGATAAAGACACGCAGAGCAGAGGCTCCGGCCTCACGGAAACTGCTGCGCGGCTCCGCTTCTGCACCTCACGTCAGGGCCTTCCCTCCAGGCCTGTGCTCAATCTGGCCGTCCCGTTAGCGACGCAGCATTGCGAGATGCTGACGTTCTCCTCGAGCAGAGTGCCTTCAGGTACGAGGCCCGCGAAGCAGGCAAAGCAGAGTGTTTTCTCACGGCAGCTCTCACAAGGGCGACGACAAATATTTCCTGGGAGCTTCGGACTCACCAGAAATCTGGTCCTGAGGCTGTTGGAGGGCTCTGGAAACGTAGCTCTCCTCAAGGAACGTGCAGAGTGTTGCCCATCACTCGGCACGCACACAGGGCCTCCGAGGGGCAGAGCAATGGGCCTCGATGTTGCTCAGCCGGACCACGGCGTGGGGGGTGTCTGGAGGCACTCAGTGACCTTGGAGGGAAATGGATGCACACCCGAGGGGCCTAGGGGTCCTCAAATGGGAAATTCCGTTAAAATAAACCCGAACAGTGACTAAGAACTCATGGAAACTGCTGCATGCCGCCCTTCCTGCCCGGCTACGCAGGGCCTAAACTGGAGGCAAATTCTCACGTTGAGTTTCCCTTTCGTTCTGGAGCTTGTCAGGCTAACCACCACCGCGGCTATGGAAGCACCGGGTTGAAACGGAGCAAACTCATTTTCTTCCCAGAAGCATTTCGACCGGGTTTCCAGGCCTGTCAACAGCAGGGGACGTCAGGCAGCTTCAAGGCAGCACGAAGGCAGCCTTCCAAGAGGGAAAGCAAGGATAGTTCCAGCAGGCTCCCGTTTCCATGCGCACACTCAGCTTACCTCCCTGTGGTTTCTAACCAGTCCAAAGAGACACAGGTTACCCGGCGTTTGCTTCCCTGAACCAACTCCCCGAAGTAGGGTGTTCTGCGTCATGTGAACTCCCTCAACCAAGGAATGCTTTGCCTAGTTACGCCTCTGGGGCCTGTGGCTATTCCAAAGCTTGTAGGGCCACAGGAAGCACGGGGCTTAAAGCGGAGTAAGAACGCAAGCCGACTTTCTCTTGGAGGCAGGGTGACTTCCGGCAGGGGCGTCCTAGATGGAACGCGAGGCCGAGGGTTCTCTCAGGGCAGCTCAGACTAGGGCAAGGCGTAAGACCTCAAAGGCATGTGAGACGTGCCAGAAGTCTGTTGGTGAAAGTGTGGGTTTGGTGGGGAAACGAATCTGCTCCAGGAGAGAGTGCAGGGCGTTTCCCTACACTCGGCGTATAGAGAGCGGCTCCAAAGGGCTCCGGGCCTGGATGTTGCTCGGCAGACCCAGGGGTGCCTGGGAGTACTCCGTGTTCCAGCCTGGAACAGGGTGCCCCCGCGAGCCTCCCAGGTGTCCAGGAAACTCTACTGCCGTTAAAGACACGCAGAGCAGAGGCTCCGGCCTCACGGAAACTGCTGCGCGGCTCCGCTTCTGCACCTCACGTCAGGGCCTTCCCTCCAGGCCTGTGCTCAATCTGGCCGTCCCGTTAGCGACGCAGCATTGCGAGATGCTGACGTTCTCCTCGAGCAGAGTGCCTTCAGGTACGAGGCCCGCGAAGCAGGCAAAGCAGAGTGTTTTCTCACGGCAGCTCTCACAAGGGCGACGACAAATATTTCCTGGGAGCTTCGGACTCACCAGAAATCTGGTCCTGAGGCTGTTGGAGGGCTCTGGAAACGTAGCTCTCCTCAAGGAACGTGCAGAGTGTTGCCCATCACTCGGCACGCACACAGGGCCTCCGAGGGGCAGAGCAAGGGGCCTCGATGTTGCTCAGCCGGACCACGGCGTGGGGGGTGTCTGGAGGCCCTCAGTGACCTTGGAGGGAAATGGATGCACACCCGAGGGGCCTAGGGGTCCTCAAATGGGAAATTCCGTTAAAATAAACCCGAACAGTGACTAAGAACTCATGGAAACTGCTGCATGCCGCCCTTCCTGCCCGGCTACGCAGGGCCTAAACTGGAGGCAAATTCTCACGTTGAGTTTCCCTTTCGTTCTGGAGCTTGTCAGGCTAACCACCACCGCGGCTATGGAAGCACCGGGTTGAAACGGAGCAAACTCATTTTCTTCCCAGAAGCATTTCGACCGGGTTTCCAGGCCTGTCAACAGCAGGGGACGTCAGGCAGCTTCAAGGCAGCACGAAGGCAGCCTTCCAAGAGGGAAAGCAAGGATAGTTCCAGCAGGCTCCCGTTTCCATGCGCACACTCAGCTTACCTCCCTGTGGTTTCTAACCAGTCCAAAGAGACACAGGTTACCCGGCGTTTGCTTCCCTGAACGAACTCCTCGAAGTAGGGTGTTCTGCGTCATGTGAACTCCCTCAACCAAGGAATGCTTTGCCTAGTTACGCCTCTGGGGCCTGTGGCTATTCCAAAGCTTGTAGGGCCACAGGAAGCACGGGGCTTAAACCGCAGTAAGAACGCAAGCCGACTTTCTCTTGGAGGCAGGGTGACTTCCGGCAGGGGGGTCCTAGATGGAACGCGAGGCCGAGGGTTCTCTCAGGGCAGCTCAGACTAGGGCAAGGCGTAAGACCTCAAAGGCATGTGAGACGTGCCAGAAGTCTGTTGGTGAAAGTGTGGGTTTGGTGGGGAAACGAATCTGCTCCAGGAGAGAGTGCAGGGCGTTTCCCTACACTCGGCGTATAGAGAGCGGCTCCAAAGGGCTCCGGGCCTGGATGTTGCTCGGCAGACCCAGGGGTGCCTGGGAGTACTCCGTGTTCCAGCCTGGAACAGGGTGCCCCCGTGAGCCTCCCAGGTGTCCAGGAAACTCTACTGCCGTTAAAGACACGCAGAGCAGAGGCTACGACTTCACGGAAACTGCTGCGCGTCTCCGCTTCTGCACCTCACGTCAGGGCCTTCCCTCCAGGCCTGTGCTCAATCTGGCCGTCCCGTTAGCGACGCAGCATTGCGAGATGCTGACGTTCTCCTCGAGCAGAGTGCCTTCAGGTACGAGGCCCGCGAAGCAGGCAAAGCAGAGTGTTTTCTCACGGCAGCTCTCACAAGGGCGACGACAAATATTTCCTGGGAGCTTCGGTCTCACCAGAAATCTGGTCCTGAGGTTGTTGGAGGGCTGTGGAAACGTAGCTCTCCTCAAGGAACGTGCAGAGTGTTGCCCATCACTCGGCACGCACACAGGGCCTCCGAGGGGCAGAGCAATGGGCCTCGATGTTGCTCAGCCGGACCACGGCGTGGGGGGTGTTTGGAGGCCCTCAGTGACCTTGGAGGGAAATGGATGCACACCCGAGGGGCCTAGGAGTCCTCAAATGGGAAATTCCGTTAAAATAAACCCGAACAGTGACTAAGAACTCATGGAAACTGCTGCATGCCGCCCTTCCTGCCCGGCTACGCAGGGCCTAAACTGGAGGCAAATTCTCACGTTGAGTTTCCCTTTCGTTCTGGAGCTTGTCAGGCTAACCACCACCGCGGCTATGGAAGCACCGGGTTGAAACGGAGCAAACTCATTTTCTTCCCAGAAGCATTTCGACCGGGTTTCCAGGCCTGTCAACAGCAGGGGACGTCAGGCAGCTTCAAGGCAGCACGAAGGCAGCCTTCCAAGTGGGAAAGCAAGGATAGTTCCAGCAGGCTCCCGTTTCCACGCGCACACTCAGCTTACCTCCCTGTGGTTTGTAACAAGTCCGAAGAGACACAGGTTACCCGGCGTTTCCTTCCCTGAACCAACTCCCCGAAGTAGGGTGTTCTGCGTCAAGTGAACTGCCTCAAGCAAGGAATGCCCTGCCTAGTTACGCCTCTGGGGCCTGTGGCTATTCCAAAGCCTGCAGGGCCACAGGAAGCACGGGGCTTAAACCGCAGTAAGAACGCAAGCCGACTTTCTCTTGGAGGCAGGGTGACTTCCGGCAGGGGGGTCCTAGATGGAATGCGAGGCCGAGGGTTCTCTCAGGGCAGCTCAGACTAGGGCAAGGCGTAAGACCTCAAAGGCATGTGAGACGTGCCAGAAGTCTGTTGGTGAAAGTGTGGGTTTGGTGGGGAAACGAATCTGCTCCAGGAGAGAGTGCAGGGCGTTTCCCTACACTGGGCGTATAGAGAGCGGCTCCAAAGGGCTCCGGGCCTGGATGTTGCTCGGCAGACCCAGGGGTGCCTGGGAGTACTCCGTGTTCCAGCCTGGAACAGGGTGCCCCCGCGAGCCTCCCAGGTGTCCAGGAAACTCTACTGCCGTTAAAGACACGCAGAGCAGAGGCTCCGGCCTCACGGAAACTGCTGCGCGGCTCCGCTTCTGCACCTCACGTCAGGGCCTTCCCTCCAGGCCTGTGCTCAATCTGGCCGTCCCGTTAGCGACGCAGCATTGCGAGATGCTGACGTTGTCCTCGAGCAGAGTGCCTTCAGGTACGAGGCCCGCGAAGCAGGCAAAGCAGAGTGTTTTCTCACGGCAGCTCTCACAAGGGCGACGACAAATATTTCCTGGGAGCTTCGGACTCACCAGAAATCTGGTCCTGAGGCTGTTGGAGGGCTCTGGAAACGTAGCTCTCCTCAAGGAACGTGCAGAGTGTTGCCCATCACTCGGCACGCACACAGGGCCTCCGAGGGGCAGAGCAAGGGGCCTCGATGTTGCTCAGCCGGACCACGGCGTGGGGGGTGTCTGGAGGCACTCAGTGACCTTGGAGGGAAATGGATGCACACCTGAGGGGCCTAGGAGTCCTCAAATGGGAAATTCCGTTAAAATAAACCCGAACAGTGACTAAGAACTCATGGAAACTGCTGCATGCCGCCCTTCCTGCCCGGCTACGCAGGGCCTAAACTGGAGGCAAATTCTCACGTTGAGTTTCCCTTTCGTTCTGGAGCTTGTCAGGCTAACCACCACCGCGGCTATGGAAGCACCGGGTTGAAACGGAGCAAACTCATTTTCTTCCCAGAAGCATTTCGACCGGGTTTCCAGGCCTGTCAACAGCAGGGGACGTCAGGCAGCTTCAAGGCAGCACGAAGGCAGCCTTCCAAGAGGGAAAGCAAGGATAGTTCCAGCAGGCTCCCGTTTCCATGCGCACACTCAGCTTACCTCCCTGTGGTTTCTAACCAGTCCAAAGAGACACAGGTTATCCGGCGTTTGCTTCCCTGAACCAACTCCCCGAAGTAGGGTGTTCTGCGTCATGTGAACTCCCTCAACCAAGGAATGCTTTGCCTAGTTACGCCTCTGGGGCCTGTGGCTATTCCAAAGCTTGTAGGGCCACAGGAAGCACGGGGCTTAAACCGCAGTAAGAACGCAAGCCGACTTTCTCTTGGAGGCAGGGTGACTTCCGGCAGGGGGGTCCTAGATGGAACGCGAGGCCGAGGGTTCTCTCAGGGCAGCTCAGACTAGGGCAAGGCGTAAGACCTCAAAGGCATGTGAGACGTGCCAGAAGTCTGTTGGTGAAAGTGTGGGTTTGGTGGGGAAACGAATCTGCTCCAGGAGAGAGTGCAGGGCGTTTCCCTACACTCGGCGTATAGAGAGCGGCTCCTAAGGGCTCCGAGCCTGGATGTTGCTCGGCAGACCCAGGGGTGCCTGGGAGTACTCCGTGTTCCAGCCTGGAACAGGGTGCCCCCGCGAGCCTCCCTGGTGTCCAGGAAACTCTACTGCCGTTAAAGACACGCAGAGCAGAGGCTCCTGCCTCAAGGAAACTGCTGCGCGGCTCCTCTTCTGCACCTCACGTCAGGGCCTTCCCTCCAGGCCTGTGCTCAATCTGGCCGTCCCGTTAGCGACGCAGCATTGCGAGATGCTGACGTTCTCCTCGAGCAGAGTGCCTTCAGGTACGAGGCCCGCGAAGCAGGCAAAGCAGAGTGTTTTCTCACGGCAGCTCTCACAAGGGCGACGACAAATATTTTCTGGGAGCTTCGGACTCACCAGAAATCTGGTCCTGAGGCTGTTGGAGGGCTCTGGAAACGTAGCTCTCCTCAAGGAACGTGCAGAGTGTTGCCCATCACTCGGCACGCACACAGGGCCTCCGAGGGGCAGAGCAATGGGCCTCGGTGTTGCTCAGCCGGACCACGGCGTGGGGGGTGTCTGGAGGCCCTCAGTGACCTTGGAGGGAAATGGATGCACACCCGAGGGGCCTAGGAGTCCTCAAATGGGAAATTCCGTTAAAATAAACCCGAACAGTGACTAAGAACTCATGGAAACTGCTGCATGCCGCCCTTCCTGCCCGGCTACGCAGGGCCTAAACTGGAGGCAAATTCTCACGTTGAGTTTCCCTTTCGTTCTGGAGCTTGTCAGGCTAACCACCACCGCGGCTATGGAAGCACCGGGTTGAAACGGAGCAAACTCATTTTCTTCCCAGAAGCATTTCGACCGGGTTTCCAGGCCTGTCAACAGCAGGGGACGTCAGGCAGCTTCAAGGCAGCACGAAGGCAGCCTTCCAAGTGGGAAAGCAAGGATAGTTCCAGCAGGCTCCCGTTTCCACGCGCACACTCAGCTTACCTCCCTGTGGTTTCTAACCAGTCCAAAGAGACACAGGTTACCCGGCGTTTGCTTCCCTGAACCAACTCCCCGAAGTAGGGTGTTCTGCGTCAAGTGAACTGCCTCAACCAAGGAATGCCCTGCCTAGTTACGCCTCTGGGGCCTGTGGCTATTCCAAAGCCTGCAGGGCCACAGGTAGCACGGGGCTTAAACCGCAGTAAGAACGCAAGCCGACTTTCTCTTGGAGGCAGGGTGACTTCCGGCAGGGGGGTCCTAGATGGAATGCGAGGCCGAGGGTTCTCTCAGGGCAGCTCAGACTAGGGCAAGGTGTAAGACCTCAAAGGCATGTGAGACGTGCCAGAAGTCTGTTGGTGAAAGTGTGGGTTTGGTGGGGAAACGAATCTGCTCCAGGAGAGAGTGCAGGGCGTTTCCCTACACTGGGCGTATAGAGAGCGGCTCCAAAGGGCTCCGGGCCTGGATGTTGCTCGGCAGACCCAGGGGTGCCTGGGAGTACTCCGTGTTCCAGCCTGGAACAGGGTGCCCCCGCGAGCCTCCCAGGTGTCCAGGAAACTCTACTGCCGATAAAGACACGCAGAGCAGAGGCTCCGGCCTCACGGAAACTGCTGCGCGGCTCCGCTTCTGCACCTCACGTCAGGGCCTTCCCTCCAGGCCTGTGCTCAATCTGGCCGTCCCGTTAGCGACGCAGCATTGCGAGATGCTGACGTTCTCCTCGAGCAGAGTGCCTTCAGGTACGAGGCCCGCGAAGCAGGCAAAGCAGAGTGTTTTCTCACGGCAGCTCTCACAAGGGCGACGACAAATATTTCCTGGGAGCTTCGGACTCACCAGAAATCTGGTCCTGAGGCTGTTGGAGGGCTCTGGAAACGTAGCTCTCCTCAAGGAACGTGCAGAGTGTTGCCCATCACTCGGCACGCACACAGGGCCTCCGAGGGGCAGAGCAATGGGCCTCGATGTTGCTCAGCCGGACCACGGCGTGGGGGGTGTCTGGAGGCACTCAGTGACCTTGGAGGGAAATGGATGCACACCCGAGGGGCCTAGGGGTCCTCAAATGGGAAATTCCGTTAAAATAAACCCGAACAGTGACTAAGAACTCATGGAAACTGCTGCATGCCGCCCTTCCTGCCCGGCTACGCAGGGCCTAAACTGGAGGCAAATTCTCACGTTGAGTTTCCCTTTCGTTCTGGAGCTTGTCAGGCTAACCACCACCGCGGCTATGGAAGCACCGGGTTGAAACGGAGCAAACTCATTTTCTTCCCAGAAGCATTTCGACCGGGTTTCCAGGCCTGTCAACAGCAGGGGACGTCAGGCAGCTTCAAGGCAGCACGAAGGCAGCCTTCCAAGAGGGAAAGCAAGGATAGTTCCAGCAGGCTCCCGTTTCCATGCGCACACTCAGCTTACCTCCCTGTGGTTTCTAACCAGTCCAAAGAGACACAGGTTACCCGGCGTTTGCTTCCCTGAACCAACTCCTCGAAGTAGGGTGTTCTGCGTCATGTGAACTGCCTCAAGCAAGGAATGCCCTGCCTAGTTACGCCTCTGGGGCCTGTGGCTATTCCAAAGCCTGCAGGGCCACAGGAAGCACGGGGCTTAAACCGCAGTAAGAACGCAAGCCGACTTTCTCTTGGAGGCAGGGTGACTTCCGGCAGGGGGGTCCTAGATGGAATGCGAGGCCGAGGGTTCTCTCAGGGCAGCTCAGACTAGGGCAAGGCGTAAGACCTCAAAGGCATGTGAGACGTGCCAGAAGTCTGTTGGTGAAAGTGTGGGTTTGGTGGGGAAACGAATCTGCTCCAGGAGAGAGTGCAGGGCGTTTCCCTACACTGGGCGTATAGAGAGCGGCTCCAAAGGGCTCCGGGCCTGGATGTTGCTCGGCAGACCCAGGGGTGCCTGGGAGTACTCCGTGTTCCAGCCTGGAACAGGGTGCCCCCGCGAGCCTCCCAGGTGTCCAGGAAACTCTACTGCCGTTAAAGACACGCAGAGCAGAGGCTCCGGCCTCACGGAAACTGCTGCGCGGCTCCGCTTCTGCACCTCACGTCAGGGCCTTCCCTCCAGGCCTGTGCTCAATCTGGCCGTCCCGTTAGCGACGCAGCATTGCGAGATGCTGACGTTGTCCTCGAGCAGAGTGCCTTCAGGTACGAGGCCCGCGAAGCAGGCAAAGCAGAGTGTTTTCTCACGGCAGCTCTCACAAGGGCGACGACAAATATTTCCTGGGAGCTTCGGACTCACCAGAAATCTGGTCCTGAGGCTGTTGGAGGGCTCTGGAAACGTAGCTCTCCTCAAGGAACGTGCAGAGTGTTGCCCATCACTCGGCACGCACACAGGGCCTCCGAGGGGCAGAGCAAGGGGCCTCGATGTTGCTCAGCCGGACCACGGCGTGGGGGGTGTCTGGAGGCACTCAGTGACCTTGGAGGGAAATGGATGCACACCCGAGGGGCCTAGGAGTCCTCAAATGGGAAATTCCGTTAAAATAAACCCGAACAGTGACTAAGAACTCATGGAAACTGCTGCATGCCGCCCTTCCTGCCCGGCTACGCAGGGCCTAAACTGGAGGCAAATTCTCACGTTGAGTTTCCCTTTCGTTCTGGAGCTTGTCAGGCTAACCACCACCGCGGCTATGGAAGCACCGGGTTGAAACGGAGCAAACTCATTTTCTTCCCAGAAGCATTTCGACCGGGTTTCCAGGCCTGTCAACAGCAGGGGACGTCAGGCAGCTTCAAGGCAGCACGAAGGCAGCCTTCCAAGAGGGAAAGCAAGGATAGTTCCAGCAGGCTCCCGTTTCCATGCGCACACTCAGCTTACCTCCCTGTGGTTTCTAACCAGTCCAAAGAGACACAGGTTATCCGGCGTTTGCTTCCCTGAACCAACTCCCCGAAGTAGGGTGTTCTGCGTCATGTGAACTCCCTCAACCAAGGAATGCTTTGCCTAGTTACGCCTCTGGGGCCTGTGGCTATTCCAAAGCTTGTAGGGCCACAGGAAGCACGGGGCTTAAACCGCAGTAAGAACGCAAGCCGACTTTCTCTTGGAGGCAGGGTGACTTCCGGCAGGGGGGTCCTAGATGGAACGCGAGGCCGAGGGTTCTCTCAGGGCAGCTCAGACTAGGGCAAGGCGTAAGACCTCAAAGGCATGTGAGACGTGCCAGAAGTCTGTTGGTGAAAGTGTGGGTTTGGTGGGGAAACGAATCTGCTCCAGGAGAGAGTGCAGGGCGTTTCCCTACACTCGGCGTATAGAGAGCGGCTCCAAAGGGCTCCGAGCCTGGATGTTGCTCGGCAGACCCAGGGGTGCCTGGGAGTACTCCGTGTTCCAGCCTGGAACAGGGTGCCCCCGCAAGCCTCCCTGGTGTCCAGGAAACTCTACTGCCGTTAAAGACACGCAGAGCAGAGGCTCCTGCCTCAAGGAAACTGCTGCGCGGCTCCTCTTCTGCACCTCACGTCAGGGCCTTCCCTCCAGGCCTGTGCTCAATCTGGCCGTCCCGTTAGCGACGCAGCATTGCGAGATGCTGACGTTCTCCTCGAGCAGAGTGCCTTCAGGTACGAGGCCCGCGAAGCAGGCAAAGCAGAGTGTTTTCTCACGGCAGCTCTCACAAGGGCGACGACAAATATTTTCTGGGAGCTTCGGACTCACCAGAAATCTGGTCCTGAGGCTGTTGGAGGGCTCTGGAAACGTAGCTCTCCTCAAGGAACGTGCAGAGTGTTGCCCATCACTCGGCACGCACACAGGGCCTCCGAGGGGCAGAGCAATGGGCCTCGGTGTTGCTCAGCCGGACCACGGCGTGGGGGGTGTCTGGAGGCCCTCAGTGACCTTGGAGGGAAATGGATGCACACCCGAGGGGCCTAGGAGTCCTCAAATGGGAAATTCCGTTAAAATAAACCCGAACAGTGACTAAGAACTCATGGAAACTGCTGCATGCCGCCCTTCCTGCCCGGCTACGCAGGGCCTAAACTGGAGGCAAATTCTCACGTTGAGTTTCCCTTTCGTTCTGGAGCTTGTCAGGCTAACCACCACCGCGGCTATGGAAGCACCGGGTTGAAACGGAGCAAACTCATTTTCTTCCCAGAAGCATTTCGACCGGGTTTCCAGGCCTGTCAACAGCAGGGGACGTCAGGCAGCTTCAAGGCAGCACGAAGGCAGCCTTCCAAGTGGGAAAGCAAGGATAGTTCCAGCAGGCTCCCGTTTCCACGCGCACACTCAGCTTACCTCCCTGTGGTTTCTAACCAGTCCGAAGAGACACAGGTTACCCGGCGTTTGCTTCCCTGAACCAACTCCCCGAAGTAGGGTGTTCTGCGTCAAGTGAACTGCCTCAACCAAGGAATGCCCTGCCTAGTTACGCCTCTGGGGCCTGTGGCTATTCCAAAGCCTGCAGGGCCACAGGTAGCACGGGGCTTAAACCGCAGTAAGAACGCAAGCCGACTTTCTCTTGGAGGCAGGGTGACTTCCGGCAGGGGGGTCCTAGATGGAATGCGAGGCCGAGGGTTCTCTCAGGGCAGCTCAGACTAGGGCAAGGTGTAAGACCTCAAAGGCATGTGAGACGTGCCAGAAGTCTGTTGGTGAAAGTGTGGGTTTGGTGGGGAAACGAATCTGCTCCAGGAGAGAGTGCAGGGCGTTTCCCTACACTGGGCGTATAGAGAGCGGCTCCAAAGGGCTCCGGGCCTGGATGTTGCTCGGCAGACCCAGGGGTGCCTGGGAGTACTCCGTGTTCCAGCCTGGAACAGGGTGCCCCCGCGAGCCTCCCAGGTGTCCAGGAAACTCTACTGCCGATAAAGACACGCAGAGCAGAGGCTCCGGCCTCACGGAAACTGCTGCGCGGCTCCGCTTCTGCACCTCACGTCAGGGCCTTCCCTCCAGGCCTGTGCTCAATCTGGCCGTCCCGTTAGCGACGCAGCATTGCGAGATGCTGACGTTCTCCTCGAGCAGAGTGCCTTCAGGTACGAGGCCCGCGAAGCAGGCAAAGCAGAGTGTTTTCTCACGGCAGCTCTCACAAGGGCGACGACAAATATTTCCTGGGAGCTTCGGACTCACCAGAAATCTGGTCCTGAGGCTGTTGGAGGGCTCTGGAAACGTAGCTCTCCTCAAGGAACGTGCAGAGTGTTGCCCATCACTCGGCACGCACACAGGGCCTCCGAGGGGCAGAGCAATGGGCCTCGATGTTGCTCAGCCGGACCACGGCGTGGGGGGTGTCTGGAGGCACTCAGTGACCTTGGAGGGAAATGGATGCACACCCGAGGGGCCTAGGGGTCCTCAAATGGGAAATTCCGTTAAAATAAACCCGAACAGTGACTAAGAACTCATGGAAACTGCTGCATGCCGCCCTTCCTGCCCGGCTACGCAGGGCCTAAACTGGAGGCAAATTCTCACGTTGAGTTTCCCTTTCGTTCTGGAGCTTGTCAGGCTAACCACCACCGCGGCTATGGAAGCACCGGGTTGAAACGGAGCAAACTCATTTTCTTCCCAGAAGCATTTCGACCGGGTTTCCAGGCCTGTCAACAGCAGGGGACGTCAGGCAGCTTCAAGGCAGCACGAAGGCAGCCTTCCAAGAGGGAAAGCAAGGATAGTTCCAGCAGGCTCCCGTTTCCATGCGCACACTCAGCTTACCTCCCTGTGGTTTCTAACCAGTCCAAAGAGACACAGGTTACCCGGCGTTTGCTTCCCTGAACCAACTCCCCGAAGTAGGGTGTTCTGCGTCATGTGAACTCCCTCAACCAAGGAATGCTTTGCCTAGTTACGCCTCTGGGGCCTGTGGCTATTCCAAAGCTTGTAGGGCCACAGGAAGCACGGGGCTTAAAGCGGAGTAAGAACGCAAGCCGACTTTCTCTTGGAGGCAGGGTGACTTCCGGCAGGGGGGTCCTAGATGGAACGCGAGGCCGAGGGTTCTCTCAGGGCAGCTCAGACTAGGGCAAGGCGTAAGACCTCAAAGGCATGTGAGACGTGCCAGAAGTCTGTTGGTGAAAGTGTGGGTTTGGTGGGGAAACGAATCTGCTCCAGGAGAGAGTGCAGGGCGTTTCCCTACACTCGGCGTATAGAGAGCGGCTCCAAAGGGCTCCGGGCCTGGATGTTGCTCGGCAGACCCAGGGGTGCCTGGGAGTACTCCGTGTTCCAGCCTGGAACAGGGTGCCCCCGCGAGCCTCCCAGGTGTCCAGGAAACTCTACTGCCGTTAAAGACACGCAGAGCAGAGGCTCCGGCCTCACGGAAACTGCTGCGCGGCTCCGCTTCTGCACCTCACGTCAGGGCCTTCCCTCCAGGCCTGTGCTCAATCTGGCCGTCCCGTTAGCGACGCAGCATTGCGAGATGCTGACGTTCTCCTCGAGCAGAGTGCCTTCAGGTACGAGGCCCGCGAAGCAGGCAAAGCAGAGTGTTTTCTCACGGCAGCTCTCACAAGGGCGACGACAAATATTTCCTGGGAGCTTCGGACTCACCAGAAATCTGGTCCTGAGGCTGTTGGAGGGCTCTGGAAACGTAGCTCTCCTCAAGGAACGTGCAGAGTGTTGCCCATCACTCGGCACGCACACAGGGCCTCCGAGGGGCAGAGCAAGGGGCCTCGATGTTGCTCAGCCGGACCACGGCGTGGGGGGTGTCTGGAGGCCCTCAGTGACCTTGGAGGGAAATGGATGCACACCCGAGGGGCCTAGGGGTCCTCAAATGGGAAATTCCGTTAAAATAAACCCGAACAGTGACTAAGAACTCATGGAAACTGCTGCATGCCGCCCTTCCTGCCCGGCTACGCAGGGCCTAAACTGGAGGCAAATTCTCACGTTGAGTTTCCCTTTCGTTCTGGAGCTTGTCAGGCTAACCACCACCGCGGCTATGGAAGCACCGGGTTGAAACGGAGCAAACTCATTTTCTTCCCAGAAGCATTTCGACCGGGTTTCCAGGCCTGTCAACAGCAGGGGACGTCAGGCAGCTTCAAGGCAGCACGAAGGCAGCCTTCCAAGAGGGAAAGCAAGGATAGTTCCAGCAGGCTCCCGTTTCCATGCGCACACTCAGCTTACCTCCCTGTGGTTTCTAACCAGTCCAAAGAGACACAGGTTACCCGGCGTTTGCTTCCCTGAACGAACTCCTCGAAGTAGGGTGTTCTGCGTCATGTGAACTCCCTCAACCAAGGAATGCTTTGCCTAGTTACGCCTCTGGGGCCTGTGGCTATTCCAAAGCTTGTAGGGCCACAGGAAGCACGGGGCTTAAACCGCAGTAAGAACGCAAGCCGACTTTCTCTTGGAGGCAGGGTGACTTCCGGCAGGGGGGTCCTAGATGGAACGCGAGGCCGAGGGTTCTCTCAGGGCAGCTCAGACTAGGGCAAGGCGTAAGACCTCAAAGGCATGTGAGACGTGCCAGAAGTCTGTTGGTGAAAGTGTGGGTTTGGTGGGGAAACGAATCTGCTCCAGGAGAGAGTGCAGGGCGTTTCCCTACATTCGGCGTATAGAGAGCGGCTCCAAAGGGCTCCGGGCCTGGATGTTGCTCGGCAGACCCAGGGGTGCCTGGGAGTACTCCGTGTTCCAGCCTGGAACAGGGTGCCCCCGTGAGCCTCCCAGGTGTCCAGGAAACTCTACTGCCGTTAAAGACACGCAGAGCAGAGGCTACGACTTCACGGAAACTGCTGCGCGTCTCCGCTTCTGCACCTCACGTCAGGGCCTTCCCTCCAGGCCTGTGCTCAATCTGGCCGTCCCGTTAGCGACGCAGCATTGCGAGATGCTGACGTTCTCCTCGAGCAGAGTGCCTTCAGGTACGAGGCCCGCGAAGCAGGCAAAGCAGAGTGTTTTCTCACGGCAGCTCTCACAAGGGCGACGACAAATATTTCCTGGGAGCTTCGGTCTCACCAGAAATCTGGTCCTGAGGTTGTTGGAGGGCTGTGGAAACGTAGCTCTCCTCAAGGAACGTGCAGAGTGTTGCCCATCACTCGGCACGCACACAGGGCCTCCGAGGGGCAGAGCAATGGGCCTCGATGTTGCTCAGCCGGACCACGGCGTGGGGGGTGTTTGGAGGCCCTCAGTGACCTTGGAGGGAAATGGATGCACACCCGAGGGGCCTAGGAGTCCTCAAATGGGAAATTCCGTTAAAATAAACCCGAACAGTGACTAAGAACTCATGGAAACTGCTGCATGCCGCCCTTCCTGCCCGGCTACGCAGGGCCTAAACTGGAGGCAAATTCTCACGTTGAGTTTCCCTTTCGTTCTGGAGCTTGTCAGGCTAACCACCACCGCGGCTATGGAAGCACCGGGTTGAAACGGAGCAAACTCATTTTCTTCCCAGAAGCATTTCGACCGGGTTTCCAGGCCTGTCAACAGCAGGGGACGTCAGGCAGCTTCAAGGCAGCACGAAGGCAGCCTTCCAAGTGGGAAAGCAAGGATAGTTCCAGCAGGCTCCCGTTTCCACGCGCACACTCAGCTTACCTCCCTGTGGTTTGTAACAAGTCCGAAGAGACACAGGTTACCCGGCGTTTCCTTCCCTGAACCAACTCCCCGAAGTAGGGTGTTCTGCGTCAAGTGAACTGCCTCAAGCAAGGAATGCCCTGCCTAGTTACGCCTCTGGGGCCTGTGGCTATTCCAAAGCCTGCAGGGCCACAGGAAGCACGGGGCTTAAACCGCAGTAAGAACGCAAGCCGACTTTCTCTTGGAGGCAGGGTGACTTCCGGCAGGGGGGTCCTAGATGGAATGCGAGGCCGAGGGTTCTCTCAGGGCAGCTCAGACTAGGGCAAGGCGTAAGACCTCAAAGGCATGTGAGACGTGCCAGAAGTCTGTTGGTGAAAGTGTGGGTTTGGTGGGGAAACGAATCTGCTCCAGGAGAGAGTGCAGGGCGTTTCCCTACACTGGGCGTATAGAGAGCGGCTCCAAAGGGCTCCGGGCCTGGATGTTGCTCGGCAGACCCAGGGGTGCCTGGGAGTACTCCGTGTTCCAGCCTGGAACAGGGTGCCCCCGCGAGCCTCCCAGGTGTCCAGGAAACTCTACTGCCGTTAAAGACACGCAGAGCAGAGGCTCCGGCCTCACGGAAACTGCTGCGCGGCTCCGCTTCTGCACCTCACGTCAGGGCCTTCCCTCCAGGCCTGTGCTCAATCTGGCCGTCCCGTTAGCGACGCAGCATTGCGAGATGCTGACGTTCTCCTCGAGCAGAGTGCCTTCAGGTACGAGGCCCGCGAAGCAGGCAAAGCAGAGTGTTTTCTCACGGCAGCTCTCACAAGGGCGACGACAAATATTTCCTGGGAGCTTCGGACTCACCAGAAATCTGGTCCTGAGGCTGTTGGAGGGCTCTGGAAACGTAGCTCTCCTCAAGGAACGTGCAGAGTGTTGCCCATCACTCGGCACGCACACAGGGCCTCCGAGGGGCAGAGCAAGGGGCCTCGATGTTGCTCAGCCGGACCACGGCGTGGGGGGTGTCTGGAGGCACTCAGTGACCTTGGAGGGAAATGGATGCACACCCGAGGGGCCTAGGAGTCCTCAAATGGGAAATTCCGTTAAAATAAACCCGAACAGTGACTAAGAACTCATGGAAACTGCTGCATGCCGCCCTTCCTGCCCGGCTACGCAGGGCCTAAACTGGAGGCAAATTCTCACGTTGAGTTTCCCTTTCGTTCTGGAGCTTGTCAGGCTAACCACCACCGCGGCTATGGAAGCACCGGGTTGAAACGGAGCAAACTCATTTTCTTCCCAGAAGCATTTCGACCGGGTTTCCAGGCCTGTCAACAGCAGGGGACGTCAGGCAGCTTCAAGGCAGCACGAAGGCAGCCTTCCAAGTGGGAAAGCAAGGATAGTTCCAGCAGGCTCCCGTTTCCACGCGCACACTCAGCTTACCTCCCTGTGGTTTGTAACAAGTCCGAAGAGACACAGGTTACCCGGCGTTTCCTTCCCTGAACCAACTCCCCGAAGTAGGGTGTTCTGCGTCAAGTGAACTGCCTCAACCAAGGAATGCCCTGCCTAGTTACGCCTCTGGGGCCTGTGGCTATTCCAAAGCCTGCAGGGCCACAGGAAGCACGGGGCTTAAACCGCAGTAAGAACGCAAGCCGACTTTCTCTTGGAGGCAGGGTGACTTCCGGCAGGGGGGTCCTAGATGGAATGCGAGGCCGAGGGTTCTCTCAGGGCAGCTCAGACTAGGGCAAGGCGTAAGACCTCAAAGGCATGTGAGACGTGCCAGAAGTCTGTTGGTGAAAGTGTGGGTTTGGTGGGGAAACGAATCTGCTCCAGGAGAGAGTGCAGGGCGTTTCCCTACACTGGGCGTATAGAGAGCGGCTCCAAAGGGTTCCGGGCCTGGATGTTGCTCGGCAGACCCAGGGGTGCCTGGGAGTACTCCGTGTTCCAGCCTGGAACAGGGTGCCCCCGCGAGCCTCCCAGGTGTCCAGGAAACTCTACTGCCGTTAAAGACACGCAGAGCAGAGGCTCCGGCCTCACGGAAACTGCTGCGCGGCTCCTCTTCTGCACCTCACGTCAGGGCCTTCCCTCCAGGCCTGTGCTCAATCTGGCCGTCCCGTTAGCGACGCAGCATTGCGAGATGCTGACGTTCTCCTCGAGCAGAGTGCCTTCAGGTACGAGGCCCGCGAAGCAGGCAAAGCAGAGTGTTTTCTCACGGCAGCTCTCACAAGGGCGACGACAAATATTTCCTGGGAGCTTCGGACTCACCAGAAATCTGGTCCTGAGGCTGTTGGAGGGCTCTGGAAACGTAGCTCTCCTCAAGGAACGTGCAGAGTGTTGCCCATCACTCGGCACGCACACAGGGCCTCCGAGGGGCAGAGCAATGGGCCTCGGTGTTGCTCAGCCGGACCACGGCGTGGGCGGTGTTTGGAGGCCCTCAGTGACCTTGGAGGGAAATGGATGCACACCCGAGGGGCCTAGGAGTCCTCAAATGGGAAATTCCGTTAAAATAAACCCGAACAGTGACTAAGAACTCATGGAAACTGCTGTATGCCGCCCTTCCTGCCCGGCTACGCAGGGCCTAAACTGGAGGCAAATTCTCACGTTGAGTTTCCCTTTCGTTCTGGAGCTTGTCAGGCTAACCACCACCGCGGCTATGGAAGCACCGGGTTGAAACGGAGCAAACTCATTTTCTTCCCAGAAGCATTTCGACCGGGTTTCCAGGCCTGTCAACAGCAGGGGACGTCAGGCAGCTTCAAGGCAGCACGAAGGCAGCCTTCCAAGTGGGAAAGCAAGGATAGTTCCAGCAGGCTCCCGTTTCCACGCGCACACTCAGCTTAACTCCCTGTGGTTTCTAACCAGTCCAAAGAGACACAGGTTACCCGGCGTTTGCTTCCCTGAACCAACTCCTCGAAGTAGGGTGTTCTGCGTCAAGTGAACTGCCTCAAGCAAGGAATGCCCTGCCTAGTTACGCCTCTGGGGCCTGTGGCTATTCCAAAGCCTGCAGGGCCACAGGAAGCACGGGGCTTAAACCGCAGTAAGAACGCAAGCCGACTTTCTCTTGGAGGCAGGGTGACTTCCGGCAGGGGGGTCCTAGATGGAATGCGAGGCCGAGGGTTCTCTCAGGGCAGCTCAGACTAGGGCAAGGCGTAAGACCTCAAAGGCATGTGAGACGTGCCAGAAGTCTGTTGGTGAAAGTGTGGGTTTGGTGGGGAAACGAATCTGCTCCAGGAGAGAGTGCAGGGCGTTTCCCTACACTGGGCGTATAGAGAGCGGCTCCAAAGGGCTCCGGGCCTGGATGTTGCTCGGCAGACCCAGGGGTGCCTGGGAGTACTCCGTGTTCCAGCCTGGAACAGGGTGCCCCCGCGAGCCTCCCAGGTGTCCAGGAAACTCTACTGCCGTTAAAGACACGCAGAGCAGAGGCTCCGGCCTCACGGAAACTGCTGCGCGGCTCCGCTTCTGCACCTCACGTCAGGGCCTTCCCTCCAGGCCTGTGCTCAATCTGGCCGTCCCGTTAGCGACGCAGCATTGCGAGATGCTGACGTTCTCCTCGAGCAGAGTGCCTTCAGGTACGAGGCCCGCGAAGCAGGCAAAGCAGAGTGTTTTCTCACGGCAGCTCTCACAAGGGCGACGACAAATATTTCCTGGGAGCTTGGGACTCACCAGAAATCTGGTCCTGAGGCTGTTGGAGGGCTCTGGAAACGTAGCTCTCCTCAAGGAACGTGCAGAGTGTTGCCCATCACTCGGCACGCACACAGGGCCTCCGAGGGGCAGAGCAATGGGCCTCGATGTTGCTCAGCCGGACCACGGCGTGGGGGGTGTTTGGAGGCCCTCAGTGACCTTGGAGGGAAATGAATGCACACCCGAGGGGCCTAGGAGTCCTCAAATGGGAAATTCCGTTAAAATAAACCCGAACAGTGACTAAGAACTCATGGAAACTGCTGCATGCCGCCCTTCCTGCCCGGCTACGCAGGGCCTACACTGGAGGCAAATTCTCACGTTGAGTTTCCCTTTCGTTCTGGAGCTTGTCAGGCTAACCACCACCGCGGCTATGGAAGCACCGGGTTGAAACGGAGCAAACTCATTTTTTTCCCAGAAGCATTTCGACCGGGTTTCCAGGCCTGTTAACAGCAGGGGACGTCAGGCAGCTTCAAGGCAGCACGAAGGCAGCCTTCCAAGTGGGAAAGCAAGGATAGTTCCAGCAGGCTCCCGTTTCCACGCGCACACTCAGCTTACCTCCCTGTGGTTTCTAACCAGTCCGAAGAGACACAGGTTACCCGGCGTTTGCTTCCCTGAACCAACTCCCCGAAGTAGGGTGTTCTGCGTCAAGTGAACTGCCTCAACCAAGGAATGCCCTGCCTAGTTACGCCTCTGGGGCCTGTGGCTATTCCAAAGCCTGCAGGGCCACAGGAAGCACGGGGCTTAAACCGCAGTAAGAACGCAAGCCGACTTTCTCTTGGAGGCAGGGTGACTTCCGGCAGGGGGGTCCTAGATGGAATGCGAGGCCGAGGGTTCTCTCAGGGCAGCTCAGACTAGGGCAAGGCGTAAGACCTCAAAGGCATGTGAGACGTGCCAGAAGTCTGTTGGTGAAAGTGTGGGTTTGGTGGGGAAACGAATCTGCTCCAGGAGAGAGTGCAGGGCGTTTCCCTACACTCGGCGTATAGAGAGCGGCTCCAAAGGGCTCCGGGCCTGGATGTTGCTCGGCAGACCCAGGGGTGCCTGGGAGTACTCCGTGTTCCAGCCTGGAACAGGGTGCCCCCGTGAGCCTCCCAGGTGTCCAGGAAACTCTACTGCCGTTAAAGACACGCAGAGCAGAGGCTACGACTTCACGGAAACTGCTGCGCGGCTCCGCTTCTGCACCTCACGTCAGGGCCTTCCCTCCAGGCCTGTGCTCAATCTGGCCGTCCCGTTAGCGACGCAGCATTGCGAGATGCTGACGTTCTCCTCGAGCAGAGTGCCTTCAGGTACGAGGCCCGCGAAGCAGGCAAAGCAGAGTGTTTTCTCACGGCAGCTCTCACAAGGGCGACGACAAATATTTCCTGGGAGCTTCGGTCTCACCAGAAATCTGGTCCTGAGGCTGTTGGAGGGCTCTGGAAACGTAGCTCTCCTCAAGGAACGTGCAGAGTGTTGCCCATCACTCGGCACGCACACAGGGCCTCCGAGGGGCAGAGCAATGGGCCTCGATGTTGCTCAGCCGGACCACGGCGTGGGGGGTGTGTGGAGGCCCTCAGTGACCTTGGAGGGAAATGGATGCACACCCGAGGGGCCTAGGAGTCCTCAAATGGGAAATTCCGTTAAAATAAACCCGAACAGTGACTAAGAACTCATGGAAACTGCTGCATGCCGCCCTTCCTGCCCGGCTACGCAGGGCCTAAACTGGAGGCAAATTCTCACGTTGAGTTTCCCTTTCGTTCTGGAGCTTGTCAGGCTAACCACCACCGCGGCTATGGAAGCACCGGGTTGAAACGGAGCAAACTCATTTTCTTCCCAGAAGCATTTCGACCGGGTTTCCAGGCCTGTCAACAGCAGGGGACGTCAGGCAGCTTCAAGGCAGCACGCATGCAGCCTTCGAAGTGGGAAAGCAAGGATAGTTCCAGCAGGCTCCCGTTTCCTCGGGCACACTCACCTTACATCCCTGTGGTTTCTAACCAGTCCGAAGAGACACAGGTTACCCGGCGTTTGCTTCCCTGAACCAACTCCCCGAAGTAGGGTGTTCTGCGTCAAGTGAACTGCCTCAACCAAGGAATGCCCTGCCTAGTTACGCCTCTGGGGCCTGTGGCTATTCCAAAGCCTGCAGGGCCACAGGAAGCACGGGGCTTAAACCGCAGTAAGAACGCAAGCCGACTTTCTCTTGGAGGCAGGGTGACTTCCGGCAGGGGGGTCCTAGATGGAATGCGAGGCCGAGGGTTCTCTCAGGGCAGCTCAGACTAGGGCAAGGCGTAAGACCTCAAAGGCATGTGAGACGTGCCAGAAGTCTGTTGGTGAAAGTGTGGGTTTGCTGGGGAAACGAATCTGCTCCAGGAGAGAGTGCAGGGCGTTTCCCTACACTGGGCGTATAGAGAGCGGCTCCAAAGGGTTCCGGGCCTGGATGTTGCTCGGCAGACCCAGGGGTGCCTGGGAGTACTCCGTGTTCCAGCCTGGAACAGGGTGCCCCCGCGAGCCTCCCAGGTGTCCAGGAAACTCTACTGCCGTTAAAGACACGCAGAGCAGAGGCTCCGGCCTCACGGAAACTGCTGCGCGGCTCCTCTTCTGCACCTCACGTCAGGGCCTTCCCTCCAGGCCTGTGCTCAATCTGGCCGTCCCGTTAGCGACGCAGCATTGCGAGATGCTGACGTTCTCCTCGAGCAGAGTGCCTTCAGGTACGAGGCCCGCGAAGCAGGCAAAGCAGAGTGTTTTCTCACGGCAGCTCTCACAAGGGCGACGACAAATATTTCCTGGGAGCTTCGGTCTCACCAGAAATCTGGTCCTGAGGCTGTTGGAGGGCTGTGGAAACGTAGCTCTCCTCAAGGAACGTGCAGAGTGTTGCCCATCACTCGGCACGCACACAGGGCCTCCGAGGGGCAGAGCAATGGGCCTCGATGTTGCTCAGCCGGACCACGGCGTGGGGGGTGTCTGGAGGCCCTCAGTGACCTTGGAGGGAAATGGATGCACACCCGAGGGGCCTAGGAGTCCTCAAATGGGAAATTCCGTTAAAATAAACCCGAACAGTGACTAAGAACTCATGGAAACTGCTGCATGCCGCCCTTCCTGCCCGGCTACGCAGGGCCTAAACTGGAGGCAAATTCTCACGTTGAGTTTCCCTTTCGTTCTGGAGCTTGTCAGGCTAACCACCACCGCGGCTATGGAAGCACCGGGTTGAAACGGAGCAAACTCATTTTCTTCCCAGAAGCATTTCGACCGGGTTTCCAGGCCTGTCAACAGCAGGGGACGTCAGGCAGCTTCAAGGCAGCACGAAGGCAGCCTTCCAAGTGGGAAAGCAAGGATAGTTCCAGCAGGCTCCCGTTTCCTCGGGCACACTCACCTTACATCCCTGTGGTTTCTAACCAGTCCGAAGAGACACAGGTTACCCGGCGTTTCCTTCCCTGAACCAACTCCCCGAAGTAGGGTGTTCTGCGTCAAGTGAACTGCCTCAACCAAGGAATGCCCTGCCTAGTTACGCCTCTGGGGCCTGTGGCTATTCCAAAGCCTGCAGGGCCACAGGAAGCACGGGGCTTAAACCGCAGTAAGAACGCAAGCTGACTTTCTCTTGGAGGCAGGGTGACTTCCGGCCGGGGGGTCCTAGATGGAATGCGAGGCCGAGGGTTCTCTCAGGGCAGCTCAGACTAGGGCAAGGCGTAAGACCTCAAAGGCATGTGAGACGTGCCAGAAGTCTGTTCGTGAAAGTGTGGGTTTGGTGGGGAAACGAATCTGCTCCAGGAGACAGTGCAGGGCGTTTCCCTACACTCGGGGTATAGAGAGCGGCTCCAAAGGGCTCCGGGCCTGGATGTTGCTCGGCAGACCCAGGGGTGCCTGGGAGTACTCCGTGTTCCAGCCTGGAACAGGGTGCCCCCGCGAGCCTCCCAGGTGTCCAGGAAACTCTACTGCCGTTAAAGACACGCAGAGCAGAGGCTCCGGCCTCACGGAAACTGCTGCGCGGCTCCGCTTCTGCACCTCACGTCAGGGCCTTCCCTCCAGGCCTGTGCTCAATCTGGCCGTCCCGTTAGCGACGCAGCATTGCGAGATGCTGACGTTCTCCTCGAGCAGAGTGCCTTCAGGTACGAGGCCCGCGAAGCAGGCAAAGCAGAGTGTTTTCTCACGGCAGCTCTCACAAGGGCGACGACAAATATTTCCTGGGAGCTTCGGACTCACCAGAAATCTGGTCCTGAGGCTGTTGGAGGGCTCTGGAAACGTAGCTCTCCTCAAGGAACGTGCAGAGTGTTGCCCATCACTCGGCACGCACACAGGGCCTCCGAGGGGCAGAGCAATGGGCCTCGATGTTGCTCAGCCGGACCACGGCGTGGGGGGTGTCTGGAGGCACTCAGTGACCTTGGAGGGAAATGGATGCACACCCGAGGGGCCTAGGGGTCCTCAAATGGGAAATTCCGTTAAAATAAACCCGAACAGTGACTAAGAACTCATGGAAACTGCTGCATGCCGCCCTTCCTGCCCGGCTACGCAGGGCCTAAACTGGAGGCAAATTCTCACGTTGAGTTTCCCTTTTGTTCTGGAGCTTGTCAGGCTAACCACCACCGCGGCTATGGAAGCACCGGGTTGAAACGGAGCAAACTCATTTTCTTCCCAGAAGCATTTCGACCGGGTTTCCAGGCCTGTCAACAGCAGGGGACGTCAGGCAGCTTCAAGGCAGCACGAAGGCAGCCTTCCAAGAGGGAAAGCTAGGATAGTTCCAGCAGGGTCCCGTTTCCATGCGCACACTAAGCTTACCTCCCTGTGGTTTCTAACCAGTCCAAAGAGACACAGGTTACCCGGCGTTTGCTTCCCTGAACCAACTCCCCGAAGTAGGGTGTTCTGCGTCATGTGAACTGCCTCAACCAAGGAATGCCCTGCCTAGTTACGCCTCTGGGGCCTGTGGCTATTCCAAAGCTTGTAGGGCCACAGGAAGCACGGGGCTTAAACCGCAGTAAGAACGCAAGCCGACTTTCTCTTGGAGGCAGGGTGACTTCCGGCAGGGGGGTCCTAGATGGAATGCGAGGCCGAGGGTTCTCTCAGGGCAGCTCAGACTAGGGCAAGGCGTAAGACCTCAAAGGCATGTGAGACGTGCCAGAAGTCTGTTCGTGAAAGTGTGGGTTTGGTGGGGAAACGAATCTGCTCCAGGAGAGAGTGCAGGGCGTTTCCCTACACTGGGCGTATAGAGAGCGGCTCCAAAGGGCTCCGGGCCTGGATGTTGCTCGGCAGACCCAGGGGTGCCTGGGAGTACTCCGTGTTCCAGCCTGGAACAGGGTGCCCCCGCGAGCCTCCCAGGTGTCCAGGAAACTCTACTGCCGTTAAAGACACGCAGAGCAGAGGCTACGACTTCACGGAAACTGCTGCGCGGCTCCGCTTCTGCACCTCACGTCAGGGCCTTCCCTCCAGGCCTGTGCTCAATCTGGCCGTCCCATTAGCGACGCAGCATTGCGAGATGCTGACGTTCTCCTCGAGCAGAGTGCCTTCAGGTACGAGGCCCGCGAAGCAGGCAAAGCAGAGTGTTTTCTCACGGCAGCTCTCACAAGGGCGACGACAAATATTTCCTGGGAGCTTCGGTCTCACCAGAAATCTGGTCCTGAGGCTGTTGGAGGGCTCTGGAAACGTAGCTCTCCTCAAGGAACGTGCAGAGTGTTGCCCATCACTCGGCACGCACACAGGGCCTCCGAGGGGCAGAGCAATGGGCCTCGATGTTGCTCAGCCGGACCACGGCGTGGGGGGTGTGTGGAGGCCCTCAGTGACCTTGGAGGGAAATGGATGCACACCCGAGGGGCCTAGGAGTCCTCAAATGGGAAATTCCGTTAAAATAAACCCGAACAGTGACTAAGAACTCATGGAAACTGCTGCATGCCGCCCTTCCTGCCCGGCTACGCAGGGCCTAAACTGGAGGCAAATTCTCACGTTGAGTTTCCCTTTCGTTCTGGAGCTTGTCAGGCTAACCACCACCGCGGCTATGGAAGCACCGGGTTGAAACGGAGCAAACTCATTTTCTTCCCAGAAGCATTTCGACCGGGTTTCCAGGCCTGTCAACAGCAGGGGACGTCAGGCAGCTTCAAGGCAGCACGAATGCAGCCTTCCAAGTGGGAAAGCAAGGATAGTTCCAGCAGGCTCCCGTTTCCTCGGGCACACTCACCTTACATCCCTGTGGTTTCTAACCAGTCCGAAGAGACACAGGTTACCCGGCGTTTGCTTCCCTGAACCAACTCCCCGAAGTAGGGTGTTCTGCGTCAAGTGAACTGCCTCAATCAAGGAATGCCCTGCCTAGTTACGCCTCTGGGGCCTGTGGCTATTCCAAAGCCTGCAGGGCCACAGGAAGCACGGGGCTTAAACCGCAGTAAGAACGCAAGCTGACTTTCTCTTGGAGGCAGGGTGACTTCCGGCCGGGGGGTCCTAGATGGAATGCGAGGCCGAGGGTTCTCTCAGGGCAGCTCAGACTAGGGCAAGGCGTAAGACCTCAAAGGCATGTGAGACGTGCCAGAAGTCTGTTGGTGAAAGTGTGGGTTTGGTGGGGAAACGAATCTGCTCCAGGAGAGAGTGCAGGGCGTTTCCCTACACTCGGGGTATAGAGAGCGGCTCCAAAGGGCTCCGGGCCTGGATGTTGCTCGGCAGACCCAGGGGTGCCTGGGAGTACTCCGTGTTCCAGCCTGGAACAGGGTGCCCCCGCGAGCCTCCCAGGTGTCCAGGAAACTCTACTGCCGTTAAAGACACGCAGAGCAGAGGCTCCGGCCTCACGGAAACTGCTGCGCGGCTCCGCTTCTGCACCTCACGTCAGGGCCTTCCCTCCAGGCCTGTGCTCAATCTGGCCGTGCCGTTAGCGACGCAGCATTGCGAGATGCTGACGTTCTCCTCGAGCAGAGTGCCTTCAGGTACGAGGCCCGCGAAGCAGGCAAAGCAGAGTGTTTTCTCACGGCAGCTCTCACAAGGGCGACGACAAATATTTCCTGGGAGCTTCGGACTCACCAGAAATCTGGTCCTGAGGCTGTTGGAGGGCTCTGGAAACGTAGCTCTCCTCAAGGAACGTGCAGAGTGTTGCCCATCACTCGGCACGCACACAGGGCCTCCGAGGGGCAGAGCAATGGGCCTCGATGTTGCTCAGCCGGACCACGGCGTGGGGGGTGTCTGGAGGCACTCAGTGACCTTGGAGGGAAATGGATGCACACCCGAGGGGCCTAGGAGTCCTCAAATGGGAAATTCCGTTAAAATAAACCCGAACAGTGACTAAGAACTCATGGAAACTGCTGCATGCCGCCCTTCCTGCCCGGCTACGCAGGGCCTACACTGGAGGCAAATTCTCACGTTGAGTTTCCCTTTCGTTCTGGAGCTTGTCAGGCTAACCACCACCGCGGCTATGGAAGCACCGGGTTGAAAGGGAGCAAACTCATTTTCTTCCCAGAAGCATTTCGACCGGGTTTCCAGGCCTGTCAACAGCAGGGGACGTCAGGCAGCTTCAAGGCAGCACGAAGGCAGCCTTCCAAGAGGGAAAGCAAGGATAGTTCCAGCAGGCTCCCGTTTCCATGCGCACACTCAGCTTACCTCCCTGTGGTTTCTAACCAGTCCGAAGAGACACAGGTTACCCGGCGTTTCCTTCCCTGAACCAACTCCCCGAAGTAGGGTGTTCTGCGTCATGTGAACTCCCTCAACCAAGGAATGCTTTGCCTAGTTACGCCTCTGGGGCCTGTGGCTATTCCAAAGCTTGTAGGGCCACAGGAAGCACGGGGCTTAAACCGCAGTAAGAACGCAAGCCGACTTTCTCTTGGAGGCAGGGTGACTTCCGGCAGGGGGGTCCTAGATGGAACGCGAGGCCGAGGGTTCTCTCAGGGCAGCTCAGACTAGGGCAAGGCGTAAGACCTCAAAGACATGTGAGACGTGCCAGAAGTCTGTTGGTGAAAGTGTGGGTTTGGTGGGGAAACGAATCTGCTCCAGGAGAGAGTGCAGGGCGTTTCCCTACACTCGGCGTATAGAGAGCGGCTCCAAAGGGCTCCGGGCCTGGATGTTGCTCGGCAGACCCAGGGGTGCCTGGGAGTACTCCGTGTTCCAGCCTGGAACAGGGTGCCCCCGCGAGCCTCCCAGGTGTCCAGGAAACTCTACTGCCGTTAAAGACACGCAGAGCAGAGGCTCCGGCCTCACGGAAACTGCTGCGCGGCTCCGCTTCTGCACCTCACGTCAGGGCCTTCCCTCCAGGCCTGTGCTCAATCTGGCCGTCCCGTTAGCGACGCAGCATTGCGAGATGCTGACGTTGTCCTCGAGCAGAGTGCCTTCAGGTACGTGGCCCGCGAAGCAGGCAAAGCAGAGTGTTTTCTCACGGCAGCTCTCACAAGGGCGACGACAAATATTTCCTGGGAGCTTCGGACTCACCAGAAATCTGGTCCTGAGGCTGTTGGAGGGCTCTGGAAATGTAGCTCTCCTCAAGGAACGTGCAGAGTGTTGCCCATCACTCGGCACGCACACAGGGCCTCCGAGGGGCAGAGCAATGGGCCTCGATGTTGCTCAGCCGGACCACGGCGTGGGGGGTGTTTGGAGGCCCTCAGTGACCTTGGAGGGAAATGGATGCACACCCGAGGGGCCTAGGAGTCCTCAAATGGGAAATTCCGTTAAAATAAACCCGAACAGTGACTAAGAACTCATGGAAACTGCTGCATGCCGCCCTTCCTGCCCGGCTACGCAGGGCCTACACTGGAGGCAAATTCTCACGTTGAGTTTCCCTTTCGTTCTGGAGCTTGTCAGGCTAACCACCACCGCGGCTATGGAAGCACCGGGTTGAAAGGGAGCAAACTCATTTTCTTCCCAGAAGCATTTCGACCGGGTTTCCAGGCCTGTCAACAGCAGGGGACGTCAGGCAGCTTCAAGGCAGCACGAAGGCAGCCTTCCAAGTGGGAAAGCAAGGATAGTTCCAGCAGGGTCCCGTTTCCACGCGCACACTCAGCTTACCTCCCTGTGGTTTCTAACCAGTCCGAAGAGACACAGGTTACCCGGCGTTTGCTTCCCTGAACCAACTCCCCGAAGTAGGGTGTTCTGCGTCAAGTGAACTGCCTCAACCAAGGAATGCCCTGCCTAGTTACGCCTCTGGGGCCTGTGGCTATTCCAAAGCCTGCAGGGCCACAGGAAGCACGGGGCTTAAACCGCAGTAAGAACGCAAGCCGACTTTCTTTTGGAGGCAGGGTGACTTCCGGCAGGGGGGTCCTAGATGGAATGCGAGGCCGAGGGTTCTCTCAGGGCAGCTCAGACTAGGGCAAGGCGTAAGACCTCAAAGGCATGTGAGACGTGCCAGAAGTCTGTTGGTGAAAGTGTGGGTTTGGTGGGGAAACGAATCTGCTCCAGGAGAGAGTGCAGGGCGTTTCCCTACACTGGGCGTATAGAGAGCGGCTCCAAAGGGTTCCGGGCCTGGATGTTGCTCGGCAGACCCAGGGGTGCCTGGGAGTACTCCGTGTTCCAGCCTGGAACAGGGTGCCCCCGCGAGCCTCCCAGGTGTCCAGGAAACTCTACTGCCGTTAAAGACACGCAGAGCAGAGGCTCCGGCCTCACGGAAACTGCTGCGCGGCTCCGCTTCTGCACCTCACGTCAGGGCCTTCCCTCCAGGCCTGTGCTCAATCTGGCCGTCCCGTTAGCGACGCAGCATTGCGAGATGCTGACGTTGTCCTCGAGCAGAGTGCCTTCAGGTACGAGGCCCGCGAAGCAGGCAAAGCAGAGTGTTTTCTCACGGCAGCTCTCACAAGGGCGACGACAAATATTTCCTGGGAGCTTCGGTCTCACCAGAAATCTGGTCCTGAGGCTGTTGGAGGGCTGTGGAAACGTAGCTCTCCTCAAGGAACGTGCAGAGTGTTGCCCATCACTCGGCACGCACACAGGGCCTCCGAGGGGCAGAGCAAGGGGCCTCGATGTTGCTCAGCCGGACCACGGCGTGGGGGGTGTCTGGAGGCACTCAGTGACCTTGGAGGGAAATGGATGCACACCCGAGGGGCCTAGGAGTCCTCAAATGGGAAATTCCGTTAAAATAAACCCGAACAGTGACTAAGAACTCATGGAAACTGCTGCATGCCGCCCTTCCTGCCCGGCTACGCAGGGCCTAAACTGGAGGCAAATTCTCACGTTGAGTTTCCCTTTCGTTCTGGAGCTTGTCAGGCTAACCACCACCGCGGCTATGGAAGCACCGGGTTGAAACGGAGCAAACTCATTTTCTTCCCAGAAGCATTTCGACCGGGTTTCCAGGCCTGTCAACAGCAGGGGACGTCAGGCAGCTTCAAGGCAGCACGAAGGCAGCCTTCCAAGAGGGAAAGCAAGGATAGTTCCAGCAGGCTCCCGTTTCCATGCGCACACTCAGCTTACCTCCCTGTGGTTTCTAACCAGTCCAAAGAGACACAGGTTACCCGGCGTTTGCTTCCCTGAACCAACTCCCCGAAGTAGGGTGTTCTGCGTCATGTGAACTCCCTCAACCAAGGAATGCTTTGCCTAGTTACGCCTCTGGGGCCTGTGGCTATTCCAAAGCTTGTAGGGCCACGGGAAGCACGGGGCTTAAACCGCAGTAAGAACGCAAGCCGACTTTCTCTTGGAGGCAGGGTGACTTCCGGCAGGGGGGTCCTAGATGGAACGCGAGGCCGAGGGTTCTCTCAGGGCAGCTCAGACTAGGGCAAGGCGTAAGACCTCAAAGGCATGTGAGACGTGCCAGAAGTCTGTTGGTGAAAGTGTGGGTTTGGTGGGGAAACGAATCTGCTCCAGGAGAGAGTGCAGGGCGTTTCCCTACACTCGGCGTATAGAGAGCGGCTCCAAAGGGCTCCGAGCCTGGATGTTGCTCGGCAGACCCAGGGGTGCCTGGGAGTACTCCGTGTTCCAGCCTGGAACAGGGTGCCCCCGCGAGCCTCCCTGGTGTCCAGGAAACTCTACTGCCGTTAAAGACACGCAGAGCAGAGGCTCCGGCCTCACGGAAACTGCTGCGCGGCTCCTCTTCTGCACCTCACGTCAGGGCCTTCCCTCCAGGCCTGTGCTCAATCTGGCCGTCCCGTTAGCGACGCAGCATTGCGAGATGCTGACGTTCTCCTCGAGCAGAGTGCCTTCAGGTACGAGGCCCGCGAAGCAGGCAAAGCAGAGTGTTTTCTCACGGCAGCTCTCACAAGGGCGACGACAAATATTTCCTGGGAGCTTCGGACTCACCAGAAATCTGGTCCTGAGGCTGTTGGAGGGCTCTGGAAACGTAGCTCTCCTCAAGGAACGTGCAGAGTGTTGCCCATCACTCGGCACGCACACAGGGCCTCCGAGGGGCAGAGCAATGGGCCTCGATGTTGCTCAGCCGGACCACGGCGTGGGCGGTGTCTGGAGGCCCTCAGTGACCTTGGAGGGAAATGGATGCACACCCGAGGGGCCTAGGAGTCCTCAAATGGGAAATTCAGTTAAAATAAACCCGAACAGTGACTAAGAACTCATGGAAACTGCTGCATGCCGCCCTTCCTGCCCGGCTACGCAGGGCCTAAACTGGAGGCAAATTCTCACGTTGAGTTTCCCTTTCGTTCTGGAGCTTGTCAGGCTAACCACCACCGCGGCTATGGAAGCACCGGGTTGAAAGGGAGCAAACTCATTTTCTTCCCAGAAGCATTTCGACCGGGTTTCCAGGCCTGTCAACAGCAGGGGACGTCAGGCAGCTTCAAGGCAGCACGAAGGCAGCCTTCCAAGTGGGAAAGCAAGGATAGTTCCAGCAGGCTCCCGTTTCCACGCGCACACTCAGCTTACCTCCCTGTGGTTTCTAACCAGTCCGAAGAGACACAGGTTACCCGGCGTTTGCTTCCCTGAACCAACTCCCCGAAGTAGGGTGTTCTGCGTCAAGTGAACTGCCTCAACCAAGGAATGCCCTGCCTAGTTACGCCTCTGGGGCCTGTGGCTATTCCAAAGCCTGCAGGGCCACAGGAAGCACGGGGCTTAAACCGCAGTAAGAACGCAAGCCGACTTTCTTTTGGAGGCAGGGTGACTTCCGGCAGGGGGGTCCTAGATGGAATGCGAGGCCGAGGGTTCTCTCAGGGCAGCTCAGACTAGGGCAAGGCGTAAGACCTCAAAGGCATGTGAGACGTGCCAGAAGTCTGTTGGTGAAAGTGTGGGTTTGGTGGGGAAACGAATCTGCTCCAGGAGAGAGTGCAGGGCGTTTCCCTACACTGGGCGTATAGAGAGCGGCTCCAAAGTGTTCCGGGCCTGGATGTTGCTCGGCAGACCCAGGGGTGCCTGGGAGTACTCCGTGTTCCAGCCTGGAACAGGGTGCCCCCGCGAGCCTCCCAGGTGTCCAGGAAACTCTACTGCCGTTAAAGACACGCAGAGCAGAGGCTCCGGCCTCACGGAAACTGCTGCGCGGCTCCGCTTCTGCACCTCACGTCAGGGCCTTCCCTCCAGGCCTGTGCTCAATCTGGCCGTCCCGTTAGCGACGCAGCATTGCGAGATGCTGACGTTGTCCTCGAGCAGAGTGCCTTCAGGTACGAGGCCCGCGAAGCAGGCAAAGCAGAGTGTTTTCTCACGGCAGCTCTCACAAGGGCGACGACAAATATTTCCTGGGAGCTTCGGACTCACCAGAAATCTGGTCCTGAGGCTGTTGGAGGGCTCTGGAAACGTAGCTCTCCTCAAGGAACGTGCAGAGTGTTGCCCATCACTCGGCACGCACACAGGGCCTCCGAGGGGCAGAGCAAGGGGCCTCGATGTTGCTCAGCCGGACCACGGCGTGGGGGGTGTCTGGAGGCACTCAGTGACCTTGGAGGGAAATGGATGCACACCCGAGGGGCCTAGGAGTCCTCAAATGGGAAATTCCGTTAAAATAAACCCGAACAGTGACTAAGAACTCATGGAAACTGCTGCATGCCGCCCTTCCTGCCCGGCTACGCAGGGCCTAAACTGGAGGCAAATTCTCACGTTGAGTTTCCCTTTCGTTCTGGAGCTTGTCAGGCTAACCACCACCGCGGCTATGGAAGCACCGGGTTGAAACGGAGCAAACTCATTTTCTTCCCAGAAGCATTTCGACCGGGTTTCCAGGCCTGTCAACAGCAGGGGACGTCAGGCAGCTTCAAGGCAGCACGAAGGCAGCCTTCCAAGAGGGAAAGCAAGGATAGTTCCAGCAGGCTCCCGTTTCCATGCGCACACTCAGCTTACCTCCCTGTGGTTTCTAACCAGTCCAAAGAGACACAGGTTACCCGGCGTTTGCTTCCCTGAACCAACTCCCCGAAGTAGGGTGTTCTGCGTCATGTGAACTCCCTCAACCAAGGAATGCTTTGCCTAGTTACGCCTCTGGGGCCTGTGGCTATTCCAAAGCTTGTAGGGCCACGGGAAGCACGGGGCTTAAACCGCAGTAAGAACGCAAGCCGACTTTCTCTTGGAGGCAGGGTGACTTCCGGCAGGGGGGTCCTAGATGGAACGCGAGGCCGAGGGTTCTCTCAGGGCAGCTCAGACTAGGGCAAGGCGTAAGACCTCAAAGGCATGTGAGACGTGCCAGAAGTCTGTTGGTGAAAGTGTGGGTTTGGTGGGGAAACGAATCTGCTCCAGGAGAGAGTGCAGGGCGTTTCCCTACACTGGGCGTATAGAGAGCGGCTCCAAAGTGTTCCGGGCCTGGATGTTGCTCGGCAGACCCCGGGGTGCCTGGGAGTACTCCGTGTTCCAGCCTGGAACAGGGTGCCCCCGCGAGCCTCCCAGGTGTCCAGGAAACTCTACTGCCGTTAAAGACACGCAGAGCAGAGGCTCCGGCCTCACGGAAACTGCTGCGCGGCTCCGCTTCTGCACCTCACGTCAGGGCCTTCCCTCCAGGCCTGTGCTCAATCTGGCCGTCCCGTTAGCGACGCAGCATTGCGAGATGCTGACGTTCTCCTCGAGCAGAGTGCCTTCAGGTACGAGGCCCGTGAAGCAGGCAAAGCAGAGTGTTTTCTCACGGCAGCTCTCACAAGGGCGACGACAAATATTTCCTGGGAGCTTCGGACTCACCAGAAATCTGGTCCTGAGGCTGTTGGAGGGCTCTGGAAACGTAGCTCTCCTCAAGGAACGTGCAGAGTGTTGCCCATCACTCGGCACGCACACAGGGCCTCCGAGGGGCAGAGCAATGGGCCTCGATGTTGCTCAGCCGGACCACGGCGTGGGGGGTGTCTGGAGGCACTCAGTGACCTTGGAGGGAAATGGATGCACACCCGAGGGGCCTAGGGGTCCTCAAATGGGAAATTCCGTTAAAATAAACCCGAACAGTGACTAAGAACTCATGGAAACTGCTGCATGCCGCCCTTCCTGCCCGGCTACGCAGGGCCTAAACTGGAGGCAAATTCTCACGTTGAGTTTCCCTTTCGTTCTGGAGCTTGTCAGGCTAACCACCACCGCGGCTATGGAAGCACCGGGTTGAAACGGAGCAAACTCATTTTCTTCCCAGAAGCATTTCGACCGGGTTTCCAGGCCTGTCAACAGCAGGGGACGTCAGGCAGCTTCAAGGCAGCACGAAGGCAGCCTTCCAAGAGGGAAAGCAAGGATAGTTCCAGCAGGCTCCCGTTTCCATGTGCACACTAAGCTTACCTCCCTGTGGTTTCTAACCAGTCCAAAGAGACACAGGTTACCCGGCGTTTGCTTCCCTGAACCAACTCCCCGAAGTAGGGTGTTCTGCGTCATGTGAACTGCCTCAACCAAGGAATGCCCTGCCTAGTTACACCTCTGGGGCCTGTGGCTATTCCAAAGCTTGTAGGGCCACAGGAAGCACGGGGCTTAAACCGCAGTAAGAACGCAAGCCGACTTTCTCTTGGAGGCAGGGTGACTTCCGGCAGGGGGGTCCTAGATGGAATGCGAGGCCGAGGGTTCTCTCAGGGCAGCTCAGACTAGGGCAAGGCGTAAGACCTCAAAGGCATGTGAGACGTGCCAGAAGTCTGTTCGTGAAAGTGTGGGTTTGGTGGGGAAACGAATCTGCTCCAGGAGAGAGTGCAGGGCGTTTCCCTACACTCGGCGTATAGAGAGCGGCTCCAAAGGGCTCCGGGCCTGGATGTTGCTCGGCAGACCCAGGGGTGCCTGGGAGTACTCCGTGTTCCAGCCTGGAACAGGGTGCCCCCGTGAGCCTCCCAGGTGTCCAGGAAACTCTACTGCCGTTAAAGACACGCAGAGCAGAGGCTACGACTTCACGGAAACTGCTGCGCGGCTCCGCTTCTGCACCTCACGTCAGGGCCTTCCCTCCAGGCCTGTGCTCAATCTGGCCGTCCCATTAGCGACGCAGCATTGCGAGATGCTGACGTTCTCCTCGAGCAGAGTGCCTTCAGGTACGAGGCCCGCGAAGCAGGCAAAGCAGAGTGTTTTCTCACGGCAGCTCTCACAAGGGCGACGACAAATATTTCCTGGGAGCTTCGGTCTCACCAGAAATCTGGTCCTGAGGCTGTTGGAGGGCTCTGGAAACGTAGCTCTCCTCAAGGAACGTGCAGAGTGTTGCCCATCACTCGGCACGCACACAGGGCCTCCGAGGGGCAGAGCAATGGGCCTCGATGTTGCTCAGCCGGACCACGGCGTGGGGGGTGTGTGGAGGCCCTCAGTGACCTTGGAGGGAAATGGATGCACACCCGAGGGGCCTAGGAGTCCTCAAATGGGAAATTCCGTTAAAATAAACCCGAACAGTGACTAAGAACTCATGGAAACTGCTGCATGCCGCCCTTCCTGCCCGGCTACGCAGGGCCTAAACTGGAGGCAAATTCTCACGTTGAGTTTCCCTTTCGTTCTGGAGCTTGTCAGGCTAACCACCACCGCGGCTATGGAAGCACCGGGTTGAAACGGAGCAAACTCATTTTCTTCCCAGAAGCATTTCGACCGGGTTTCCAGGCCTGTCAACAGCAGGGGACGTCAGGCAGCTTCAAGGCAGCACGAATGCAGCCTTCCAAGTGGGAAAGCAAGGATAGTTCCAGCAGGCTCCCGTTTCCTCGGGCACACTCACCTTACATCCCTGTGGTTTCTAACCAGTCCGAAGAGACACAGGTTACCCGGCGTTTGCTTCCCTGAACCAACTCCCCGAAGTAGGGTGTTCTGCGTCAAGTGAACTGCCTCAATCAAGGAATGCCCTGCCTAGTTACACCTCTGGGGCCTGTGGCTATTCCAAAGCCTGCAGGGCCACAGGAAGCACGGGGCTTAAACCGCAGTAAGAACGCAAGCTGACTTTCTCTTGGAGGCAGGGTGACTTCCGGCCGGGGGGTCCTAGATGGAATGCGAGGCCGAGGGTTCTCTCAGGGCAGCTCAGACTAGGGCAAGGCGTAAGACCTCAAAGGCATGTGAGACGTGCCAGAAGTCTGTTGGTGAAAGTGTGGGTTTGGTGGGGAAACGAATCTGCTCCAGGAGACAGTGCAGGGCGTTTCCCTACACTCGGGGTATAGAGAGCGGCTCCAAAGGGCTCCGGGCCTGGATGTTGCTCGGCAGACCCAGGGGTGCCTGGGAGTACTCCGTGTTCCAGCCTGGAACAGGGTGCCCCCGCGAGCCTCCCAGGTGTCCAGGAAACTCTACTGCCGTTAAAGACACGCAGAGCAGAGGCTCCGGCCTCACGGAAACTGCTGCGCGGCTCCGCTTCTGCACCTCACGTCAGGGCCTTCCCTCCAGGCCTGTGCTCAATCTGGCCGTCCCATTAGCGACGCAGCATTGCGAGATGCTGACGTTCTCCTCGAGCAGAGTGCCTTCAGGTACGAGGCCCGCGAAGCAGGCAAAGCAGAGTGTTTTCTCACGGCAGCTCTCACAAGGGCGACGACAAATATTTCCTGGGAGCTTCGGACTCACCAGAAATCTGGTCCTGAGGCTGTTGGAGGGCTCTGGAAACGTAGCTCTCCTCAAGGAACGTGCAGAGTGTTGCCCATCACTCGGCACGCACACAGGGCCTCCGAGGGGCAGAGCAATGGGCCTCGATGTTGCTCAGCCGGACCACGGCGTGGGGGGTGTCTGGAGGCACTCAGTGACCTTGGAGGGAAATGGATGCACACCCGAGGGGCCTAGGAGTCCTCAAATGGGAAATTCCGTTAAAATAAACCCGAACAGTGACTAAGAACTCATGGAAACTGCTGCATGCCGCCCTTCCTGCCCGGCTACGCAGGGCCTACACTGGAGGCAAATTCTCACGTTGAGTTTCCCTTTCGTTCTGGAGCTTGTCAGGCTAACCACCACCGCGGCTATGGAAGCACCGGGTTGAAAGGGAGCAAACTCATTTTCTTCCCAGAAGCATTTCGACCGGGTTTCCAGGCCTGTCAACAGCAGGGGACGTCAGGCAGCTTCAAGGCAGCACGAAGGCAGCCTTCCAAGAGGGAAAGCAAGGATAGTTCCAGCAGGCTCCCGTTTCCATGCGCACACTCAGCTTACCTCCCTGTGGTTTCTAACCAGTCCGAAGAGACACAGGTTACCCGGCGTTTCCTTCCCTGAACCAACTCCCCGAAGTAGGGTGTTCTGCGTCATGTGAACTCCCTCAACCAAGGAATGCTTTGCCTAGTTACGCCTCTGGGGCCTGTGGCTATTCCAAAGCTTGTAGGGCCACAGGAAGCACGGGGCTTAAACCGCAGTAAGAACGCAAGCCGACTTTCTCTTGGAGGCAGGGTGACTTCCGGCAGGGGGGTCCTAGATGGAACGCGAGGCCGAGGGTTCTCTCAGGGCAGCTCAGACTAGGGCAAGGCGTAAGACCTCAAAGACATGTGAGACGTGCCAGAAGTCTGTTGGTGAAAGTGTGGGTTTGGTGGGGAAACGAATCTGCTCCAGGAGAGAGTGCAGGGCGTTTCCCTACACTCGGCGTATAGAGAGCGGCTCCAAAGGGCTCCGGGCCTGGATGTTGCTCGGCAGACCCAGGGGTGCCTGGGAGTACTCCGTGTTCCAGCCTGGAACAGGGTGCCCCCGCGAGCCTCCCAGGTGTCCAGGAAACTCTACTGCCGTTAAAGACACGCAGAGCAGAGGCTCCGGCCTCACGGAAACTGCTGCGCGGCTCCGCTTCTGCACCTCACGTCAGGGCCTTCCCTCCAGGCCTGTGCTCAATCTGGCCGTCCCGTTAGCGACGCAGCATTGCGAGATGCTGACGTTGTCCTCGAGCAGAGTGCCTTCAGGTACGTGGCCCGCGAAGCAGGCAAAGCAGAGTGTTTTCTCACGGCAGCTCTCACAAGGGCGACGACAAATATTTCCTGGGAGCTTCGGACTCACCAGAAATCTGGTCCTGAGGCTGTTGGAGGGCTCTGGAAATGTAGCTCTCCTCAAGGAACGTGCAGAGTGTTGCCCATCACTCGGCACGCACACAGGGCCTCCGAGGGGCAGAGCAATGGGCCTCGATGTTGCTCAGCCGGACCACGGCGTGGGGGGTGTTTGGAGGCCCTCAGTGACCTTGGAGGGAAATGGATGCACACCCGAGGGGCCTAGGAGTCCTCAAATGGGAAATTCCGTTAAAATAAACCCGAACAGTGACTAAGAACTCATGGAAACTGCTGCATGCCGCCCTTCCTGCCCGGCTACGCAGGGCCTACACTGGAGGCAAATTCTCACGTTGAGTTTCCCTTTCGTTCTGGAGCTTGTCAGGCTAACCACCACCGCGGCTATGGAAGCACCGGGTTGAAAGGGAGCAAACTCATTTTCTTCCCAGAAGCATTTCGACCGGGTTTCCAGGCCTGTCAACAGCAGGGGACGTCAGGCAGCTTCAAGGCAGCACGAAGGCAGCCTTCCAAGTGGGAAAGCAAGGATAGTTCCAGCAGGGTCCCGTTTCCACGCGCACACTCAGCTTACCTCCCTGTGGTTTCTAACCAGTCCGAAGAGACACAGGTTACCCGGCGTTTGCTTCCCTGAACCAACTCCCCGAAGTAGGGTGTTCTGCGTCAAGTGAACTGCCTCAACCAAGGAATGCCCTGCCTAGTTACGCCTCTGGGGCCTGTGGCTATTCCAAAGCCTGCAGGGCCACAGGAAGCACGGGGCTTAAACCGCAGTAAGAACGCAAGCCGACTTTCTTTTGGAGGCAGGGTGACTTCCGGCAGGGGGGTCCTAGATGGAATGCGAGGCCGAGGGTTCTCTCAGGGCAGCTCAGACTAGGGCAAGGCGTAAGACCTCAAAGGCATGTGAGACGTGCCAGAAGTCTGTTGGTGAAAGTGTGGGTTTGGTGGGGAAACGAATCTGCTCCAGGAGAGAGTGCAGGGCGTTTCCCTACACTGGGCGTATAGAGAGCGGCTCCAAAGGGTTCCGGGCCTGGATGTTGCTCGGCAGACCCAGGGGTGCCTGGGAGTACTCCGTGTTCCAGCCTGGAACAGGGTGCCCCCGCGAGCCTCCCAGGTGTCCAGGAAACTCTACTGCCGTTAAAGACACGCAGAGCAGAGGCTCCGGCCTCACGGAAACTGCTGCGCGGCTCCGCTTCTGCACCTCACGTCAGGGCCTTCCCTCCAGGCCTGTGCTCAATCTGGCCGTCCCGTTAGCGACGCAGCATTGCGAGATGCTGACGTTGTCCTCGAGCAGAGTGCCTTCAGGTACGAGGCCCGCGAAGCAGGCAAAGCAGAGTGTTTTCTCACGGCAGCTCTCACAAGGGCGACGACAAATATTTCCTGGGAGCTTCGGTCTCACCAGAAATCTGGTCCTGAGGCTGTTGGAGGGCTGTGGAAACGTAGCTCTCCTCAAGGAACGTGCAGAGTGTTGCCCATCACTCGGCACGCACACAGGGCCTCCGAGGGGCAGAGCAAGGGGCCTCGATGTTGCTCAGCCGGACCACGGCGTGGGGGGTGTCTGGAGGCACTCAGTGACCTTGGAGGGAAATGGATGCACACCCGAGGGGCCTAGGAGTCCTCAAATGGGAAATTCCGTTAAAATAAACCCGAACAGTGACTAAGAACTCATGGAAACTGCTGCATGCCGCCCTTCCTGCCCGGCTACGCAGGGCCTAAACTGGAGGCAAATTCTCACGTTGAGTTTCCCTTTCGTTCTGGAGCTTGTCAGGCTAACCACCACCGCGGCTATGGAAGCACCGGGTTGAAACGGAGCAAACTCATTTTCTTCCCAGAAGCATTTCGACCGGGTTTCCAGGCCTGTCAACAGCAGGGGACGTCAGGCAGCTTCAAGGCAGCACGAAGGCAGCCTTCCAAGAGGGAAAGCAAGGATAGTTCCAGCAGGCTCCCGTTTCCATGCGCACACTCAGCTTACCTCCCTGTGGTTTCTAACCAGTCCAAAGAGACACAGGTTACCCGGCGTTTGCTTCCCTGAACCAACTCCCCGAAGTAGGGTGTTCTGCGTCATGTGAACTCCCTCAACCAAGGAATGCTTTGCCTAGTTACGCCTCTGGGGCCTGTGGCTATTCCAAAGCTTGTAGGGCCACGGGAAGCACGGGGCTTAAACCGCAGTAAGAACGCAAGCCGACTTTCTCTTGGAGGCAGGATGACTTCCGGCAGGGGGGTCCTAGATGGAACGCGAGGCCGAGGGTTCTCTCAGGGCAGCTCAGACTAGGGCAAGGCGTAAGACCTCAAAGGCATGTGAGACGTGCCAGAAGTCTGTTGGTGAAAGTGTGGGTTTGGTGGGGAAACGAATCTGCTCCAGGAGAGAGTGCAGGGCGTTTCCCTACACTCGGCGTATAGAGAGCGGCTCCAAAGGGCTCCGAGCCTGGATGTTGCTCGGCAGACCCAGGGGTGCCTGGGAGTACTCCGTGTTCCAGCCTGGAACAGGGTGCCCCCGCGAGCCTCCCTGGTGTCCAGGAAACTCTACTGCCGTTAAAGACACGCAGAGCAGAGGCTCCGGCCTCACGGAAACTGCTGCGCGGCTCCTCTTCTGCACCTCACGTCAGGGCCTTCCCTCCAGGCCTGTGCTCAATCTGGCCGTCCCGTTAGCGACGCAGCATTGCGAGATGCTGACGTTCTCCTCGAGCAGAGTGCCTTCAGGTACGAGGCCCGCGAAGCAGGCAAAGCAGAGTGTTTTCTCACGGCAGCTCTCACAAGGGCGACGACAAATATTTCCTGGGAGCTTCGGACTCACCAGAAATCTGGTCCTGAGGCTGTTGGAGGGCTCTGGAAACGTAGCTCTCCTCAAGGAACGTGCAGAGTGTTGCCCATCACTCGGCACGCACACAGGGCCTCCGAGGGGCAGAGCAATGGGCCTCGATGTTGCTCAGCCGGACCACGGCGTGGGCGGTGTCTGGAGGCCCTCAGTGACCTTGGAGGGAAATGGATGCACACCCGAGGGGCCTAGGAGTCCTCAAATGGGAAATTCAGTTAAAATAAACCCGAACAGTGACTAAGAACTCATGGAAACTGCTGCATGCCGCCCTTCCTGCCCGGCTACGCAGGGCCTAAACTGGAGGCAAATTCTCACGTTGAGTTTCCCTTTCGTTCTGGAGCTTGTCAGGCTAACCACCACCGCGGCTATGGAAGCACCGGGTTGAAAGGGAGCAAACTCATTTTCTTCCCAGAAGCATTTCGACCGGGTTTCCAGGCCTGTCAACAGCAGGGGACGTCAGGCAGCTTCAAGGCAGCACGAAGGCAGCCTTCCAAGTGGGAAAGCAAGGATAGTTCCAGCAGGCTCCCGTTTCCACGCGCACACTCAGCTTACCTCCCTGTGGTTTCTAACCAGTCCGAAGAGACACAGGTTACCCGGCGTTTGCTTCCCTGAACCAACTCCCCGAAGTAGGGTGTTCTGCGTCAAGTGAACTGCCTCAACCAAGGAATGCCCTGCCTAGTTACGCCTCTGGGGCCTGTGGCTATTCCAAAGCCTGCAGGGCCACAGGAAGCACGGGGCTTAAACCGCAGTAAGAACGCAAGCCGACTTTCTTTTGGAGGCAGGGTGACTTCCGGCAGGGGGGTCCTAGATGGAATGCGAGGCCGAGGGTTCTCTCAGGGCAGCTCAGACTAGGGCAAGGCGTAAGACCTCAAAGGCATGTGAGACGTGCCAGAAGTCTGTTGGTGAAAGTGTGGGTTTGGTGGGGAAACGAATCTGCTCCAGGAGAGAGTGCAGGGCGTTTCCCTACACTGGGCGTATAGAGAGCGGCTCCAAAGTGTTCCGGGCCTGGATGTTGCTCGGCAGACCCAGGGGTGCCTGGGAGTACTCCGTGTTCCAGCCTGGAACAGGGTGCCCCCGCGAGCCTCCCAGGTGTCCAGGAAACTCTACTGCCGTTAAAGACACGCAGAGCAGAGGCTCCGGCCTCACGGAAACTGCTGCGCGGCTCCGCTTCTGCACCTCACGTCAGGGCCTTCCCTCCAGGCCTGTGCTCAATCTGGCCGTCCCGTTAGCGACGCAGCATTGCGAGATGCTGACGTTGTCCTCGAGCAGAGTGCCTTCAGGTACGAGGCCCGCGAAGCAGGCAAAGCAGAGTGTTTTCTCACGGCAGCTCTCACAAGGGCGACGACAAATATTTCCTGGGAGCTTCGGACTCACCAGAAATCTGGTCCTGAGGCTGTTGGAGGGCTCTGGAAACGTAGCTCTCCTCAAGGAACGTGCAGAGTGTTGCCCATCACTCGGCACGCACACAGGGCCTCCGAGGGGCAGAGCAAGGGGCCTCGATGTTGCTCAGCCGGACCACGGCGTGGGGGGTGTCTGGAGGCACTCAGTGACCTTGGAGGGAAATGGATGCACACCCGAGGGGCCTAGGAGTCCTCAAATGGGAAATTCCGTTAAAATAAACCCGAACAGTGACTAAGAACTCATGGAAACTGCTGCATGCCGCCCTTCCTGCCCGGCTACGCAGGGCCTAAACTGGAGGCAAATTCTCACGTTGAGTTTCCCTTTCGTTCTGGAGCTTGTCAGGCTAACCACCACCGCGGCTATGGAAGCACCGGGTTGAAACGGAGCAAACTCATTTTCTTCCCAGAAGCATTTCGACCGGGTTTCCAGGCCTGTCAACAGCAGGGGACGTCAGGCAGCTTCAAGGCAGCACGAAGGCAGCCTTCCAAGAGGGAAAGCAAGGATAGTTCCAGCAGGCTCCCGTTTCCATGCGCACACTCAGCTTACCTCCCTGTGGTTTCTAACCAGTCCAAAGAGACACAGGTTACCCGGCGTTTGCTTCCCTGAACCAACTCCCCGAAGTAGGGTGTTCTGCGTCATGTGAACTCCCTCAACCAAGGAATGCTTTGCCTAGTTACGCCTCTGGGGCCTGTGGCTATTCCAAAGCTTGTAGGGCCACGGGAAGCACGGGGCTTAAACCGCAGTAAGAACGCAAGCCGACTTTCTCTTGGAGGCAGGGTGACTTCCGGCAGGGGGGTCCTAGATGGAACGCGAGGCCGAGGGTTCTCTCAGGGCAGCTCAGACTAGGGCAAGGCGTAAGACCTCAAAGGCATGTGAGACGTGCCAGAAGTCTGTTGGTGAAAGTGTGGGTTTGGTGGGGAAACGAATCTGCTCCAGGAGAGAGTGCAGGGCGTTTCCCTACACTGGGCGTATAGAGAGCGGCTCCAAAGTGTTCCGGGCCTGGATGTTGCTCGGCAGACCCCGGGGTGCCTGGGAGTACTCCGTGTTCCAGCCTGGAACAGGGTGCCCCCGCGAGCCTCCCAGGTGTCCAGGAAACTCTACTGCCGTTAAAGACACGCAGAGCAGAGGCTCCGGCCTCACGGAAACTGCTGCGCGGCTCCGCTTCTGCACCTCACGTCAGGGCCTTCCCTCCAGGCCTGTGCTCAATCTGGCCGTCCCGTTAGCGACGCAGCATTGCGAGATGCTGACGTTCTCCTCGAGCAGAGTGCCTTCAGGTACGAGGCCCGTGAAGCAGGCAAAGCAGAGTGTTTTCTCACGGCAGCTCTCACAAGGGCGACGACAAATATTTCCTGGGAGCTTCGGACTCACCAGAAATCTGGTCCTGAGGCTGTTGGAGGGCTCTGGAAACGTAGCTCTCCTCAAGGAACGTGCAGAGTGTTGCCCATCACTCGGCACGCACACAGGGCCTCCGAGGGGCAGAGCAATGGGCCTCGATGTTGCTCAGCCGGACCACGGCGTGGGGGGTGTCTGGAGGCACTCAGTGACCTTGGAGGGAAATGGATGCACACCCGAGGGGCCTAGGGGTCCTCAAATGGGAAATTCCGTTAAAATAAACCCGAACAGTGACTAAGAACTCATGGAAACTGCTGCATGCCGCCCTTCCTGCCCGGCTACGCAGGGCCTAAACTGGAGGCAAATTCTCACGTTGAGTTTCCCTTTCGTTCTGGAGCTTGTCAGGCTAACCACCACCGCGGCTATGGAAGCACCGGGTTGAAACGGAGCAAACTCATTTTCTTCCCAGAAGCATTTCGACCGGGTTTCCAGGCCTGTCAACAGCAGGGGACGTCAGGCAGCTTCAAGGCAGCACGAAGGCAGCCTTCCAAGAGGGAAAGCAAGGATAGTTCCAGCAGGCTCCCGTTTCCATGTGCACACTAAGCTTACCTCCCTGTGGTTTCTAACCAGTCCAAAGAGACACAGGTTACCCGGCGTTTGCTTCCCTGAACCAACTCCCCGAAGTAGGGTGTTCTGCGTCATGTGAACTGCCTCAACCAAGGAATGCCCTGCCTAGTTACACCTCTGGGGCCTGTGGCTATTCCAAAGCTTGTAGGGCCACAGGAAGCACGGGGCTTAAACCGCAGTAAGAACGCAAGCCGACTTTCTCTTGGAGGCAGGGTGACTTCCGGCAGGGGGGTCCTAGATGGAATGCGAGGCCGAGGGTTCTCTCAGGGCAGCTCAGACTAGGGCAAGGCGTAAGACCTCAAAGGCATGTGAGACGTGCCAGAAGTCTGTTCGTGAAAGTGTGGGTTTGGTGGGGAAACGAATCTGCTCCAGGAGAGAGTGCAGGGCGTTTCCCTACACTCGGCGTATAGAGAGCGGCTCCAAAGGGCTCCGGGCCTGGATGTTGCTCGGCAGACCCAGGGGTGCCTGGGAGTACTCCGTGTTCCAGCCTGGAACAGGGTGCCCCCGTGAGCCTCCCAGGTGTCCAGGAAACTCTACTGCCGTTAAAGACACGCAGAGCAGAGGCTACGACTTCACGGAAACTGCTGCGCGGCTCCGCTTCTGCACCTCACGTCAGGGCCTTCCCTCCAGGCCTGTGCTCAATCTGGCCGTCCCATTAGCGACGCAGCATTGCGAGATGCTGACGTTCTCCTCGAGCAGAGTGCCTTCAGGTACGAGGCCCGCGAAGCAGGCAAAGCAGAGTGTTTTCTCACGGCAGCTCTCACAAGGGCGACGACAAATATTTCCTGGGAGCTTCGGTCTCACCAGAAATCTGGTCCTGAGGCTGTTGGAGGGCTCTGGAAACGTAGCTCTCCTCAAGGAACGTGCAGAGTGTTGCCCATCACTCGGCACGCACACAGGGCCTCCGAGGGGCAGAGCAATGGGCCTCGATGTTGCTCAGCCGGACCACGGCGTGGGGGGTGTGTGGAGGCCCTCAGTGACCTTGGAGGGAAATGGATGCACACCCGAGGGGCCTAGGAGTCCTCAAATGGGAAATTCCGTTAAAATAAACCCGAACAGTGACTAAGAACTCATGGAAACTGCTGCATGCCGCCCTTCCTGCCCGGCTACGCAGGGCCTAAACTGGAGGCAAATTCTCACGTTGAGTTTCCCTTTCGTTCTGGAGCTTGTCAGGCTAACCACCACCGCGGCTATGGAAGCACCGGGTTGAAACGGAGCAAACTCATTTTCTTCCCAGAAGCATTTCGACCGGGTTTCCAGGCCTGTCAACAGCAGGGGACGTCAGGCAGCTTCAAGGCAGCACGAATGCAGCCTTCCAAGTGGGAAAGCAAGGATAGTTCCAGCAGGCTCCCGTTTCCTCGGGCACACTCACCTTACATCCCTGTGGTTTCTAACCAGTCCGAAGAGACACAGGTTACCCGGCGTTTGCTTCCCTGAACCAACTCCCCGAAGTAGGGTGTTCTGCGTCAAGTGAACTGCCTCAATCAAGGAATGCCCTGCCTAGTTACACCTCTGGGGCCTGTGGCTATTCCAAAGCCTGCAGGGCCACAGGAAGCACGGGGCTTAAACCGCAGTAAGAACGCAAGCTGACTTTCTCTTGGAGGCAGGGTGACTTCCGGCCGGGGGGTCCTAGATGGAATGCGAGGCCGAGGGTTCTCTCAGGGCAGCTCAGACTAGGGCAAGGCGTAAGACCTCAAAGGCATGTGAGACGTGCCAGAAGTCTGTTGGTGAAAGTGTGGGTTTGGTGGGGAAACGAATCTGCTCCAGGAGACAGTGCAGGGCGTTTCCCTACACTCGGGGTATAGAGAGCGGCTCCAAAGGGCTCCGGGCCTGGATGTTGCTCGGCAGACCCAGGGGTGCCTGGGAGTACTCCGTGTTCCAGCCTGGAACAGGGTGCCCCCGCGAGCCTCCCAGGTGTCCAGGAAACTCTACTGCCGTTAAAGACACGCAGAGCAGAGGCTCCGGCCTCACGGAAACTGCTGCGCGGCTCCGCTTCTGCACCTCACGTCAGGGCCTTCCCTCCAGGCCTGTGCTCAATCTGGCCGTCCCATTAGCGACGCAGCATTGCGAGATGCTGACGTTCTCCTCGAGCAGAGTGCCTTCAGGTACGAGGCCCGCGAAGCAGGCAAAGCAGAGTGTTTTCTCACGGCAGCTCTCACAAGGGCGACGACAAATATTTCCTGGGAGCTTCGGACTCACCAGAAATCTGGTCCTGAGGCTGTTGGAGGGCTCTGGAAACGTAGCTCTCCTCAAGGAACGTGCAGAGTGTTGCCCATCACTCGGCACGCACACAGGGCCTCCGAGGGGCAGAGCAATGGGCCTCGATGTTGCTCAGCCGGACCACGGCGTGGGGGGTGTCTGGAGGCACTCAGTGACCTTGGAGGGAAATGGATGCACACCCGAGGGGCCTAGGAGTCCTCAAATGGGAAATTCCGTTAAAATAAACCCGAACAGTGACTAAGAACTCATGGAAACTGCTGCATGCCGCCCTTCCTGCCCGGCTACGCAGGGCCTACACTGGAGGCAAATTCTCACGTTGAGTTTCCCTTTCGTTCTGGAGCTTGTCAGGCTAACCACCACCGCGGCTATGGAAGCACCGGGTTGAAAGGGAGCAAACTCATTTTCTTCCCAGAAGCATTTCGACCGGGTTTCCAGGCCTGTCAACAGCAGGGGACGTCAGGCAGCTTCAAGGCAGCACGAAGGCAGCCTTCCAAGAGGGAAAGCAAGGATAGTTCCAGCAGGCTCCCGTTTCCATGCGCACACTCAGCTTACCTTCCTGTGGTTTCTAACCAGTCCGAAGAGACACAGGTTACCCGGCGTTTCCTTCCCTGAACCAACTCCCCGAAGTAGGGTGTTCTGCGTCAAGTGAACTGCCTCAACCAAGGAATGCCCTGCCTAGTTACGCCTCTGGGGCCTGTGGCTATTCCAAAGCCTGCAGGGCCACAGGAAGCACGGGGCTTAAACCGCAGTAAGAACGCAAGCCGACTTTCTCTTGGAGGCAGGGTGACTTCCGGCAGGGGGGTCCTAGATGGAATGCGAGGCCGAGGGTTCTCTCAGGGCAGCTCAGACTAGGGCAAGGCGTAAGACCTCAAAGGCATGTGAGACGTGCCAGAAGTCTGTTCGTGAAAGTGTGGGTTTGGTGGGGAAACGAATCTGCTCCAGGAGAGAGTGCAGGGCGTTTCCCTACACTGGGCGTATAGAGAGCGGCTCCAAAGGGCTCCGGGCCTGGATGTTGCTCGGCAGACCCAGGGGTGCCTGGGAGTACTCCGTGTTCCAGCCTGGAACAGGGTGCCCCCGTGAGCCTCCCAGGTGTCCAGGAAACTCTACTGCCGTTAAAGACACGCAGAGCAGAGGCTACGACTTCACGGAAACTGCTGCGCGGCTCCGCTTCTGCACCTCACGTCAGGGCCTTCCCTCCAGGCCTGTGCTCAATCTGGCCGTGCCGTTAGCGACGCAGCATTGCGAGATGCTGACGTTCTCCTCGAGCAGAGTGCCTTCAGGTACGAGGCCCGCGAAGCAGGCAAAGCAGAGTGTTTTCTCACGGCAGCTCTCACAAGGGCGACGACAAATATTTCCTGGGAGCTTCGGTCTCACCAGAAATCTGGTCCTGAGGCTGTTGGAGGGCTCTGGAAACGTAGCTCTCCTCAAGGAACGTGCAGAGTGTTGCCCATCACTCGGCACGCACACAGGGCCTCCGAGGGGCAGAGCAATGGGCCTCGATGTTGCTCAGCCGGACCACGGCGTGGGGGGTGTGTGGAGGCCCTCAGTGACCTTGGAGGGAAATGGATGCACACCCGAGGGGCCTAGGAGTCCTCAAATGGGAAATTCCGTTAAAATAAACCCGAACAGTGACTAAGAACTCATGGAAACTGCTGCATGCCGCCCTTCCTGCCCGGCTTCGCAGGGCCTAAACTGGAGGCAAATTCTCACGTTGAGTTTCCCTTTCGTTCTGGAGCTTGTCAGGCTAACCACCACCGCGGCTATGGAAGCACCGGGTTGAAACGGAGCAAACTCATTTTCTTCCCAGAAGCATTTCGACCGGGTTTCCAGGCCTGTCAACAGCAGGGGACGTCAGGCAGCTTCAAGGCAGCACGAATGCAGCCTTCCAAGTGGGAAAGCAAGGATAGTTCCAGCAGGCTCCCGTTTCCTCGGGCACACTCACCTTACATCCCTGTGGTTTCTAACCAGTCCGAAGAGACACAGGTTACCCGGCGTTTGCTTCCCTGAACCAACTCCCCGAAGTAGGGTGTTCTGCGTCAAGTGAACTGCCTCAATCAAGGAATGCCCTGCCTAGTTACACCTCTGGGGCCTGTGGCTATTCCAAAGCCTGCAGGGCCACAGGAAGCACGGGGCTTAAACCGCAGTAAGAACGCAAGCTGACTTTCTCTTGGAGGCAGGGTGACTTCCGGCCGGGGGGTCCTAGATGGAATGCGAGGCCGAGGGTTCTCTCAGGGCAGCTCAGACTAGGGCAAGGCGTAAGACCTCAAAGGCATGTGAGACGTGCCAGAAGTCTGTTGGTGAAAGTGTGGGTTTGGTGGGGAAACGAATCTGCTCCAGGAGACAGTGCAGGGCGTTTCCCTACACTCGGCGTATAGAGAGCGGCTCCAAAGGGCTCCGGGCCTGGATGTTGCTCGGCAGACCCAGGGGTGCCTGGGAGTACTCCGTGTTCCAGCCTGGAACAGGGTGCCCCCGCGAGCCTCCCAGGTGTCCAGGAAACTCTACTGCCGTTAAAGACACGCAGAGCAGAGGCTCCGGCCTCACGGAAACTGCTGCGCGGCTCCGCTTCTGCACCTCACGTCAGGGCCTTCCCTCCAGGCCTGTGCTCAATCTGGCCGTCCCGTTAGCGACGCAGCATTGCGAGATGCTGACGTTCTCCTCGAGCAGAGTGCCTTCAGGTACGAGGCCCGCGAAGCAGGCAAAGCAGAGTGTTTTCTCACGGCAGCTCTCACAAGGGCGACGACAAATATTTCCTGGGAGCTTCGGTCTCACCAGAAATCTGGTCCTGAGGCTGTTGGAGGGCTCTGGAAACGTAGCTCTCCTCAAGGAACGTGCAGAGTGTTGCCCATCACTCGGCACGCACACAGGGCCTCCGAGGGGCAGAGCAATGGGCCTCGATGTTGCTCAGCCGGACCACGGCGTGGGGGGTGTGTGGAGGCCCTCAGTGACCTTGGAGGGAAATGGATGCACACCCGAGGGGCCTAGGAGTCCTCAAATGGGAAATTCCGTTAAAATAAACCCGAACAGTGACTAAGAACTCATGGAAACTGCTGCATGCCGCCCTTCCTGCCCGGCTTCGCAGGGCCTAAACTGGAGGCAAATTCTCACGTTGAGTTTCCCTTTCGTTCTGGAGCTTGTCAGGCTAACCACCACCGCGGCTATGGAAGCACCGGGTTGAAACGGAGCAAACTCATTTTCTTCCCAGAAGCATTTCGACCGGGTTTCCAGGCCTGTCAACAGCAGGGGACGTCAGGCAGCTTCAAGGCAGCACGAATGCAGCCTTCCAAGTGGGAAAGCAAGGATAGTTCCAGCAGGCTCCCGTTTCCTCGGGCACACTCACCTTACATCCCTGTGGTTTCTAACCAGTCCGAAGAGACACAGGTTACCCGGCGTTTGCTTCCCTGAACCAACTCCCCGAAGTAGGGTGTTCTGCGTCAAGTGAACTGCCTCAATCAAGGAATGCCCTGCCTAGTTACACCTCTGGGGCCTGTGGCTATTCCAAAGCCTGCAGGGCCACAGGAAGCACGGGGCTTAAACCGCAGTAAGAACGCAAGCTGACTTTCTCTTGGAGGCAGGGTGACTTCCGGCCGGGGGGTCCTAGATGGAATGCGAGGCCGAGGGTTCTCTCAGGGCAGCTCAGACTAGGGCAAGGCGTAAGACCTCAAAGGCATGTGAGACGTGCCAGAAGTCTGTTGGTGAAAGTGTGGGTTTGGTGGGGAAACGAATCTGCTCCAGGAGACAGTGCAGGGCGTTTCCCTACACTCGGCGTATAGAGAGCGGCTCCAAAGGGCTCCGGGCCTGGATGTTGCTCGGCAGACCCAGGGGTGCCTGGGAGTACTCCGTGTTCCAGCCTGGAACAGGGTGCCCCCGCGAGCCTCCCAGGTGTCCAGGAAACTCTACTGCCGTTAAAGACACGCAGAGCAGAGGCTCCGGCCTCACGGAAACTGCTGCGCGGCTCCGCTTCTGCACCTCACGTCAGGGCCTTCCCTCCAGGCCTGTGCTCAATCTGGCCGTCCCGTTAGCGACGCAGCATTGCGAGATGCTGACGTTCTCCTCGAGCAGAGTGCCTTCAGGTACGAGGCCCGCGAAGCAGGCAAAGCAGAGTGTTTTCTCACGGCAGCTCTCACAAGGGCGACGACAAATATTTCCTGGGAGCTTCGGACTCACCAGAAATCTGGTCCTGAGGCTGTTGGAGGGCTCTGGAAACGTAGCTCTCCTCAAGGAACGTGCAGAGTGTTGCCCATCACTCGGCACGCACACAGGGCCTCCGAGGGGCAGAGCAATGGGCCTCGATGTTGCTCAGCCGGACCACGGCGTGGGGGGTGTCTGGAGGCACTCAGTGACCTTGGAGGGAAATGGATGCACACCCGAGGGGCCTAGGAGTCCTCAAATGGGAAATTCCGTTAAAATAAACCCGAACAGTGACTAAGAACTCATGGAAACTGCTGCATGCCGCCCTTCCTGCCCGGCTACGCAGGGCCTACACTGGAGGCAAATTCTCACGTTGAGTTTCCCTTTCGTTCTGGAGCTTGTCAGGCTAACCACCACCGCGGCTATGGAAGCACCGGGTTGAAAGGGAGCAAACTCATTTTCTTCCCAGAAGCATTTCGACCGGGTTTCCAGGCCTGTCAACAGCAGGGGACGTCAGGCAGCTTCAAGGCAGCACGAAGGCAGCCTTCCAAGAGGGAAAGCAAGGATAGTTCCAGCAGGCTCCCGTTTCCATGCGCACACTCAGCTTACCTCCCTGTGGTTTCTAACCAGTCCGAAGAGACACAGGTTACCCGGCGTTTGCTTCCCTGAACCAACTCCCCGAAGTAGGGTGTTCTGCGTCAAGTGAACTGCCTCAACCAAGGAATGCCCTGCCTAGTTACGCCTCTGGGGCCTGTGGCTATTCCAAAGCCTGCAGGGCCACAGGAAGCACGGGGCTTAAACCGCAGTAAGAACGCAAGCCGACTTTCTCTTGGAGGCAGGGTGACTTCCGGCAGGGGGGTCCTAGATGGAATGCGAGGCCGAGGGTTCTCTCAGGGCAGCTCAGACTAGGGCAAGGCGTAAGACCTCAAAGGCATGTGAGACGTGCCAGAAGTCTGTTCGTGAAAGTGTGGGTTTGGTGGGGAAACGAATCTGCTCCAGGAGAGAGTGCAGGGCGTTTCCCTACACTCGGCGTATAGAGAGCGGCTCCAAAGGGCTCCGGGCCTGGATGTTGCTCGGCAGACCCAGGGGTGCCTGGGAGTACTCCGTGTTCCAGCCTGGAACAGGGTGCCCCCGTGAGCCTCCCAGGTGTCCAGGAAACTCTACTGCCGTTAAAGACACGCAGAGCAGAGGCTACGACTTCACGGAAACTGCTGCGCGGCTCCGCTTCTGCACCTCACGTCAGGGCCTTCCCTCCAGGCCTGTGCTCAATCTGGCCGTCCCATTAGCGACGCAGCATTGCGAGATGCTGACGTTCTCCTCGAGCAGAGTGCCTTCAGGTACGAGGCCCGCGAAGCAGGCAAAGCAGAGTGTTTTCTCACGGCAGCTCTCACAAGGGCGACGACAAATATTTCCTGGGAGCTTCGGTCTCACCAGAAATCTGGTCCTGAGGCTGTTGGAGGGCTCTGGAAACGTAGCTCTCCTCAAGGAACGTGCAGAGTGTTGCCCATCACTCGGCACGCACACAGGGCCTCCGAGGGGCAGAGCAATGGGCCTCGATGTTGCTCAGCCGGACCACGGCGTGGGGGGTGTGTGGAGGCCCTCAGTGACCTTGGAGGGAAATGGATGCACACCCGAGGGGCCTAGGAGTCCTCAAATGGGAAATTCCGTTAAAATAAACCCGAACAGTGACTAAGAACTCATGGAAACTGCTGCATGCCGCCCTTCCTGCCCGGCTTCGCAGGGCCTAAACTGGAGGCAAATTCTCACGTTGAGTTTCCCTTTCGTTCTGGAGCTTGTCAGGCTAACCACCACCGCGGCTATGGAAGCACCGGGTTGAAACGGAGCAAACTCATTTTCTTCCCAGAAGCATTTCGACCGGGTTTCCAGGCCTGTCAACAGCAGGGGACGTCAGGCAGCTTCAAGGCAGCACGAATGCAGCCTTCCAAGTGGGAAAGCAAGGATAGTTCCAGCAGGCTCCCGTTTCCTCGGGCACACTCACCTTACATCCCTGTGGTTTCTAACCAGTCCGAAGAGACACAGGTTACCGGGCGTTTGCTTCCCTGAACCAACTCCCCGAAGTAGGGTGTTCTGCGTCAAGTGAACTGCCTCAACCAAGGAATGCCCTGCCTAGTTACACCTCTGGGGCCTGTGGCTATTCCAAAGCCTGCAGGGCCACAGGAAGCACGGGGCTTAAACCGCAGTAAGAACGCAAGCTGACTTTCTCTTGGAGGCAGGGTGACTTCCGGCCGGGGGGTCCTAGATGGAATGCGAGGCCGAGGGTTCTCTCAGGGCAGCTCAGACTAGGGCAAGGCGTAAGACCTCAAAGGCATGTGAGACGTGCCAGAAGTCTGTTCGTGAAAGTGTGGGTTTGGTGGGGAAACGAATCTGCTCCAGGAGAGAGTGCAGGGCGTTTCCCTACACTCGGGGTATAGAGAGCGGCTCCAAAGGGCTCCGGGCCTGGATGTTGCTCGGCAGACCCAGGGGTGCCTGGGAGTACTCCGTGTTCCAGCCTGGAACAGGGTGCCCCCGCGAGCCTCCCAGGTGTCCAGGAAACTCTACTGCCGTTAAAGACACGCAGAGCAGAGGCTCCGGCCTCACGGAAACTGCTGCGCGGCTCCGCTTCTGCACCTCACGTCAGGGCCTTCCCTCCAGGCCTGTGCTCAATCTGGCCGTCCCGTTAGCGACGCAGCATTGCGAGATGCTGACGTTCTCCTCGAGCAGAGTGCCTTCAGGTACGAGGCCCGTGAAGCAGGCAAAGCAGAGTGTTTTCTCACGGCAGCTCTCACAAGGGCGACGACAAATATTTCCTGGGAGCTTCGGACTCACCAGAAATCTGGTCCTGAGGCTGTTGGAGGGCTCTGGAAACGTAGCTCTCCTCAAGGAACGTGCAGAGTGTTGCCCATCACTCGGCACGCACACAGGGCCTCCGAGGGGCAGAGCAATGGGCCTCGATGTTGCTCAGCCGGACCACGGCGTGGGGGGTGTCTGGAGGCACTCAGTGACCTTGGAGGGAAATGGATGCACACCCGAGGGGCCTAGGGGTCCTCAAATGGGAAATTCCGTTAAAATAAACCCGAACAGTGACTAAGAACTCATGGAAACTGCTGCATGCCGCCCTTCCTGCCCGGCTACGCAGGGCCTAAACTGGAGGCAAATTCTCACGTTGAGTTTCCCTTTCGTTCTGGAGCTTGTCAGGCTAACCACCACCGCGGCTATGGAAGCACCGGGTTGAAACGGAGCAAACTCATTTTCTTCCCAGAAGCATTTCGACCGGGTTTCCAGGCCTGTCAACAGCAGGGGACGTCAGGCAGCTTCAAGGCAGCACGAAGGCAGCCTTCCAAGAGGGAAAGCTAGGATAGTTCCAGCAGGCTCCCGTTTCCATGCGCACACTAAGCTTGCCTCCCTGTGGTTTCTAACCAGTCCAAAGAGACACAGGTTACCCGGCGTTTGCTTCCCTGAACCAACTCCCCGAAGTAGGGTGTTCTGCGTCATGTGAACTGCCTCAACCAAGGAATGCCCTGCCTAGTTACGCCTCTGGGGCCTGTGGCTATTCCAAAGCTTGTAGGGCCACAGGAAGCACGGGGCTTAAACCGCAGTAAGAACGCAAGCCGACTTTCTCTTGGAGGCAGGGTGACTTCCGGCAGGGGGGTCCTAGATGGAATGCGAGGCCGAGGGTTCTCTCAGGGCAGCTCAGACTAGGGCAAGGCGTAAGACCTCAAAGGCATGTGAGACGTGCCAGAAGTCTGTTGGTGAAAGTGTGGGTTTGGTGGGGAAACGAATCTGCTCCAGGAGAGAGTGCAGGGCGTTTCCCTACACTCGGCGTATAGAGAGCGGCTCCAAAGGGCTCCGGGCCTGGATGTTGCTCGGCAGACCCAGGGGTGCCTGGGAGTACTCCGTGTTCCAGCCTGGAACAGGGTGCCCCCGTGAGCCTCCCAGGTGTCCAGGAAACTCTACTGCCGTTAAAGACACGCAGAGCAGAGGCTACGACTTCACGGAAACTGCTGCGCGGCTCCGCTTCTGCACCTCACGTCAGGGCCTTCCCTCCAGGCCTGTGCTCAATCTGGCCGTCCCATTAGCGACGCAGCATTGCGAGATGCTGACGTTCTCCTCGAGCAGAGTGCCTTCAGGTACGAGGCCCGCGAAGCAGGCAAAGCAGAGTGTTTTCTCACGGCAGCTCTCACAAGGGCGACGACAAATATTTCCTGGGAGCTTCGGTCTCACCAGAAATCTGGTCCTGAGGCTGTTGGAGGGCTCTGGAAACGTAGCTCTCCTCAAGGAACGTGCAGAGTGTTGCCCATCACTCGGCACGCACACAGGGCCTCCGAGGGGCAGAGCAATGGGCCTCGATGTTGCTCAGCCGGACCACGGCGTGGGGGGTGTGTGGAGGCCCTCAGTGACCTTGGAGGGAAATGGATGCACACCCGAGGGGCCTAGGAGTCCTCAAATGGGAAATTCCGTTAAAATAAACCCGAACAGTGACTAAGAACTCATGGAAACTGCTGCATGCCGCCCTTCCTGCCCGGCTACGCAGGGCCTAAACTGGAGGCAAATTCTCACGTTGAGTTTCCCTTTCGTTCTGGAGCTTGTCAGGCTAACCACCACCGCGGCTATGGAAGCACCGGGTTGAAACGGAGCAAACTCATTTTCTTCCCAGAAGCATTTCGACCGGGTTTCCAGGCCTGTCAACAGCAGGGGACGTCAGGCAGCTTCAAGGCAGCACGAATGCAGCCTTCCAAGTGGGAAAGCAAGGATAGTTCCAGCAGGCTCCCGTTTCCTCGGGCACACTCACCTTACATCCCTGTGGTTTCTAACCAGTCCGAAGAGACACAGGTTACCCGGCGTTTGCTTCCCTGAACCAACTCCCCGAAGTAGGGTGTTCTGCGTCAAGTGAACTGCCTCAATCAAGGAATGCCCTGCCTAGTTACGCCTCTGGGGCCTGTGGCTATTCCAAAGCCTGCAGGGCCACAGGAAGCACGGGGCTTAAACCGCAGTAAGAACGCAAGCTGACTTTCTCTTGGAGGCAGGGTGACTTCCGGCCGGGGGGTCCTAGATGGAATGCGAGGCCGAGGGTTCTCTCAGGGCAGCTCAGACTAGGGCAAGGCGTAAGACCTCAAAGGCATGTGAGACGTGCCAGAAGTCTGTTGGTGAAAGTGTGGGTTTGGTGGGGAAACGAATCTGCTCCAGGAGAGAGTGCAGGGCGTTTCCCTACACTCGGGGTATAGAGAGCGGCTCCAAAGGGCTCCGGGCCTGGATGTTGCTCGGCAGACCCAGGGGTGCCTGGGAGTACTCCGTGTTCCAGCCTGGAACAGGGTGCCCCCGCGAGCCTCCCAGGTGTCCAGGAAACTCTACTGCCGTTAAAGACACGCAGAGCAGAGGCTCCGGCCTCACGGAAACTGCTGCGCGGCTCCGCTTCTGCACCTCACGTCAGGGCCTTCCCTCCAGGCCTGTGCTCAATCTGGCCGTCCCGTTAGCGACGCAGCATTGCGAGATGCTGACGTTCTCCTCGAGCAGAGTGCCTTCAGGTACGAGGCCCGCGAAGCAGGCAAAGCAGAGTGTTTTCTCACGGCAGCTCTCACAAGGGCGACGACAAATATTTCCTGGGAGCTTCGGACTCACCAGAAATCTGGTCCTGAGGCTGTTGGAGGGCTCTGGAAACGTAGCTCTCCTCAAGGAACCTGCAGAGTGTTGCCCATCACTCGGCACGCACACAGGGCCTCCGAGGGGCAGAGCAATGGGCCTCGATGTTGCTCAGCCGGACCACGGCGTGGGGGGTGTCTGGAGGCACTCAGTGACCTTGGAGGGAAATGGATGCACACCCGAGGGGCCTAGGAGTCCTCAAATGGGAAATTCCGTTAAAATAAACCCGAACAGTGACTAAGAACTCATGGAAACTGCTGCATGCCGCCCTTCCTGCCCGGCTACGCAGGGCCTACACTGGAGGCAAATTCTCACGTTGAGTTTCCCTTTCGTTCTGGAGCTTGTCAGGCTAACCACCACCGCGGCTATGGAAGCACCGGGTTGAAACGGAGCAAACTCATTTTCTTCCCAGAAGCATTTCGACCGGGTTTCCAGGCCTGTCAACAGCAGGGGACGTCAGGCAGCTTCAAGGCAGCACGAAGGCAGCCTTCCAAGAGGGAAAGCAAGGATAGTTCCAGCAGGCTCCCGTTTCCACGCGCACACTCAGCTTACCTCCCTGTGGTTTCTAACCAGTCCGAAGAGACACAGGTTACCCGGCGTTTGCTTCCCTGAACCAACTCCCCGAAGTAGGGTGTTCTGCGTCATGTGAACTGCCTCAACCAAGGAATGCCCTGCCTAGTTACGCCTCTGGGGCCTGTGGCTATTCCAAAGCTTGTAGGGCCACAGGAAGCACGGGGCTTAAACCGCAGTAAGAACGCAAGCCGACTTTCTCTTGGAGGCAGGGTGACTTCCGGCAGGGGGGTCCTAGATGGAATGCGAGGCCGAGGGTTCTCTCAGGGCAGCTCAGACTAGGGCAAGGCGTAAGACCTCAAAGGCATGTGAGACGTGCCAGAAGTCTGTTGGTGAAAGTGTGGGTTTGGTGGGGAAACGAATCTGCTCCAGGAGAGAGTGCAGGGCGTTTCCCTACACTCGGGGTATAGAGAGCGGCTCCAAAGGGCTCCGGGCCTGGATGTTGCTCGGCAGACCCAGGGGTGCCTGGGAGTACTCCGTGTTCCAGCCTGGAACAGGGTGCCCCCGCGAGCCTCCCAGGTGTCCAGGAAACTCTACTGCCGTTAAAGACACGCAGAGCAGAGGCTCCGGCCTCACGGAAACTGCTGCGCGGCTCCGCTTCTGCACCTCACGTCAGGGCCTTCCCTCCAGGCCTGTGCTCAATCTGGCCGTCCCGTTAGCGACGCAGCATTGCGAGATGCTGACGTTCTCCTCGAGCAGAGTGCCTTCAGGTACGAGGCCCGCGAAGCAGGCAAAGCAGAGTGTTTTCTCACGGCAGCTCTCACAAGGGCTTCGACAAATATTTCCTGGGAGCTTCGGTCTCACCAGAAATCTGGTCCTGAGGCTGTTGGAGGGCTCTGGAAACGTAGCTCTCCTCAAGGAACGTGCAGAGTGTTGCCCATCACTCGGCACGCACACAGGGCCTCCGAGGGGCAGAGCAATGGGCCTCGATGTTGCTCAGCCGGACCACGGCGTGGGGGGTGTCTGGAGGCACTCAGTGACCTTGGAGGGAAATGGATGCACACCCGAGGGGCCTAGGGGTCCTCAAATGGGAAATTCCGTTAAAATAAACCCGAACAGTGACTAAGAACTCATGGAAACTGCTGCATGCCGCCCTTCCTGCCCGGCTACGCAGGGCCTAAACTGGAGGCAAATTCTCACGTTGAGTTTCCCTTTCGTTCTGGAGCTTGTCAGGCTAACCACCACCGCGGCTATGGAAGCACCGGGTTGAAACGGAGCAAACTCATTTTCTTCCCAGAAGCATTTCGACCGGGTTTCCAGGCCTGTCAACAGCAGGGGACGTCAGGCAGCTTCAAGGCAGCACGAATGCAGCCTTCCAAGTGGGAAAGCAAGGATAGTTCCAGCAGGCTCCCGTTTCCTCGGGCACACTCACCTTACATCCCTGTGGTTTCTAACCAGTCCGAAGAGACACAGGTTACCCGGCGTTTGCTTCCCTGAACCAACTCCCCGAAGTAGGGTGTTCTGCGTCAAGTGAACTGCCTCAATCAAGGAATGCCCTGCCTAGTTACGCCTCTGGGGCCTGTGGCTATTCCAAAGCCTGCAGGGCCACAGGAAGCACGGGGCTTAAACCGCAGTAAGAACGCAAGCTGACTTTCTCTTGGAGGCAGGGTGACTTCCGGCAGGGGGGTCCTAGATGGAATGCGAGGCCGAGGGTTCTCTCAGGGCAGCTCAGACTAGGGCAAGGCGTAAGACCTCAAAGGCATGTGAGACGTGCCAGAAGTCTGTTGGTGAAAGTGTGGGTTTGGTGGGGAAACGAATCTGCTCCAGGAGAGAGTGCAGGGCGTTTCCCTACACTCGGGGTATAGAGAGCGGCTCCAAAGGGCTCCGGGCCTGGATGTTGCTCGGCAGACCCAGGGGTGCCTGGGAGTACTCCGTGTTCCAGCCTGGAACAGGGTGCCCCCGCGAGCCTCCCAGGTGTCCAGGAAACTCTACTGCCGTTAAAGACACGCAGAGCAGAGGCTCCGGCCTCACGGAAACTGCTGCGCGGCTCCGCTTCTGCACCTCACGTCAGGGCCTTCCCTCCAGGCCTGTGCTCAATCTGGCCGTCCCGTTAGCGACGCAGCATTGCGAGATGCTGACGTTCTCCTCGAGCAGAGTGCCTTCAGGTACGAGGCCCGCGAAGCAGGCAAAGCAGAGTGTTTTCTCACGGCAGCTCTCACAAGGGCGACGACAAATATTTCCTGGGAGCTTCGGACTCACCAGAAATCTGGTCCTGAGGCTGTTGGAGGGCTCTGGAAACGTAGCTCTCCTCAAGGAACGTGCAGAGTGTTGCCCATCACTCGGCACGCACACAGGGCCTCCGAGGGGCAGAGCAATGGGCCTCGATGTTGCTCAGCCGGACCACGGCGTGGGGGGTGTCTGGAGGCACTCAGTGACCTTGGAGGGAAATGGATGCACACCCGAGGGGCCTAGGAGTCCTCAAATGGGAAATTCCGTTAAAATAAACCCGAACAGTGACTAAGAACTCATGGAAACTGCTGCATGCCGCCCTTCCTGCCCGGCTACGCAGGGCCTACACTGGAGGCAAATTCTCACGTTGAGTTTCCCTTTCGTTCTGGAGCTTGTCAGGCTAACCACCACCGCGGCTATGGAAGCACCGGGTTGAAAGGGAGCAAACTCATTTTCTTCCCAGAAGCATTTCGACCGGGTTTCCAGGCCTGTCAACAGCAGGGGACGTCAGGCAGCTTCAAGGCAGCACGAAGGCAGCCTTCCAAGAGGGAAAGCAAGGATAGTTCCAGCAGGCTCCCGTTTCCACGCGCACACTCAGCTTACCTCCCTGTGGTTTCTAACCAGTCCGAAGAGACACAGGTTACCCGGCGTTTGCTTCCCTGAACCAACTCCCCGAAGTAGGGTGTTCTGCGTCAAGTGAACTGCCTCAATCAAGGAATGCCCTGCCTAGTTACGCCTCTGGGGCCTGTGGCTATTCCAAAGCCTGTAGGGCCACAGGAAGCACGGGGCTTAAACCGCAGTAAGAACGCAAGCCGACTTTCTCTTGGAGGCAGGGTGACTTCCGGCAGGGGGGTCCTAGATGGAATGCGAGGCCGAGGGTTCTCTCAGGGCTGCTCAGACTAGGGCAAGGCGTAAGACCTCAAAGGCATGTGAGACGTGCCAGAAGTCTGTTCGTGAAAGTGTGGGTTTGGTGGGGAAACGAATCTGCTCCAGGAGAGAGTGCAGGGCGTTTCCCTACACTGGGCGTATAGAGAGCGGCTCCAAAGTGTTCCGGGCCTGGATGTTGCTCGGCAGACCCAGGGGTGCCTGGGAGTACTCCGTGTTCCAGCCTGGAACAGGGTGCCCCCGCGAGCCTCCCAGGTGTTCAGGAAACTCTACTGCCGTTAAAGACACGCAGAGCAGAGGCTCCGGCCTCACGGAAACTGTTGCGCGGCTCCGCTACTGCTCCTCACGTCAGGGCCTTCCCTCCAGGCCTGTGCTCAATCTGGCCGTCCCGTTAGCGACGCAGCATTGCGAGATGCTGACGTTCTCCTCGAGCAGAGTGCCTTCAGGTACGAGGCCCGCGAAGCAGGCAAAGCAGAGTGTTTTCTCACGGCACTTCTCACAAGGGCGACGACATATATTTCCTGGGAGCTTCGGACTCACCAGAAATCTGGTCCTGAGGCTGTTGGAGGGCTCTGGAAACGTAGCTCTCCTCAAGGAACGTGCAGAGTGTTGCCCATCACTCGGCACGCACACAGGGCCTCCGAGGGGCAGAGCAATGGGCCTCGATGTTGCTCAGCCGGACCACGGCGTGGGGGGTGTCTGGAGGCCCTCAGTGACCTTGAAGGGAAATGGATGCACACCCGAGGGGCCTAGGAGTCCTCAAATGGGAAATTCCGTTAAAATAAACCCGAACAGTGACTAAGAACTCATGGAAACTGCTGCATGCCGCCCTTCCTGCCCGGCTACGCAGGGCCTAAACTGGAGGCAAATTCTCACGTTGAGTTTCCCTTTCGTTCTGGAGCTTGTCAGGCTAACCACCACCGCGGCTATGGAAGCACCGGGTTGAAACGGAGCAAACTCATTTTCTTCCCAGAAGCATTTCGACCGGGTTTCCAGGCCTGTCAACAGCAGGGGACGTCAGGCAGCTTCAAGGCAGCACGAATGCAGCCTTCCAAGTGGGAAAGCAAGGATAGTTCCAGCAGGCTCCCGTTTCCTCGGGCACACTCACCTTACATCCCTGTGGTTTCTAACCAGTCCGAAGAGACACAGGTTACCCGGCGTTTGCTTCCCTGAACCAACTCCCCGAAGTAGGGTGTTCTGCGTCAAGTGAACTGCCTCAATCAAGGAATGCCCTGCCTAGTTACGCCTCTGGGGCCTGTGGCTATTCCAAAGCCTGCAGGGCCACAGGAAGCACGGGGCTTAAACCGCAGTAAGAACGCAAGCTGACTTTCTCTTGGAGGCAGGGTGACTTCCGGCCGGGGGGTCCTAGATGGAATGCGAGGCCAAGGGTTCTCTCAGGGCAGCTCAGACTAGGGCAAGGCGTAAGACCTCAAAGGCATGTGAGACGTGCCAGAAGTCTGTTGGTGAAAGTGTGGGTTTGGTGGGGAAACGAATCTGCTCCAGGAGAGAGTGCAGGGCGTTTCCCTACACTCGGGGTATAGAGAGCGGCTCCAAAGGGCTCCGGGCTTGGATGTTGCTCGGCAGACCCAGGGGTGCCTGGGAGTACTCCGTGTTCCAGCCTGGAACAGGGTGCCCCCGCGAGCCTCCCAGGTGTCCAGGAAACTCTACTGCCGTTAAAGACACGCAGAGCAGAGGCTCCGGCCTCACGGAAACTGCTGCGCGGCTCCGCTTCTGCACCTCACGTCAGGGCCTTCCCTCCAGGCCTGTGCTCAATCTGGCCGTCCCGTTAGCGACGCAGCATTGCGAGATGCTGACGTTCTCCTCGAGCAGAGTGCCTTCAGGTACGAGGCCCGCGAAGCAGGCAAAGCAGAGTGTTTTCTCACGGCAGCTCTCACAAGGGCGACGACAAATATTTCCTGGGAGCTTCGGACTCACCAGAAATCTGGTCCTGAGGCTGTTGGAGGGCTCTGGAAACGTAGCTCTCCTCAAGGAACGTGCAGAGTGTTGCCCATCACTCGGCACGCACACAGGGCCTCCGAGGGGCAGAGCAATGGGCCTCGATGTTGCTCAGCCGGACCACGGCGTGGGGGGTGTCTGGAGGCACTCAGTGACCTTGGAGGGAAATGGATGCACACCCGAGGGGCCTAGGGGTCCTCAAATGGGAAATTCCGTTAAAATAAACCCGAACAGTGACTAAGAACTCATGGAAACTGCTGCATGCCGCCCTTCCTGCCCGGCTACGCAGGGCCTAAACTGGAGGCAAATTCTCACGTTGAGTTTCCCTTTCGTTCTGGAGCTTGTCAGGCTAACCACCACCGCGGCTATGGAAGCACCGGGTTGAAAGGGAGCAAACTCATTTTCTTCCCAGAAGCATTTCGACCGGGTTTCCAGGCCTGTCAACAGCAGGGGACGTCAGGCAGCTTCAAGGCAGCACGAAGGCAGCCTTCCAAGAGGGAAAGCTAGGATAGTTCCAGCAGGCTCCCGTTTCCATGCGCACACTAAGCTTACCTCCCTGTGGTTTCTAACCAGTCCAAAGAGACACAGGTTACCCGGCGTTTGCTTCCCTGAACCAACTCCCCGAAGTAGGGTGTTCTGCGTCATGTGAACTGCCTCAACCAAGGAATGCCCTGCCTAGTTACGCCTCTGGGGCATGCGGCTATTCCAAAGCCTGCAGTGCCACAGGAAGCACAGGGCTGAAATCGCAGTAAGAACGCAAGCCGACTTTCTCTTGGAGGCAGGGTGACTTCCGGCAGGGGGGTCCTAGATGGAATGCGAGGCCGAGGGGTCTCTCAGGGCAGCTCAGACTAGGGCAAGGCGTAAGACCTCAAAAGCATGTGAGACGTGCCAGAAGTCTGTTCGTGAAAGTGTGGGTTTGGTGGGGAAACGAATCTGCTCCAGAAGAGAGTGCAGGCCGTTTCCCTACACTCGGCGTAGGGAGCGCGGCTCCAAAGGGCTCCGGGCCTGGATGTTGCTTGGCAGACCTAGGGGTGCCGGGGAGTACTCTGTGTTCCAGCCTGGAACAGGGTGCCCCCGCGAGCCTCCCAGGTGTCCAAAAAGCTCTACTGCCGTTAAAGACGCGCAGAGCAGAGGCGACGGCCTCATGGAAACTGCCGCACGGCTCCGCTTGTGCACCTCACGTCAGGGCCTTCCCTCCAGGCCTGTGCTCAATCTGGCTGTCCCGTTAGCGACACAGCATTGCAAGATGCTGACTTTCTCCTCGAGCACAGTGACTTCAGGTACGAGGCCCGCGAAGTAGGCAAAGCAGAGTGTTTTCTCACGGCAGCTCTCACAAGGGCGACGACAGATATTTCCTGGGAGCTTCGGACTCACCAGAAATCTGGTCCTGAGGCTGTTTGAGGGCTCTGGAAATGGAGCTCTCCTCCAGGAACGTGCAGCGTGTTGCCCATCACTCGGCACGCACAGAGGGGCCTCCGAGGGGCAGAGCAATGGGCCTCGATGTTGCTCAGCTGGACCACGGCGTGGGGGTGTCTGGAGGTCCTCAGTGACCTTGGAGGGAAATGGATGCACACCCGAGGGGCCTAGGAGTCCTCAAATGGGAAATTCCGTTAAAATAAACCCGAACGGTGACTAAGAACTCATGGAAACTGCTGCATGCCGCCCTTTCTGCCCGCCTACGTAGGCAGGGCCTAAACTGGAGGCAAGTTCTCACGCTGAGTTTCCCTTCCGTTCTAGAGCTTCTCAGGCTAACCACCACCGTGACCACGGAAGCCCCGGGTTGAGACAGAGCACACTCATTTTCTTCCCAGAAGCATTTCGACAGGGTTTCCAGGCCTGTCAACAGCCGGGAACGTCAGGTAGCTTCGAGGCAGCATGAATGCAGCCTTCCAAAGGGGAAATAAAGGATAGTTCCAGCAGGCTCCCGTTTCCACGCGCACACTCAGCTTGCCTCCCTGTGGTTTCTAACCAGTCCAAAGAGACACACGTTACCCTGCGTTTGCTTCCCTGAAGCAATTTCTCGAAGTAGGGTGCTCCGCATCAAGTGAACTGCCTCAACCAAGGAGTGCCCTGGCTACGCCTCTGGGGCCTGCGGCTATTCCAAAGCCTGCAGGGCCACAGGAAGCACAGGGCTTAAATCGCAGTAAGAACGCAAGCCGACTTTCTCTTGCGGGCAGGGTGACTTCAGGCAGGAGGTCCTAGATGGAATGCGAGGCCGAGGGGTCTCTCAGGGCAGCTCAGGCTACGGCAAGGCATAAGACCGCAGAGGCATGTGAGACGTGCCAGAAGTCTGTTCGTGAAAGTGTGGGTTTGGTGGGGAAACGAATCTGCTCCAGAAGAGAGTGCAGGCCGTTTCCCTACACTCGGCGTAGGGAGCGCGGCTCCAAAGGGCTCCGGGCCTGGATGTTGCTTGGCAGACCTAGGGGTGCCAGGGTGTACTCTGTGTTCCAGCCGGGAACAGGGTGACCCCGCGAGCCTCCCAGGTGTCCAGAAAGCTCTACTGCCGTTAAAGATGCGCAGAGCAGAGGCGACGGCCTCATGGAAACTGCCGCACGGCTCCGCTTGTGCACCTCACGTCAGGGCCTTCCCTCCAGGCCTGTGCTCAATCTGGCTGTCCCGTTAGCGACACAACATTGCAAGATGCTGACTTTCTCCTCGAGCACAGTGACTTCAGGTACGAGGCCCGCGAATTAGGCAAAGCAGAGTGTTTTCTCACGGCAGCTCTCACAAGGGCGACGACAGATATTTCCTGGGAGCTTCGGACTCACCAGAAATCTGGTCCTGAGGCCGTTTGAGGGCTTGGAAATGGAGCTCTCCTCCAGGAACGTGCAGCGTGTTGCCCATCACTCGGCACGCACAGAGGGGCCTCCGAGGGGCAGAGCAATGGGCCTCGATGTTGCTCAGCCGGACCACGGCGTGGGGGTGTCTGGAGGTCCTCAGTGACCTTGGAGGGAAATGGATGCACACCCGAGGGGCCTAGGAGTCCTCAAATGGGTAATTCCGTTAAAATAAACCCGAACGGTGACTAAGAACTCATGGAAACTGCTGCATGCCGCCCTTTCTGCCCGGCTACGTAGGCAGGGCCTAAACTGGAGGCAAGTTCTCACGCTGAGTTTCCCTTCCGTTCTAGAGCTTGTCAGGCTAACCACCACCGTGGCCACGGAAGCACCGGGTTGAGACGGAGCACACTCATTTTCTTCCCAGAAGCATTTCGACAGGGTTTCCAGGCCTGTCAACAGCCGGGAACGTCAGGTAGCTTCGAGGCAGCATGAATGCAGCCTTCCAAAGGGGAAAGAAAGGATAGTTCCAGCAGGCTCCCGTTTCCACACGCACACTCAGCTTGCCTCCCTGTGGTTTCTAACCAGTCCAAAGAGACACAGGTTACCCTGCGTTTGCTTCCCTGAACCAACTTCTCGAAGTAGGGTGCTCCGCATCAAGTGAACTGCCTCAACCAAGGAATGCCCTGGCTACGCCTCTGGGGCCTGCGGCTATTCCAAAGCCTGCAGGGCCACAGGAAGCACAGGGCTTAAATCGCAGTAAGAACGCAAGCCGACTTTCTCTTGCGGGCAGGGTGACTTCAGGCAGGAGGTCCTAGATGGAATGCGAGGCCGAGGGGTCTCTCAGGGCAGCTCAGGCTAGGGCAAGGCGTAAGACCGCAGAGGCATGTGAGCCGTGCCAGAAGTCTGTTCGTGAAAGTGTGGGTTTGGTGGGGAAACGAATCTGCTCCAGAAGAGAGTACAGGCCGTTTCCCTACACTCCGGGTAGGGAGCGCGGCTCCAAGGGCTCCGGGCCTGGATGTTGCTTGGCAGACCTAGGGGTGCCGGGGAGTACTCTGTGTTCCAGCCTGGAACAGGGTGCCCCCGCGAGCCTCCCAGGTGTCCAGAAAGCTCTACTGCCGTTAAAGTTGCGCAGAGCAGAGGCGACGGCCTCATGGAAACTGCCGCACGGCTCCGCTTCTGCACCTCACGTCAGGGCCTTCCCTCCAGGCCTGTGCTCAATCTGGCTGTCCCGTGAGCGACACAGCATTGCAAGATGCTGACTTTCTCCTCGAGCACAGTGACTTCAGGTACGAGGCCCGCGAAGTAGGCAAAGCAGAGTGTTTTCTCACGGCAGCTCTCACAAGGGCGACGACAGATATTTCCTGGGAGCTTCGGACTCACCAGAAATCTGGTCCTGAGGCCGTTTGAGGGCTCTGGAAATGGAGCTCTCCTCCAGGAACGTGCAGCGTGTTGCCCATCACTCGGCACGCACAGAGGGGCCTCCGAGGGGCAGAGCAATGGGCCTCGATGTTGCTCAGCCGGACCACGGCGTGGGGGTGTCTGGAGGTCCTCAGTGACCTTGGAGGGAAATGGATGCACACCCGAGGGGCCTAGGAGTCCTCAAATGGGTAATTCCGTTAAAATAAACCCGAACGGTGACTAAGAACTCATGGAAACTGCTGCATGCCGCCCTTCCTGCCCGCCTACGTAGGCAGGGCCTAAACTGGAGGCAAGTTGTCACGCTGAGTTTCCCTTCCGTTCTAGAGCTTGTCAGGCTAACCACCACCGCGGCCACGGAAGCACCGGGTTGAGACGGAGCACACTCATTTTCTTCCCAGAAGCATGTCGACAGGGTTTCCAGGCCTGTCAACAGCCGGGAACGTCAGGTAGCTTCGAGGCAGCATGAATGCAGCCTTCCAAATGGGAAAGAAAGGATAGTTCCAGCAGGCTCCCGTTTCCACGCGCACACTCAGCTTGCCTCCCTGTGGTTTCTAACCAGTCCAAAGAGACACACGTTACCCTGCGTTTGCTTCCCTGAACCAACTTCTCGAAGTAGGGTGCTCCGCATCAAGTGAACTGCCTCAACCAAGGAGTGCCCTGGCTACGCCTCTGGGGCCTGCGGCTATTCCAAAGCCTGCAGGGCCACAGGAAGCACAGGGCTTAAATCGCAGTAAGAACGCAAGCCGACTTTCTCTTGCGGGCAGGGTGACTTCAGGCAGGAGGTCCTAGATGGAATGCGAGGCCGAGGGGTCTCTCAGGGCAGCTCAGGCTAGGGCAAGGCGTAAGACCGCAGAGGCATATGAGCCGTGCCAGAAGTCTGTTCGTGAAAGTGTGGGTTTGGTGGGGAAACGAATCTGCTCCAGAAGAGAGTGCAGGCGGTTTCCCTACACTGGGTGTAGGGAGGGCTCCGGGCCTGAATGTAGCCGCACGGCTGCCGCACGGCTCCGCTTCCGCACCTAACGTCAGGGCCTTCCCTCCAGGCCTGTGCTCAATCTGGCTGTCCCGTGAGCGACACAGCATTGCAAGATGCTGACTTTCTCCTCGAGCACAGTGACTTCCGGTATGAGGCCCGCGAAGTAGGCAAAGCAGAGTGTTTTCTCACGGCAGCTCTCGCAAGGGCCACGACAAATATTTCCTGGGAGCTTCGGACTCACCAGAAATCTGGCCGTGCGGCTGTTTGAGGGCTCTGGAAATGTCGCTCTCCCCCAGGAACGTGCAGTGTGTTGCCCATCACTCGGCACGCACAGAGGGCCTCCGAGGGGCAGAGCAATGGGCCTCGATGTTGCTCAGCCGGACCACGGCGTGGGGGTGTCTGGAGGTCCTCAGTGACTTTGGAGGGAAATGGATGCACACCCGAGGGGCCTAGGAGTCCTCAAATGGGAAATTCCGTTAAAATAAACCGGAACGGTGACTAAGAACTCATGGAAACTGCTGCATGCCGCCCTTTCTGCCCGGCTACGTAGGCAGGGCCTAAACTGGAGGCAAGTTCTCCCGCTGAGTTTCCCTTCCGTTCTAGAGCTTGTCAGGCTAACCACCACCGCGGCCACGGAAGCACCGGGTTGAGACGGAGCACAGTCATTTTCTTCCCAGAAGCATGTCGACAGGGTTTCCAGGCCTGTCAACAGCCGGGAACGTCAGGTAGCTTCGAGGCAGCATGAAGGCAGCCTTCCAAATGGGAAAGAAAGGATAGTTCCAGCAGGCTCCCGTTTCCACGCGCACACTCAGCTTACCTACCTGTGGTTTCTAACCAGTCCAAAGAGACACACGTTACCCTGCGTTTGCTTCCCTGAACCAACTTCTCGAAGTAGGGTGCTCCGCATCAAGTGAACTGCCTCAACCAAGGAATGCCCTGGCTACGCCTCTGGGGCCTGCGGCTATTCCAAAGCCTGCAGGGCCACAGGAAGCACAGGGCTTAAATCGCAGTAAGAACGCAAGCCGACTTTCTCTTGGGGGCTGGGTGACTTCAAGTAGGAGGTCCTAGATGGAATGCGAGGCCCAGGGGTCTCTCAGGGCAGCTCAGGCTAGGGCAAGGCGTAAGACCGCAAAGGCATGTGAGACGTGCCAGAAGTCTGTTCGTGAAAGTGTGGGTTTGGTGGGGAAACGAATCTGCTCCAGAAGAGAGTGCAGGCCGTTTCCCTACACTCGGCGTAGGGAGCGCGGCTCCAAAGGGCTCCGGGCCTGGATGTTGCTTGGCCGACCTAGGGGTGCCCGGGAGTACTCCGTGTTCCAGCCTGGAACACGGTGCCCCCGCGAGCCTCCCAGGTTTCCAGAAAACTCTACTGCCATTAAAGACGCGCAGAGCAGAGGCGACGGCCTCATGCAAACTGCCGCACGGCTCCGCTTCTGCACCTCACGTCAGGGACTTCCCTCCAGGCCTGTGCTCAATCTGGCTGTCCCGTGAGCGACACAGCATTGCAAGATGCTGACTTTCTCCTCGAGCACAGTGACTTCAGGTACGAGGCCCGCGAAGTAGGCAAAGCAGAGTGTTTTCTCACGGCAGCTCTCGCAAGGGCCACGACAAATATTTCCTGGGAGCTTCGGACTCACCAGAAATCTGGCCGTGCGGCTGTTTGAGGGCTCTGGAAATGTCGCTCTCCCCCAGGAACGTGCAGTGTGTTGCCCATCACTCGGCACGCACAGAGGGCCTCCGAGGGGCAGAGCAATGGGCCTCGATGTTGCTCAGCCGGACCACGGCGTGGGGGTGTCTGGAGGTCCTCAGTGACCTTGGAGGGAAATGGATGCACACCCGAGGGGCCTAGGAGTCCTGAAATGGGAAATTCCGTTAAAATAAACCCGAACGGTGACTAAGAACTCATGGAAACTGCTGCATGCCGCCCTTTCTGCCCGGCTACGTAGGCAGGGCCTAAACTGGAGGCAAGTTCTCCCGCTGAGTTTCCCTTCCGTTCTAGAGCTTGTCAGGCTAACCACCACCGCGGCCACGGAAGCACCGGGTTGAGACGGAGCACACTCATTTTCTTCCCAGAAGCATGTCGACAGGGTTTCCAGGCCTGTCAACAGCCGGGAACGTCAGGTAGCTTCGAGGCAGCATGAAGGCAGCCTTCCAAATGGGAAAGAAAGGATAGTTCCAGCAGGCTCCCTTTTCCACGCGCACACTCAGCTTACCTACCTGTGGTTTCTAACCAGTCCAAAGAGACACACGTTACCCTGCGTTTGCTTCCCTGAACCAACTTCTCGAAGTAGGGTGCTCCGCATCAAGTGAACTGCCTCAACCAAGGAATGCCCTGGCTACGCCTCTGGGGCCTGCGGCTATTCCAAAGCCTGCAGGGCCACAGGAAGCACAGGGCTGAAATCGCAGTAAGAACGCAAGCCGACTTTCTCTTGGGGGCAGGGTGACTTCAGGCAGGAGGTCTTAGATGGAATGCGAGGCCCAGGGGTCTCTCAGGGCAGCTCAGGCTAGGGCAAGGCATAAGCCCGCAAAGGCATGTGAGACGTGCCAGAAGTCTGTTGGTGAAAGTGTGGGTTTGGTGGGGAAACGAATGTGCTCCAGAAGAGAGTGCAGGCCGTTTCCCTACACTCGGCGTAGGGAGCGTGGCTCCAAAGGGCTCCGGGCCTGGATGTTGCTTGGCCGACCTAGGGGTGCCCGGGAGTACTCTGTGTTCCAGCCTGGAACAGGGTGCCCCCGCGAGCCTCCCAGGTGTCCAGAAAACTCTACTGTCGTTGAAGACGCGCAGAGCAGAGGCGACGGCCTCATGCAAACTGCCGCACGGCTCCGCTTCTACACCTCACGTCCGGGCCTTCCCTCCAGGCCTGTGCTCAATCTGGCTGTCCCGTGAGCGACACAGCATTGCAAGATGCTGACTTTCTCCTCGAGCACAGTGACTTCCGCTACGAGGCCCGCGAAGTAGGCAAAGCAGAGTGTTTTCTCACGGCAGCTCTCGCAAGGGCGACGACAAATATTTCCTGGGAGCTTCGGACTCACCAGAAATCTGGCCCTGCGGCTGTTTGAGGGCTCTGGAAATGTCGGTCTCCCCCAGGAACGTGCAGCGTGTTGCCCTTCACTCGGCACGCACAGAGGGGCCTCCGAGGGGCAGAACAATGGGCCTCGATGTTGCTCAGCCGGACCACGGCGTGGGGGTGTCTGGAGGTCCTCAGTGACCTTGGAGGGAAATGGATGCACACCCGAGGGGCCTAGGAGTCCTCAAATGGGAAATTCCGTTAAAATAAACCCGAACGGTGACTAAGAACTCATGGAAACTGCTGCATGCCGCCCTTTCTGCCCGGCTACGTAGGCAGGGCCTAAACTGGAGGCAAGTTCTCCCGCTGAGTTTCTCTTCCGTTCTAGAGCTTGTCAGGCTAACCACCACCGCGGCCACGGAAGCACCGGGTTGAGACGGAGCACACTCATTTTCTTCCCAGAAGCATGTCGACAGGGTTTCCAGGCCTGTCAACAGCCGGGAACGTCAGGTAGCTTCGAGGCAGCATGAAGGCAGCCTTCCAAATGGGAAAGAAAGGATAGTTCCAGCAGGCTCCCGTTTCCACGCGCACACTCAGCTTACCTCCCTGTGGTTTCTAACCAGTCCAAAGAGACACACGTTACCCTGCGTTTGCTTCCCTGAACCAACTTCTCGAAGTAGGGTGCTCCGCATCAAGTGAACTGCCTCAACCAAGGAATGCCCTGGCTACGCCTCTGGGGCCTGCGGCTATTCCAAAGCCTGCAGGGCCACAGGAAGCACAGGGCTGAAATCGAAGTAAGAACGCAAGCCGACTTTCTCTTGGGGGCAGGGTGACTTCAGGCAGGAGGTCCTAGATGGAATGCGAGGCCCAGGGGTCTCTCAGGGCAGCTCAGACTAGGGCAAGGCGTAAGACCGCAAAGGCATGTGAGACGTGCCAGAAGTCTGTTCGTGAAAGTGTGGGTTTGGTGGGGAAACGAATCTGCTCCAGAAGAGAGTGCAGGCCGTTTCCGTACACTCGGCGTAGGGAGCGCGGCTCCAAAGGGCTCCGGGCCTGGATGTTGCTTGGCCGACCTAGGGGTGCCGGGGAGTACTCTGTGTTCCAGCCGGGAACAGGGTGCCCCCGCGAGCCTCCCAGGTGTCCAGAAAACTCTACTGCCGTTAAAGACGCGCAGAGCAGAGGCGACGGCCTCATGCAAACTGCCGCACGGCTCCGCTTCTGCACCTCACGTCAGGGCCTTCCCTCCAGGCCTGTGCTCAATCTGGCTGACCGTGAGCGACACAGCATTGCAAGATGCTGACTTTCTCCTCGAGCACAGTGACTTCCGCTACGAGGCCCGCGAAGTAGGCAAAGCAGAGTGTTTTCTCACGGCAGCTGTCGCAAGGGCGACGACAAATATTTCCTGGGAGCTTCGGACTCACCAGAAATGTGGCCCTGCGGCTGTTTGAGGGCTCTGGAAATGTCGCTCTCCCCCAGGAATGTGCAGCGTGTTGCCCATCACTCGGCACGCACAGAGGGCCTCCGAGGGGCAGAGCAATGGGTCTCGATGTTGCTCAGCCGGACCACGGCGTGGGGGTGTCTGGAGGTCCTCAGTGACCTTGGAGGGAAATGGATGCACACCCGAGGGGCCTAGGAGTCCCGAAATGGGAAATTCCGTTAAAATAAACCCGAACGGTGACTAAGAACTCATGGAAACTGCTGCATGCCGCCCTTTCTGCCCGGCTACGTAGGCAGGGCCTAAACTGGAGGCAAGTTCTCACGCTGAGTTTCCCTTCCGTTCTAGAGCTTGTCAGGCTAACCACCACCGCGGCCACGGAAGCACCGGGTTGAGACGGAGCACACTCATTTTCTTCCCAGAAGCATGTCGACAGGGTTTCCAGGCCTGTCAACAGCCGGGAACGTCAGGTAGCTTCGAGGCAGCATGAAGGCAGCCTTCCAAATGGGAAAGAAAGGATAGTTCCAGCAGGCTCCCGTTTCCACGCGCACACTCAGCTTACCTCCCTGTGGTTTCTAACCAGTCCAAAGAGACACACGTTACCCTGCGTTTGCTTCCCTGAACCAACTTCTCGAAGTAGGGTGCTCCGCATCAAGTGAACTGCCTCAACCAAGGAATGCCCTGGCTACGCCTCTGGGGCCTGCGGCTATTCCAAAGCCTGCAGGGCCACAGGAAGCACAGGGCTTAAATCGCAGTAAGAACGCAAGCCGACTTTCTCTTGGGGGCAGGGTGACTTCAGGCAGGAGGTCCTAGATGGAATGCGAGGCCCAGGGGTCTCTCAGGGCAGCTCAGGCTAGGGCAAGGCGTAAGACCGCAAAGGCATGTGAGACGTGCCAGAAGTCTGATGGTGAAAGTGTGGGTTTGGTGGGGAAACAAATCTGCTCCAGAAGAGAGTGCAGGCGGTTTCCCTACACTGGGCGTAGGGAGGGCTCCGGGCCTGAATGTAGCCGCAGGGCTGCCGCACGGCTCTGCTTCTGCACCTCACGTCAGGGCCTTCCCTCCAGGCATGTGCTCAATCTGGCTGTCCCGTGAGCGACACAGCATTGCAAGATGCTGACTTTCTCCTCGAGCACAGTGACTTCCGGTATGAGGCCCGCGAAGTAGGCAAAGCAGAGTGTTTTCTCACGGCAGCTCTCGCAAGGGCCACGACAAATATTTCCTGGGAGCTTCGGACTCACCAGAAATCTGGCCCTGCGGCTGTTTGAGCGCTCTGGAAATGTCGCTCTCCCCCAGGAACGTGCAGTGTGTTGCCCATCACTCGGCACGCACAGAGGGCCTCCGAGGGGCAGAGCAATGGGCCTCGATGTTGCTCAGCCGGACCATGGCGTGGGGGTGTCTGGAGGTCCTCAGTGACCTTGGAGGGAAATGGATGCACACCCGAGGGGCCTAGGAGTCCTCAAATGGGAAATTCCGTTAAAATAAACCGGAACGGTGACTAAGAACTCATGGAAACTGCTGCATGCCGCCCTTTCTGCCCGGCTACGTAGGCAGGGCCTAAGCTGGAGGCAAGTTCTCCCGCTGAGTTTCCCTTCCGTTCTAGAGCTTGTCAGGCTAACCACCACCGCGGCCACGGAAGCACCGGGTTGAGACGGAGCACACTCATTTTCTTCCCTGAAGCATGTCGACAGGGTTTCCAGGCCTGTCAACAGCCGGGAACGTCAGGTAGCTTCGAGGCAGCATGAAGGCAGCCTTCCAAATGGGAAAGAAAGGATAGTTCCAGCAGGCTCCCGTTTCCACGCGCACACTCAGCTTACCTCCCTGTGGTTTCTAACCAGTCCAAATAGACACACGTTACCCTGCGTTTGCTTCCCTGAACCAACTTCTCGAAGTAGGGTGCTCCGCATCAAGTGAACTGCCTCAACCAAGGAATGCCCTGGCTACGCCTCTGGGGCCTGCGGCTATTCCAAAGCCTGCAGGGCCACAGGAAGCACAGGGCTTAAATCGCAGTAAGAACGCAAGCCGACTTTCTCTTGGGGGCAGGGTGACTTCAGGCAGGAGGTCTTAGATGGAATGCGAGGCCCAGGGGTCTCTCAGGGCAGCTCAGGCTAGGGCAAGGCATAAGCCCGCAAAGGCATGTGAGACGTGCCAGAAGTCTGTTGGTGAAAGTGTGGGTTTGGTGGGGAAACGAATGTGCTCCAGAAGAGAGTGCAGGCCGTTTCCCTACACTCGGCGTAGGGAGCGCGGCTCCAAAGGGCTCCGGGCCTGCATGTTGCTTGGCCGACCTAGGAGTGCCCGGGAGTACTCTGTGTTCCAGCCTGGAACAGGGTGCCCCCGCGAGCCTCCCAGGTGTCCAGAAAACTCTACTGCCGTTAAAGACGCGCAGAGCAGAGGCGACGGCGTCATGCAAACTGCCGCACGGCTCCGCTTCTGCACCTCACGTCAGGGCCTTCCCTCCAGGCCTGTGCTCAATCTGGCTGTCCCGTGAGCGACACAGCATTGCAAGATGCTGACTTTCTCCTCGAGCACAGTGACTTCCGCTACGAGGCCCGCGAAGTAGGCAAAGCAGAGTGTTTTCTCAAGGCAGCTCTCGCAAGGGCCACGACAAATATTTCCTGGGAGCTTCGGACTCACCAGAAATCTGGCCCTGCGGCTGTTTGAGGGCTCTGGAAATGTCGCTCTCCCCCAGGAACGTGTAGCATGTTGCCCTTCACTCGGCACGCACAGAGGGGCCTCCGAGGGGCAGGGCAATGGGCCTCAATGTTGCTCAGCCGGACCACGGCGTGGGGGTGTCTGGAGGTCCTCAGTGACCTTGGAGGGAAATGGATGCACACCCGAGGGGCCTAGGAGTCCTCAAATGGGAAATTCCGTTAAAATAAACCCGAACGGTGACTAAGAACTCATGGAAACTGCTGCATGCCGCCCTTTCTGCCCGGCTATGTAGGCAGGGCCTAAACTGGAGGCAAGTTCTCCCGCTGAGTTTCCCTTCCGTTCTAGAGCTTGTCAGGCTAACCACCACCGCGGCCACGGAAGCACCGGGTTGAGACGGAGCAAACTCATTTTCTTCCCTGAAGCATGTCGACAGGGTTTCCAGGCCTGTCAACAGCCGGGAACGTCAGGTAGCTTCGAGGCAGCATGAAGGCAGCCTTCCAAATGGGAAAGAAAGGATAGTTCCAGCAGGCTCCCGTTTCCACGCGCACACTCATCTTACCTCCCTGTGGTTTCTAACCAGTCCAAAGAGACACACGTTACCCTGCGTTTGCTTCCCTGAACCAACTTCTCGAAGTAGGGTGCTCCGCATCAAGTGAACTGCCTCAACCAAGGAATGCCCTGGCTACGCCTCTGGGGCCTGCGGCTATTCCAAAGCCTGCAGGGCCACAGGAAGCACAGGGCTTAAATCGCAGTAAGAACGCAAGCCGACTTTCTCTTGGGGGCAGGGTGACTTCAGGCAGGAGGTCTTAGATGGAATGCGAGGCCCAGAGGTCTCTCAGGGCAGCTCAGGCTAGGGCAAGGCATAAGCCCGCAAAGGCATGTGAGACGTGCCAGAAGTGTGTTGGTGAAAGTGTGGGTTTGGTGGGGAAACGAATCTGCTCCAGAAGAGAGTGCAGGCCGTTTCCCTACACTCGGCGTAGGGAGCGCGGCTCCAAAGGGCTCCGGGCCTGCATGTTGCTTGGCCGACCTAGGGGTGCCGGGAGTACTCTGTGTTCCAGCCTGGAACAGGGTGCCCCCGCGAGCCTCCCAGGTGTCCAGAAAGCTCTACTGCCGTTAAAGACACGCAGAGCAGCGGCGACGGCCTCATGCAAACTGCCGCACGGCTCCGCTTCTGCACCTCACGTCAGGGCCTTCCCTCCAGGCCTGTGCTCAATCTGGCTGTCCCGTGAGCGACACAGCATTGCAAGATGCTGACTTTCTCCTCGAGCACAGTGACTTCCGCTACGAGGCCCGCGAATTAGGCAAAGCAGAGTGTTTTCTCACGGCAGCTCTCGCAAGGGCCACGACAAATATTTCCTGGGAGCTTCGGACTCACCAGAAATCTGGCCCTGCGGCTGTTTGAGGCCTCTGGAAATGTCGGTCTCCCCCAGGAACGTGCAGCGTGTTGCCCTTCACTCGGCACGCACAGAGGGGCCTCCGAGGGGCAGAGCAATGGGCCTCGATGTTGCTCAGCTGGACCACGGCGTGCGGGTGTCTGGAGGTCCTCAGTGACCTTGGAGGGAAATGGATGCACACCCGAGGGGCCTAGGAGTCCTCAAATGGGAAATTCCGTTAAAATAAACCCGAACGGTGACTAAGAACTCATGGAAACTGCTGCATGCCGCCCTTTCTGCCCGGCTACGTAGGCAGGGCCTAAACTGGAGGCAAGTTCTCACGCTGAGTTTCCCTTCCGTTCTAGAGCTTGTCAGGCTAACCACCACCGCGGCCACGGAAGCACCGGGTTGAGACGGAGCAAACTCATTTTCTTCCCTGAAGCATGTCGACAGGGTTTCCAGGCCTGTCAACAGCCGGGAACGTCAGGTAGCTTCGAGGCAGCATGAAGGCAGCCTTCCAAATGGGAAAGAAAGGATAGTTCCAGCAGGCTCCCGTTTCCACGCGCACACTCATCTTACCTCCCTGTGGTTTCTAACCAGTCCAAAGAGACACACGTTACCCTGCGTTTGCTTCCCTGAACCAACTTCTCGAAGTAGGGTGCTCCGCATCAAGTGAACTGCCTCAACCAAGGAATGCCCTGGCTACGCCTCTGGGGCCTGCGGCTATTCCAAAGCCTGCAGGGCCACAGGAAGCACAGGGCTTAAATCGCAGTAAGAACGCAAGCCGACTTTCTCTTGGGGGCAGGGTGACTTCAGGCAGGAGGTCCTAGATGGAATGCGAGGCCCAGGGGTCTCTCAGGGCAGCTCAGGCTAGGGCAAGGCGTAAGACCGCAAAGGCATGTGAGACGTGCCAGAAGTCTGTTCGTGAAAGTGTGGGTTTGGTGGGGAAACGAATGTGCTCCAGAAGAGAGTGCAGGCCGTTTCCCTACACTCGGCGTAGGGAGCGCGGCTCCAAAGGGCTCCGGGCCTGGATGTTGCTTGGCCGACCTAGGGGTGCCCGGGGGTACTCTGTGTTCCAGCCGGGAACAGGGTGCCCCCGCGCGCCTCCCAGGTGTCCAGAAAACTCTACTGCCGTTAAAGACGCGCAGAGCAGAGGCGACGGCCTCATGCAAACTGCCGCACGGCTCCGCTTCTGCACCTCACGTCAGGGCCTTCCCTCCAGGCCTGTGCTCAATCTGGCTGTCCTGTGAGCGACACAGCATTGCAAGATGCTGGCTTTCTCCTCGAGCACAGTGACTTCAGGTACGAGGCCCGCGAAGTAGGCAAAGCAGAGTGTTTTCTCACGGCAGCTCTCGCAAGGGCCACGACAAATATTTCCTGGGAGCTTCGGACTCACCAGAAATCTGGTCCTGCGGCTGTTTGAGGGCTCTGGAAATGTCGCTCTCCCCCAGGAACGTGCAGCGTGTTGCCCATCACTCGGCACGCACAGAGGGCCTCCGAGGGGCAGAGCAATGGGCCTCGATGTTGCTCAGCCGGACCACGGCGTGGGGGTGTCTGGAGGTCCTCAGTGACCTTGGAGGGAAATGGATGCACACCCGAGGGGCCGACGAGTCCTCAAATGGGAAATTCCGTTAAAATAAACCCGAACGGTGACTAAGAACTCATGGAAACTGCTGCATGCGGCCCTTTCTGCCCGGCTACGTAGGCAGGGCTTAAACTGGAGGCAAGTTCTCCCGCTGAGTTTCCCTTCCGTTCTAGAGCTTGTCAGGCTAACCACCACCGCGGCCACGGAAGCACCGGGTTGAGACGGAGCAAACTCATTTTCTTCCCAGAAGCATGTCGACAGGGTTTCCAGGCCTGTCAACAGCCGGGAACGTCAGGTAGCTTCGAGGCAGCATGAAGGCAGCCTTCCAAATGGGAAAGAAAGGATAGTTCCAGCAGGCTCCCGTTTCCACGCGCACACTCAGCTTACCTCCCTGTGGTTTCTAACCAGTCCAAATAGACACACGTTACCCTGCGTTTGCTTCCCTGAACCAACTTCTCGAAGTAGGGTGCTCCGCATCAAGTGAACTGCCTCAACCAAGGAATGCCCTGGCTACGCCTCTGGGGCCTGCGGCTATTCCAAAGCCTGCAGGGCCACAGGAAGCACAGGGCTTAAATCGCAGTAAGAACGCAAGCCGACTTTCTCTTGGGGGCAGGGTGACTTCAGGCAGGAGGTCTTAGATGGAATGCGAGGCCCAGGGGTCTCTCAGGGCAGCTCAGGCTAGGGCAAGGCATAAGCCCGCAAAGGCATGTGAGACGTGCCAGAAGTCTGTTGGTGAAAGTGTGGGTTTGGTGGGGAAACGAATGTGCTCCAGAAGAGAGTGCAGGCCGTTTCCCTACACTCGGCGTAGGGAGCGCGGCTCCAAAGGGCTCCGGGCCTGCATGTTGCTTGGCCGACCTAGGAGTGCCCGGGAGTACTCTGTGTTCCAGCCTGGAACAGGGTGCCCCCGCGAGCCTCCCAGGTGTCCAGAAAACTCTACTGCCGTTAAAGACGCGCAGAGCAGAGGCGACGGCCTCATGCAAACTGCCGCACGGCTCCGCTTCTGCACCTCACGTCAGGGCCTTCCCTCCAGGCCTGTGCTCAATCTGGCTGTCCCGTGAGCGACACAGCATTGCAAGATGCTGACTTTCTCCTCGAGCACAGTGACTTCCGCTACGAGGCCCGCGAAGTAGGCAAAGCAGAGTGTTTTCTCAAGGCAGCTCTCGCAAGGGCCACGACAAATATTTCCTGGGAGCTTCGGACTCACCAGAAATCTGGCCCTGCGGCTGTTTGAGGGCTCTGGAAATGTCGCTCTCCCCCAGGAACGTGTAGCATGTTGCCCTTCACTCGGCACGCACAGAGGGGCCTCCGAGGGGCAGGGCAATGGGCCTCAATGTTGCTCAGCCGGACCACGGCGTGGGGGTGTCTGGAGGTCCTCAGTGACCTTGGAGGGAAATGGATGCACACCCGAGGGGCCTAGGAGTCCTCAAATGGGAAATTCCGTTAAAATAAACCCGAACGGTGACTAAGAACTCATGGAAACTGCTGCATGCCGCCCTTTCTGCCCGGCTATGTAGGCAGGGCCTAAACTGGAGGCAAGTTCTCCCGCTGAGTTTCCCTTCCGTTCTAGAGCTTGTCAGGCTAACCACCACCGCGGCCACGGAAGCACCGGGTTGAGACGGAGCAAACTCATTTTCTTCCCTGAAGCATGTCGACAGGGTTTCCAGGCCTGTCAACAGCCGGGAACGTCAGGTAGCTTCGAGGCAGCATGAAGGCAGCCTTCCAAATGGGAAAGAAAGGATAGTTCCAGCAGGCTCCCGTTTCCACGCGCACACTCATCTTACCTCCCTGTGGTTTCTAACCAGTCCAAAGAGACACACGTTACCCTGCGTTTGCTTCCCTGAACCAACTTCTCGAAGTAGGGTGCTCCGCATCAAGTGAACTGCCTCAACCAAGGAATGCCCTGGCTACGCCTCTGGGGCCTGCGGCTATTCCAAAGCCTGCAGGGCCACAGGAAGCACAGGGCTTAAATCGCAGTAAGAACGCAAGCCGACTTTCTCTTGGGGGCAGGGTGACTTCAGGCAGGAGGTCTTAGATGGAATGCGAGGCCCAGAGGTCTCTCAGGGCAGCTCAGGCTAGGGCAAGGCATAAGCCCGCAAAGGCATGTGAGACGTGCCAGAAGTGTGTTGGTGAAAGTGTGGGTTTGGTGGGGAAACGAATCTGCTCCAGAAGAGAGTGCAGGCCGTTTCCCTACACTCGGCGTAGGGAGCGCGGCTCCAAAGGGCTCCGGGCCTGCATGTTGCTTGGCCGACCTAGGGGTGCCGGGAGTACTCTGTGTTCCAGCCTGGAACAGGGTGCCCCCGCGAGCCTCCCAGGTGTCCAGAAAGCTCTACTGCCGTTAAAGACACGCAGAGCAGCGGCGACGGCCTCATGCAAACTGCCGCACGGCTCCGCTTCTGCACCTCACGTCAGGGCCTTCCCTCCAGGCCTGTGCTCAATCTGGCTGTCCCGTGAGCGACACAGCATTGCAAGATGCTGACTTTCTCCTCGAGCACAGTGACTTCCGCTACGAGGCCCGCGAATTAGGCAAAGCAGAGTGTTTTCTCACGGCAGCTCTCGCAAGGGCCACGACAAATATTTCCTGGGAGCTTCGGACTCACCAGAAATCTGGCCCTGCGGCTGTTTGAGGCCTCTGGAAATGTCGGTCTCCCCCAGGAACGTGCAGCGTGTTGCCCTTCACTCGGCACGCACAGAGGGGCCTCCGAGGGGCAGAGCAATGGGCCTCGATGTTGCTCAGCCGGACCACGGCGTGCGGGTGTCTGGAGGTCCTCAGTGACCTTGGAGGGAAATGGATGCACACCCGAGGGGCCTAGGAGTCCTCAAATGGGAAATTCCGTTAAAATAAACCCGAACGGTGACTAAGAACTCATGGAAACTGCTGCATGCCGCCCTTTCTGCCCGGCTACGTAGGCAGGGCCTAAACTGGAGGCAAGTTCTCACGCTGAGTTTCCCTTCCGTTCTAGAGCTTGTCAGGCTAACCACCACCGCGGCCACGGAAGCACCGGGTTGAGACGGAGCAAACTCATTTTCTTCCCTGAAGCATGTCGACAGGGTTTCCAGGCCTGTCAACAGCCGGGAACGTCAGGTAGCTTCGAGGCAGCATGAAGGCAGCCTTCCAAATGGGAAAGAAAGGATAGTTCCAGCAGGCTCCCGTTTCCACGCGCACACTCATCTTACCTCCCTGTGGTTTCTAACCAGTCCAAAGAGACACACGTTACCCTGCGTTTGCTTCCCTGAACCAACTTCTCGAAGTAGGGTGCTCCTCATCAAGTGAACTGCCTCAACCAAGGAATGCCCTGGCTACGCCTCTGGGGCCTGCGGCTATTCCAAAGCCTGCAGGGCCACAGGAAGCACAGGGCTTAAATCGCAGTAAGAACGCAAGCCGACTTTCTCTTGGGGGCAGGGTGACTTCAGGCAGGAGGTCCTAGATGGAATGCGAGGCCCAGGGGTCTCTCAGGGCAGCTCAGGCTAGGGCAAGGCGTAAGACCGCAAAGGCATGTGAGACGTGCCAGAAGTCTGTTCGTGAAAGTGTGGGTTTGGTGGGGAAACGAATGTGCTCCAGAAGAGAGTGCAGGCCGTTTCCCTACACTCGGCGTAGGGAGCGCGGCTCCAAAGGGCTCCGGGCCTGGATGTTGCTTGGCCGACCTAGGGGTGCCCGGGGGTACTCTGTGTTCCAGCCGGGAACAGGGTGCCCCCGCGCGCCTCCCAGGTGTCCAGAAAACTCTACTGCCGTTAAAGACGCGCAGAGCAGAGGCGACGGCCTCATGCAAACTGCCGCACGGCTCCGCTTCTGCACCTCACGTCAGGGCCTTCCCTCCAGGCCTGTGCTCAATCTGGCTGTCCTGTGAGCGACACAGCATTGCAAGATGCTGGCTTTCTCCTCGAGCACAGTGACTTCAGGTACGAGGCCCGCGAAGTAGGCAAAGCAGAGTGTTTTCTCACGGCAGCTCTCGCAAGGGCCACGACAAATATTTCCTGGGAGCTTCGGACTCACCAGAAATCTGGTCCTGCGGCTGTTTGAGGGCTCTGGAAATGTCGCTCTCCCCCAGGAACGTGCAGCGTGTTGCCCATCACTCGGCACGCACAGAGGGCCTCCGAGGGGCAGAGCAATGGGCCTCGATGTTGCTCAGCCGGACCACGGCGTGGGGGTGTCTGGAGGTCCTCAGTGACCTTGGAGGGAAATGGATGCACACCCGAGGGGCCGACGAGTCCTCAAATGGGAAATTCCGTTAAAATAAACCCGAACGGTGACTAAGAACTCATGGAAACTGCTGCATGCGGCCCTTTCTGCCCGGCTACGTAGGCAGGGCTTAAACTGGAGGCAAGTTCTCCCGCTGAGTTTCCCTTCCGTTCTAGAGCTTGTCAGGCTAACCACCACCGCGGCCACGGAAGCACCGGGTTGAGACGGAGCAAACTCATTTTCTTCCCAGAAGCATGTCGACAGGGTTTCCAGGCCTGTCAACAGCCGGGAACGTCAGGTAGCTTCGAGGCAGCATGAAGGCAGCCTTCCAAATGGGAAAGAAAGGATAGTTCCAGCAGGCTCCCGTTTCCACGCGCACACTCAGCTTACCTCCCTGTGGTTTCTAACCAGTCCAAAGAGACACACGTTACCCTGCGTTTGCTTCCCTGAACCAACTTCTCGAAGTAGGGTGCTCCGCATCAAGTGAACTGCCTCAACCAAGGAATGCCCTGGCTACGCCTCTGGGGCCTGCGGCTATTCCAAAGCCTGCAGGGCCACAGGAAGCACAGGGCTTAAATCTCAGTAAGAACGCAAGCCGACTTTCTCTTGGGGGCAGGGTGACTTCAGGCAGGAGGTCTTAGATGGAATGCGAGGCCGAGGGGTCTCTCAGGGCAGCTCAGGCTAGGGAAAGGCGTAAGACCGCAAAGGCATGTGAGACGTGCCAGAAGTGTGTTGGTGAAAGTGTGGGTTTGGTGGGGAAACGAATGTGCTCCAGAAGAGAGTGCAGGCCGTTTCCCTACACTCGGCGTAGGGAGCGCGGCTCCAAAGGGCTCCGGGCCTGCATGTTGCTTGGCCGACGTAGGGGTGCCCGGGAGTACTCTGTGTTCCAGCCTGGAACAGGGTGCCCCCGCGAGCCTCCCACGTGTCCGGAAAACTCTACTGCCGTTAAAGACGCGCAGAGCAGAGGCGATGGCCTCATGCAAACTGCCGCACGGCTCCGCTTCTGCACCTCACGTCAGGGCCTTCCCTCCAGGCCTGTGCTCAATCTGGCTGTCCCGTGAGCGACACAGCATTGCAAGATGCTGACTTTCTCCTCGAGCACAGTGACTTCCGCTACGAGGCCCGCGAAGTAGGCAAAGCAGAGTGTTTTCTCACGGCAGCTCTCGCAAGGGCCACGACAAATATTTCCTGGGAGCTTCGGGACTCACCAGAAATCTGGCCCTGCGGCTGTTTGAGGGCTCTGGAAATGTCGCTCTCCCCCAGGAACGTGCAGTGTGTTGCCCGTCACTCGGCACGCACAGAGGGCCTCCGAGGGGCAGAGCAATGGGCCTCGATGTTGCTCAGCCGGACCACGGCGTGGGGGTGTCTGGAGGTCCTCAGTGACCTTGGAGGGAAATGGATGCACACCCGAGGGGCCTACGAGTCCTGAAATGGGAAATTCCGTTAAAATAAACCCGAACGGTGACTAAGAACTCATGGAAACTGTTGCATGCCGCCCTTTCTGCCCGGCTACGTAGGCAGGGCCTAAACTGGAGGCAAGTTCTCACGCTGAGTTTCCCTTCCGTTCTAGAGCTTGTCAGGCTAACCACCACCGCGGCCACGGAAGCACCGGGTTGAGACGGAGCACACTCATTTTCTTCCCAGAAGCATGTCGACAGGGCTTCCAGGCCTGTCAACAGCCGGGAACGTCAGGTAGCTTCGAGGCAGCATGAAGGCAGCCTTCCAAATGGGAAATAAAGGATAGTTCCAGCAGGCTCCCGTTTCCACGCGCACACTCATCTTACCTCCCTGTGGTTTCTAACCAGTCCAAAGAGACACACGTTACCCTGCGTTTGCTTCCCTGAACCAACTTCTCGAAGTAGGGTGCTCCGCATCAAGTGAACTGCCTCAACCAAGGAATGCCCTGGCTACGCCTCTGGGGCCTGCGGCTATTCCAAAGCCTGCAGGGCCACAGGAAGCACAGGGCTTAAATCGCAGTAAGAACGCAAGCCGACTTTCTCTTGGGGGCAGGGTGACTTCAGGCAGGAGGTCCTAGATGGAATGCGAGGCCGAGGGGTCTCTCAGGGCAGCTCAGGCTAGGGCAAGGCGTAAGACCGCAAAGGCATGTGAGACGTGCCAGAAGTCTGTTCGTGAAAGTGTGGGTTTGGTGGGGAAACGAATCTGCTCCAGAAGAGAGTGCAGGCCGTTTCCCTACACTCGGCGTAGGGAGCGCGGCTCCAAAGGGCTCCGGGCCTGCATGTTGCTTGGCCGACCTAGGGGTGCCGGGGAGTACTCTGTGTTCCAGCCGGGAACAGGGTGCCCCCGCGAGCCTCCCAGGTGTCCAGAAAACTCTACTGTCGTTAAAGACGCGCAGAGCAGAGGCGACGGCCTCATGCAAACTGCCGCACGGCTCCGCTTCTGCACCTCACGTCAGGGCCTTTCCTCCAGGCCTGTGCTCAATCTGGCTGTCCCGTGAGCGACACAGCATTGCAAGATGCTGACTTTCTCCTCGAGCACAGTGAGTTCCGGTACGAGGCCCGCGAAGTAGGCAAAGCAGAGTGTTTTCTCACGGCAGCTCTCGCAAGGGCCACGACAAATATTTCCTGGGAGCTTCGGACTCACCAGAAATCTGGCCCTGCGGCTGTTTGAGGGCTCTGGAAATGTCGCTCTCCCCCAGGAACGTGCAGTGTGTTGCCCGTCACTCGGCACGCACAGAGGGCCTCCGAGGGGCAGAGCAATGGGCCTCGATGTTGCTCAGCCGGACCACGGCGTGGGGGTGTCTGGAGGTCCTCAGTGACCTTGGAGGGAAATGGATGCACACCCGAGGGGCCTACGAGTCCTGAAATGGGAAATTCCGTTAAAATAAACCCGAACGGTGACTAAGAACTCATGGAAACTGCTGCATGCCGCCCTTTCTGCCCGGCTACGTAGGCAGGGCCTAAACTGGAGGCAAGTTCTCCCGCTGAGTTTCCCTTCCGTTCTAGAGCTTGTCAGGCTAACCACCACCGCGGCCACGGAAGCACCGGGTTGAGACGGAGCACACTCATTTTCTTCCCAGAAGCATGTCGACAGGGTTTCCAGGCCTGTCAACAGCCGGGAACGTCAGGTAGCTTCGAGGCAGCATGAAGGCAGCCTTCCAAATGGGAAAGAAAGGATAGTTCCAGCAGGCTCCCGTTTCCACGCGCACACTCAGCTTACCTCCCTGTGGTTTCTAACCAGTCCAAAGAGACACACGTTACCCTGCGTTTGCTTCCCTGAACCAACTTCTCGAAGTAGGGTGCTCCGCATCAAGTGAACTGCCTCAACCAAGGAATGCCCTGGCTACGCCTCTGGGGCCTGCGGCTATTCCAAAGCCTGCAGGGCCACAGGAAGCACAGGGCTTAAATCGAAGTAAGAACGCAAGCCGACTTTCTCTTGGGGGCAGGGTGACATCAGGCAGGAGGTCCTAGATGGAATGCGAGGCCGAGGGGTCTCTCAGGGCAGCTCAGGCTAGGGCAAGCCGTAAGACCGCAGAGGCATGTGAGACGTGCCAGAAGTCTGTTGGTGAAAGTGTGGGTTTGGTGGGGAAACGAATCTGCTCCAGAAGAGAGTGCAGGCCGTTTCCCTACACTCGGCGTAGGGAGCGCGGCTCCAAAGGGCTCCGGGTCTGGATGTTGCTTGGCCGACCTAGGGGTGCCGGGGAGTACTCTGTGTTCCAGCCTGGTACAGGGTGCCCCCGCGAGCCTCCCACGTGTCCAGAAAACTCTACTGCCGTTAAAGACGCGCAGAGCAGAGGCGACGGCCTCATGCAAACTGCCGTACGGCTCCGCTTCTGCACCTCACGTCAGGGCCTTCCCTCCAGGCCTGTGCTCAATCTGGCTGTCCCGTGAGCGACACAGCATTGCAAGATGCTGACTTTCTCCTCGAGCACAGTGACTTCAGGTACGAGGCCCGCGAAGTAGGCAAAGCAGAGTGTTTTCTCACGGCAGCTCTCGCAAGGGCCACGACAAATATTTCCTGGGAGCTTCGGACTCACCAGAAATCTGGCCCTGCGGCTGTTTGAGGGCTCTGGAAATGTCGCTCTCCCCCAGGAACGTGCAGTGTGTTGCCCATCACTCGGCACGCACAGAGGGCCTCCGAGGGGCAGAGCAATGGGCCTCGATGTTGCTCAGCCGGACCACGGCGTGGGGGTGTCTGGAGGTCCTCAGTGACCTTGGAGGGAAATGGATGCACACCCGAGGGGCCTAGGAGTCCTCAAATGGGAAATTCCGTTAAAATAAACCCGAACGGTGACTAAGAACTCATGGAAACTGCTGCATGCCGCCCTTTCTGCCCGGCTACGTAGGCAGGGCCTAAACTGGAGGCAAGTTCTCCCGCTGAGTTTCCCTTCCGTTCTAGAGCTTGTCAGGCTAACCACCACCGCGGCCACGGAAGCACCGGGTTGAGACGGAGCACACTCATTTTCTTCCCAGAAGCATGTCGACAGGGCTTCCAGGCCTGTCAACAGCCGGGAACGTCAGGTAGCTTCGAGGCAGCATGAAGGCAGCCTTCCAAATGGGAAAGAAAGGATAGTTCCAGCAGGCTCCCGTTTCCACGCGCACACTCAGCTTACCTCCCTGTGGTTTCTAACCAGTCCAAAGAGACACACATTACCCTGCGTTTGCTTCCCTGAACCAACTTCTCGAAGTAGGGTGCTCCGCATCAAGTGAACTGCCTCAACCAAGGAATGCCCTGGCTACGCCTCTGGGGCCTGCGGCTATTCCAAAGCCTGCAGGGCCACAGGAAGCACAGGGCTTAAATCGCAGTAAGAACGCAAGCCGACTTTCTCTTGGGGGCAGGGTGACTTCAGGCAGGAGGTCCTAGATGGAATGCGAGGCCCAGGGGTCTCTCAGGGCAGCTCAGGCTAGGGCAAGGCGTAAGACCGCAAAGGCATGTGAGACGTGCCAGAAGTCTGTTGGTGAAAGTGTGGGTTTGGTGGGGAAACGAATCTGCTCCAGAAGAGAGTGCAGGCCGTTTCCCTACACTCGGCGTAGGGAGTGCGGCTCCAAAGGGCTCCGGGCCTGGATGTTGCTTGGCCGACCTAGGGGTGCCCGGGAGTACTCTGTGTTCCAGCCTGGAACAGGGTGCCCCCGCGAGCCTCCCAGGTTTCCAGAAAACTCTACTGCCGTTAAAGCCGCGCAGAGCAGAGGCGACGGCCTCATGCAAACTGCCGCACGGCTCCGCTTCTGCACCTCACGTCAGGGCCTTCCCTCCAGGCCTGTGCTCAGTCTGGCTGTCCCGTGAGCGACACAGCATTGCAAGATGCTGACTTTCTCCTCGAGCACAGTGACTTCCGGTACGAGGCCCGCGAAGTAGGCAAAGCAGAGTGTTTTCTCACGGCAGCTCTCGCAAGGGCGACGACAAATATTTCCTGGGAGCTTCGGACTCACCAGAAATCTGGCCCTGCGGCTGTTTGAGGGCTCTGGAAATGTAGCTCTCCCCCAGGAACGTGCAGCGTGTTGCCCATCACTCGGCACGCACAGAGGGCCTCCGAGGGGCAGAGCAATGGGCCTCGATGTTGCTCATCCAGCCCACAGGGGTCTGGAGGTCCTCAGTGACTTTGATGGGATTTAAAGGTCTTCCTTAAAAACTTTATTTAATATAGATGCCCAGTGACATGAACTATGTTTAGCGTTGGGATCAGAGTATCGTTCTAATTCCATTTTAAACCTCCCCCAATGCTTATGCTTTCTTAAGGAGCTATAAAGAATTTCCACTTCCAACTAAGATGGGCTAACAGCAACCAGATGTTGAGAGACAATTCTCTATGAATCTTTCACACATTTCTACACATCTAAGCAATAAAATGCCATATGGTGCAAGGCTGTCTTTTCAGGAATATTTTTGTAAACACATAACTCTGAAAGGTAAAGACAAGGAGTCCCTCTGCAGCAAATTTATTTATGCTATCAGACTGTAAAGATGGAGATATTTTTCTCCTGAAGACATTCCAAGATAATAAAAATAAGACACGTCTCTCCTCTTTAAAGAGAGATTTGCTTTCATCTCAAGATAATGAAGATAATGTCTCTCTAGCAGGGAACATGGGCATTCTTTCAGGCAGTCCCAATGTAATGTCTCAACCTTTGGGTTTCTTTCCTGTAACATACCACCAGTGCAATACAGGCACCATCTGACACTTACTATCTTATTACGTTGGTAATCGGGTTCAAAGAACCACTGTTCCTGCTTTTTATGGTGAGTAATAAATGGTTTCTTGTCACTGACCCAGACATGTCATGTCTGTCTGTCAGGTATCTGAGAAACTGTGTTAGGTTAACTTATTACTTTGCAAGAAAGATGAAATCCCAGACTCTTTTTCCGTTTCTTACTTGACAAATTAACATCAAATTTATCCTTCCATCTGAAACAAATAAACTAATGAAAAGAGACAAAATACTTTTAAAATAGAAAAAAAAAGTGTTTACGATAGTGGACATCATTCAATAAAGTGCAGTGATCTCTGAAAGATGGGGAACAAATAAGTCAAGCCCTATAATTGTCTCATCCTATTGCCTGCTAAGATTTTCCATGGTACCTGGAGCAGATTCAGTCAGATCCTCTGTTGAAATTCCTATGTTGAGGAAATGAACTTCAGGAGATGGTCTACAAGGAGACCAAGGTGGCTAGATTACCAAGTATAAAGCTGCATAGAAAGAGAACCCAAAGATTTTCAGAGGATTCTCCCCAAGTATTCAGCAAAGCACTGATCAGAGCATGCTGAAGCTGGGGGAGAGGGGTTTCATCTGAAAGGATTAGAGAAATATGCCCAGTTCTCACACAGGGTCAGGGCAGTGCCTGTTCCCACCAGCCAGACTGGAAAAACATAATTTATGGGGAATTGGTAGAAGAGTCAAGGTATTTTTAACTCTTAATGGGCAATATTTGACCTTAGATTGAGCCTTACCCTGGATCTTCCTAATAAATTTAAAAAGCAAGTCCTGAATGAATCACTCTTTCCAAGTAATTCAATTGCATCCCAGAACAAAAAGCATTGAATAGCTTTGTGAATATAAACATATCTAGTACCCAAAAAAAGGTAAAATTCACAGAGTCTAGCTTCAAATCAAATATTATTAGGCATACAGATAAGATCCAGGAAATCATAATGAAGAGAATAATTAATCAATCAAAACCAACCCAGAAGTGACACAGATGTTGGAATTAGCAGACAAGGATATTAAGACAGTTATTATTAACTGTATTCCAAATGTTCAAAAAATAAGTAGAGGCATGAAAAGTATAAAAATACCCAATCAAATTCTAGGGATGAAACTACAATGTCTGAGACGAAAAACATACCAGATGGGATTAACTACAATTAGATATGGCAGAAAAAACGATTAGTGAACTTGAAGTCATAGCAATAGAAATACCTTAAAAAAAGACAGAGAAAAGGACAAAGAATAAAAAATAATGATAAAAGCTTTACAACACCTTTAAGGGTCCTAATATACATGTAATTGGAGTCCCCAAAGGGGAAGAGGAACAGAAAAAGTTTGAGGAAATAGTGGTCAAATTTTTCCAAATGAGATGCAAACTACAGACCCACAAGTTCAAGAAGAACAATGAAACCTAAGCATAAAAAGTTGGAGAGTATAGGAAGCCCATGATCTCTCAGAGTCCATGTGATGGATAGACATTTTGGGATATAGAAAAAAATCTGGGCTATATTTTTAACTGTAATCATAACTTAGTCATAAAATTGACTTACCATATACTAGAAAATGTGTTAACTTCTACAGGCATTATTTCATTTAATTCTAAAAGTAACAATTTTAGGTTCATATGATATATCCCATATATAAAAGGAAAGTGAGGTTATAAAAATTAAATAATTTTCCTAAGATTGTATATCCCTTTACTGGGATCAAACATTAAGTCTGGTCTAAAGAAAACATTATAAAACTGATGATGTTTACACTTCCATTTAAAATTAATGTTTTTAAAGTAAATTCCTAAAAGTTGTAACTCATTAGCAAAGAGAAAAGTAAATGCTTTCAATAAACAGATTAAGTAAATGAAATCAACACAACGAGGTGTATGCAGTATGGAATGTGATGATAGTGATCTTGCCTTACCATTGATTAGTGTTTTAAAGTTTGGCCACATGCTGTATAACCATCTTTTCAATAGATTATCTCATTTGACATTCTTCACAGCTCCATGGTTGAGACTGTCAGGGAGGGGGAAATTTCCTCCTTACGCTTTGAGTTTTTTTGACCAGTCTAATAATTAAATTGACAGAAGATAAATTAACAGGAGAAAAAAATAATTCATATGCACAAAAGTCTCATAGAAAGGCAACCCTGAGAGTGAACAAACCAGGCTGTTTATATATATAATTTTTTAGATAAAGAAACAATTATTGTGAAGACTTAACAAAACAAAGAGGCTTGTGCTTGGGACAGCAGACTAGTGGAGAAGTAATGAAGTTACCCTTGAATTCCTTAACTCAAGTGAAAAGCATACTTTCCATCCTCATGGTACAGGGAGGATTCCTTCACATAGGAGATTTATTTCTCACTTTTAAGAGGAAAGAAGTGGAGTCAGAGTATCTTTATTTTTCACTGGGTTTTTCTCAAGGAACTTTATTGAGCGGCTGGGTCTGTGAGCCATGGCCACTGACCCTGCGCGTCCGGAGCCTGTGCCCCGCAACGGGAGAGGACACAACAGTGAGAGGCCCGTGTACCACAAAAAAAAAAGTTTACAAATATCAACTGTTATCTATATGTGTCCAAGTAGCTAATTTCATTCTATTTGAGTAGATATTACTGGCAGCATCATAGCCACAGGCAAAAGTTTGAGCTATCCACATCTGGTAAATATCAACATTACTATCAGATTCCCCTCAGAAAATCAATTTTGCTTTGATTTGTTTGATTTTTCTAGCAATATTCTCTATAAAATACTTTAAAAAATCATGGTTGGGTTTATTATAATTTTAAAGAAAGGCAGGTATTATAAATGTATGTATACACACATATATATTATACTATCTATTAATCATATTTTAAAATTTCATCCCAATGTTATTACAATGCCCTCCCTCTCCAATGATGTATGCATTTTTTGGTAAGTATTGAATAAAATGCCAGAAAAATGCAATGTGCATTGTATATTTAAAGTGTTAAACTTGAATGAAATGGGATGTATAGCTACAAAATCTTTGGACTCAAATTGCCTGACTTTGGAACATACAGAGTGTTTTATTCATTAAATGAAATAATTTTAAGTACCTGAAATATACTTAAGCATCTGATAAATTAGTTTTTACATTATTATCACTTTTGCAATGCAAGAACTAGATAAGAGAAGCCCAAGAAAAATTGTTCTTCCATTGATGTTACAAAGTAGTATATTACCTTGTAGCAAATTAGTGTCTGATACTAGTTGATAGAAAGAGATAAGCATAATAAATAAGCAAATGATTTAATCATTTACTTATTTTTCTATATTTTATTGAAGAACACTATCACACTGGGCTTTTCAAGAGAAAAGATTAACCAAATTATTCTTAAATATGTGAATGTCAAGACTGATTTGACGAGGAAGGATTGTAGTAGCCAATAGTGGGTATTTCAATGGGCAACAGTGATATATAATTGCTTAAGACATAACTTGTGGAGGCAAATGCCATGACTTTGATAATTTACTTACTGATTAAAAGGATAATGTTAATGGTAATGTGTGACTGAAGATTCCAGAACTCAGTAGGGTAACTGATAAACTGATAGGCCTAGTGCACATGAATGAAGATCTAATAGTAGGTCTTCAGCTACAGCAATAATATGTCACAGCAAGATGCCTGATTTGGGCTCTACTTTGCTATGTATGTAAGGCTATTAATGTGAAGAAGAAAGAAGTTCAATGCCCTTGTCTTTTACAGAGATGTAGTGACAAGAAATACAGAAACAACAAAAGTGACAAATGCAGGATATTAGCCTTGAAGAGAGGCAAGTCTCTGCAACTTCCCAACTGTTCTTAAAGATTTAAGAAAGTGTTGATAAAGAAAATTCCATATCAATGCTCACCTTTCCTCTACCCTTAGTGAAAGAGAAGAGTAGCTAGAGTCTGCAGGGTCAATCATTTTGACCCAGAAAAAAGAGACTTCTGGATTTTTAAATAACAATAAATATTATAAAGAAAAAATTACACAAGTTGTTCACTGATAAGTGTAGTACAGAGTTTGTAAACCTGTTAAATGCTAGGCTTTCCACACCTGTGTAATGGAATGATCCCAAATTATTACTGATTTGTAGCAGCTGCAAAAAATCACTACTGCCAGGAGATAAACTTGTTGTCAGGAAGAAAACCTTCTGCCAAACATCCTGTCTAAAAAACTGTATTAGATGATTTTTACAGTTGCCTACACTACTAAATCCAGCACTAAAAATCTGTTTTCCAATTTTTACTATTATTATCCAGAATATTTTGAATCTTCAGGACTTCCATGAGTGAGTTGTCTTCTATAGACTATTTGTTGATTCTAAAGGATAAAAATTAACACATTTTTGGAGTTGTACAACTTTGTAATATGTTACCAAACATGTCCACAGGCAGATTGCTTGTTTTTTCTTCTCTTATCTCTCCAACAAGCATATAAGATTTAGAGTTAAATTTATGGCATTGTTTTTAAAATTTCAAAACACTTTTAAGTGCCTTAAAATCAGGAAAATAAATGAGTGTGTGATAGATAAGAGGAGATCTCTAAACACTGAAGAATTCTTTAGTATAGTAGAAAGAACACTCTATATGGTGTCAGATCTCATGGGTTCAAGATTTATCTCTTCCAGTTAATAGCCTTATCAAAACCAAATTACTTAAACTCTGTGCTTCAACTACACCATTAACAATTTGGGAAAAATAATAACTTTCTTAGCTATTTTAAAATGTTGTAGGCTTTAAATAAACAAGAAAGTGATGGGGAAAAAGCTCATTCTGTTCTCATCTGGCAAAAGTCAAAGAAATTTTGATAAGTAATTCAAGTTTCTAAAGAAAATAAAATCTTTCATATCATTTGAGTCTATGTTGCCTAACTTCCTGCCTTGCGAGGCTACTTCCCTGATAAAAGCAATGCACAATTTGTGAATATTTATTTGCAAGCTAGTCCAAGCCAAAATGATTTCTCACCTGTAATACTGCAACGGACTCGTAAAAGCGCCCTCCACTTTTATACATGTATCCTGCCTAAGATGCATCATAAACAGGGTAGCAACCTAATTTAGATCTTGCTAATGGTCTGCTCAAAACCCTGCATTGGGGCTTCCCTGGTGGCGCAGTGGTTGAGAGTCCACCTGCCGATGCAGGGGACACGGGTTCGTGCCCCGGTCCGGGAAGATCCCACACGCCGCGGAACGACTAGGCCTGTGAGGCATGGCCGCTGAGCTTGCGCGTCCGGAGCCTGTGCTCCGCAATGGGAGAGGCCACAACAGTGAGAGGCCCCCGTACTGCAAAAAACAAAACAAAAAAACCCTGCATTGCTTAACCATTTACTCCGAGTAAAAGCAAAGATCTTTAATTGTCCCCAGGTTACATCCTTGACTTCATTTTCTTCTACTCTTCCCCTTGTTCTCTGCATTCCGGCCTGTAGAACCTCTTTGCTGGTCTTGAAATACACCAGACTGGATCTCAACTATGGGTCTCTGCTCTTGGTATTCCCTCTGCTGGAACATTTTCCCCTTAGAAATTTATATAAATTACCCCTCACCTCCTTAAAACCTTTGCTCAAATAACACCTTTCCACTTAAGCCTACCCCAACGGTCCTTTAAAGCCTTCAATTTATTTCCTTGCCCCCATCCCTCACATATATATATATATATATATATTTTTATTTTGTTACAGATGACATTTATCTATTTATTGTGTTTGTAGTTTATTGCCTATCATGCACATTAATATGTCAGTTCTATTAGGGCATAGATCTTAGTCTGTTTTGTTCATTGATATAATCCAAATGATTGTTGATGTGTTTAAAAAATGAAGTAATTAAAAGACAATATTTTTATTCTTAGCATATTATTTTGTTTACTTGTTTGATTAATAATTTTCACAGATATTTTTTATTTAGTTTCAGAAAAGCACAAATACAACCATAATAAGGTACAGATTCTTATCTCAAAATCAATTTAGGTAATATTTATACAAATCTGTTCCCAGAATACCTGTTTAGCTTAATGGTACTTGTAAGAAATGCAGATACCTAGAGCATATTCAGTCCTACCAATTCTCTGGGCATTAAACTCTGGAATTTGCATTTTAACAAATTTTTTTTTTTTGTATAGGTTTTTCACCCCCTTAGTTAAATTTATTCTGAGGTATTTTATTCTTTTTTATGCAACTGTCAATAAGATTGTTTTCTTCATTTCTCCTTCTGACAGTTCATTATTAGGGTATAGAAATGCAACAGATTTCTTTCTTTTTTTTAATTTTTAAATTTTATTTTATTTATTTTTTTATACAGCAGGTTCTTATTAGTCATTAATTTTATACATATCAGTGTATACATGTCAATCCCAATAACCAACTTCATCACCCCAACCCCCCACCACTTTCCCCACTTGGTGTCCATACGTTTGTTCTCTAGATCTATGTCTCAATTTCTACCCTGCAAACCAGTTCATCTGTACCATTTTCCCAGGTTCCACATATATGAGTTAATATACGATATTTATTTTTTATCTTTCTGACTTACTTCACTCTGTATGACAGTCTCTAGATCCATCAGCACATCAACAAATGGCCCAATTTCATTTCTTTTTATGGCTGAGTAATATTCCATCATATATATGTACCACATCATCTTTATCCATTCATCTGTCAGTGGGAATTTAGGTTGCTTCTATGACCTGGCTATTGTAAACAGTGCTGCAATAAACATTGGGGTGCATGTGTATTTTTGAATTATAGTTTTCTCTGGGTATATGCCCAGAACTGGGATTTCTGGATCATATGGTAATTCTATTTTTAGTTTTTTTAAGGAATCTCCATACTGTCCTCCATGATGGCTGTATCAATTTACATTCCCACCAACAGTGGAAGAGGGTTCCTTTTTCTCCACACCCTCTCCAGCATTTGTTGTTTGTAGATTTTCTGATGATGCCCATTCTAGCTGGTGTGAGGTGATCCCTCATTGTAGTTTTGATTTGCATTTCTCTAATAATTAGTGATGTTGAGCAGCTTTCATGTGCTTCTTGGCCCTTTGTATGTCTTCTTTGGATAAATGTCTATTTAGGTCTTCTGCCCATTTTTGGATTGGGTTGTTTGTTTTTTTTAATATTAAGCTGCATGAACTGTTTATATATTTTGGAGATTAATCCTTTGTCCGTTGATTCATTAGCAAATATTTTCTCCCATTCTGAGGGTTGTCTTTTCATCTTGTTTATGGTTTCCTTTGCTGTGCAAAAGCTTTGAAGTTTCATTAAGTCCTCTAGGAGATGGATCAAAAAAGATCTTGCTGTGATTTATGTCAAAGAAGTGTTCTTCCTGTTTTCCTCTAAGAGTTTTACAGTGTCCGGTCTTACATTTAGGTCTCTAATCCATATTGAGTTTATTTTTGTGTATGGTGTTGGGGAGTGTTCTTATTTCATTCTTTTACATGTAGCTGTCTAATTTTCCCAGCACCACTTATTGAAGAGACTGTCTTTTCTCCATTGTATGTTTTTGCCTCCTTTTTCATAGATTAGTTGACCATAGGTGTGTGGGTTCATCTCTGGCTTTCTATCTTGTTCCATAGATCTATGTTTCTGTTTTTGTGCCAGTACCATATTGTCTTGATTATTGTAACTTTGTAGTATAATCTGAAGTCAGGGAGTCTGATTCCTCCAGCTCTGTTTTTTTCCCTCAAGACTACTTTGGCTATTCGGGGTCTTTTGTGTCTCCATACAAATTTTAAGATTTTTTTGTTCTAGTTCTGTAAAAAATGCCATTAGTAATTTGATAGGGATTGCATTGAATCTGTAGATTGTTTTGGGTAGTATAGTCATTTTCACAATATTGATTCTTCCAATCCAAGAGCATGGTATATCTCTCCATCTGTTGGTATCATCTTTAATTTCTTTCATCAGTGTCTTATAGTTTTCTGCATACAGGTCTTTTCTCTCCCTAAGTAGGTTTATTCCTAGGCATTTTATTCTCTTTGTTGCAATGATAAATGGGAGTGTTTCCTTATTTTCTCTTTCAGATTTTTCATCATTAATATGTAGGAATGCAAGAGATTTCTGTGCATTAATTTTGTATCCTGCCAATTTACCAAATTCATTGATTAGCTCCAGTAGTTTCCTGGTGGTATCTTTAGGATTCTCTATGTATAGTATCATGTCATCTGCAAAGAGTGCCAGTTATACTTCTTCCTTTCCAATTTGTATTCCTTTTATTTCTTTTTGTTCTCTGATTGCTGTGGCTAGGTCTTCCAAAACTATGTTGAATAATAGTGGTGAGAGTGGACATCCTTGTCTTCTTCCTGATCTTAGAGGAAATGCTTTCCATTTTTCACCATTGAGAATGATGTTTGCTGTGGTTTTGTCTACAGGCTACAGGATTGTAGTTCTTCTTTCTTCTGCTGTCTGCCCTCTGTTGGATGAGGCTATCTCTAACCACTTTTTCAAGGAGTATATTGTGCATCAAATTTTGAGACTCCAAGAAATAATGTGATAACTTTCAAACAAATGCTTACCTCATAAAAATATATTTTAAAATATAGCCTGGTTTGCAGTATGCTATGTACACATAGAATATTCACCAAGAGGGGCATAATCTCTGCAATAAAAGAAAATTCAAATTTACAAAGATTGAAATATTAAAAAGTTATCTGATCAGAACATTATGAAGTTAGGAATAAATAGCAATAGAATATCTAGAAATCCTCACATTTTTAGAAATTTAAAAATACCTTCTAATACATAAAAATACCTTTAGGCCAAAAATAAATCATGAGAGAAATTAGCAAAATATATCAAATTGAATAACAATAAAAATGTAGCATATTAAAATTTGTGAGAAACAGCTTAATGACTGTCAAGAAGAAAAGTTATCACTTTGAGTGCTTGTGTTAGAAAAAAGAAAGGCTTAAATTTAATTATCTAAACTACCTTAAGAAACTAGACTTTTTTAAAAAAAAGTACAGTTACCATCGAAGTAGTAGAAGAAAATATACAAAAAAGATAAAAGCCGAAATGAATAAAATAGAAAATAATCAACAGAATTACCCACTAAAATTGTTTCTTTGTAAAGATTACTAAGTTAATAAACCCTTAGCAAAACTTATCAAAAAATAAGAGAAAACACAAATTACTGATAAACACAATTTTAGAAGGTTATCACCAATCTCCCCAGGTTGTTAAAAGGATAATAAGGGAATAATATGAATAGACTTATACCAATCATTTCGACAATATACATAAAATAGACATTAAAACAAACAAACAATAACAAAAAAAACATAACTTGCCAAAGCAGACACAAGAAAAAATAGAATTTCCAAATGCCCAATCATAAGTAAATCAAATAAACTAAATTTTTAATCAAAACCTTTCCAAAAAGAAAACTTTAGGTTCTCGTGGCTAAATTAGTCAACTTTTCAAACATTTATTAAAAAAAAAATAATCTAACACAAATGTCTTTAGAAAAATGAAGGGAAAACTTTTCCTAGTATATCCACAATAGCAAAGCATGACAAATTAATTATAGGAATTAGGAAACTGCACACCAATATCCTTGATAAACCTTAAGACAATGCTAGCAAATCTAACCCAGTAATATAGAAAGAGTATAAATGCATTATGATAAAATGGAGTTTATCTTAGGAACACTAGTTTGGTTTAACACTAGAATATCAGTCAATATAATTCACCATATTCAATGAATAAAAAAGAAAATGTATACAATCAACTCTACAGATGCAAATCAAATATTCAGAAGTAGAGACTTTTTTTAAGAAATAGACGTTTTCTTAGGAATTAGAACTATAAAATAACTTTTTATTTATACATAAGGGCATCCACAGTGATTATAAACAAAGCAATTTAATTGCAAATTTGGCATAAAAGATAAACTGGAGTAATTGAGAAATGAGAAAACAAACGTGTTCATGATGAATTTCCAAATACAGACAATCAAGAGTTTTTCCACAACTCACACTAAAGTCAAGGAGCTACTATTTTGGGAACTTCCTTAGTTCTCCAGTGGTTAAGACTCAGTGTTTCCACTGCAGGGGGCATGGAGATCTCACATGCAGCGTGGTGCAGCCAAAAAAAAAAAAAAAGAAAAGAAACAAAGAAAAAAAAGAAGAAAAAAATTAAAAATTAAAGGAGGGAACTATTTTTAAGTTAACCTGGATGTTTTGAAGGTACCTTTAAGGCAAAGGGGAAAAAAAAAGAGACAGAGAGAGAACCAAAGAGAACCACAAATTAATGTGTGTCTTAGAATTTCCTGGGAATGTTTGTTTGTTTGTTTTCGGTTTTGTTTTGTTTTCAATTCGAATCTGCTAATTCTCTGGAAACTAAAAAAATGACATGATTCTTCAAAGAATTAAGATAAGAAGTGACAATTTTGTAGAAATAATTCAAAGAAACTTAGTGTCTAACTTTGTACACCATATTCTTTTTTTTCTTTTTTTTTGTGGTACATTGGCCTCTCACTGTTGTGGCCTCTCCCATTGCAGACCACAGGCTCCAGACACGCAGGCTCAGCAGCCATGGCTCATGGGCCCAGCTGCTCCATGGCATGTGGGATCCTCCCGGACTGGGGCACGAGCCCGTGTCCCCTGCATCGGCAGGTGGACTCTCAACCACTGCACCACCAGGGAAACCCTGTACACCATATTCTTCCTCCAAGTATTATCTTGCCAATTTTCCTGTTCCATATTCTCTCCTACATTTACCGAAATATATTTAAAGGTTCATTAGGAAACTGGAAATTATAGTAAGTCTTTTAGGTTTTAAAATAAGTGATTATGTGACAAAGTTATGTCAGAGAAATATATTACTGTACATAGTTAAACAAAATAGCAGAGAATTTTCAATTTCTATTTATGAGAAATGAGGTAGCAAAGGGGATTTTAGGCCATATCCATGAGGGTTGAGTAGGCATCCTTCTATTTTTAAAAAGGAGGGTTTTCTATGGGTTTTATGTATTTGGTTTTCTAGTTGTATTTTACTTAAGCAAAATATACCTAATATCTATTTTATCATAGGTAAGTGACACAACCAACCTGTGCCTTGGTTTCTGAATCTGGAAAGAGTGATAATAACATCACTGAGTTGGAATGAAATGTGAGTATGCATATAAAATATTTGACGTTATTTTACACAAAAAATTTGAGATACTAATATATTTTAAAATTTCAAAACCTCTATTCCCTAGTATACTGCATGAGAAAAATATTTTAAGAAGGAGATAAAATTATTTTGATATTCTGAAATTAAAGCCTTGTATTTGGGTCATTAAAAGCACTTGAAGTATTCTAAAATTTTTAGAAGTTTATTTAAATTAAAAATGATGTATTAGAATAATGGACTTTCTGACAACCTGAGTATTGTTAAAGAAATGAATTACAGCAGTCTTAAATGCAGAAAAGGGAATAAAAAAAAATAACATTAGTAAAGTTTACAGGGCAAAACCCAGCAGGACAAATTTTTAGTCCTAATACTTTTGGAGTCAGTAACACCAAGGAATATAGAGCACTTGATAAATCACAAGGTGTGTAAAATTAATGACTCACAAAAAGGTTTAAATCTTCAACTCATTTTAAAAAATCTGTCATTAACATGAAAAATGCAAGGAAAGTGGATAGCTTCGAAGGCAGGAAGACCTTGTTGAATCACTTATTGATAAATAGAAGATAACAAAGTACTTGGCTCATATTGAAATGAATGTAAACAAGCAGGATGCATAACTTGCATTCCAGAGGAAATTAGAAAATCTGCTTACTCTGTTGAGTTGTATTTTTAAAACCAAGGAAGTGGAATGATTTATTAAAATGGAACTGGGTGAAGGAGACAATAAACAATAAAAGATTTAAAAAGTGAATATAATTATGAGAGATTAATATGGTAATTCCAAATCAATACTTAGGTTTTTAATTAAAATGGCATAAATTTTAGCAGCCCAGTGGTAGCTTCTATTTTCCTCTAAAATGATAACACCAAATGAGAGAAAGACAAAGACTTAAAATGTCAAAAGCTAGGACTGAGGAAAACCATAGTAGCAGAATATATGAAGCATTCAAATTTATAAGATGTATATGTTATCACAGAGAGCTCTTAAATTGCTTTTAATTTTTTTATTTGTTTTTCTTTCTGTTGTTCTGATTGGACAATTTCCAATCAGATCACTTATGAGTTCTTCTGTATCACTTTATCTGCAGGGGTAGCAATACTCATATAGAGTATGTTATAGACTTTAAAACAAAAAATAGACTTTAAAACAAAGACTATTTAAAAAGACAAAGAAGAGTATTTTATAATGATAAAGAAATCAATACAAGAAGATATTACCATATATGCATCCAATACAGAAGCATATTAATATATAAAGCAAAGCTAACAGACATAAAAGGAAGAAATTGATAATAAAGCAATAATAGTAGAGAACTTTAACACCCCACCTACATCAATGGACAGATCATCCAGACAGAAAATCAATAAGGCAACAGTGGGCTTAAATGACACGACAGGCCAGTTGGACTTAATAGATATCTATAGGACATTATATCCAGAAGTAGCAAAATATGTACTCTTTTTAAGTGCACATGGAATGTTCTCAAAAATAGATCACATTCAGGCTTCCCTGGTGGCGCAGTGGTTGAGAGTCTGCCTGCCGATGCAGGGGACATGGGTTTGTGTCCCGGTCTAGGAAGATCCCACATGTGGCTGGGCCCGTGAGCCATGGTTGCTGAGCCAGGGCATCCGGAGCCTGTGCTCCACAATGGGAGAGGCCTGCATAATGCAAAAAAAAAAAAAAAAAAAAAAAAAAAGAAAAAGAAAAAAGCCCAGAAAGCAAGTCTCAACAAATGTAAGGAGATAGGAATTATATCTAGCATTCTTCTGAAACTAGAAATCAACAAAAAGAAAAATATGAAAAGCAGAAACGTGAAGATTAAAAAACATGATACTAAAAAACTAATGGGTCAGTGAAGAAATTAAAGAAGAAATTTTAAAAAAACTTACGACAAATGAAAATGAAAACACAACACTCCAAAATCTATGGGATGCAGTAAAATCAGTTCTAAAAGGGAAGTTTATAGCAATACAGGCATACCTCAAGAAAAATCTCAAATAAACAACCTAACCTACAACTTAAGATAATTAGAAAAATGAACAAGCAAAGGCCAAAGTCAGCAGAAGGAAGGAAATAATAAAGATCAGAGAGGAAATACATAAAATAGAGATCAAAACAAAACAAAAAAACAGTAGAAAAGATCAATGAAACCAAGAGCTGTTTTTTTGAAATGATAAACAAAACTCATAAACATTTAGCCAGGCTCACCAAGAAGAAAAGAGAGGACCCAAATAAACAAAAAAAGAAACGAAAGAGGAGAAACAACAACCAATACACAGAGATACACCAAATTATAAGGGGACACTACTAATAGTTACATTCCAATAAATTGTTACATTCCAACAACTTAGAAGAAATAGACAAACTTCTAGAAACATACAACCTAACAAGCCTGGATCAAGAAGAAACAGACAATTTGAACGAACTGATCACTAGCAATGAACTTAAATACGTAATAAAACAACAACAACAAACCTCCCAGCAAATAAAATTCAAGGGCCAAACGGCTTTACAGGGGAATTCTACTAAATGTAAAAGAAGAACTAATACCTATTATTCTCAAACTTTTCCAAAAATTGAACAGAATGGAACACTCTCAAATTCATTCTACAAGACCACAATTACCCTGATATCAAAACCAGCCAAAGACACTACAAGAAAAAGAAAATTATAGGCCAATATCTTTGATGAATATAGATGCAAAAATCCTCAACTAAGTATTAGCAAACCCAAGCCAACAATACATAAAAAGGATCATATACCATGATCAACTTTCATTTATTCCAGGGTCCCAAGAATGGATCAACATTTGCAAATCAATGTGATACACCACGTTAACAAAAGGAAGGAAAATATCACATGATCATCTCAATAGGCATAGAGAAAGCATTTGGCAAAATTCAACATCCATGCATGATAAAAAACTATCATCAAAGTTGATATAGAGGGAACATATCTCAGCACAATAAAGGCCATTTCTGACAAACCCTCAGACAACATCATACTGAATGGTGAAAAGCTGAAAGACTTTCCTTTAAGTTCAGGAACAGGACAAGGATGCCCACTCTCATCCTTTCTACTACACACAGTATTGGAAGACCTAGACACAGAAATCAGACAAAACAAAGAATTAGAAGGTATCCAAATTGAAAGGGAAGTGGTAAAACTGGCACTATTTGTAGATGAAACAATACTTTAGAAAACACTAAAGTGTACACCAGAAAGCTACTAGAACTAATAAATGAATTCAGCAAAGTTGCAGGATACAAGATTAATATACAGAAATCTGTTGTGTTTCTATACAATAAAATGTTTTAACATTTTCTTTTCTGAATAATATCAGAAAGAAAAAGCTTTTAAAAATCCCATTTTAAATTACATCAAACAGAATAAAACACCTAGGAATAAACTTAACCACACAGGTGGTTAAGTTTCATCTATACTATGAAAACTATAAAACATTGATGAAGGAAATTGAAGATGATAAAAATAAGTGTAAAGATATTTATATGCTCTTGGATTGGAAGAATTAATATTGTTTAAATGGCCATACTACCCAAAACAATCTACACATTTAAGGCAATCCCTATCAAGTTATCCATTACATTTTTCACAGAACTAGAGCAAATAATCCTAAAATTCATATGGGACCAGTAATCAAAACAGCATAGTACTGGTGCAAAACCAGACACATAGATCAATGGAACAGAATAGAGAGCCCAGAAAGAAACCTATGCACCTATGAGAAATTAATCTACAACAAAGGAGGCATAAATATACAAAGGAGAAAAGACAGTCCCTTAAAGAATTAGTGCTGGGAAAAGTAGATGGATACCTATAAAAGAATGAGATTAGAACATTCCCTCACACCATGAACAAAAATAAACTTAAAATGGATTAAAGACCTAAATGTAAGAACAGAAACCATAAAATTCCTAGAAGAGGACATAGGCAGAACAGTCTTTGACATAAATCATAGAAATATTTTTTGGGTCACTCTCCTAAAGAAAAAGAAAAAGAAAAGCAAAAATAAACAAATGGAAAGTAATTAAACCTAAAAGCTTTAGCACAGTGAAGGAAACCATTGACAAAGCAAAACATAACCTATGGAATGTGAGAAAATATTTGCAAATTTGCAAGGAATTAATATCCAAAATATATAAACAACTCATACAACACAATATCAAAATACAAACAGCCCAATCCAAAAAAATAGGCTGAAGATGAATAGACATTTTTCCAGAGAAGACATAGAAATTGCTAACAGGCAAAAGAAAAGATATTCAACATTGCTAATTATTAGAGAAATACAGATCAAATCAGCAAGAAGATATCATCTCACACCTGTCAGAATGGCTATCATCAAAAAGTTTACAAATAACAAATGTTGGAGAGGATTTGGAGAAAAGTGAACATTTTACTGTGTTGGTGGGAATGTAAATTGGTGCAGCCACTATGGGAAATAGTATGAGCTTTCCTCAAAAGAAGTACAAACAGAATTATCATATGATCCAAACATTCTACTCCTGTGTATGTATCCAGAAAAAAAATGAAAACAATAATTCAAAAAGATACATGCACCCCAATGTTCATAGCAATGTTATTTACAATAGTCAAGATATGGAAACAACCCAAGTGCCCATCAACAGACAAAAGAATTAATATGTGGTGTGTGTATGTGTGTATATAATGGTATATATATTATATACGTGGAATAGTAAGCCATAAAAAAATGAAATTCTTTCACTTGCTGCAATGTGGATGAACCTAAAGAATAGTATGCTTAGTGAAATAAGTGGTATCTAAAAAATAATACAAATAAATGTATATGCAAAACAGAATGAGACTCACAGATGTAGAAAACAAACTAGTGGTTATCAAAGGGGAGAGGGAAGGGGGAAGGGGCAAATTAGGTGTATGAGATTAAGAGATGCAAACTACTATATAAAATAGATAAGCAACAAGGATATACTTCATAGCATAGGTAATTATGACCATTATCTTGTAATACCTTTGGAATATAATCTGTAAAAATACTGAATCACTATCCTGTACACCTGAAACTAATATAATATTATAAAACAACTATACATCAAAAAATTATAAGATATACAAACTAAATTTTGAAAAACTTACCTAGGCTTCACTTCATGTAAAGAAGACCATATAAAACAAGGAAACAGTTCTCTTCCACTCTACCTCCTCATTGTCTTTCCTTTGACTGAGAGACTCAAATTAGGATGTAAAACTACCCTGCCCAAGAAAATAGCAACAAACAATACATACAAACTCAACAAACAAATTCAAATCCAGTCAGGAATCATTCAGTTCCACAGATATTACATTTGATCTTGTGTATTACTGTTTTCTTGAACTTTACTTTTCTGTCATTCATTTTATGAACGTAGTGGAGAAATATTATATTCAAGATACTCAGTTCCACATAGTAGGTAGAATGAATCCTAAAATTGGTGCACACTGTATTACAGTTCCTCTACCCCTAATGGTTCCAGAACCTGATTGCCTATTAGGATCACCTTCTGAACTCTGAAAGAAAAATCAGATGATGAGCTAATTGGATGCACAGATAAATCAGAACCTTGGGGGTTAAATCGTTCATGTTTTTTGTTTTTCCTTACTTCCTTGTGTTTTATTCTTTCTCTTTTAATGTTCCAGGGATTATGATGCCCAAGAAAGTTTGGAAGCCACTGTTCTCTCCCTCCATTGTACTTAGCATTCTGTATGCATGAAACATTCTGGAAGACTTTGTCTTCAATAACCACTTGTTGATTTCTTTCCTATTCTTTATTACTCTATAGCAAACATGGTACTTAGATTACTGATAAATATGTAAACACAACTAGTCAAAATCCAAAATCATTATCTATGCTGTTCCTCATCTTCTGAACATTTTTTTCCCTTTTCCTTTTTTTCTGTTTTGAGAAATTTTACCAACTTTTCTCCATCCTTCTTTTTTTAGGGAGAAATGTGGGGGAATCCTAGCCTCTTCTTAAATTTAAAGAGTTCTGGTCATTCTCTTTGATAAGTCTGTTATAAATCTGTCAACTCTTCTTATTTCCAGGATGCTTACTTTTCACCCAATATATTGTGAACATGGCCTAATCGGTTTCCTTGTCTCAAGTTTCCATAGTCCCTTCTTTACCTAAAACCTATAGTAAATGGTTACTAGATGATATTTCTGACATGCTACCTTGAGTTGATTGCTCTGATATTTAGAATTTTAAAAAACTCCTCATAATCTTCAGGACAAAATTCATCCTTTTTGTTTCCTAAGATGGGAAGCAGCATAAGCTACAGGCTTTCTCCTGTCCTAATCAACACTCTAGAAAGTACAAAGACAAGAGAGAATTATGGATAAGAGAAATGAACTAAAAAGCCCTGAGAAATATTTGGGGAGGCTGAAAACTAAGGTGAACTGCTAGGGATCTCTATATCCTTCTGTGGAGAGCTACAGCCTAGGGCTAACCTTTGCTAGAGGTTTTAGAGGGAGCATAGATGGGAGGAAAGGTTTTAAGGTTTGCTCTTACCTTCTCCCCCATTGCTATGGAACAAGTACTGCCCCATCTCTGCACTGTTGAGAGCCCAGTGTCACTGAAGTTATTTAAGGTAAGAAAAACTTATTGAGGATTTGGTGAAACTGGTGTGGGAAGATCACTTGCTCTCTGGGATTCACTTCTCTACTACTCTCCCTCTCCAACATCTGCTATCCCACCAATTTGGTTGGTGGATTACAAATTAAGGAAACTACTCTTCCTGAAGCTGCCTGTTTCTAACAGTATAAATTCCTATCTTAAATTATCTGGTGGAATGACTGTGGAGTCATTAGTCCACTACTGGAGTGGACTAGTGGAGTGGTCACAGCAGTTAAGCTCTTCAGCACTCCTCTCAATTCTCCTTATCAAAGAGACTTATCAAAGAGAATGATCAGAACTCTTTAAATTTAAGAAGAGGCTAGGATTCCCCAATGATATCCCTCAAAAAAAGAGGTTGAAGAAAAGTTGGTAAAATTTCCCAAAATAGGAAAAATGGAAAAGGAGAAAAAAATTGTTCAGAAGATGAGGAACAGCATAGGTAATGATTTTGTTTTTTGATTAGTTGTGTTTATATATTATCAGTAATCTAAGACACCTGGAGGATACACACATTGGTCATACCTGAAACATTACTTCAAGAGAAATTAAAAAACCAGAGGTCAAAAGACTAGGTGATGGAAGAGTAAAACCAAGCTAAAAGAAAGAGGACATGAACAAAATATATCAACTGCAAAAGAATCAATGATATAGATAAATCAGTAATTTAAAACAAAAAACATTGATATATTTAACTAATTATGAAATATATTTACAATATATGAGCATGAAGTTATTTAAAAAGTAACAATTGCAAATATTTGATATGAGAAATAGAAGTAAATACCACAGTATACGTATTAGATGACAGAATGAATAAGTTGTGCAAGAAATTAGTTGTTTCAAACTAAGTCATATATCAAATAATTCTACTAGAAGGAAGAAAAAAATGAGTAAGAGTTGGAAACTTAAGATAAAAAAAAATGTTTTTCCCCTCTGATACCGACATGGAATACAAATTACTTTTGAACACATGAAGAACGCTTAAAAATAGAACTTCTATCAAGCTACAAAAGTAGTCTCAATTAATTCCAAAAGATGAATGCCACCAGAATATTTTTTCTTACCACAGTGAAATAATATACGATATTATACCAAGGAGAGCTAAACATATTCTTACATGTTTAGAGTTAAGTAATATATTACTAAACAAACTTTAGGTTCTAAATAAATTAGAAAATAAGTTATATAACACATAGAATTAACAGGTAGTGAAAATATTACAATTAAAAAAGCAAATACAGTTCTTAGAGAGAATTTTATAGCTTTACATGTATTTTTCAGGAAAAGAGTAAAGTAACAAGCAAACTAGTTAAGCAAACAAGCTTAGCATTTACCTCAGGAATTTGGAAAAAGCACAAACAAAAAAGCAAATAAAGGGAATAATAAAACAAAGTGCAAAAGTCAGTGAAACAGAGAACATGAGCAGTACTAAAGAACATTTTTTTTTTAAAGAACTAATTTTTTTAAGCAATCAATACAGGGCACACGATTTTAGCTAGAAGGATCAAAGAAAAAAGAGTGAAAAAATAAAAATGAACATAATAGGTAATAAAAATTTTTGAGTAAGTGCAGATACAAAGAAAATGTAAAATTACCATGTTTTTAAAATAACTATATAGATGAAACAAGATATCATATAACAAAATTCTGAACTGGTCATATAAAATTTACTGGAAGAAATCTGAATAATAGTAAAGAACACTGTTACATGTTTTTATTATTACCATGTTCTAATAAAGTTTTAGTGAACAGTTACTTGCCACCTTATTCAGTTTGCTCCAGAATAAAGAAAAAATGGTGAGAAAGTAAACATTTTTAAAAGTTTATAACATTAAATGTAAAATATTAAATTAAGTATTGGCAAATATTAAATAATACATCTTGATCAAGAAGTTTTTTTCTTAAGATGACAAGGAGAGTTAAATCTCCAAAAGTGTATTATTGTATATTTCACCATATTAATATTCAAAGGTATGGTTGCCTCAATTATCAAAAAAAGTGTTTGGAAAATTTAACACCCATTTATGATTATTTTTTTTAGAAAACTGAAATGTAGAGTAAACTCTTAGCTTGGTTAATTTTATATATCCCCAAACAATTGAGAACTTCATATTTGAAGTTGAGTTATGTATTTATTCTTGGGAATAAAACAAATATCCTTATAAATATCACTACTGTTAAATTTAGGACTAAAGATCCTGGCCAATGTTACAAAGAAAGAAAAAGAAAAATGTCATGTAAGGATTTAAAAAGTAAAACTCATATTTTCAGATGATAAGATCATATATTGATACTTCAGATAACCTTTGGAATCAACCTGCAAATTATAAGAATTAATAAGTAAGGCTAGGAAAGTTACTGTATATAAGATTTATTTATCAATCTTGTTAGCATATTTCTATATAAACAATAAAACAATAAATGATAGAATATAATAAATATTAAGATTCCTTTCAAATAACAACTAAAACAACCAATTCTTTATAAAATATACAGGAATGAACTTAACCCTAAAGATACAAGCCTTATGTACAGAATTGGAATATTTTAATAAAATTTTTGGAAGATATTTCATTCTCTTGGATGAGAAAATGATATTATAAAGGTGTCAATTATCCCTAGCCCCTAATATTCCACATCTGTTCCACAAGCAAAATACATTCACTCCAACTCTAGGTCCCCAAAAAGAACCCCATGACAAGATCAGCTCAAGTTCAAATCTTTTCATCTAAATCTAAATCTCATCATCTAAGTTCTCTAACCCATTTTGGAGGAGTCTTTGTGTTTAATGCATTCTGGGGCACAATATTTAAAAACCTTTGAACCTGTGTAACTAAATATTTGCCCCCAAAGCTTCAACATATATTGGTGTAACAGGTGTGGGATAACAGTAAAAGACATTCTGGTTTAAAAAGTGGGAAGATAGAAGGTAAAAGAGTCACCAGTCCAAAGCAGGTTTTGAAATCCAGTCAAGTAAACTCAGCTGGAGTTCCTTCATTAGGTTTCAAGGGCTTGGAATAATCTTTCTCTGTGTCTTTTAGCTCCATCCTCGTGGCTTTTCTTTTTCCCTTCTGGACTCTTGGCTCTATCTGCTGCATCATTCTTCCTTGTTCATGAATAACAACAACTATTTGCAACTGAGTAGTTTTATCAGCCTGCTTCCTGCCAGTAGATTTTAGAAGCCCAACAGCCCCCTTTTATTTTGTACTCTTTCCCTCCCTTTAATTTCAAGCTGGCAGTGTTTCTACTGATGAAAACTTCACAAAATTTTGCAGTTTTTTGTCTAAACTTCACCAAATTCCAATTCATTAAATAAAAGCCACACCCACAAATCTTTTGGGGATAATCCTTTCTTTAACTTGAACTACTGAGATGGCTGAGGAATAATGACCTTAAGTTTGAGGAGGTCCTCTGGTTGAAATGAGAAGATCTGTGAAACACAACCTTAATTTCTTGAATGAGCCTTTCTGCCACTGTACAGACTGATTTTATGACCTTTTTGAGTTTTTAGAAAAATGTTGTACAGTCACACCTTCATTTATTTCTCTATGACATTTAAAGCGACCACTTAATTTTAGCATTTCGCCATATGGATAGACTGAAAATCTTAAATTATCACATGCTGGTTTGCCTTTTGTTTAACAGTTCCTCCTTCTATTTATCTCTATTTTTTCATATTTTATATGAGCAAAAAAAAAAAAACTAGGCCACACCTTTAACGTTTTAGTTAGAAATCTCCTCAGGTCAATATTTATTATAATTTATCACATATAAGTTCTGCCTTCCACATAAACATAGTAGACAATTTCCCCGAGCTTTCTTTTTTTTTAACCACATAACAGAGATCCCCTGTCTTCTAGTTTCCAATCCTTACTTCCTTACTTCCTTTTGAGCCCTTGTTAACCATGTCCCTTCAGATTTCTACTAACAGTCTATATCCAGTGATTTAGGATTTCTCAAAGGCGATTTCGTATTTCTTCTTCATGATTTTCCTGCCCTTCCTTCTAATTCACTGGTAGTATCTTTAAAATACATACTCCTACTAACAGTTTGTTCAAGACGATCTAGGATTTTCTTATGGTCCTCAAAAATTTTCCATTTCCCACCCACTACCCAATTCCAAATCCTTACTTACATATTCAAAGTCCTTTTTTTAGTATAAAATAACAGAATCATGAGAGGGATACCTCATCATATTCACAAGTTTTTCCAGGAGATAAAGGGTGAGGTACATTGAAGGTCATCTTAGAGTTATGCCTCTACAGTTCCCAAAAGGATAATAGAGATCTTCTTCAACCTACAGTGCGGTTGTATGTCCAAAATCCCATCATAAGTTGAAACTATTGTTTGTCAAAAATGAATTTAATAACCTAACCTGCCAAACATCACTGCCTAGTCTAGACTACTTTAAATATGCTCAGAATATTTACATTAGCCTACTCTCAGGAAAAATGATCTAATGCAAACCTTATTTTATAATAAAGTGTTGAATATTTCCTGTAATTTATTAAATACTGTACTGAAAGTGAAAAACAGAATGGTTGTAAGTGTTTAGGTGGTTTATCTCCCTGATCGAATGGCTGGCTGGAAGCTGTGGCTCACTGCAGCTGCCCAGCTTCATGAGAGAGTATCACTGCTAGCCTGGGAAAAAATCAAAATTTAAAATCCATAGTACAGTTTCAACTGACTGTGTATCATATTGGTACCAATGTAGTCGAAAAATCTTAAGTCAAAACATTGTAAGTCGGGGAGGACAGTCTATAATGAAAACCTATAGCTTTCTACCTCACTTCTTCTTCTAGTACTGCACTCCAAAGCCTTATTTCTTCTTATAAAGTATATTTATTGAGGTTAAAAATTAGATTTCTGATTTCTCATTTTACTAAAAACAGCTCTCTTAAGTCTCCTCAACTTATCCTTTCCCATATAATTTTACATATGCAAATACTATTTGCTGTAAATTCAAATATTTTAATATAATTATATTAATATCTTTGTTGCCAAACTCAGGTTCAACTGATGCTGTTTGAAAGCCAATAATTGAAAGACAAGTGTTGGTTGGGAAGAAAAGATTGATCTATTCAGGAGGCCAGCAACCAGGGAAGAAAGTGGACTCATGTCCAAGAAAAAACTCCGAAGATTCTGTTTAACCATGAAAGTTTTTAAAGGGAGAAAAGGTAAGTTAATAGCAGTTAATTATTTGGGGAGGGGGTCAGAGTCTTTGTTATCTTCCATTTTGTGCAGACTTTCTTCTGATTGGTCAATAGTGAGGTAACAGGGCAGTGTTCCAGGACTCCTGTTCTCAGCCTGAGGTTATCATTCACCCCCCTGGATGGGGACCTGTTCCTGCAGAATAACTCAAAGATATATATAAAATCCCTTGAGGACAAACCAGGACCCTGCTTTATCACTGCACTATTGTTTCTTAATTTCTCCCCCTTTGCTTCTGTAGTCCCTCACTTTTCTGATTAGCAACAGTTTGCATCTGCCCTTTGGAACACAGGGAAGGTCAAAGAGGCTGAAGGAAGCCTATTTCCCACAAACAAGAAATGGGGGACATGGAAAGGATTTGTATCCAGGATGGCCCCACAGCAGCCTGCTCGGTTTCATCTTCCCCACTCCAGAGTTTTTAAATGCTTTGCTATTTTCTTGCTCTCAATATCCATTATTATATCCTAATTTTTTCCAAATGTTTCAGTATATCAGATAGTCTGTTAAGTAACCATCATTTCCAAGATACTTCTGCTCCAATATGGCTGGTTGGCCTCTAAGAGTTCCTTTGATGCAAAGACAACTTTCTTTCAATGCTTTTCTACCCATTATTTATTTTATTTTATTTTTACTGGGTTGCATGTTTTTTCTTCTTTATTCTGCTTGAGGACATCCTAAGAAGGAATGAATGGGAAATAAATAGTTCTAGTGTTCACATTTATGAAAATGTTTTAATTATATCCTCAAAATTCACTTATAGTTTTTCTGGATGTAGAAATTTAGGATAAAAATTAGGACCCCTCAGAATCATTGAAGTTTTATTTTGTTGTTTTCTAATATCTAGTGTTACAATTGCCCAATCTGATGTCATATTTTTCCTTGTTTTATTGAAACTGACCTATTCGTTTCTCTCTGTAAACCTTTGTATCTATTCTTTATCTCTGTTGTGATAGTGTTGGTGTTTTTTTTTATCTTCTCATTGTACTGAGCACTCTGTGGAACTGTTCATTGTCTCTGCTATAATACAAATGAAAAAAGTTTTAGCTGAACTAGGCTATTAGGAGAAAAGAGCTTACATTCAAAAAAATCTTAATTGAGCACTGGGTACTATCTTTAGTACTATCTTTATTCAAGCACTGGGTGCTTAAATGGAGGCAAATGAGTAGGTTCATAAAATGAAAATCTAGAAATTAAAAATGCCTAGAATTTTCCAAAAATAAGGACATCATTTAAGGGTATTTATAAGAGCAGAATTGAAACAAAAATTTCACACCTTAATCCAGAGTGCAAAGAATAATAGATTTCATTTAATAGAGAAGAAATTAATAGTTCTTTTTTTTAAATTCCTTTAGTTCCTGAAAAAGTTAAATGTGTGAAAAAATAGATGAAATTCATAAATACTGGAGAACTATTGATGTTATGAAATGGGGTGGTTTATTAGGAAAGATTAGAAAATCTATATCTTGGCTAAAAAATAGCCAAGCAGATACTATAGGTGCATTGAGCTGCAGCTGAGTTAAGTAAGAATTGTAAGAAATAAAAACAATTCCTTGGGGCTGTTACAAGGAATTATAATTAGTTTTAATGGAATTAAATAAAATATTAATATAAGATTAAATTGATGATATAATACATTTTAAGATTTGTAACCACTGAGGAATTTTAAATGATGATTGCTTCATTAATAAAATGTTACTATCCATCTTGATTTTTCAAGTTCTCTCAAGTAAACATGATAAAAATGACTATCCCTAAAGCATGCTGTTTTTTACTTTCAACTTTTATTTATCTAGAATTTACAAGGTGTGGGAGACAAGTGGGGAGGGGTGGGGGGGGGAAGTCAAGGAAGCAGGAGGTTGAAGGGGAAGGCTCACTTTTATTTACTCTCCAGAGAACACCAGTCTTCTTTCTTTATTCCAGCAGATCTTACATTCGCATTTATAGAGTACTCCAGTCAATTAGAATGCAATTTCTAGAAATCATTGCAGTGGCATTATAAATTTCTACCTTAAAAAATTAAACTTAGTGGTTCTCAGCAGACCCATAAAGTGACAAAAATAGCTTAAACCAATACAACACAAAAAAATGATTAAATTCACACAAAATGTGTCAGGTCCCAAAAGACAAAATAACTTTCACTTTCTTGTGTGAACCACTCACTACACAAAGAGTTCTTTATAAGAATTTCTTTTATCTCCTCTCCATTTTGTGTAACAACCAGATACTTGTAAAGTACCTATGGTGTATGGTTCAATTCACAAACTTGAGAACAAAAGTAGATCCCCTTTTAAGACATAGACAGTCCATTCATCCAGCAAATATGTGTTGAATGAGTATTCTATGCCATGAACTTCTCTGGGTCCTCTAGTGGGGTGACAGAAAATGATCCTCTGGGCAGTGAAACAAGATGCTTGGAAGTTAGTGTTCTGAAGGAAACAAAATAGGATAATGTGTAGCAGGTTGGGAAAGAAGGGGCTTTAGACTACAAATTTTAGAATGTTTAAGTATGGCCTCTCTTAAGTTAAGGAAAAAAGACCTGACTCTTTACTTTTTGTTCTTAGGTAGAGACCTATTATCTAATGTCTTACAATGACATTCTGAGAACAAATTTCACAATTATGCATCTGTTATGATGTATTTTCTGATAGGGTTTAAATTAACTAGTTTACAAACAATTGACAATTTTTCTATAGTAATAACATGATTCTTAATACACTTTAAAAACTTGACTTAAGATCAAGTATTGACTGGATAATATCTGTTATATTAGATCCAATATACAGGTGAAAAAACTGAGACTTGGTTTAAGAACTTGATTACAGCCATCTGACTAGTATGTGGTTCAGTTCCTATTTGAACCCAAGTCAGTCTGTATATGATACCTATGTTCTATCCATAGGAGTTCTATTTTATTTTACTTTTCAGCATGGAACATAGCATTGGATTTTAGTTTGAACTTGGCTGTCATTTACGATGGATTTAGTATCCATTGGGGGAAAAAAGTCAAAAAATGTCATAAGTAACATTTAGGAAGGCAGATTTTGAATACATAATGCCATTTTTAAGTGATTGTAAAATATTTATACTAGTGTTTGAATTAAAATCTGAAAATATGTTAATATACAGCAAATTGAATTATATTTGTATATGTTTAGTTTTTAAAATGATTCTAGGAGAAGAGAATGAGTTGGGGTCAACTTATAAAAGAGTTTACAAAATATATGGAAAAGGAAATTTATTGATAGTATTGAATGGCTTAGCAATATTTGTGTCTTGGGTTGAATCACAGGAAATCTTTATGAGTTCTGCACTAGACACCTGGAAGCCAAGAAAAAGCATGAAAGCAGTTTCCTTGGAAAATAGCAGGTATGTGCCTCAAAAGCTGAGATGATAATCAGGGCAGACTAAGTATACTTGGACTAAAGCATTTTACTGGCTTTGGTGTAATATAAAATGTATTGAAAATTAACCTTCTAATTATCCAGTTTTGTTTTGAAGCTAACAATAGATAGATATCACTACAAATAAAAGTAATTATATGTCATATATGTAATTGTTTCTCTACTAATTAATTTTACTAAATATATATGCAAGTGATTATTAAATACAAATGTTAATTTATTCTAAATGAATAAGCCATTATTAGCATTTGTGTTAATTGCCATTGTGTTAATTGGCATTCAATGAAGTGATGATGTCAAATTTAATAGCTTTATTAATTAGGATCTAAACACTCTTGGTAATTTAAGATTCAAGGACACTCTTTCTCTGCTTCTAAGAAATGGCCTGGCAAGTTATTACACAGAGAAAAACTGAGTTTTTCATAAATGAAATGCTTGAGTTTGCATAAAAATGTTACCCTGTGAGTCGCTCCTTAAAGCCTTCCAGATCATTTGACAGAAAATATTTATGGTACCTGATAAGTACCAACATGTGGACCTCACATAACCCATACTTAGATGTGGAGGAAACGTGTTCTTCCAGAGCCAATTACACTTACACAACACTGAATTTCTGCATATTGGTTCACAGAATGCAAAGTTTGTGGTGATGACATAAGGAATTGGGGAGGGAGAGAACATAATATCTTGAAATTGTAAAATAGAAAAAGGACTAAGGAAAATGAAGATGAAAAGTAAATTTGAGCAAATACATTCCAATGATGTTTGTGTTAAAGTTGAAATTAATTTAAACAATCTTTTCAAAAACAATTCTTTTATGCTCCCATTTAATGAATTCATTTTAGAAGCCCTTTCCCCTTTAACCATATACTGTGTGGAGGAAGGCGGGCTTCTGAATTTCCTGTTTCTTCATAAATAACCCCAGTAACTTCATCTTATTCTCAGAATAGAGAAACTATTCTCAGTTATCCACTGTTTTCTTAGCTCTAGGCAGACAAAAAATTCTTGTCTTCTCTGGAACCTCTTCAGGTGAGAACTTGTTTTAACCCAACATCAAGGAAAAGACTGTGAGCTAGGTCAAATCACAAAGAGCTGCTCTGGGTCCAAAAATTGAGAATGATTCTCTTCAGTTTAATAGCAACCTGGAAATAACCAATGCAAAGGACATAAAATATATGATTATGAATGAGTGGATGTAGCTAGACTATGCTTCCAGATTTGTCATGGTGACACATCCAAAGTTTGGTGGTCAATGCAAGCCATACAGGCTAAGGGAACCAACAGATCAAAGAGCAAAGGAATAGCTTTTTATGTCTTAGTGTGGGAAGTAAAGTATCAGTGCTTAATACTCAATTTACTTTTGTGTTCTCTTGTTCTTTCATCTTTTCTTTCTTACTGTGTCACCAAGCCTAGAACAATGCGTTTTCATCATTTTCTAAACTCTCTAGTACTATTTCTAAAACATATCTCCAAATTTTTATTTTAAAAACCCTACATCTGTGTGTTTCATATTATTCCATGTCATTATTTTTGGTAGTTTAAAGTTACCACACTGAATCAATCTCTTAATTTAGTCCAGAGTTTAGAACTCACTTTATAGTTATTTTTCTCTTTGGAGTTTCATGTTCCTGATTTATTCATGATACAATCTAAAATATCCTTGATTTCTTCAATGCCAATAACCTTATCACCACTTCAATACCTAAATTCCATAAATGGTTTGAACTCATATAAATACTAAAATATGATATGTATCTCTATAAACATAGACTTTGCTCTTTTAGTCTATCACATTTCTGAAATAATTCATTTTCCCCCAACCTATCAGTTTCCTCATTGTATTGCTTCATTTCCTATACTATGTAGACCCCAATATCCACCAAAAATATAAATAAATTTTTATAAATAGCAATAATAAAAATAAAATCATCTAACACTAACTGCAGCTATATTTAGTGTCCTTTCCCCCACCATTGGCATGGCTGTATGACCTACTTTGGCCAATGGAATGGAAGCCTGCAAAGAACACCGTGTCCTAGTAAAAGTTTTTTAGAGGCAGTGTCAATTTCTGCTTGGGCTCTAGACTTTCTGCTTTTTGAGAATATATCTCAGATAGTGGTCCTTTCTTCAGCCTGGATTCTGAAAAGAAAAACCATCTGTAATAGACCTGAAGTTAACCTCAGCCTAGAATCAAGCCCAGTGGAATCTGGCCAAGATGAGCAGATCCAAATGGAGCAGAGTCCTAGGCAATCTGCAGGTCCAAGACAAGTGTTTGTGATTTTAAGCCATTGAGAGAGTTGTTTTTACCAGAGCAAAGTTGATTATAATCACCAGGCACTGTGTTATCCACATTTCACAGATGAAGAAATTAACACTTAAAGAGGTTAAATAATTTATCAAATTTATAAAGCATTAAATGCTAAGATTTAAATCCAGAACCTATTCCTTAGCCTCTGTGCTTTACTGCCCTCTGGTAAATACAATCAAATTTTTGGTGGAGACAGAAAGTTACTGATTCTCTTGTACATATTTGATTTTAACATAGGGATCCACATTGAGGCTGCTGAATATTTCATTAAAAAATTACAAAACTCTTCAGATAGGTTGTGCTACACATTCATAGTTTATAATTTATTTTGTACCTTCCACTTTGATAAACTTTCCATGTGTTCCTTACTAACTATCATTTCCCACAGAAATTTTCCCTAATCTTTAACAGGTTCCTTAATTTTCTTATCCCACCAATATCTTAATATACACTTGCAATATTTTATCTCATATAATGTCTCTTCATTATTTAGTACTACTGACCACTCTTCCTTCAGTATAATTCTGTACTCTTTTGGCCTTTGTGAAAACATTCTAGTTTGATTTCCTCCGTTTTCTGAATGCTTAGATCTTCATCAATTTTTCTTTTCCATATGATGTTACTCTTGATGGAGTCCAGGCTAAGCTGTGCTAATGGAGAGACCAAAGTACATTGGCTCAAGTAACCTGGAAGTGTGCTTGTTCATCACAGAATGGTCCAGGAGTTGGTGGTGGTCTAGAGTGGATAGGCAGGTCTTTCCAAAGAGTATACAGCAACTCATCTTTGCTTTATCTTCTTTATCTAAATCACTCACCATCATTTCCACATCCAGCTAGTAGGAAGGGATAAAGAGAGAAAAGAAAAAAAGGCAAAGAAAAAAACATTTTAATGAAGTAATGTGGAAATTACACATATCCCTTTTATTTACATTCCAGTTGTCATAATTTAGTCACATGTCCATACCTAGCTGCAAAGGAGATTGAGAAATGTAATTTTTATCTGGGTAGGTAAATGCCTTGCTGAAACTTACTGTGGGGAATTCTGTTACCAGAAAGAAAAATAGATGCGTATTGGGAGATAATTGGCAATGTCTATCAGAACTGGTCTTAAAATTTCATATTTGTCCATTTATGACCTTACTTTACACATTTTATGTGTGACTTCATCCACAACTACGGCTTCTATAACCTGTGTAAGCTAAGTAATATAACATCTCCATCTCCAGTTCTAGTCTCTCTCATGATTTCCATAAATTAATACATAGAGATTTGTTCTTTTCATCATGGCTAAAACTGAGTTGGTGATGCTAAAAATAGGGTATAATCATGGGATATTTTCCAGAAACTCTACTCAAATTATCTCCAGAAACATATACTATTTTAAAAGTATCCCTTCAGAATACAATGTCAACCATAAGTAATTTTTAAAAATCAACAATAAATTACAGACGATTAAGTTAATGTCATTGAAAGAGAACTCTGTGATCAGTTTAAGGAAAGGATTTACCTTGGAGAGACTAGAGCCAGAGAAATTAGCTAAACAGTTATGACCATTGGGCGAGAAACCACAAGGGTGTGAAATTATCATTGCATCAGTTGGGAATGGGTAAACACTGAAAAAAGTCAGGAGCAAACAAGTAAAACCTCAAAGACCTTCATAAGAGATTCAGCCACACTGTGACAAGAAAGAAGCCAAGATGACTCACTGGATTCTAATTCAGGAAATTGATTAATGTGGATGAGGAGAGGTTTAGGTGAGGAACAGGATATATTAATAGTTTGATACCCTGAGCAGGAATACATTTTGGTTCTTGCTATCCCTGTAGTGACTTGACTTAAAAATCAAAGGCTAATGGGCTGGCAACAACACTTAATATGACTATAAAGCCAGTGATACATCACAAGGAAAGTGATGGAATATCTCAACTTTCTTTTCAAGAAATATATTTTGAAACTTCTTCTTTGATAACAATATTTTACAAATTTTCCTTTAAATGTTCACACTCTAAAAATCCATGTTATCTCTGGTGGTGGTGAAGATATGGAATGTTACCAGGAGTAAAACAATATTCTCTTACTACCACTGATGGCTAATTTAGAATATTTACCCTTATATGCTTTCTTCTGTCTTTCCAAGTGTATGTCTTGGATCATCACTGACGTCCACAGTAAATTCATCAGATAAATATGACAATAATTCTTTTTTAGATTCAACATATAAGTGAGATTATTTTAAATTTGCTAAGAAAATAGATTTTAAAAGTTTTCATCATAAGAAAAAAATTTTAATATGAGTGGTGATGGATACTAACTAGACATATTGTAATCATTTCACAATGTATACATATATGGAATTATTATGTTGTACACTTGAAACTAATGTAATGTTGTACGTCAATTATATCTCAGTAATTTAAAAATGCAAAAACAATGGATTCTATGTATATATAGTCCAGTGTCTTAAAAAAATAAAAAATCTCTAGAGAGGATTTTGGAAAATAGGTAATGTTACTCAAGTTGCATTGCTGCAATTGGCTCCCAGGTGCTTAGGGTGTGCCAAGTCCCATCAGTGCCCCAGAGGTGTAGGAAATGCCCACACACCTGTTCTGGCTTCCAGAGGACTACTAAATCCCTGCCCTGCATCTCTTACATGCAAGTTAATTGGAAGCCTAAGTTTAGGGCAGTAGCTGGGAAAGTTGAGACATTAAATATTGCAGTCCAGCCACTGTGGGGAGAAACTGCGACCTGGGTGTTTTTGCCTACTCGTTCTGTGCTGGGACTGGGGAATAGTTGCTGACAGTGGTGTATGTACCCGTAGAATGGCGCCTTTGTTCTCTGTGGTCTCAGGAGACTCTCAAATTTCAATCCCCATCATCAACAAGAGCTAGGTGATTCAGGAGCCAATCCCTCATGTGGCAGCTGTGGAAATCAAGGGGCTAGATGTGTCAATAAACTCCTTTCTGGGAGAAGCCAGAGATTTGATTTTATTGCTGGGGTGAATCAAGAGAGAGAAGGCTCAGGAAGATCTTACACATCTCTTCAAGCTCCTGGAGGACTATTAATTATGTGCTCTGTCAGCTCCCAGATGCAGGTTGATTAGAAGCCTGGCCCTTGGGCAGCAGCTGAGAAAGTATGCAGACAGACCCCTTCCAAGAAGAAACTGGGAGCTTTGTGTTCTTGCCTAATCTCTCTGCACTGAACCTGAGGGATAACTATGAGACTTGTTTAAAAACTGCTTCTTTGCTTAATGTGGTCCTGGGGGATCCACAGATGCAAAGTCCCGTAGGCTCTCAGTGTTAGGTAATTTGGGACCCTAGCCCTTGGGGGACAGCTGTAAAAGTTGGGGCACTAGATATGTGGACAAGCTTCTTCCAGGGAGAAGCTGGAGACTTGGTTTTAGTGTCGGAACAAGCCAGGGAAGAAGACAGAGGAAGTGTCCACATGTTCTTTCAGGCACCCTGGAGGATCCTGGTCAGTTCCCAGTGCATGCTTGATGTTTTTTCCTACTTCTTCTGTGCTGAGGTTGGGGGATAGCCATGGGAAGTGCCTGCTGCTCAGTTTAAAAGCCACCATTTTGTTTAATGTGGTCCTGGGAACTGCAAATGCCATGCTCCCTTGTTTCTCCAAGTTAGGTGATTTGGGAGCCAGTCCCTCTGATTGTAGCCATGAAAGTTGTGGTGCTAGATGTGTGGTCCAAACCCTTCACTTCTCAAGGAGAAACTGAGAGTTGGGGGTTTCTTCCCAATTGTTAGGAACTGTGCCAGGAGTGTTGTTTGTGGTGTGTGTGTCATTTCACTGTAGTTGTTTCCTCAGTTGCCTGATGTGTAGGAATCACTCATTTCTGGTTTTCTCTTAGGGGGAATTGGTCCATTTGTAGTTGTATATTTGGTGGGTCTGTGGGAAGAGAGATAGTCGGGAGCCTGTTATTCTGCCATCTTGCTAATGTCACTTGTGAATACATTGTGGATATTATTTTTAACAAAATATTATCTGTTAGATCAATTAGGAATAAGAAAAATAAAATTTTAAAAAATTTCCCTTAACTTATTCCTTCTTTTATGCTCTTTTCTTTATGTAGATCTAAGTTTCTGACTTACATTATTTTCCTTCTCTCTAAAGAACTTCTTTTAACACTCCTTGCAAGGCAGGTCTACTGGCAACACATTCCCTCAATTTTTGTTTCTCTGAGAACATCTTTATTTTTACTTCACTTTTGAAGGACAAATTCACAGGGTGTAGAATTTTAGGTTGGTAGTTTTTTTTATCTTAACACTTTAAACATTTTACCCAACTCTCTTCTTCTTTGCATAGTTTCTGAAAATTCAAATGTAATTCTTATCTTTATTCCTTTTACAGGTGAAGTGATTTCCTTTTCTTTGGACTTCCTTCAGGATTTTTTTCTTTATCTTTGATTCTCTGTAGTTTGTCAGTTTTTGTTTGTTCTTTTTGTTTTTATTTCTATTTTTGTTTGCACTTATCCTGCATGATGTTCTCTGAGCCTCCTGGATCTGTAGTTTGGTGTCTGACATTAATTGGGAGAAATTTTCAGTCATTAATGTTTTAAATATTTCTTCTGTTCTTTATCTCTTCTTTCTCCCTCTGGTATTCCCATTATGAATATATTACATATTTTGTACTTGTGCCAGAGTCCTTGGATATTATGTTTTTTTCCCCCAGTTTTTGTTCTCTTTGCCTTTCAGTTTGGGTTGTTTTTATTGTGATACACTCAAGCTCAGTGATTTTTTTTTTCTTCAGCCATGTCCATTCTATTAATGAGGCAATCAAAAACATTATTCATTTCCATTATAGTGTTTTTGATCTATAGTATTCTTTTTGGTTCTTTCTTAGGATTTCCACCTCTCTGCTTATATTGCCTATCTCTTATTAAATACTGTCTACTTTATCCATTATAGCATATCAATCAGATATCTTTTAAATTCCCTGTCTTATAATTACAACATTCATGTCTGGTTCTAATGCTTGCTCTGTCTCTTCAAATTGTTTTTTGCCTTTAAGTATGCCTTGTAATTTTTTTTGAGAGTCAGACATGATGTACTAGGTCAAAGGAACTGCTATGAATAGGCCTTTAGTAATGTGTTGATGAGTTTTAGGGGGAGGGGAAACATCCTATAGTACTCTGATTAGGTCAAAATCTTCAATAAGCCTATGCCTCTGGACTGTGAACTTCACAAGTGTTTCTCAGTTTTTTCCTCCCCCTTTTAGATGGAACAGGATGAAGAAAGTGGATCAGAGTTGGGTATTACCCTTCTCTCATGTGGAAGGTTATAGCTGACTGGAGTTGGGAATTTTTCTTCCTCAAGATTAGTTAAGCTCTAGTAATGTCCAACAGGTTAGACTCTTATTAACTAGTTTCTCCTGAGGGCAGGTATTGTTCAAAGAACATAGTACTTTCATGTTTTTTAAGGTGGTTCCTTTTCTTCTTCCCCTACTGGAAGCAAAAGGAGATTTTTCTTCAATATCTACTGGTTGAGCTCCAGGAGGTAAAACTCACAAAAGTGTGAAGGGTTGCCTAAGACTGTGTCCCCCTGGAGTTTTTAACTCCCACACTTGTACACACTGAGCCTCCAGCAACTTATCAATTACAGTTCAGGTTTTCCTTCCCTGGTACTGGTTCCTGTAATGGATTCTCTTCATGAGTTTCTTTTCCAATAAGCAATGACTCCCTGTATTTGCGTGTTTGACTCCCCAGTCTTGTGGGCAGTGTCCTCATCTCTCATATGGATCCAAGAAGAGCTGTTGATCTTTCAATCTATTCAACTCCATACTTGTTGTTCAAAGGATTGGCAACTTCCAAGCTCCTTCATGTGGAACCAGAAACTGGAAGCCATCTCAAAACTGTGCAAAATTATTAATATGCTGTATAACTTACAATAAAAGTTATATTCTTCAATTTTGTTAGATATTCATCTTGCCATTTTGTTTCAATATCAGCAAAATTGTATGCATATTTAAGTTATGAATTAAAAATAAATATGAACATTTTTTAAAATTCCAAAATAAAATTGTTGATCACATTTTAGAAAAGAATTATACCAAAAAAGAAAAAGAAAATGTCATTCAAATTTTAATCATTTGCTGGCTAATACTGAGTGGCACTAAAAAAATTGAGTGTCAAAATTTACTTGCTTTGTCAAGAGAATTAAGGAAACTATTGAATGACTAAATATTTTATCATTTAGACATCACTATTATTCACTATTTTTATTTTAAAAAAGAGATGTAACATATAAATGCAAATATAAGACCTAAATAGTTATAGAGGGAAATACTGTTTAATTGCTCATGCTTTGGTGATTTTGCTTTTTATTTCTTCCTCCACTTTTTAAATACAGTAAAACATATAGACTCAAGCAAAATAGTTTCTTAAACTCATGAGTTGAATTGGAAAATATTTAATTTATATAATCTCACTGAATAAACTGTTGGAAATATACATTTTTACATGTCCCTAAGACTTTTATGATTTTGTTGTTATTCCAGCAGATTTATTAAGACAAACATTGAGAGAAAAGAGAGCAGAAAAGAATGTATGTGAATGTTTCTTTAAAATATCATATTTTATAATTATTGCCTGCCATGCATTTGTCCCACGATATCATATATATGATATGCTCATTAGTTTTTAGTCAGTAGATATTTTAACTGTCAGTCTACTTATCACAAGGTTGAATTAAGTCAGAATTCCATACTGGAACTTTATTAGTTTCCCCATGGCTTTTGAAGATCAAGAAAATTTTCAAATTTTACCTAAGGATTCAGTATTAACCTTTATGCCACATAAAACTGCAGGTCTGTGAATATCTGTGGCTGACAGTCAGAGGCTAATGATTGGTGAACTGATGCTTTGCAGGCACAATTTCCTAAGGGTCATGGCATTCTCAGACTAACATTAAAAAGGTAAAATTGCATTTTGTTATGCCCAAAGGAAAGAAAAGGGTCTTTGTACATTTTGCAGTTGACCTTGCTTCCATGGGGATTCACAAGTGTTCTGCTCTGCATTGAGAGAAAAAGAAAGATATAAGTACATTGATTTTCCACAGGCTTTTTAGTAATGCTGAACTATTTTCTGGTTTGTACCATTAAAGTGTATTTTTTATTAGTTTCTAATATACTAAAATAATCATTAATTGAAAATCAATTACTTAATAATATGTTCCATAACTATTATATCTGGATTTTATTCTGCAACACAAAAGGGATATGGGGAGTTATTCTATAGGTTAAAAGTTTACCAAAGTCAGTAAATATTTCCTTCTTAACCTGACATCATTTTGGCCTTATCTGAAATCCATTTTGGGGTCTCAGCAGGACTATAGAAATAGAAGTGTTTTTGTTTCCCTTTCTGATTTTTATAACTTTATTGTTATCATCACTCTCATTGAAGCTATTTTTGATGGAGAAGCTGCTATCATCTCTATATTTAATATTTTTATATTAAAATATAGAAAAAAATTATAGGGAACAACACTTGGAAGAGAAAAAAAAGTTTCTGTCTATTTCCTGGAATACCAGAAAAAAAGCCAAAGAAAATGTTTTAATTTTTTTCTTATAGGGCTAGAAATTTCCACATCAAAACTGTTTTCAATATTTGACACATAGTCTCTGACTTTACAGAAGGAGAAAAAAATAATTTGCTCACATGTTAATATATATTTACTATTTGGATATATCCATTCAAAATAGCCTTCATATATATGTCTAAAAATTAATTGTCAAGAATGTTGGATTAAATTTACAGCTAATGACAAAGTGCAAACTGCATCCTTCTTTGTCCCATCATTGAATGTGTCTGGTGTGTACACGTGAAGAGGGCATTGAAGACAAAAAGCCCTGACTCCAAACCTGGCTCACCTACTAGGCTGTGTGGCCTTTAACATATTTATTATGGTTTCAGAGGCTCAATATTCTGATCTCTAAGATGAAGATAATTTCCACATTTTAAAATTGCTTATTCAATGAAATAGCATATATAAAGCACTTAGAAAAGTAGTAAGCATTCAATTAGTGATAATTAATAATAACAATAATAAATGACTTCAGGAAAAGTTTAAATCTCAATCAAATAATATTTACTACAATGTTCCTAGAAATTGTATTAAAAACATATAAAATGTGCTGTTAAACAGAAAATAAATAAAAGGTGTTTGAGAGGGTAAATCTTGAAGACATAGTCATTCATTAAAAATGAAACTTTCTCCTTTATCTGGTTATTTTACCTCAAAATAGGTGATATAATAGCAAGTTCACAGCTATTGGTCCCAAGTTTCCTTGATAGTAATTCATTCCAATTTTCACTAAATTATATTATCTAGACAAATTTTAAAAAATGCTACTTGCAACAACCGTTTGGTTTTGTATACAGTTAAATGTTAGCCCATTTATTTTTTGTGCTTAATAGTAAGAAACACAATTAATTCCATTTTATTGTATTAGACTAACTTCTTTACATTCATTGCCTTTTAGTACTCTCAACAGTTTTAAGGAAAGTACTACTTCTTAAACAATTTTACATATGATAATCATAAAGCACAGAGAGGCTAAGGAACTTGCATAGGGCCACACAGCCAGAAAGTGACTTAGCTCAGATCTGAACCAAAGCATTTTGTCTCTGAAACTCTAGATCTTAACCCAATACACCATGCTAATTAAAGGTCACAAATGAAATTAAAATAAGTCTATTTTACAGTATTGTGTTTTAATTAATATTTTAACTTTATTTTAGGTTAAACAAAATAAAATGCTGCTAAAAACAGAAGTTATATACATATATATATATTTGGCTGTACGTGGGCCTCTCACTGTTGTGGCCTCTCCCGTTGCGGAGCACAGGCTCCAGATGCACAGGCTCAGCAGCCATGGCTCACGGGCCCAGCCGCTCCGTGGCATGTGGGATCCTCCCGGACCGGGGCACGAACCCGTGTCCCCTGCATCGGTAGGCGGACTCTCAACCACTGCGCCACCAGGGAAGCCCCAGAAGTTATATTTTAACTGTAATGCTTTTATATAACATGGACTATAGCTTCTCAAAGTTTATCTTAGGAGTGTATTTAAATATTTTCTTGAAAGAAGATTAATTTTAAATAGTAGAACTTATATCTAAATAATTGAATTATCAATATTCTCTAAAACATAATATTTCTATTATTACAATTTTGAAAATATATGGTGTGGTGCTATAACTTTATCTTTTTAATGTATTTTTTGCTTACTTGCCAATTTTTTATTTATGAAATTAGAGAGTGGCATAAACCCTTGAATGACAGTTGGCCAAGATAACATCTAATGCTTTGTGCAAATTGATTACATAAAACCTGCATTATCTTTAAATAATTTAATTGCTAATTTGTCAATATTTTCAATAATGTAATACCTCTATATTTACATTAAAATATATGATAGGAGTTGATACTTAAGTTTTGACTTCTTCAATTCTCACATTACCTATTTTTAAATTAATTTGGTTTTTGTTTACTTGGCACTTTCTTATAAAATTGGAGCAAGGCTTGTGCTGTAGGAAAGCACTTAGGCTAATTCCAGTGACCTTATATAATTATCTCATAAGTTCAGGCTTCTACTAAGTACCCTTTTCATAAACCATAAAGTATCACTATTTTTTCTCATTATAATGCTTAACAGTGCTCATTATAATTACCTATTTATTATTTATAATCAAAATAGTTACTGACCAGCCCTTATCTTGTTTGTAGTGTTGTCTAACACTAATCAAATAACCACAATCTATGCTCTTATGCTATTAAGTGTAAATGTCTTACCACTTATTTTCCTGTATAATAGATTTTCATAACTAGCTGCTCACTAATTTGTTCCAGAATGGATAAAGAAGATGTGGTATATATATATACAATGGAATGTTCCTCAGCCATTAAAAAGAATGAAATAATGCCATTTGCAGTAACGTGGATGGACTTAGAGATTGCCATATTGAGTGAAGTAAGTCAGATGTAGAAAGAGAAATATCATATGATACTCCTTATATAAAGAATCTTAAAAGAAATGATAACAATGAACTTATTTACAAAACAGAAACAGACTCATAGACCTAGAGAATGAACTTATGGTTACCAGGGGTGAAGGGTAGGGGGAAGGAATAGTTAGGGAGTTTGGGATTGATATGTACACACTGCTATATTTAAGACAGATAACCAGTAAGGACCTACTGTATAGCACAGGGAACTCTGCTCAATGTTATGTGGCACCCTGGATGGGAGGGGAGTTTGGGGTAGAATGAATACATGTATATGTATGGCTTAGTAACTTTGTTGTGCACCTGAAACTATCATATCATTGTTAATCAGCTGTACCCTAATATAAAACAAAAAGTTAAAAACAAAAAACTTATCAAGAACTTAATATGTATTAGGCACAGTAAAAGTCTCTGGGAATAAACAGAACAAAATTAAACACTAGTTTTTCTTAATGAGCATTCAGTCATATATACTAAGAGCTGTAAAGACTGAGCTAAAATCAAAATATAAGAAAGTTACAAATCAGCCTCTTCAGCTAATTAAAAAAGATTTCTGATTACCTGTATATGGGAAAGGTGGGAGGAAAAGTTTGAGTGTGAGCATATGTTCACTATGCTGATTGTGAAGAAGCTTTCTTGAGTGTATGCATATTATAAAATTTATTAAATTGTACCCTTAAAATGCTCATTATAAACCTACTAAAACTTGAACTACAGTTCAAGTTAATATAACTTGTTTGAACCATGCAGAATATATAGATTAAAATTAGAAATTACCACAGTTCAGGAAAGAGGGCACTGTTGTCTGAGATTGTCAGAGACAATTCTATGAGGATACTGGAAGTTGAAATTTCTCTTGAAGGATGGGTAAGGTGCAAAGAGATTAAGGGGCAAGAAGAGCAGTTCATTTAAATATATAGTATTGTGGTTTTCAAACTTTGGTGAACATGAAAACCACCTGCAAGCTTGTTAACAATTTGTATATTTGTGTTGTACCTCCAGACGATCCTATTTAGATCTGAGGTAGGGTCTCAGATTTGCACTGAAGACAAAACAAAGCAAAAATATCTTGACCCCTGATTATTCTGATAAAGTTACTCTTTGGATCTCAGGCTGTAAGCAGGGAGGGATTCTCCGACATCATGCTTGCATTGACTAAATATATAATGGTCAGATATGATTCACCATAACTTCTAAGTATCTGCATATGTAAAACTTCAAGGAAAATGTCATGATGGAAGTTTGATTTTGAATTTCTAAATCCATTTTGGCACTAATCAACATCCAATCCAACTCAACATTTTCAATTATAATGCTGGATGAGAGTGTCATGAGTAATTGTTTATTTTAGTTATGTATTATCAGTTGATGCTTTTATAAGTTTTCATTAAATTCTTGGCTTTGCATTTTTAAATGGTTATTTTTTTCCTAGAAAAGAAAAAAAAGCTTTTCACCTTTTTTGTTCTATGAACAAGATGCAAATGCTTTGAAAATATGTTTTCTAATCAGATTTTTATAGACATATTCTGCACTGCTCAACTTTGCTGGGCAGTTCAAAGTCAATTTGTATTATAATGCCTTTTAAAGGAAAATAAAGTAGCAATCACATCTGGCTTAAGAAGTAAATAAATGAATTTCATTTTTATTTTGGGTCGACTTTTTCTCAAAAATTACTGATTTATGTGACTGTCAGGTATGAATGCATATAACACAACTTTCTCAGATTGAATCCAATTGATTTTCTATAACAATGTCAAGCATTCAATACATCACCGGAGCAGTGAGACTGATAAATAATCCGTTCTAAAAGAAAGTGATTCTTTTCTCCTTAAACACATAGGTAAATATTGTTTGTTTTGCTCTTTCTATCTATAGAAGCTAATGTGTTCTGAGTCTTCAGTTTTAGAATGTTCTTAATTGCTAGCCATTTCCCATGAAAAATTGTTTTCTTATGACCTTACTTTCAGCATTATAATTGTTAGACCTGATTTAAGATCTTAGTTAAGAGTTGATGGTATAGAACTGACTGTCATTCTACTTCACAAAAGGTAGGAAATATACAATGCACCATGAAATTCTGGGAGTCCAATTTGATTGTACTTAGGAATACTGCAGAAGAGTAGCTTTGAAGGATACCATTTTTCCTGAAAAATAAAGCTAACAAGTTCCATATTTACACCCCTGAAGTATACCTCTTATGAGTTTTGCTATATTTAAGTATTATTTTTTGTAACAATCTTTCTTGGTCACTTACCATTACTTATATGAATGAAATAGGTAAAGCATAACAATTAATTTATACATTTCTGTTTTATAAGAGATTGGTATTAAATGTGTTACTTTCTGTATTAATTTCTTATTCATTACTTTCTGTATTAATTTCTTATTCATTTTCCATCCTTGTTAAATTTTGTATAATTTGCCAGTACAAAATTTAAGCTGTATAAGCATCATTTGTATGATTTTAAAGCAATTTTTAAAATATTTGTGAAAAGATAGCATCATATTAATGTTTTAAGAACATTAGAAATATCATTAGATATTAAATGCAAAAGTGCAACTAGTAGAAGTGAGGCATATTTGGATAAGTGAAAGTGAAACACAGAAAGAAAGGGAATTAATTCACATCCATATCCCATGAATTAATATGATGTGATGAATATAATATATACTACTGTCATAAAGTTTTAAATAATGTTACCAATAATAATTACTAATACTCTGAGTGGTTATCATGAACCATGAACTTTCTTAATGCTTTAAAATATTATCTTGTTTATCATACAAGAATCCTATCAAGAGATGTGGCTATTATACTCATTTTACAGATAAGTAAATTAAGATATAAATACGTTAGGTCACTTGCCCAAAATAATAATGTGGAAATAAGATTTAACCTTGGAGTCTGACTCTCAGGGCAACAATTTTGACCACTAAAACTGTCTTTTGCTTCTCATCCACACAATTAGATAGATATCCATGTATAGCAAATTGGCCATGTCTATTCTTTTACCTAGCTGATATATCTAAGACATCATTTTGCTTTCCTTTCCCTCAGATAATTCTATTTTAGACTCTTACATGGCAAAGCTACCTGTACATTTTATTAGATTTCTTGTCTTTTAAGTCTTTGTTATCACCCATTTATTCTGCATATCATAGCCTTATAGATATATTGATAGACATATTGATGCCTATCTCAGCCTCATTTCTCTCCAACTTTTCAAGGCTATTTTTTGAGAATAAGACACTGCATACATGGAGTTTAAAAGGCAATTTATTTCATCAGGTGGTCTATTATTTTCTGATTTTGCCTTGCATCCACACTCTTCCTTCCACTTTAAATATTTTATGCCCTTCACTTAAATCTGTCTCAACTCTGTATTATTTGCCAATGACTACATGAGGATGTTAAAATATATAAAACTGATCATACATTATCCACTTATCTAGGCTTAGCTTTTCTATACAAACTTTTACGCTAAATTCCAATTAACAGTTACTGCGTTAACTCATTTGGCACCCATTTTACAATGGCTATATGTATTTTAAATTTTTGTCTCTTGATAAAATTCAAACTGATTAAGGGTTGATATCTTTTATTCCACTTTCAAAAAGCAATTTACATGTGAAGGCCTAAAGAAATTTTTTTATACTTGGTGAATATTTGCTATCAATTTGTTTTCTTAGAAAGTATTGTGTAAGAAATAGTAAAGAAATAATAAGAATAATATAATTAAATTTTCAAATAATTAAGCTAAGCTGCTGTTTTTCTCAGAGGATAACAAAAGTTACTGCAAATCTAGTACAATACTTATACATAGTTTATTTCAATAGTTAGAGAGAAAGCAGTGATTCTGACTTGTGGGGGGAATAATACTTGAACTTATTTTTGTAAGTGTGCTTATACTTATTTTTCTGAATTACACTATCACTCCTTCAAGCCAAAAAAAAAAAAGAATTTAATTTCATTCCACTACTTGAAGAAATGAGTGTGATTTTTTTTTATGTGATAAAGTTCACTTGATAAAAGTCCTCCTTTCCTATATTGACTTCTTACACATGCCACTTAAATGTAATAAAAGCAGAGAGCATTTTAAAAAAGGACAAAAAATGGGGCATTTTGGAAATTAATACATTTACAATATTTTAATAAGAAAACTATGACTAATAATTTCTGGCTACAATTTGTATGTGATATAATTAACAAGAAGTTTTTTGGGTTTTTTTTTCATATGTAGAGGATGTTTTATATGATATTTATGGAATGGTGAATTAATGTCCCAGGATTCCTTCTATGAGTGTGTTTCAGATGGTTGTTTTTTTGCCTAAAAAATAATCTTAAGAAACCTGAATTATTTTTTAGTTATTTTTTCTAATTTATTTACATATGATCAAAAAGTCTGTATGATAATGTGATTTTAACATATTTTGAAGACTTTTCTAAGATTGAATAGAAACATGAATTCCTGAAAAATATGTTGTAATATTTTTGTTGTTCTTTATTCTATAATTATTGAGAGATATGTGCCTAAAGCTTTCACAATATCATTAGGCATAGTTTTCCCATCTTTTCAACTTTCTGGGATTCTTGTGTCTTGGTAGAGTATCTTCTAAAATGCCACATAATTTTGATTATGTTCTATAATCCAATGATTATTAAATAGAAAATTTAGTTTATTAGTCTCTTGGCATTAAGCTCTGTATTTCTAAATGTTGATGACACACTAAATTTTTATCTTGGTTCATGTCTTTCTTCTGTATTTTAGGCTCATATATCCAATTGCCTTTATAATGTTGCAAATTAGAAGTCACATATGTATCTCAGAATAAACATGTTAAAAATATACTTTTGATCTTCTCTACCTAAATCTCAATCAGTTTTAAGTACTATAAATGACAGAATGTAAAAAATAATAATAATAATATTTCATTGTCTTATTGAGGTGATTGGGGAGCTGGCAATTAAAAACTCACCTATCTCAAACTTGAAAGCTGGCAACTTATGTTATAACATGGCAGCTCTTGATATAAAGTGGGAAAATATTTGATTAAACTTTTACCAGCTGTACCTTGGTAGAAAGAGTACAACCACTACCTAAAGCTGTAGCACAAGGAAAAATTACAGAAAATATTCAGACTATTACAGTTTATTGGCAGCTTTTTTCCAAGTCCTCCAAGGCATAAATGGGTTCATGCTAGCACTAGCTGGTCTGAAAACAGGAAGGAAGGAAAGATACCTTTAATAAGGATTGTACTTACTGCCTGTGTTCACCAATATAAATCACCTGAGAGTCCAGTTAACTTGGAACTTCCAGAGTTGACAAAATCAACTCCTCCTTAATCCCCAAAAGAAGCAGCATCAATTTTAAATGGCAGCATCAAAAAGGTAGCTTTAGGGCTTCCCTGGTGGTGCAGTGGTTGAGAGTCCGCCTGCTGATGCAGAAGACGTGGGTTCATGCCCCAGTCCAGGAAGATCCCACATGCCATGGAGCGGCTGGTCCCGTGAGCCATGGCCACTGAACCTGTGCGTCCGGAGCCTGTGCTCCACAACGGGAGAGGCCACAACAATGAGAGGCCTGCGTATCACAAAAGAAAAAAAAAAAGGTAGCTTTAGCAGGAGGTAAATTGTAGGCCTAAATTATTTTGACAAAACTTCTTTACTTTGATAGACATGTGTAATCCATGTACCTAAAATGAACAGGTTCACCATAATATACTTCTACCCATTAAGTTAAAAGAGAAGACATGGCCGAAGGCACAGAAGTATGAAAGTAAAAGAAAATTGTGTTCAAGTTTAAAGTTTACACCTAGATAAGAATGTTGTTGAAATTACTTACCCATAGAAATGAGAAGAAGCAAACAGATTATTAAACTTCTTAGTATTTAATCTTTCTTTAAAAAGTTTTTTGGTAAAGAAATTTTCATTTAAGGTCTACATTAGTCTGTTACTATTAAATCATAAGGCAATCTTTAGCCACTTCTCACTCATGTGCACTTTAATTTTGCAAGTAGGAAGCTGGTTAAATTGCTATGGTACTAAGACACCATTAATATTACATATGATGAAATAACATAATTGTAGGTTCTTGTTAAATGAGTATAATATATGAAAGAAAAGAACTTTTTAATATTTATAAATAGCAAATGAAAACTCTCTTCAGTTTTTAACTTCATGAAATCATATCAAAGAATAAAATACAGAGGAATAAACTATCTAAGGAGACAAAAGACCAAAAACTTTTGGGCCAGAAGAGACTAAAAGACCAGTACTACCAAAAACTATGAGATGCTGATGAAAGAAACTGAAGATGACACAAACAGGTGGAAAGATATACCATGTTCTTGGATTGGAAGAATCAATATTGTTAAAATGACCATACTACCCAAGGCAATCTACATATTCAATGGAATCCTTATCATATTGCCAATGGAATTTTTCCACAGAACTAGAACAAATAATTTCAAAATTTGTATGGAAACACAAAAGGCACCAGATAGAAAAAAAAAATCTTAAGAAAGAAGAACAGAGCTGGAGGAATCACTCTCCCTGACTTCAGACTATACTATAAAGCTACATTAATCAAAACAGTATGGTATTGGCAGAAAAACAGACATATAGATCAATGGAACAGGAGAGAAAGTCCAGAGATGGACCCATACACTTATGGTCAACTAATCTATGACAAAGGAGGCAAGAATATATAGTGGAAAAAAGGTAGTCGCTTCCATAAGTTGTGCTTGGAAAACTGGAGATCTACATGTAAAAGAATGAAATTAGAACACACCATAACACTATACACAAAAATAAACTCAAAATGGATAGAAACCTAAATGTAAGGCCAGATACTATAGAACTCTTAAGAGGAAAACATAGGCAGAACACTCTCTGACATAAATCACAGCAAGATCTTTTTTGATCCACCTCCTAGAGTATTGAAAATAAAAGCAAAAATAAATGAATGGAACCTAATTATACATAAAAGCTTTTGCACAGTAAAAGAAACCATAAACAAGATGAAAAGACAACCTATGGAATGGGAGAAAATATTTGCAGATGTTGTGAACAACAAGAGAATTTTTTCCAAAATATACAAACCACACACAGCTCAATATCAAACAAACAACCCAAACAAAAAAATGGGAAGATCTAAATAAACACTTCTCCAAAGAAGACATACAGATGGCCAGCAGAAACATGAAAAGGTGCTCAATGTTGCTAATTATTAAATAAACACAAGTCAAAACTACAGTGAGGTATCACCTCACATCAGTAAGAATGGCCATCATCAAAAAAGACTAAAAATAATAAATGTTGGAGAGTTTGGAGAAAAGGGAACCCTCCTACACAACCCTCCTACACAGAATATTAATTAGTGCAGCCACTATGGAGAATAGTATGGAGGTTTCTTAAAACATGAAAATAGAGTTAACATCTGATCTAACAATTCCACTCTTGGACATATAACCAGAAAAGGCAAAAACTCCAATTTGAAAAAATACATGCACCCCAATGTTCATAGCAGCCTATTTACAAGAGTCAAGACATGGAAGCAACCCAAATATTCATTGACGAATGGATAAAAAGATATTGTATATATATAGACACATGTGTATCTATATATGTATATACACAATGGAATATTAGTCATAAAAAGAATGAAATAACGTCATTTGTAGTAACATGGATAGACCTAGAGATTATCATACTAAACAAAGTAAGTCAAAGAAAGACATATATCATATGATATCCCTTATATGTGGAATCTAAAAGGATGACACAAACAAACTGATTTACAAAACAGAATTAAACTCAGAAAAATAGAAAACAAACATGGTTACCAAGGGGAAAGTTGGGGAAGGATAAGTTAGGACTTTGGGATTAACAGACACACACTATTATACTTAGAATAGATAAACAACAAAAACCTACTGTAAGGCACAGGGAACTATATTCAATATCTTGTAATAACCTATAATGGAAAAGAATCTGTTAAAGAATATATATGTATATATAACTGAATCACTTTGCTGTACACTTGAAACTAATACAATGTTGTAAGTCAGCTATACTTCAATTAAAAAAAAGTAAAAATAAGTTGCTAAGACCTATGTCAAAGAGCATACTACATATATTTTTTTCTAGGAGTTTTATGGTTTCTGATCTTACATTTAAGTCTTTAATCAATTTTGAGTTTATTTTTGTATATGGTGTAAGAAAGTGATCCAGTTTCACTCTTTTGCATGTGGCTGTCCAGTTTTCCCAAAACCATTTATTGAATAGACTGTCCTTTACCCACTGTATATTATTGGCTCCTTAGTAGCAAATTGGTCATATACAAACATGGGTTTATTTCTGGAATCTGTATTCAGTTCCATTGATATATATGTATCTGTTTTTGCACCAGGACCATACAGTTTTGATTACTATACCTTTTTATTATAGTTTGAAATCAAAAAGAGTAATACCTCCAACTTTGTTTTTCTTTTCTCTTTTTTTTTACCAAGCTGTAGTATTTATTTATTGTAGTATTGCAGTACATATTATAGCATTGCAGTATTTATTTGTTGTATTAGTAATGTATTTCATATCTAGTTAGCAAGTGTAAAACTGTGTGACAGTTTGTCTTCTGTCTTTTTTTTCATAATAAATCTTTTTCATTTGTTCATAGTTTTTATTTTTTTATTTTTATTGGTGTATGGTTGATTTACAATGTTGTGTTACTTTCTGCTGTCCAACACAGTTATACATATATCCACTCTTTTTTAGATTTTTTACCAATACAGGTCATTACAGAGTATTGAGTAGAGTTCCCTGTGCTATACAGTATGTCCTTATTAGTTATCTAGTTTATATATAGTATTATGTATATGTCAACCCTAATTTCCCAATTTATCCCTCCCCTGCTTTCACCCCTGGTAACCATTAGATTATTTTCTACATCTGTAACTCTATTTCTGTTTTGTAAATAAGTTTATTTGTACCATATCTTTAACTCTATTTCTGTTTTGTAAATAAGTTCATTTGTACCATTTTTATAGATTCCACATATAAGTGACATCATATGATATTTGTCCTTCTCTGTCTGACTTACTTCACTCAGTATAACAATCTCTAGGTCCATCCATGTTGCTAAAAAATAAATAAATAAAATTATTTTTTAAGGAACCTCCATACTGTTCTCCATAGGCTGTATCAATTTACATTCCCAGTAACAGTGTAGAAGGGTTACCTTTTCTCTACATGCTCTTCAGCATTTATTTTTTGTAGATAATTTGTAGATAATTTGATGTTGGCCAATCTGACCAGTGTGAGGTGATACCTCATTTTGTTTTGATTTGCATTTCTCTAGTAATTAGTTATGTTCAGCTTCTTTTCATGTGCTTGTTGTCCCTCTGTATGCCTTCTTTGGAGAAATGTCTATTTAGATTTTCTGTCCATTTTTTGATTAGATTGTTTGTTATTGAGCTGCATTAATTGTTGTATATTTTGAAGATTAATTCCTTGTGAGTTGCTTCATTTGCAAATATTTTCTCCCATTCTTTGGGTTATCTTTTCATTTTGTTTAAGGATTCTCTTGCTGTGCAAAAGTTTTAAGTTTAATTGGGTCCCATGTGTTTTGTAAAGCTTTTGTTTCTCTGTGGAATCCGAATGAGAGCCTTGCAGGGTAGAGTGTTCTTGGATATAATATTTTTCCCTTTCATCACTTTAAATATATTGTGCCACTCCTTTCTGGCCTGCAGAGTTTCTGCTGAAAAATCAGCTGATAACCTTACAGAGATTCCCTTGTATGTTGTTTGTTTCTTTTCCCTTGTTGTTTTGAATATTTTTTCTATGCCTTTATTTTTTGTCAGTTTGATTAATATGTGTCTCAGTGTGTTCCTCCTTGGGTTCATCTTGCATGGGATTATCTGGGCTCCCTGGACTTGAGTGAAGGTTTTCTTTCTCGTCTTAGGGAAGTTTTTGGTTATAATATCTTCAAATATTTTCTCAGGCCCTTCTTCTTTCTCTTCTTCGGGGACCCCTATAGTGTGAATGTAGGTGCGTTTAGTGTTGTCCCAGAAATCTCTGAGACTATCCTCATTTCTTTTCATTCTTTTTTCTGTATTCTGTTCTGTGGCAGTGATTTCCACCACCCTGTCTTCCAGCTCACTTATTTGTTCCTCTGCCTCAGTTATTCTGCTATTGATTCCTTCTAGTGTATTTTTCATTTCAGTTAATATATCATTCGTATCAGTTTGTTTTTTAAATCTTCTAGCTCCTTGTTAAACATTTCTTGTATCTTCTTGATATGGGCCTCCATCTTTTTTCTGAGATTTTGATCATCTTTACTATCATTACACTGAATTCTTTTTCAGGTAGGTTGACTGTCTCTGCTTCATTTAGTTGTTCTTTGGGGTTTTTAGCTTGTTCATTCATTTGCAACATATTTCTCTATCATATCATTTTGTCTAACTTTCTGTATTTGTGGTCTTCTTTCCAAGGGTTGCAGGATTGTAGTTTCTCTTGCTTCTGGTGTCTGCCCCCTGGTGGATGAGGTTGGTCTAGGGCCCTGTGCAGGCTTCCTGGTCAGAGTAACTTGTGACTGCCCTCTGGTGTGTGGAGCCAGGTCTTGTCCCTCTGATGTGCAGGGCAATGTAAAGGAGTGTGTTTTGAGGTAGTTTTGAGCTCAGTAAGACTGTAGGTAGCCTGTCTGCTTATGGCTGGGGCTGGGTTCTTTTCTTGCTGGTTGATTGGCCTGAGGTGTTCTAGCTCTGGAGCCAAAAGGTTGTTGTTTGGGGTTGGGTCTTGGTGCCGAAATAGAGACCTCCAGGAGAACTCATGACTATCAATATTCTCTGAAGCTTCTGCCACCCGTGTCCTTGCCCTTACAGTGAGCTACATCTAACCCCCACCTCCTAAGGAGACCCTCCCAGACCCCTAGTTAGGTCTAGCCCTGGTTCCTATGGAGGTAGTGCTTTGTGCTGGGTACCAAATCATGTGAGGCCTTGTGTGCACCTTCCAAGAGTGGGGTCTCTGTTTCTCTCAGCCCTGTGAAGCTCCTGAACTCAGGTCCCAATGGCCTTCAAAGCTAAATGCTCTGGTGGTTCTTCTTCCTGATACCTGACCCACAGAATATCTTGGATGGCTATTTTTACCTGGGAACATCCCTGTGTAGTCTCTGTATGTTTAATATTTTTTGGTGTGAGGGCTATTTTTAGTATGGATGTCTGCCACCTCTTTTCTCAGCGTATGCTGGACGTTGTCCTATTGATTGGAGCTGTGACTGATGTGGTGAACTGAGCCTGCACTGGATATTGAGTGGGGTCTCCCCTTTGCTCTCTGGTTGTTACTGCCCTGTCAGGGGCAGGGCTGTCTCCCTATTTGTTGGAGTAGAGGCTCTCAGATATGTTTCTGAGCTGTGATTCTTCATGTGAGGTAGGTGGGACTGGAGTATTTGTACTGGGAGAGAAGCCACTGAGTTTTCCTACTCTGGAGCTGTTCACTTGTGAGTGTACTCTGTTGTGTCACTTTTCACCCATTGTGCTGGCTCACAAATTACACTGTTGCTGAAACTGCTTTCAGCCCCACCTTAACGATGGGTATGCCAGTGCTTGGCCCTGGTGTCTCTCAGGCATTGTTTTCATCAGACCACCAGTGCAGATCCACTGAATTCATGTCCCAGGACTGTAATAATCTTGTACCTGGACCTGCTGTGGGAGCAATGGAGGTAGCTCTGATTCTGACTGGGTCCAATCCCCACATGTGGGTGCCCACAAAGTCCACAGCTGCTAAACCTAAACCTGTCTCAGCTGCAAGAGCACTCGTCCATTTGAACATTCTGCAGATCCTGAGTTTATGAAGACAGTAAGAGGGTTGTGAGTCTGTGGTTCCTGTAGGAGAGATTTCAGCTTTTCTTCCTTAGTTGCATAGCCCGTAGAGCTCAGCAGTTTTTTCAGTCCCTCCTCTGCATGTGTTCCTCCCACCAGTGTCTGTTCCTGAGGCAGCCCCAGAGCACAGGCACCCACCCAGGCAGGCGGGGGCAGAGGCATTGAGGGGTATGGCACATGAGCCCACCAGGACTAGCAGTTCAGAGGAGGCTTTGGCAGGGAAGGCAAGCCAGCCTGCCAGGACCACAGGACCAGAGGACACTGGGGAGAGGGGTGGGTGAGGCTTCTCAGGCGGGCACCCCTCCTAGTGCTCACAGAGGCAGGGTCAGTGCATGGGGAAGAGGGCTGCAATGGCGACCCTGCCCCTTGTGCACCTTTCAACAATGACAACCTGCTTCTATGGCGGCTCGGGCTTCTTCCACAAACTTTCCCGGTTGTGGATCTTCTTACTCCTCTCCTTTCAAGCTGTCTGTTCATAACCAGCAGCTGTCCCCTCCCTGGGTCCACTCTCCAAACCCCACATCCCAGCACACAGCCCCCTTCCACACCAGCAGACACACAACTCAGGCTGGAGCATGCAGGGCTGCAGCAGGAACCATCCATGTAAGTCTTACTTTGTCTTGCCTGTCAGACGGGATGCTGCGCTGTCTTTTGAGTCCCCGAAGCTCCCTCTCTGTCCCAGGTGATCTTCCCACTGGTGACAGGGCTTCACTGAGTGTGGGAACCTCTCCTTTCCTTCAGCTCCCCCCACACAGGGGTGCATGTCCCATCGTGTATCCTCTTTTCTTTTTTTCTTTCTTTCATCCTACCTGGTAGTGTGTGGATTTTTTCTTGTCCTTTTAGGTGCCCAAGTTTCTCTGCTCATGTTCAGCAAGTGCTCTGTGAGTATTTTTCTATTTGTATAATAGATATATTCTTGATGTACTTGTGGGGAGAGTTGGATTCCATGTCCTCCTATTCTACTGTCTTGACTCCACCTTTTTTTCTTTCTTAAGGTTGTTTTGGCTATTCAGAGTCCTTTGTGATTTGATACGAATTTTAGGATTATTTGTTCCAGTTCTATGAAAAATGTCATTGGTATTTTGATAGGAATTACAATTGAATCTGTAGATTGCCTCTTGTAGTACGGGTAGTTTAACCATATTAATTCTTGCAATTGATGAGCATCTTAACATTAATTTGTATTGTCTTTAATTTCTTTAATCAGTGTTTTATATTTTTCAGAGTATAGGTCTGTCATTTCCTTGCTTAAAATTATTCCTAAGTATTTTATTCTTTCTGATGCAATTGTAAATGGGATTGCTTTTTTTAATTTCTCTTTCTGAATGTTTCTTTCACTGTTGATTATTATATTAGCTGATGGTTTGTCATATATCACCTTTACTATGTTAAGGTATATTCCTCTATACTCACATTGTTAAGAGTTTTTATCATAAATGGATGTTTAATTGTATCAGCAGTTTTAAAGTCTATTTTGTCTGATATAAATATTGCTACACCTGCTTTCTTTTCATTTCTATTTTCTTGGAATATCTTTTTGCATCCCTCTATGTGTATATTTTATGGGTTTTTTTTTTTTTTTCGGTATGCGGGCCTCTCACTGTTGTGGCCTCTCCCATTGTGGAGCACAGGCTCCAGACGCACAGGCTCAGCAGCCATGGTTCACAGGCCTAGCTGCTCCGCGGCATGTGGGATCTTCCCAGACCGGGGCATGAACCCGTATGCCCTGCATCGGCAGGCGGACTCTCAACAACTGGACCACCAGGGAAGCCCTGTATCTTTATATCTGAAGTGAATCTTTTGTAGGCAATATAAATAGGGGGTTTCTTATTTTAATTCTTTATGGCTTTTGATTGGAGCATTCAGTCCATTTATATTTAGAGTAATTATTGACAGGTATGTATTTATAGCCATTTTGTCAATTGTTTTCTGGTTAATTTTGTTGTTCTTCTCTTTTTATTTCTTCCTATCTTCCCTTGTGATTTTATAGAGCTTTCTTTAATTTTATGTTTATCTTCCTTTCTCTTTATTTCTTTTTGTATTTGTTGTAGGTTTTTGGTTTGTGACATTGATATATAATAACCTACATATGTAACAGTCTATTTTAGGTTGATAGTTACTTAAGATTGAGCATATTCTAATAGTACTACATATTTACTCCATTCCCCCCATGTTTTATGTTTTTGATCATATTATACATCTTTTTATTTTGTGTATTGTTAAACTTATTATTTTAGATGTATGTGGTTTTACTACTTCATACTACTTTAACTTTTATGCTAGCTTTTTAGGTGGTTGATCCACTACCTTTATTATATGTTTGTCTTTTCCAGTGATATATTTTTCATAATTTTCTTGTTTCTAGTTATGGTATCTTTTTCATTTAAATAAGTCCTTTTCACATTTCTAGTAAGACTAGGTTAGTGGTAATGGCTCCTTTAGTTTTAGCTTGTCTGGAGAACTCTATATATCCTTCAATTCTGAATAATCACTTTTTCAGGTAGAGTTTTCTTGGTTGTAGTTTTTTTTTTCTTTCAACCCTTTAAATATATCATTCTAGTCCTTCTGGCCAGTAAAGTTTCAGCTGAGAAATGAATTGAAAGTCTCATGGGGGTTCCCTTGTTCATAAGTAGTTGTTTTTCTCTTCTGCTTTCAAGAGTCTCTATTTGTCTTCTAACTTTTGATGTCTTAATGATAATATGTATTGGTGTGGGTCTCCTTGGGTTCTTCTTGTTTGGAACTCTGTGATTTCTGGACTTGGATGTTTGTTTCTTTTGCCAAGTTAGGAAAGTTTTCAGCCATTGTTTCTTTTAATAGGTCTTCTGTCCCTTTTTCTCTCTTCTTCTTCTGCGACCACTATAATATAAATATTAGTATGCTTGATGTTGCCTTACAGGTCCCTTAATCTATCCTCATTTGTTTAAATACTTTTTTCTTTTTAATGTTCCAACTGGGTGATTTTTCAGCAACCTGTCTTCCAGATTACTGATCCCTTATTCTGCATGTTGTAATCTGCTATTGTTTCCCTTTATTGTATTTTTCATTTCATGTATTGTATTCTTTAGTTCTGATTGGTTCCTGTTTTATATTTTCTATCTCTTTGTTGAAGTTCTCACTGAGTTCATCCATTTTTCTCCTGAGTTTGGTGACATTTTTATGACTATTTCTTTGAACTATGTATTGGTGAAGTATTTATTTCTATTTTATTTAGTTCTTTTTCTGGGCTTTAGTCTTGTTTTTTCATTTGGAAGGTATTCTTTTTCTCCTCATTTGCCTAGGACCAGTTAAGACTATTCTGGGTGTATGTGGCTGGGTCCCCCAGAGCAAAAGCCACTTTGAAGGGGTGCTGGTGCCACCTGGTGTAGTCCACTGGGTGGGGTGAGCTGGGAGCCAGTTTGGAGGGCCCAGCCAGAGCATCAGTGTAGGGTGGGGCAGGGCACACAGTTGTAGCTTGGGTAATTGAGAGTGATAGATATGACACTCTCCAGCACCAGGCCAGCTAGGTGGAAGGAAAGTTAAAAAGAAAAGAAAAAGATAATGACACTGGCCAATCTTTCATCTCTGGAGAAAGCTCCACCAGATCCCTACCCCTCTGGCACCACCCTAATATTAGCCCATTAATCTCCTTCTCATATGACCCAGGTACGTTTCAAGCTGCTGCATCTGTGCTGGAACAATGTTATGTAAAAGTGAGTTTGTGTATGAGGCTTTCAAGAGCAGAGTCTTGGTTTCCTAGACATAAGCCCTGTTGGTTTTCAAAGCCAGATAATGTGGGGTTCATTTTCTTGATAGTGGTCCCCTGGGCTGGGAAGCCTGATTGTTAACTCAGACCCCTTCCTCCTTAGGGGGGACCTCCATGGTTGTGGTATCCCTCCTGTGGGTCGCCATATTAGAGGTATGGTTTCTGAGTACATCTCTACTATCTGTTATTGTGGCCTTTTCTTTATATCCTTAGTTATAGACAATCTGTTCTGTTTGTCTTCAAGTCATTCTCAGAGATAGTTGTTCTAAATGTAGTTGTAGTTTTGGTGTGTCTGTAAGTGGAGGTAAGCTCAGAATCTTCCTATTCTGCCATCTTGATACTGACTCCCATAAACATTTTTGAATAGATTAAAGTTGTCTTTTCTGTCCTCTCAGTTTCTCCTGGTCCGATGTCTGCTTTGTCTTCACACTATACAGCAGATCATTTTCCTGTATATAAATTTATGCATTGAGTATTCTTCAGGAAACTCAAGCTCTCCCTGTTGTATATAGACAGATAGTTTCACACATTTTTGAGATATTACACTCTCATTGAATGTTGGCTCCTTAATTTACTATTTGATATTTTAACAGTTTTATTGAGATATAACTAATATATCATACAGCTCACCCATTTAATGTACAATTCAACTTTTTTTAGTATGGTTAAAAGTTCAGCAACCTTAGCAATAATCAAATTTAGAATAATTTCCTCATCCCTCAAAAAACTCCATGCCCATTAGCAGTTAATATCTATTCCCTACCCCCCACTAACTTTAACTCTAGGCAACTACTAATCAACTTTTGTGTACTGTTTGATTTTGAGGAAGTCATTTTTTAAATTTAATTTTTAAATTTTTAAGTTTTTTTAATTGAAGTATAGTTTATTCATAGTGTATTAGTTTCAGGTGTACAGTAATCTGATTTAGTTTTGTGTGTGTGTGTGTTTGTGTGTGTATATGTGTGTGTGTATATATATATATATTTTCAGATTCTTCTCTATTACAGCTTATTACAAGATATTGAATATAGTTCCTTGTGCTATACCATAGGCCCTTGTTGTTTATTCTATATATAGTAGTGTGTATCTGTTAATCCCAAACTCCTAATTTATCCCTACTATTATTGTGTTACTGTTGATGTCTCCTTTTGTGTCTGCTAATATTTGCCTTATACATTTGGGTGCTCCTATGTAGGCTGCCTATATATTTACAATTGTTATATCTTCTTCTTGGATTGATCCTTTGATCACTAGGAAGTGTCTTTCTTTGTCTCTTGTAACAGTCTTTATTTTAGAGTCAATTTTGTCTTATATAAGTATTGCTACATCAGCTTTCTTTTGATCTCCATTTGCATGGAATACCTTTTTCCATCCCCTCACTTTCAGTCTGTATTTGTCTCTAGATCTGAAGTGGGTCTCTTGTAAACAGCATATATATGGGTCTTGTTTTTCTATCCATTCAGCCACTCTATATCTTTTGGTTGGGTCATTTAATCCATTTACATTTAAAGTAATTATTGAAGGCTTCCCTGGTGGTGCAGTGGTTAAGAATCTGCCTGCCAATGCAGGGGACATGGGTTCGAGCCCTGGTCCGGGAAGATCCCACATGCTGTGGAGCAATTAAGCCCATGCACCACAACTACTGAGCCTGCACTCTAGAGCCTGCAAGTCACAACTACTGAGCCCATGTGCCACAGCTACTGAAGCCCGCCTGCCTAGAGCCTCTGCTCGGCAACAAGAGAAGCCACTGCAATGAGAACCCCGTGCACCGTGATGAAGAGTAGCCCCCACTCACCGCAACTAGAGAAAGCCCGCGGGCAGCAATGAAGACCCAACACAGCCAAAAATAAATTAAATAAATAAATAAATAAATTTAAAGTAGTTATTGATATGTATATTCTTATTGCTATTTTGTTCATTGCTTTGGATTTGTCTTTGTAGGGTTTTATTTCCCTTCCTTTTGTTTTCTTCTCTTGTGATTTGATGACTATCTTTAGTGTTATGTTTGGATTCCTTTTACTTCTTTGTGAGTATATCTATTATAGATTTTTGGTTTGCAATGACCATAAAATTTTTGTATAGCAGTCTATATATATACATGATTGTTTTAAGTCAATGATCTCTTAATTTCAAATGCATTTAAAAACATTGCATTTGTACTCTCCTGCCCTCATGGCTACTGTTTTTGATATATTTTACATCTAATTGTCTTATGTATCCCTTAACTGCTTATTGTGGGATACAGACAATTTTACTACTTTTGTCTTTTAACCTTCCTACTAGATTTGCATGTGGATGATTTCCTACCTTTACTGAATATTTACTTTTACTGGTGTGCTTTTTCATTTTGTAATTTTCTTGTTTCCAGTAGTGGTCTTTTCTTTTTCACCAACAGAAGTTCCTTTAATATTTGTTGTAAATCTGGTTTGGTGATGTTGAATTCTTTTTGCTTTTGCTTGTCTGTAAAGCCTTTGATTTCTCCATCAAATCAATGAATGAGAGCCTTGCTGGGTAGAATTTTCTTGGTTGTAGATTTTTCCCTTTTATCACTTTAAATATGTTGTGCTATTTCCTTCTGGCCTGCAGAGTTTATCCTGAAAAATCAGCTGATAGCCTTATCAGAGTTCCTGTGTATGTTATTTGTTGCTTTTCTCTTGCTGCTTTTAATTTTCTCTGTTTATCATTTTGTCATTTTGATTACAATGTGTCTTGGTGTGTTCCTCTTTGAGTTAATCCTATATGGGACTCTGCATTTCCTTGACTTGAGTGATGGTATCCTTTCCCTGATTAAGGAGGTTTTCAGTTATTATGTCTTCAAATATTTTCTCAGGCACTTTCTATCTCTCTTCTCCTGGGACCTCTATAATGAGAATATTCATGCACTTGATATTGTCCCATAGGTCTCTTAAACTGTCCTCATTTTTTAAAATTCTTTTTTCTGTTCAGTGGCTGTGATTTCCACTACTCTATCTTCCAGCTCACTGATTTATTCTTCTGAATCATTTAGTCTACTATTGATTCCTTTTAGTGTGTTTTTCATTTTAGTTATTGTATTTTCATCTGTTTGGTTTTTGTTTATATTTTCTAACTCTTTGTTAAAAACTTCTGACTCTGTGCATTTATTCTTCTCCCGAGTTCTTTGATTATTTTTATTATCATTACTCTGAACTCTTTCTCAGGTAGATTGCCTATCTCCACTTCACTTAATTCTTCTTCTGGGGTTTTATCTTTTTCCATCATCTGAAATGTATTCTTCTACCACTTCATTTTGTCTAAGTTGCTATTTGTATTTTTATGTATGTGGTAGGTTAGTTATATTTCTCAACCTTGGAGAAATGTCCTTCTGTAGGAGACAACCTATGTATCCCAGCAGTATACTCTCATCTTGTCACCCAAACTATATACTCTAGGGGTTCCCCCTTAGAAGGCTGCATGGGTCCTTCTGTTGTGGTGGGCTGACTGTGTGTGCAGTCTGGTAGGCTTGATTGGCCTCTAGCCTGGTTGGTTGCTAGACCATGCCTTGTATGAATGCTGCTGGCTGCTGTAGGACCTGGTCATGTGGTGGCTGGTTTCAGAAGCCTAATTTGTGCTGGGGTTAGTGCTACCTCACTGGTGGTCAGAATCAAGTCCCAAAGGCTGCTGCCCAGTCACTGGCAATTGGAGCTAGGTCCTTGCATTAGTGATGGACTAATGGCAGGCAGAGCTGGTTCCTGTAGTCTGGCTGCAGAGACCAGGGATCACCAGAGCTTGTTTCAGATTGTTGGTTGGGTGTGCAGTTCCTGACACAGCTGGGTATGGGGTTTGGTGTGTCCCTAAGGTTTTGTTGGCTTGCTAGTGGCCAGGGCCAAGACCCATCTGGTCCCAGAGTAGGGTCTGGAATGCTGTGGTTGGGCTGAGTCTGCAGGCTTTAGGATCATAGTTTTCTGTGTCTGTTGTCTCCCTGGTGGTGGGTCTGGTGTGTGAGGCTGGTTTAAAGATGAGTGCAGGGCTTCCCTGGTGGCTCAGTGGTTGAGAGTCTGCCTGCCGATGCAGGGGACACGGGTTCGTGCCCCGGTCTGGGAAGATCCCACATGCCACAGAGTGGCTGGGCCTGTGAGCCATGGCCACTGAGCCTTCATGTCCAGAGCCTGTGCTCTGCAACAGGAGAGGCCACAACAGTGAGAGGCCCATGTATCACAAATTTAAAAAAAAAAAAAAGATAAACAAAGATGAGTGCAGATTTCCTGGAGGGAAGGGCAGGTGTCTGCCCACCGGTGAGTGGAACTGGGTCTTGGGCTTCTGGTGAGCAGGACCTTGTATAGGGGCTTGTCTAGAGGTGGTTTTGGGCTCAGAAAGTCTTTAGGCAGCCTACCTGCTAATAGGTAGGGCTGTGTCTCTACCCATTTAGTTGTTTGTTTGAGGCATCCCTGCACTGGCACCTACAGGCTGTTGGGTGGGGCCAGGCCTTAACACTAATGAGCCAAGATGGTAGCAACCAGCAGAGATGTTCATGTAATTGAACTTTCCCAAATATGTTTACTACCAGTGCCCATGTCCCCTGGGGGAGCCACAAACCACCACCACCCCCCACCTTTCCAGGAGATTCTCCAAGACCAGCAGGTAGTTCTGGCCCAGAGTCTTATCAAATTACTGCTCTTGCCCTGGGTCCTGGTGCATGTGAGATTTTGTGTGTGCCCTTTAAGAGTGAAGTCTCTAGTTCTTCCAGTCCTGTGGGGTTTCTGCAATTAAGCCCCACTGGCCTTCAAACCAAATGCTCTGGGTCTCATTCTCCCAGTGCTTGACCTCCCAGACTGGGGAGCCTGATGTGAGCCTCAGAACTCTCACTCCTGTGGGAGAACCTCTGCAATACAATTATTCTCCAGTTTGTGGGTCACCCATCCAGGGGTTATGGTATTTTATTATACCATGATTCTGCCTTTCCTACCTGTCTCATTGTGGTTCTTTCTTTATGTCCTTAGTTGTAGAAAATATTTTCTGGTAGGTTCCAGTCTTTTTCATCAATGGTGTTCTGCAGATCGTTGTGATTTTGGTGTGCTTGTGAGAGGAGGTGAGCTCAGGATCACTGTACTCCACCATCTTGGTCACTCTCTGCAATATTTTTAAATTTCAGTCTCCTCAGGCAAGGGAAACAAAAGAAAAAATAAACAAATCAGATTGCATCAAACTAAAAAGTTTTTGCATAGTGAAGGACACCTTCAACAAAAAGAAAAAGGGCAATCTACTGAATGGGAGAAAACATTTGCAAATGATATATCTGTTAGGAGGTTCATATCCAAAATATATGAAGAATTTACACAACTCAACATCAAAAAATTAAACAATCTTGTTCAAAAATTGGGCAGAGGGCTTGAATAGACATTTTTTTTCTAAAGAAGACATGCTCATAGCTAACAGACACATGAGAAGATGTTCAACATTTCTAATCAGGGAAAAGCAAATCAAAACCACAATGAAATATCACCTCACACCTGTCAGAACTGCTCTTATCAAAAAGACAACAAATAACAAATACTGGTGAGGATGTGGAGAAAAGGAAACCCTTGTGCACTGCTGATAGGAATGTAAATTGGTACAGTCACTATTGAAAACAGTATGAAGTTTCCTCAAAAAATTGAAAATAGAACTATATGATCAAGCAATTCCACCTCTTGGCATTTATCAGAAGAAAATGAAAACATTAATTTTAAAAGATATATACACCCTTATGTTCATAGCAGCATTATTTACAATAGCCAAGATATGGAAGCAACTGAAGTGTCCATTGATAGATGAATGGGTAAAGAAGATATGATTGATATGTATACACACACACACACACACATACATACACACACACACAAATATGAAATGGACTATTACACAGTGATAAAAAAAAGAATGAAATCTTACCATTTGCAAGAACATGGATGGACCTAGAGGAAATTAAGCTAAGTGAAATAAGTCAGACAGAGAAAGACAAATGCCATATGATTTCACATTTATGTGGAATCTAAAAAACAAGACAAATGAACAAACATAAGGAAACAAAAACAGAGTCATAGATACAGAGAACAAATTGGTGGTTGTCAGAGGGGTGGGGGTTAGGGGGTTGGGCAAAATATGTGGAGGGGATTAAGAAACACAAACTTCCAGTTATAAAATAAATAAGTCACAGGGATGTAATGTACAGTATAGAGTATATAGCTGATAATATTGTAATACTTTGTATAGAGACAGACTAGACTTACTGTTGAGATCAATTCATAATGCATAGAAAAGTCAAATCAGTATGTTGTACACCTAAAACTAATATAATATTGTATGTGAACAATAAATTAAAAAATATATAAAAGGATGGAACAAACAAAAAAAATTTATGGATTCACAGATATAAAGTTTAGGAATGGCGTAATTTCTCAAAAAGAAAGGAATGAAGTTCAGAATGATAACTTGATAAGATTTACTTTGTCTAATTCAGATTAACCTTTTTTGTTTGCTGGTACTCTAGTACTGATTGTTTACTGTGAGAACCAATTTATCAGTAGCCCCAAGAATGTTTGCATTTCTCAGGAGAAAAAATTTTAAAAAGTCATAAGAATACTTGTTTATATTTGACTAATGTCACAAAATAAATTTTGAAAAAAAACCCAGAATGTATCTTTCCTGATTGGTGATGAGGTTAAATAAACCACAAGTAGGAGAAATATAATTTATAGACATGAAGAAACTTTTTGATACTTAAAAAATTATTGCTAATAAAAAATAGGAGTGCTTTTAAAAAGTGATAATGGGGGCTTCCCTGGTGGTGCAGTGGTTGAGAGTCCGCCTGCGAATGTAGCAGACGCAGGTTCGTGCCCCGGTCTGGGAGGATCCCGCATGCCACAGAGCGGCTGGACCTGTGGGCCATATCCACTGAGCCTGCGCATCTGCAGCCTGTGCTCCACAGCGGGAGAGACCGCAGCAGTTAGAGGCCCGTGTACCACAAAAAAAAAAAAAAAAAAAAAAAAAAAAAAGTGATAATGATTTGCTAGTATACTTTTTTCCTACCATTTTCTATCCATATAAAGGGCTTTCTATTAAAATCTGCCACTTGAAAGTAATTATTAAGAATACATTTTATTAACTAAGTAAAAAATCAGTATAATTTCTAAGAATTATCATAATTTAAAGAATTAGTTTTTCTTAAGTACAAGGTATTTGGAGCTTAATGTAATATCAGCTACTTTAAAGCGATGTAGAATAAAGCATGCCACAGACGACAATTAGGAATCAGCAGGACTCAAGAGCTTTTATGCCATTTTGGATTTTATGTGTTTACAAAGCTGCAACCTATTGGCATTTAATTCCATATTTACTGTCTCTTGTGTCTCATTGCACAGCAGGACATGGAATGAGCAATAAACATGTTATCATAAGTATTGTACTGAATGATAATTTAATTAAGTCACAACTTAAAAGAAGTCTTTTTTTGTGTCACCCTTAGGTTTTATATCCTCAACTCATTTATTCGTTTTGTCAATTTATCCACACTGAATTACAAAAACATACTAAAATAATTTAATGCATAAAAATTTTCAGAATAGAAAATTTATTTTTAATATATTAGCACATAGAGTTATTTGATCTTTGACTTGAAAAATTATATAAATATGTAATTTACTATGCTAACTGACTGGTTTACTTATAATCATAATTAAGTTACATAAAAAGAATATCAAAGAAATAGTACAAATGTTTCATTTGAATTGCATTCAATATATGTATATTTTAATTATTCTTTGAATATACATGATCAAATGATTTTATCTAGGGCTTAAGAGGAAATTAATTTTTCATTGACAATCTATCATATAATTTATATATTTCATAATGAATTGTTGTTTAAGTAGCTCATTTTTCACAAGAGAATATTATTCACCTGAAACTATATGAATGAAGTAAAATTATAAAATTATAATTATGTTAAGTGTACTGTTTCTGTAAGTAGGATTATAAGGGAAGGGAGAAAAGGTGAAGAGAAAATATATAGAATTTTCAAACTTTATACTGTTTAAAATATATAGAATTTTAAAAACCTGGAGACTTTGTTGAAAATTCCTGTTAAAAGTGAGAAGAAAATTAACAGAATCATCCATTAGTCACAGAGGAAGTCTGGATGGAACTTCAAAGTTTGCTTGATAATAGTAATAATGAAAGGAATGATATGGCAAAGAGGTGGAGCTCACATCTAAAGAATTTACATCAAAATGAGGAAAATAGAGATTAATAATTAACCTGGTCAAGAGGAATTTCAAATTCTGAAAACAGTTAATATATATCCAACCAAGCAAGATCTCAGATTGAAGAAACTTAACTAAGACAAGGAAAAGATACATAGATCACCTGGATCCAGATTAGAGTGATAATCACCTGAGATAAGGAATTCCACCTATCTTGGGCAGAAGAAGTAGGGATATAGTCAAAGGTTTTGAATAAGAAACTGAAAGCCTAAGTAACAATATCTTGATAGCTCAAGTTTTAAGGAATCTTGATATATATCTTCTTCCCAATTTTAGAATTGGTTTCAAACACAGGTAGTCCTGAACATATGAGTGAGTGTTTACAGTAAAATATGGATGAAGAATGGAGGAAGACAATTTTGAATGGAAGCAGGGAATTACCATTTATATGTCAAGGCTTTTTACTACAAAATCTGTGATTAACGTTTGGGAATTATAGTTTAGTTAAATTTAAACATATAGACTTGAGTCAGGGAAATGGGGTTTTCAATTAGTTTTGTGTCCTTCAGCAAGGTCTCAAACATCTCTTGAGTTAATTGACCTGTAAAACGCACTTAATGTTTCCTTAGAGAATCTTTGTAATAATTAAGTCAAATAATATGTTAAAGTACCTATCACAATGCTGATGGCATATTAAATGTTTTAACATGCTGGTTTCCTTTAGCTAATATTACTTCTGCTTGTCTTTATATTAATACATATTATGTGAAACATTAAGTATACAAATATAAAGAATGATGAAGACATCAGATATAGTTTTCAAAAAATAATGAGGTATTTGAAGTATTTTAAAAGTCCATTAAAAATGTTTTAAGTTGGGCTTCCCTGGTGGCGCAGTGGTTGAGAGTCCACCTGCCGATGCAGGGGACGCGGGTTCGTGCCCCGGTCCAGGAAGATGCCGCAGAGCGGCTAGGCCCATGAGCCATGGCCGCTGAGCCTGCACGTGCGGAGCCTGTGCTCCACAATGGGAGAGGCCACAACAGTGACAGGCCTGCGTACCACAAAAAAAAAAAATGTTTTAAGTTATTTTCCTGAAGGATGAGATCTTTATTTATCCTGTATTTTAAATAATCTTACAAAATTCAGAAAAAAAGTCAGCTTGAAGAGTGTCCATGGAATTTAATATTAATGTTGTATAATCCTGTAGGAAGATGAGGTGGTAGCATTATTTACAGTATAATATTAGTATCTAAAATCTTGTTCTTCAGACATGATACTGGGTTAAGAGCTCTAGGTCTTTAGTTTTTAAAGGAAAGGATGTTTTTGAGAATTTTGGTAGAACATTACTAAGTGGCAAAAATATCAGATAATGTAAGATTCTTCATCATTTCTTTTAGAATCAAAGAATGAGTTAAGGAGATGTTAGTATTAGTTTGTTCTACAATTTATCTTAGGTCAGTAATACGATGGGTCTCTCTGTCTCTCACTCACTCTCTTACCCCTCATTCACTTTCCATTCTCCTTCTTTCAGCAAAATAAAATCAAGCTGATTCTCCTTGAAGTGTTGTGTTGTCTTATTTTTTTAAGCCTCTTAGAATTTTTTAATTATATGGGTCCTATATGAATAAACGTGATATAGACAGAACTACATATCTATCAATTGGGGATGATGAGGTGGAACTCTCAAAAGAGTTGGAGCTAAGACTTTAAAGTTCCTGATATTTACAGAATGAAAGATTCCTTAATTACACTTCTGTCTCTTCAACTACTTCATCTTACATTCTGATTATCAGTACAAATACATACAAGGGTAGCAAACTGAGTTAATATAAAAGAGTCATGATTGTGTAGAAAAATCTCAGATTTTTTCACCTTTCTGAAGTGGTAATTCCTTCTTTGGAATGAAATAAAAACATATGTATTTGAACTCTCCTTCAATCAGCTACTCTATTACCTATTTAAAGTTTTCTATACTGACTCAGCATATATAAATCTTACACTATTAAAGAGGATTATTTTAAAAGAAAAAAGAGCCTAAATTTAATTTTATTGTTATATATAGGTTGATCTATGAAAAACTGAGATTTTTGAGATTTCTCTCTAGTATGGATACTATGAAAGAAATAAGATAAATTACATAAGCATATAAAAGTATATTCTACTCTCAAAAATCTAGTGAATATCCAGGTGGTTTCACTTTCTTTAAACTCTTATCATTTAAGTATGTATAATTTACAGTATGTGATATATATATATAGGGAAGGATAATAAACCAAATAAATTTAAAGACTTCAAAAATTCTGAAATAAAAAGATATAATCTTAAAAAGCAAGGGCATAGATATTCAATGGCGTAGTTATTTCTGGTCATACTTCAGTCCTAAGTGGATACTTGGAGTGCACAGAAGATAGACAAACTTCAGTATTTTATATCACGTGTTCTAACTCTTTAAAGAATGCTCTCAACCTACTGAGTAGGAATGAAAACACAGGAAACATTTATCTTCACTAGTCATCAAGCATCTTTGCTGATGTTAGAATGCTCGTATATCACTGCTACCTAAATTAAAGTCAAGTTGAAGACACTTGCTAAATAGGTTAGTTATTCCATTTTGGCAATTTAAAACTCATGAATCATTAACACTGCTGTATGTTATATATGAAAGTTGTTAAGAAAGCAAATCCTAAGAGTTCTCCTCATAAGAATAATTTTTTTCTACTTTAATTTTGTACCTATATGAAATGATGGATATCCAGTAAACTTATTGTGATAATCACTTCATGACATATGTAAATCAAATCATAATGCTGCATACTGTAAACTTACACAGTGCTGTATGCCAATTATATCTTAATAAAATTTGAAGAAAAACTGATGAGTCTTCCTAAATCTCAATATCGGCAACACCTAATACATTTTAGAATGATTACTGTCAGCTCTTTATTTATCTGAAAGTAAAGCTTCTATTATTTATTTTAATTTTTTGAAATATAATTGAAAATTAAAATTGTGATATAAGGTGTGAACATGATTTAATATACATTGTAAATGAATTCCCATCACTGAGTTAATTAACATGTCCATTCCTTTATCATTTCACATACTTACTTTTTGTTGTTGTTGAGAATACAAGTTTTACTCTTCTAGCAAATTTCATTTACACAGTACCAAAGAGTATTATCAACTTTAGTCACCATATAACATATTGTATCTTCAGATCTTATTCATCTTATTACTGAAAATTTGCACTCTTTTTCCATCTTCTCCCTAGTTCCTCTACTTCCCAGAACCTGGCAACAACCATTCTAGTCTCTGTTTCTATGAGTTTGACCTTTTTTTTTAGATTACACATTTAAGTGATATTATGTAGTATTTGTCTTTCTTAGTCTGGTATATTTCACCTAGCACAATTCCCTCCAGGTTTATCTATAGATTTATTTCTATTTTTAAGGCTGACATACATATATACACACACACTCACACACACACACACACACACACACACACACACATATATATATACAGAAAGTCCCCTACATACGAATGAGTTCTGTTCTGAGAGCACGTTTGTAAGTCCAACAGTGTTAGCCTAGGTTCCCAGCTAACACAATCAGCTATATAGTACTGTACTGTAATAGGTTTATAATACTTTTCACACAAATAATACATAAAAAACAAACACAAAAAATAAAGAAAACATTTTTAATCTGCAGTACCATACCTTGAAAAGTACAGTAGTACAATACAATAGCTGGCATACAGGGTCTGGCATCGAGTGAACAAGCAAGAAGACTGGAGTAGGGAGAGGAGGTGGGAGATGGTAGAGCTGAAGGATCATCAGCAATAGGAGCTGGAGGGCAAGCTGCAGTTTCACTCATGCCTGACACCGATGGCATAGGTTCGGGTTCCTTGCTGTATTCGATTCTATCTACCCTCTTGAAAAAAATGATCCAGTGATATCTGGGTAATAACTCTTCTTTTCTCACCGTAGATAACATGGTAGCACTGGATTACATTCTGAACAGCTGCTACAACCTTTGTGTACCAGCTACATCACCACTGCTTTTATGCTTGCTTCTGGACATCCTGGGCTTAAGATAAAGACACTCTACTACTATACTGTATACAGTACTGCAGAGTAAAGTACACAAAAGCACAACCACTTGTAGAGGATGCATGCACATGACAATGTATGTCATACATGTGAACTGACTTACTTGATTGGACATGTGAATGCACGTTCGCAACTTTGAAATTTCTCAACTTGAAGGTTTGTATGTAGGTGACTTACTGTATATGTATATATACATATATATATATTTAATCTATATCTCACATTTGTAAAATCCATTCATTTGTTTATGGATACTTAGGTTGTTTCTATACCTTGACTTTTGTGAATAATGATGCAATGAACATGGTAGCACAAGTATTTCTTCAAGATAGTGATTTTGTTTCCTTTGTATGTATACCCAGAAGTAGGTTTGCTTGATCTTATGATAGCTCTGTTTTCAGTTTCTTGAGGAAACTTCATAGTATCTTCCATAGCAGCTGTACCAGTTTACATTTCCAGCAACAGTGTACAAGAGTTTCCTTTTCTCCACATCCTTGCCAGCATTTGTTATCTCTTGTCTCACTGACAATAGATATACCAACAAATGTCAGGTGATACATTACGGTGATTTTTAATTGCATTTCTCTGATGATGAGTGATGTTGAGCACCTTTTAATGTATCCGTTGGCCCTTTGTATGTCTTCTTTGAAAAAAAAATGTCTGTTCAGGTCCTTTGCTTACCTTTTCATTAAGCTTCTGTTTTTTGTATGTGTCTCATATATTTTGGATATTAAGCCTTTATCAGACATGTAGTTTGCAAATATTTTTTCCCCACTTTATAAGTTGCATTTCCCACTTGTTGATGGTTTCCTTTGTTATGCAGAAGCATTTTAGTTTGATGTAGTCCCACTTGTTTATTTTTGCTTTTGGTGCCAAGTCCATAAAATTGATACCGAGACCAATGTCAAAGACCTTATCCCCTATGTTTTTTCTAAGTAGTTTTATTGCTTTAGGGCTGATATTCAACTCCTTAATCCATTTTGGGTTGACTTTTTACTTTTGTATATGGTATAAGATAGTGTTCAGTTTCATTCTTTTTCATGTGGCCATCCAGTTTTCCCAGAACCAGTTTTTAAAGAGATTATCCCTTCCCCGTAATATAATCTTGGCTTGAAAAAATTGGTGTGTGTGTGTGTGTGTGTGTGTATGTGTGTGTATGTTGGGGTATGACAAAGTTTTCCCAAAGTTAGGAGGACTATTTTAAAATTATTATACATATTACTTCTCTATATGGAGGAGAGCCTGGGAGAAATACTTCTGATTCTATGATAGTTGAAACTGAGTGTGATACCTGGAAGAATTTATAATTATGGCAGAAAATATTTACAAACAGAGTCCTAACAACAGTGGTACCTTAACATGTCTAATTAAATCAGTTTGAAGAGAAACATTAATTGACAAATACACATGCGTGTATTTCTGGGCTGAAAAATTAATTGTCCTTATATGCATGAGTTTATTTTGGGGCTTTCTATTTCTGTTCCATCCATCTATGTGTCTGCTTTTATTCCTGTTTTGTTTACTACAGCTTTGTAATATAGTTTGAAATCGAGAAATGTGATGCCTCCAGCTTTGTCTTCTTATTCAAGATTGCTTTAGCTATGCAGGGTCTTTTGTGGCTCCAAACATATTTTAGGATTGTTTTTGTTATTTCTGTAAAAAATACCACTGGAATTTTGATAGGCATTGCTTTGAATGTTTAGTGCTTTGGGTAGAGTGGACAGTTTAGCAATTCTTCCAGTCCATGAGCACAGACTATCTTTCTTTTTATTTTTGTCTTCTTGAAGTTTCTTTTTTCCCCACTTTTTAAAAGATATAATTGACATATAACGCTGTATAAGTTTAAGGTGTACATACAGTATAATGATTTGACTTACATATGTCATGAAATGATGATAAAAATAAGTTTATTGTCAAAATCCATCATCTCATAGATACAAAAGAAAAAGAAAGAATATATGATATTTTTTTCTTTATGATGAGAACTCTTAGGATTTACTCTCTTAACAACTATAAAATATAAATAGAGCAGTGTTAATTATATTAATTTTGTTGTACATTACAACCCGAGTACTTATTTATCTTATAACTAGAAGTTTGTACCTTTTGACCACTTTCATCCAACTCCCCCACCCCTCAAACCCTGCCTCTGGTAATCACGACTCTTATCTCTTTTTATATGTAAATTAGTGGTCACTATGGAAAACAGTATGGAGTTTCTTCAAAAAATTAAAAATAGAACTACCATATCATCCAGCAATTCCACTCTTGGGTATTTACCCAAAGAAAATGAAAAAACTAAATTCGATAAGATATGTGCACCACTATGTTCACTGCAGCATTATTTACAATAGCCAAGATAAGGAAGCAATTTAAGCAGCCATAAAAAATTAAATGTATAAAGAAGATGTGATATATATATAGTGGAATATTACTCAACTATAAAAAGAATGAAATCTTGCCATTTGTAACAACAAGGTTAGACCTAGAGGGTATTATGCTAAGTGAAATAAGTCAGCCAGAGAAAGACAGATACTGCATGATTTTAATTATATGTAGAGTCTGAAAAACAAATGAATGAACAAACATAAGAAAACAGAAACAGAGTCATAGATACAGATATCAAACAGGTGGTTGCCAGAGGGGAAGGGAATGGGGGATATAAGAAATAGGTGAGAAAGATTAAGAGATAGGGGCTTCCCTGGTGGCGCAGTGGTTGAGAGTCCGCCTGCCAATGCAGGGGACATGGGTTCATGCGCCAGTCTGGGAAGATCCCACATGCCGCAGAGAGGCTAGGCCCGTGAGCCATGGCCGCTGAGCCTGCACGTCCGGAGCCTGTGCTCTGCAACGGGAGAGGCCACAACAGTGAGAGGCCTGCGTACCACAAAAAAAAAAAAAAAAAAAAAAAAAAAAAAGAGGTACAAACTTCCAGTTTCAAAATAAATTAGTCACGTCTGAAATGCACAGTGTGAGAAATACAGTCAATAATAATGTAGTATCTTTATATGTTATTACATGGTAACTAGCCTTATTATGGTGATCTTTAATTTTTCATGATTGTTTTATAGTTTTCAGTGTAGAGATCTTTCACCTCCTTGGTTAAATTTATTATTAGGTATCAAGTGTGATGTTAGCTGTGGGCTTGTCGTAATGGCTTGTATTATGTTTATGTACATTCCTTCTATACCCAGTTTGTTGAAAATAAAATTTCTATTTAGTTTTTTTAAATTTATTATCTAAACTATATTTTACTTATTTATATATTTTCTTATTTAAGAAGGTGTCTTTTAAAAAAATTTTATTGGAGTATAGTTGGTTTACAATGGTGTGTTAGTTTCTGATGTACAGCACAGTGAATCAGTTGTATATATACATATTTCCACTCTTTTTTAGATTATTTTCCCATATAGGTCATTACAGAATACTGAGACGAGTTCCCTGTGCTATTCAGCAGGTTCTTACTAGTTATCTATTTTATACATAGTAGTGTGTATATGTTGATCCCAATTTCCCAATTTATCTCTCCTCCATCCTGCTTTCCCCCCGGTAAGCATAAGTTTGTTTTCTATATCTGTGACTCTGTTTTGTAAACAAGTTCCCATTTGTATAATTTTTTAAAGATTCCACATATAAAGGATAGCATATGGTATTTGTCTTTCTCTGTCTGACTTACTTCACTCAGTATGACAATTTCTAGGTCCATCCATGTCACTGCAAATAGCATTATTTTGTTCTTTTTTATGGCTGAGTAATATTTTAAAATTTATTTCTGGCAGCTGCTTTACATAAAGTAGATATACCATTTTCTGATAAACATAAGTTTATTAATAGAAGTACTACATTTTTATATTACTGTTCTTATTTTTAAATATTCAGAAAATATCTTCATTAGTAAAACCCAGTGGTGTTTGGCTCACATTAGCTCTTTTTTTTTTTTTTGACATCTTTATTGGGGTATAATTTCTTTACAATGGTGTGTTACTTTCTGCTTTATAACAAAGTGAATCACTTATACATATATATATGTTCCCATATATCTTCCCTCTTCTGTCTCCCTCCCTCCCACCCTCCCTATCCCACCAATCCAGGCAGTCACAAAGCACCAAGCCGATATCCCTGTGCTATGCGGCTGCTTCCCACTAGCTATCTACCTTACGTTTGTTAATGTATACATGTCCATGACTCTCTCTCACCCTGTCGCAGCTCAGCCTTCCCCCTCCCCATATCTTCAAGTCCGTTCTCCAGTAGGTCTGTGTCTTTATCCCTGTCTTACCCCTAGGTTCTTCTTTTCTTCTTAAATTCCATATATATGTGTTAGCATACGGTATTTGTCTTTTTCTTTCTGACTTACTTCACTCTGTATGACAGACACTAGGTCTATCCACCTCATTACAAATAGCTCAATTTCGTTTCTTTTTATGGCTGAGTAACATTCCATTGTATATATGTGCCACATCTTCTTTATCCATTCATCCGATGATGGGCACTTAGGTTGTTTGCATCTCCGGGCTATTGTAAATAGAGCTGCAATGAACATTTTGGTACATGACTCTTTTTAAATTTTGGTTTTCTCAGGGTATAGGCCGAGTAGTGGGATTGCTGGGTCATATGGTAGTTCTATTTGTAGTTTTTTAAGGAACCTCCATACTGTTCTCCATAGTGCCTGAACCAATTCACATTCCCACCAGCAGTGCAAGAGTGTTCCATTTTCTCCACACCCTCTCCAGCATTTATGGTTTCTAGACTATTTGATGATGGCCATTCTGACTGGTGTGAGATGATATCTCATTGTAGTTTTGATTTGCATTTCTCTAATGATTAATGGTGTTGACCATTCTTTCATGTGTTTGTTGGCAGTCTGCATATCTTGTTTGGAGAAATGTCTATTTAGGTCTTCTGCCCATTTTTGGATTGGGTTGTTTGTTTTTTGTTATTGAGTTGCATGAGCTGCTTGTAAATTCTGGAGATTAATTCTTTGTCAGTTGTTTCATTTGCAAATATTTTCTCCCATTCTGAGGGTTGTCTTTTGGTCTTGTTTATGGTTTCCTTTGCTGTGCAAAAGCTTTGAAGTTTCATTAGGTCCCATTTGTTTATTTTTGTTTCTATTATCATTACTCTAGTAGGTGGGTCAGAAAGGATCTTGCTGTGATTTATATCATAGAGTGTTCTGCCTATGTTTTCCTCTAAGAGTTTGATAGTTTCTGGCCTTACATTTAGGTCTTTAATCCATTTTGATCTTATTTTTGTGTATGGTGTTAGGGAGTGATCTAATCTCATACTTTTACATGTAGCTGTCCAGTTTTCCCAGCACCACTTATTGAAGAGGCTGTCCTTTCTCCACTGTACATTCCTGCCACCTTTATCGAAGATAAGGTGTCCATATGTGCCTGGGTTTATCTCTGGGCTTTCTATCCTGTTCCATTGATATATCTTTCTGTTTTTGTGCCAGTACCATACTGTCTTGATTACTGTAGCTTTGTAGTATAGTCTGAAGTCAGGGAGCCTGATTCCTCCAGCTCCGTTTTTCATTCTCAAGATTGCTTTGGCTATTCGGGGTCTTTTGTGTTTCCATACAAATTGTGAAATTTTTTGTTCTAGTTCTGTGAAAAATGCCAGTGGTAGTTTGATAGGGATTGCATTGAATCTGTAGATTGCTTTGGGTAGTAGAGTCATTTTCACAATGTTGATTCTTCCAAACCAAGAACATGGTATATCTCTCCATCTATTTGTATCATCTTTAATTTCTTTCATCAGTGTCTTATAATTTTCTGCATACAGGTCTTTTATCTCCTTAGGTAGGTTTATTCCTAGATATTTTATTCTTTTTGTTGCAGCGGTAAATGGGAGTGTTCTCTTGATTTCACTTTCAGATTTTTCATCATTAGTATATAGGAATGCCAGAGATTTCTGTGCATTAATTTTGTATCCTGCCACTTTACCAAATTCATTGATTAGCTCTAGTAGTTTTCTGGAAGCATCTTTAGGATTCTCTATGTATAGGATCATGTCATCTGCAAACAGTGACAGCTTTACTTCTTCTTTTCCCATTTGGATTCCTTTTATTTCCTTTTCTTCTCTGATTGCTGTGGCTAAAACTTCCAAAACTATGTTGAATAAGAGTGGTGAGACTGGGCAACCTTGTCTTGTTCCTGATCTTAGTGGAAATGCTTTCAGTTTTTCACCATTGAGGATGATGTTGGCTGTGGGCTTGTCATATACGGCCTTTATTATGTTGAGGAAAGTTCCCTCTATGCCTACTTTCTGCAGGGTTTTTATCATAAATGGGTGTTGAATTTTGTCAAAAGCTTTCTCTGCATCTATTGAGATGATCATATGGTTTTTCTCCTTCAATTTGTTAATATGGTTTATCACATTGATAGATTTGCGTATATTGAAGAATCCTTGCATTCCTGGAATAAACCCCACTTGATCATGGTGTATGATCCTTTTAATATGCTGTTGGATTATGTTTGCTAGTATTTTGTTGAGGATTTTTGCATCTATGTTCATCAGTGATATTGGCCTGTAGTTTTCTTTCTTTGTGACATCCTTGTCTGGTTTTGGTATCAAGGTGATGGTGGCCTCGTAGAAGGAATTTGGGAGTGTTCCTCCCTCTGCTATATTTTGGAAGAGTTTGAGAAGGATAGGTGTTAGCTCTTCTCTAAATGTTTGATAGAATTCGCCTGTGAAGCCATCTGGTCCTGGGCTTTTCTTTGTTGGAAGATTTTTAATCACAGTTTCAATTTCAGTGCTTGTGATTGGTCTGTTCATATTTTCTATTTCTTCCTGATTCAGTCTTGGCAGGTTGTGCATTTCTAAGAATTTGTCCATTTCTTCCAGATTGTCCATTTTATTGGCATAGAGTTGCTTGTAGTAATCTCTCATGATCTCTTTTATTTCTGCAGTGTCAGTTGTTACTTCTCCTTTTTCATTTCTAATTCTATTGATTTGAGTCTTCTCCCTTTTTTTCTTGATCAGTCTGGCTAGTGGTTTATCTATTTTGTTTATCTTCTCAAAGAACCAGCTTTTAGTTTTATTGATCTTTGCTATTGTTTCCTTCATTTCTTTTTCATTTATTTGTGATCTGATTTTTATGATTTCTTTCCTTCTGCTAGCTTTGGGTTTTTTTGTTCTTCTTTCTCTAATTGCTTAAGGTGCAAGGTTAGGTTGTTTATTCGAGATGTTTCCTGCTTCTTAAGGTGGGCTTGTATTGCTATAAACTTCCCCCTTAGAACTGCTTTTGCTGCATCCCACAGGTTTTGGGTCGTTGTGTCTCCATTGTCATTTGTTTCTAGGTATTTTTTGATTTCCTCTTTGATTTCTTCAGTGATCACTTCATTATTAAGTAGTGTATTGTTTAGCCTCCATGTGTTTGTATTTTTTACAGAGCTTTTCCTGTAATTGATATCAAGTCTCATTGCGTTGTGGTCGGAAAAGATACTTGATACAATTTCAATTTTCTTAAATTTACCAAGGCTTGGTTTGTGACCCAAGATATGATCTGTCCTGGAGAATGTTCCAGGAGCACTTGAGAAAAATGTGTATTCTGTTGTTTTTGGATGGAGTGTCCTATAAATATCAATTAACTCCATCTCGTTTAATGTATCATTTAAAGCTTGTGTTTCCCTATTTATTTTCATTTTGGATGATCTGTCCATTGGTGAAAGTGGGGTGTTAAAGTCCCCTACTATGAATGTGTTACTGTCGATTTCCCCTTTTATGGTTGTCAGTATTTGCCTTATGTATTGAGGTGCACCTATGTTGGGTGCATAAATATTTACAATTGTTATATCTTCCTCTTGGATCGATCCCTTGATCATTATGTAGTGTCCTTCTTTGTCTCTTCTAATAGTCTTTGTTTTAAAGTCTATTTTGTCTGATATGAGAATTGCTACTCCAGCTTTCTTTTGGTTTCCATTTGCATGAAATACCTTTTTCCATCCCCTTACTTTCAGTCTGTATGTGTCTCTAGGTTTGAAGTGGGTCTCTTGTAGACAGCAAATATATGGGTCTTGTTTTTGTATCCATTCAGCCTATCTGTGTCTTTTGGTGGGAGCATTTAGTCCATTTACATTTAAGGTAATTATCGATATGTGTGTTCCTATTCCCATTTTCTTAATTGTTTTGGGTTCGTTATTGTAGGTCCTTTCCTTCTTTTGTGTTTCTTGCCTAGAGAAGTTCCTTTAGCATTTGTTGTAAAGCTGGTTTGGTGGTGCTGAAGTCTCTCAGCTTTTGCTTGTCTGTAAAGGTTTTAATTTCTCCATCAAATCTGAATGAGATCCTTGCTGGTTAGAGTAATCTTGGTTGCAGGTTTTTCTCCTTCAACACTTTCAATATGTCCTGCCACTCCCTTCTGGCTTGCAGAGTTTCTGCTGAAAGATCAGCTGTTAACCTTATGGGGATTCCCTTCTGTGTTACTTGTTGTTTTTCCCTTGCTGCTTTTAATATGCTTTCTTTGTATTTAATTTTTGACAGTTTGATTAATATGTGTCTTGGCGTATTTCTCCTTGGATTTATCCTGTATGGGACTCTCTGTGCTTCCTGGACTTGATTAGCTATTTCCTTTCCCATATTAGGGAAGTTTTCAACTATAATCTCTTCAAATATTTTCTCAGTCCCTTTCTTTTTCTCTTCTTCTTCTGGAACCCTTATAATTCGAATGTTGGTGCGTTTAATGTTGTCCCAGAGGTCTCTGAGACTGTCCTCAGTTCTTTTCATTCTTTTTTCTTTATTCTGCTCTGCAGTAGTTATTTCCACTATTTTATCTTCCAGGTCACTTATCCGTTCTTCTGCCTCAGTTATTCTGCTATTGATCCCATCTAGAGTACTTTTAATTTCATTTATTGTGTTGTTCATCGTTGCTTGTTTCATCTTTATTTCTTCTAGGTCCTTGTTAACTGATTCTTGCAATTTGTCCATTCTATTGTCCATTCTATCTCCAAGATTTTGGATTAACCTTACTGTCATTATTCTGAATTCTTTTTCAGGTAGACTGCCTATTTCCTCTTCATTTGTTAGGTCTGGTGGGTTTTTATCTTGCTCCTTCATCTGCTGTGTGTTTTTCTGTCTTTTCATTTTGCTTATCTTACTGTGTTTGGGGTCTCCTTTTTTGCAGGCTTAAGGTTTGTAGTTCCTGTTGTTTTTTGTGTCTGTCCCCAGTGGCTAAGGTTGGTTCAGTGGGTTGTGTAGGCTTCCTGGTGGAGGGTACTAGTGCCTGTGTTCTGGTGGATGAGGCTGGATCTTGTCTTTCTGGTGGGCAGGTCCACGTCTGGTGGTGTGTTTTGGGGTGTCTGTAGACTTATTATGATTTGGGGCAGCCTCTCTGCTAATGAGTGGGGTTGTGTTCCTGTCCTGCTAGTTGTTTGGCATAGGATGTCCAGCACTGTAGCTTGCTGGTAGTTGAGTGAAGCTGGGTGCTGGCGTTGAGATGGAGATCTCTCGGAGATTTTTGCTGTTTGATATTATGTGCAGCTGGGAGGCCTCTTGTGGACCAGTGTCCTGAAGTTCGCTCTCCCACCTCAGAGGCACAGCACTGACTCCTGGCTGCAGCACCAAGAGCCTTTCATCCACAGGGCTCCTTAATTTGGGATGATTCGTTGTCTATTCAGGTATTCCACAGATGCAGGGTATATCAAGTTGATTGTGGAGCTTTAATCCGCTGCTTCTGAGGCTGCTGGGAGAGATTTCCCTTTCTCTTCTTTGTTCTCACAGTTCCCAGGGGCTCAGCTTTGGATTTGGCCCCGCCTGTGCGTGTAGGTCGCCGGAGGGCGTCTGTTCTTTGCTCAGACAGGACGGGGTTAAAGGAGCCACTGATTCAGAGGCTCTGGCTCACCCAGGCCGGGGGGGTAGGGAGGGTCACGGAGTGCGGGGCGGGCCTGCAGCGGCAGAGGCAGGCGTGACATTGCAGCCTGAGGCGTGCCGTGCGTTCTCCCGGGGGAGCCGTCCCTGGATCCCGGGACCCTGGCAGTGGCGGGCTGCACAGGCTCCCCGGAAGGGCGTGTGGCTAGTGACCTGCGTTCGCACACAGGCCTCCTGGCGGCGGCAGCAGCGGCCCTAACGTCCCATGTCCGTCTCTGGGCTCCGCACTCTTAGCCGCGGCTCGTGCCCGTCCCTGGAGCTCTCTCAAGCAGCGTTCTTAATCCCCTCTCCTCGTGCACCAGGAAACAAAGAGGGACTTAAAAGTCTCTTGCCTCTTGGGCAGGTCCAGACCCCTCCCCGGACTCTCTCCCGGCCAGCCGCGGCGCACCAACGCCCCGCAGGCTGTGTTTACGCCGCCAACCTCAGTCCTCTCCCGGCGCTCCGACAAAAGCCGGAGCCTCAGCTCCCAGTCCCGCCCGCCCCAGCGGGCGAGCAGACAAGCCTCTCGGCTGGTGAGTGCCGGTCGGCCCGATCCTCTGCACTGGAATCTGTCCGCTTTGCCCTCCGCACCCCTGTTGCTGTGCTCTCCTCCGCGGCTCCCAAGCTCCCCCACTCCACCTCCCGAAGTCTCCACCCGCGAAGGGGCTTCCTAGTGTGTGGACACTTTTCCTCCTTCACAGCTCTCTCCCGCTGGTGCAGGACCCGTCCCTATCCTTTTGTCTCTGTTTAGTTTTTTCTTTTGCCCTAACCAGGTACGGGGGGGGGGTTCCTTGCCTTTTGGGAGGTCTGAGGTCTTCTGCCAGCGTTCAGTAGGTGCTCCGTAGGAGTTGTTCCACGCGTAGATGTATTTCTGGTGTATCTGTGGAGAGGAAGGTGATCTCCGCGTCTTACTCTTCCGCCATCTTCCCGGAAGTCGGAAAAAATTTTAAATGATACTGGATCACATTAAATAAAATTATTTATTAACAGTTAAAATGCTTAAAGTTTTATTAAATTTTTACATATATTTATTGTGTTTTATGAGTATTATCCTACAAAAGGGGTGGATATGAGCTAATTTAAGTATTTTTAAATAATCTTTCTCTTAAGCAAGTTAATCACACAGTTTTTGTGTAAAAAAGGAATTGATATTATATATTTGAAAACCAATCAGGGAAGCAACAGTAACAAAACCTTTAATAGATGTAATTTCATCATCTTCCTGCTGCTACTGTTTTTACTTCCTTTAGACCATCCTCTCTTCTTTGCTATGTAGAATAATCTTTTTACTTCTGCACTACTCAGAACTATTTATCTTCTCTAACATAAAATGTTTTCCTGAATGGTTACTTCTTCACTGTCAACTAAAAATAGAAAAATATTAAAAATTAGCATATTGTGTTTAATGTCACACTTTGATGTAATCCAAAAGGCAGAACAACTTAGTTGTTATAAATAGAATATTTGAGAAGAGGGATTTATTCAAGGTATATAAGACTAATTCAACATCCAAAAATCAATTAATGTATTTCATCACATCAAAAATCATGATTGGGCTTCCCTGGTGGTGCAGTGGTTGAGAGTCCGCCTACCGATGCAGGGGCACGGGTTCGTGCCCCGGTCCGGGAGGATCCCACATGCCGCAGAGCGGCTGGGCCTGTGAGCCATGGCCGCTGAGCCTACGCATCCGGATCCTGTGCTCCGCAATGGGAGAGGCCACAACAGTGAGAGGCCCGCGTACCGCCAAAAAAAAAAAAAAAAAATCATATGATTATATCAATAGAAGCAGAAAAAGCACTTGACAATTAACCAACGCCCATATATGATAAAAATTTAGGAAATGAAATCAAGAGGAATTTCCTCAACTGGATAAATTACATCTATAAAACATCTACAGCTCACAACACACTTATTGCTGAGAAACTAGATGTTTTTCCCTTAATATCAGGGACAAGGTAAAGACATCCCTTCTCACCAAACTCATTCAACATAGATGTAAAAGTCCTAGTTAATGCAGTAAGACAGAAAAGCAAATGAAAGGCATAAAGATTGGGAAGGAAGAAATGCAACTATGTTTGTTTGCAGATGATATGATTGTATATTTAGAAAATCCCAAAGAATAAGGAAAAACAAAAGAAAACAAAAACTCCTGGAAGTGATAAATGATGATACAAAGTTGCAGGATATAATATTAATACACAAAAGTCCTTTACTTTCCTATGTACCAGCAATGGACAATTGGAATTTGGAAAAAAAAAAAAGACACTATTTACACTAGCACTGCCCCCTCAAAAAGTAAATTACATACTTTTTGTGAAATTCATTATATAATTGCAAGGAAAATAAACAACATCAGGTATATGGGTTGGGACAAATAGGCAGCAGAGAGGAAACTGGTTTGTACAGTGTGCAGGAAAAGCATGGAAGCTTGTTTGAGTAGTCCAGGAAAATACGATAAGAGAGAAACAGCTGAGGAAAAACTATTTCCTCAGGAGCAGGACTGCCATAACTAACAAATAAAAATACAAAATGCTTAGTTCAATTTGAATTTCAGATAAACAGCTATTTGGGGGGTGAGTATAAAGTACGTACAATATTTGGGACATATATTAAAATTTATTAATTATTTAACTGAAATTCAAATTGGGCATCTGGATTTTATCTGGCATTGCTACTCAGGAAGGAACCCCCTGATTTTCACTGTTTAACCTCATTTTTTTCCCCTGGGAAATGTCTTAGAAGCTTAGAGAGTATAACTATGTTCTCACTGGCTGGGCAGTAAATATAGAAAACAGCTCCATCTACAAAGCATGGCTGCATCTACATAGTACTTGCTTCATTGGCCTTCCTGCTTCTGAGCTGTGACTGCTATAGTTTTTTAATACTGTGACAAGAGGAGAAGGTGAAGACATTCTCACTTCCTCCATTTTTAAACGATAACCACAAATATTTCTGCCACTATCAAGACCAGGAGATCCTTTCAAAATATTTTCCCATCCTTGCATTACTGTATTGCTCCTTGTTTTTTGTTTAATTAGCCCTCTTTAATTAGCCCTCCACGTAAGACCTGGGTGTGTGTATAGGATGTGCATTTCTAAAGCCTTGGTCTGGCAGTGTATGTTTCCAGGCATAGGAGTCCGAAACAGAGAAATGTAAAAACAAGAAGGATATTTGGATGGAATATATCTAGGATAAAGTTACTCTGGGTGAATATAGTTTTGATAAAATTAAACTGCAGTATCACGAAAAGAAATTAGTTTTTCTGAGAAACCCTATCAGTCATATTGAATGTTAAGAATTACAGTACTGAAAGTAATATCAAAAGATATTGCATTCTCTCCAATCAGGAGGTATGCTGTGTGTGATAATATTTTATATGACAATGAAAACAAGATGAAAAGATTGTGAGATGTATGCTAGAAGATAGATTGTCTATTTCAGAGAAAAAGATAGTGACAGGGTAAGGAATTTATTAACTGTCTTTTAACATATTTTTGCTTAGTTTTATTTTTTAATAATGCTCATGTATTCTTTTTATAATTTAAGAAAAAAAAGAAATTCCTCCTGAAAATTCAATTCAAAATATAAATTTTATATATCTGTGTATATCTGTGTGTACATAAAATTAAAAACTCGTTTATAACATTGTGTTTTTCATGTGTTACCATAATGTGAAAGATATTTTTCAACTGCAAATTGACTGTACCCATTTTCATAAGTTTAAAGTCAAAGAAATCTGGGAATCAAAAATCACATGAGGCCCAGGCATAGTGTTACTAGGAGAAATGAAAACTACCAGAGAACTTAGTTTTGTTTTTGAATGGGGAACATTGTTCTCAATGTTCTTCCATTAGAATAATGCCAAGATCAAGGAGGAGATTAAAATTTAGGGAGGTAAAAGGATCAGACAGCCTTGTAACAATTAAGTAAAGTGTCAGTAAGTATAGTCTGAAAGAAGAGAATAGAGAAACAGCATTTTAAAGATACCTCACATTCAAATCAAGCTATTCTTTTTTTTTAAATTTTATTTTTGGCTGTGTGTGTGCGGGCTTTCTCTAGTTGCAGCGAGCAGGGGTTACTCTTCCTTGAGGTGCGCATACTTCTTATTGCTGTGGCTTCTCTTGTTGCGGATCACGGCCTTTAGGCATGCGGGCTTCAGTAGTTGTGGCTCACAGACTCTAGAGTGCAGGCTCAGTAGTTGTGGCGCATGGACTTAGTTGCTCCGTGGCATGTGGGATCTTCCCAGACCAGGGCTCGAACCCTTGTCCCCTACATTAGCAGGTGTATTCTTAATCACTGCACCACTATGGAAGTCCCCAAATCAAGCTATTCTTGGTTTTTAGTTTTTACTTCATTTTATTTCACACCTATCATCTATAACTCAGTAATCTAATTCTACCAATTAATAATTAGACTTGAGAATTATGGTGCCCATGTGAAGAAGTGTGGCAATAAAAAATATCATTGAGTTGGTTTTTTAAAAAATGGAAGGAAGGAAGGAAAGAAAGAAGAAAGAAGGAAAGAAAGGAAGATAATACAGAAGAAAAACAGGAATTTAACTAGGAAAAGAATGTTTTCTGGTCACTGTATCTTATTTTGTATAAAGACCATATTGGATGGCCAAATACTGTCAGAAATATGTTTTATTAGCAAGTAACAAGTCATGGAGAATAACTACATAAAACTATAATTATTTACTTTTTCTCCCAAGAGAATTAGAATCCTACAACCATTTTATCAGACTATGCTGTTTCTTAGAAAGTGCTGGAGATATACCGACAAATCCCAATCCCAAGACTATATTCTCTATCATTGCTTTTCTCACAATTGTTTCAGACGTGTCACACATTATTTGTATCACACTGTTTTTCACATGGCTTGTAAAATGACATATATTTACTAATTTCTATAGAAGCTCTTACTACTAATAATTGCATTTTAATGCATTATTTCTTTTTGAGAAGTTAGTAGTTATAACAAAGTCCTTTTATTAAAATAAATTGAATATCTTTTATAGAACCATAAGCTGTTGGCATACTATCTTAAAATTTTCTTTTAAAAGAGGAATCATTAACACAACTTTAATTTGTGTGTCTCCACTCTGAATTTAGTAAACTTAGTTTTTTAATTATAGTAATAATGACAAACATGTATTCTGTAATTTTTATGGAAAAGGTTGAGAATAATGTGTTGTCACAGATGAAAAGAAGCTATGAGTGCTGAAGAAGTTCTGTTTTCCTAAGAAATTATAAATTCTGAATGAAAGAATTTCATCTACTCAATATAATGAAACTACAATATCACTCAGCTATTTTTAAGTAACATACATGGGAATAAAAATCTATATAAAAGAATTTTGTAATATCAGTAAGTACAAAACTTTAGGAAAAATTAAATGGCATGAAAAATCTTGAAAGTCCATCTTACATGATCAGTATTTTGTAATTAAACTCTTAGTGTGAGAGTAAGGAATTGACCCTAGAAGAAAGAAATCAATGTATTCAATTTTCCCACTTAATAGTTCTCATGTACACATTCTAAGAACATATACCAATTTTATTAGCTCTTTCCAGATTTTTGAGCTCATATGGCAATGACAGTATCCAAAGTATAAGTTTAAGGTTTCTGCTTTTACTGAATTGAGGACAATGGCTTATTCTTTAATTTCTGTTGAAGTAACTGAGACTGTCAATGCATAGCTGAAACGATCTCCCAAGGACTTTTCCTGGAGACAATCATTGGTTGGACATTGTTGCAGCAGAAATACTTATACATATACCCATTTTTTTGCACAGAATATTAAAATGATATATTCTCAAAGTTGGGATTTAACAAAAGTAATAACATTTACTGCTTCATCAAGGACATGCTCAGGTGAAATTGACATTTTTAAAAAAGTATTTTGTAAGTATTTTGTAATATATTTTTTTATACAGCAGGTTCTTATTAGTTATCCATTTTATACATAATAGTGTATATATGTCTCCCAATTGGGAGATTGGGATTGAGATATAATACTTTCTTTAAAAAAGTATCTATGTGACAATGAAGAATACAGTGACTTCTAGTTATTAGCATAAAGTGCTTCATGGATGCTATGTTAGCCATCCTTAGTCAGAGCACAGATAAAATTTTCCTAAGTGAAGTAAACAAAGATTAGATATGGTGTAATCAGAATTTAGGAGCTATTAGTTCATTGAGATCAGTGTGATATTGTCTTCTTTTGCCCACCAAGACATAGTGGCTGAAGATCCAAGAGCAGAAAAATACTTTAAGCCACCCTCCTCTGGAATTTTGAGAAGTAGCATTCTTACACATAGGTCATTGAAAAAGACTAGAAAAGGTAGCTTGAAGTGTATGGGGAAAAAAGAAACTTGAAACAGATGGCTGACACTTTCAAAGACCCCATGGAATGGGAAAGCAACTAAAATCCCCTTTGCTTCTCATCTCCAAGAGATGTATAGGAAGGCTAAGGATGTACTGAAACCTTTGAGGGAATTGAATGATCAGGATGAGGAGAACACAAAAGGCCTACATGGATGTGACAACCAGACATGGTAGTTATGTGATCATGGAGACCCATACCCAAAAACCCAGCCAAGTAAATGAGTTATGTTATAGTCAAAGAGGACAGAAAATAGCTGTGAAGTGGATGCTCTTCCACAAATACTCTGATGCTAAGTAAGCACATTACCACTCTCATCTAGAACTTATATTTTAACCTACAGTAGGATTTACAGTCTTTTTATTCCATTATCATCCCCCCTAAGGACCCATTTATATATATTTTTCTAATTGTCATAATCTTGCATGGAATTTTAATACCAGATATACTTGTATATCCGTTCATGTATTATATGTGTGTCTGTGCTTCATAAAAGAAAAGAATAAGATACTTTCACCCAACTCCAGGAACCACTTTTCACTCCCTTGGAAACTATACTGTTCCCACTGAAATTTCAAAGGCAAGCCTGTGTGCAATGATTCACAAGTTTTCTGATCTTGGAAATACCTTGTACTCTTAAAAATTCCTGAGGACACCAAAGAGCTTCTGTGTATGTGGCTTATATGCATCAATACTTACAATATTTATAATGAAAAGTAATTTAAAATCTATTTATAAATTTATTTTAGTATAACAATAATAAATTTATTCCATATTAATGTAAATTACATACATTTTTGTGAAAATCACTTTATAATCCAAAACAAAAAACATGTAAGAAGAGTGGCATTTATTACATTTTTGCAAATTTTTAAAATTTCTTCAAAGTACATATAACCTGGATTCTTATATCTGCTTCTGATTCCATAATTTAGGATTCCATAATATTATTTCTTTCAACTAAATAAAAATGTTGTGGGACTTATACAATTTTTTGGTACTATAGTATATATAAATACGATGACTGAAATGACTATATGTAGTGTGGGTTTGTGTATAGTATATACTTTTATATTTTTGAATATTCATCTTTTAAGAATTTAATAATAACTAACAAATTATATATCTTTGGGCAAGACATTCTATTAAACATTGTATCACAAAATCTTATTAGAGATTTCTAGAAGAGTAACTATTTTAATAATATACTATCCATAGAAATTAAATAATATACTCTTTATATAATTTATTAAGAAATGTTTCAATAGTCCATAACTTGTTTATTGGTTCTAATTTAACTGGAGTTTATAATGTGATACTCTAAAAGTAACCTAGATTATGAAGGAATTAATATATTTCTAAGAAGTGTTGATTTTTTAATTGGAATATATTTGATTTAAAATGTTTCATTAGTTTCAGGTGTAAAGCAAAGTAAATCAGTTATGCATATACATATATACATATACATATAATTTTTTAAGATTCTTTTCCCATATAGGTCATTACAGAGTATTGAGTGCAGTTCCCTGTGCTATACAGTATGTCCCTTATTAGTTATCTATGACATTTTAATTATAAATTAGATGTCTAATACAAATAATGATAGATTTAATTTCAAACAAAAATCATCTTAAATCTCACAAATTCTAGGTATTAAAGTTCACAACACATACATTAAAAAATATAGAAGTGCCCTTTAGTCAACTCATTTAGCTACCTATCTCCCTAAAGCTTGTAAGTGGGCACCAAGATTTACCTATGGATCGACATCAGTTGCTCCAGATGGATTCCTTGGGGATAAGTCTAAACTTCACATATGGTCTTAATTCAGACAGAGCAGTTACAACATGTAAGAAGCTCCTGAGTTAGAATAAGGTAGAAATGTTCTTAAATAGTTCAAAGAATTGTAACCAGATGCATATTCAACATATTAATGATTTGACTTCCAAGTTTAATTTTACCTGCAATTGTAATTGATTCTACAAGTTTTCCCAATCTCCCACTGATGTACTTGCCACCTGGAGATGCCACATATAGTGACAGTGTTAGCTCTGTGCATAATAAGTGAGTAGAAAATGTGCAGAACTTAGTTTTCTCATTTATTACATATATGTTATTTTCAAATCCAAGGAATGACCTTCAGCATTCAAGTCATATATTCAATTAGAAAACTGTGTTCAAATATCTAGTGTCAATAGTACACAATGTTACTTAACAGAAATTTTAAAAACTGCCAATAATCAATAAATATTTATGAAGTTTAATTTCAATAAATATTTCCTTAAGCTAAACACTAATATTCTATAATAAAGTTTGAGAATATGATACAAATACGTATTTCTAAAAGTTTTCATACCTTTTATTGAACAATAAATTTGTTATACAAGTGTTTATGCATTCCTGACATATGTAAAAGTTTAGTATAAGCAACACATTTCAACTTTAAAGAAGATTTTGTGGGGAAAATAATCACTGCTAGATAAAATTATAAGATATTTATTTAAAAACTCTGTTGTTCAGTATTATCTGAAAATGTGATAACTTACTACAAATATTAAATTTGAGTGGGGCAGGATAACTATATTTTCAAAGTGCTCCCTTTGTAAAGATTTCTACATGGTAAGATGTCTCTAGAGACTTATGCTTGAATTCTTTGTGAATAATAATCCATGACACTGAATTAAATGTCATGTAAGGAACTATCACATTCAAAGCAACTCTCTACTGTAGATTAGATCTCAGTTTAGATAATTCTTATGAAAATCATTTCCAGGGTAAATCTTAAAAGAACTTTTAAATCCTTTGCATGAATTTTCACTGATATAATATGTGTAAGCTGAAGAGCAAGTGATGTACATTAATGATGGAGTGAAAACTTCTTTGAACTTTCCATTTTGTTTGTGGTGATTGATATTCATTTTAGTCCATTTTGTACCATTTCATGGAACAGTTAAGGGTAACTGAAAGACTCAGTGCAGTCACTTGAACTTCAAGGGGAATGCGGAATCAAAATAGACATATTATAATATAATGAATGGCATGTATCTGGAGTTTCTAGTAATAGTAACACTAAAAACATACTATACCCAAATGTGGCAAATATATGAAATGGTGATCACAACCTTTTTCAGTAATATAGTCTGGCCTTATGTTTCTAGTAGCACTGTTTAAATAGGAAAGGGGAAAATGAATAATACATACTGGACTGGAATAAAAAAAGATTTTTTATTTTTTGTTTGTTTGCATATTTTGAAGTTTTTATAGTACTGATGAGAACGATTGTTTTTCTAAAAAATTCTCCAATACTGCTTCATGAGAACAGTCAAGAAGAGGAAAAGTTCTGAAGCCTGTAACCAATTTTTAATAATTGTGTGACATTAGGCAAAAATTTGATATTACTGCCACAGATTCCTTATCTGTAAAATGGAGATGTTGGTAATACCTTTTAATATATTAAAAAAAATTAAATGGGTTTAAAAGGGCATAAATACTTTGATCTTTACTGGTACATAGTAAACACTCAATGAGTATGTTATTCACCATATTCACTTAAAAGGAAGCATTCAAAACAAGTATATTTTATACTATGAGTAATACTTCCTTCAAATACATTCAGTGAGACACACAAATTATGCATTTCTGAAGATTTTTGTATTTGTAATTTTTATTCTACCTTTAATTTGGTTTTAAAGAAATTTGGAGAATAATATGAAATAAATATAATTTTATTTTATCTCAATCTGTACATAATAGTACTTTCCCCATAAACTGATTATTTCAAATGAATTGCAATTGCACCATTTATTTGTGAGTGGCAAATTACTGTCTCCAGTGAACAGCCAGTACACAGAGAAAGTTTGCACCAATAGAAACAATGCCTGAATAAGAATATACTTATTAAATGTGAAAATTCTCATATAAATGAGAGATTAAACAGGAGTTATATGAGTAGACATTTTGTAATCTATAATTCTCATTACAATACATTTAGAAAGGTCTAAAGTGTAATTTGCACAGAGTAGTTTAATAGGGAATGGGAAATACAGAGTGGCTGGGCTTCTTAAATTAACAGATGCAATGGATTGTGCTATATGGGTAGAGTTTTAGACAGAATAATGACACTTTATGACAGATTTTTCACATAAAAATTGAAAGTGAATGGAGTTTGATTCATTACAAAATTATGAAAAGGGTATACAGAAGGTAAAATATCAAGTGATACCTGGAAAGTTTAGAATGTAGTGCTATGTACTTTTATTTTTTAATTGAAATATACTTCATATCCCATAATATTCATTATTTTATAGTGTGCAATTCAGTGATTTTAAATATATTCTCAAAGTTTTGCAATCATCACTGCTATCTAGTTTGAAAATACTTTCACCATCCCAAAATGAAACTCTATACCTTAGAAGTCACACTCATTCTCTCTTTGCCTTAGCCCCTGGCAACCACTAATCTAATATCTATCTCTATGGATATGCCTATTCTGGACATTTAATATAAACACAATTAATTATAACATACATGGTCTTTGGAGTCTGGTTTCTTTTATTTAGCATACTATTTTCAAGATTCATCCATGCTACAGCATGCAACATTATTTAATTTCTTTTTATATGCATATTATATTCTATTGTTTACCACATTTGTTTATCCATTCATCAATTGATGGACATTTGGGTTTCCACTTTTTAGTAATTATGTATGATTATTGTATGAACATTTATGTCTGAGATTTTGTATGGACATGTTTTGTTTTTGTTTTTTTTTTGCTGTACGCGGGCCTCTCACTGTTGTGGTCTTTCCCGTTGTGGAGCACAGGCTCCAGACACACAGGCTCAGCGGCCATGGTTCACAGGCCTAGCCACTCTGCGGCATGTGGGATCTTCCTGGACCAGGGCACGAACCCGTGTCCCCTGCAATGGCAGGCAGACTCTCAACACTGCACCACCAGGGAAGCCCTCTCCTTCATTTTTGAAAGATATTTATGCTAGATATAGAATTATTGGTTAAGAGTTTTTCTTGTTTTTGTTTGTTTTTGTTTTCCCTAACACACTGAATATGTAATCCTATATTGGCCTGCATGGTTCCTGGTGAGAAACTGGTTGTTAAATTTATTGAGGTTTCCTTTTCACATGAGGAATCACTTCTTTCTTGCTACTTTCAGGATTCTTTCTTTGTATTTGGCTTTCAGTAGTTTGATTACAGTGTGTCTATGTATGTATTTTTAGAGACTAATATTTATCATGCAATTTTGGAAGCTTTGGCCATTTGACTTTAAATATTCTTTTTAACTTTTTATCCCACTCCTCTTCTTCTGGAGCTTCCATTTTATGAATTTTGGTATGTTTGATACTGTTTACAGGGTCTAGGAAACTGTTCATTTCCTTCATTCTTTTTTCTTTCTGTCCCTCGCATTAGGTAATCTAAATTGATCTATCTTCAAGTTTGCCAATTCTTTCTTATGCCAGTTCAAATATACTATGAGACATCTAGTGATGTTTTTTTAAAATTTTAGTTATACTTTTCAACTCCAGAATTTCTATTAGGTTCTTTTTAATAATGTCTATAAATTTATTGTCATCCTTTATTTAGTGAGGCATTGTTCTCATATTTTCCTTTATTTATTTAGATATGTCTTCCTGATTTTGTCATATTTAAATTAAATAATGTAATGGTTTTGTTTAGAAAATAATATCTTTTGTATATGGAGCATACATTCTAGTTTCTTAGCATGTTTCATTATTTCCTGTTGAAACCTGGACATTTTAAATAACAAACTCTTGAAGTCAGTTTTTTCCTCTTCCCCAGGAATGGTTGTTGTTGTTTTTAAGTTATTTACACTTCTTATTCAAAGTGTGTATTCTTTGTTATGTGCAATCTCTGAGTTTCTGCTCATTTAGTTTAATGGTTAGTTAGTGAATGAAGAAATTTCCTTCCATTCTTAGAACCAATAAGTCTCTTGGTTTTTGCTGAGGGCTTCTCTCTGTATTGAGGCATACCGTCAATTCTCAGATAGGAATTTAGTTACAACTCTGTGTTAGCTTTTACTTCCTTTTTGTGCAGATCCTCAAGGAGAGCCAGAGCTGAGAGTTTAGGGCCTTCTCATGTCTTTCCTGAACATACATACAGCCTTCCATGTGTGCATGGACTTCTTGATCCCCAGAAATAGGTCTTCTTTTCAAAGTCCCCTGTAGACATCTTATTTACTAGCTTTACTTTTGAAGTTTTTTGCTGAGTTTGTTGTTTGCCCCAACTGTTATCACTGCCTCAGAAAGCTGCTATATTAAACAATTTCTGCTGATTGTTTCTGACAAGCACCACTGAGAACAAGTTGTTCACACAGGAGGAGCTTCAACACAGATGAAATAAAATCAACCTTTAGGAGTGGTGGTGGTTTCAAGGAAATTTTCAGACAGGTTAAGCAGTGACAGTCTTCAGGGAGTGCAGCTTTGGGGAGATCCAATTCATTTCTACTCCTTTCAGTGGCTGCTAGATTGCTGACTTTCACCATGATTGTAGATGAGGACAGTTTCAAGGTTACTGTGGGACTGAGGAAAGGAGGACAGAACTAGTGTTGGTTAAATGCCACAAAGTTCAGTTTTCTTAGAGTTATTTTTCTTCAAAAAATGCTCCCTGGAATTTTGCAAGCCAAGGGTTAATTTCCAGAGTTTTTAAAAAGTTTTGACAATTTTCGTCATTCTAAGTTTCTATGAAAGGGAGATTTTTCTGGAGTTCAGACTCCATTGTTCCCTCTAAAATGCCCTTATATACTTTTTAAATTTCCTCCATGAGGTTCACTTCAGCATTATCAAGTAATTCTGTTTAGTTTAATATCACTTCTGTAATTTAACTTAGTTTTATCAATAATGTAGATGAGAGACAGTTAAGACTCCTTACCTGATGTAACAAAATGTAGGTTGTGGTAAAACAATTATTCATCACTCTGATAGACAAATAATTTGAAGGGGTGTAGAAAACTGTCTTACAGTGTCACAGTTTTGACCACTAGAAATTATAAAGTGGTATCATGAGATAATTATAGAAGCATTTAATTAAAAACACTGAGATAATGATTGATAAAAATTTGCACACAGTGTGACATGGTAAAAATGAACAAAATAAGCCAAATCAGACTGAAACTGGGTCATGCAGTATCAGAACCTCAATAGTAGTGAGTGGGTGTGTGTTCCAAAAGGTATTATAGTGGAAATGTTGAGAATCAGGATACCTTTGGAAAAAGTAGCAATCAAAAGAAAAAGAGAAGGCAGAGCTACAGAAATCAATCACCAAAGTCATATTTAGTGACCAAAGATAAGGGTTGAAATAATTAAAGACAGTTTTAACAGATGATCATAGAACCAGTTCACCCTAATTCTGACATCCTATACATTTTTACCTAGGGCTGATATTAACTAAAATAGTTTTTAGATAGATTCTTAAGGCACATGTCCTTTAAAAAGCCTTTGTTCAACAGACATGATACACTTATATGTTTTATCTTACAAACTTTTTAAAAATTTAGTCTACACTTTGTATAGGTGAGTGAAAACAGGAGGTTAACTCCTAGTGGTCAATCAGCATAGCACAGAGGAAACAGCATACACTTTAGTCTAATGATAATATAGGAAAATATATGTATTGAGCACATATTATATGGCAGGCTATGCATTAAATGCTACCTAACTCAATCATCATGGCAAGTTCATTGGGTAGGTTTTATTATTATCTTTATTTTAAAGATATGGAAATTGCAGTTTAGAGAGATTAAATAACTTGTAAAACGTGTAGTAAGTGGAATCATCATTCAAATCCATATCTGTCTGATTCCAGACCCCAAGCTATTATTTACTAATATTTATGGCCTTTCAAATCAAGCATTACAAAAAGTATATGTTTAAATCTGAATTCCTATAATTTCCAAGGGGAAATTACTTAAACCTTAGTTTCCACATCTGTTCATTGTGGTAATATTCAACCTCAGTATTTTGTTTTGCAGGAATTAAATGAGATCATGCATGTGAATTGCTAGACACAATAAAAAAGATTATAAATATTTTTAACCCCTTCATTACATGATTAGGAGCCTTAATATTAGAAACAATTTGGACTTAAAGGGGAAAAAAAGGAAGTACAAAATTCAGGAAATTCTCAGAAAAATTTGATTGGAAACTAGCAAATAACTTCAATATTTGCCTCAGAAACTTCCCCAAAATGCATTTATCTGAAAAATAGCCTGCTGAGCTAGCCCCCTTATCAGGAAAATAGGTTGCTTAGCTGGTTAGTCAACCTTAGTCTGATAATATTTTGCTCAACTACTCAATTATTATTCAAATATGTACTCATCAAGACTTGTTTCAACCAGAGACTTTGTTAAGAACCTTCACACTGGTGCTCAGAAGGAGATGATTCTGATCACATCGAGACAGCAGGATAGAAGGACACGAGCTCACCCCCTTCTTAAAAAACACAAAAATCACAACTAACTACTGAACAACCATCAACAAAAAAATATTGGAACCTACCAAAAAAAGATACCCTACATCCAGAGACAAAGAGGAACCCACAGTGAGATAGTAGGAGGGGCACAATCTCAATAAAATCAAATCCTATACCTGCCGGGTGGGCAACGCACAAACTGGAAAACAATTATGCAACAGAAGTTATCCCACAGAAGGGAAAGTTCTAAGCCCCATGTCAGGCTTTCCAGCCTGGGGGTCCAGCAATGGGAGGAGGGGTTCCCAGAGAATCTAGCTTTGAAAGCTCATGGGTTTGAATGTAGGACTTCCATAGGACTGGGGGAAACAGAAATTTCACTCTTGGAGGGTACAAACAAAGTCTCATGTGCACCAGGACCCAGGGGGGAAAAGGAAGCGACCCCATAAGAGACTGGACCAGACCTCTGCTAGTATTGAAGCGTCTCTGCAGAGGTGGAGGGCAGCTGGGGCTTACTGCAGGGACAAGGACACTGGCAGCATCAATTCTGGGAGGTGACCATTGGCGTGAGCCTTCCATTAGTCCCACCAAAGTGCCTATAGGCTCCAGTGTTGGGTTGCCTCAGGCCAAACAACCAACAGGAATGGAACACAGCCCCACACATATGCAGAAAAACAGATTAAAGTTTTACTGAGCCCTGCTCACCAGAGGGACAAGACCCACCACCACCAGTCCCTCCAATCAGGAAGCTTGCACAAGCCTCTTAGATAGCCTCATCCACCAGAGGGCAGACAGCAGAAGCAAGAAGAACTACAATCCAGCAGTATACAGAATGGAATTCACAATCACAGAAAATTAAACAAAATGAAACAGCAAAGGTATATGTCCCAGATGAAGAAACAAGATAAAACCCCAGAAAAACAACTAAGTGAAATGGAGTTAGGCAACCTTCTGGGAAAATAATTCAGAATGATAGTGAAGATGATCCAGGATCTCAGAAAAAGAATGGAGAAAAGGATCGATAGATGCAAGAAAAGTTTAACAAAGACCTAGAAGACTAATGAACAAACAAGCAGAGATGAACAATATAATAAATGAAAAATACACTAGAGGAATCAATAGCAGAATAACTGAGGCAGAGGAACAAATAAGTGACCTTGAAGACAGAATGGTGGAAATTACTTCTGCAGAACAGAATAAAGAAAAAAGAATGAAAAGACATGAAGACCGTCTAAGACACTTCTGGAACAACATTAAAAACAGCAACATTCACATTATGGGTCCCAGAAGGAGAAGGGAGAGAGAAAGGACCGAAGAAAATATTTGAAGAGATAAGCTGAAAACTTCCCTAACATGGGAAAGGAAACAGTCACCCAAGTCGAGGAAGCACAGAGAATCCCAGGCAGGATAAACCAAAGGAGGAACACACCAAGACACATAGTAATCAGAAGGATAAAAATCAAAGACAAAGAAAAAATATTAAAAGCAACAAGGGAAAAAAGACAACATACAAGGAACTCCCCTAAGGTTATCAGCTGATATTTTCATCAGAAAATCTGCAGGTCAGGAGGGGGTGGCACAATATATTTGAAGTGATGAAAAGGAAGAACTTACAACCAAGAATACTCTACCCAGCAAGGTTCTCATTCAGATTTGACAGAGAAATAAAAAGCTTCACAGACAATCAAGCTAAGAGAGTTCAGCACCACCAGACCAGCTTTGCAACAAATGCTAAAGGAACTTCTCTAGGCAAGAAAGAGACCAGCAACTTAAAACAACTTTATACCGATATAGACTGCTATATCAAAACCTCATGGGAAAAGTAAATCCAAAAACTACAATAGATACACACACACACACACACACACACACAAGAAAAGAAAAAGAATAGAAAAACGAAAATACAACCCAAACACAACACTAAAGATCATCATCAAAACACAAGAGAAGAGAATAAGAGAGGAAGGGAAGAAAAAAAACACTACAAAAGCAAACCCAAAACGATTAAGAAAATGGCAATAGGAGCTTACATATTGATAATTACCTTAAGTGCAAATGGATTAAATGACCCAACAAAAAACATAAACTGGCTGAATGGATACAAAAACAGGACCCATATATATGCTGTCTACAAGAGACCGACTTCACACCTAGGGACACATACAGACTGAAAGTGAGGTGATGGTAAAAGGTATTCCATGCAAATGGAGATCAAAAGAAAGCTGCAGTAGCAATACTCATATCAGATAAAATAGACTTTCAAATAAAGACTGTAACAAGAGACAAAGAAGGACACTACAGAATGATCAAGGGATCAATCCAAGAAGAAGATATAACAATTGTAAATATATATGCAACCAACATAGGAGCACGTCAATATATAAGGCAGATTCTAACAGCCATAAAAGGAGAAATCAACTGTAACACAATAATATTGGGGGACTTTAACACCTTGTTTTCATCAATGGACAAATCATCCAGACAGAAAATCAATAAGGAAAAACAGGCCTTAAATGACACATTAGGTCAGATGGACTTAATTGATATTTATAGAGTATTCCATCCAAAAGCAACAGAATAAGGTTTCTTCTCAAGTGCTCAGAGAACATTCTCCAGAATAGATCATATCTTGTGTCACAAATCAAGACTTGGTTAATTTAAGAAAACTGAAATCATATCAAACTTCTTTTCTGACCACAATGCTATGAGATTAGAAATAAACTACAAGAAAAAAAACTGTAAAAAACACAAACACATGGAGGCTAAACAATATGTTACTAAACAAGAGCAGATCACTGAAGAAGTCAAAGAGAAAATCAAAAAACACCTAGAGACTAATGATAATGAAAGCCCAATGATCCAAAACCTATGGGATGCAGCAAAAGCAGTTCTAATAGGGAAGTTTATAGCAATACAATCTTACTTCAGGAAACAAGAAAAATTTCAAATAAATGACCTAACCTTACACCTAAAACAACTAGAGAAAGAGGAACAAGCAAAATCTAGTTAATAGAAGGAAAGAAATCATAAAGACCAGAGCAGAAGTAAATGAAATAGAGATGAAGAAAACAATGGCAAAGATCAGTGAAAGTAAATGCTCGTTCTTTAAAAAGATTTTAAAAAATTGATAATCCTTTAGCCAGACTCATCAAGAAAAAAAAGGAGAGGACTCAAGTCAATAAAATTAGAAATGAAAAGAAGAAATTACTATGGACATGACAGAAATACAAAGGATCATAAGAGACTACTACAAGCAAATGTATGTCAATAAAACAGACAACCTGGAAATATGGACAAATTCTTAGAAAGGCACAATCTCTCAAGAGATTGTGAACCAGGAAGAAATAGAAAATATGAACAGACCAATAACAAGTACTGAAATTGAAACTGAGATTTAAAAACTCCCAACAGAGAGACGGGCACGAGCCGTGGCTAAAAGCGTGGACCCCAGAGATGGGTGCGAGCCGTGGCTAAAAGCATGGACCCCAGGGACGGGCGGGAGACGCTAAGGCTGCTGCTGCCACCACAAAGGGGCCTGTGTGCAAGCACAGGTCACTATCCACACCCCTCTTCTGGGGAGCCTGTGCAGCCCACCACTGCCAGGTTCCCGGGATCCAGGGACAACTTCCCCGGGAGGACGCACGGCGAGCCTCAGACTGGTGCAACGTCACGCCGGCCTCTGCCACTGCAGGCCCGCCCTGCACGCAGTGCCCCTCCCTCCCCCTGGCCTGAGTGCGCCAGAGCCCCCGAATCAGCGGCTGCTTTAACCCCGTCCTGTCTGAGCAAAAAACAGACGCCCTCCAGCGACCTACACACAGAGGCAGGGCCAAATCCAAAGCTGAGCCCCTGTGAGCAGTGAGAACAAAGAGAAAGGGAAATCTCTCCCAGCAGCCTCAGAAACAGCGGATTAAAGCTCCACAATCGACTTGATGTACCCTGCATCTGTGGAATACATGAATAGACAACGAGTCATCCCAAATTAAGGAGGTGGGCTTCGAGAGCAAGATCTATGATTTTTTCCCCTTTTCCTCTTTTCGTGAATGTGTATGTGTATGCTTCTGTGTGAGATCTTGTCTGTATAGTTTTGCTTCCACCATTTGTCCTAGGGTTCTATCCGTCCATGTTTTTTTTTTTTATTTCTTTTCTTAATAATTTTAATTTTAATAACTTTATTATACTTTACCTTCATCCTTTCTTTCTTTCCTTCCTTCCTTCCTTCCCTCCTTTAGACAACGAATCATCCCAAATTGAGGAGGTGGTCTCTGAGAGCAAGATATATGATTTTTTCCCCTTTTCCTCTTTTTGTGAATGTGTATGTGTATGCTTCTGTGTAAGATTTTCTCTGTATAGCTTTGCTTCCAACATTTGTCCTAAGGTTCTATCCGTCCCTTTTTTTTCTAAATAATTATTTTTTAATTCAATAACTTTATTATACTTTATTTTATTTTACTGTATCTTCTTTCTGTCTTTTTTCCTTCCTTCCCTCCTTCCTCCCTCCCTCCTTTCTTTCCTTCTTGCCTTCTTTCCTTCTTTCCTTCTTTCTTTCTTTTCCTTCCTTCCTTCCTTCCTTCCTTCCTTCCTTCCCTCCCTCCCTCCCTCCCTCCTTTCTTTCTTTCTTTCTTCATACTTCTACTAATGCTCTCTACTTTTTCTCCCTTTTATTCTGAGCCGTGTGGATGAAAGGCTCTTGGTGCTCCAACCAGGAGTCAGGGCTCTGCTTCTGAGGTAAGAGAGCCAACTTCACGACACTGGTCAACAAGAGACCTCCCAGCTCCACATAATATCAAATGGCGAAAATCTCCCAGAGACCTCCATCTTAACACCAGCACCCAGCTTCACTCAACGAGCAGCAAGCTACAGTGCTGGACAACCTATACTAAACAACTAGCAAAACAGGAATACAACCCCACCCATTAGCAGAGAGGCTGCCTAAAATCATAATAAGGCCACAGACACCCCAAAACACACCACCAGACGTGAACCTGCCCTCTAGAGAGACAAGATCCAACCTCATCCACCACAACACAGGCACTAGTCCCCTCCACCAGGAAGCCTACACAACCCACTGAACCAACCTTAGCCACTGGAGACAGACTTCAAAAACAGCGGGAACTACGAACCTGCAGCCTGCAAAAAGGAGACCCCAAACACAGTAAGATAAGCAAAAAGAGAAGACAGAAAAACACACAGCAGATAAGGGAGCAAGATAAAAATGCACCAGACCTAACAAATGAAGAGGAAATAGGCAGTCTACCTGAAAAAGAATTCAGAATACTGATAGTAAGGATGATCCAAAATCTTGGAAATCGAATGGACAAAATGCAAGAAACAGTTAACAAGGACCTAGAAGAAATAAAGATGAAACAAGCAACGATGAACAACACAATAAATGAAATTAAAAGTACTCTAGATGGGATCAATAGCAGAATAACTGAGGCAGAAGAACGGATAAGTGACCTGGAAGATAAAATAGTGGAAATAACTACTGCAGAGCAGAATAAAGAAAATAGAATGAAAAGAACTGAGGACAGTCTCAGAGACCTCTGGGACAACATTAAACGCACCAACATTCGAATTATAGGGGTTCCAGAAGAAGAAGAGAAAAAGAAAGGGACTGAGAAAATATTTGAAGAGATTATAGTTGAAAACTTCCCTAATATGGGAAAGGAAATAGCTAATCAAGTCCAGGAAGCACAGAGAGTCCCATACAGGATAAATCCAAGGAGAAATACGCCAAGACACATATTAATCAAACTGTCAAAAATTAAATACAAAGAAAGCATATTAAAAGCAGCAAGGGAAAAACAACAAATAACACACAAGGGAATCCCCATAAGGTTAACAGCTGATCTCTCAGCAGAAGCCCTGCAAGCCAGAAGGGAGTGGCAGGACATACTGAAAGTGATGAAGGAGAAAAACCTGCAACCAAGATTACTCTAACCAGCAAGGATCTCATTCAGATTTGATGGAGAAATTAAAACCTTTACAGACAAGCAAAAGCTGAGAGAGTTCAGCACCACCAAACCAGCTTTACAACAAATGCTAAAGGAACTTCTCTAGACAAGAAACACAAGAGAAGGAAAAGACCTATAATAACGAACCCAAAACAATTTAGAAAATGGGACTAGGAACATACATATTGATAATTACCTTAAATGTAAATGGACTAAATGCTCCCACCAAAAGACACAGATAGGCTGAATGGATACAAAAACAAGACCCTTATATATGCTGTCTACAAGAGACCCACTTCAGACCTAGAGACACATACAGACTGAAAGCAAGGGGATGGAAAAAGATATTCCATGCAAATGGAAACCAAAAGAAACCTGGAGTAGCAATTCTCATATCAGACAAAATAGACTTTAAAATAAGGACTATTAGAAGAGACAAAGAAGGACACTACAGAATGATCAAGGGATCGATCCAAGAAGAAGATACAACAATTGTAAATATTTATGCACCCAACATAGGAGCACCACAATACATAAGGCAAATACTAACAGCCATAAAAGGGGAAATCGACAGTAACACATTCATAGTAGGGGACTTTAACACCCCACTTTCACCCATGGACAGATTATCCAAAATAAAAATAAATATGGAAACACAAGCTTTAAATGATACATTTAACAAGATGGACTTAATTGATATTTATAGAGTATTCCATCCAAAAACAACAGAATACACATTTTTCTCAAGTGCTCCTGGAACATTCTCCAGGACAGATCATATCTTGGGTCACAAATCAAGGCTTGGTAAATTTAAGAAAATTGAAATTGTATCAAGTATCTTTTCCGACCACAACGCAATGAGACTAGATATCAATTACAGGAAAAGCTCTGTAAAAAATACAAACACATGGAGGCTAAACAATGCACTACTTAATAATGAAGTGATCACTGAAGAAATCAAAGAGGAAATTAAAAAATACCTAGAAACAAAAGACAATGGAGACACAACGACCCAAGACCTATGGAATGCAGCAAAAGCAGTTCTAAGGGGGAAACTTATAGCAATACAAGCCCACCTTAAGAAGCAGGAAACATCTCGAATAAACAACCTAACCTTGCACCTCAAGCAATTAGAGAAAGAAGAACAAAAAAACCCCAAAGCTAGCAGAAGGAAAGAAATCATAAAAATCAGATCAGAAGTAAATGAAAAAGAAATGAAGGAAACAATAGCAAAGATCAATAAAACTAAAAGCTGGTTCTTTGAGAAGATAAACAAAATAGATAAACCACTAGCCAGACTCATCAAGAAAAAAAGGGAGAAGACTCAAATCAATAGAATTAGAAATGAAAAAGGAGAAGTAACAACTGACACTGCAGAAATAAAAAAGATCATGAGAGACTACTACAAGCAACTCTATGCCAATAAAATGGACAATCTGGAAGAAATGGACACATTCTTAGAAATGCACAACCTGCCAAGACTGAATCAGGAAGAAATAGAAAATATGAACAGACCAATCACAAGCACTGAAATTGAAACTGTGATTAAAAATCTTCCAACAAAGAAAAGCCCAGGACCAGATGGCTTCACAGGCGAATTCTATCAAACATTTAGAGAAGAGCTAACACCTATCCTTCTCAAACTCTTCCAAAATATAGCAGAGGGAGGAACACTCCCAAATTCCTTCTACGAGGCCACCATCACCTTGATACCAAAACCAGACAAGGATGTCACAAAGAAAGAAAACTACAGGCCAATATCACTGATGAACATAGATGCAAAAATCCTCAACAAAATACTAGCAAACATAATCCAACAGCACATTAAAAGGATCATACACCATGATCAAGTGGGGTTTATTCCAGGAATGCAAGGATTCTTCAATATACGCAAATCTATCAATGTGATAAACCATATTAACAAATTGAAGGAGAAAAACCATATGATCATCTCAATAGATGCAGAGAAAGCTTTTGACAAAATTCAACACCCATTTATGATAAAAACCCTGCAGAAAGTAGGCATAGAGGGAACTTTCCTCAACATAATAAAGGCCGTATATGACAAGCCCACAGCCAACATCATCCTCAATGGTGAAAAACTGAAAGCATTTCCACTAAGATCAGGAACAAGACAAGGTTGCCCAGTCTCACCACTCTTATTCAACATAGTTTTGGAAGTTTTAGCCACAGCAATCAGAGAAGAAAAGGAAATAAAAGGAATCCAAATGGGAAAAGAAGAAGTAAAGCTGTCACTGTTTGCAGATGACATGATCCTATACATAGAGAATCCTAAAGATGCTTCCAGAAAACTACTAGAGCTAATCAATGAATTTGGTAAAGTGGCAGGATACAAAATTAATGCACAGAAATCTCTGGCATTCCTATATACTAATGATGAAAAATCTGAAAGTGAAATCAAGAGAACACTCCCATTTACCACTGCAACAAAAAGAATAAAATATCTAGGAATAAACCTACCTAAGGAGACAAAAGACCTGTATGCAGAAAATTATAAGACACTGATGAAAGAAATTAAAGATGATACAAATAGATGGAGAGATATACCATGGTCTTGGATTGGAAGAATCAACATTGTGAAAATGACTCTACTACCCAAAGCAATCTACAGATTCAATGCAATCCCTATCAAACTACCACTGGCATTTTTCACAGAACTAGAACAAAAAATTTCACAATTTGTATGGAAACACAAAAGACCCCGAATAGCCAAAGCAATCTTGAGAACGAAAAACGGAGCTGGAGGAATCAGGCTCCCTGACTTCAGACTATACTACAAAGCTACAGTAATCAAGACAGTATGGTACTGGCACAAAAACAGAAAGATATATCAATGGAACAGGATAGAAAGCCCAGAGATAAACCCAGGCACATATGGACACCTTATCTTCAATAAAGGTGGCAGGAATGTACAGTGGAGAAAGGACAGCCTCTTCAATAAGTGGTGCTGGGAAAACTGGACAGATACATGTAAAAGTATGAGATTAGATCACTCCCTAACACCATACACAAAAATAAGATCAAAATGGATTAAAAACCTAAATGTAAGTCCAGAAACTATCAAACTCTTAGAGGAAAACATAGGCAGAACACTCTATGATATAAATCACAGCAAGATCCTTTCTGACCCACCTACTAGAGTAATGATAATAAAAATAAAAATAAGCAAATGGGACCTAATGAAACTTCAAAGCTTTTGCACAGCAAAGGAAACCATAAACAAGACCAAAAGACAACCCTCAGAATGGGAGAAAATATTTGCAAATGAAGCAACTGACAAAGGATTAATCTCCAGAATTTACAAGCAGCTCATGCAGCTCAATAACAAAAAAACAAACAACCCAATCCAAAAATGGGCAGAAGACCTAAATAGACATTTCTCCAAAGAAGATATACAGACTGCCAACAAACACATGAAAGAATGCTCAACATCATTAATCATTAGAGAAATGCAAATCAAAACTCCAATGAGATATCATCTCACACCAGTCAGAATGGCCATCATCAAAAAATCTAGAAACAATAAATGCTGGAGAGGGTGTGGAGAAAAGGGAACACTCTTGTACTGCTGGTGGGAATGTGAATTGGTTCAGCCACTATAGAGAACAGTATGGAGGTTCCTTAAAAAACTACAAATAGAACTACCATATGACCCAGCAATCCCACTACTGGGCATATACCCTGAGAAAACCAAAATTCAAAAAGAGTCATGTACCAAAATGTTCATTGCAGCTCTATTTACAATAGCCCGGAGATGGAAACAACCTAAGTGCCCATCATCTGATGAATGGATAAAGAAGATGTGGCACATATATACAATGGAATGTTACTCAGCCATAAAAAGAAACGAAATTGAGCTATTTGTAATGAGGTGGATAGACCTAGAGTCTGTCATACAGAGTGAAGTAAGTCAGAAAGAAAAAGACAAATACCGTAAACTAACACATATATATGGAATTTAAGAAGAAAAGAAGAACCTAGGGGTAAGACAGGGATAAAGACACAGACCAACTGGAGAACGCACTTGATGATATGGGGAGGGGAAGAGTGAGCTGTGACAGGGCGAGAGAGAGTCATGGACATATACACACTAACAAACGTAAGGTAGATAGCTAGTGGGAAGCAGCCGCATGGCACAGGGATATCGGCCCGGGGCTTTGTGACCGCCTGGAGGGGTGGGATAGGGAGGGTGGGAGGGAGGGAGACGCAAGAGGGAAGAGATATGGGAACATATGTATATGTATAACTGATTCACTTTGTTATAAAGCAGAAACTAACACACCATTGTAAAGCAATTATACCCCAATAATGACGTTAAAAAAAAAAAAAAAAACGTTGGCAGGACACAGTGAAGGCTTACCTTTGTTAACATAGTTAAGTCTCTCTCTCTCAGAACTAGCCCACTTAGTTCCAGGTTCCTTAGCGCACCTGACGCACTTACACCCATTTATGGGCTCTACACAACTGGAAGGTCACATCTTTATTTCTTATCGCAGGAACACGACTTCTGTAAACTTCATTTCTGTCACAACCTAAAGCAAAATTATTATAAAGTGAGTGATTTAAACCATACATTTTATCATCATTAAAAAGCACCTAAATAAAAAGAAAAAAAGCATCTGCTCTGTGCTAAGGATTAGAAACGACTCCTGCCCTTAAAGCCTTCATTCAAGAGGAAGATGGATAAACTCAAAATTTCAATCACATGAGATAAATAAACATAACCTTTATGCACAGAGGTGCCTATGGAGGCAAAAAGTTATACCTAAGTGACGGCTTCATGATAACCCTGAAGTAGAATCTAGAAAGATGAGGCTATGCAGAGTTGGAGTAGGAGGTGCATTAACGGCAGAGGGAACATCTGTGAAAAGACACTCAAGCCTGACTCCTGCCGGGCACTGTAAATACTGCAGGTGGCGATGACTAAAGACCAGGGGTCCAAGTGTGAGGAGAGACACAAAGGAAAATAGAGATGCTGGCCGAAGCAAGCCTGGGAGAGAGCGTGGCTTGAATCCCACAGGTGACGAGGCCTGGGACTACCACTGGCTGAGTAAGGGTGCCTCCGCTGATTAGAAAAAGGTGACCCGCTGCTGAAGGACCAATTAGATAAAGGGAGTGATCACAAAAAGCTCCCCTTCCTCAGGGCCAAAGAGCCCCAGGACGGGGCTTCCCTGGTGGCGCAGTGGTTGAGAGTCCGCCTGCCGATGCAGGGAACACGGGTTTGTACCCCAGTCCAGGAAGATCCCACATGATGCGGAGCGGCTAGGCCCGTGAGCCATGGCCGCTGAGCCTGCGTGTCCGGTGAGGCTTGGCCCAGCACAGTTCAGACTACACGCCTCTGGGCAGGGCAAACGCTGGGCGGCTAGTATGCACTAACTCTGTGTGGGCAAGCCATTAGCAGCATTATGTGAAGCATAGCTTTTTATGTTACAAGATCACTCAACACGAGTAGGCAGATGAACTTAGAGGAACTGAGCCCAGGAGCCGCAAAACCACCCAGGAGTTTCTGCCATAGTCTGGGCAAAATGTAATATGGATGCAGAAGCAAATTTAAGAGGAGGCCAAAATCTACAAGCTAGCCCCACTGGATGCAAGACGTAAAGGAAGTTCAGTGAAGGAACTCTGAAGAGAATGGGCTCAACAATAAATTTTTCTTACATTCAATGTAAACTATGTGGCAAAATTAAGTACAGTGGCCTTTAAGTTCCCTTCCAGCTCTAATTTCTTTTGATTTCTAACTTATTACTCTGCTTAAGTAAAGTCCCTTCAGAGGTACAGAACAGTTCTTACACCTGAATGGGATGCAAAGAATGATCTGACTTCTGTTCACCAGGGGATGAATTAACTGTCCTTGCAGGAGAGATAACAGATGGTGTGAACCCCAGATCCTAGAAAAGGGCCAGGCACACGAGAAGTATTCAGCTTTTCGAAAACAAATGAACAATCATTTCCTTTCCTAGATCTTCACACCCTTCCTCTGCTGGCTACTTTCTCTCAGCTTATAAACATCCTCAAATATACCCACTTAAAAATCTCTCAGACCTATGATTCTTTGGGTATTCTTGTGGATAACCTAAGTCTCTCCCATGCCTTCAAACACCTGTCCTTCCAAAAAGCCCAGATCTGTATCTTGGGCCCAGACCTGGCCCCTCTACCAGGCCCCTCTAAAGCACTGAAGATGAAGTAAGATCCTCTCCCCACCCCCAATCGCTTCCTACTGTGCTCTGTTTATCTCACAAAAAGATGCAGCTGTAAACTGTCACCCACGCTTGCTGCCCTCCCTTTTCTAACTGGTCACCAGGCCTCACCCATTCTCTCTCAGATCTGAAAAATCCAGTCCCACCTTTTATAACTTAAGTGGGACCCTTTGATTACAATTCACGCTGCACCCAATCAACTGCTTTCCACATGGAGGTCCCAGTGAGCCTCTAAACCAGAAGTCCATCTCACTGTTCTTTGGTGTTTCCCACAGCCTTCAGGATAAACATCCAAACTTCTGACATGACAAACAAGGCCCCTTTCTGTGGGGCCCCACTAGCTTTCCAGTATCAACTCTCATTGCTTTCCCAAACTCTGAGTTCCAGTCCTGTACCTGAGTTTTGCCATATTTTTTTATATTTCTCAAACTTTGACACACACTGCTCCCTCCTGCCACCCCAGGAGCTTCTACATATCCTTAGAAAGGATGGCACCTCCTCCAAGAAGCCTACCCTGAACTTTCCCTTCCAAGATTCTGTGCTCTGCAAAGGGGAAAGATGGCGGGGAGGGATACATTAGGAGTTTGGGATTAACATATACACACGACAATATATAAAATAGATAATCAACAAGGACCTACTGCATAGCACAGGGAACTCTACTCTGTATCCTGTAACAAACTGTATGGGAAAAGAATCTGAAAAGGAATGGATATATGTATAAGTGAATCACTTTTCTGTACACCTGAAACTGACACAATATTGTAAATCAACTATACTCCAATATAAAATAAAATTTAAATTAAAGAAAAAAGAGATTCTGTGCTCTGTAGCACCAGAACTCACTTCTTCCAGAGCACTGACTACTGTGCTTGTGTTTACTTGCCACCCAGTAGAAGGGGAGCTTACCTAGGGCAGTAGCATCGTCTCCAGCAGCCCTTGGTTCTGACAACTCATTCAAGCATTTTACAAGTGTGGGGATTGTAGTGCAAAAGAAACCTGCCCAGGCCACAGAGAGCATAAGCCCTGGAATTCAAACCCTAAGCTGCCTTCACACCGGTGCTCTTTCCACTATAGGATACTATTGAAAATTTTTTTTTTCCTGAGCCCTGTTTGAATGGAAAGGAAATGAAGCTGGGATATATCAATTTCCTAATCGCTTTGGTCTGTACCAGGCCAAGTCATTCAACACACCAGGTAACATTTGTGCAACCATTAACGACGCTCCAAACTGTGCTAAGTATTCTACATTGTAGAGTCTACAAGCATTAACAGAGTGAGACCTTGTAACCACCACAGTGAGTGGGTCTTGTTAAGCCCATGCTACAGATGAGAACACTGAGACCCAGAAGCCTTAAAGCACTTGGCCGGGGTCACCGAGCTGGCAGGGGTCCTAAGCCGCACGCCCCATCTAGTGCACGCACACCCGGGCACTAGGCACAGGTTCTAGTGCCCACCCTCCACCTTGCACCATCTAAAACCCCGCTTCTCAGCGCCCACATGAGGGCCCCTGGAAGCGGGAACTACAGACCTGTCTCGCCAGGCCGCAGCTGGAAGAAACTCTGGATACAGATCACGGGCAGAGGGTGCTCAAGAGCGGCGTCCAGTGCCCCCCACGGAGGCGGTCGGCCTAGAAGTCCAGCAGGACCTCCCGCAGAGAAGCGCGAACGGCGGGCAGAGGCAGCGAGTCCTGCAGCGCACACAGGTCCTCACAGCGCCAGAAGTCGGCCACGCTGTCGCGGCGCAGCTTCACCGAGTCTTCATGGCCGGAGCGTGGCCTCGGGGACGCTGGCTGCGGACACGATGCCCACAGCCGCCTGGCGGTCCCTGCTCGCTTCCTGGCCCCTCGGGCGCCCACCGCCCGGCGGTTACTGCGCCGCAGCGTGGGTAGGACCCGCGTCGCAAGCGGAGGACGCAGGGCCACTGGCCCCAGCTACGCCGGCCCCTCCATGCCGCGCTCCCGCGACCCCGCAACGCCGGCTGTTGGCGCCGGCCTCAAAGCCCCGCGAGACGCGACGCTGCGGTTTCAACTTCCGGGCGGGCTCGTGGGGCGGGGCTCGAGGACGTCAGTGCACGCCCCGTGCGAAAGCACGCAGCCCAAGGGTCCTCTCACGGGGATTCGCCCTGAGGAGCAGTGCCGGGCCCTTTGAGACTAGGGCGGCGCGAAAAGTAGGAGGTGTGGAGAATTTGGGGTTTCGAAAACGCGTTTGCTGACTGATCCAAACAAAAGTGAGACATGATTGTATCAGCGCATTTCATGATTTGGGTTTTTTTTTGTTTTTTTTTTTTTATTTGCAGTACGCGGGCCTCTCACTGTTGTGGCCTCTCCCGTTGCTGAGCATAGGGTGTGTGAATTTCTGCGGAGGGCTCTTAATTTCTGTAGTTTCTGCTGACTTGACACTTGACTGACTGACGTGTTCCGTGCATTCGGGACATGATCGTGGCTACTAATAATCACTTTGTTTTGTACTGACAACCCCACAGAGAATTTACTACTGAATGTCTACTTTACAGAGGAGAAACTGAGGCGTAGGAAGTGAAGTGACTGAGTGAGAGGAAGGACTCAGACAACTGGTGTCAGTAAATTAACCCTGCAAGGAGGCCGTTAGACCGCGGTGGCTCTAGTGATGCGGCTGCCTACGTAAACCAACCAAAATCTAAGCCTGTCAACGCCTCAGGGTGACGAAAACCGCTGAGGACAACCAGTCACAAACCACCAACTAGGCGTTAAAGCCATAGCAAATCAGTCATTTCCTTGCTTTGCTTCTGCCGTTTTAAAAGAAACATCTCTGCAGCTCCTGTGGCTGGAGTGCTCCTCACCTCTTCCGCTTTGTGGTGCCTGAATTGAATCTATTTTTGCTCACATGAAGTGTTAAAATTTTAAATATGCCTCAGTTTGTCTTCTAAGATTGGCCATAGAAGTTGGATTTGTGTCCAGTTTCTAGAACAGTGGTCGTCCTCTGGTGAGGCCTTAGGCGTTACGGGTACAACGTTCCTCTTCTACCACCACCTTCTGGATGCCTCCACCCACTACCAGCTCCCACGCATCAGGTCCCCTAGATGTGGTCAGCAATGGCTTTTACATGCAGCATGCTCACCTTATAACATCGCAGACACTCCTCCGTCCTCCAGCCAGCGTGTGAAGTGAAACATCGCCATTCCTGTTGAAGAGTCTCTGGTGTGACCACTTTCCCAAACACAGCCACTCCCCAGCTGACCCTGGACTGTTTTTTTCATTCGTGTCTGTTTTTCTTCAGATGATTTTCTAGTAATTTATACAAATATGTGAATCTGGATAAACTAATATATTTTACACTCAATTTCAGGTTGCATCCTTTGCTCTCCAGCAGTCATTGGAGTGCTGTTTTCAATATGTCCATGCAGGGATTCAAAATAACAAAAATGCTTTTGAAAAATAATGTCGTAGGTTGACAGAGTGGTTTGTAAATTATAGCATACTCTTATGCTCTTAATTCTTCTTCACAACCCTGCTTATCATGGCTGGAATTGCTGCTACACCTGTGGGGTCAGCTGGGGGCTGGCTGTAGCCAGGCCGGGGGCCTGACTGGGCTACATGCCTCTTATGCCCCAGCTAGTAACTGGGGCTTGTGCTCATGGGGGTAGCAGGGCTCTGAGAGGAAGAGTAGAAGCATCGTGGGACCTAGCTCTGAGCTGGCACACTGTCGTTTCTGCTGCCTTCTATTGGCCATGGCAAGTCACCTAACTTCAAGGGTGGGGAAATCAACTCTACCTCTTGATGGGAGAAGTTGGAATGTCACATTGCAAAGAGTGAGGACACAAGGAGTCAACCTGGAGCCATTTTTGCAATTTGGGATGGCGCTTGGTGCCTTCCTTGAGGAGGTCGTCCAAAACCATTTTTCAAACATCCCAGGTTCCTATAAATCTCCACCTCTGGTTTGGCAGCCCTAAAAATTCCCAGTCAGTTTTGGTGAGGGGACACTTGGTGACAGTGTTGTCTTTCGAAATGAGTAATTCCGATACCGACATTACATTGCTCCCCATACATTATTTATAAGGTTTCCCTGTTTGTATGTGCAAACTATTTCTGTGTATATTTTGAGAAATACATTGTACAGGCCTCTTTTTTTTTCTTTCACACACCCTAGAGATGTCATAGAGGCAGTAAATGTGTCCAAATTTTTGAGAAATTGGAACAATCAATACTGACCTGTATGGAATGCTGTTAACATGTCAATTCCCGCTACAGTACTTTTCATCTGAGACACTTAGGGTCTGTTAACAGATTAAAAGTAGTAAAAGACGTGGATTGAGAGAATTTTCATTATCTTGTGCTCTGAAAACTTGGATTTTCATTGGTTTGAATGGGCCTGAAAATGCATTTTTCTTAGTAGGGGCATAGAAGCCTCTAGCGGTATTCTTAATAAAGCAAGGTGAGTTATAAGCAATCATCTGAGGGAGGGTAAATGTACCACACTCCATTTTAAGAAAAATACAATATAAAAGTCTTACCATGGAAGAAAATCTTTATATGATCTTTTATTTTAAAAACTTCAAGAAAAATAAAGACATGACACCATATTCAGTTTAAAGTCAGTGACTTGTAAGCAAGGCAAAGCAAAGACAGTCTGATTAAGGCCGTTGCATTGTTCTGGCAATTTTTAGGTCTCACCCATTTCTGTGGCCTTTTTAGAACCTAAGCTTCTAGGGCACAGAGAACTTCATCTTGACGTAGGACTGAGCAAATGCACGGAGCGTTTTTCAATAAGTAGGCATTAAATTCTAAGTCCAGAAGGGGCCTTGAGATGCCCTGTCTTTACTCCTTGGTAGAACTGTTTTAACCAGCCCCTGAAAACAGATTTTTTTCTTTAAATCTCAAAATTCAGAGATTCCACAATCAGAACTTACTTCTCATATTGCCTTGTGGTCTGCTGTGGGCATCTGTCGAATGGTGTGAACTCTGCGTGGGGAGCCTGGCCTACCCTCCAGGCCCACGGTTTGGGCTGCTGTGGTGCCATGCTGTGCTCAGGGGCCTTCTTTTTTGGAGGTCTGGGCTCCAGTAAGCCTTGGTCATGTTCTTTTATGGACCCTTGGGTGCTTGACCACTCTGACCCTCAGTCTCATTTGCAGGTTCTGGGGAGGATTAAATGAGCTCATGTGATATCCAGGTGACTGAGGCAGAGTAGGCTCGGGATGAATCTTTGCTTGGTTTTCATTAGCTGCGGAGAAGACGATGACAGCTTGGTGCCTCTCCAACTTTAATATGGGTATGCCTCTCTTGTGGATCTTGTTAAATGCAGGCTGGTATTCAGTAGTTCTGGTTGGGGCCTGGATTCTGTGATTCTAACAAGCTCCTAGGTGACGGTGACGCTGAGGGCAAGGGTCCAGCACCTGCGTTTTTCCCTTTCCAGAAGAGCAGGATGTCTGCCCCCCCAACCCCCCACCCCCGGGAGGAGAAAACATCTGCAGCGTGACTACTAGGAACCAGCTTCCCTCACAGGCAAGGGACCTGTACCTCTGCTCCCAACCATTTTGTCTGAGGCGCAGCAAGCCAAAACACTGAAATGCTGAGGTTTGCAGCAAAGAGGAGGTTTATTCACAGGGCAGCCAAGCGAGGACGTGACGTGAGAATAGGTCTCAAATCCGCCTCCCCAAAGGCAAGGGGCTTGGGGTATCTGTGGGATAAAGGATAAAGAAGCAGGGCAGTATGAGGCATGGGGAGCATGAGGAAAGGTGATTGGAAAAAGGTGTGCTCATCATTGTTCTGAGCTGGCGTAACTAGGCTACAGGGCTCAGCACATTCTCAGGCTGGAGTTTTTGGCCCTCTGATGGCACTTGCCCAGGTGGAAGATCGGTGGTCCTCTCCACTCTAAACCAGCTCGGCCTAACTAGGCACAGCTGATTCCAAGTTCCTGGACAATCCCGGGGCAAACATCTTATTTCTTATGCTACATGCTACTTGGAGGACGTGCAAGTGTTCAAGCTACTTTGATGAGTTAAGACAGGATTTGACTAATCATGACACATGGTTTCACCTCCAGGCGAGCATAAGAGAGCTGTAGGCTGAGTCTGGCTCCTGGCACCTGGAATTGGAGGCAGGTGGTTCAAAAACGGGCTCTCCCACCCTCTGTGTGATCTTAGGTAGGTAGACTATTGAACTTTCCTGTGCCTGTTTCTCCACCAGCAGCATGGGGACACTCAGAGTCCCTCTCTTGGGGGCTGTTATGGGGGTTCAGTGAGATATAGATGCATGCACAGGCACATGGGAGACACCCAGTGTGTGTTACCTTCGTGCTTATTTTTATTAGGACACCAGTATTGTTAGAAGATTTCTGGTTTGGACGACAAATTAGATAGGTGGTTATTGCTATAGATTATGCAACAGCTATTCACATTACCATTTGCAAAAAAGTAGTTGGTTGTCCAACGGGGATTATAAACATCCATTTAACATGAGCAACTGAACAGATATATTTTACACAGTAACTACTTCAAGTACTATTTAAAATCAATTCTCTTTGTTTTCTTAAGCAATGGTTAACCCCCAATTTCGTGAATACTACCAAGTAAGTCACTTGAAAATCATCTAGAGCAATCTATTTCACTTAGCAAGCCTAAAGCTATAGTTCAACAATTTTATTTACTGTTCTATGACAAAAATTACTCTGAACAGCTATCCCCTGGATAAGTAGTCAGCTAAAGCTAGTTTGACTGACTAAATCGATTTACTGAGTTAATAAGCCTGTTGTTTTAGAATAGGTCTAATGCATATTTCTCATCCATCCTGCATTAAACTATTTCCCATGCCTAAAATGTCTTTTTTTCCCATTCGTACATATCCAAATTCCTACTTCTGTGCTGTAGGGCTTGGCTGAACTACACCTGCCTTCAGTGAAACTTTTCTCTCCTGCACAATTGGAGATAATTTTAGTCTCCTCATGACTCCCATGGGGTTACCTCTGCTGTGACACTTGACTATTTGGTGGCATATTTTATTTTATTTTAAAAAGCCATTCGTTAGTCCGTGCATGTCAAACGGTCAGTGCTTTCTCTTCGTAAACCTGCATAACAATTTTCTGAACTCTTCTGCTCTGGGCAAGATTCATCAATACACCAGACAAACATAGTGAAAGAGGAGACAGTACTTGTGTTGTATTCAATTGGGTCTTGATACCTAAGTGTGACTCTTAACCAAGGATTATGCAGTAGTTAAGGACACAGATTAAAGTTGTTTAGGGTGTGTCCTAAAGTCTCAGTGGCAGAATTTAAATCTCTACTCTGGAAATTGTAGACCTGAGACAAACTACTTCCCTAAACGTCATTTCCTGCATCTGAGAAAGATAATAGTATCTACCTTGTAGTAGACTGAATAATACCATTGCCCCCAAATGTCCACATTCTACTCTCCAGAACCAGTTAATGTCACCTTAACTGGCAGAAGGGACTTTGCCAATGGGATGAAAGTAAGGGTTCTGAGATGGGGAGATTCTCCTGGACTACCTGGACGGGCCCAAATATAACCACTGGTATTCTCGTAAGAGAGAGGCAGAGGGAATTTTTACTCCAAAGAGAATGTGATGATAAAGTTGGGGTTGGGTTGATGTGGCCAGAAGTCAAGGAATGCTGGCAAGGAAACAGATTCTCGCTTAGAGCCTCTAGAAGGAGGATGGATGGCCCTGTCAACTCCTGGTTTCAGCCCAGGGAAACTGGTTTTGGACGTCTGTCTTCCAGAACCATAAGAAAATAAGTGTGTTTTGTTTGAAGCAAGCACATTTGTAGTAATTTGTTACAGCAGCCATAGGGAACTAATGCGTACCTCATAGGAACTATTTCTCCAATTAAAATGTGTGACTGGAAACACACTTAGTGGCATGTGTGACACACAGTAGTTATGCTACCATAGGTCGTTCTTGGAAACTGAAGCCTTGGTTTTGAGAGATCATCAAAACCAGTACAATGGTTGCCATGTTTCTCCTTGTTCATCCTGGTGACAAACCTGGTAGAGAGAGCTCCATCCTTTCCCACAGGACCCCACCCCTAGTACTTAGAGGGAAGCGGTTATGTCTCACTTAAGGCACCTTTTTCTTTTCCTTTCTACTTTTTTCTTCATTAATCTTCATCCAACTGGCCTTTCTAAATTTTACAGAAAACAAAACCATTTCTCAGTGGATTCAGATACTACCCCAAGTTAGTATTCCAACCAAGTTCTTGTTCTTCCGGGTCTCATCACCAGAAATTTCTGAGCCTAACTCTTCTCTAGTTTCTAGGATCACTCATTTTCTCATTTCTCCCTTCTCCTTTTAGTTCAGAGTCTTGTCAATTTAGTCCCTTCCCTAACCACAACTTATAATAAGGTGACACAGCAAAGTGATGAAAGTCTAGATGGTCTGGTTTTAATCCTGGGTTTTTGCCACCTACTTACTGTGTGGCATTAGGCAAGCTATTCAACGTCTCTGGGCCTCAGTTTCCCCCAAAAAAGTGAATATTGTGAATATTCCCTACCTATAGGGTTGCCATTATGAGGAATAAGTGAGTTAATATTTGGTAAGCCCTTAGAATAGTACTTGTTATAGTCAAAGCACTACAGTTGTGCTTGTTAATAATAATAAATGAAATTCCAAGCGTATAACTTACCCAACTTTCTGTCAACTTTGAAGTGTTGGTCTATCTGTTGGCCGACGTTGCAGGTGAATGAGTCAAGGCATGGCCTGAGGCATTGCTACCACTGGGTGGTGTGTTCCCAGAACTTGGAACAGTGGTGTGAAATGGGTAGTGGTTCTACTTGGAGACAGGGCAGACTGGAAAATGACAGCCTGGGAAGGAGGTGTGGTGTCCATAGCTTTGGTGTCAGAGGTGCTGCCTGCTGAAGCACCGGTGCCAGCCTAAGCCATAAATGGGGTGCTGGGGAAAACAGGAACAGGACGGAAGATGACAGCCTGGGAAGGAGGTGTGGTGTCCATAGGTTCGGGGTCTGAGGTGCTGCCTGCTGAAGCACCGATGCCCGCCAAAGCCGTAAATGGGGTGCTGGGGAAAACAGGAGCAGAATGGAAGATGACAGCCTGGGAAGGAAGTATGGTGTCCATAGCTTCCGTATCAGAGGTACTGCCTGCCTGATCTGAGAGCAGAGAGTGAAAGTGGGAGAGCTTCTTCCTAGCCTCTAACTCCTCTCAAGGTCAGGCACGCACTGGTCACTGGACGGCTCAGCCTGGCTCTTATACATGTCCATTGTACATGTCACAGAGAAAGTGTGGGCGGGGCAGGGGGTGAGGCAGGGGGCACATGCAAGCCCAGCTGGTGGCGAAACCCTGGCCCAAAGGCAAAGGGTGGGGCCCCTTCTGGACTTTCTAGTGGCTGGGACTTCTCGCTGTGCGTGGCAGGTGTTTGTCACCAGACGGGCCACCATGCGGTGACTGTTGGGGACTGTGGAAGCCTCCTCCTCCAGAGCTCACCCTGCCTGGGCACCAGCTCTGCAGACCCCTCAGCCCTGCGTATGTATCGGCCAGGCCTTCCCCACCACGGGGCCCAGAGGCCAGAGCCTGCTCAGAGCTGAGGGCAGGAGGCAGCCAGAGCTTGCCAGAGTGTGGGCCACCTCCTCCGGGAACCTCCCCAGCTTCTCTGCGAGGCCTGGAGACAGGATCGCCTTCTCCAGGGCTGCTCAGCTGCCAGCATCACCATGAGCCAGGTGGCGAAGGTTTCTGAGCAGGAGATGCAGAGCCCTGATCCGACTGGATGCTGCACCCCACGATGTCCCTTCCTGGCCGATAGGTTCTTTCTTCACTTCTTTTTTGAAATTTGGTAAAACAACATTTAAACCTAGGCCTGTCCTTCAGGGTATACGGTTGGTAGTGGCTTAGCCGGGATTCGAACAAAGCCTGTGTGATTCCAGAGCTCGTGCTCTGGACTGTGGTGCCTCCTTATCATACATGCTTCATGTGTTACTTGTTTTTCTTTTTTTCTTGTAGTCCTTATGGTACTTAGCCCTAAGTGCCATACCTGCAATGAACAGCTACACTGCCCTGTAGGAGGTCTTCTTTTGTTCAACGCATGAATTGGTCATCCACGACACTGGGTTCTAATCTCAGAAGATACAGGTCAGGGACCACCAGTTGTCAGCATGGCACCATTCCATATTTCCAATTGAGGCTTGAAGCCTGGATTTTCCCTTTCTCTAGTTTGAAGGATCCATATATGTAAAGATTATATTCTAGATAAATCATGGGCTATCCTGAAAGAAATTCACCAGTGAATTGTTCGGTATGGATTAGAAGCCAGTTTCTCTGGCCTTCCTGGAGTATATCCAGTAAGGCATCTCATTCATGTCTAGAAAGCAAATATATCATTTATTGCAACTTCAGCGTGGAGCGATGTATTGGTGTAAAGTACGATCAACACAATTTGGTCATTGTGAGTATGCCAGCTGGGTCCACACTTTACTACACATATGTAACTCTAGAGATTCATATGCCCAAGAGAGGAGACGTACTCTTGGGTGTCTAGGACAAGGGAAACATGTGTTGTTATTCAGGAGCTGGAAGCTTCAGCATGACAGGAAAGAATTGAACAATCCTGGTCTACACATCACTTGACCTTGTTTAAAACTTGTTTCTTTGGCTTGCTTCATTGGAGTGTTTTCTCTCTCCTGGGGCTGACATTGTGTGTTATGTATCACGCATGTGACATGTAGAAGTTTCAGAAGCCAGAATCATATAGATCAGTAAAAATGTATATATATATATGTATGTATATACATATATAAATATATTTTTTCTAAAACCTATTGAAAATAACACTGGGCATAATTCATATATTCCAAAATTAGTTTGACCCTCTGCTCATGAGATTCTTTTTATGGTATGTCACAGCAAATTTGGACTTCCATCCCCAAGAAACTTTGGGGTTGGAGGACACAAAAGCTTTTGCTCAGACCTAAATTCTGTCTGAAAAAAAAGGGTAAATATTATAAGCCTTTTCTAACGTCTCCAAGAGCAGAAATGATTTACAGCTGTGGCATTGAACCATAATTCCTCGATCTCATTTGAGAAGAGGTCAGTAAGAAACAATGTCTTGATTTTTGTTTCTTTTGTTTCTTCCCTGTTTTCTTGTCTTGCTTACCAACAATCCATTGTAATTCATGAGTTAGTATGGCAGCAGGCTGAGTGTTCCCTGGGGCTCATGAAATGAACTGTTTTTCCTAAAATGACTTTTGTCTCCTTGTTTTCAGCCCCTCTTCTTTCCTCTGCCCTTTACTATAACCAGAGCTCAGCAAAAGCTGACTGGCTTTGTGCAGACCTTACTTAGGATCAGTCTTTTTTTCTTCATTATTTTATTCATGGCTCCTCCATTTCATTGTTTGCCTTCTCGAAATGTGTTGAAATCTTTCTGTGGTTGATGACTTCCAAAATGTCTTGGCTTTTATTGGTTGATTAATTTTGGTATTTCTACAGTTTTATTTAGATATGGTTTCAGGAGAAACAGAAAGTAAATATATTTCCTAGTCTGCCATCTTGAGCTGAAAATCCCTGTGGATTTTAGCATCCAATGTTCCCATGGGAAAAAACCCAACCTTGGCATTAATAGATGTAACACTCAAGATTTCAGCTTTTCTTGAGCAATCACTAAGGATTCAATATGTGGTCATTTCTAATGGGAAAATAATAACTATCTCATGGTGTTGATTTGAGGATTAAATTAGATAATGAACATGAAAATGCTTTGTAAGGTTTAAAAATCTATAAAAATGTTTTTTATTATTATTTGATTTGTTGCTATTTCAACTTCACTTGACAGTTGTTTATGACCTTGCCTATGTGACAAAGTGCCCTCTGGTTTATTGTTTTGAAAGCCAGAATATATTTTTCAATAGCTCAATGGAAATGGCATCATTTATGCAGGTTAAGGGTGAAATGTTTCTTGACACCTATAGTGTTTTCAGGAACTAACTGACTCATGTATTCCTCTTCCAGATTTTGTTGAGGACCTCCTATGAGCCACATGCTTTACATCAGGTGTTGGAAAGCATTTTCTGGATTTTAAATATCTTAGGCTTTGTGGGCCATATACAGTTTCTGTAGCTTCTCCTCCTCTTTCTTCTTCAACAAGCTTTCTAAACGTGAGAACCATTATTAGCTCACAGTCCCACAGATCCAGGCTGAGAGCCTGATTTGATTTGTGGCCAGTATTTGCCGATCCCTGCTCTGCGTCCTCACTGACGAGGGGGACCATGTTTGGGTAATCACTTCTTTGAATCAACTATTGGTCTTCTGGGGCTTGTGCTTACTCTTCTATAGTCTCTAATCAACCTGGCATCCAGAGAGGTCTTGTTAAAACATAAGTCAGATCATGTCACTCAAATCTCTTCAATGGCTTCTTCACAGAAATGCAAAGTCCTCAAAGTGCCTCCATAGCCCTAGAAATCTGGGCCTCCGTTTACTCTCTGACTGTTTCCTTCTCCTCTCCACTTTGCTCGCTCTGTTTTCCACACACTGACATCCTTTCTGCTCCTTGGATACTCCAAGCCTACTCTTGCCTCATTGGCTTTCTGCCGCAGACCAGCCAAAGAAAGAGGATTTCACCGCCCAGGGTCAGAAGGGAAGGGGTAAGGAACTGAAGTAGCACCAACGAATGGGGTCAGAAGGACCAAGACAACTGATGGTTGCAAGGCAAATTTTATTGCACTACAGTGGCAGATTATATAGACTAGAAAAGGGAAGGTTGCCAGACGGTGGTTTACATTATGTAAAGACTGTCTCGGCTCAGGGTTAACTTCCCTGGGAGAAAACCCATAAAGCCAGAATCATCAAAAATAACCTGCTCGTGCAGGGGGGAGACAGCTTTGCTTATCTCAGTTTACATTCTTTCTGATCTCTGGGCCCTGGTGATTTATCTCCCATGGAATGGAACAAGGAGGGGAACAAGTAGGGACAGTCCCTTCGAGCAGCGAGCGGTGGCATGCCTGGCACGTCCACAGCCTGCTTTCATGGCTGACTGCTTCCCACAGGTCCCCCTTTTTTATTTTTTAATTTTTGCTGCAAAATTATTCCATGAAGCTTAGTGCCGGGAGTAGTATATTGTTGCATGAGGATATGAAACAGACATGAGAAGATTATTATCAATAATAGGCAAATTATGGCCAGGGTAATAAAACCTGACAACCTTCCAGTAAGCCAAGACTGAGGGTGTAACTACTTTAAATGATCCAGTAATGTTTGAATTACATCTTCTGGTGAAATATCATCAAGATGTGCATTTTGCATATCCTGAATTTCAGCATTTAATTTCTTAAGATCAAGACTAATATTATTATCTGACCAAACGCTCAGCAGGTGCATTTTTACTTTTTCTCATTCCCAAATAGAGTCATCATACTTATAAGGAGTAACACAAATCCATGTATACTTTGCATGACAAGCTAAATGTATCCTCAATTTTAATACTGCCATCTGATCTCCTTCTTCTTCTTTTTCTGAATCAACAGTGTCAAATTTTCGGGAGAGATGCAGAGCTTCTTCAAATTCTGAACTTGTTGTGAGCTGTGGCGAGCCATCTATTTGCTTGACTAAGTGCTCAGGAAGCCAGCGAGGTCCAGGCGCTGATCTGGGAAAGATATACACGTGACCGTGGCCCCAAATCAATACAGGATCAGGACCATGTCAAGTGCTGGTTAACAGATCTTTCCAGAGGACCTCCGGAGATTGAGAGGCCAATCTTGGCTCAGCCATCAACCTCTCCCCTGCTGACTGGCCAAATTTATCAACAGTGCGAAAATTTAAAATAAACAAAGCATGATTTATAAGCTTATGTGGTGTTGTTCTGTATAATTCCCCCTTTTTTATTTTTTCAATAGTTTTCAAGATCTATTTGCACGTTCTATAATACCTTGTCCTTGAGGGTTATATGGGATGCCTGTAATATGGGTAATTTGTAATGAATTACAAAATGTTGCAAAAGCAGCACTAGTGTAAGTGGGCCCATTATCTGTTTTAATAATTTTGGGAAGATTCGTGAAAGCAAAACAGTGTAATAAAAGAGTGATAACATGTTTAGTAGCTTCTCCTGTTTGTGCGGTAGCACAAAGGAAGCCAGAATAAGTGTTAATAGTGACGTGAACAAATTGCAACTTCCCAAAAGAGAGGATGTGAGTAACATCCATTTGCCATAAATGACTAGGTAATAATCCACGAGGATTGATACCATAATGTGGAGCGGGAAAATGAGGTAAACATTGTGGGCATTGCTTAACAATTTGTCGGGCAGCCTCACGAGTAAGGGAAAATTGTTTGTGTAAGGTGGTAGCTGATTGATGATGTACAGCATGGGAGTGTTGTGCTGCTTGTAAAGGAGTTTGATCATAACTCACCATAACGCAAGGGCGTCCTGGATATAAACCATGTTTATTTACAGTACGCAAGTAGCAAATGCAATACATTAGCCATTCTTGATAGCGTGACGAACGGAAAGGAGGAGTACGGTAAATTGGGATATGTCCTGCTTTAGGGAAAAGAGATTGAGGAGGAGGAGTAACTTCAACTCTATTCTTGGGAGGAAAATGTACAGGATAAAGATCACGTTTAGATCGAGTTAAAACATCTGCAGTCGCATTAAGTTTAGTCAAATGGACCAGGCAAGTTAGAATGAGCACGGATATGTAGAGCTGCAACAGGACCATCGCGGGAACGAATAAACTGGGTTTCTTTGTTTTTTTTTTTTTTTGGGCCCTGCGGTACGCGGGCCTCTCACTGTTGTGGTACGCGGGCCTCTCACTGTTGTGGCCTCTCCCGTTGCGGAGCACAGGCTCCGGACGCGCAGGCTCAGCGGCCATGGCTCACGGGCCCAGCCACTCCGCGGCATGTGGGATCTTCCCGGACCGGGGCACGAACCCGTGTACCCCTGCATCGGCAGGCGGACTCTCAACCACTGCGCCACCAGGGAAGCCCTGAATAAGCTGTTGAAGCAAACGAAAAGAGGATGATAATTCAGGGTCATTAGTATGTCCTATGGTAGCAGTTTCCAAAAGAAGTAATAGATCAATGTGGTATTTACTATCAGAAAACAGATTAAGAGACACAGAAGGAAAATGCTCAAAAACCATAATAACAGCATATAGTTCAACACGCTGAGCTGAAGTCAGTGAAGTTTGTTCAATCAATTTTGTCCCGTCGTCCATGAGTACAATAGCCATTCCTTAGTAGGACCCGTCTGTAAAAACCAAAGGTACATGTGGAATAGGGTGCCGTTGGATTATAGAAGGAAAAATGTAAAGATTATTTTTACTAAATTGAATTATCTTATCAGCAGGATAATGACATCCTAGGTTTCCTGGAAATCCTGCAAGAGTAAGACCCCATTCGTTACTATGTTGAAAAGCCAATTTTGTTGACTAACTGAATAAGGGATAATAATTTGAGAAGGTTCTATTCCTATAAGTTGTAAGCATCTAGTTCTACCTTGCATTATTAACTTACTAATAAGTTCATAATAAGGGTTAATAACTTTAGAGGGTGTAGTTTTCATATGAATCCATTCAATAATCCCAGCAGTTTGTCACAAAACAGCTGTAGGTACATGAGGTGTTGGACAAACAATTAAAGAAATTGGCAGGTGAGTATGTATTCGAGTTAACCGCGCAGAGCTGATAGCTCTATTAACTATTTGTAATGCTTGGAAACCCTCTGGAGTCATGGAGCGTAATGACGAAGGGTCTGAATTGCCTTTAAGAATATCCAACAGAGGCTGTAATTGAGCAGTAGTAAGTTTTAAGGAAGGCCTTAGCCAATTAATATCTCCAAGTAATTTTTGAAAATCATTTCATGTTTTTAAATGATCAACTCGAATTTGCAGTTCTTGAGGCCTAATAGTAGTGTTATCAATATATTTTCACAAATATAAAAATGGAGATTGTCTTTGAACTTTTTCTGAAGCAGTGACCAAGCCAAATGATCGTAAGGATTGTTGTAAAAATTGAAAAGCAGTCTCTAATAAAGAAATATTATCAGTGGCTAAAAGTATATCATCCATATAATGTATAAAGTATAACGTTGGAAACCTTTTTCTCACAGGAGTCAAGGCCTGAGCCACCTATTTTTGGCAAAATGTAGGACTATTTGCCGTGCCCTGAGGCAATACTTTCCATTGAAATCTCCTCATGGGTTCCTTAAAATTTAAGGAAGGCAAGCTAAAAGCAAAATGTTTTCTATCTTCAGGAAACAAAGGAATAGTGAAAAAACAATCTTTTAAATCTATAACTAAAAGATGGTAATTGTGTGCTATGGCTGCTGGAGAGGGTAGGCCTGGTTGAAGAGCTCCCATTATTAGCATAGTTTTATCGACAGCTCTTAGATCCTGTAATAACTTATATTTTCCAGACTTTTGCTTGGTAATAAAAATAGGAGTATTCCAAGGGCTATTGGATATTTCTAAATGCCCTAATTGTTCCAGTACTAATTGTTCTGCAGCTTCTAATTTCTCCTTTGTGAGGGGCCATTGGTCCACCCATACAGGGTCATCAGTCAGCCAAGTAATTGGATCAGCTGTGAGTGGAGGAGAATCCAAGGTCCCTAAGAAAAACCCAAACCTTGTCTATCATTTTTTATTTTCACATCAATAGGATAGACAGTTCCTTGTTGATTTGTTCCCAGCCCTTTTGTGGGAAGAAATCCTTGATCCAACATCCTATTAGAGACTTGAGAATTTGGACTATAAAGCAGTACTCCCATTTCTTTTAATATATCTCGGCCCCAGGGGTTTAAAGGCAGCCCAGGCAAAACATAAGGCTGGAAGTATCCTGAATGGCCCTCACTATCTTGCCATAATAATAACTGACTACTTTGCACAGGAGAAGAACTTTGTCCTATTCCTTGAAGTTGTGTAATAGTAGGACTAATGGGCCAACGTTTAGGCCAGTGCATCTGCGTCGTAACAGAGACATCAGCTCCAGTGTCTAACAAACCTGAAAAAACCTTTCCATTAATGGTTCATTTCATTTCTGGACGTTCTTTCTCTATCTTCTGAATCCAGTAGGCAGCATTAGATGATCCAAAAGCCTTTGTTCCTCTCTTTTGATGTTGTAAAATTTGTCCATGATGTACAAAGGGCAAAAGTAGCAGTTGTGCAATTTTATCGCCAGGAGAAATAGTTATTATATTTTCAGTAGTTTGTGCCATGAGTTTTATTTCTCCTTCGTAGTCAGAATCTGTGACTCCTGGCCTAATAGTTAAACCTTTCATAGTGACACTACTTCTTCCCAATAATAGTCCCATCCAACCCTTGGGTAAAGGAACATAGATGTCCGTAGAGAGGGCCTGAGGACCCATTTCAGGAGTTAATACATATCGGGCGGAGGTACTGAGGTCCAGTCCTGCGCTTCCTGGTGTTGCTCTGGAGAGCGAGGATATTGTATGTTTCTGTTTTTGGTTAATGTCTGATTGATCATTTGAGGAGGATACCCAGACATCGGCCCTATTGTTTGTTGGGGCTGGGGAAGGCCCCGGGAGGAGTTTCCCGACAGTGGTGTCCCATCCTTGTGGGTCAGTGAGCGACAATCTCGTGCCCAATGTTTTCCCCTATTGCATCTAGGGCATACACCAGGGATCTTCCGACCATCTGGAGGTTTTTGAACAGGGAAGGAAGGACTAGGGTTAGAATTAAAAGATCTACATTCTCTAGCAAAATGACCTGCCTTTCTGCATTTAAAACAAGTCTTTGTTTTCTTTTGATTGTTTTTAAACCCCACTTTAGTTAATGCTGCAGCCATAGCAGCACCCTGTATATAAGCAGGCCCAATGTCCGCACAAAGGCGAATATAGCCCTCCAGTGTTCCCCGTTTTCTCCAAGGTCAAATCACAGCCTGACATGCATTAGTAGCGTTTTCAAAAGCAAGTTGCTTAACTACAATTGTACCGGTGGGTCCATCCAAAATGAGTCTCCCCCACCGCCAGTGACAATCTATCTACAAAATCAGCATATGGTTCATCAGGTCTCTGTCTAATTTTTGAAAGATCCTCAGTTGTGTGTGTATAAGGTAATTTCCTCCAGGCTTGTAATGCCAAATGATGTATTTGAGGATAAGCAACAAAGGGATAAGTTAATTGATCTTGTACAGAAATATATTGTCCTTCCCCAAGCAGCATACGATAATCAACTGGAATATTATGGGTAGCATTCTTTTCTGCTTGTTCAGCAGCCCGTTCATAAAAATTAGACTTCCATATTAAATAATCTCCACCATCTAAACCAGCTCGTGCAATAGACTTCCAATCAGCGGAGGGAAGAGCTTCTCCTGCAATAGCTTCTCCTGTCAACCATAGCAGTAGTACAAGGAGCAGTGGGCCCATATCGAGCACAGGCAGATTTTAAATCTTTCAAAACTTTAAAAGGAAGAGCCCAATGCTCCCTAATAGCTTGTTGAGGATTATTAGGATCAGGTCTTTCTATGACAGGACAACAGAAAATAGGATCTTTTCCTCGTGTTATTGCTCCTTGTACAGCGCTGCAAGGGACTGAGCATTTTTACAGATGTAGATTTTTGAGGAAGACAGTCCTTATTAACCTGCAGCTTTTTCACTGACTTATCTATCATAGCCATTAGAAAATCACCCTCGAGATATTTTTTCTCTTCCGTGTTTAAAAGCCTCATCTGTTAAATCGAAATGTTCCTCTCCATCTGATATGTTAAAATTAATCAGTTCCCTAGATTTAGGAAGTGACGGTGTAGAAGCCATTAAGGCAGTTTTATCTTCTGAAGGCTTTTGTTTTTCTGACTTTACATTCAAATCATGAGAAGAATCTAAACATTCTTTGATCAGATTCCACAAACTAAATAACAACAGGAGTATGAGTAGGCCCTTGAGACTCAGAATAATTTTTTAAATCTTCTCCAACTTTCTGCCAGATTTCTATGTCAACAGAGCCGCCATCGGGAAACCAGGGAGATACATCATGGATATGCTGCAAAAACTCAGTTAACTGTGAGGTAGAAACTTTATTACCCCGAGCTTTAAGCATCGAAAGTAAAACCTGAGCAAATAATTCACGCTCCTTTGAGACCTTTTGTCCCATCCTATTTTACTTCTGACTATTGCCTTATGCCTCTATTAGTTTCACTTTTACTCGTGGCCACACATATTTTGCATAAGGGTTCACTTACCTGCCCTTTCTTTTTCTTTTAATTGCCTTCACGCTTCAGGTCCCTGTTCGGGCGCCACTTGCCGAGGACCACACGGAAAAAGAGGCTCTCACCACCCAGGGTCAGAAGGGAAGGGGTAAGGAACTGACATAGCACCGACGAATGGGGTCAGAAGGACCAAGACAACTTGTAAGGCCAACTGGCCCGAGGCAGGGGAACACAATCAGATTCACAGGTTGCATCCTCTGGACCACCCAGTTCCAGAAACTGCCCTGGAGACATTCCGGACCACCCAGTTCCAGGAACTGACCTGGGGACTTTGAACCCAGCCCAGCTTTCCCGCCTTTCGAGGGGCGGGACTAACGGTCCCCCAGGATACCCGAAAAGACCACCAAATAAGGAATACCCTGCGCCCTCCCAGATTCACCACACCCCTTTCCCTTCTTCCCCTATAAAATCTTGCCCAACCCTTGCCTGGGCGCGACTTCTCTGGCCCCCTTTCTCTCGGACCAGTGAACCTCGCCCGGGAGCGCTCCCTAATAAAGCTCACTTGAAGCTTTCCTCTGTTTCGCCGTGCCGTTTGTTAAGATCCGACCTTACACAACTTACGGTTGCAAGGCAAATTTTATTGTGCTACAGTGGCAGATTATATAGACTAGAAAAAGGAAGGTTGCCAGACAGTGGTTTACATCATATAAAGACTGTCTCGGCTCAGGGTTAACTTCCCTGGGAGAAAACCGATAAACCCACAATCATCAAAAATAACCTGCACGTGCAGGCGGGGAGACAGCTTTGCTTGTCTCATTTTACATTCTTTCTGATCTCTGGGCCCTGGTGATTTATCTCCCATGGAATGGAACAAGGAGGGGAACAAGTAGGGATAGTCCCTTCAAGCAGCGGCGGCATGCCTGGCACGTCCGCAGCCTGCTCGCAAGGCTGACTGCTTCCCACACATGGGGCTACTTCTGCAGGTGGGGTCAGAATCCTCCTCAGTTTCAGGTGGTCCCCGTGCATATTCTAGGTGATGCTTTTCCTCTGTTCTACTGCTTCAGTTTCACACTCTTCCACTTGTCTTCCGTCTTTCAAAACTATGTTGAAACCTCTTGATTGTTGTGGGCTTATATACTTAAACACTTTGATACCATCATTGTAGTGTCTTGTGAAAACGGAGAAGAGCTGAAAGAAAGGGTTCTCAGTGCATTCTGAATCTGCTATTCTGTGGTCCCAGTGTTTAAACTTCTTGGTCTTCCCCAGTGTCTATCATTGCTTTTAGAAACACAATCTCCTGGTCTACTCGTGAAGGAAATGAATACATCACATCTAAAATGACAAGGAAGGTGGGTTAGATGCTCTAGGGTCTTGTCGTACTCTGCCATTTACTAATAAACCACTTACGTGCTACAAATTGTAGGTGCTCATTTATAAAATAAAGGGGGTAACTCTACATGAACTATAGATTTCTCCTACTCTAACATAATTTTCTAAGTTCTTTTTTTAAAATTCTCTACATTATCATTAATTTTAATTAAGAAAACAAAAATCTAACTTTCTCTTTTGAAAATCAAAGAGTAATTCCCATAGTCCTACAATAATGGGATAATTAGTTCTGAAACCTGTCAAGTTTCATGTTTCATACAAAAGGAAAATCATATTAAATAATTTTTAAAAGTTAAACATGGACTTTGTAGCACAAAGACAAGGTCCCCCCAAATGGTGTTCCTTTATTTACTAGAAATGTTCAGCTCTGCATTACAGTTGAAATAAAATAAATATATTATTTTTGAGGTACAAAAATTTCTTATGAAAATCAATTTTTCTTTTCTGTCCATACAAACAAAAGTATGGAATGACATTAGAGGTCAGGTTTATTTGGTAATAGAATGTAGCTTCTTGATATTTTTTATTTTAGGAAAGGAGAATATCAACATGAAAACTTTTTTCAACTTTACTTTTATTTAAAATGAGGCCATATTTTCCTCTTGTAAAAAGAGAGTTCAACTAGAACTGTCAATTTTCTCATCTGTAAAACAAGAGCACTGAATCAGCTGACTACATTCATTCAGAACTCAATTTCTTTATCGTTTGATCACTAAGGTTCTCCCTAAATCTAATATACTAAAGTTCTAAGCAAAGGAAAATATAGTACTAACGACATGTTTTGATTTTTATTTCTTAGAGTTCAAGTGTCCACCATTCACCCTGGTCTAAGCTTAAGGAACCATTCACGGGGATACAATGCAGATGGGAGGGGAAAACAGAACCCTCACACAAGCTGTGGCGTGTTGCAATCAGGCTTCCGTTTGAAAAATAATCTTCTCTATAGCTTTCAAGTGATAACTTTGTCCCGGCAATGCTTCTTGTTTCAAATGGATTTTCTCTGGCTCTTCCTGAACACTTTCTGAGGAATCATCGACCTCTGATTTCTGAGGAGGAAGGACTCTCTACTGTCACAGTCGCAGGAAATTCTGATGGACCTGAGTGTCACAAGAAGAAGATAGGAAACCACAGAGTTGTTAAACTAAAGGGCAAAGAAAGAAAACAAGATTGTATAAAACATAACACAAGCCAGATACCGAATATCCAAATATTAGAGGACATTTAACAAAAGTGATCTGAGGTATCATTATTTATAAACGTCTCTCACTGCTCCTTAGTCTTAAACAGGCAATGACTAAGTAAAATTACAGGAACTTATTTTTGCTATGTTACTGCACAGACCTCTGTTGTACATGGTTAGGATTAGTAATGGGAATTGCCCATATTATTTTATTAAGTTTCTTTCACAGAAGCCAAGTGAAGAGCCAAGGTAAACATTTTTTCTCAGATCAACTTTATACTGCAAATGAAAAATTTATTTTCCACCATCAGACAAAAACAGTCTGGAAGAAAATGTAGTTTTTCGGAGGAAAATACATCAGTAAAGGGACTGACAAAGAATCAGAAGAATAACCAGAAAGTCAACATATGTAAGCTGTGTATAATAGATGTTACCATTTAAAAATGAGAAATCACATACACATACATAACTAAAACTGACCCATCAAAAATTTCATCTTCTCATCACCCTGAAGCCAAAACTAGGGTAACAGTAATACAATTCTCCTGTCAAGCTTCACTGCCACTGCAATGTTGTTCAATTGGACATTTCCAAACATTTAAAACTTGACCTGGCCACAACCCCATAAAAGTCTACAGATCATAAAGAAGTGTGCTGGGATTATGTAACTACGCAGAAGACAAGTCACTAGGACATCATTTTGACAACAAGCAGCAAACCTGCAGCATAGGAAAATCTGAACAGGAGAACGAGGTGCACACCCCTCTCTCTGGGCATGCAAGGGCAGGACTGACACCCAGGATGCTCTTCTCTCAACCTCAGCAGTGGTGCCTTTCACAGAGCAACGATGCAGTCTCCCAGAACCACTGGGAAGGAGAATCTGATACTGACAGTATTAGCTTGCCATGAGGCCATAAGCGAGGAAATGTGTGTGGCCTTGGTGAGAGAGCAGAAGTGTGGGAGATGTTGCTTTATATTGGCTTTCAGATCAGGAAATTTGTACACATAGCCTGCAAACAACATTTCTTGCAAACATGTGAACGTTCTTGAGTGTGAGAGCTCCATGTGAGGGGTCAGAAATGGCAGTCAAGTTCTTTTCACTGGGTAACAGCCGATTTGCGGACCGGAGAACAGGCTTCCTTGTTTACAGACATAACCACAAGGCTGCCAGTTGTGTGCCAAATCCACACAACTAAACAGTTGCACTGGGAGAGCGACCAAACATACTTTCCATGGATTTATTTCAGAGCGGGAAATGCTTCTTGTAAGGCTCTGTCAGTTTAAAAAGCAAGGAGAATGCCCATCCACCTTTCCCAATTCACGCCCTATGTATCATCAATATGATAGCTACACACGAGCAACTGATTACATACATCACAAGCTTTGATGAATGCAAAGCCCCTAAAAAGATATCAACAAAACAAAGTTAGATCTTGATGTAAATACATCACCAGTTAAACCCAGTTAATACAACTATTTAGTATTATGTACAGTATCCATACAGAATTGTGTATACAAATAAATAAGCTCAAAACAAGGACCTGGAGGGCTCTGCTGCAGAGAAAACTGAACAGAATTCAGCCGACTGGCTTGGTAATTAATAACTGTGAACTGCTGAGAGGCCCCTTCAGTTCCTATGTTCAGGATGGTTGAGATTTCAGTCTCACTTCTTTAAATGGTGATATGAATCGTTCTCTAATTTACCACTCTGTGTGACGAGGATAGACCTGAGATTAAGTGTCTCAAGAAGAAGACAGGAAACCACAGAGGTGTTAAACTCAAGTGCAAAGACTGGGGATTCAACACTATAGTTTATGCAACAGCAATTCACATTACCATTTGCAAAAAAGTAGTCGGTTGTCCAATGGGGATTATAAACATCCATTTAACATGAGCAACTGAACAGATATATTTTACACAGTAACTACTTCAAGTACTATTTAAAATCAATTCTCTTTGTTTTCTTAAGCAATTGTTAATCCCCAATTTCGTGAATACTACCAAGTAAGTCACTTGAAACTCATCTAGAGCAATCTATTTCACTTAGCAAGCCTAAAGCTATAGTTCAACAATTTTATTTACTGTTCTGTGACAAAAATTACTCTGAACAGCTATCCCCTGGATAAGTAATCAGCTAAAGCTAGTTTGACTCACTAAATCTGATTTACTGAGTTAATAAGCCTGTTGATTTAGAATAGGTCTAATGCATATTTCTCATCCATTCTGCATTAAACTATTTCCCATGCCTAAAATGTCTTTTTTCCCATTTGTACATATCCGAATTCCTACTTCTGTGCTGTAGGGCTTCGCACAACTACATCTGCCTTTAGTGAAACTTTCCTCACCTGCACAATCGGAGATAATTTTAGTCTCCTCAAGACTCCCAAGGGGTTACCTGTGTTGTGACACTTGAGAAACAACTTGAAGCTCCCAATTGCATTTGGTTTTTCTTCCTTAGAGTGTTCATTAGGCAGAAGCCATGTGTGAGTTATATTTTTTCCTCTATAGAAAGCACCAGAGACCACCCACATAATAGCAGTTCCAAAATAAAGGATTCTGAACGACTGAAAAAGACAGGGAATCCAAGCACGTTACCTGCTGCTTTTTGCACGTTCTGCAGTACGCCACGGCCAGAAACCAGACACAACAGGTGGTAGACGTTCAGGACCATAACATTCCTTACCAGCAGAGTGTTTCCTTCCATTACTTACAGGTTGCTTTGCGGCCAAGCCTATGTTTGACAAAGCACGAAAAGAAGGAATCAAGATGCACCAAAGGTCTACAGAGCAACTGTCACACATGTACACTTCGAAAGGAATCAAACAGGCACTTGACAATGATGCCAAGGACATTAAAAAAAAGAGGATCGTTTTGTACAAAGGTTTTACATAAGCCAGCATTTTTAAAAAATGTAAGTTCTCTACAGTAACAAGTTATTTTAACTAAAACAGAAGTATTGTGATGTGCAGAAATGCAAAAATAAATTTTTAAAATAATCCCAAAGTATGATACATTTTATATATTATGCAGAAACACTCAAGTTTACTGAATCTTAGAACACCTTTGGCATTTCTGAATCTCAAGGACACAGAAACACAGATATACCCATGACTTCGGCCAAACAGAATCTTCAGAATTAGACCAAAATTTCAATTTAAGATGAATTTTTCTATGTAAAAACAATAAGAGTTGTAAGGCTGCAAGTTGCTGGGTGGTAGGTGAGTCAATGTTACTCTCCGATAAGCCTGTCAACCTTCACTGCTCCTTTGATTTCATATAGAAAATACACAAAAAATACAAATGAAACCCACGGGATAAAAGAGTGAAGTGTGGAGACTTATCCTATATTTCAGTAGTAAAGAGGCAAGTATCTTTATATGAAATATTTGGTTGCAAAAACTAGACCTACATGTTAATATTTTATTTAGAACAAGCCACATATTAAAATTCACATTTAAATATTTAATTTGAATTTACTGAAAACAAACATCATAGGTTAAAAGGGTTATATTTATCCTTCAAAGCTACTATATTTTGTGTTATTTTATTTATTTATTTTAATAGATCTTTATTGGAGTATAATCGCTTCACAATTCTGTGTTAGTTTCTGTTACACAACAAAGCGAATCAGCCATATGCATACACATGTCCCCATATCCCCTCCCTCTTGAGCCTCCCTCCCACCCTCCCTATCCCACCCCTCTAGGTCATCACAAAGCACCAAGCTGATCTCCCTGTGCTATGCTGTTGCTTTCTACTATATTTTAGCAGCATTAGGATGCAGGGTAAAATGGAGTGTATGTGGTAATATAGGACAAATATTTCATAGAGTGTAGCTTATTGATAATCACCACACGATCCTGTGTGATTTACATGCCTCTTAAAAATATATAGGAGCTCAGTTCATTTTGTGCTATTTTATTGTGTTTTTTAACTTAATTAGCGTCAAAAAAAATGTTTGTATGCATGTGGTTTGTATGTGTATACCCTTCCTTTACTTTCAAAAACGAATGCAAATACATTTGTATTAAAATTTTTTTTAATTACACTTTTCTTGTTAGAAGATAAAAAAAATTTCTAATAAAAGTTCCCATCTTTTTTTTAGGCATACATAATTACAATATAAATGTGACACAATTCAAACCATTATTTCACCCCTACACTCACCTGGACCTAGGTATATAGCCAGATACTGATTTGGCTTACCTCTATGTCTCCAAATAACTGAGGCAAATACAAAAAAAAAGCCCAAGAAATAAAATTACTCTTAAAATAGCTCAATGAGTTTGTATATTTCAGTTACATTTCCACTTTGTTTAATCATGCTAAATAAAAAAAAAGTTTAACTGTTTTCTTCTCATTCCATGATGCCCTATTATATACCGCCAGGTACTAATTTTACAGAATTCCTAATATACATGCTTTATTTGTATATATTTCCATTTCTAATATCATAGCAAAAGTCAACTTAGCTATTTTAAGAATACTTTACACATGATATAAATTTTTAATAATAATATCTAATCAGTGTGATACCACAAATCTTAACTTCTTTGTATGTACTATTTCATTATTAAAATATCACTCTCTTGAAATAACAATTGGCAGACGATCATAAGCTTTTTTTTGACTTCATAAACACTCTTAAGAACTTCTATTTAATACGCTATTGTCCAAGCAAGTTGATTAATAGAGAATCAAAAACATTGGGCTTCCCTGGTGGCGCAGCGGTTGAGAGTCCGCCTGCCGATGCTAGGGGACACGGGTTCGTGCCCCGGTTCGGGAAAATCCCACATGCCGCGGAGCGGCTGGGCCCGTGGGTCATGGCCGCTGAGCCTGCACATCCGGAGCCTGTGCTCCGCAACGGGAGTAGGCCACAACAGTGAGAGGCCCGCGTACCGCAAGAAACAAAAACAAAAACAAAAATACATCTTTAAGTAGAAAAAAAAAAAAGTTGTATTTATGAAGATGTTTACAATAGTTTATTTTAGGTTATTTCCAGTTTTTCACCAATTTAAAAAATTGACCAACTCAATTAAAACCTTGTGACTACAATGTTAAAAAGTATAACTATGAATCATAGAATTTAAATGTAGTATGAAAAAACAAGAATGGCAAATTATATTGAAGCTATGGGGAATTATGTTTATAGACAGCAGGAAGAGAAAAGAAAAATGTAAATATTGCTTGATAGGACAATGGGATTAGAGGTGATCTTTTAAATTTTTCATTTTTACGCTAATACAATACCTTTATAAAACCCCCAAATCTTCAAACAACACATTTAAAAAAGATTGTGGTAAACTACACAAAACAGAAAATTTATCATTTTAACCATTTTAAAGTGGACCGTTCATTGATATTAAGTCAACAAATTTTTAAAACTTTCAGAGGGCACCTGAATAAAAGATGTGTTGTCCATTGGGGATTTTAATGTATCTGGTATATAACTAAAGTCACCACAAAACTCTTTCTGGGAAATTGGCAGATCATAAACATAAAACATTTATTTTGCTTTATATTCAACCTTATTGTTCTGCTGTTTCAAAATTCAAAGTTACTCACAAGAAAGAGTCAGTTTCATATTAGATTTGGTTTCACAAATGCTGCTCCTGCTATTCATTCTTATCACCAACAAAAAAAGACAATTTGTGACTAACCATAATATGTTCCAGAAAATAAGTTAAGGTCTCTTAGAAACAATACAAACGTTATCAGTAGAAGTGAATTCTAGGAAATTTATATATTCAGGAGAATGTGAAACTTACACCACTGATTGTTAAAGGCTTTTAAAAGCTTTTCATTACAATTACATTTCGTAACAAAATAATAGGCTTAGTTGTAAAATCCTGGGTTAACTGCCATTTGGAAAATTAAATATACATTACAGTAAACATTTAGAAAATGGTTTTCTAAAATGTCCAATCTAGGTAAATAAACTTGTCTGTAGAAGTCTTTTATAAGGGTCATACATATTTCAAGTTTTTTTTAATCATTCAGAGAAACAAGATATTACCTGATTCAAAAATTTAGGTAAGCATTTCTAAGAAAGAAGCAGGAAACAATGGGAAGGTTGGAACTGAGAAGAAATTTTGTTTCTTGTAGCGCAAAAGGTAATTCTGCATTTAAAAAAAAATCATTCCTCAAAAGCACCACTACTAAAATTATCATCAAAGTGCACCCCAAATTTCAATTGCAAAGTGTCAGAAGTAATTATCAACCAGGAAATATTTTCAAAATAACGAAGTTTTTATGAGATCCAAACAATAATGTTGGTTAATATTAACATCTCTTTAAATTCATTTATTATATCTATATTCTATAAATTCTCATAAGTCTCAAAATAATCATAGGCTTCCTAATATGCATGTGGTTAATATTGGCTGCTTTAATTTTAGCACACCAGAAAACATAAGGGGTATAAGTTCAGAAAGAGTTACCAACTCTAATAGTAGCTTTTCCTTTTCGATCACTTCCCCAAGTTAAGAGTTCTCTTTTTCTGTCTAGCAGCTTTGGATGGTTCCTTCACGATGGAGAAGTTATCCACTGGTACTGAGACAGAAATGATAAATATGCCATTTAAGTTTCAGGTAATTTAGGAGGGTTTGATCTTCATTGGGAATTAAGATACTTTAAATTAATAAAAGGTTTTCAATCTGCATTTCTGGGAACCTAAATTAAAGCATCACACAACATTTTCAAAAACAGAAAAGCCATTTCATTTGACTGAAAACTTAGTTTTAAGATGGCAGAAAGTACCTTGATAATTTTCTTTTAAGAAAGAAAGAAAAACAAGCCATTAAAGAGAAATTCTTCCGAGAGAACTGAAACGTGTGATATACCTCTGACTTGGCACTCCTTCCATCTGGAGAACTTTTTTGATAACTGCTTTCATCACACAATGATCTAAAGTAAAATAAATTGAAGTTAGAGTAATTAGTTCCCAATGAGTGGCTATTTCCATTTAAAACCAAAAGCCAACTAATTATTGCTTTTCCCATAAATTTAAATATGAAATCTACATTATGTAATTATACACTTATCTCCCCCTTTGTGTATTCTAATTTCTTCCTCAGAAACCTAAGATGCCATCTTGCAGACTGCCTCCAGTGGCTACTATTTTGGCAGCAGCAAAGGTCAACTTTAAACATTTTGCATCTAAAGTGGCTTTGGATACCTTTGGATAGAAAGTACAGTCTGAGCACTGTCCAGACACTTAGATACCTAAAGGGCATCTAAGATAACAAACCAAAGTCCTGATATTCCCTCAAAAGCTGCTCCTCCCATCAGCTCCCCTTTTCTAAGTGATACCACCCAGTTGCACACATAATCATCAACGACTTGTCTCCTTGTTACTATTCCCTTCATACCCCACATCTAATCTATCGGCAAGCCTTGTTAGCTACACCCTCAAAACACAACCTGAATTCAACCACTTTTCACTTGCTCCAAACTTCCAGCCTAAACTAAGCCATAGACATCTCTTTTTTGGACCACTGTGATAGTCTCCTAACTGCTCTCCCTGTTTCTCTTCTTTATCCTCCCAAGTCCATCCTCTATACCAGGTTCCCTTATTCAGATACTATTTGGATCATGCCATTTACAAGTTCAAAACCCTCTACTCATTTAGAATAATCCAAATCTTTACTCTGGCCTTCAAGACTTTACAAGATCAGACCCCTGGCTAGCTCCTTGACCTCATGTCATACCACATCTTCTGCACTCAGTCCTCTGACCATGTTGGTCTCCTTGCTTTTCCTTAAATACTCCACCCACCTACCTGCCTGCATACTCATTGCCTCCTTGCTTTTCCTTAAATACTCCACCCACCTATATGCCTGCATACTCATGGGCTCCTTGTCCTGGAATGTGCTTACCCCAGATCTTCCATGGCTTGCTCCTCTCTTCATTCAGGTCTCCTTTCAAATGCCACTTCTCCAGTGAAGCTGTCCCCTAACAAACCTGTCCAATGGAGTCCTACCTGCCCCTGCTCACTCTCTTTACATTAAGATATTTTTGCACCTCCTACTATCTAAAATTATATTACTTATCTGTTTACTCATTTCTATCTAAACTCCTTCCCTAGAATGTAAGCTCCATGAGGGCAAGACTTTTGTGTGTCTGGTTCACTGCTTTATCCCTAGTGCTTAAACACATATCTGGCACACAATAGGTATTAAAATAATTACTTGTGAAACTGACAAATGAATAAAGTACTCCTTGCAAGAATTCAGAGGTCGCACAAGAAGGAAACAATGCTCTTGGTGGAAGCAGGCTTAGTATCTAGGTTCACCTCTTTCTGAGTAGTGTCGAGAACAATTTACAAGTATAACTCACTTTAATTGGTAAATTATCTGCTAAAAACATAAGGGACGTACAACATTAGAAAAGTGCCGTTATTTGTTTTTTTGGGGGTTTTTTGGGGGGGTACGCGGGCCTCTCACTGTTGTGGCCTCTCCCGTTGCGGAGCAACAGGCTCCGGACGCGCAGGCTCAGCGGCCATGGCTCACAGCACAGCTGCTCCGCGGCATGTGGGATCTTCCCGGACCGGGGCACGAACCCGTGTCCCCTGCATCGGCAGGCGGACTCTCAACCACTGCGCCACCAGGGAAGCCCAAAAGTACCGTTTTCTAGGATACAAATAATGACAGAGAATAGAGAATACATACTAAGAACCTTTCATCAAAGTATGACGGTCAAGAACTCTCGCGGTAAAACGTCAGACAAAAACCAGAACAAATGATCATGACTTCTAGTAGTTCTGGGGCTGAACAACCTACTCATTCAAACAAAAGGAATCATCACAAAAGCACAGGTATTAAAAACTATTACATGAAAGGAAACTATCATGAGTCATTTATTTAAGTGTTGTGTGGACCAGCACATTAAAATAACTGGAGTCTTTCAACACCCCGTGACATACAAAAATAGCAAGTCAGACATATGGATCTGACAGGATATGATACAACCCTTACAAACTGTCACTACAGAAGAATGGACACACGGTGTCATTAACCAACTAGCCAAATGAATACAAGCAGCCAGTAAACCTCACCAGTAATTCGAATGAATACAAAATAAAACAAAATGTGGTTATTGTCCTATCAGATTAAGCCACGATTCTGTAAGAAAAGTCTTCAAAATGTCTATACCCTTTTGATGCAACAACTCTCTTTCTAAGAATTTAACCAAAAGAAATAGTCAGAGATATAGGTAAGGATATATATCAGAGTACTTTTTGTAACTGAAAAACTGGACATACCTTTTATAGAAGATTGGATAAGCTATGTGTACTGTGGCATATTCATATAACGGAACACTGAACAGTCACAAAACATGATGCAGTAGATGCAAATTGACTGACTTGCTAAGATGGTCATACTATTAACTGAAAAAAGGTATAAAATTTGGAGTAATCCCACTTGCATAAAAAAGGGAGAGGTACTCATTTTTGTAGTCTTTCAGTTTTTTAAAAGTGCTACCAGCCAGTGTTTGTGAGAGGCAGGCTTCACATCCACTCTTGGGGTGGACTACAAATTGGCATAGCCTTTCTGGGTGGTGATTTGGCAATGTGTATCAACAGTGTTAAAAATATGTCACACTTAGTCATTCCACGTGTACTACCTTATTCTACACAAGTAAGCCCGATGGACACAGAGGCGTATATACAACGTATTCACATTGCTTGTGACAGGGAAAAGCAAACTGTCTAAATATAATTGCAAAGAATTGATTAAACTATGGGACATCAATATGATGGAGTATTACATGATACCTTAAGTGAAAAAAGCAGGATATGAAATAGCAAGTATACTACAATTCTATTTTAGTAATCCCTAAGTGTATAAATATATTTATATATATATAAAAAAAGGCCTGAAAATATATACACCAAAATGAACAGTGCTTATGTCTGGGTATTAAGCTTATAGGTAATTGTTCTCTTGTTACTGTGTATTTTCTGTAAAGAATACATGCGACTCTTAGAGAAAGTTTAAAAGCAACATAAAAGCTATCAGAAAAATGAGGCTCTGAAAAAAATCCTATCACAACAGTATCATGCCAAAAGCTAAGCATATATTATATTAAAAACTCAATATCTTCAATTTTAGAATTTACCTCCAAGCCATAAATCCTCACTAAGAGATTCTGCAAAAGCACGAACCCAGGTCACCAATGAGCTTGTTGCAGTTCAGAGTGATGCGCCTCCAACCAGGCATACAGTCAAGATCAGGTCTCCTGGAACGAAGCCTCTCTGCCCAGGTTTCTTCATGCCTTCTGATAGTCTGATACTTCAAAGATTTAATGGGACAAAATTAAGATGCTTCAATAAGGAAACAGGGTGTGCCTACTGAGTATGGCTCATTATGTCAGAGATTTACACACACACGTATCAAGCATATGTGCCAGGAGAATCAAGCTGAGAAATTAAAGAGTCAGTTCTGCTTTACGAGTCCAGTGACCCACATTCTAGTCGGTCAGTGATTAGATTTCAGCCACTGGATGACCTGTTTTTGAACAGTTATGTAAAGTTGGACAACTCAATTACAGTCTGGGAATTATTTTCCTTATCTTCTAAGTCAGGGAATTGGTTCTAAATTCTATCATTGCTGAGGCTCTAAATTGCATCATTCTGTCCTCCAAAGGTCTCCAAACACCTGACTGGGCAATCCATAAGAAAACTTTTTAATATGCATCTTATTTTTTAACAAATTATATACACAAAGTTCTATACATTTAACTTACATACATTATAAACTACACAGATAGTTTTTCATGATACAAAGCTAAATAGGTTCTAATATTTTCTTGCCCTAACTCCTAAGGCATTATTTTATTTTATTTATTTTGAAAAAATATTTAGTTATTTGTTTGTTTGGCTGTGCCGGGCCTTTAACTGCGGCCTGCCGGATCTTTTACTTATTGCATGTGGGATCTAGTTCCTTGAGCAGGGATAGAACCGACGTCCCCTGCATTGGGAGCGCAGAGTGCTAACTGCTGGACAGTCAGGGAATTCCCAGGCATTATTTTAAAAACTATATTCACAAAATGGATCTCACATGCTACCTAGGGTATGCACACAAACTTCAGAGGCCTGGACTATGCACAGCCAGTCTGATGTGCCTTGGGAAAATAATGGTTTGACATTTAACCACAAGTCTTGTCTTAAAGACTTTCAATTCTTTATATTCATAAAATAGATTCTGGTAACAGGGAACACTGACTTTAAATGAGAAAAGTCTTGTTACATTCTTGAAAAAATAAAAGACTCAAAGTGCCTTTGACACTCTAAAAGGAAAATCATTAGTGTCATTTTCCTATTAACAATAGCTTATAAGAGCTCCAAGCAGAAATAACAGCAATCACTTACACAGTGCTTAGTATGTGCCAAGCACTATTTATACAAATGAGTTCACTTAAACCTAAATGAGGCCTAGAGTTAAGTGATTTGCCCATGATCACTAGCTATGAAAAGGGAGAAAGGGAATTTGAACCCAGGCCATTTGGCTTCAGCACCCAAGTTCTTGACTGTTTTCTCCCCCAGGGGTCAGTGGACTTGCCCTGTAGAGGCTCAAAGAATTCTTCAATTTTTAAAATCTAAATTTAAACATTTCCAGCTTTGTGGGCTATACAGTTTCTGTTGCAACTACTCAACCCCACTGGTATAGGCTGAAAGTAGCCATAGCTACCATGTAAACAATGGGTGCGACTATGTTCCAAAAAAACTTTCTTTACAAAATCAGGTGGCAGGCTGGATCTGGCCCACATAGTTTACCTATCCCTGATCTGGACCAGCAAACTACTAAAAAGGCTTCATGCCAAATTATTAAATAATTTAGGCCTAAACACAGTAATTATAACCACTGTAAACTTGTTAAGGCATTAGTTGAAAAATTGTATTTACAAGTTGCTGATGTAGTAATTTTTATTAGTTTATAAACTACAGCAGCTAATAGACACTTGATTCATTTAAATCTTGAAGACTATAATGGCATAGTTTCTGCACAGCATCACAATCAGTGTTTTCAGTAACTAAAAATACATAAAAGTATTATTATGTATTGTATATTAAATCTCTTATTTCTAAAATTAACTGGACTACCTTAACTAAATGGTAGAATCCCAAACTGACAACTGGTCATATTCTTTCAACAAAATGAAAGATGCACTCACAGGTATCAAAAGACAAAAATTAACTGCCATCTGTGTCAACATATTAATGTGCTTCAATCACATATGTTTTCAGGAAAGTTTAAACATAAAATCACCTTTAAGATCTTGGCCACGTAATCTGCTCCCTGCCATGTCAGATTACAGCCCGTGAAGTTTACTGTCTTAAGAGTGATAGAGTTCTTTATATCTTGACAAAAAACTACAAGGAAAAAAAAAAAAACTACACACACAATAAGATGAAGAGCCTATACATTTGTCAATCTTGACTTATTTGCTTTTCTTGAGTCAATTGGAGGTTTACAGCCACATTTTTAAAATCATTAACAACAATCTTCCCAAACAGGTAATTGATGAACTGATGTGTTCTAAAACTTGTCAGTAACAAAGTCTTATTCCAGTTTACAGCAACACTTTAATTCTATTTAGGTACTAAAACTGAATACAGTGAATACTGCAAACTTTATTGCCAACCACTCAGTAAAGTACGACATACTTTTGAGACAGAGGAAAAAGAAGAGAAACCTAAAAAGCATAAGACTCTTCCGATTTTCAGTTCCAATGATACATGCCAATCTTGATGATCAATCAGCGACTTAAATGTCAACTATAAACCCAGTATTTTATTAGCTGCTATGCAGTATACTAGAGCAATAGAAGAGAGAGAACCTGAAACCCTCTGTTCCCTCAAACTGAAAGGCAGGCTTCCTGACCCCTCCAGACCACTACTGGACATAGGGCACGCACGCTAATGTTTCAGGACCCCAATGAAGAGTCACCTGTTTTGTGATTACTTCCATGACACACCCTCACCACCGCTGAATTTGCTGCTCCTACAGGATGTTACATATATTTCCTATTTGAACACATACCACAGTGCATTATAATTATGACTGCATATAGACGTTCTAACAATTTAAAGAGAATGATGACTTTTTTGCTCTTTACGTCTTGCTATTTCCCTTCCCATACTATTTCTTGAAGAGAAACCATAAAAATATAAACACACACAAAAAACAGAAAATATAGAAAACGCGTGGTTTGTGGCTTAACACAAACTTAAGTAAGATTAATTCTGACAGTATCCAGCATGACAAACTTCCATGGTACAAATGAGAATGGACCAAGGTTTGAGCAGGTACAGGAGACAATCCACGCATGAACACCACCAAGAAAAGGTAGACGGGAAAAGGTAGACAGACATGGTGTGTAGGAAATCACGAGACCAGTCCGATGGGAAGAGACTTAAACAAGACTAAAACTCACTTTCTAAACCTCCATCTCCAACTGGACAATTCACAAGACACAGGTGCACCAAAGTGGCCAAATATTCAATCCCTTTAATGGGGAGGAACAGTTTAAAATTTTATTGGTTTAGTTTGCCCCAAAAGCAACTATCAAAGGTTGGCAGGACACAATGAAGGCTTACCTTTGTTAACACAGTTAAGTCTCTCTCTCTCAGAACTAGCCCACTTAGTTCCAGGTTCCTTAGCGCACCCGACGCACTTACACAGCATTTATGAGCTCTACAAAACTGGAAGGTCACATCTTTATTTCTTATCGCAGGAACACGACTTCTGTAAACTTCATTTCTGTCACAACCTAAAGCAAAATATTATAAAATGAGTGATTTAAACCATACATTTTATCATCATTAAAAAGCACCTAAGTGAAAAGAAAAAAAGCATCTGCTCTGTGCTAAGGATTAGAAACGACTCCTGCCCTTAAAGCCTTCATTCAGGAGGAAGATGGATAATCTCAAAATTTCAATCACATGAGATAAATAAACATAACCTTTATGCACAGAGGTGCCTATGGAGGCAAAAAGTTATATCTAAGTGACGGCTTCATGATAACCCTGAAGTAGAATCTAGAAAGATGAGGCTATGCAGTGTTGGAGTAAGAGGTGCATTAACGGCAGAGGGAACATCTGTGAAAAGACACTCAAGCCTGACTCCTGCCGGGCACTGTAAATACTGCAGGTGGCGATGACTAAAGACCAGGGGTCCAAGTGTGAGGAGAGACACAAAGGAAAATAGAGATGCTGGCCGAAGCAAGCCTGGGAGAGAGCGTGACTTGAGTCCCACAGGTGATGAAGCCTGGGACTACCACTGGCTGAGTAAGGGTGCCTCCGCTGATTAGAATAAGGCGACCCGCTGCTGAAGGACCAATTAGATAAAGGGAGTGACCACAAAAAGCTCCCCTTCCTCAGGGCCAAAGAGCCCCAGGACGGGGCTTCCCTGGTGGCGCAGTGGTTGAGAGTCCGCCTGCCGATGCAGGGGACACGGGTTCGTGCCCCGGTCCGGGAAGATCCCACATGATGCGGAGCGGCTAGGCCCGTGAGCCATGGCCGCTGAGCCTGCGTGTCCGGTGAGGCTTGGCCCAGCACAGTTCAGACTACACGCCTCTGGGCAGGGCAAACGCTGGGCGGCTAGTATGCACTAACTCTGTGTGGGCAAGCCATTAGCAGCATTATGTGAAGCATAGCTTTTTATGTTACAAGATCACTCAACACGAGTAGGCAGATGAACTTAGAGGAACTGAGCCCAGGAGCCGCAAAACCACCCAGGAGTTTCTGCCATAGTCTGGGCAAAATGTAATATGGATGCAGAAGCAAATTTAAGAGGAGGCCAAAATCTACAAGCTAGCCCCACTGGATGCAAGACATAAAGGAAGTTCAGTGAAGGAACTCTGAAGAGAATGGGCTCAACAATAAATTTTTCTTACATTCAATGTAAAATATGTGGCAAAATTAAGTACAGTGGCCTTTAAGTTCCCTTCCAGCTCTAATTTCTTTTGATTTCTAACTTATTACTCTGCTTAAGTAAAGTCCCTTCAGAGGTACAGAACAGTTCTTACACCTGAATGGGATGCAAAGAATAATCTGACTTCTGTTCACCAGGGGATGAATTGAACCATCCTTGCAGGAGAGATAACAGATGGTGTGAACCCCAGATCCTAGAAAAGGGCCAGGCACACGAGAAGTATTCAGCTTTTCGAAAACAAATGAATAATCATTTCCTTTCCTAGATCTTCACACCCTTCCTCTGCTGGCTACTTTCTCTCAGCTTATAAACATCCTCAAATATACCCACTTAAAAATCTCTCAGACCTATGATTCTTTGGATATTCTTGTGGATAACCTAAATCTCTCCCATGCCTTCAAACACCTGTCCTTCCAAAAAGCCCAGATCTGTATCTTGGGCCCAGACCTGGCCCCTCTACCAGGCCCCTCTAAAGCACTGAAGATGAAGTAAGATCCTCTCCCCACCCCCAATCCCTTCCTACTGTGCTCTGTATCTCACAAAAAGATGCAGCTGTAAACTGTCACCCACGCTTGCTGCCCTCCCTTTTCTAACTGGTCACCAGGCCTCACCCATTCTCTCTCAGATTTGAAAAATCCAGTCCCACCTTTTATAACTTAAGTGGGACCCTTTGATTACAATTCACGCTGCACCCAATCAACTGCCTTCCACATGGAGGTCCCAGTGAGCCTCTAAACCAGAAGTCCATCTCACTGTTCTTTGGTGTTTCCCACAGCCTTCAGGATAAACATCCAAACTTCTGACATGACAAACAAGGCCCCTTTCTGTGGGGCCCCACTAGCTTTCCAGTATCAACTCTCATTGCTTTCCCAAACCCTGAGTTCCAGTCCTGTACCTGAGTTTTGCCATATTTTTTTATATTTCTCAAACTTTGACACACACTGCTCCCTCCTGCCACCCCAGGAGCTTCTACATAACCTTAGAAAGGATGGCACCTCCTCCAAGAAGCCTACCCTGAACTTTCCCTTCCAAGATTCTGTGCTCTGCAAAGGGGAAAGATGGCGGGGAGGGATACATTAGGAGTTTCGGATTAACATATACACACGACTATATATAAAATAGATAATCAACAAGGACCTACTGCATAGCACAGGGAACTCTACTCTGTATCCTGTAACAACCTGTACGGGAAAAGAATCTGAAAAGGAATGGATATATGTATAAGTGAATCACTTTTCTGTACACCTGAAACTAACACAATATTGTAAATCAACTATGCTCCAATATAAAATAATAATTAAATTAAATAAAACAAGATTCTGTGCTCTGTAGCACCAGAACTCACTTCTTCCAGAGCACTGACTACTGTGCTTGTGTTTACTTGCCGCCCAGTAGAAGGGGAGAGTACTTAGGGGAGAATCATCCTCTCCAGCATCCCTTCGTTCTGACAACTCATTTAAGTGCCAGGATACTTTACACACATAACCTGCTTAACTAATTCTAAGAACCCACAGAAAGAGTGGTTTTTAATGTCATTTTACACGTGTGGGGATTGTAGTGCAAAAGAAACCTGCCCAGGCCACAGAGAGCATAAACTCTGGAATTCAAACCCTAAGCTGCCTTCACACCGGTGCTCTTTCCACTATAGGATAGGACTATCGAAAAAAATTTTTTTTTTTCCTGAGCCCTGTTTTAATGAAAAGGAAATGAAGCTGGGATATATCAATTTCCTAATCGCTTTGGCGTGTAGCAGGCAAAGTCATTCAACAGACCAGGTAACATCTGTGGAACAATGAACGATGCTCCAAACTGTGCTAAGTGTTCTACATTGTAGAGTGTACAAGCATTAACAGAGTGTAACCTTTTAACAGCCATACAGAGTGAGTCCAGTTAAGCCCATGCTACAGATGAGAACACTGAGACCTAGAAGCCTTAAGGCACTCGGCCGGGGTCACCGAGCCGGCAGGAGTCCTAGGCCGCACGCCCCGTCTAGTGCACGCACACCCGGGCACTGGGCACCGGTTCTAGTGCCCACCCTCCACCTTGTACCATCTAAAACTCCGCTTCGCAGCGCCCACATGAGGGCCCCTGGAAGCGTAAAGTACAAACCCGTCTCGCCAAGCCATGGCTGGAAGAAGCTCTGGATACAGATCGGGGGCAGAGAGTGCTCAGGGGCGGCACCCAGTCTACCCCGCGCAGGCGGTGGGCGTTGCAGTCCAGCAGGCCCTCCCGCAGGGAGTCGCCCACGGCGGGCAGAGGCACCGAATCCTGCAATGCGCACAGGTCCTCACAGAGCCAGAAGAAAGTCGGCCGCGCTGTCGTGGCGCAGCTTCACTCAGTGATGATGGGCCGAGCGCGGCCTCGGGGACACTGGCTGCAGACACGATGCCCACACACGCCTGGAAGCCCCGGCTGGCCTCCCGGCCCCTCGGGCGGCCATCGCAGTCCAGGGAGTGGTAATAAGGATCAAAGTGGTAAAGGTCCTGCATTCTTCTTCTTGCATTATTTCAAAACCTGCATCGCTGGCGTCAGGCAGTCTGGTAACTGGGTCCGGCGGACCGGTAATTGGGTTCATTTGCCTCTGCGTTATCTGCCTGCCATCTGCTTCCTGAAATGCAAACAGCTACACAGGGTGATTTGCTACAAGACAGTGCAGGGAGCTTAAGCACAAGATGCAGGATGTAATTTACATTGACAGCTAGGGAGTGATAGGAACAGGATGTAATTTAGTTTTGTGAAACACACATCTAGTTACAGACACTACAGATTAGTAACAGTTTAAATAAAACTAGGATCGATTAACCCTTTCAGGCCAGTTTATGTGTCTTCTCTAGCCTGTTCACTGTCCCCTTTACTTTCCTTATTTTCAGGAGAGGAAAAACTTGATTTCTATTTTTGCTGCAACACTATTATGCTTAGTGAAATAAGTCAAACAGAGAAAGACAAATACGGTATGTTATCACTCGCATGTGGAATCTAAAAAATAAACAATAAATGTAACAGAAAGGAAATGAACGCACAGATGTAGACATCAAAGCAGTGATTACCAGTGGGTAGAGGGAAGGGGGGAGGGGCAAGATAGGGGTAGGGGAGGGGATGAAGAGGCACAAACTACTATGCATAAAATAAATAAGCTATAAGGGTAGCCAATGTTTTATAATAACTTTAAATGGAGTATAATCTATAAAAATAGTGAATCACTGTGTTCTAATATATTGTTATTACAATATAATACTGTAAATCAACTATACTTCAATTTAAAAAATGATCACCACAGTATGTCTAGTTAACATCCATTACCATACATGGTAGAAATCTTTTTTTCTTGTGATGAGGACTTTTAAGATCTACTCTCTTAGCAAATTTTAAAAATGCAATACGGTATTATTAACTATAGTCACATCCCCAGGACTTATTTATTTTATCACCTGCAGTTTGTACATATTGACCACCTTTACCCATTTCACCCACCCTCCACCCCCTGCCTCTATGAGCTTTTTTTAAAATTCCATATAAAGTGAGATCATACAGGATTTTTCTTTCTCTGCCTGACATATTTTACCTAGCATAACACCCTCACGGTCCATTCATGCTGTTACAAATGGCAGGATTTGCTTCTTTCTCATGGCTGAATTTTATATATATATATATATATATACATATATATATATATATATATATATATAATTTGGCATATATATATGCCAAATGTCCTTTATCCATCGATGAACACAGGGGTTTCCAAGTGTTGGCTACTGTAAATAATGCTGCAATGAATATGGGGGTACAGATTTCATTTTGAATTAAGAGTTTCTGTTTCCTTCATACAAATACCAAGTAGTAGAATTGCTGGATCGTATGATAGTTCTATTTTTAATTTTTTGAGGACCTCCATACTGTTTTCCATACTGGCTGCAACAATTTACATTCCTACCAACAGTGTCCGAGGCTTCCCTTTTCTCCACACCCTTGCCAACACTTGTTAGTTCCTGTCCTTTTTTTTTTTTACATCTTTATTGGAGTATAATTGCTTTACAATGGTGTGTTAGTTTCTGCTTTATAACAAAGTGAATCAGTTATACATATACATATGTTCCCATATCTCTTCCTTCTTGAGTCTCCCACCCTCCCACCCTCCCTATCCCACCCCTCTAGGTGGTCACAAAGCACGGAGCTGATCTCCCTGTGCTATGCGGCTGCACGAATTTGCGTGTCATCCTTGTGCAGGGGCCATGCTAATCTTCTCTGTGTCATTCCAATTTTAGTATATGTGCTGCCAAAGCGAGCACGTTCCCGTCTTTTTGATATTAGCCATTCCAACAGGAATGAGGTGACACCTCTTTGTGGTTTGATTTCTCTGCTGATTAGTGATTTTAGGTGCCTTTTTAACTATCTGCTGGCCATCTCTGTATCTTCTTTGTAAAAATGTCTATTCAGATCCTCTGCCCATTTTTTAGTTGGATATTTTTTCTATTTTTTTTGTATGAGTTCTTCATATAATTTGAATACTAACCCCTTATAGGATATATGATTTGAAAAATTTTCTCCCATTCGGTAGGTTGCCTTTTCATTTTGTTGTTGGTTTCCTTTGTTGTGCTTTTTAGTTGGATGTAGCCCCACTTTATTTTTGCTTTTGTTGCCTTTACTTGGATCAACGTCTTTGCATAAGTTCTGGAAACAACTCTTTCATAGTTTCCATGGATCGTTTTTAGGGGAGAGGGTGAGTTGAGATGAACTACTAGTGAAAGGAGGGTCAATGGGTCAAACTATAGCTTCTGTTACTGTAGGTGGCCTCAAGGCCACAACTGATAGTCATTGTCTCCCTCCTGTGCTATCCATTCTCAATTCCCCTCATCCTTGGATAATATCTCTGCTAAAATGGATGGCTTACTTCGTGCGGTGACCCTCACGCTCGTCCCCGAGTGAGTGTTCTGAGCCCTGGTCATCATTTCTTTCTCAAACCATGGCTGCTGTACTTGACCATTTACTGTGTACTTGACCATTTACTGTCAAAATTGGGAAAGGCAGTACCAAGAAATACCCCACAGACTTGTTTTTAATCAATCATTTTCCAATTAAAAAATTTTTCCCCCAGACATTTTTATCACCCCAAAAGGAAACTCTGTACCCATTGAGAAGATACTACTTCGCTCTCTCTATCAGGCCCTGGAGACCACCAATCTGCTTTCTTTCTCTATGGATTTACTTATTCTGGATATTTCAGATAAATGGAATCATACAGTGTATGACCTTTGTGTCTGGCATCTTCAACTTAGCATGATGTTCGTGAGAGTCACCCACACTGTAGTATGTATTAGTATTGCCTTCCTTAAAAAAATGTTTTTGGCCGTGTAACTGATATTTAATGGCTCCATTCCTTTTTATGACTGAATTACTATTCCACTGTATGTACATACCACAATTTGTTTATTCATTCATCCAATGATGGACATTTGGGTTATTTCCATGATTTTTCTATTGTGAATAGTGCTGCTATAAACGTGTGTACGTAGATTTGAGTGTTTGTTTTCAATGATTTAGGAGTGGAATTGCTGAGTCATACGGTAATTCTATGTTTATCCCAAAAAACACACCCCAAGAAGCTTCCTGAAAGTCTGTCCTTGTCTCAGAAGCAGCTTTTCAGGAAACATGACATGCAACAGTATGGACAGTGTCCCATGAGAGCTTATTTGTGATGCCTGGGGGTCTGGAGTTGGAAAGGGCTTCCCTTAGGAAGTGGCAGCTAAACTGAGGGCAAATTCAATGTTTTTTCCTTCCTTCCTTCCTTCCTTCCTTCCTTCCTTCCTTCCTTCCTTCCTTCCTTCCTTCCTTCCTTCCTTCTTCCCTCCTTCCTTTCTTCCCTCCGTTTTTCCTTCAGAGGGATGACATAGATGTTTTACACAGTATATCCTTTTAAAACTTTTGCATTTGAACCCTGAACTTATTCATAAGACAAATGAATGATTATTTTAAGCAGGGTATTAGGGCTCAAATTACTAATATCATAGAACCATTACAGTGACAACTTGGATTGGAAATTTATTAGGAAAAAATATGGAAGCTTTTTTTAATAACAATTTTGATAAAAAAGTTGACAAATCAGTGTATAGAGAGAATATTGGTTATTTGGGAAATTGTATCATAAAATGGATGGGCTCCACAAATTCTTTGATGTACTTGAAGAAAAGAGTGCTAAGTCAGTTTGGGCTGCTGTCACAAAGTACCATAAAAGGGGCGGGGTGGGGGCCTGTAAACAACAAAAATGTATTTCTCAGTCCTGGAGGCTGGAAGTCTGAGATCTAGGTGCTGGGATCATCGCCTTCTGGTGAGGACTATCTTCCGGGTTGCAGACTGTCCACTTCTCATTGTGTCCTCACAGGGCAGAGAGCAGAGAGAAAAAGCCAGCTCTCTCATAACTCTCACAAGGGTAAGAATCTCATCATGAGGGCTCCATCCCGATGAGCTCATAAAATCCCAAAAGACCCACCTTCTAATACCATCACATTGGAGGTAGGGTGTCAACATGTGAATGCTGGGGGGACCCAAATATTCAGTCTATAACAAGTACTAACGGGGAAATGAGAGCTTCTCTTGAGGATGTTAAGGGCTGCTACAAAGATCAACGGTACATGTGTTTCCAGAGAGAACGACAATATAGAATAAGTTCTATAAGGCGTTCACAGAATAGATTCATCTTTCTTCCCGAAAACAGCCCTTGGTAACCAGGGACCCATTCCTGGAAATTCACTCTTGCTCAAGGAAATCCATCCTCTCATTAAAAAAAAATCTTACGAAGCTACATGAATGACACAAAGGACTTTTCCCAGCTCTAAGATTCTGTGTGTAAAACCTGTTAGTCTAAATTTATTTCCAAAAGATAGACCCTCCGCGGCGTCTGCTCCTGCGGGAAAGGTGGGACCCCCGCTTGTGTCCTGGCCCCCAGGTGTGGCTTCCTCAAGTTTGGGGTGAAGCCCCCAGCCCCCTTGGGCTCTGCAGCGGGGCGGTGGGCTCGGGGGAAGGAGCACGGTCTCCTGGGTTTCTCAGCAGGAGATGCCGGGGCTGCCGCGCAGAAACCCAGCGGCCCTGGGTGGGGCGCAGACTCGCCAGGCCTGGATGTCCCTGGCGCACGGCTGCTGAGAACAGGGTCCGTGATGAAGCTCTGCCTGGCAAACGGGGACTGTGGGCGGCTCCATCCTCCCCTTCCGTCGGCACAGGCCCATCGCAGCCCTCCCTTCCAACAGGCAAAGACTGTGACTTGCGGCCGGACAGCTCCACACCCTCACGCCCCGGTGCTCGCCCCACGCCGGGAATAGGCACAAGCCCTGGGCCGGCCTCTCCGGACGGCTCGAGCGGGACGGCTTCTTCGGCGTGCCCGTCACCCACTCCGAGCCCAGGGGCCGGCAGGGAGGTCTGAGGGCCGCTCGGGCCGGGCGGGGCGGAGGCACGGGCTTCGCGGCTGGGCCGGCCCTCCTCGCCGCCTCCTGCCTCTGCGCCCTGGCCCGGGGTGGGCTTCCCGTGGCACCGTCTCCTTCCCACCCCCGTCGCGCCTCTTGCCCCCCGGCCGCGGGATCCACCCGTAGCAGCACCGAGTCGTGAGGGTGCGGGAGAGGTCCCGCCCTCGGGGCTTCCCCGACACCTAGCCCCTGAGGAGGGTCAGACCGGCACCGCGCACGAAGCGGCCGTGGCGGGAGGGAGACCAGGGGGGAGGGGGTCGGTGGGGAGGTTGACTCGCAGTCACTTCCGAAGGGACGCTGAGCCCCCAGGGCTGGGGGCTGACCGGCCTCAGCACTCCCACGAGGGGGTGGTCAGGAAGGAGGGACCCTGTCCCTGGGGCTCAGGGCGTTCCCGGGTCAGGCGGAGTCGCCAAGTGTGTCGGGTGCCGTGGACAGCTGAGGCACATTTTGCCCAAAGGTAAGTTCCAGCGCATCGCAGAGAGCAGACGAAGTACACACACGGTGGTGAAAACTCCCTGTTGCTAAGGGTTGAAACGAACCAATAATTCCTCCCGTTTCTCAGGGTGTTCCGTTTGGCTGTTAATGAAATGTATTTCCAAGGAATGCAGGCATGTGGCTAAAAAGGCCAGCAGTGCCTGCGGGGGTCACAGCGATACCCTCCCATCTCGCCCCTCTGGGCCATCCTGTGCTCTGGGAACAGAGCTCTCACCCAGAAGTGAAACATAGTAGCTTCCACATCCGGATTCTAAGATTTTCTAAAGCCTTTTAAAGGCCCCCTTCTCTGAGTGGTGCTTGACCTGCTGGTGTTTGGGGCGGGAGGGTGGACTGGGTGGAGGGTCTGAGCGCCACCCCGGGGGCCCAGTGCCCATGGCCGAGGGGAGGCTAGCGCTGACTCCAGCCATGCCGAGCCAGACGTCGCCCTCCTTCCCGACAACCCAGCAAAGCCTGTCGCTCGCATTCCTGGCTGTGCTGCTTACACTTGCCCTTTGAGAAGGCCAGCCTGGCAGAGCTCTGTTCCTGCCCTCTGGGCTGCTGGTAACTGAGTACCTAGCCTGGGTGCTGGAGGGGAAGAGCCATAGATGGTGGAGGCCCAGTCCCCACCCAGGGTGCTGCCCCTCTGCTGAGCTGAAACTTCTAATCAATGTCTTAATAAAACCAAAAGGGACGTGATATTGTTCTACCACCTGTGCCCGACCAATGTTAGCCCAATGTTAGTCATATGGGGCAGTGCTGTTTAATGGTAAAGCTTCCACTATCAGATCCCCAATCCCTTCTCCTACCCCCTCCTATGGGGGTTCATTGGGTACATCTGTATTTCATAGAACCTGAAACTCTGATTTTACAAAGGAGCTGGAGGTCTGGGGAAAGAACTCGTCTGTTCTCAGTTAAGAATGCAACTTTACACCTGGACGATACTAGAGCACTTTAGCACCTCATGTGTTTGAAAGAGATCTTCACAAAGACCTCATGGGCAGGAGACGCAGGCAGGAGAGGGGACAGACTGAAGCTCTGTGACTGACTGATCAAGTAGAAGAGGTCCAGCTGACTTCCAGGCCTACCGCTGATTTACTATCACCAGAGCCACGTAACACACCTTCCACATAGAGAACCAGCAGAAAAATGAGTTTGAAGAGGATTTTAGCTAAATTCAAGGTCATTTTGATCATTAGTAAAAGTCATTCTGTTCCTACACGCTGCCCACACCCTGATCCCCCTTCCTAGAACCAAATGGGTTCTGAGATTAAAGTGGAAGTGACAAACCTGGGGGTGACCAGGCTTTACTTTATCATCTCTTTCTTCTTCTTCCACGTGTGTTCCTGGTGTTACTCTTCCTGGTTCTTCTGCAGGGAGCGGTCCAGCAACCCTGTCAAGCAAAATCACACACCCTAAGGATGACTATCACAGACTCCTCCCGTGGAGGCAGTTTTCAAAAGGTCTTCCTTCTTACCTACACACCTCCCCACCCCCCAAAAAAATCAATCTTCATCTCAGGAGCCCTAAAAGGCACATATTACCTCAAGATTTAATATTTAATACAACCTTTAGATGTAGTTCTGGTAACTGCCAGTTGCCCCAATTCACTCTTTGCAAGAGAATTCTACCTGAATCACAAGGTTAATAACCTGACTGCAAACCCAGCATCCTTAAGCTATCTATGGTCACCCTGGCAACTCACTATAAAGTTCTTCTTTTTAAAAGACTTCAGAAAAGTAATTTCAGTCATCACGATTACATATTGCACAGAAAAAAAAGCTTTATTATTCTTACCGTTCTCCGGATGTAACTCTACGTCTCTTTTCCTCCTATGTGGAGAGAAGGGAAAAAGAGAAAAACAATATTTCAAAAGAAGATCAAAACCAAAAGCAAAGGGCTTCCCTGGTGGCGCAGTGGTTGAGAGTCCACCTGCCGATGCAGGGGACGCGGGTTTGTGCCCCAGTCCGGGAAGGTCCCACATGCCACAGAACGGCTAGGCCCGTGAGCCATGGCCGCTGAGCCTGTGTGTCTGGAGCCTGTGCTCCACAACGGGAGAAGCCACAACAGTGAGAGGCCCGCGTACCACAAAAAAAAAAAAAAAAAGCATGAGTCAAAGTATTAAATAAATACATTTGACGTGGTTAAAAACAGGGGTTGGGGTAATCTCGGTTTGGGGGAGATCTGGGCAACCTTCAGTCTGGTGTTGATGTCCCACCACCCTCAAAACAAAGAGAGGCCCAGGAGCTGTCCCGGCACACGTCTGTGCACTACAGGTCATCTAGTGATGCTACGTAAAGTCAAAGATCCACCTCATGTCAGGAATTTGTTAACACTAGAAAAAAACCAAAGGAGTAATTTGGGATTCACATCAGGAAGTGATGATTACAACCTAAACTGGACACCAGCTCTTCTCTGATGAATACCTTAGTACACTACTTCCCTAAGTTCACAACACTTGCCATCTCCAGGATATCTGTATTTATGTATTTAAGAGGGATAAAAATATTGTCGTGATGAAACCGATCTATGTCTTGTCTGAGGTGGAGGTTACAAGAATGCATGCGTGCATACACGTGACCATACATGCACAGTGAATAAAGTCTGTAGATTATGCCGATGTCCATTTTCTGGTTTTGCTATTACAGTCATGTGCGATGTCACCATTGGAGAAATTTGGGTAAACTACACAGAACCCCTCTGTACTATATTATATGGAATTAATCTGTATGTGTATATATAAAATTCTGCCTCCAGACTGCCTTTGGACTTGAGCTACAACATCAACTCTTCCTTGAGTCTGCCTCTCTTGGCCTGTCCTGCATATTTCAGACTCGCCAGCCTGAAGTCGTGTGACTCAGCTGCTTAAATTAATCTCATATACACAGACATCACTGGGTCTGTTTCTCTGGAGAACCCTACGATAGATTTTATACTAATATACTACAGTAATATATACATACATATAATCTGAAACAATACAGAAGAAACTGATACATGCTTGCCTCTCGCAGGAAGGACAGGACGGAGAGGGGGGAGCACCACCCCTATGTACCAAACAGCCTTTTGTGCTGCTGCCAGCCCGGCCGCCCCAGGTCCAAGCAGATATAATGGCGTGTGGCCCAGGCAGTGGCTACACAGCTAAGGATTTTAAGGCACAATGCAGCGAGATGCCAGGGCCACGGTCACACACGTGAAACATTCTAAAGCCAAGAGCAGTCGCAGGATTCTGCGCATGGGCCCCCAAGGGCACTCTGGAGGCCGTCGCAGACCCTCAGGTCCCACGTGAGGAGACAGCCCACTAGAACACAGCAGGCGGCCCTCCTCCCAGATCTCACCCGGGTCAGCCTCCCGGGCACCCAGCCTCCTCTGCACAGCACGGGGCAGGCTCACAGAGGGAAAAGCAGCCCAAACCCAAAGGTCACACCAAACCCCACAGGAGAAGAGTAAACCAAGGTGATGAGGGGAGAGGGGAGGGGTCCCTCTGGAAGCTGGCCACTCAGGATTTCCAGCCTCTTCCACAGGAAGCCAGCTCACGAAGCACCAAGGCCTGTCCTGGGTCACACTTAGAGGACTTAACCCCTGACCCCACAGCCCCGATTCCCAAGCCTCCTCGATGCTGACGATGCTGACGCGGATTGGCACGGAGGAATGGGGGACTGCACGGCTGGGGGCTGCTGGGCACTCAGGACTGGCCCACCCCGAGGCCCCACGCCAGCAGGCGCCACACTCACCGGATGGTCTCCATGATTTCGTGAGCGGCATCGTGGAGTTTGTCCTGAAAGACAACAGGACAGGGTTCAGAGCCGTCCCTCCCCGCTCCGGTGATGGGGGCGACCAGAGGAGGCAGGTGCTGCAGCCCTCGGGACTCCCCGACCCGCGGGACCTACCAGAGAGCTCCACCCACAGCGCTGGGGCCATGTCCTGCCACGTGGGACACGCTGGCTCCGGGAGCGCCTGTTCCTGCAGCGCCCTGCCGCCCAGCGGGCTGCGGGGAAGGGACCGGGAAGGACTCTAAGCCCCCGACCCGCCTGCCCCAGGACTTCCCCCAGGCGCTCCTGCAGCCTGGAAGCCACAGGCCTGCCTCTGAGTCCCTGAACTGCCGCAGGCCTCGGTCTCCATCTGTAAAATGGGGAAACACCACTCGTGCAACCACCGGGAACGGGCGAGCAGCGGTCCTCCCTCCCGGCCACGGCGACGCTCTCCTGGCCTCACTGCACCCGAGGGCTGGCCTCGCCACTTTCCCCGAGGAGCACGTCAGGGGTCGCTCTGGCTTTTTGCCGGGGTCTTGGCGGCCAGCTAACCCAAGACCTCGCAGAAACCAAGTGAGGACGATGCATCGTGTGGACGGTCTGTAACTCTAGACTGCACCTCCGCCCCGCCGGTGAAGGTTCCTATCGCGGTGAGGAGGGGCCTCGAAGAGGATGCACAGCGAGAGGAGGGCCCGCGAAGAGCACGGGCTGAAGCCGGAGGTGAGATGGTCAGGCCCAGAGCTGCCAGCCCTGCCCCGGGACAGCGACTGCCTCTCTCAGACCAGGCCACCATTTCCACGCTTCACAGTGGAGGACGGCAACGCGGGCAGAGCCCCTACGGGCCAGGGCATGGATGCCCGGAAGGTCCCAGGACAGGGCCCCCCACGGTGCAGCGGTCCTAACAGGTCAAACAACTCTGGAAACACCCTTTGTGTCCTAAGCCTCATCTTTGCAACAGCAGCCCTACTGAGCTATAATTCACACAGAATGGGCCCCCGCTTCAAGTATACAGTTCAGTGGGTTTTAATACATTCAGAGCTGGGCAACCACCCCCTCTATCTAGTTCCAGAACATCCCATCACCCCATTAGTAGACGTGCCCCAATCCCCTCCCCGGCCCCTGCCCACACTAATCCACTCTCTGTTTCTGTGGACTTGCCAGTTCTGGACGTTTGTAAATAGAATTACGGTATGTGACCTTTTGCCCAGAATCTTATTTTTTAAGGCAAAGGAAAAAAACAATCTTCTATCGTTCTTAATAATATCCTCCAACTTACCAAGGACGGAGCAGTAAATATCCATTGAACTCATATTACTTAGACAAGGCCGGGGGCGGGAGATGGAGCATGTGCGGTCCAGCACAGGACAGCCCTGCAGACCAGTGGTTCCCGACACGGGGGAACCGACCCGCAGCTTCAGCACCACTGCTGACCCAGAAACCCTGGGGAAGAACCACTGATGGGAACAATCGGCCCCAAGACCTCCTGGCAAACGACAGAAAACAGTGAGGACAGCTGGGTTTGGAAAACAGTCTGGCAGCTCCTCAAAAGTTAAACAGTTAGCAAATGACCCAGCAATTCCTCTCCTGGGTGTCTGCCCAAGAGAAATGAGAATATTCGTCCACACAAAACCCTGAACATTGGGCTTCCTTGGTGGCGCAGTGATTATGAATCTGCCTACCAGTGCAGGGAACACAGGTTCGAGCCCTGGTCCGGGAAGATCCCACATGCCACGGAGCAACGAAGCCCATGTGCCACAACTACAGAGCCCATGTGCTGCAACTACTGAAGCCCACGTGCCTAGAGCCTGTGCTCCGCAACATCACTGCAACGAGAAGTCCGCGCACTGCAACAAAGACTAGAGCCCACTCGCCACAACTAGAGAAAGCCCGCACATAACAATGAAGACCCAACGCAGCCAAAAAAATACCACACCAAAAACCCGAACATTAATGTTCACAGAGGCGTGATTCACAACCGCCAAAATGTGGAAACCACCCAAATGTCCATCAACAGATGAACGAATAAACAAATGTGTCCCTCCACACACTGAAATATTATCCATCCACGAAAAAGAGTGAAGCAATGACACTCGCTACAACATGGATGGACCCTGAGAACACAATGCTCAGTGAGAGGAGCCAAGACGGAAGACACACAGGGTGTGTGATTCCATTGATGGGAAACGTCCAGAACAGGCAAGTGCACAGAGACAGAGAGTGGGTTCCTGGTTGTCAGGGGCTGGGGAGGGGGATGGGAGGGATGCTAATGGGGATGGGGTTTCCTCTCGGGGTGATGGAATGTTCTAAAATTGGTAGTAGTGACGAGTGCACTCAATGAATACACTACAAAGCAGGGAACAGCACGCTTTAGGTGGATGAGGTGAAGAGTGTGGGAATTACACCTCAAAATAGCTATCAACAACAACAACAGCAACAGGGACTTCCCTGGCGGTCCAGTGGTTAGGACTCTGTGCTTTCACTGCCGAGGGCCCAGGTTCAATCCCTGGTTGGGGAACTAAGATCCCACAAGCTGCACGGTGCGGCAAAAAACAAACAAAAAACTACAACACAATCTATAGGAGGAAATGCGAGGCATTGTTAAAAGCACCTCCACCTCAGTAGGAAAATACTGAGCATCTAAGACACTCATGTGGCCGACGGACTCTGTTCCTGGTCCACAACATTCAGTGAGTCCAGACAGACAGTCCTGGCAGCCCTGAATTCCCTAGGCTCCTGTACCCACTGAAAGCAGAGAAGATGCCACGCTTCCCGCAGGGTCTGCTCAGAGACAAACGCACACAGCACAGTGTACAAGATGCTGAGGTAGCCACAGGATGAGGAGGGGGGTCTAGAACTTTCCACCAACGCTCTCCCGCATCACACTCCTCCTGAGGGGAGCCGGGCCCCGTGCACTGAGGAGCCTCAGCAGCCCTGCGGGGCCCACGTGCAGAGGAGCCACAGGAGGGGCCTCCTGGAAGCCAGGCATCCCGCCCGGTCCGGCCTTCGGATGGGGAAGCCCCGGCTGAAGCCCCTACTGCAGCCTCCTGAGAGACCCTCGGCCGGAATCCCCTGGCCCGCCTGCTCTGAATCCCTGCCCTCAGAAACCACGGGAGGTCATCAGTGTGCGTCGTCTCAAGCTGCTAAATTCATGTCTGTGTTTAGGCCGATACACTACCCTGCGGGCACGGCCCGTAAGAACAAGTCTTAGAGCCACGGGAGGACGTGACAGTACCCAGGAGAGTCTCATTTTGGTCACCACTGTGGAGTTACAAAACAGCGTGTGCTCTCTGAAAGGACCCCGTGAGCACATGCGTGTGCCTGAGCATGAGCCCCGTGGCAGCCCCGTGCCGGCTGGTTCTGCGCTCCCTCCCTCAGCCCCCTCAGGAGGCTGGACGTGCCCCAGAGACTCTCCTCCTGCAGGGGCAGCAGGGGCCCTCACGGCACGCGGGCCGCAGCCCTGGCTGAGCCACCGCGTCTCAGGCCGCATCACACAGACCTGGGAAGACAGGGGCCTGTCTTTTGTGCCAGTATGGTGCTGGCACAAAAACAAAAATATGGATCAATGGAACAGGATAGAAAGCCCAGAGATAAACCCACACATATATGGTCAACTTATCTTTGACAAAGGAGGCAAGAATATACAATGGAAAAAAGACAGCCTCTTCAATAAGTGGTGCTAGGAAAACTGGACAACTACATGTAAAAGAATGAAATTAGAACACTTCCTAACACCATACTCAAAATCGATTAAAGACCTAAATGTAAGGCCAGGCACTATAAAACTCTTAGAGGAAAACATAGGCAGAACACTCTATGACGTAAATCACAGCAAGATCCTTTTTGACCCACCTCCTAGAAAAGTGGAAATAAAAACAAAAATAAACAAATGGGACCTAATGAAACTTCAAAGCTTTTGCACAGCAAAGGAAACCATAAACAAGACGAAAAGACACCCCTCAGAATGAGAGAAAATATTTGCCAACAAAGCAACTGACAAAGGATCAATCTCCAAAATATACAAGCAGCTCATGTAGCTCAATATCAATAAAACAAACCACCGAATCCAAAAATGGGTGGAAGACCTAAACAGACATTTCTCCAAAGAAGATATACAGATTGCCAGCAAACACATGAAAGGATGCTCCACATCACTAATAATTAGAGAAATGCAAAACAAAACCACAACGAGGTTACACATCACACTGGTCAGAATGGTCATTATCAAATATCTATAAACAATAAATACTGGAGTGGGTGTGGAGAAAAGGGAACCCTCTTGCACTGTTGATGGGAATGTAAATTGATACAGCCACTATGGAGAACAGTACGGAGGTCCTTAAAATTCTAAAAATGGAACTGCCATATGACCCAGCAGTCCCACTACTGGGCCTATACCCTGAGAAAACCATAATTCAGAAAGAGACATGTACCTCAATGTTCATTGCAGCACTGTTTACAATAGCCAGGACAAGGAAGCAATCTACATGTCCATCGACAGATGAATGGATAAAGAAGATGTGGCACATATATACAATGGAATATTACTCAGCCATAAAAAGAACTGAAATTGAGATTTTGTAGAGATGTGGATGGACTTACGGTCTGTCATACAGAATGAAGTAAGACAGAAGGAGAAAAATAAATACTGTATGCTAACACATATATATGGAATCTAAAAAAAAAAATGGTACTGATGAACCTAGTGGCAGGGCAGGAATAAAGACATAGACATAGAGAGTGGACCTGAGGAGATGAGGGGAGGGGGAAGCTGGGGCGAAGTGAGAGTAGCATGGAGTTATATACACTACTGAATGTGAAATAGATAGTTAGTGGAAAGCAGCAGCACAGCACAGAGAGATCAGCTCGGTGCTTTGAAAGACCTAGAAAGGTGGGATAGGGAGGGTGGGAGGGAGGCTCAAGAGGGAGGGGATATGGGGATATATGTATACATATAGCTGATTCACTTTGTTATATAACAGAAACTCACACAACATTGTGAAGCAATTATATTCCAATAAAGATGTTAAAAACTAGAAAACATTTATCATAACTATTTTCCTTTCATCTGCAGAGTTCTACACCCATTATTCCAAATAAGCAGGGTTAGGGAAGAATTTTATTGTAAGTTTTGAATCATTCTGTTAATATAACCTTAATTATTCAGTGCAAGTTTTCAACCAGTGTATTTTAGATGATTTCAAAGTATTTTGTTTAATCATAAGCAATAAGCATTCAGATTGGGGTGAGAGTTGGAAGACGAAAGTCAATTGCTGTATTGGCAATTTGTATTATGCAAATCAGAGGAGAATAAAGCAATTAAGAAACAAAGCTGTGAATCAGAGAAAATGATTTAAAAATATAGACAATAGGACACAATGAGGTTCAGACCCTTATGAGGGAGATACTGATACTGGCACAGACACTGAGTAGGGTCTATTCAAGAGCTATGCTGATGTTAGCTGTCTGCCATTGTGGCCTTTTTACATGTGGGCTTGTATGTCTTTCCAGATCTTGGATGAGAAAGACTCTGCATCTAATGCCTACTGATAATTTATTTTGATATGTTTTCCCTTAATTTTAGGATTGAAGAAGCTGCTTTTGCTTTTTCTTGATCTATGCTTACATATTTGTGGAACATGCCTCTGGGAGATGGGTGTGTAACAAGTCCTTTTGTGATTCAAGCTATTTCAAAAGCCACTGTACCTCTTGAATGTGTTGTGTAGTCTTTTGAGAGGAAGATAAAAATCATCCTTCAGAATCTGTAGACTGGTGACATAGAATCTGGTCTGGCCCAAGACCAGGGACAATCTTGCACCAATGTTTCTCTATGTAAACTGAAGAAGGTGATTATTAAAACTGATAGAAACACTTTAGGCTCATGTTCATGAGGACATAGGAGCTTCAACATGAACAGGGCTCTGAAGAGTGTTCCTGAGGCAGGCTGGGACCTGGGACCATTTGCTGCAGTGCTGGCACTGGGACAAACATTTTCTTGAGCAACAAACTACAAAGAAACTATAAGGGCTTAAAAATAACTGTGTGCATGCCCAGTTGGGGCAAATTATGAACAACAAGATACAAAAAGATCAAAAACTCTACCACTTCTGAGGAGCCTGGAGCAAAAGCAGGGCACTGTACATGCACCCTGCACACAGTATCACCGATGATTTGGGCAAACTACCTAAGTAGACCTCCAGCTCGACTCCCAGACCCACCCCTACCATCACCCCATATAAGGAGGCAGCTCAACCCACCTCAGGGAGCAAGTGAGCAAGGGAACATGTTAACATGTTGCTTGTTCTCCTTCCCTCCTGCTGCAGCAGGAGTCCCAATAAAGCCTTGCCTGAATTTTTTGCCTGGTCTCTTATCAATTTCTATTCATTAAGGAGGCCAGGAACCCTGGTCAACAACATTCCCCATGCCTCCTGGTAGCTTTGAAGCCTTGGGCCTCAGCCACTTGCTCTAAATTCATTGATGCCCTAACTGCTCAAGGATCTGGAATTCTCCTAGCAACAGTCAAACTCACATTCCTGAGCCACTTTGGATATCATCTACCGTGTTGACACAGTGCAACAGGCTTGGCAAAACCCAGTCCCTGCCCTCTTATTCCTGTAATAAAGGGAACTGACAGAGCTGGAATTTAAATGATGCTGGCCTCCTTTCCTCTTTTGTTTATGGTACTGTGGTTGGTCAGACTCAGATCTCATCCAGTAAATATAACACTGGTGAGTAGGAATTCCACCCTCTAAGATTCATGACCACAAGGAGACAATCCATGGTTCTACTGGAACAGGGACGGCATAAGGAAATTTGTGATTTTAGACATGATTGACTATGGCCTGCCTCTTTCTTTAGTAGCCAATTCTATTTCACCAGAACATGTATTAAGATAGAATTGAGCTGAATTAATTTCCCCTTCAAGACATTTATAAGTACTATGGGAACCCTGAGTTCATAATAGGAAAGGGGTAAACAGAGACAGTGGGTAAATAGAGACACTGGGTCTTCTTGATATTTTTGGAAACAGGTGACTCAAGCATTGCACTCTAGGGAAATCTCATACTCTGTTATTTGCACCTTAAACTTTTTGGATATATTCTCCAGCTCTGTATGTTTGAAGGCTTAGCACAACAGAATTAACACTATACCTCTATTTCTAGTTTGGTAAATTTTATGCAAAGGTAGTCTTTCATTACTGGTCAATACTTTGATCTAAATTTGCTTTAAAATCACAGTACTTTGCTATTAGAGCACCTTTTAAAAAATGGAAGTACATTGAGAAAGTGAGTGTTAACTTTTAAGCATTTTTAAGACAAATGATACACATTTGTGCAAATGAGTGGAAGAAAATCATTTGTATTAAATTAAATAACTTGATTGGGACACCAAGATTTGTATCTTTTCTTTAGAAGAAATAAGAACATATGAAGGGTAACAATGTAGGTTCCAGGTCTGACTCTCCCATAAATAAATATGTTCCCTTAATCTAGTAAATTAAACCTTCTACATCTGATATTTTGGGAAGTTGATTTTTTCAGTTTCTTTTTATTCCTTAACATTCTGTGTTTTTAATTCTAAAGTCTTTCTTGTAGTTCAGGTAGCATATTCATCTACTAGTTTGATAAATGTGCTAAATAAATTTTGCAAGGTTAAAAGTCAATGTAATGTGCATACAAATTGCTTAGCTGTGCCATATTATAGGGACATAGGGAATGGCCTATTGATACTTTCTGGCATTCTTGTTCTATAAATATCAAGTCAGCTCTAATACACAAAAGGTTGAATTATTATTTAAATCATTTGTATTGTCCTAGACTGTCAAACAGGTAAATTTAAACAAAATAAGTCCTTGGTAAGCGTAAGAATTATTCCCATGTCTATCTAAACTATTCCAAATAATTCAGTTTATTTGAGTCATGTGTCTGCTTTGAAAACAATGTGTCTAATTTGAAAAAGAAATTTCACAATTTTCTTTGATAAAAGAAGCTAGAAGCCATAAGTCAGATAAAAACTGACTGACTGCCATCACCACTTTACAGAAAATGTTTTTGTTAATGTTATTTTCTGCTAATTACTATAGCCAAAGGCTAAAATTGTGTTTTATTTAATTATCCTAAAGGACTTAAGAGTCTCTAACAGTATTGACTCACGTTATTCCTAAAAGTCTTTATTCTACTCTTTGTTTTCAAAGTAGTTTTTTTCTCCTTTACTTCAATACCTCTGACTATTCTACCATGGTCTCCCCTTCTGTTCCCCTACCTCTGCCCACCCTTTCAAGGTGAAATTTAAGGTGAAATTTCCCACTCCTCTGTTTTTACTCTTGGTTCTTCTTGGAAGATGTCATCCATTCCCATGGCTGTGATTATATCTCAGTATCCAATCTTTATCCCAAATTTCATTGCCACATAGGATTAACTGTCCCTATTTACTTAAATATTCTATATAGGGACCTCAAACTGAAATCAAAAACCAAACTTATTTTTCTCTCACTTAAGCATTTTCTTCAGTTTATAATTTCAGTTATACTAGTAAAGTGATCATTCCACTCTCTCCTACGCTGGAAAAACTGGCTGCATCTTAGATTCTCCATTCCTCACTTTTACTTCCTACATCATCAAATCCTATCTAGTCTACCTCACTAGGAGCCTTAGAATCTCTTAATCCCTATTTATTGCCTTCCTAGGCCCTCAATCTCTCCAATTTACAATCTTGTTGAGGTCAGCAGTTTCCTAAAATTTTTCTTGGTTACTAATCTTTTCTCAGGTCATTTTTCATATAGCCACCAGAATGGTTAATACCCTACCTTATAATCATGCTCATTACCTCCAAGTTAATATCAAATCCCATTAATGCAGCAAAGAGAAATATTCATATTCTACACTCAGCCCACCTCTTTATCATAAACTCTTTACCATGCCATCATCCTCTCTTCAACTTACCACTCACAGAGTCACCCCACCCTACTGAACTTCTCATCACCCTCACAAACCTACCCAGTACTTCATGAATCTGGATTTACCACTGCAAAGGCTGACTCAGCTCAAATATCTCCTCCCAGATAATACATTTTGTGAGTTCACAAGGAAACTAAGAAGGTGTTGGAAAATGGTACATATCTCTTATTGGGAAGCCACAAATATGGACCCAAGACAAAATGAGAGTCAAGGATTAGAATTTGTGTTCATGTATGAGGCTTCCTGTACTACCACAGTCATTTTCTCTTTTGATTTAACTTCAGCTTCTACTATTGAACTGAAACAGAAAAAATGGACTCAAATGAAGGCAGACCTTTCATCTGCAGGTGGACATGTGAAATGGATTCATCAGTGATTACTTGGGATGCTCAGAAATGGAGGCTTTGCTACTTTGTGTTGTCTGGTACCATGCATCACTGTACCCTACTGAGCTTGAAAGGATCATATAAGGTGTGGCTACTATCTATATTCCTAACGAAATGAAAATGTAATTCACCTTGAAAGTATATTTCCCTTGTTAAAATGATCAGAAAACATTAAAATATTGGTTCAGTTCATATTTATAATGAATTAATGTGTTAATATAATTTTCTTACTGATTAGTATTAATTAGCTAGTTAAGTTTATTGGGTTCTGTTAAATATTCAATTCAAGGCACAATACAGGTGAATTGAAATTGTAATGTTACTACTATAATGGTCAATTATGTTCTGCTTGAATTATTCATAACCCAAATACAAATGCCTCATTCTGTAGCACATATCCATGGGAAAACCAGGTTTTCAAATACATATTTGGTCAGTACAAAGTATTAGCTGGTTACTGATAACTCCGCTATAGGAGCCACAAATAAAATTACCATGACAAATATGCTTAATGGTTATTCTGCAGATGTTCCATTGTAAAACCTTACTCATGTTATTAATCTTCTGAAGCCTATTACCATTCCTGCAGACAAGACCATCAACTATACTAATGCTGTTAATTGTCTAATTCCAGGAGTCTTGAAAATAGAGGTTAGAAGCAGCCTTAGGTAAAACCAAAAAAGCCTGACAATAGCCCTAATAGATAGCTTTAAGTTACAAAATGAAAAAACTCTGGACAATTTATAAAGTGAGCTTTCTGAATTTGCACACTGAATTGTCACTAATGCTGGACATATCACTGTAAATCAGTTTCAAAAAATTGTACTTTACAACTCCTAAATTAATAAAAGTTTAAAATTGTAATATTTTATTCCCCAAAACATAGTGAACAGATAAGTTTTATTTCTTATCAGCTAATTCAAATGACAGTTTTCCCTTCCTGAAGTCTGCATATATCTACGAAATGTTGCATACATCTCTCTATATATCTATATGATTTTATATAAATAATATACATTATATAATTATATATAAATGAATTATGCATATAACTATAAAAACAAGAATAGTGGAGGGTTCGTGGAGGAAATAAATAGAATCCAGGAGATAAAAAATATCTTTTTTCTAATTGCCTTTTTATTTGCAGAAGAAAAAAATAATACAAAAAAATGTGAAAGAAAAATGTGTTGATCTGGATACTAGCATGCCTTACTTTTTTCTAAGAATTTTCTTCTATTGTTTCCATCTTTCTCCTTTGGTACCTCTAAATGTAACTTTCAGCTTTCAAAGGCTGACCTAGAGCTAAGCTCCTGAAGGGATATTTTTTTTCCCACTTAGCAATGTAGAATGCTGGATAGATGTGTGTTTTCTCAATGCCAATGTGATATTTAAATATCATGTGTAGTACGTGTATCACAGACACAAGTGGCCCAATGTGTGTACCTGTTAGCTGAATGAAAGGTCATACTCTCCTAAGTTCCTGTGTATTTAATTAATCGTTCCTGCCTTAAAGTCCATACAAAATAATTGTGATCTGGCCCTTGCTCTTTGCCTTCACCATTTCCTCCATAAAAATCCAGATTTAAACCATAGTTATCTTTCTTTGTGTCTTCCCACTTATTGTTTTATTTTGAGTTTTTGTTTTTTCTACCTGAAACACTCTTCCCAAGCATTGACTATCTAGAATCCTAGTAATCCTTCAGTTGCCAACTTAGACTCCTCTTTCTTTGGTCAGCCTTTTGTGATTTCCAACAGTCATTTTGCATATTTGCTTCTATAGCACCCTTGAATTTCATTATTACGTATACTGCAAACTACCTGCTTGTTGAGTTTGCTTACACTTTTATATCAGAAGCTGCATGAAAAAAAAGAGAACTTGACAGCCTAATTTTTTGTCTCCTTCATGTTTGGCACAATTCCTGACACAGAGTGGCCACCCAAGATATAGGTGCTGAATAAATTAATGGAAGACTAAGTGGAAGAATGAATGAATACCACCGTAGGAAATGATAGTGTTTATGCTACTTATGCTCATTGCATTGAATTATATCAAAGATAAACATTTGATTTCAATTCAATGACTCAAAAAAGGCATGACACAATAAGAAAAATCAGGAAAACCTTCCAAATTGGTTTTGAAAAATATCTGCATTCTTTAATATTGGACTATATTAGATGTTTGAAGAATAGCAGAGAAGCCAATTTAGAAGAGAAAAAAAAAAAGCTTTTGCAATACTTTCTCCCAGATCCATCTATGAATCACACAAGCCCTCTTGAATTTAACTATGTTAATAATTTATTTTGGGACAGGGAGCTGTATATCTACTCTAATTTGCATTGTTCACTTGAAAATTAATAGTATAATTATGCATTGTGTAATATGTATAATTTTAATATATGTATAATTTATAATATATCTAGGATTAAAAAAACAGTAAAATCTCTGGAACTGTCTTGCAGAAACATAGACCTTTTGTCCAGTTTTATTTTCAGCTTGTTGGTCTGCACTGAGGGTATGACCATTCAATCATGATAGAGAATGACACCAAATGACCTTATAAAAGTTTAAGTTGCTTCCATGGTGTTGGCAATTTGATGTTAAAAATTATTTTAACACATTGGTAATACCCACTTTTTCTAAAAATTTTAATCCACGGGGAATTTTACTTTTAGCCTTTATTCTGTTTGTCAATTATGGCCACGTTCTTATAAAAATGTCAAGAGAAGCCTCTGAAAACACTGGTTTTTAATGATTAAAAAATTGATAATGGAGGTAGGTGATCTCAGGATGCATTTCTTTACCACATTTTTCTCTAAAACAGATCAACCTCAAGTGAACTTATCTGGAATCCTGCAGTGAATCTGTTTCAATTTTTAATGCTTAAAAATAAGACCTTATATATTTTATATCAGTAAATGATGGTTAGCTCTTTCTTGAACTTCTATTTTATCGCAGCAATATCGTCTCCATTCAAGCATATAAACCCCTTCTGTCTTGCAGGTTATCACCAACCCTAAGAAAAAAATAAGAACACTTTGAAGAAAACTAAAGGCAAAAAAGCATTTTTATGAGCACTTAAATAAAATTCACACATAGAATTATTCTAACCGCTTGAGAGATGTATACATACAATAAGTAGCAGAAAGTTCTAATGCAATATTAAAGGTTCAGTGGGCCCCTTTCAAAGACAAATTCTAAGACCAAACCCTAACTAAGAGGCACTTCCTTTGCAAATGCAGATCAAAAGGTCAGCAAATGTATAGAGTCAAATAGCTCTTGTTTTATTGCCCCATGGAGGCAACACACATTTAATTTATGTCTTTCTGGATCTTAAAACCCTTTAACTTGTTTTATTGGGGAGACTTTAGTTCGGAACTTAGATCAACGAGGTACAGGGGGACAAATGACAAAAAAACTAAGTGTAAGTGGCTCTGAGGCAAGTCAGTGTTTTGAACACTGAGGAGGGAAAGGAGACTTCCCTTGGGGGCTGTATAATAAATAAACAGGTGATGAAGGACAGAAGGGGTAGGTGAGCTTTTCTTTCTCCAGTTAGTGATAGTATTTGTTTGCAAATGTAATCAAAACAACAGTAAAATAAGTTAATTAATAAGCATATTTTTTTCTGATTCTGTTGTGTCATGAATAAACAATATGAAAACATAGGATGGCATTTATTTATGAGGTCCATGTTCTAAGCACAAAGAGAGGGTACGAACCAGTGACAGTAAAGGACCTGAGTCCAAGTTTGGAGTTTGCATTCGTTAACTCTGAATTTGTCATTAATCTCCCCAGTCTATGACTCAAAGAATGAGGCAACACTCGAAAGCATAATGACTATAACCTGATTGGTAAAGCTAAAAATGTCCCATGATCTTACAACATTTTTAGGTAATATTTTAAATCTTTTTAATTAATTACTTAAATTCTTCTCTTTCCTTTTTATTGCCACATTCTTTACTCAGCCCAGGCATCTGCTACTCCTGCCCAGGCATCTGCTATTCCTTTTCTGTCTCCCACAGTACGATTATATTGACTCTAGGACAGATAGGATTCCTGTTTTGATCTAGGACCATTTGCACACTGAGGTCAGGGAAGGGAGTGGGAGCAAGACTCAGTGGTCTACGTCTGGGAGAGGATGGGGGCCGGGCGTGGGGTGTGGAGGCACCATTTGTCATCTGTGCAGAATTGAACAACAACAATAAAATCAGGGAAAAGCTGGTCTGCTTTTCACCTTGACCTGGTAGTTTAAAACAATGTCAGTAATAAAATACTCCTCATCCAGAATAATCTTTTGTTGGTTTAAGTTCTAAACAATTGCCTGCTGTGTGCTACCCAGCCATTGTCTGGGATTAGCTTTCATTCCGTCATTTCCCACTTCAAATGTAGAAGAGAAAATATCACACTGCAAAGATGAAGATGTCTCATATAAAAGTACAATGTGAAAGGAATTAATCAGCTAGACAAGTGCAGGAAAGAAGATTACTTTGTATTTAAATTAAGTCTAATAAATATGGGTTGTTATTTTAAAATAACATAATTTAATGAAGTATATAAATGTGATTAAATTTATCTTTTCTAGTCTTTATTGTTCATGAAAATGCAACCAAAATAAGAGAGATGGTAATGAGATGAGAGTTTTGATCCTACCTGTTTATACATAGAACTTCCTGAAAGTTAATCGCTAGCTGGAAATAGATATTTAGCCATAACTACTTTTGGATCCAAACGTAAGTCCAACCTTAAATAATTTAATTTCAGCTTTAATTTTGAGATCACTGTGGATACACATGTACTTGTAAAGTTTATAGAGATCTTGTGTACCCTTTACCCAGTTTCCATTGATGATGACATCTTGAAAACCAGTACAATTTCATAACCAGGATATTGACATTGATACAGTTGACAGATACCAATCTTGTTTAGATTTCCCAGCTTTATCTGTACTCATGGTATGTGGTGTATGTATGCGTGTGTGTGTGTGTGTATACTTAATTCTATGCATATTTGTCACATGTTTGGTCCATGTATGTATATCCACCACCACAGTTAAGATAGAGAACTCTCCCATCACCATGAAACACACCTCATTCTAGCCCCGTCCTTAAACCTAGAAGTCACAGATCTGTTCTCCATGTGTATAATTTTATAATTATATGAATGTTATATAAATGGAATCATACTGTAGTTAACCTTTTGAGATTGGCTTTTTTCACTTAACATCATTCTCTGGTAATTCATCCAAGTTGTTCCACACATCAATAGATTTTTCCTTTTTATCCCTGAGTTGTAATCCATGGTATCTTAGTTAATTTTAAAATAACACTTTTTGGGGGGCACGAGGATTCTCAGAATATTTTATTTTTATATTAATATTTTAAATTGGGGAGAAAAATCCTTACTGCTTTATAGAGCAGCTTTTCCATGTTAATGATAATAGGAAATACTTGTATGCATGTATTACTGCTCGGTATTGTCTAAGCTCTTTACATAAATTAATATTTTAAGTCTGATTACAATTCTAAAAGGTAAAGACTATCATTATCATCTTTTTATCAATAAGAAGCAACACAGAAATGTTAGGAAAATTGACCACCTAGAGACAAGTGGTCAGTATTTTCACCTAGGCCGTCAGGCCCTGGAGCCTGTACCTCCTACACAAGCAGAAAGCCTGAGGATGCAGATTTTACATTATACAGCCTCTTCTCCTCTCTGTCTCAAATCTATTTTGATGCATAAATTACTGTACTATTATATCCTTGTCCTATATCAGAAGTTTATTAAACACTATCATGTGCCCAAGATTATGTTCAGTGCTGGGAAATTATAATGTGAAATGTGAGCTGGACATTTATATAAGTAAATATATAGCAAAAGGTTATAATAATTAGAATTAGATAAAACACTTATGAACATATAGAAAACAACTAATTTTTGGAAGTGAAACATGAACAACTTTTGAGAAAACAATCTTTGAACTAGATCTTGAAGGGTTAGTAGAAATTCAGGAGGGTTTCTGATTTCAAGAACTAGAAGACAATTCTTGAAGATATGATTGTATATGTCATGACTGGGGATTATTTAGTAGTTTGGCTAGAGCTCAGAATGCATTTTAAAGGTCAGGAGCTCTTGAAAATTCAAAGAGTTAGACTGGCACTAAGGAATAAAGAACCCTATATATTATTCCAAGTTGATTGGCACGTCTTATATGCAATGAAAATCCATGATTATTTTTTTTACAAGACATCTCATGGGCCTGTCACTGTACCTGAAATCTTCTATTATAGTTATGCTTTTAGAACGGGAACCAAAATCTACTTAGAAAGCAACTGTTTAAATGCATGTATATGTTACTTGTTATATGAAGGAGAAAAGATATTCGTTAATTGAGAATCCAAGAATTCCTAGAGGTACACAGAAGTATTTTTGTAACCCCTGAGTTTTCAAGTAACAATTTAGGAACTATTCGTCAAATTATACTTTTTAAAGTGAAAATGTAGGCACATCACTTTTCCTGGAACAAAAAAATTTTGAAGAAGTGTATCATGTTGGATAGATTTTAAATAAGAGTCACAGATTTCTGTTCCTAAGGGGGCCTAGAAGTTACCTTGATATTAAGTGCACAGAAATATTGTTCACTGACACAAATTCATAAGCTGTTTCTCATTTTTCTGCTACTGTGTTTTCTTGATCATTCATTTTTGAGAGAGACACAAGGACAGAGAAAGAATTCACTTCTCTAGGGAAGAGTAACACCACTAATGTGATAATAAGTAATAACTGACATATAGGACCATTTTCAGAAATCCAAAAAGCAGTTATAAGAAGTTTGAGGAACTAGTCAGACATACTCAATCTAAATAGGGCAGCAACTACTCAGCTCTAAGCTGATAGCTGTCATGCAGAAATCAGACTTGGCATTTTTATAGATAATTTTTTTATTAAAAAAGATAAATGAGGATTATTACATTATTTTTATCTGCAGCATTTACAAGATGGACTGAAATATGCCCAGTGGTTAATGGTCTGCATTATGAGCCACTGACTCAAAGTTTGAAATTGTCAACAGGATGGGACATTGCTGCAGAACAGAAATATGGGGTGAGAATGTAGTGCTGGCTTGGAGGTATCTGGAAATAGTGATGGGAGAAAGACAAAATAAAATAAAGATAAAAAGGAAGAGGAGAGTTAGGTATAAAGGCGGCTATTGCCAAAGACAAATAAATTTCAGTGCTTTTTATTCTACATTTATGGGATAAAACCTAGTTTAAATCTAGACCCGCCTCATTTTTAATAGGCCGTTGTTTGTAATACTTCCGTCAAGCCCTAGTTAGTTGGCTAATTAAATATAAGTATTTGAAATGGAATATTATATTTTAATACTTATTGTTTACTTGAAGGTTTTATCAGAAATATAGGGCAATATCCATACCTCTATCAGTAGATTAATGATACAAATATCATTTTCACATGTCCAATTGAACTAAAATAAAATTAAACACATTCTTATTGAAATTAAATGTAAACTTATCAGAAAGTATCATAAATATGTAAATGAGTCTCATCTGTTATATCATAGAGTGTAAAATCTGAAATATACCCTATTTTTTACGACCTATTTTTGCCCAAACTTCTTTGTCAGAACATTGACCAAAGCTGATCAATTTGTGAATATTCTTGTCCATAGAGAACATAAAAATATAAAAAAGAAACTTCTTGAAAATTTAAAACATCCTGTTTTATAAGAGTATACAATAAAAAAAAGAACTAAAAAAAACTTGCTCTAGAATGCACTGGATAGTTCTCAAAAAAAAAAAAAAACCTCTTGCAATAATTTTTCTTTTATTCTTGAGGATAATATCAATGAACATATTAAAGAAATTTAATTGGCAAATGAAAAGAAAATCCTCTCAAGAACCTCAGATTTTACACTGAAAAAATTTTAAACATCTAAAATTTTATATGAACAGATCTGTGAAGACAATTAAAAATTTAAATGGAGTAAGTTAATCATGAATTATAGATATGTGTCAAAATGAGGAATAATTTAAAAAGAGTGGAAGAGTCAGAAAATATGAAATTCATATTTACTTGAGACAAAGGCCTGCCCTGGAAGTGTATAGCCTGACACTTTCTCCGTTTCACTCACATTTCTTCCCAACAGGGTCACTGGTGCATATTGTACCCAATATGAAAATGTTACAAAGCCTTTCTATGCTTTGAAACAATTATTTATGCAATGCTGCATATAAAATTATTGATATAACATTAAAATCATTTCAAACTTTTTGTACATTCATAAGTCACTTCCACATAATAAATCCTTTCATTCTCTTTATGAACATTATACATAATACAAAGAATATATATAGCACATGTAAATACAGTACATAGTATATTTTCCCGAATATTTTTAATAAGAGAAAACTTAGCAAATGATTGCTTAGCTGTTTAATCCTCTTTCCTAAGTGTTCTTGTTCATGCTTTTTAAAAATTTAAAAGCTGAGAATTATTCCTTCTATTATTTACTGTTTTATGTCTAGGAAACTTAAGGTCCCAGTAACTTCAGTCCTATATTTAGAAGTTGATATTTATACAGAAGTTGGAAATTATTCATAATATTTGGATATGAAAAAGACTGAAAAGATCAAAAACTTAAAACATTGCCAGGAACACAACTATATGAATGATATTTAATATTAGTTGATTGTCTACCTCCATCTGGTGGTAGTATGTGGTATTACACAGTTGAGACACCTGATATCGTTACTAATATTTCAATATATAAGCACATTTTAAATGGATTATTTAATTTGATTATCTTTGAAAAGGTAAAGTTTCCCCCTCAAATATTTTTTCATTTTTTTCAAGTTCCAGTAACTGAAACAAAAATATACTTAAAAATTCCTTTCTTTTAACTTATTTGAAATATAATTTGGATAAATTGGCATTCGCATTGTCCAAAAACTGTTGCTTTAAGTGATTTAATTCATGTTTAAGTTTTAAAATGTTGTATACTTTGATAAATTGTCTATCAAAACAAAAGCTTAAGCTTAAAAAAAAGTTTTTTGCTTTCATTTGCTTTCATTGTAATAGCTGTGGAAATCAATAAAATAGACTCTTAGCAACGTATATGATTACAATCAAATTTAACCCTAAGAAAATATTGCTTTTAACTTACTAACTTACTCTGGTGGGTGATTTTTAATAATAACTGTATGACGCATATTATTTAGTGCACAAATTATATTATCATCTTACTATTTGATTCCTCCAAACTGTAAGGAAACAGATTCAAACAGATGTTGTCAGGATATTGATACAAATTTCAAACCTTCTCCATTTATATAGGCTCTGTGATTTCTGAAATATTTTGTCTTGTATTGTTTAGTTATTGTGAAGGGAATATATATTTTAAAATTCTGATTTCCAATTGTTGATTGCTTGATTATAGAAATATGACTATTAGAAATATTAATTTTTGAGTGTTCACATTGTATTTCATACCCTTATTGAACTCACTCATTATTTCTAGGAGGGTTTTTGTAATTCCTGAAATTTCTACATGGAAAATCATGTCATTTGTGAATAGGAGCAGTTTTATTTTTACCTTTCCATTCCCTATGCTTTTAAATCCTTTTCCTTGTCTATTAGCCTGGTTAAGACATACATTGCTGTGTTAGATAGGAGTGGTGAGAATGAATATTCTTGTCTTACTCCCAATTTCGGGGGAAAGCCTTTATTTCGTCTTTCACCATTAAGTATGACATTTGCTGTAAGAATGTTGTCAATACCCTTTATTGCGTTAAAGAAGTTTCTTTCTAAATCTGGATGCTAAGAGTTTTTATCATGAATTGATGTTGAATCTTTGTCAAATGTTTTTCTGCACCTGTTGATATATGTGCTTTTTCTTCTTTAATTTGCTAACATTGTGTATCATATTGATTGATTTGTGAAAACTGAACCAGTTGTACATAACTGCAAGGATTTCAATTTGGTGAGGTGCATTCTTTTTATATATTTCTGGATTTTATTTGCTAAGACTTTGTAGAAGATATTGGTATCTATATTATTCAAAGATACTGGCCTATACTTTTATTTTTTGTACTGTTTTAAAATTTTGATTTCAGGGTAAATCTGGCTTCATAAAATGTTTTTGGAAATGTTCTTTCCTCTTCTACTTTCTGGAATAAATTGCATATAACTGATACTATTTTTTCCCTAAAGATTTGGTAAAATTTACCAATGAAATCCTCTATACTCGGAGATTTTTTTCCCAGATCTTTACCTATGAATTAAATTTCTTTAACAGTTTAGGGTTATTCAGATTATGTATATTTGTACTTTTTAAATTATTGCTCTCTATTTTATTCAAGGTGTTGAATTTATGTGTGTAGAGTTTTTCACAGTATTCCTTTATCATTCGTTTGATGTCTCTGGGTCTGTAGAGAATTTTCTCAGTCTTGGTATTGGGAATTTATGTCTTTTCTTCTATCAGTCTTGCTAGAGGTCTTATCAATTTTATTGAATTTTTTAAAGAATCCACTTTTGGTTTCATTGATTTTCTAAACTGATTTTCTGTTTTCAACTTCATTAATTTATTATCTTAATGATTTGTGTTCTTAAGTTTCATGTTCATTTATTTTACTTTTCCCAGGTTCTTAAGTTGCAATTTTAGGTTATTGATATTAGACCATTGCTTTTTCTAACAAAAGCACTTATTCCTATAAACTTTCTTGAAGCACTGCTTTATCTATGTCTCACAAATTTTGATATTTAATGTCTTTCTTTTAAGTTAGTTAAAAATATTTTATAATTTCCTTTGGAAATTCCTTCACTTGTAGCTTATTTAGAAAGCAGCAAATTGAATTAATGCCACTGAATTGTATTGTTTAAAAGAATAAAATGGCAAATTTTATAATATATAATAAAATAATTATAATATATATGAAATATTAAAAACAAATTGTATTTCTATATTTTACCAGTGAACATGTAGATGTGAACATGCAATCATTCAATAAATCAAATACATAGAGGCGAATCTAACAAAACATATGCAAGACTTGTCTGCTGAGAACTGTACAACACCAGTGAAAGAAACCAAAGATGATCTAAACAAATAGAGAGACATACAGTGTGCATGAATTAGAAGAGTCAACATAAAAATGGATGTCAATTTCTTAAAGCTGACATACAGTTTAATGCAATTCATGTCAAAATCCCAGCAAAGATTGTTGTAAGTATAGAAAAGATTATTCTAAGCTTGACATAGAAAGGCAAAAGAACCATTCTATATTTTTTTAATTTTCATTTTTTGACACACGAACTATTGTTCTTTTTTAAAAAAATAATTTATTAAAGTATTGAAAAAAAATTTATTGAAATTTAAAACATTTTTTTAAATTAAAAAAAATTTATTGATTTACAATGTTTCAGGTGTACAGCAAAGTGATATATATATATATAATATTTTTTCAGATTCTTTTCCCTTATAAGTTATTACAAGATATTGAATATAGTTCCCTGTGCTATATAGTAAGTCCTTATTGCTTATCTATTTTTCTAGTGGTGTGTATCTATTAATCCTAAATTCCCAATTTATCCCTGCCCCTGCTTTCCCCTTTGATAACCATATGTTTTTTTTCTATGTCTGTGAGTCTATTTCTGTTTTCTAAATAAGTTCAGTTGTATTACTTTTTAAAATTCCACATATAAGTGATATCATATATTTGTCTTTCTCTGTCTGCCTTATTTCACTTAGTGTGATAATCTCTATGTCCAACCATCCTATATAAATGGATGCCAAGTTTTGCCTAAAACTTTGTCAAGTATCTGAGAAAATCAAATCTACAGCAAATGTCTATGGCAGACATAGGCTGAAATACATCTAGAACAGTATGTGAGTATTAGTGTGACTGTTGAATTATCAAGTAAGCAATTTAAATTCCCTTGGTAACATGAACTCCTGTAGCCCCCATTATTCAGTTTCCCCCAGTGGTAACATGTGGTAAAACTATAAGACAACACCACAACTAGGACATTGACAGTGATACAGTAAGCTAGAGAACATTTCCATCAGGACGAGGGTCCCTCATGTTGCCCTTATAAGCCTTATCAATTTCCTTCCTACCCCTTTTCCTTCCTTAACCACAACAACCACTAAGCTTTTATCCATATCTGTAATTTTGTCCTTTAATAATATTATATAATTAAAATCATACATTATGTATCTGTTCCAGATTGCTTTATACTACTGAGTGGTAATACTTAATATGGATGTACCACAGTTTGTTTAAACATTCACACATATAAGGACATCCTGTTCATTTCTTCTAATATTTTTACTATTATGAATAAAATTGCTAAACACATTCATGAGCAGATTTTATGTAAACATAAATTTTGATGTCTCAGGATAAATATCCAAGAGTGCAATTACTGGATCAGATGGTAGTTGCATGTTCAGTTGTATAAGAAACTATCAGTTTTCAGGAATAACTATACAATTTTATATTCCCGTAAGCAAAAATCCACTTGCTCTACATTTTCACCAGCATTTAGTGTCATCACTATTTTTTATTCTATCTCTTTTCATAGGTGTGTGGTGATATCTCATAGGTGTGTGGCTTTAATTTGCATTTCCCTAACAGCCAATGATATTGAGGATTTTATCATGTGCTTATTTGCCATATGTATAATTTTTTAGGGAAATGTCTCTTCATGTATTTTGCCCACTTTGTAATTGGATCTTTTGGGTTTTTATTGGTGAATTTTGAGAGTTGTTTATGTATTCCAGATACTATCCTTTTGTTAAATATGTGATTGTGTATATTTTCTTCCAGGCTCTTTACAGAGTCCTTCGGAGAGCAAAAGTTTCTAATTTTGATTAAGTCAAAACCATCAACTTTTTCTTTTTTCTTTTTTAATGAATTATGCTTTAGTGTTAAGTCTAAGAACTTTTTGCCTAGACCTAAATTCCAAAGATTTTTTTTCTATGCTTTTTATAAAAAACTTATAGTTTTAAAATTTACATTTACATTTTATAGTTTTACTGTTTGTACTTGTGAGCATGATTCATTTTGAGCCAATTTTTACATAAGGGGTGAGACTTCTTGTATTATTACCCTTTCTAGTCCCTTTGTTTCTGTCATCATTTCTTCCTGTGAACATTTTGGTGTGCAAGAATATGTTAATATCTTTACTTATGCCATCATTACTTTCTACAGAAACACTTCAGCTATGTGACAAAGTTCACTCTACCATTTTACCATTACACATCCTAACCAAGATCTGATTCCTGGGATTCAGTTCTAATATCAAACATCTGCAAACTAAGACAGACCTGAGCCAAGTACTCCCTAAGAAACTGAGGTTTCTCCCCCTCCAAGAAGCTTACACTGAATAGCCCACTTGGAAAGAAGATCTTTCATTCAAAAATCTATAACAGGGCTTCCCTGGTGGTGCAGTGGTTGAGAGTCCGCCTGCTGATGCAGGGAACACGGGTTCGTGCCCTGGTCTGGGAAGATCCCACATGCCGCGGAGCGGCTGGGCCTGTGAGCCATGGCCGCTGAGCCTGCGCGTCCGGAGCCTGTGCTCCACAATGGGAGAGGCCACAACAGTGAGAGGCCCGCATACAGCAAAAAAAAAAAAAAAAAAAAAAAAAAAAAAAATCTATAACACATTTTATAGCTTTCATTGGATACATCTTTAACCTGTTTGAAATCAGGATTTTATTTATATAAATTTATAAACAAACATATGTCTTACCTTTCCATGTAACCTCTGAACTATATGATACTTGAGATCAAATCTTATGTTTCATTTTATCTTTCATAGTACTTTTCATAGGCATCAGAGCAAATATTTGATTATTTACAAATAGTTATCAGAGATAACTTAAATCCATCTTAGATCAGATCCTCACAAACATCACCAATCATGTGCTTGTATTTCCTCTAGCATATATTTTGAAAATTCCAGCCCATTCTGAACACTTACTGAGATGTAAAACACAGTTTCAAATATAGGACTTTATCTCTTAACACCAGTAATATAGTTCCAGTTTTTTCATCTTTAATAAAACAATTATTCAAAGTTAGGGCCTTTTTATTTCAGGGGTATTTTCCATATATAAAAATAAAAATAATAATATAGATAAAACCAAATAAACGATACAGTAAGAGAGTTAACTTATGCATATTAAGCGATTTTATTAGGGTAAGACCACACTTAGGCCGTTAAAAGTGCCTCAAATTTGATTTGAATAGGAACTACTCAGTTGGACAAAGGAAGTTAACATTTATGAGAAAGAGGATAATTGATAATTACTTGTTAACAACAGCTTAGAGTAATGAAATGTTTATGATTCAGGAAAGAACTTGTTAGGAACTAAATTTAAAATCAAAGTAACTCCATAAAGATTCAGCCTTTCATACCTAGCAAATGGGAGTATGATTAAAAGCTAGACAGATCTACTTAATGAGATTTCACATAGGTTCTTAATTTGGGGAATTATTTCTTTATGTAATACACAAGCTCTGATATAAAATGGTCCACACTGATAAATAGTTAATATTATTTAATAATGCAGATATTTTGAGAATTCTAAAGAAAGTTCAAAAAATATCAGCTATACAATATTTAAACTTGAAATGTTCAGAAATTAAAGTCTTAGGTGAATTTCTTCCCTTCCTTCCTCCCTTCCTCCTTTCCTTCCTCCCTCCCTTCCCCCTCCCTCCCTCCCTCTCTCCCTCCCTCCCTCCCTCCCTTCTATCCTTCCCTCCTTCCTTCCTTCCTTCTTTCTTCCCTTCCACCTTTCCTTCTTTTCTTCCTCCCTCCCCTCTGTCTCAGTTTCTCTCAGTGTCTTTAACTCTTGTTTCTTTCTTTCTTTCTCTTTCTAATAACAGTTAAGAGCTTGGACAATAATGTAACATTTTATTTATATATTTTCATTATTATTTTAAGTTACTCTGCTTACAGTTATTAATTTTATGTAGTTAAGCAAATATAATAGTGAAATGTCACCTACTGAATAAATCAAGTTTTTATGGTAATTGATTTTTCTGTATTTTTGTGCTTACTTTCTTTTGACAGATGCTGGTTTTATACTTTCATTTGTTTCCTCATTTTCATCTTATTGATTGAGACTGCTAGAAAAATTGGAATTGTTAGGCTATTGTTTTAAGGTATTAATTAATTTGATTTATATATGGATTACACTTTGAGTAATTACAGTGTGAAGAAGCAATGCTAATGTAAATAAATCACTTTATTTGAATACACTACTTTTAGTGGTTATAGTAAGTAAACCTCTCATTCCATAAAGAATATTTGTGATTAGAACAAAATCAATACCATAATTTTTCACCCTTTCCCTCACACCACAAGATTTTGTCTCTTTTTACATAGCTCTTAATCAGGGTCAAATGAAGAAAAATAGAAAAACCTAAAAATCCAGCAGGGATGATCCTAGACCCTGTATTTAACATTTTAATCAGTAGCCCAATAAAAGAGTAAACATCTTCCTTAGTATTAGGTATATTTCACAAACACTAGGTTATGGGAGAGGTACATTCTGAAATTTTTAATACATGTTGAATTGGTAATAAGCAAGAAAGCTACCAATGACAAAATCAGGACAGAATATCTGCATATATATATATATATATATATATATATATATATAAATGATAAAAGAGAATGACTTTCCACTTAGATTTCTAAATCCAGAGAATAGGGGAGTTCAGATCAAGATGGCAGAGTAAGGGCTTCCCTGGTGGCGCAGTGGTTGAGAGTCTGCCTGCCTATGCAGGGGACACGGGTTCATGCCCTGAACTGGGAAGATCCCACATGCTGCAGAGCAGCTGGGCCCGTGAGCCATGGCCGCTGAGCCTGCACGTCTAGAGCCTGTGCTCCGCAGCGGGAGAGGCCACAACAGTGAGAGGCTCGTGTACCGCAAAAAAAAAAAAAAAAAAGATGGCAGCGTAAAAGGACATGGACCTCACCCCACCCACCCACCAAGAACACATCAAAATTACATCTACAGGGGCTTCCCTGGTGGCGCAGTGGTTTAGAGTCCTCCTGCCGATGCAGGGGACACGGGTTCATGCCCTGAACTGGGAAGATCCCACATGCTGCAGAGCAGCTGGGCCCGTGAGCCATGGCCGCTGAGCCTGCACGTCTAGAGCCTGTGCTCCGCAGCGGGAGAGGCCACAACAGTGAGAGGCTCGTGTACCGCAAAAAAAAAAAAAAAAAAAAGATGGCAGTGTAAAAGGACATGGACCTCACCCCACCCACCCACCAAGAACACATCAAAATTACATCTACAGGGGCTTCCCTGGTGGCGCAGTGATTTAGAGTCCTCCTGCCGATGCAGGGGACACGGATTCGTGCCCTGGTCTGGGGGGGATCCCACATGCCGCGGAGCGGCTGAGCCCGTGAGCCATGGCCGCTGAGCCTGCGCATCCGGAGCCTGTGCTCCGCAACGGGAGAGGCCACAACAGCTAGAGGCCCGCGTACCGCAAAAAAAAAAAAAAAAAATAGTAGCCCCTGCTCGCCGCAACTAGAGAAAGCCCGTGCGCAGCAACGAAGACCCAATGCAGCCAAAAATAAATAAATAAATAAACTAATTAATTAATTACAGAAAATCTGGACCAATAAGGCAAGCTTTCATAACATTAAAAAAAAATTACATCTACATGTGGAACAATTCTCACTAAAAACTAACTAGAAAGTCACAGAAGGATTCTTGTACGACCAAGGCTGTAAGAAATATATGCACGTAATCTGGTTGGATGGGAAGAAAAGGGATCAGATTGGCACATGTGCCCTGGGACGGGACTCTGAGGAAAAGGAAGGTTGTGGTGGGGACACCTTCTCTGGGGAGTAGTGGTTTGAACCACAGTTTAGACACCCCAGTCCTGGGGTCTTAAGTGGGGGAGAGAGGACCCCTTGGCTAGTTGGAGGACAGCTGGGACTAATAGGAGGGCTGTGGGGAGCCTGGACTCCACCTGTGAGGAGCATGTGTGCGCTGGCTTGGCCCCAAAGTACGGTGGAGAAAGACCTGCTTTAGATGCTGCCAGGTTTCCCAGGCCAGCCTTACTGCAAACCCCAGTCTGAGCCGAGTGAACACTCAGGCCCCAACTCACTCCACACCACAGAGCAGCACAGAGCAGCACTGGATCTGGGGAAGATAAGATTCTTCTTCTTGGGAAAAGAATCTACCAGGGATGAATCTGGGTGGGACTTCAGCAGTCATTGTTGGCCCTTACTCAAGCAGTGCCTCAGAAGCAGCCCAGATCTCTGACTGTGGGTGGCTCTTCCACCATAGCTCACCATCCCTCCATACATGATGAGAGACCACACAGGCCCCCCTGCCTGACCTGTTGAATGATTCCACAACAGGGCAGCAGAGGCTGGGGATAGTGATTGGTTGTGAGGAGCAAAGGGGACTTGGACCTGAGGCTGTGTTTGAGCACAGGCATGGTGCTGAACAGGTGCTGCATTGGACCTCTGTCTGTTGCCACCATGAGCCGAGAGCTTACACAGACCCCACTTGCTTCAGCATTCCCACCTCTCTGGGGCAAAGGTCTCAGTGAAGGGAGAGGGGAAAACACACACTTAAAGGGAACAGAGCCAGCTCAGGCCCAGACTTCGTGGTTTCTGCTCCAACAACTTGGTATCAGACCCCACCCCTGATAGGGTAGTGATGGCCACTAAGGAGAAGGAAGTGTTACTTCACACTGGGATCCATCTCTAGGTCCTGCATCTCCAGCCCCACCTCCTATGAAGGTGATAGCTGCCCGTACACCCTCAGGAAAGACATGACTTCATCCACATCAAAGTCAAATCTAGTTCTCCCACCAAAGGCATTAGTTACACCACACAAAGTCTGTATAATGATGTACTGATGAAAGATCACCCTTTCAAGACTGTAATATTGTAATACTGTAACTATTGCATCATAGTGCAGAGTAACTGAACATCCAACTGAACATGCATGGGTCATGTAGAAAGGTTTAGGTGGTGGTCTGTTATGAGTTGTCAGAGTGTAAATGGGCTGAAAAAAGTAACTCTGGGTGGTAAGGAGAAGGGACAACTTCAGCAAGGGGAGATTGAATAAATAGAGCTGGATTGATGAATAAGTAAATATATTAAGGATAATGGGAGCCAGGTATTTTACTACTGGAGTTACATATATAGAAAAGAAAAAAACAAGAACAATTTCTGTCATGTTGCATTAGAATTAATCAGTTAGAACTCATGTAGTTCAATATAGAAATAAGCACAGATGTTAATGTAGATGTATATATATATATATATATATATATATTCCCTTGCTCTGCCCACTAAAAGGACAGAGGAGCACTGATAGTCCCACACCTAGCATCCAGATATTGGTTTCTAAATTTGATTTGGCATACTAAAAGTAAACAGCACTTCTGAGAGAAACGACTGATTCCTAGGTTAGGGAAGAAAAATATAAGATGGACCTGGAAAATATGCACCAGAAAATAAAGTGCTCAAAGAAAGGTGGAACCTCATCTAAATAACATAGAGCTGATTTTAAAAGGCCTCTAGGAAAAGTTTCAAGGTGGCGGAAGAGTAAGACGTGGAGATCACCTTCCTCCCCAAAGATACATCAGAGATACATCTACATGTGGAACAACCCCTACAGAACACCTACTGAACGCTGGCAGAAGACCTCAGACCTCCCAAAAGGCAAGAAAAACTCCCCACGAACCTGGGTAGGGCAAAAGAAAAAAGAAAAAACAGAGACAAAAGAATAGGGATGGGACCTGCACCAGTGGAAGGGAGCTGTGAAGAAGGAAAGGTTTCCACACACTAGGAAGCCCCTTCGTAGGCGGAGACTGTGGGTGCGGAGGGGGGAAGCTTCGGAGCCACGAAGGAGAGCACAGCAACAGGGGTGTGGAGGGCAAAGCGGAGAGATTCCCGCACAGAGGATGAGTGCCGACTGGCACTCACCAGCCCGAGAGGCTTGTCTGCTCACCCACAGGGGAGGGGTGGGGCCTGGAAGCTGAGGCTCGGGCTTCGGAGGTCGGATCCCAGGGAGAGGACTGGGGTTGACTGCGTGAACACAGCCTGAAGGGGTTAGTGCGCCACGGCTAGCCGGGAGGGAGTCCGGGGAAAAGTCTGGAGCTGCCGAAGAGGCAAGAGACTTTTTCTTCCCTCTGTTTCCTGGTGCGGAAAGAAAGGGGATTCAGAGCACCACCTAAATGAGCACCAGAGATGGACGCGAGCCACGGCTATCAGTGCGGACACCAGAGATGGGCATGAGACGCTAAGGCTGCTGCTGCAGTCACCAAGAAGCCTGTGTGCAAGCCCAGGTCACTCTCCACACCTCCCCTCCTGGGAGCCTGTGCAGTCCGCCCCTGCCAGGGTCCTGTGATCCAGGGACAACTTACCTGGGAGAACACACGGTGCCTAAGGCTGTTGCAATGTCATGCTGGTCTCTGCCACTGCAGGCTCACACCACATCCGTACCCCTCCCTACCCACGGCCTGAATGAGCCAGAGCCCCCAATCAGTTGCTCCTTTAACCCCGTCCTGTCTGAGCAGGAACAGACACCCTCAGGCGGCCTACAAACAGAGACGGGGTGAAATCCAAAGCTGAACCCAGGAGCTGTTCTAACAAAGAAGAGAAAGGGAAATCTCTCCCAGCAGCCTAAGGAGCAGTGGATTAAATCTCCACAATCAACTCAATGTACCCTGCATCTGTGGAATACCTGAATAGACAGTGAATCATCCCAAATTGAGGCAGTGGACTTTTGGAGCAACGATATATATATATATATTATTTCCCTCTTTCTCTTTGTGTGAGTGTGTTAAGTGTATGCTTCTGTGTGCGACTTTGTCTGTATAGCTTTGCTTTTACCATTTGTCCTAGGTTTCGTCTCTCTGGTCTCTTTTTCTTTTTTTTTTCGTATAGTTTTTAGTGCTTGTTATCATTGGTGGGTTTGTTTTTTGGTATGGTTGCTCTCTTCGTTCTTTCTTTTTTTTTAATGACTTTTAAAATATTTTTAAATTTCTAATAATTATTTTTTATTTTAATAACTTTTAATTTTATTTATTATTTTCTTTCTTTTTTTCTCCCTTTTGTTCTAAGCCATGTGGATGACAGGGTCTTGGTGTTCGGCCAGGCATTAGGGCTGTGCCTCTGAGGTGGGAGAGCCAAGTTCAGGACATTGGTCACCGGGGACCTCCCAGCTACACATAATATCAAACAGCGAAAATCTCCCAGAGATCTCCAGCTCAACGCCAAGACGCAGCTCCACTCAACGACAAGCAAGCTACGGTGATGGACACCCTTTGCCAAACAACTAGGAACACAGGAACACACTCCCACCCATTAGCAGAGAGGCTGTCTAAAATCATAATAAGGTCACAGACACCCCAAAACACACCACCAGATGTGAACCTGCCCACCAGAAAGACAAGATCTAGCCTCATCCACCAGAACACAGGCACCAGTCCCCTCCAACAGGAAGCCTACAGAACCGACTGAACCAATTGTATCCACTGGGGGCAGACACCAAAAACAACAGGAACTAGAGACCTGCAGCCTGTGAAAAGGACAGCCCAAACACAGTAAGTTAAGCAAAATAAGAAGACAGAGAAGCACACAGCAGATGAAGAAGCAAGGTAAAAACCCACCAGACCTAACAAATGAAGAGGAAATAGGAAGTCTACCTGAAAAAGATTTCAGAATACTGATAGTAAAGATGATCCAAAATCTTGGAAATAGAGTAGAGAAAATAAAAGAAACGTTTAACAGGGACCTAGAAAAACTAAAGAGCAAACAAACGATGATGAACAACACAATATTTGAAATTAAAAATTCTCTAGAAGGCATCAATAGCAAAATAACTGAGGCAGAAGGTTGGATAAGTGACCAGGAAGATAAAATAGTGGAAATAACTAATGTACAGGAGAATAAAGAAAAATGAATGAAAAGAATTAAGGAGAGTTTCAGAGACCTCTAGGACAACATTAAATGCACCAACGTTTGAATTATAGAGGTCCCAGAAGAAGAAGAGAAAAAGAAAGGGACTGGGAAAATATTTGAAGAGATTATAGATGAAAACTTCCCTAATATGGGAAAGGAAAGAGTTAATCCAGTCCAGGAAGCACAGAGAGTCCCATACAAGATAAATCCAAGGAGAAATACTTCAAGACACATATTAATTAAACAATCAAAAATTAAATACAAAGAAAAAATATTATAAGCAGCAAGGGAAAACAACAAATAACCTACAAGGGAGTCCCCATAGGGTTAACAGCTGATATTTCAGCAGAAACTCTGCAAGCAAGAAGGGACTGGCAGGACATATTTAAAGTGATGAAAGGGAAAAACCTACAACCAAGATTACTCTACACAACAAGGATCTCATTCAGATTTGATGAAGAAATTAAAACCTTTACAGATAAGCAAAAGCCAAAAGAATTCAGCACCACCAAACCAGCTTTATAACAAATGCTAAAGGAACTACTTTAGGCAGGAAGCACAAGAGAAGGAAAAGACCTACAATAACAAACCCAAATCAATTTAAAAAATGGTAATAGAAACATACATATTGATAATTACCTTAAATGTAAATGGATTAAATGCTCCAACCAAAAGAAATAGACTGGCTGAATGGATACAAAAACTAGACCCATATATATGATGTCTACAAGAGACCCACTTCAGACCTACAGACACATACAGACTGAAAGTGAGGGGACGGAAAAGATATTTCATGCAAATGGAAATCAAAAGAAAGCTGGAGTAGGAATTCTCATATCAGACAAAATAGACTTTAAAACAATGACTATTACAAGAGACAAAGAAGGACACTACATAATGATCAAGGGATCAATCCAAGAAGAAGATATACAATTGTAAATATTTATGCACCCAACATAGGAGCACCTCAATAAATAAGGCAAATACTAACAGCTATAAAAAAGGAAATTGACAGAAACACAATCATAGTAGGGGAATTTAACACCCCACTTTCACCAATAGACAGATCATCCAATATTAAAATAAATAAGGAAACACAGGCTTTAAATGATACATTAAACAAGATGGACTTCATTGATATTTATAGGACACTCCATCCAAAAACAACAGAATACACTTTCCTCTCAAGTGCTCATGGAACATTCTCCAGGATAGATCATATCTTGGGTCACAAATCAAGCCTTGGTAAATATAAGAAAATTGAAATCGTAGCAAGTATCTTTTCCGACCACAATGCTATGAGACTAGATATCAATTACAGGAAAAATCTGTAAAAAATACAAACACATGGAGGCTAAACAATACACTACTCAATAACCAAGAGATCACTGAAGAAATCAGAGGAGGGACTTCCCTGGTGGCACAGTGGTTAAGAATCTGCCTGCCAATGTGGGGAACACGGGTTCGAGCCCTGGTCTGGGAAGATCCCACATGCCGCGGAGCAACTAAGCCCGTGAGCCACAACTACTGAAGCCCGTGTGCCTGGAGCCCATGCACCACAACAAGAGAAACCACTGCAATGAGAGGCCCAAGCACCATGACGAAGAGTAGCCCCCACTCGCTGCAATTAGAGAAAGCCTGCACCCAGCAACAAGGACCCAATGCAGCCAAAAATAAATAAATAAATTTATTTTTAAAAAAATAAAAGAAATCAGAGGAAATCAAAAAGTACCTAGAAACAAATGACAATGAAACAAGATGACCCAAAACCTATGAGATGCAGCAAAAGCAGTTCTAAGAGGGAAGTTTATAACAATACAATCCTACCTTAAGAAACAAGAAACATCTCAAATAAACAATGTAAACTTACAGCTAAAGCAATTAGAGAAAGAAGAACAAAAAAAACCCCAAAGTTAGCACAAGGGAAGAAATCATAAAGATCAGATCACAAATAAATGAAAAAGAAATGAAGGAAACGATAGCAAAGATCAATAAAATTAAAAGCTGTTTTTTTGAGAAGATAAACAAAATTGATAAACCATTAGCCAGACTCATCAAGAAAAAAAGGGAGAAGACTCAAATCAATAGAATTAGAAATGAAAAAGGAGAAGTAACAACTGGCACTGCAGAAATACAAAGGATCATGAGAGATTACCACAAGCAACAATATGCCAATAAAATGGACAACCTGGAAGAAATGGAAAAATTCCTAGAAAAGCACAACTTTCCAAGACTAAACCAGGAAGAAATAGAAAACATAAACAGACCAATCACAAGCACTGAAATTGAAACTGTGATTAAAATCGTCCAACAAACAAAAGCCCAGGACCAGATGGATTCACAGGCGAATTCTATCAAACATTTAGAGAAGAGCTAGCACCCGTCCTTCTCAAACTCTTCCAAAATATAGCAGAGGGAAGAAGACTCCCAAATTCATTCTCTGAGGCCACCATCACCCTGATACCAAAACCAGACAAAGATTTCACAAAGAAAGAAAACTACAGGCCAATATCACTGATGAACATAGATGCAAAAATCCTCAACAAAATACTAGCAAACAGAATCCAACAGCACATTAAAAGGATCATACACCATGACCAAATGGGATTTATCCCAGGAATGCAAGGATTCTTCATTATACACAAATCAATCAATGTGATACACCATAGTAACAAATTGAAGAATAAAAATCACATGATCAACTCGATAGATGCAGAAAAACTTTTAACAAAATTCAACATCCATTTATGATAAAAACCCTCTGGAAAGTAGGCATAGAGGGAACTTATCTCAACTTAATAAAGGCCATTTATGACAAACCCACAGCTATCATCATCCTCAGTGTTGAAAAACTGAAACCATTTTCACTAAGATCAGGAAAAAGACAAGGTTGCCCATTCTTAGCACTATTATTCAACACTGTTTTGGAAGTTTTAGCCACAGCAATCAGAGAAGAAAAAGAATTTAAAGGAATCCAAATCAGAAAGGAAAAAGTAAAACTGTCACTGTTTGTAGATGACATGATATATCTATACATAGATAATCCTAAATATGTTACCAGAAATCTACAAGAGCTAATGAATGAATTTGTTAAATTAGCAGGATACAAAATTAATGCACAGAAATCTCTTGCATTCCTATATATTAATGATGAAAAATCTGAAAGAGTAATTAAGGAAACCTTCCCATTTACAATTGCAACCAAAATAATAAAATACCTAGGAATAAACCTACCTAAGGAGACAAACGACCTGTATGCAAAATTGTATAAGACACTGATGAAAGAAATGAAAGATGATACAAACAGATGGAGAGATATACCATGGTCTTGGATTGGAAGAATGAGTATTGTGAAAATGACTATACTACCCAAAGGAATCTACAGATTCAATGCAGTCCATATCAAACTACCAATTGCATTTTCACAGAACTAGAAAAAATTTTTTCACAATTTGTATGGAAACACAAAAGACCCCATATAGCCAAGGCAACCTTGAGAATGAAAAATGGAGCTGGAGGAATCAGGCTCCCTGACTTCAGACTATAATACAAAGCTACAGTATTCAAGACAACATGGAACTGGCACAAAAACAGAAATATAGATCAATGGAACAAGATAGAAAGCACAGAGCTAAACCCCCACATATATGGTCACCTTATCTTTGATAAAGGAGGCAAGAATATACAATGGAGAAGAGACAGCCTCTTCAATAAGTGGTGCTCAGAAAACTGGACAGCTTCATGTAAAAGAATGAAATTATGACACTCCTTAACACCATACAGAAAAATAAACTCAAAATGGATTAAAGACCTAAATGTAAGCCCAGACACTATCAAACTCTTAGAGGAAAACACAGGCAGAACACTCTATGACATAAATCACAGCAAGACCCTTTTTGACTCACCTCCTAGAGAAATGGAAATAAAAACAAAAATAAACAAATGAGACCTAATGAAACTTAAAAGCTTTTGCACAGCAAAGTAACCATAAACAAGACCAAAAGACACCCCTCAGAATGGGAGAAAATATTTGCAAATGAAGTAACTGACAAAGGATTAATCTCCAAAATTTACAAGCAACTCATGTAGCTCAATATCAAAAAAACAAAAAACCCAATCCACCAATGGGCAGAAGACCTAAATAGACATTTCTCCAAAGAAGATATATAGATTGCCAACAAACACATGAAAGGATGCCCAACATCATTAGTCATTAGGGAAATGCAAATCAAAACTAGAATGAGATGTCATCTCACACCAGTCAGAATGGCCATCATAAAAAATCTAGAAACAATAAATGCTGGAGACGATGTGGAGAAAAGGGAACACTCTTGCACTGTTGGTGGGAATGTAAATTGATACAGCCACTATGGAGAACAGTATGGAGGTTCCTTAAAAAACTAAAAATAGAACTACCATATGACCCAGTAATCCCACTGCTGGGCATATATCCTGAGAAAACCATAATTCAAAAAGAGTCACATACCACAATGTTCATTGCAGCTGTATTTATGATAGCCAGGACATGGAAGCAACTAAGTGTCCATCTACAGATGAATGGATAAAGAAGATGTGGCACATATATAAAATGGAATATTACTGAGCCATAAAAAGAAATGAAATTGAGTTATTCATAGTGAGGTGGAGGTGGATGGACTTAGTGTGTGTCACACAGAATGAAGTACCTCAGAAAGAGTAAAACAAATACTGTATGCTAACACATATATATGGAATCTAAAAAAAAAAAAAGGTCATAAATGACCTAGGGGCAGGACCAGAATAAAGATGCAGACCTACTAGAGTATGGACTTGAGGACATCTGGAGGGGAAAAGGTAAGCTGGAACGCAGTGAGAGAGTGGCATGGACATATATACACTACCAAATGTAAAATAGATAGCTAGTGGGAAGCAGTCACATAGCACAGGGAGATCAGCTTGGTGCTTTGTGACCACCTAGAGAGGTGGGATAGGGATCGTGGGAGGGAAGGAGACCCAAGGGGGAAGAGATATTGTATATATGTATACGTATAGCTGATTCACTTTGTTATAAAGCAGAAACTAACACACCATTTTAAAGCAATTATACTCCAATAAAGATGTTAAAAAACTAAATAAGTAAAAATTAAAAAAATAAAATGCCTTGGGCTTCCCTGGTGGCACAGTGGTTGAGAGTCCACCTGCTGATGCAGGGGACATGGGTTCGTGCCCCAGTCCGGGAAGATCCCACATGCCGCAGGCCTGTGAGCCATGACCGCTGAACCTGAACGTCCAGAGCCTGTGCTCCGCAATGGGAGAGGCCACAACAGTGAGAGGCCCGCGTACTGCAAAAAAATAAATAAATAAATAAAAATAAAAGTAAATAAAATGCCTCTATTACTTCCAATTCCTATCATCCTCATGACTAGTAAGGGAACCCAGTTACTGCAGCTCTTACCATCAGCCCTGACCTAGAGAGAACTGCCACCTCTGATTTTCTTAGTGATGTTGGTGCCCCTCTTAATAAACAATCTCTTATTGATTTTACAAATCCAATGTTCTCCAGACCCTTTCACAGAACATAGTCATAATGTGAGTTTTTTAACCTTACATCGTAAGTCCACACTAACATACCCAATTATCTGGGCCTTTAGAGTCTTTCTTCCACCATCTCTCATAGCAGTTCTGGTATTTTTACTTTATTTAGTGTGCCCATCTGTTTCTTCATGCTTCTAGTAGCCATCCTAAGAGCATCGTCTCTAAGTGTCTTTGCTGGGATATTCAATTCCGTATTGATAATCTCCCTTAACTTTGTTTTCTGCACATCTTTTCTTGATTCAGCACCTGCACAGTCCAGTCCCATATGTATTTTTTCTGACTCCTATGGGTGCATCTTGGCTAGTTCCTGTACCTTTTTTGGGATACAGATTCATTCCTTCCTTGGGAGGTCTTTCACTATGCTGGGAAGGTTATTTTTTACTTAATCCTATTTATTGGTTTAAATATTGAAAATAGTTTCTGAGAATAGGGAATAGTTTGTATCTCGCAAGGAAGAGGTCTTGGTCTTGCCTTCCAAAAAGGGGGAGGCTTTAACAGTGAGATGTGGGTCATACCTGTAGAGAAATTTGATTCTCAGGAAAATCTGGAAATTCAAACCAACGAAAATATTCCTATCACATGTGTTAGTCTTCTACTTCTCAGTCAAGTCCCTGGCCTGTCAGGACAGAGGATTCAAGCTTCTGTGGATTCCTGCTGACTCCTATGACCGAGGCCCAGGCCCAGACTTCACTTTTTTCTGCTCTGTGGGTGCAGGAAATGAGTCTCCTTGTAGATTTCAAGGAAGCCTTCTGGCTTTCACCCTCCAGTTGTCTTTCTCCAAAAGTTTTATGTGACAGCTATCTAATTCCAGTGTCATTTTAACTAAGATTTCTGGTGCCCCTAATACAACTCAAATGCCCAATATGTTGCCTCAACCAGCACATTTCCTTCTACCATTATGGCAGCTTAGTTCAGTGACCATTTGAATAATTGTTCTGCTCCCACATACCAGGGAGTCTGAACATGACACCTAGGACTAGTGTGATGGGGCCCTCATTGTCAGCTGACTGACAAAGATCTAACTTCAAAATCCTAGTTTAGAGTCTTTCTTGGACCTCTCCCACAGCTAACTTAGTGGTTAGGTCCAACCATGAGAAGGAGACTCAGAAGGAGATTCATGTAGGAAGTTACTGGAGATTACCTATAAAAATGAAGAAAACAAGATTTGGAAAAGAGAGAAGTTGAATTCGAATGAAGTCATAATAAAAGTTTCAGTCATGGGCTTCCCTGGTGGCGCAGTGGTTGAGAGTCCGCCTGCCGATGCAGGGGACATGGGTTCGTGCCCCGGTCCGGGAGGATCCCACATGCCGCGGAGCGGCTGGGCCTGTGAGCCATGGCCGCTGAGCCTGCGCGTCCGGAGCCTGTGCAACGGGAGAGGCCACAGCAGTGAGAGGCCCGCGTACCACAAAAAAAAAAAAAAAAAAAAAAGTTTCAGTCAGTCCCACAGGGAGTTCTGGAGCTGGGATGGTCATACAGAGTTCCTTGTAGTTAGGGCAAGGGACATGGATATTGTTACTCCACACTGGACAGTCATTGGATTCAGGTCACTCCAGGGTGTGAGCATAATTATGGGCAAGGCAGCTCTCTTCAGATAAGGTCAACTGCAGGGAGAGAACTTAGAACTAAGCAGACAGCCTTCAGCCATCGACATTCCAAGCAGTCAGTTCTTCCTTCCTGAAGGGAGACATCTGGGCAGCACACCACATTACTATTGTAGGTGGAAATGGCTGGGCAGGTATTTTTCACTTAAAGTATTGAACCACTGGAAGTTTAATGCTGTCTTTTACCAAATGTATGCATGACATTGCTACCGCCCAGGGTCCTTGGCTTTCTCCAATCAATAGAAATTGATAAGAGGCCGGTCAAGAAATTCAGGCAACGCTTTATTGGAGCCCCTGCTGCAGCAGGGGGGAGCGAGAACAAATAACATGTTCCCTTGCTCACTCCCCAAGGGGAGTGCCTTTTGCTCCCGACATCCTGTTTTTGCTCCCAGCTCTTCAGAAGTAGCAGTTGGGTTTTTTTTTGTTTTTTGGGGTTTTTTGGTCTTTTGTCCATAATTTGCCTCAACTGTGCATGCACACAGTTATTTTTAGTCCCACAGAGTTTCTTTGTAATTTGTAGCTTGAGGAGACATTTGTCCAGGTGCAAGCATTGCAGCATTGCAACTAAGGGTTTCAGGTCTCAGCCTGTCTCAACATGAGAGTTGGATGTACTACAGAAGGACTGGGTATCATGGTATGTGGCATGATACTATGTTGGTGTTTTGAACTATTGAAAGAAATTCCAAGGTAAAAATCCCTTTTTTGGTTGACTTTACAACGTTTCTCTGAAAGGGCTTCCACAACTAGTCATAGAAAGGTTTGACTTGATTTGTTCAGTCCCAGGAAAATTGTATTTTTGGAAACACTTTAGACTAATATCCTACTTTGAAATTAGCTTCTGAAAATAAAACTGATGGCCTGAACTATATTCTGATAAATTTAGAGTTTCAGAGTGAAATACAAACTCCTCTCATTTAAAACCTTATAAAAAATGATTTAATAGTGTTAAACATGCTTTCTCCATTAATATTATATTAATTAAGAGCTATATATGGAATTGATTTAAATAGTGCTGTAGTAGGAAGCTAAATATAATAATGTTGAAATGCCAGAATTCTATAACATATAGAAAGTGGTTATCATAATATATTAAAAATTATGGGGCTTCCCTGGTGGCGCAGTGGTTGAGAGTCCACCTGCCGATGCAGCGGACACAGGTTCGTGTCCCGGTCCGGGAAGATCCCACATGCCGCGGAGCGGCTGGACCCGTGAGCCATGGCCGCTGAGCCTGCGCGTACGGAGCCTGTGCTCCGCAACGGAGAGACCACAGCAGTGATAGGCCTGCGTAAAGAAAAAAAAAAAAAAAAAAAAAAAAAAATTATGCAAACCATTCTGTGTTTAGAAATCTTAAAATACATTTTTCCCCAGTTAAAGGAGTAAATGAGTTTTATAATGCATACCATTAAACAATAAACACAAATACTGATTGTTATCTTTGTTCATAAGAAAAAAATACAAGATTTCTGGGTTCAAAAATTGAATAAAATTATAAACTTCTGAAGAATTCAATAATGGTATTTTCAATAGTATTTTATATAGTATTCTTACACAATAAAGCATGTTCGATTATATTTCTGGAAAACACATACACACACATATATATTGAGATAATACTACACACCCACCAGAATTGCTATAACTAAAACTTGACAATATCAAGTTTTGCTGAGGATATAAAGCAATAGAAACTTTCATATCCTGCTGGTGGGAATATAATTGGTACATCTTTTGGAAATTATTTATGTATCATACATTAAAGGTAAGATAACAATATTTGAGCCTGAAATTCCACTCTTAGAAACAGTCACACAGAAATTGGTATAAATGTGCACTAAGAGAAATGTGCAAGGTTATGTACATAATAAAGGCAGTCAAAGCAAAAATAAGAGTGAATGATTTCTAGTATTCAACAATTCAATCTATGAATTTCAAAGATTTATAGAATGCAGAAAATTATCAGAAAAAACACTTTGGACCACTCCAGTCCAATAACCATGTTCATGTAAATCTGAACCCCAAACAGCTGACCATAATGAATCTTTAGAAGACTAAGGAAACACTGCTCATGATTCTGACAGCTCTCCCTTCTGCAAAAGCACAGATTAGATTTTTTTTTTTGTAAATCTCAGGCAGCTTTTCTGAACAGAACACTTTGTTGGACCCTCATACCCACATTTGATTAGATTGTATTGGCTTCCCATAAAACTGCTTTTACTGAGTTGCAATTTGATATGAAGCCATCAGGTTATATTGAAGGCATCTAAAAACACAGTCCTATAAAATTCACTATAAAGATGATGAGAATATTTCTCATTCAATCACACAGTGTTTTTTCTCTCCATAACCCCCCACTTCAATTAGGGTATCTATCTTGAAATTAATTCTCCTTTGGTGTAAGTATAAGAAACAAACCATATATCTTAGAATTCAAAGCAAAGTTTAAGCAGAAATGAACCTCTTATATGTTTAGAAGACAACTTTTGCAATAAATACATAAGCATGCATTAAATATTCATGCTATATAAAATATTCCAAAATGAATACAATATTGTCAATGTTTTCAATTCATTTTGGGGAAATTACTTCTTTCAAACATCAATACTTGATAAGGTAACACCATAAATAGCATTATAGCACCAAATAAATAAATTCAAGTGATAGTGGAACATTAACAACTCTTAGAATTGGAGGAAAAGATAGACAAAAAGCAAGAGCACAGATGATTTTAAAAATAAAATCATAGACATATATTTTAATAGCTAGAGTTCTTCCAATCTGTGTTATAAGCAGATAATATGCTTTCTTTACTGGCTTTCCTTAACTACTAAAATGGCTTAAAAATTACATGTATACACACACACATTTGCTAATCATAAAGAAAACTTCAATAAATTTCCCAAATTGGAAATTACTCAGTCTATACTTTCTGTAAATATCACAGTAAATTTAGATAATAATAATAGAAGTAAAAATATATTAATAAAGAAAATAATGACTCCATATGAAAATAGTACATTGTCTCAAGCCAACTGTTAATGAAATAGAAAATAAATGAGAAAATCCAATAGAACAATTTTAATAAAAGCTAGAAAAAATAAATAATAATTCAATATAATTTTAGCATTAAAAAGGTATGGATTGATAAAAACAGTAAGCAGTACAACAGAAAACAGTTTAATCAAGTTCAATCAAGAAACAAAATAATTATAAAAATTAAAGCAGAAATAGAAACATATTCTTATTTAAAACTTAATGATAGAGCTTCCCTGGTGGTGCAGTGGTTGAGCATCTGCCTGCCAATGCAGGGGACACGGGTTCATGCCCCGGTCAGGGAGGATCCCACATGCTGTGGAGTGGCTGGGCCCGTGATCCATGGCCGCTGAGGCTGCGTGTCCAGAGCCTGTGCTCCGCAATGGAAAAGACCACAACAGTGAGAGGCCCGTGTACCGCAAAAAACAAACAAACAAAACTTAATGATAGTGGTTTTTTTTGAAAACTTGATAACAGATTTTTTGAAATATTAGCTAATTAATTCAAGAAGAAATAAAGTAATCAAAGTGTATGCATGCAATAAATACTGCATTATTAAATAAATTCTGTTAAATAACCCCATCCAAAATGGCATAATGCAAATTCTCTCATATTTTCAAAATGCTGATCATTTCCACATCAAATAATCTAGTCCAACATAAATAAGGTGAAATACTTTGCAATTAATTTTATGATTATTATCCTAAAAAACAAAGTACCTGATAAGTAAGGTAATGTAATATAATATAATATGTAATATTATAACTGATAATGTAACACAGTAACTAATATTAGAGATTTAACTCACATGTGAGCAGTAGAGAAAAATAACTTTAGAAAAAAAACCACTAGTAATTTAATCCAGCAGTGTACTAAATAATAGTTTAGCAAAATCAAATAAAGTTTATTGTAGGATAGTTACAAAACCAGTTGGTATAATTAACTATAATAATAATTCAATAAAAATAATTAATGAAATAATGAATAATAAAATTAATTTTGAAAGCAGTTGAAATATAAGTCAGTACAATTCAACTTTTATTCCCCCCAAAATATTTTATAAATAAGAAATAAAAATACTGTTTATTAGTATAACTAGTATCTAATTGATACATCATTCATACCATTAAATGCATTTCTATTAGAATCTGAAAATGTATCACAATTTACAACATAATTAACATATATTCAATATATTTAAGATAAACATATATTTGTTTCTTAAAATGTGAGGACTGTATAAAACTAATAAAATATTCTCATGTATATTTTAAATAAATTATTTTCATTATACTATTACTTAAACATGTAGAAAATTTACAAGTACTTGTAAACCTATTCTTCTGACTTTTTTAGAAATGCAAGATCCAAGTAAATCAAATACAATTAATTAAATGTAAAATACTGCCATCAATTTTATGTGAAAGACAATATTATTTGATGAAACAAAATGTCTTCTTTCAACACAGCTATGACAGTAATCACTATTGACAAAGGTTCCTAAAACTTCAGCATTTCTATACAAACACATGCCAAAGTTATCTGAATAATTCATTATTTTTTAAATTAATTAATTATTTTATTTATTTATTTTTGGCTGCATTGGGTCTTCGTTGCTACATGCGGGCTTCCTCTCTTTGCAGCGAGCGGGGGCTACTCTTCATTGTGCTGCGTGGGCTTCTAATTATGAAGGCTTCTCTTTTGTGGAACATGGGCTCTAGGTGCAAAGGGTTCCGTAGTTGTGACACCCCGGCTCTAGAGAGCAGGCTCAGTAGTTATAGTGCAAGGGCTTAGTTGCTCCACAGCATGTGGGATCTTCTCGGAACAGGGCTCCAACCTGTGTCCCCTGCATTGTCAGGCAGATTCTTAACCTCTGTGCCACCAGGGAAGTCTGAATAATTCATTATTCTGCACATTTTATAGACCAAAAATAGTTTTAAATCATTATTGATGTAGTACATCTACCTTACTTCTTTTTTCATTAGTCTCTGATGATTAAAATAGCACACTACTGTGTCACAAAATGTCCTTTTCATGTGCTGGCAAATTCATACACAATTTTTAAAGTAACTTCATTGACTATACCCTTACTATTTAAAAATAGACTTTTAATTTTGAACTGTTACTGAAAGCATCTTTGTATGCAGCTATTTAAATAGTTTAGATAAATTTAGATAAATCCAGGGGTCCACAAGGACTATTGTTGCCATTTTGTGCTTAAGATGTGTTGACAAAAAAAACACGCAACCTAAAAGCTGTGAGTTATGCTTTATTCCAGGACCTTACTGAGGACTATAGCCTCAGACACAGCCTCTCAGATAGCTCTGAGGAACTGTTCCGAAGAGGTAAGGAAGAGTCAGGGTATATAGGAGTTTTCACTGGAAAAACAAAGCAAAACAAAAAACCAAAAAAAAAAAAAAAAATCAGGTAGGTAGTCAGACATCAAAAGATTACTGCTAATCACACACACAAAAGACACCTCTAGTTAATGATTTTAGTGCTTTTCTATGTAGGGGAAGTTGCAAGAGTCCTTCAAGCCTCCTTGAAATTATTCCTTTGATAGGCATGTTAACTATCTAGGGCCAGTATCCTGTTTTTCTTCATCCTGAATTCCCCTCAGGGTGCAACGTTGGGGGCAGCTGCAGTGGCTGAGGGCTTGAGGGCAGAAATACTTTTTCGTTTACTGAAATATCAGACAACATTCTTTGTCCACAGATGTGTCAGTCTAACCAAAAACATCTGTACATTAGAAACAATATATTAGAAATTAATCACTTATATTTTAATGTTCACCTGTATCACTGTGATCAATATCCATAAATGATATTGGCAATCTATCTGGAAGCACAAATAAATCAACTGAAAACTATTATACTTAAGAGGAAAACAAAAATACATCATGATGTTTGAATTATTTGCTCTAAGTGCTTATTTTCTTTACCTATCTTTTCTGTGGTAAAAGGTAAAACAAGTCTCCCTGAATGACTTGTGTTCCATGGCAAATTAAGTCTATTTCTTTCAACTGGTTTCAATTTACATTGCATGATGTCAAAAAAAATGCTGTAATTTATTTACTAATCCACAACTTTAAATTTCTTGGAATGAGATAGATTAAGAAATTGTGTGGGGATTTACTCTCATTGCCTTGGGAAGAATCAAATCTTTTTTATAAATTGGAGCTAATAGTGGTCACCATGTAGTATAGTTCAAAATCGTTAGGACCATGTTACATGACTCTAGAGTACAGTATATTTTTAAAGACTGAGTCTGCAGTCTTAATATTTTATGAATATTTTATTTTATAGGTTGTAAGTAATGAGTTTTCATAACCTATGAAAAGACCTTAGAGATACATAATATTAAATAGTTGTTCATAAAAAAAATTGCATATTGGTGAATTCATCAACAGAGTAAAGTAAAAAGAGAAAATAACAGAAAAAGCTCAAGATTGGGAATGTGAGTTATGGTCCTACAACTCCTATGTATTCACTGGGTTTCCTTAGGTTAGTCACTAAGTTTTTTTGGATCTCAGTTTCCTCATCTGTCATAATCAAGAAGCTTGGACTCAAAAACCTCTAGATGCCCAAGTTCTAAAATCCTGTTTTTTACTGTGATGTTAATTCCATTATTTTTGCACTTATTCCAGAATAGCATTCTATCCAGCAAGCTTTCTCTAATTATCGAGACAAAAATAAAGTAGCTTTTCTTTAAATACCTATAGCTCGCATATACTAATTTTGCAGTATTTATTTTGATCTATTTGGTCCTTATCAATTCATTTGTCTTGGTTCCATAAAAGAAGTCAGGGGCCATTTTGATGACTCCCCTCCTTCTGCATTACCCCTACCACAAGGGCCTTCTAGTGCCACATATACATGGAGGGTATAGTAAAAGTTCAGTAGAAGTGCGCTGACCCAAACTTGAATCTTATCTTGCCTAAAAGAGCTACTAAATCTTCCTCTTAACTTACTTGATTATTTTACCTTATCAATACTTCAGATATTCCCTAGAAATCTCAACTCTGAATAAATCAATGTTGATTTTTTGAACTTGCTAATGATATGATCCTCTCAGTTTCAAATATACTCTCTACTATCCCAGCTAATAACTCTAAATCTCTTTCATGGGCCAGATTCCCCTATTTCTGTCACTGACCTTTATCAGAAATTTAGAGCAAAGCTCTTTTTCAGTATTTTCCCTACTTGTAAAATATTTTTTAATGACTTGAAAGAAAAAAAATTGTATTGTGAAGGGATTGCCTGTTTCTTTCAAATCATTGTATTGTACTTTTATCAGAGCATTGTTCATGCTTCATTTTAATTGTACATTAATTTTTACTACACACTAGGCTATGAATTTCTAAGGACAGGGATTTTTGTCTTTAATCTCTGTTTACTCCGTACTTAATATAAAGCCTACCAGAGGACCCCACAGAGCATGAACCACCTGAATAAACAAGCTCTGTGCCAGGGCCTGGGTGGAATACATGAGAACTATAAATTGTGGTTGATGCCTGAGAAAAGTTCACAACCTATTTATGATGACAGTGTAGGTGTATAACATGTGGCAATAGAAAAATCACTAGGTAACACGTAGGTCTTTTCTTTGAGGAAATTAAATCCTTCTTGATAGGACAAATCTAAATATTCAACAAAGAAGGGATAGAAACATGTCAGAAGAGGTATGGGGATATCAGAGTTAATTGATTGAGGCTATAATACTATTTATATTCATCTCACAATATTGCAGAGTGTTTAAAAATGTGAAAATGGATGTATAGAGAATATAAACATGATAAATTAGTATTATTCTTGGTGAAAGTGCAGAAACCCATAGGTAAAGGCTTCAAAAGAAACAAATCAAAATTAATGGCATTCTTCTGAGTGAATATTGATACCAACATAAATTATAATTTCTATAAAGTTCATGAAGTATAAATTAAAATTCTGCCCTACACAGCATTGCATAATGTATGTATGTAAATGTTAGTGATAACATGTTTTACTACTCTTAATTTATAATTTTCAAAATTATAGATGTATATTTATCCATTGAAAATTATATTCTTTTCCAGAGATAATTCCTTTTTGAATATATATATATATTTGTATAGGATATATATATATATATATATATATATAATATATATATATCTCACAGTCAGACAGTATCTCTATACCTATATACAAACACATATATTAATTGACTGTGATTGTCCTAATTTCATGTTTTTCTAATATCTATTATGTGAAAATATTAGGGGGGAACTTTCCAACCTAAAATTTAAGGTCTTTAATATATTTGATATTAATAGTATGTTTTACTTTTCAAAACTAAGTTCACCAGTAATGTCACCTATTTCTGCATTCTATAGAATAATATCCAATTTATTTTTTTCTAAATATTGCTCTTAATTGATGAATATAAATAGCTCATTTCCAAGTTTCCTAAAAATAATTGTATATTTCTTAGGAGTACTACACTAGAAAAATCCTGAAACATCAATATTAGTAAGATAACTTCCTACTAGTTTGGAATATATGAACATTTTCTCAAAATATCACAATAAAAAAATTCAAGAAATCTGAATTTTCCCTTTCCATTTCAGCATTCTAACCTCCACCTTAGAGGTTAGAGCCATCTTCCAAAAGCAAGATACTTGAATTTGTTTTTGACCGCTTGAAGTTGCACATTCCATGGGGCATAAAAACACTAATGGCTGAATAAGTAGAGGAAACTGTTCCTTAACAGGTTTAATGTTACTATTATTATGGTTAACATGAATTCAACCTTGCTATTTGCCAGATACTGTGCTGATTGCCTTATGATCAATTTTTTCCTCATGTTTTTTCAATTTTATTTTTACAGATGAATGTCAGAAATATTATGTAACTTGGTCAGCATGACACGGCAAAATCAATTTAAAATACACGTTTTATGTCTTCAAGCCAGTGATTCATAGACTACTCCAAGAAATTCTACTCTCATTAAGCCACACTGTAATATCTCATTACAATACAGTGAAAGGGACATGACGGTGCTTTTTGCAAGTCAAGAAGTATATCAAAGACATTGTAATACCAACAAGGACTATTTTAAGAATGAGTCTTGGAATAATGAGAATTTAGAAAGCACATGAGAGTCTATATATGGTCCTGTACAGAAATAGTTAATACTTGCTAGGGAAATCATTTGGATGAGAGGAAATTCGTATAGAAATCAAACAATCTTCATCTCCTTAATTCAGTTAGAATTCTCACAGAAAATGTATTTTTGTGAATATTCTTTAAAATTCAAGCTTTTATGAACTCATCTAATATCTAACTTGTCCTTCCTCTGTTAGGTAGATAACTAACAAGCTTGGAGCAGCTAACAGCAGCATCTCAGGAAGGAGGAAAACACGGTCTTTAATAATTAGAAGAGCAGAATTTCATTCTCACCTTGCGGCCACTTCTGTATATTCTAGTTTCTTCATATGAGATATTAATATTATTTTACATTTCTTTTGAGATACCAGTGTATTTCTCATAAGATTTCTGTAAAATGCCAAAGAGCTATATACAATTGAAGTTTTAAATGTCCTGCTATGCAACACATGGCCGTTGGGTGGCAGAGCAGAGGTTCTGCATCAAGGGAACAGGGAAGTCCTCCTGCCACTCAAGATCTCCACAGAATAGCCCGCAGGCGAGTTCACTGAAGACCAGGTCTAATCAACTACATATAGATGATTGTTTCATGAACTGAATTATGATAAGCAATTAAAAAAAATCAAGTGATTGATTATAAGATGGTTATTGAATCCAAGCAAAGATATTTATTATTGAGGCAAGTTTTAACTGGGTCACTCTCAAGCCTGATGAAATCTTCCTGTCTGAGACAGAATGTATCTCTTTTGTGTGCAGGATGTGATGAATAATAGCATGGTTTCTGGAGTCAAACAGATGACAAATTCTGACTCCATCATTTATTTGTTGTGTGACCCATGGAAAGCTACTTAATCTAGACATGTGTGCTTCAATTTACTCTTTGTAAAATAGGGGAAATTATGGTTCCTAGCCCAATATATTGAAGGAAGGACTGAACGAAATAATATATGCAAAATAAGCAGTATCTAGGACAGAGTAATTATTCATATTTTATATTAGTAGTACTAGTATTAGTAGTAGTAGCATGCTCCAAACAATGGTAACTCATAGACTCAAGACAACCGTGTTTAAAAAATTTTTTGAATCTAAAAAAAATTTTTTTTATTGAAGTATAGTTGATTTACAATGCTGTGCTAGTTTCTGGTGTACAGTAAAGCTTCTGACCATCCTTGTCCATTTCTCTTTCTCTTTAATCGTCCTGCTACAGAGATTATTTAGTAATCCTTGCATCATGTAGAGGTCACATGTGAAAGTAAGCAAGCTTAAAGGGAAAATTTTATTCCTTACAAGCAGCATATCTTAAACATTTTGGCTTTTTACACTCTTCAAAATCACTGAGGACCCCAAACAACTTTTGTTTATTTGGGTGTTACCTATTATTATTTACTGAATTAGAAATTAAAAATGAGAAATTTTAGAAAATATTTGGTTTAGTTCATTTACCAAGGACGTTAATATATTAATTACATGTTAACAAAAGTAAAGTATTTTATGACAAATAACCACATTTTGTAGCAAAAAATGTTGAGAATGGCATCCTTTTTGCAAATTTATTTAATATTTGTCTTATTAGAAGGCAACTGGATTTTCATATTTGCTTCTGCATTATATCTGCAGTAATATATGTTTCAGTTAAAATATGTGAAGTAAATCTGTAAATCATAATACAAGTATGTTTTTGGAAATGGAAGAAAACTTTAAAAGCCTTTTGGGATAATTATGAATATTATTCTTTGAAACTCCACTAAGCAGACAGGTATTAGTTCCTAAAATATGAGTTGCAATGTGGAATCTAAAATTATATTAAAGGTCTTTTTGTATTCTGCTATATTAATCCAAATTCTAACTTGTCCTTTTAATGCATCTTTTCTTTATACATGGGTTTCAAAATATTATGTAATTTTGCATAAAACTGGTTCATTGAGTTATACATACTTATCAATGTTGACACATTTCAATATACAATATTTTTTAAAAAATATATTTGTTTATATCATCACCAATCTCAAGAGAAAACTCTTTAGTGTTGGAAAGATTTCAAGTTTACATGGGAGGATACTATTTTTCCAGAATTTTAATATTCACTTGAAAGTTTGAATTTTATCATTGGTAAAAACATTGTCTCTTCTTTTCCCTAAGGTGACATTCATTTTTGAGCAATATCTGCCAAATCCCTATGTCTAAATAACTATAGTTTATCATTGTTTTTAAAGTAAAAATGACTTCTCATGGAAAAAAAAAATAGTTCAACTCTAAACTTAATCACACAACTACTTTTTGCTCAAGGAATTTACTTAAAGTTGGGTATGCAGCACAAGTGCTTTGTTAGCTCATCTCATTTCTTCATACAGCACATTAAAAAGACTTGTATTTAAAAGCTGAAATTTCTAAAAGTGAATGTCCTTTCCTGATTCATCAAAGCATTCTTAAATGAATTTTTTTTCTTTTTTAACATTATTATTATTATTATGCACTGGTAAAGTATACAATGAAAGCTAGTGAGGCTTGGTTTCACCACCTTAACTCATGCTAAGGCACTATCAGTTTTGCCCATGATTACTTTTGCACAATGAGTGAAAATATCAATTTAGTGGAGATGGAAAATAGCGTTTTGGCATATTATGAGAAAAGTTTTGACCACAAGGACCCTCTGAAAGTGGCTTGGGAACCTCAGGGATTTTATGGAGCACTTTTAACGAATTGTTTTCTTAGAGCAGAATTTGAGCAGATTGGATCTTCCCTAAAATATTTTATTTTGAAAACTATAATTATTTCAGAATTTCTATTGACAATTGGTAAAATGTTCCTAGAGAACATTCAAACTAAAATAAAGAAACTTTATCAAAATTAAATGGTTTGCATTAAGTCACAAAAACACTAATGATAAAACAAAAATCGTGTCTTTAGGTCAGCCTTAGCTTTTCTCTCCTTTACTATTCCCTCTTAATTTAACCTTGTAAAATAAAATTTGTCAAGGCATTGATTCTTTCTAAACTATTTCCAATTTCTGACAAACAAATATTTGACAGAAATCTTTAAGATTTAGGAGTAACAGTCTTGAAATTATAAGAAATCACAAATTCATAACAAATTTGAGACAGTAAGGTGAAGAAAATATGATGCAATTAAAAGGTGAAACTACATTAATTATTCTCAATAAAAAATCACATCATATGTAAAAAGAATTTCTAAGCTACATGTTTTTGGCATAGCAGAATAGTACACACTGAAAGAATAAATTTTATTTTTTTCCTAATGTTATACGTTATCAATCATTTATGGCTATCTGTGAAAATCCAATGTCTTTTTCTATTTAGACCAGCTAAAAATATTAAGAAAAAAAATTTTGCTTTTTTTGGCAACGTGATAAATTAATTATGAAAGGACTGCAATTTTGAGTTGTACAGTACTGTGGCAAACACAATAATTAAAAAGTAAAGTATTAACATGGTTATTTCCAAAGAGTTTTTCTTATTTTCCTATGCATGCTTCAATAAAATTAATCAAATGCTTAAGGATTTTAAAAGTTATAAGAATGAAAATATTTCCTTAGGAAAGCCGATATATGTATGTATGTGTATATATTATATATATATATATATATATATATATATATATATAATTTCTTTACAGTAAGGAACCTGGATAGTACAAATGTGGTTTTCAAATTTCAAGGGTTTTGGTCAAACTAAGCCTGAGGTTTGTATCTTTTCTGATTAATCAAAAATATAATATTTTATCTTATAGTCTGATAATTTTTGGAACATGTCTCTAAAGACCACATAGTCTTTGTCTCCATAGCCCTCTGTGCCAAACGTAGTGCTTTCCATATAGTGCACACAATAAATGCTGATCAAAATGAATTTTTAAATGAACATTCAGAATTCCCCATTTTCCTGTTAGAATAATGTTCATATGACCTATGAAAGATGGAGAGTAAGATGAAGAAAGAATCATTTAGATTTCATTTTCCAGAGCACATGGCCTTTTTTATATGCCAGCATAATGGATACACAGGTGAAGGGAAGTTGGAGGATTTTTCTCCTGGGCTGTTCCATATTTATCATCTATGTTGTCATTGGGTACACAAGGTCTATGCACTTTATAAGAGGATTTCTGCCTAGAAAGCTATATTTTATTTTTCTGCTAAGATGATCATTATAAAAATGACAAAGTGTTTGCAGCCCGAGTTTAAAAGTAGTTCCTGAAACTAGAGCATGTTTTTCTCAGTCTTAATGGAGCCACCAGTGTAGCCAATTGTTTAATGCTTATTTCAGTCGTATAGAGGTGAAAACCCTGAAGAATCACTTGGTCTAAAATTAATAAACTGAGCAAAGGAAAAGGCCAATTTGTTATTTATATGAGTCAAAAGGATGCACAAATAAGCTACTGCCCAATTTATGATTATATTTACACAGCAAAATAAAACAGTGCTACACTATTTCCTTCCAAGGATATTGTCAATTAAGGTAACTGTGAAAATTACTATGAAGTGTTTTGATATCACAAGGAAGGATATTGAAAATGCAGTATCAATCTTGTTACCATTCATGAAACATTTCAACTGAACAATATTTTTGGGTGCCAATCTGCTCATTCCAGTATAAGGGGTTCAAACTAGAGGTTAAATTGTAGATACTTCTGAATATCAATAGTTGAACTACAGTATTTCTAACAGCCTTTTCACATCTCTGTAGAAAAGATTGGATCAAGTATGAAGTAAACAAAATCACACAATTCAAGAGAAAATACTGACTTCATTGAACTATAATTCTTTGAATGATATTTATTTCCATCAGTTATATTATTAAATACTTATGGAGAGTGATACATAGATTAAGTTTTATTTGTTAAATTTTGGATTCTTAATCTTTATATTTTTGTGGTGTATTTTTCTTAAGTTTAAAAAGGCTTAAAAAAGATGAAAATAGAACAGATTAGGAGGTAAAATTTGAAGAGTAAGGACTGAAGTTTATTTCTAAATTTTCTTTTGACAACAAAATAATGGACTAAGTTTTTAGATATTCTACTGAATATTAATTTTAAAATATGCTTTCTTAAAAATCTTAAATTCCATCTTTCTTTTGTGGTGATGCTTATATCTCAAAAAATTGTGTAGGAAGTGATTATAATATGATGTATTATTAAATAAATTGATATTGATATTCAAGCTTTCAAACTGTGTTTCCTGTAAGGAATATAAGAAGGTGTCATTTGGTGGCATGTGATTTAGAGAAGACTTTTTTTTTAGGGTAACATTTTCTCTAAGTAGAAAAGTCTGTGATACTGACAATGTATGTGCTAGAGTGGAATTATTCTGAGTACTATTACCTAGCACAGTTTTTTAAATTTAGAGTCTGAAAACTTTATTCTTAATGGAATAAGAGTTTTTATAATAATTTTAATAGTACTTTTACTTATTAATGTTTATATAATACTTTTACTTATTACAGTGAATGTTTCCATCTCTTTTTTAAATCTTCTCTTGTAATGATTCCACTGAAAAGTTGAAATTGTTAAAATTTCTCTAACTCATGATAATGATGACCAAAAAAAAAAAACCAACTACAGCTTATTGAATATTTATTATGAACCAAACAACACACCAGACACTGTACATGCGTGATTTTTGTTAATCCTCACAGTGACCTCTAGGCAAAAACCACAATACATTCAATTCACAGATGAGAAAAGGGTCTCTGGGAGTTTAAATAACTTTTCTAAGTTTAAATAACCTTTTCTAAGGTTGCACACTAGTAAGTGACAAAACTGGGATTCAGACCCAGGGCCTTTTCTAGTGTGAATGATTTCCTCTGAATTTAGTTGGAATTTGACTTGTGAATGAAGTTGATTGTAACAATCACAATGAACTGTAATGTATAGCTAAGTATCTTTATGCTATGTTTTCATTAAGTATCATTTAGATTATATTTTAGGTCAGCAAGAGCTGTTTAATGGTCTGTTCATTCTGTATTCTTTCGCTGTTTCCCAAAACATAATCTGCTGTCAGAAAGGATGAGGCATTTATAAAAGAGAATGATGCCGTATAATTATATATATATATCACCATCTATCAATGGTGAGCAAGGCTTATGAGCTCTAATCTAGTATTTGAATTGACTCAGTGCTTAAAATGGTTACATTGGGATTTGTTACAGTTTAGGACATTAGTCAGTTTTCTTCCTGGGTTAATAGGCTAAGTAATTTTCATTAAGGCAATAAGGACTCATTAGTTTATAGGAACGAAATATATCCTAGTAAGGTCACTCATGGCCTTTTCTTTACCTAAGAGAAGAAAATTTAAAGAATTATGAACTTGGATTATTAAAACTCCTTTTCCATCTATAATACCTTTCATTATGCAATATTTACTGAGCAATACCCAGATCTAGGCACTGGTCTGGAACCTGAAATATAGTTTTCTCTATGGTCTCATGTGCTTACATTTGCGGTGGGGAATGAAGAAGGAGACAGACAATAGATGAGAAAAATGTATATGAAAAAATAATGAAGTGACATTATATAATAAAAACAAAGTGGGAGCCGCAATGTAGAATAATAGGGCTGGAGGAGTGTCTGTATGAGCAGGTAACACAAAGCTAAGGACAAAAGGGACAGACAGTTGCAAACAAAGGTAGAATTTGGCTTTTAACAACAAACAAATGACAACAACCAAACAGACAAAAGTCCTGTATTTCTGAATTGTATGGAAAATGTAAGAGAGTGAATTGGGATAAATTCCGAGAGTATTCAGGCAGGGGGCAGATGCTATCAAGAGATTTACATTTTACACACAAATACATACACACTTGCACACATGCATCAGCTTCATTAGGACATACCTCTCTGAGTGGTGCCACAGATCTTAACACTGAAAATCTGGAGATATCACAGATTGGTGTTTGCTCATCAAGAGAACACACGTCTCTACACAAATTGGGTGAAGTTTCTAATTATCACAACTAAGTAGTTGGATATTTTTTCTTGGTTAAGGACTTCAGCTGATGGAGCTTTAGCAGGATTTTCTCTTATGCAGAATTTAAAATGTATTCTACTAAAGTACTGTCATTATACGAGATAGCCATGGGGGAGAACACTCAGACTGTGTCACAGAATGTCACAGAAATTAGAGGTAAGGTTTAAATATGAATGCTGTTCAAAATCTGGATAACTGTGCAACAATGTTAGAATACCATAAGAATAGTTGCATAAATAGACATCTGGCAATTGTATAAGAGTGATATTTCTTTGATGAGGTTCTGATGATACACATATCCATGAATAAACTTGTGTCATCTTGATGCAACCAGTATGTTAAAAAAATAAGAGAAAGAGAAATGCGAGCAGATATATTTTCAACATAATTTTTATTGGCCTCTTCTATTAACATTATTGTTACCACATTCCAGAAGAAAATATATATACATGAAAGCACAGGTAGCCTAATTCAGAAAACAATTTGGTATGCTCTGTAAGACTTAATGCGACATCTGATATCTATCATATCTGAATAAAAGCGGTGATTTCTTAGCTTCTTTATTGCTTACTAGAAGTAGACAAGATATCACATTGCACTTAGCTAATATAAGTATACTTCCTAGAATATTTCGGGCTTATTGACATCATTATCCTGCTACTACTATGCAAGATAAATATTTCTTTCCCAAACGCTGTCTTGCTTTGAAGATTATGGTATCCCTATAATACAGCACCAACAGGGTATTATTCATACAGCGATAGACTCCATGCTTTACAACTTGTACCTTGCAACAAATTGCAGTTTGTGAATTGAAAATACATTTTAGACAGGGATAAATATATTCCTACTCTCCAAATATTTACCATATTATAAACTTAAGAATGTACATTCTAATCCTTACCTAGAATCAAGTTGAAAAAAAAAAACATGTACAGAAGAAATACGTTAAATAGTGAACGTAATTCCCTTAAATTTTATATTATTAATTTAAAACTTTTTATCAAACTAAACTCATGTTCTATCACTATTCTTCTTAAAGCCCTCCAGTAAGTCCTCACTGCAAATTTGAATAGGATTTAAATATGTTAACTGGCCTGAAAGACTGTGCATAGCCTGATTTCCATTTATTTCTCCAAACTCATTTCACTCTGCCTGTCTTTCTCCAACTGCTATACTCTACTTACACTGGTCTCCTCTCTCCCTTGAACACATCAATCTCATTTCTGTCTCTGGGCCTGGGAACATTCATTTCTTTTTCCCTGAAAGCTACTCTTTCTGGACTTACCATTACTGCTTACACTAATTACATGGTTCTCATGTTAAATTTCACCTAATTGTGAGAGCTATTTTAACCACCCAAGTGAAAGCAACCACCAAACACCTTCCACACAGATCATTCTAGTTCTACTCTATCTCATGACTCTTTTCAAATTTCATTCATATTACCCCCAGTTTATTTTTGTTTTTGTTTTTTTTGATTTTGCGGTACACGGTCCTCTCACTGTTGTGGCCTCTCCCGTTGCGGAGCACAGGCTCCGGACGCGCAGGCTCAGCGGCCATGGCTCACAGGCACAGCCGCTCCGCAGCATGTGGGATCTTCCCGGACCGGGGCACGAACCCGTGTCCCCTGCATCGGCAGGCAGACTCTCAACCACTGCGCCACCAGGGAAGCCCTACCCCCCGTTTAATAGATAATTCAATCTGGAATTACATGACTCACTTTGTACTTTAACTTCCATCTCACTCTGCAGAAATTTTGAATGCTGTATGGATAGAACTAATGCTTTTTCTATTCACCACTGTTACCATAATAGACCACAATAGTGCCTGGCACATGACATATTGTCCATGAATAATGATTTGGAAGACACAGACAATAAAAAATTGCAATTTTTAGATGCTGAAAGAGTTGCCTTTACTATCATATCTGCATGCACTAGAGATGCTACAAGAAAAGTCACAAGCATCCATTTACTGTATTTATTGTAGAAATGTTTTCAAGGGTTTTTCACTAATTACTTTGTGGTCTTAATGAAAAGTCTATCAACATTAAGAAAACTAGTATTTGTTTTAAACATTTATTTGTTCTGTTTCTTATGCACTTTATCATTCTTGTGAAAGTATTGTTCTCTTTTCTTTAGTTACTAAGGATTTCAAATCAAACTTATGACATTATTCCAGTGACATGTAGGGTCATGGGATGTAAATATCTACATGCCATTTTTATCTGTCTTAATTTTTCTTGCTTTGAATTCCACTTATCCAACTTTCACAATAATTTTATAAATACATCTTATATATTTATAATATTATAATGGCCTTAAATATTATGTGGAATAAAAAAGTGAATAAAACTTTCTATCCTAACACTGAATGACCACTTCAAAATTTTTGGAAATATGAAACAACAACAATAGTTTTGAAGCTAACCCAACTAATATTTATTGGTTACCTTTTATGTAATGTGTTCTTCTAAATATTTCCATTAAATTAAAAAAAATTCTAATATCATCTCTCAGGAAGACATATTGTTTGTCTAACTTACAGATAAGAAAGCCAAGAAAAATATATAGGTTAAGTAAATGACCTTAAGAGAAGAAATCTGTGAGTGATAAAATTGAATCATTAAGTCCTACACTTGTGCTTCAAAATTCAGGGTTTTTTTTTCAGATATTCCCTAGAGCCATCACTGAGACATCATGCATTCCACTAAAACCTAAGGACAATTACAAGAGATGTGTTTACTTTTTAAGGATGAAAATATTGATGTTAGCAAGAGTCACAAAATTTAGGACTACTTATCTTTGTCTCTTTCTTTAAAAGGCAGCAAATATTTACAGTGACCTTTAGCATAAACTGATCACAATGCTGTCTGAGGATTCTCTTCTAAGCCCAAACCCTTAATTGTGGTACTGCATAGGCAGTGTGGATATTTTTGTTGTTCAGTGCTTATGACCAGACACCTGTCTTAAAGCCTTATGGGGCAATAGCTTAGGCTGACTCCATGAGGCATCTGCTGCTGACCTTCTCAGGCTATGCTGGGTCTAATTTCCTCGGATTGATGTTAGAAGTCTTCTGTGACCCACACCTTCAAGCCTATCAGATCACATTGGTGACTGCATGTGATTTCAGGGTGGACCACTTCTCAAAATGGAAATGTCAAATTGCATGAACCTGGTGACTGACGTATAAGGGATTAGAGGAAGCAAAACAATTTTACAATTTTAATATAAAAAAAAAACTTACTGTAGAATTTCTGTGCTTTTGTGAAAGCACATTTTTCCTTCAGATGACCATCTCATGTTATCCTGACACACTCAATGCACCAAGTCCAGGAACTCTTCACCTTCGCTCTTTGGAAGGAAACGTTGTCTCTTTATCTTAAATTAATTGTGTAAATTCCAAGAGATTTAAAAGGAGTAGAGACACTTGGGGTAACCTAACAGTAGGCACCCTATTTGTCTTTGAAATTCACTAAGTTAGTGGAACACTTTCAAAGAAAGACCTTTTTGATCTTAGGAAACAAGCTCTTTAAAAAATGTGCTCCCAGTTTAATCTAAAATTCAACTTTTCTAATTACAGCTCTGTACCTGTGATTAGCATTAAATGAATTAATAGTATCTATTCTTCCTGAGAATGAATCTTCATTGGACTCGTTTGAGATCAAAAGGAAAAACATATTCAGACTTTCCCTATTAAATCCCAATGCCCTCAAGCAAGTTGTCTGCCTGAAAGTTGGTACAAACTATTAAAGATGCCCCAGAGCAGCATGTTAGAGGATATCAATTAATACAAATGGCCAGATTTCTATTGCTCAATATGTCACTCCTTGCACAATCAGTACTATTGAATTATTAATAGTACAGCATTCTGGGACTTGCCTCAATGATTTCAACCCAGACTTAAAGAAAAGTTTTAAGGCATATGAGAACATAGGCCAGGACAGCTAGAATTTTTGTCTCTGTTTCAAGATCCTGCCTTTAGCTAGAAATTATAAGATGATACCTAAGTTCTTTATTTGATATTAGAGATCATGGGTCCATGAGCTACTGTAATTGTATTTTGTACTCAACTGCAATAACTTCTCTCTCAGAGTAGATAATTCAGAATAAAATTTCCAGAAATATCTCCTCTAAAATCAACTTGCCTATGGATATACCTACTTGAAGGACTTCTTAGAGTTCCAGAAGAAAAAAAAAGAAAGAGCAGTTCATTCCTTGCTACGGAAAGAGATGCAACTTAGTATTCCAAAATCAATCGATGTTCCAGGGTGATTAGACTCACCACTTTTCTGATTAAAAAATTGTGCCAAGGAGATAGGAGCACTGAGGTCAGTGCATAGTAACTGGTTTGTTAACATTGATTTTGTGAGAATAAATTGATTTATGGTACGGTGAGTGCAAGGGAAGGATACGTTGTTGAATATTTAATGACCTCACCTATATACTGTCTAAATAGAACTATGTGTATTGTCTCTTTATGATGATTTCTTGCTGTGTTTTATACAATTTTAATGATTATGTAGTAAAACAGTAGGATTCTAATGTCTATTTTTAAAATATTCTCAGTAACACATTTTCAATGTATCATAAAAAATAATTCATTTTCACTATATAAAATTTTGGTCTTTGAAATGTCAATATGTTTCAGCATTTGACAGGCAAAGGCATTTTTGAGAGATACTCATGATAAGCTCAGCAGTTTTGTGCTTAAAAATTTAGGAAAAAGGATTTTGACAAGACTTAGAAACTTATACCCTGTCTATCTGAACAGGAATAGATATTTTTAAATGATTAAGTACCACTGTAGAACCTAATGGGGAAGCCAGTACAGTCACATGTTAGAAGACATCATACTTGATCATCTCTAATATTAATTATCTTTGAAATAACTAGAATGTAAAACCATTTAAATTAAGATCTGGTTAAACAAAATAATTAGCTATAAAAAAGTATATGGAGCACTCCCCTGGTGGTGCAGTGGTTGAGAGTCCACCTGCTGATGTAGGGACACGGGTTCATGCCCTGGTCTGGGAAGATCCCACATGCCATGGAGCGGCTAGGCCCATGAGCCATGGTCGCTGAGCCTGTGCATCCAAGAGCCTGTGCTCCACAATGGGAGAGGGCACAACAGTGAGAGGCCCGTGTACCACAAAAAAAAAAAAAAAAAAAAAAAAAGTATATGGAGTTACAGATACTCACCAAAGTCCTAATATGAGAGAGTTAGAATGTGATAGAAATGAAAGAGTGAGAGAAAGAGAAGTGAAAGAGAAAAACTTACATAATGAAATACCATTCATTTGTGGTTCAGTCACAAACAACCAAATATGCCCTAACTATTTTTTGTTCTGAAATGTAAACATATTGACAATTAAGTGATCCTTCAGAGCGTTAAAGGACTGCATGTTAAGAAATAATATTGAGAGTGTTCTAATTTCATTCTTTTACATGTGGCTGTCCAGTTTTCCCAGCACAACTTATTTAAGAGACTGTCTTTTCTCCATTGTATATTCTTTCCTCCTTTGTCATAGATTAATTGATCATAGCTGTGTCGGTTAATTTCTGGGCTTTCTATACCATTCTATTGATCTGTGAGTCTGTCTTTGTGCTAGCACCATACTATTTTGATTACTGTAGCTTTATAGTGTAGTCTGAAGTCAGGGAGCCTGATTCCTCTAGCTCACTTTTTCTTTCTCAAGATTGCCTTGGAGACACGCCTTCCAGATGGCAGAGGAGTAAGACGTGGAGATCACCTTCCTCAACACAAATACATCAAAACTACATCTACATGTGGAACAACTCTTACAGAACACCTACTGAACACTGCCAGAAGACCTCAGGCTTCCCAAAAGGCAAGAAACTCCCCACGTACCCTGGTAGGGCAAAAGACAAAAAGGAAAAAAAGAGACAAAAGAAGAGGGACAGGACCTGCACTGCTGGGAGGGAGCTGTAAAGGAGGAAAAGTTTCCACACACTAGGAAGCCCCTTCACTTTTGGAGATGGGGAGTGGGCCAGGGGGAATCTTTGGAGCCACAGAGGACAGTGTAGCTACTGGGGTGCAGAGGACAAAGCAGCGAGATTCCCACATAGAGAATCAGTGCCAACCAGCACTAACCAGCCTAAGAGGGTTGTCTGCTCACCCGCTGGGGTGGGTGGGGGCTGGGAGCTGAAGCTCGAGTTTCAAAGGTCAGATCCCAGGGAGAGGAGTGGGGTTGGCTGCGTGAACACAGCCTGAAGGGGGCTAGTGCACCACAGCTAGCTCGGAGGGAGTCCTGGAAAAAGTCTGGATGTGCCAAAGAGGCAAGAGACTATTGTTTCAGGGTGCATGAGGAGAGGGGATTCAGAGCACCACCTAAAGGAGCACTAGAGATGGGCACAAGCCACGGCTATAAGTGCGGGCACCAGAGACTGTCATGAAATGATAAGGCTGCTGCTACAGCCAAGAAGCCTGTGTGCAAGCACAGGTCACTATCCACACCTCCCCTCCCAGGAGCCCATGCAGCCAGCCACTGCCAGGGTCCCGTGATCCAGCAACAACTTCCCCAGGAGAACACATTGTGCACCTCAGGCTATTGCAATGTCCCGCTGGCCTCTGCCACCGTGGGCTTGCCTCGCATTGCATACCCCTCCCTCCCCCTGGCCTGAGTGAGCCAGACCCCCTAATCAGCCGCTCCTTTAACCCCATCCTGTTTGTGGGGGGGGGGGGAACAGACGCCTTCAGGCGACCTACACACAGAGGTGGGGCCAAATCCAAAGTTGAACCCCGGGAGCTGTGCGAACAAAGAAGAGAAAGGGAAATCTCTCCCAACAGCCTCAGGAGAAGTGAATTAAATCTCCACAATCAACTTGATGTACCCTGCACCTGTGGAATTCCTGAATAGATAACAAATCCCAAAATTGAGGTGGTGGACTTTGGGAGTAACTGTAAACTTGGGGTTTGCTTTCTGCATCTAATTTGTTTCTGGTTTTATGTTTATCTTAGTTTAGTATTTAGAGTTTATTATCATTGGTAGATTTGTTTATTGATTTGGTTGTTCTCTTCCTTTTTTAATTTATATATATATATATTTTTTTCATTTTTCTATTTTTTTGAGTGTGTATCTGTATACTACTTCGTGTGATATTTTCTGTATAGCTTTCCTTTTGCCATTTGTCCTAGGGTTTTGACTGTCCTTTCTTTTTTTTTTTGTATAGATTTTATTGCTTCCTATCATTTGTGGATTTGTTTTTTCATTTGGTTGCTCTTTTCTTTCACTCTTTTTTTCTTTTTTTATTACTTTTTTATTTTTAATAATTTCTTTTTGATTTTAAAACTTTATTTTACTCTTTCTTTCTTTCTTTCTCTTTCTCCATTTTCTTCTGAGCCGTGTGGCTGACATGGTCTTGGCGCTCTGGCTGTGTGTCAGGCCTGCACCTCTGAGGTGGGAGATCCAAGTTCAGGACATTGGTTCACCAGAGACCTCCCAGCCCCACATGATATCAAACAGAAAACGCTATCCAAGAGATCTCCATCTCAATGCTAAGACCCAGCTCCACTCAAAGACCTACAGGTTAAGTGCTGGACACCCTATGCCAAACAAATAGCAACACAAGAACACAACCACACCCATTAACAGAGAGGCTACCTGAAATCATAATAAGTTGGCAGACACACCAAGAAACATCACCAGACACGGTTCTGCCCACCAGAAAGACAAGATCCAGCCTCATCCACCAGAACACAGGAACGAGTCCCCTCCACCCAGAAGCCTACACAACGCACTGAACAAATCTGAGCCACTGGGAGCAGACCTCAAAAGGAACGGGAATGACAAACCTGCATCCTGAAAAACGGAGACACCAAACACAGTAAGTTAAGCAAAATGAGAAGACAGAAATACACAGCAGATGAAGTAGCAAGGTAAAAATCTTCCAGACAAAACAAAAGATGAGGAAATAGGCAGTCAACCTGAAAAAGAATTCAGAGTAATGATAATAAAGATGATCCAAAATCTTAGAAATAGAATGGAGAAAATACAAGAAATGTTTAACAAAGATCTGGAAAAACTAAAGAGCAAACAAGCCATGATGAACAACACAATTAAAGAAACTAAAAATTTTCTAGAAGGAATCAAGCAGAATAACTGAGGCAGAAGAATGGTAAGTGACCTGCAAGATAAAAAAGTGGAAATAACTACCACAGAGCAGAATAAACAAAAACGAATTGAGGGGAATCTCACAGACCTCTGGGACAACATTAAACACACCAACATTCGAATTATAGGGGTCCGAGAAGGAGAAGAGAAAAAGAAAGGGATTGAGAAAATATTTGAAGAGATTATAGTTGAAAACTTCCCTAATATGGGAAAGGAAATAGTCAGTCAAGTCCAGGAAGTGCAGAGAGTCCCATACAGGATAAATCCAAGAGGAAACACGCCAAGACACATATTAATCAAACTACCAAAAATTAAATACAAAGAAAAAAATATTAAAAGCAACAAGGGAAAAGCAACAACTAACATACAAGGGAATCCCCATAAGGTTAACAGCTTATCTTTCAGCAGAAACTCTGCAAGCAAGAAGGGACTGGCAGGATCTATTTAAAGTGATGAAAGTGAAAAATTTACAATCAAGGTGACGCTATCCAGCAAGAATCTCATTCAGATTCAACATAGAAATTAAAATCTTCACAGACAAGCAGAAGTTAAGAGAATTCAGCACCACCAAACCAGCTCTACAAAAATGCTAAAGGAGCCTCTTTAGGCAGGAAACACAAGAGAAGGAAAGGACTTACAATAAAAAACCCAAACCAGTTACGAAAATGGTAATAGGAACATACATATCGATAACTACCTTAAATGTAAATGGATTAAGTGCTCCAACCAAAAGACATAGACTGGCTGAATGGATACAAAAACAAGACCCATACATATATTGTCTACAAGAGACCAACTTCAGACCTAGGGACACATACAGACTGAAAGTGAGGGGTTGGAAAAAGATATTCCATGCAAGTGGCAATCAAAAGAAAGCTGGAGTAGCAATATTTATATCAGACAAAATAGACTTTAAGATAAAAATTATTACAAGAGACAAAGAAGGACACTACATAATGATCAACGGATCAATCCAAGAAGAAGATATAAGAATTGCAAATATTTATGCACCCAACATAAGAGCATCACAATACATAAGGCAAATGCTAACAGCCATTAAAGGGAATATCAACAGTAACACAATCACAATGGGGGACTTTAATACTCCATGTTCACCAATGGACAGATCATTCAAAATGAAAAAAAAAAGGGAAACACAAGCTTCAAATGATACATTAAACAAGATGGACTTAGTTGATATTTATAGGACATTCCACCGAAAAACAGCACATTACACTTTCTTCTCCAGTGCTCATGGAACATTCTTCAGGATAGTACATATCTTGGGTCACAAATCAAGCTTTGGTAAATTTAAGAAAATTGAAATTGTATCATGTATCTTTTGACCACAATGCTATGAGACTACATATCAATTACAGGAAAAATTTTAAAAAATACAATCACATCAATGATAAACAATACACTACTGAAGAACAAAAAGATCACTGAAGAAATCAAAGAGGAAATCAAAACATATCAAAAACAAATGACAATGAAAACAGGATGACCCAAAACCTATGTGATGTAGCAAAAGAAGTTCTAAGAGGGAAGTTTATAACAATACATTTCTACCTAAAGAAACTAGAAACATCTCAAATAAACAACCTAACCTTACACCTAAAGCAATTAGAGAAAGAAAAACAAAAGAAACCCCAAAGTTAGCAGAAGGAAAGAAATCATAAAGATCAGATCAGAAATAAATGAAAAAGAAATGAAGGAAATGATAGCAAAGGTAAATAAAAGTAAAAGCTGGTTCTTTGAGAAGATAAACAAAATTGAAAAAGCATTAGCCAGACTCATCAAGAAAAAAAAGGGAGAAGATTCTAATCAACAGAATTAGAAATGAAAAAGGAGAAGAAACAATGACACTGTAGAAATACAAAGGATCATGAGACATTACTACAAGCAACTCTATGCCAATGAAATGGACAACCTTGAAGAAATGGACAAATCTTAGAAAAACACAAACTTCCGTGACTGAACCAGGAAGAAATAGAAAATATAAACAGACCAATCACAAGCCCTGAAATTGAAACTGTGCTAAAAAATCTTCCAACAAACAAAAGCCCAGGACCATATGGCTTTACAAGATAATTCTATCAAATATTTAGAGAAGAGCTAATACTTATCCTTCTCCAACTCTTGCAAAATATAGCAGAGGGAGGAACACTCCCAAACTCATTCGATGAGGCCACCATCGCCCTGATGCCAAAACCAGAGTAAGAGCCACAAAAAAAAAAAAAAAAAAAAGAAAGAAAGAAAGCAAACTACAGGGAAATATCACTGATGAACATAGATGCAAAAAATCCTCAACTAACTACTAGCAAACAAAATCCAACAGCACATTAAAAGGATCATACACTATGATCAAATGAGGTTTATTCCAGGAATGCAAGAATTCTTCACTATAAGCAAATCATTCAATGTGATACACCATATTAACAAATTGAAGGCGACAAACCATATGATCATCTCAATAGATGCAGAAAAGGTTTTCAACAATATTCAATACCCATTTATGATAAAAACCCTACAGAAAGTAGGCAGAGATGGAACTTATCTTAACATAATAAAAGTCATATATGACAAGCCCACAGCCAACATCATTCTCAATGGTGAAAAACTGAAATCATTTCCACTAAGTTCTGGAACAAGACAAGGTTGTCCACTCTGACCACTATCATCCAATGTAGTTTTGGAAGGTTTAGCCACAGCAATCAGAAAAGAAAAACAAATAAAAGGAATCCAAATCCAAAAAGAAGAAATAAAACTGTCACTCTTTGCAGGTGACATGATACTATACATAGGGAATCCTAAAGATGCCACCAGAAAACTACTAGAGCAAATCAATGAATTTGGTAAAGTAGCAGGATACAAAATTAATATACAGAAATCTCTTGCATTTCTATACACTAATGATGAATAATCTGAAGGAGAAATTAAGGAAACACTCCCATTTACCATTGCAACAAAATGAATAAAATACCTAGGAATAAACCTACTTAAGGAGACAAAAGACCTGTATGTAGAAAACTATAAGACACCGATGAAAGAAATGAAAGATGATACAAACAGATGGAGAGATATACCATGTTCTTGGATTGGAAGACTCAACATTCTGAAAATGACTATACTACCCAAAGCAATCTACAGATTCAATGCAATCACTATCAAACTACCAATGGGATTTTTCACAGAACTAGAACTGACAATTTCACTATTTGTATGGAATGACAAAAGACCCCAAATAGCCAAAGAAATCTTGAGAAAGAAAAATGGAGCTGGAGGAATCAAGCTCCCTGATTTCAGACTATACTACAAAGCTACAGTAATCAAGACAGTATGGTACTGGTAGAAAACCAGAAATATAGATGGAAAAGGATAGAAAGCCCAGAGATAAACCTACACAGATATGGTCATGTTATCTTTGATAAAGGAAGCAAGAATATACAATGGAGAAAAGATAGCCTCTTCAATACATGGTGCTGGGAAAACTGGAGAGCTACCTGTAAAAGAATGAAAATGAACACTCTTAACCCCATGCACAAAAATAAACTCAAAATGGTTTAAAGACCTAAATATAAGGTCAGAAACTATCCAGCTCTTAGAGGAAAACACTCCATGATATAAATCACAGCAAGATCTTTTTGACCCACCTCCTAGAGAATTGGAAGTAAAAACAAAAATAAACAAATGGGACATAATGAAATTTAAAAGCTTTTGCACAGCAATGAAAACCATAATCAAGATGAAAAGATACCCCACAGAATGGGAGAAAACATTTGCAAATGAAGCATCTGACAAAGGATTAATCTCCAAAATATACAAGCACCAAATGCAGCTCAATATGAAAAACACAAACAACCCAACGCCAAAAAAGGGCAGAAGATCTAAATAGACATTTCTCCAAAGAGCATATAGAGATTGCCAACAAACACATGAAAGGATCCTCAATATCACTAATAATTAGAGAAATGCAAATCAAAGCTACAGTGAGGTATCTCCTCACACAAGTCAGAATGGTCATCATCAAAAAATGTACAAACAATAAATGCTGGAGAGGATGTGGAGAAAAGGAACCCTCTTGCACTGTTGGTGGGAAAGTAAATTGATATGACCACTATGGAGAACAGTATAGAGGTTCCTCAAAAAACTAAAAAGAGAACTACCATATGACCCTGCAATCCCACTACTGGACATATGCCCTGAAAACACCATAAATCAAAGAGTCTTGTACCACAATGTTTATTGCAGCTCTATTTACAATAGCCAGGACATGGAGGTAACCTAAGTGTCCATTGAAAGATGAATGGATAAAGAAGATGTGGCATGTAGATACAAGGGAATATAAAGAAATGAAATTGAGTTATTTGTAGTGAGGTGGATTGAGCTAGAGACTGTCATACAGAGTGAAGTAAGTCAGAAAGGGAAAAACAAATACACTATGCTAACACATATATATGGAATTAAAAAAAAGAAAAAATGGTTATGAAGAACCTAGGGGCAGGGCAGGAATGAAGACGCAGCCATAGAGAGTGGACTTGTGGACACAGGGAGGGGGAAGGATAACCTGGGATGAAGTGAGAGAGTGGCATGGACATATATACACTACCAAATGTAAAATAGCTAGTGGGAAGCAGCTGCATAGCACTAGAAGATCACCTCAGTGGTTTATGTCCACCTAGAGGGGTGGGATAGGGAGGGTGGGAGGGAGATGCAAGAGGGAGGCAATATGGGGATGTATGTATATATGTATAGCTGATTCACTTTGTTATACAGCAGAAACTAACACACCAATTGTAAAGCAATTATACTCCAATCAAGATGTTAAAAAAAAAAAGATTGCCTTGGCTATTCAGGATCTTTTGTGTTTCCATACAAATTTTAAGATTTTTTGCTCTAAATATGCAGAAAATGCCATTGGTAATTTGATAGGGATTGCATTGAACCTATAGATTGCCTTGGATAGTATATCATTTTGACAATGTTGATTCTTCCAATCCAAGAACATGGTATATCTTTCCATCTGTTTGTGTCATCTTAGATTACTTTCATTAGTGTCTTATAGTTTTCAGAGTACAGGTCTTTTGCCTCCTTAGGTAAGTTTGTTCTTAGGTATTTAATTCTTTTTGTTGCAATGATAAATATGATTGCTTCCTTAATTTCTCTTTCTGATTTTTCATTGTTAGTGTATAGAAATGCAACAGATTTCCATATATTAATTTTGTATCCTGAAACTTTACCAAATTCATTCATGAATCCTAGTAATTTTCTGATAGCATCTTTAGGATTTCCTGTGTATAGTATGATGTTATCTGCAAACAGTGGCTGCTTTACTTCTTCTTTTCCAATTTGGATTCCTTTTATTTCTTTTTCTTCTCTGATTGCTGTGGTTAGGACTTCCAAAACTATGTTGACTAAAGTAGCAACAGTGGACAACCTTGTCTTTTTCCTTATCTTAGAGGAAAAGCTTTCATCTTTTTACCATTGAGTATGATGTTTGCTGTGTGTTTTTCATATATGCTCTAATTATGATGAGGTATGGTCACTCTATGCCCACTTTCTGGAGAGTTTTTACCATAATGGGTGTTGAATTTTGTCAAAAACTTTTTCTGCATCTATTGAGATGATCATATGGTTTTTACTCTTCAATTTATTAATATGGTATATCACACTGATAGATTTGTGGATATTGAAGAATCCTTGCAACCCTGGAATAAATCCCACCTGATTATGTTGTATGATCCTTTTAATATATTTTTGGATTGGTTTTCTAGCATTTTGTTGAGATTTTTTGCTTCTATGTTCATCAGTGATTTTGCCTATAATTTTCTTCTTTTGTGTTGTTGTTTTGTCTCATTTTAGTATCATGGTGATGGTGGCCTCATAGAATAAGTTTGGGAGTGTTCCTTCCTCTGTAATTTTTTGGAATAGTTTCAGAAGGATAGGTGTTACCTATTCTCTAAATATTTGATAGAGTTTTCCTGTGAAGCCATCTGTTCCTAGACTTTTGTTTGTTTGGAGTTCTATAACCATAGTTTCAATTCCAATACTTGTGATTTGTCTGTTCATATTTTCTATTTCTTACTGGTTCAGTCTTGGGAGATTGTACCTTTTTAAGAATTTGTCTATTTCTTCTAAGTTTTCCTTTTTTTTTTTTTTTGCGGTACGCGGGCCTCTCACTGTTGTGGCCTCTCCCATTGCAGAGCACACGCTCCGGACACGCAGGCTCAGCGGCCATGGCTCATGGGCCCAGCTGCTCCGTGGCATGTGGGATCTTCCTGGACCAGGGCACAAACCCATGTACCCTGCATTGGCAGGCAGACCCTCAACCACTGCACCACCAGGGAAGCCCTAAGTTTTCCATTTTATTGGCATATAATTTCCTGTAGAAATCTTTTATGATCCTTTGTATTTCTGTGGTGCCAATTGTAACTCCTCCTTTTTTATTTCTAATTTTATTGATTTAGTGTTAGAACATTCTCTACACCAACTACAAAAATAAACTCAAAATGTATTAAAGACCTAAAGCTAAGACAGGATACTGTAAAACTCTTAGAGGAAAACATAGACAGAATACACTTTGACATAAATTGCAGCAATATCTTTTTGGATCCACCTCCTAGAGTAATGAAAATAAAAACAAAAATAAAGAAATGGGATCTAATTGAACTTGAAATCTTTTGCATAGCAAAGGATACCATAAACAAACAAAAATACGACACACATAATGGGAGAAAACATTTGCAAATGATGTGACCAACAAGGGATTAATCTCCAAAATATACAAACAAGTCATGCAGCTCAATATCAAAAAAACAAGCAACCCAATCAAAAATGGGCAGAAGATCTAAGTAGACATTTCTCCAAAGAAGACATACAGATAGCCAAAAAGCACATGAAAAGATGTTCAACATCACTAATTATTAGAGAACTGCAAATCAAAACTATAATGAGGTATCCCATCACACTTGTCAGAATGGCCATTATCAAAAAGTCTACAAAAATAAATGCTGGAGATGGTATGGAGAAAAGGGAACCCTCCTACACTGTTGGTGGTAATGTAAATTGGTAGAGCCACTCTGGAGAACAGTGTGGAGCTTCCTAAAAAAACTAAAAGTAGAGCTACTGTGTGATCCACAATCCCACTTCTGGGCATAATTCGAAAAGACACATGCATGCTAATGTTCATTGCAGCACTATTTACAATAGCTAAGGCATGGAAGTGACCTAAATGTCCCTTGACAGATGAATGGATAAAGAAGATGTGGTACATATATACAATGGAATATTACTGAGCCATAAAAAAGAATGAAATAATGCCATCTGAAAGAACATGGGTAGACCTAGAGATTATCATACTAAGAGAAGTAAGTCACACAGAGAAAGAAAATATATCACTTATATGTGGAATCTAATAAATGCTACAAATGAACTTATTTACAAAACAGAAACAAATTCACAGACTTTGTAAACAAACTTATGGTTACCAAAAGGGAAATGTAGGGGAGAGGGATAAGTTAGGACGTTGGAATTAACATACACACACTACTGTATATAAAATAGAAAACCAACAAGGACCTACTGTATAGCACAGGGAATTCTACTCAATACTCTGTAAAAACCTATATGGGAAAAGAATCCAAAAAATAATAGATATATGCATATGTATAATTGAATCACTTTGCTGTATACTTGAAACTACCACAACATTGTAAGTCAACTATAGTCCAATATGAAATAAAAATTTTAAAAAACTAATGGAGGGCTTCCTTAGTGGCGCAGTGGTTGAGGGTCCGCCTGCCAATGCAGGGGACACGGGTTCGTGCCCCGGTCCGGGATGATCCCACATGCCATGGAGTGGCTGGGCCCATGAGCCATGACCGCTGAGCCTGCACATCCGGAGCCTGTGCTCTGCAACGGGAGAGGCCACAACAGTGAGAGGCCCGCATACAGCAAAAAGAAAAACAAAAAACAACTAATGGATTCTCTTAAAGAATGTTGTATACTCTTCTGACTAATTTGTGTTATGTTGAAAAACTACATTTCAAAAACATTTTGTATTTGAAAATCATAAAACAAATTTACCACATATAAAAAAAGAAATAATGTTGATATTAAACAGCAATTATGACTAAGGTGTTTTCACATTGAAAATGTACAAATAAATTAATGTAAATTACCTCTAAACAAATCTTGGATTTACAGAATTGCAAAGGGATGAATAATTCATTTAAGTTTATTTAGAATATTTAACAGGGAAAAATTTAAACTTTGCCATGCAAACATGTCTTCGATATTTCAGCTTGGCCATTCTCCCAACTGAATTCTTTCTTTCCCAGTGAGGGAAAGAGCATTGGGATATCTTTTTCATTCAGCACAGTTCTTTGCACGTAGTGGTTGTTTAAATGTGTTTAATGGTGATCAAGGAAAAGAAAGCTGGTGATTAGGAGTAAATTCTATATAAAGAATGTTTCCTTGCTGAGCTCAGGATGTCACTGCTGTATTTTGTTAGTGCAGTGTCACACTTACTTTTAAATAAAAGCATTAAGTAAGAATTCAGAGTGTACCGAAGGTTCTTTGACTGTTTGGAGTCTTTTGTGTTTCCACATAAATTTTAGGATTGTGTTTCCTATTTATGTGAAGAATACATTGATATTTTGATATCTCCATTTGATAGACTGCATTGAATCTGTAGATAGCTTTGGGTGGCATGGATATTTTAACAATATCAATTCTTGGGATCGATAAACCCAGGATATATTTCTTTCCATTTGTGTGTATCTTCAATTTATTTCCTCAAAGTGTTGTATTGATAGTTCTCAGTGTACAGATCTTTGACCAATTTTGTTAAATTAATTCTATAGTATTCTATTATTTTTGATGATATTGTGAACGAGATTCTTTCTTTCTCAGATAGTTCATTTCAATATATAAAAGCATGTAAAATTTTGTTGATTTTATAACCTGTAACATTACTTATTTTTAAAGTTTACATTTTTTTAGTAAAGTCCTTCAGGTTTTTTATATATGTCATCTAAAAAGAGAGATAGCTTTACTTTTTCCTTTACAAGTTGGATGACTTTTGTTTCTTTTTCTTCCCTAATTACTCTGTTTAAGCCTTCCAACACTATGTTGAATAGAAGTGTCAAGAGTGGGCACTCTTGTCTTGCTCCAGATCTTAAAGGAAATGCTTTCCACTTTCCAGCATTGAGTATTATGTTAGCTGTGGGCTCATGATATATTCCTTTATTATGTTGAGGTACATTCCTACTGTACCCAGTTTTTTGAGAATCTTTATCATGAAAGAATTTTGAATTTTGTCAAATGTGTTTTCTGCAACTAATGAGATCATCATATGATTTTTATCTTTCACTCTGTTAATGTGGTGTATGATAGTAATTGATAGAAATCTTACTTCTGGATATATACCCAAAGGAAATAAAAGCAGAATCAAAGAGACATTTGTACTCCCATGTTATTGCAGCATTATTCACAATAGCCAAGACCTAGATAAAACCTAAGTGTCCATCAATGGATGAAAAGATAAATATAATGTGAACACATGTATCTATGTAATGGAATATTATTCATCCGTAAATAGGAAGGAAACTCTGTCAATTATGACAACGTGGATAAACCTTAAGGGCATTTTGCTAAGTGAAATAAAGCAGATGGAGAAAAACAAATACTGTATGATCTCTCTTATATGTGGAATCTAAAAGAGTCAGACTCCTATAAGTAGAGTAAAATTGTGATTTTCAAGGTCTAGGGAGTGGGAGAAATAAGATATTGGTCAAGGGGTACAAACTTTTAGTTGTAAGATGAATAAACTCTGGAAATCTAATATTCACCATAGTGACTATAGTTAACAGTACTATATTGTATACTTGAAGTTTGCTTAGAGAGTGGATCTTAATGTTCTCACCACACACACACACACACACACACACACACACACAGGTAACCATGTGAGGTGGTGGATGTGTTAGCTAATTTTGTCGTGGTAATCTTTCACAATATATACATATATCAAATAAAAAAAAATAATTCAGAGGGTTGTGTGAGAATTAAAATGATCAAACACCACCAAACAGATCCCTAGATGAAACTATTGTAACCATTTATGTGCTTATTTTACTTTATACAAAATTTGATTATTCAAAATTGTATAAATATGTTGATTTAGAAGCTAATTTGAGGCTAAGGTACAAATTTGGCCCAGAAGATTTTTGAGATACAATATGCCTGTTAGTTAAAACATGACAGGTAACTCTGTCTATAATTGACGGAAATGGGATTTGTAGTTCTATAATTCTACAGGGAAAACAATGTAACAGCTGCTAAATAACGTGATTCTTAAATGGCATTTTTTTTAACAAGTAGTAAGGATTTTTAATTGATGTATTTAACAGGTATTAAAGAGCTCTCTACATTCATGTCCAGTAAGAGGTGGTTGTCATGTGCCCCATGCTGTTATCCCATATGGCAGAAATGCCCACATTGAAAATTCCTTCCATTTGGATCCGATCAAAATCCCTGACTAATTTAGACTTGCAGTTGGAAGTGTTGTAAAGAAATACGAACAAAATAGCATTCCAAAGTTAAGGTTTTCCCCTCTACCTTTTGATAGCTTAGATAAAGCATATGTAGCCATGTTTTATTTGAGGATTAAGGTCATGATAATTTTCCTTCATGTATTAGTTGAGATCAGATAAAACATTATTTTAATAAACTTCCTTTAAGAGTAATGGACATTTCACAATGAAAACATTCTGAGTGGAATAAAAATTCCTACTTAACATCCAGGTGTATTCTAAGAGGATTAACTATATTAAATATGTGAGAACAGTTTATAAATATTAAAGTTTGATATAAATCAAGCGTACTTGGTATTATTTGTAGAAGTCATATTTTTTTGGAAACAATTCTTTAATATGTAGCAAAAGCCTTGATTATTTTTAGTTTTTTTTTCAGTAGTTGTATTTTTATATCTTTTGTGATGAATTCCCTTATGAAGGTACCAAGGCAGCAGCAGTGAAGTGTGGTAGAAAAAGCTTAGGATTTGTTGGCAGTTTATCTAAGTTTAAATCCTGGATCTGAACGTCTTAGCTTTGTGTTTCACCTAAACTTTCTAAACTTTAGCACTCTATTCAGGAAAATGTGCATAATTCAATGATCATTGCTGTTTGGAAAAAATTCAATAAAAGTCACCTAAAACCTAATGCAGTTTGTGGCACATTTCATTATTCAATAAATATTCAAAAAATAAGGAGTTTTAAAAAACTCTACAGGAGATTACATTTGTAATTATTAAATACATGGAATTAAAATAATTGCTATTATTGCTCTTCTGATTAAGTACCTGGAATTAAAATAATCTCATAAAATTGTACAGCAATTAAAAAAATCAAACCTATTTCTGTCGAGAGTTGTGAGAACAGATAAAAAATAAAGCTTTCTTTGAACCGATGTCTGGTATATGTTTATTAAATTATATTTATACATTATACTGCCCTGAACTGAAGAATTAAAATATAGTTTCATCATTTTTAGAGAAAAGAAGCATTTTTCCTGTTTTACAATTGTGTCCGTGTGTGTGAAGGAAGCAGATGGTGGAGCAGAGGGACGAGATGGTTCACATATATTATCAACTACACAGCATACAAATCAACACTCTTAAAACCCAAGTTTAACTTAAGAATGACTTGATCAGATTCAGTGTAAAAGTTATGTCATCTCCAACATAAAATATGCAGTTACTAGAATAATCGTTTTGGTGTTTTGTTTTGTTTTGTTTTTTTGAACTATAGTAGATAATTTAACTGAAATATATAAATTATAGATATACTACGAGGTAGTTAATAGTATGTGGAAGTTAATGAGATTCTGATTTAGAGGAATGCTATTTCCACAAATTAATCTTCATCTTGAGGACTGAGAAATCTTTACTGAATATATAAAAGGAAGACTGTATCTTTGCTGAATTTCACCCACGCTTGACATTATAACATTTTGCCACTAGAGCTCATTGTTGCTCTTTCTATAGATTCCAGGGTTCAATTTTCCTTTCCCTTCCTTCCTTCCTTCCTTCCTTCCTTCCTTCCTTCCTTCCTTCCTTCCTTCCTTCCTTCCTTCCTTCCTTCCTTCCTTCCTTCCTTTCTTTCTTTCTTTCTTTCTTTCTTTCTTTCTTTCTTTCTCTTTCTTCCTTCGTTCCTTTCTTTTTTAAATTTTCTTCCTTCCTTCCCTTCTTCCTTCCAGCCTGCCTGCCTTTCTACCTTCCTTCTATCTTTCTTTCTTTCTTTATTTTCTTTTTCCTTAAATCATTCTGCAAGCTGGTATAGTACCCTCTGAAAAATGTTGCATTCTAAAAATATATTGATATTTAAGCAGGAAAATATCCCAAGATCCAGAATCACCTTCTAAAAGTATGATAAGATATCCAAATTATGAGGATTTCTTTTTTTAATATATATTTTTTAATTTTAATTTTTTGGCCACACTGCATGGCATGTGACATCTTAGTTCACCCCCCACCAGGGATTAAACCCATGCCCCCTGCAGTGAAAGCACCAGAGTCTTAACCACTGGACTACCAGGGAAGTCTGAGGGTTTCTGATAATATAATACCTTACAGAATAATTTGTATGAATATCAGCCTGGTAAACAAATGTCTTTTAAGGAAACATATTACACCATGTTTATAAAACATGTTAAATTGCTCCTTTACAAGTATTCTCCAAGCTTGATCAATTTAATAACATATTCTAGAGAATTCTGCCATATATAATTTGGAGAACTTAAAAATCATTTCTATTGCAATTTCTTAAAACCTAACCCTTTCATTTATATTCCAATTTAGTTTAAATGTCTTATTTCTAAAAACCATTACCTAGACCAATAGCTCTTAAAGAGCTTTTGAATTCCTCATTTTACATCAAAAGAAACCTCTCCCATTTCAAATTGAGAATTTGTCATCTTCAAGTCTCTGTTTTATCTGAAAACAAATAAAAATATTTAGAACTATATGAGGAGAATATATACAGCGATAAACATAAGTTCCTTCCACATTCTGCTTTATCCTTGCTCTCCCATACATGTCAAATTAGCACATGCTCTTCTGCTCTCTTAATAACTTGGAAACTGTCTAAGTCGAACTCCAAATTCAGTCAAATAGAAAATGATCTTCTTTATCATTGACCAAAACTCACTGAATGTGTGTAAGACTTTCCCAGGTACTGTTAGATAACAGAAGGCCAAAGAAAATATCCAAATAATAAAATTATTGCTATTTATACTAATTTAGTGATTGTAAAGTTATCATGGTCACACATACCTATTAAACTATAGATACTCTTTCCCTAGGAAAACTCCCACTTGGAAATTTCCAGGAAACACAATAGCCCAAAGCAAGTCAAAATCCCAATCTAAAACTTCCCTAACTAGCTGGGAGATGGATTTCCAACTCATGCCCTCTTTCAATTTTTCCCAATAAACCTTTGATGAAAAACATAATTTTAAAAGGTGTGTGTGCATGTTACATACACACACAGACATACACACACCCCTCTCAAGTTTGCCCACATGCATTTATGAAAGCATACTTCATAAAAGAAGAGTACTCTTTTTAAATTTATTTTATTGAAGTATAGTTGATTTACAAAGTTGTGTTAATTTCTGCTGTACAGCAAAGTGATTCAGTTATACATATATATACATACTTTTTCATATTCCTTTCCATTATGTTTTATCACAGGATATTGAATATAGTTCCCTGTGTTATAGGACCTTGTTATTTATCCATTCTACATATAATAGTTTATATCTGCTAACCCCAAACTCCCAATCCATTCTTCCCTGGCTCCCCTTTCCCCCTGGTAACAACAAACCTGAAGAACAGAGTACTTATCTGGTTCTTGCAAGGGTTTGTCCCACCTCAATTCAGATGCAAGCCTTATGTTTCAAGCCCACCTACCTCCACCCTCAACTAATTGAGACTCTTCTTTAGTGATCAAAGTAAAAACTTTTCTTCTGCTCTACTCTCTGCTTCACTGAGGTAGAAATCTAAGCATTTCTCTTACAAATCTCCAATTCCCTGGATGTAAAATAATGGATAGTCAAATTGCTTACGTACTTTTATAAAACACCAGGCTATGAAAAGAAATTGGGCTTAGAATTTATGTTCATATTTTAATAACTGGTGTAGGTAAATTTCCTATTTTTTGCCTAGTTAATTTTACATGCTGAGAGAGTTCCCAGAGATACAGGCAGGGTAAGGGGTAGGAGAAGGAAGATGGACAATGTAATTTGAATGAGAAAGATGTGCTGTGATACTTTTCCTTTCAAATTACCTGACAATTCAAGAGACATGGGTTATATATTAAGGAAAGAGTGTAGTTCCAGACAGCATATCCCTGTCTGCCTGGGACTGTCTTAGATAAATGGACAGCTTTCTATACAGTGGAAGTTAGGTATTATATTCACGATAAAGGGTTTGACTGACAGATCAGTATCTGAGTAATACCTGGCATATCATTACCTTCATGAAAATAAGGACAGCCATCCTAAAATCATCAGCTGAGCTTTTGGCTGGGGGTGGGCCTGAATAACTAAAATCAGGAGTGCCGTAGTGCTTAACATTTCCACAAAAATCCACAGATCAGAGAAGCTATATGTGAAAACAATATGAAGTAAATGTAGAACAATATAAAGTAAATGTAAAACAACTATCAATAAAAATTTTTGAATTATTTCACTCATGAATTGTTTTATGAAACATAAAATCTTTCAAGCCTTTTTTTTGTTTTCGTTTTTTTGTTTTTGTTTGCGGTACGCTGGCCTCTCACTGTTGTGGCCTCTCCCCGTTGCGGAGCACAGGCTCCGGACGCGCAGGCTTAGTGGTCATGGCTCACGGGCCCAGCCGCTTCACGGCATGTAGGATCTTCCCGGACCAGGGCACGAACCCGTGTCCCCTGCATCGGCAGGTGGACTCTCAACCACTGAGCCACCAGGGAAGCCCTCAAGCCTTTTTATTTTATAACATATGCACAAGAGTAGTGCATCATAATAAGAATGATATCTACCTGAAAACTTTTAAAAGTTAAATGTTCAGAAAATATAAATGATGGTTATTATTAACAGATGATAGTACTTGGATTTCATTCTTTTTCTCCTTTTTTCTAATTTTTGTCATTTTGCTTTCCTTAGCATATTTCAATAATCATGTTCATTATTTTCACAAAAAATAGTAAGTCCTATTCTCAAAGTAATTAACATATTTAATTTATCTTCAACTATAGGAAACACACTCATCCTTAAAGCCTAGCTATTTTTCATTGTACCATCTTTTTTCAACTCTCCACCTCCTGTCCCACCCCAGGTTTCAGCCAACCCTTTGGGGATTTAAAATTTCCAAATTTTTGAGAGTTCCATCAAATTTGTTTTCATTCTGAGATAACTTTACAACATAAAATAAAAAGTCACCAACATCAACACAGACAATGCAGTGTGAAGGTTCTTTATGATACTCTGCCTTCCTTTTTGATCCGAAGACAAAGCTTGGTTCTTGGAAACTAAAAATTGCTGGTCTCATTGGAACAGTGTTTTATAAAAGGAGTTGATGCTTATGTGAATACAGTGTGCACAATTATGCAAGTAGCCATTAACCTTTAAGCTGTATCCAGCTCCTCCTGAGCACAATCATTTACTTGGGGGTATCAAGTTAACATCAACTGAGCTGTTATCATCTTACAGACCTGTGAAAGTATTATTTGGCATTTACAGTCTATTGTCTCTTCACCTGTGGCTTATTTTCCTGTGGTTCAAGAACTCAAAACTACGTCTTCTTATACAGTAAAGCTGAACAAAAATTTTTGATGTTCCACTTTTCTTTTACAGAAGACACTGATTTCCCCAGTGGTTGCATAGAATTGTTTCAAATTCCTGGGCAATGTAGTTCCAAAGTCTATACTTATTTGAATTATGCAGATAAGATTCTAAAGAAATCCTCTTCATTTTCTTTATTATTTTACCTGTGGGAACAATTCATGTTTTGTATGTGCACATGTGTGTGTGTGTTTGAGGAAGGGTTATAGAATTATGTGTTAGTCCATGTAATAAACAAGGAAAGTCTGTAGTGATCAGCAGAATAGTTAGAAAGCGCTACTTCTTGACCATAAGGGGTGGAAGAGGTTTTTTTTGTGTGATATATTTTCAAATATTTCTATATGAATTGTTTGCTTTTGTGCTTTATTTCTGGTCATTTATTTTTCTATTTTAAATCATCTTTCCAGAAAATATCAACCAATTCTTAGGCTGTACCAGTTTCCTGACAAGATGAAATGAGCAAACACAATGAACAAATTTTATCACATACTCAAATGCTGTTTAGATCTCTTGAATAAAATGAAAGAAACTCATATATATCTACAACTACCTCAAACTTCACAAATATCTCTTAAGGAGTTTATACTTTTCTTTGTTTATCTTCAACCAGCTGAACTGGCCATTCTATTTACAATGAATTGGTCCGAAACCTGTGTGTCATCCATGAATTTACTATTTTCCACATCCTTACTTCCAAATAACCATCCCTTAAAGATCACTAAATATTGATTTCTTTTCTTCATACCCCTAACACTTTGCTAGTGTGGTTTCCCATTTTCCTTCTTGTGGTTTACTGTAGTAGCCTAATTTGTCCGCACTGTTGAAAACTTCCAGACGTGAACCAACATTTTACTGAAGAGGATAGCCAGATGGCAAATAAGCACATGTAAAGTTGTTCAACATCATTCATCATCAGGGAAAAGTAAAAACCACCATGGGATTTCACTAAATATCTATCAAAATGACTAAAATAAAAAAAACTGTGGAAACATCAAATGCTAAGGAAGATGCAGAGACACAGGGTCCCTCATGTTTGCTGATAGGTATGTAAAGTGATGCAACTTCTTTGAAAACACTTTGGCAGTTTTATTATAAAACTAAACATGCAACATGCAAGACTTATGTTTACACACAGACCTGTACATACATGAATGTTTATAGCAGTTTTAATCATAATAGCTGAAACCTAGAGATGACCTGGATGTCTTTAAACAGGTATATGCTTAAACAAACTGTGATACAGCCATGCCATGGAATACTGCTTGACAAAAAATGCAACAAACTACTAATACATGTAATAACCCAGATTAGTCTCCAGAGAATCATGCTGATTCACGTCAATCTCAAAATGTTATATAATTTATGAATCCATTTCAATAACATCATTGAAATGACAAAATTATAGAACTAGAGAACAGGTCAGCGGTTACCAAAGGTTAAGGACCTGGCAGGAAGAAAAGAAGAAATCGTATTAGAAAAAGGCAGTACAAGGGATCCTTGTGGTCATGGAACTATTCTTTATCTTCACTGTGTGATGGGTGAATGAATCTAAACATGTGATAAAATTGCACAGAACTAATCACACACACACAAGTACAAGTAGATCTGGGAAAATTTGAACAATGTTGGTGTGAAGGGAGAGACTACTGAAATAGAGGAGAGAGATTGAAACAAAGGGCAGGAGAGGTTTTAAGCTCTGGGGCATGCTAGTGAGAAAACATTACTGGAAGTTAGTGGGGAGGTTGATCATGATCATGAGGCCATCTGTGTTTGCTAATTGGTGCTCATTGAAGTTAGGCTTCTGTTCTCCTACAGAGACCTGGATATATGTCACTACTTTAATGATTACATTTCAAAGGGATGGATCTCTTTGTCCTTTGAGAATGTCCTTTGAGAAGGACATTCCTGGGCTGTAGAAGTTTTACATCTCAAAGAGGCATCTCAAAGAATTTACAATTTACAAAGAAATACTCTTAAGAAAAGGGAGGTCAGGGGCCTATATCAGGAAAAAACACATCTAAAATTTAGCTTAGCTGAGGGAAATGTTCAGGCTGTCTTGGTCACTTCCAATCCATTCCTCACATTGCAGCAATTTCTTTAATTCTCTGATGAAACAGCCATTAGAAGTTTTCCTGAATCCATTACACCTCTTCTATGAAAACTTTGAAGGCATCTTCTACTAATGGTATTTTTATTATTCTATCTCACGCAGTGGACTGCAAGCTCTTTGAAAGCAAGTACTGTGTCTGCCACCTTGTGTTCTTTGCATTAGCCTGGCACATAATTTTTTTATTCATTTGGCAAATCTCTATTAGGCAATTCAAATATGTCAGAAACTCTATAAACCCTCTTTGTCATGTCACTTGCTTTTTTTTTTTCCTTTGGATTTCTCTCCTAATACCCACATATTTTGCACCTCAGAACAAAATTTGTGCACACACGTAGTTATTATTTTTTCCAAGTGAAAAATAGTGTCTGTTCACTCCATTCAGGATATTCAACAGACTTAAAATTTAATTATACTTTTTGTTCCCTCCAAACCTGTTCCTTTTCCTTATTCTTTATTTGTAGTTTAGGATAGCAATATTCATGTCATTACTCAAAACAGAAAAAATGAAGTCATCCTAAACCCTTCTTTGTTTTTCAGGTTGTGAACAAAGAGAAATGAACAACATTGTTCACCACCCAGTTCTACAAGGTTTAAGTCACAACCCACTGCAATTGTCCACCTACCTGCACCCTGAGAAGAATTCAGGGTGAAAAACCGTCAGTCTGTGCTTTGGATAAACAAGCAGATAAATAGTTAGATACATATCTCAGGAAAATTTCAATAACCCCAAATTTTCACATTTTCCCATACATAGAAAAGCACTAAAATCATTATTAACTTGAGATGCTTGTTCTTTGTGATTAACAGTCATCCTTAACAAGATGTATGCTTGACTGTATGTTTCTCTTAGCCAGAAAATTCATATATAAACTACCTTTTCTACAAAATACTGAGTTACTGAGAGGCTATCATCTCCCAGGCTATAGTCCACAGTAAGGTTCCTGAATAAAACTTAAACTCACAATTCTCATGCTGTGCATTTTTCTTTAAGTTGAGAATCCCCTATTTTTATTTGGTGAGCAGGCCCTAATGATTGTGCCACTAAAGTGGCATTTCCATCTCCTCTTTTTCATACCTAAAGTCACTCCTTTAGGTCATCAATAACCTGGTATTAATCTCTCTGACTTGCCCAATCCTTTGTCCACATTCCAATCAAGTAATTTTTAAAAAAAAATAGAATCTAATCATGCCACAATTCCGAAGCACTTCCTACTCTCTCCTCCCTCTACCCCCATCACCAAATATAAACTCTAGAGTCCTTAGCATGGTATACAATGATCTTCAGGATCCAGCTCCCACCTCCCTCTCTAGACTCTTCACGTTCCTTCACTCATGTTATGCTCCAGAAATGAGCTTGCAGTCTCAATACTTCTGTGAGACTGCAAGCTTGCCCATGCTTTGGTATTTTTGCACATTTCTCTTTTTAATTTCTTTTCCTGGAATTATATCCCTCTCCTTTACCTCCACCCACACGCTTGTCCTCAGTATATTACACAAAATAATCCTCCAAGTAGAAATACACCTTCAGTGGGAAAAGTTTCTCTGACTACACCCTACTCTTAAATTCATTTAAGTGAACACTATAGATTTCTATCTGCCTGTCTGTCTGTCTATCTATCTATCAATCATCTCTCTATCTCTTTAAAAGCTCTAATCAAACAAGTGTTACAGGAAATTAGGCACACTCAGAAAGGCAAGAAGATTCACAATCTAGAAATATTGGAAATCATAAATACATGGAGGAACAAATGCAGAGCATCTCCTGATCCTTGCTCTTAAAATGAGAAACAGAATTGAGGGAGGTTTTATCATGCTTCACTGGCATGCCCAGGATTATTTACCAGAACACTTAAATGAAAAAGGTCAGATGCAGTATATTACAGTCCTTTTCTTAACAATGTAAATCATTTGAAACTAGTAACGGTGTAAAAAAAAAAAAAAGTGAAGTTTCAAGAGGAGAACAAAATACGTTGAAAAGACTTGAGCCCAGAATTCTTATTATAACATGTGCTGTAAAAATGTGCAGCTCAGATTTCATGTAATCTGTGAAGAAAATAAAATATAGCTTGCATAATGCATTTCATAGTAATAACATTATTCATGATAGATGAATAAAGCTAAAGAATTTGCTTTATCACTGTGTGTCTTGTCTGAATAACGGCTAAAATGTACTTGTGTTTTCAATTAGTATCATTGCCTTTATATAGAGAGTCAAGTGCGGCCAAATTGCATAGAGAGGTGAACTGACAATTCGTCAATTCATTGGCTCAATTACACACCCAAAGAACCACTTTGGGTTTTAGATTCAGGACAGATTATTTACACTGATTGAATTAACTGGTTCAGAGATAAATCTCCAACTCTGAAGACATAACTTGGAAATGAATATATACCTACGAATCATTTAAAATTTGTTGCTGGCTCAAACTTCTATGTTCTAAACTTCACAACTAACAAAACAAAAAGAAAGACAGTTACCGTATATCTTTGCTTATGGGTACTTTATCTAAGATATTGAAATTTAGGTAGGTGCTAGATTCCTAGAGGATGCCCTTTAGAACTGGAATGAAGAGCCCTTTACAACAAGGAAAGGGAGATGTAGCTTTTATTTGCAAAAGATATCTGATTTCTCATAATGCTTTATTGCTTCCTAGAGCACATAGCCACTGTATTTTTGTTCTAAGTAAGAACACAGAGCCACTGCACATTTTTTCTAATTATTCTTGTTAGAATTTAAGTTGAATTCATTGATGAAAATGGGTATTTCATCATATGTAATAGAAAGTTAGATTTAATTAGAAGACTTGTTGAGAATAAAAATATTCCAATAAGAAATTCTCACTTTATAGAGAGAATACCATTTATTAGCAAATTTTGCTTGTAATATTTTCCTATGTTTACTTGCTATTTTATTTGCTTTTTTCAGTATATACTTCTGAAATATTTTAGAATGTAAATCAGACTAAACGCTTAAGAATAGTAAATATGGCAATTTTTTGAAAGGAAACCCTATGCGATAAAAGCATTATTTTAAGAACGTTGTTCTGGACACAGAGCCAAGGCCAAAAAAAAAAAAAAAAAGAAGAGGTATTAGAAATGTAATATCTACCAAAACCTGAGGTGGTGCTAAGTGCCTGTGTTAGAAAAAAAAGAATGTTTTTCCTATACCTTGGTGTTACAAACTGCATCCCTTCATTATCCCTACATTCACTCCTTTGCAAAAATGTTCCCTCTGCCTCAGTACCTGTCTCTGTAAAAATGGAATCTTCTCTTTGATACTTGGCTGAGATTCCATCCCTTGTGAGGTGATCCCTTATTATTCTGATTAGTATCAAACGTTACTAATTCTGTACCCCTGAGGCCCAGGGAGTCGAGTGTGAGCTACATGGTTTTTTTTTTTATTACTATTTCCCGATATTTCTGCTATTATTTTGCATAATTATTTATAGGCTCATTGGTTCTGTCTTCTCAACTAAACTTTATTTTCCTAAAAGCTTTGATTGTAACTTTTACTTCTTTTACATTTCCATAAGGATTAGCAGTGCCCTGATTCTCACTTTCATACTACTTTTCTTCTATGGGTCTTACCACTCTCTGAACTCATCTTGTCCATCCATGTGTGTAAATGCTTTTGTTGCCTCTATCCACACTAGGATGTGAGCTCAAACAGTGCAGGGATCTTGTCTTTCTTGATCCCAGCAGTTTCTCAATTCATAGAAGAGTTCTTGGCCAAGAACAGGCCCTTAAATATTTGTTGAAAGAATGAAGGGGTAGGGTTCTGGTTAGGTAGTAGCTGTGTGTACATAATGGTTATTTTGAGCAAGGGTTAAGGAACAAGTGTTCTGAAAGTTCAAGCCCTGCAAAGTATTGGAAAGATATTCCAGAGAGTAGGACCAGTAGAATTCCATTCAATCCAACTCTTCCCCAATCAGCTCCATGACTTGGGCAAATCAGTAATACTCTCTCAGCCTCAGTCTCCTCATTTGTAGAATGGGGCTGACAATATAACTGTATTTTTTCTACCCATAATCTTGTAGGTTAAGTATGTGAAAACTATTTTTCAACCTATATAAGAGACTGTGCTGTCCAGTGCTATGATATTGGCACATGTGCTCGCTATACCCATGTCTCTTAGATTCATTCTTTTCAGTTTTAGTAGATGTTAATAAGTAGATTGTCTTTATAAGTATAAATGAATATATGCTTATCCACTAGAGTTTTATCTGTCATACATTTAGTGTTAAAAGATGTATTCATTTTCTGTCGATAGATGGCAGCAATGTACCAAATCTCACGTAACGATAGTCGACCTGGTGAAAAAGTTATCTGTATGCTAAATACCATGTTCTCTTAATAGTACATGAAAATTATTTAAGAAGAACTATAGCATCAATAGAATATGAACAAAAATATTTTAAAAATCCTCCACAGCCAGCCTCAGTCCTTTATTCAGTGAACTAAAGCATTTCTTCAGTTTGCCCAGCATGGGAGTCTTTGTCATTTTAACTGAATGTCACAATAAATATTGATAAAAATAAAACTCTTTTAAGATAATAGCAATTCAAAACAATACCAGGAAAATGTCCTGTCTTTCAGTAGTGGCTATTAAAAATGGATTAATACATGCATGCAGCTCTCTTTTATTTGTTTAAAAAATTAAAATGACTGGAAAGTGCTTACATTCAGAAACCTTTTATAAGGAAAGAATGGGAGAAAGTAAAGAAAGGAGATTTCCAGATTTAGACACTGAGGACAAAGCAAACGAAGAGAAATGGGCCCATGGGAGACAAGAAAAGCTACAAGACGAGATTGAACTGGAGAGAAATATAATAAATCTATACAATGCCTCAGACTGCCTATCAGAGCACAAAACATATTTCGGTCAGCTATTGAATTTTCTGTCTATAAAATTATCTGTCACATGTTGAATCACATCAGCTTATTTTTTTCCCTTTCTAAATTAACAGTTCATTATGAATACTTTGGAAATTATACCAGTGTTGAGAATCCAGTTGTGTGGAAGAAATATATTTCCATGTTAAATCATGAGAATTAAAAGAGCAGTGTGAAATTCTTCTATTATGCAACATTTAAAATCTGAAAATAACATTCTGGTAATGAAAATATTTTAGCACTTAATTTAAATGATTTGGAGAGAAGCATGCACCTAAAGAAAAAAAAAAGAAAGACGAAAATAGGGAGAAAGAACTTTTAAGACAGGCAGAGAGAGACAACGGAGACACCTCAAGCTGCCCAATGTACAGCTAAACATGGATGCAGCCCATCGAAGAGAAAGGACTGTTGAGTTAAGGTTCAAAGCAAAACTCCAAAACAACTTACAGATGTGGGATTTATCCATATCAGGGGTAGGTCTTTTAATATTGGCTTACTTAGCTCTTTGACTCTAAAAAATCCTAAGTCCTGTAAATCCTCTAGGGCCTACTATCTAATTATATTGGATATCCTGCAAGTCTCCTCAATAAAAACTACCTTATTACTTAATAACTGGACTTTGGAGTCTTTGAAGACTAGGTTCTGCTCTGTTGGAAATAAATTTAAAAATGTTGCTTTCCTTTCACTATAGTTCTTAATTTGGACCTTAATTTTCCATCTCATTATTTCACAACCAACAACAATCATGTATTTTCCTAAATGAATGCATTTTCACAAATCCAGCAGTACAGACAGGAACAGCCCCTTTTTCTTGTTGTTTTTTTTCCCCATATGGTAAATGTCTTTTCTAGTACAACAAAATATGAATTTCATGCTATCGGTCCCACCTGTTTATAATTCTGTTAACTCATAGAAAACTAAATCAACAACAACAACAACAAATCAGGTTTTAGCATTATCCTAAAATAAGAGGTAAAAATAACAGATACAGGGAAGCATACAGAGCATTTGAAAACTACTAAGCTTTGGCACAAATTTCAAATTGTCTATTAGTCATAAATTTGAGTTTTTAAATTTATATTTTCTTTAAGTAAATCTGCAGGTTAAAATGTACCAAAAATATCTTAATTGCTACTGCATGAAGAGGAGATGATAGCAGTGATTCTTTTTGGAAACTATTTTATTTTTGATAAATAATATTCTGAAAAGCAAAACCTTAAAAAAATGTTGTTTGTTCTTTGAAATTGATTACTCAGTTGAATAAAAAATAAGATTCAAATTGAATATTGTGTAACATGTATCTTTAAACAGTGTCTCCCTAAACTACCTAAGGGGAAAAATAACTGATAGATGTTATACCTACATTGAAATATTTTGGGGGGAGAAAATTCTAAAAATATTTTTAGAAAAGAATTTTAAGGGCATTTATTGCAATTTTGAGTCCTGTTGTTATTTTGAGCTAGAAACATGATCAAACTTCTTACTGAAATCACTGATATAAAAATACTAGTGGAATTTTTTTGATTACTCTTTGTCACTTTAAAAATAATTAGAAAGGTGAAGATCTACTCCTATTAGGAAAATATAAAATTCTTTCAAGACAATTCTTACACCCAGTTCCATAATCTTCTAGTGTTAACTTCTGGTACAAATAAAATCAAATGACAAAATGTACTTTCTGAGTGCACTGTTAATCACTAGACACTCAACAGTGCAACTATCTAATGTAAATTATTTCTGAGATGACTGTGTCCAGGTAAGTCACCCCCCAAATATGTGTTTTATTTTATCACCCTATTAAATGAAAAAATAATCTCTCTCCTTTAACAAATGGGAAGGGATACTGAAGTGAAAGTGGTACAGTATATATGACCAAATATCCTTGTACTAGAGCTAGTGTATTCATCAGACTGCAAATAAAATGATTGCACAAATGTTTAAATGTCTTCTTTCCATTAACAGAAATGATGAAGTCCCCAGAAAGCTAAATGTTTAAAAGTTGGGGGGGAGGGGAGGGCAGATTCTAATCTAAAATGCATAGTGTATACTGCTGCATATCTCAGAAAGCTGTTACAGTGATTGCAAAACAGAAACGGTGAAGTGTACAGTGTGCTTTTCGGAAGCCAGGGTGGTTGAAATTAAAGTGCCAAGAATCAGCCATGTGATATGTAGTCCACCTTTACAGGAGGGAAAGAAGGAGGGGGAATTCTAGCATTAAAAAGTCATCACAGCAGTATGAGGTATTAAAAACTGTTAATTAAAAAACATATAAAATTATAGTTCATATGGTTCTGTCTTTGAGAATTTAGATGTAGACTATAGTTCTATAGAAAATTCCTAAGAGTTACCAATAGAAGCCAGGAATATTCTGACCCTGAAATTAAGATCTATTTTTGCATTCTCATTTGTTGCTGTATTCATTAGTGTTACAATTCTATCATGAAAAATATTCTTACATAAAATGCATATATAATAAAGTTATAACATCATTTCTGTTGATTTTTATAGTAATATATATACTTTAACATTGTCTACAAGAAATAATCCTGTATTACAAATACTTTCATTGTTTCTTGCCCATGCCATAGTTATTTTTTATATTAAATTTAATGGGTAATTCATAAACATTTATCAATAAGTGAATTGTATAATTTCTTCCTAAAAATGAAAGACTCCCCAGCCAGCACTACATGGTCAAGAGGTATATTAGAGAGACCCTTCCTTCCTAATTCTAACATCCATATCCCCTTCTACAATAACAAACCAGTTAAATCTGCTATTGGGTTCATAACAAAAATACATCAACAGGTCAGTAGTTCTATTTTTTTTTCACAATCTCTTACAAAATAGGTTGGGCATACTCATTTTGCCAATGACAAATTACTTCTGCAACTACTTGGTGTCTCAAGAATTTTTCCTACAAATGATTTGAATTTGGGGTCTCAGTCTTTCACTTTTTTCTCATCATTGCTCTAATTTTCTATTCCGTAGTAAAATATTTACATAAACTGTTTAGCTAGTGAATCTTTTAGTTAAAAGACATTTAATACAATGGATTCCTTACCACTGGAGGTTTTTCATGGTAATTGCTGGAGATTCCTTGTTATTACAACCATGCATTCTAATTCTGCCTAATGAGCCAATTCTAGTGATAAAGAAAACCCCAGGGTAGAGTGAAGGCTGTCACTTTTGGAAAAACAAATGGTATAAAGGACACCTGAAGCCCAAGGTTTGGAATGGAGAGCATGAGGTAGAAGGAGGTTTTATTTCTGCTCACAATAGACATCAGCATAAGCTAAATGGTAAACTCCCTGAGAGATTATAATTGCAATATTTCTGACAAGATGAGGTGTGACATTAAAAACTCTTGTTAGTCTGAAAGGATGAAAACACAAAAGTAGTTTCTGTGGCTTAGAAGGTACACAAGAGAGTTTTGTTTATCTAGGTCATAGGTCATAAGAGAAGCATTTTTCCATCTATTGACAGACATTTTGAATATGGTAATATGAGATATAAGAGGAAGGAAACAATCATTTTGGGGACATTTACTGTGTGTTAGAACCACTGTATATACTGTCATTTAATGATCACAACAATCTAAAATAGGAATTTATATCCCTTTTTAAATATTAAAAAACTAAGATTTAGAGAGATTAATTGCCCTCAGAGATATAACTCAAAGGGACAAGGCTGAGATTTGGGAATTGGGTTTCTCTGACTACAATATTTAGCTCTTTTCATGCTGTCACATACTCACTTTGTTTTATACAGTGTTTTTGTAGAGAGATGAACCAGATACATGGGAAATAGACAAAAGACTCAGCCAGTGGCATTTACCTGGAGCATTTCGGTCACGGATGGTTAACGAGGAGAGAGTAGTTGAGTTGTGTCAAGAAGTAGAGATGATTTGTCAGGCAAAAAAGATGGTCAGAGAATTCCATCGTAAGGAATAGGAAAGGCTCTGGTATGTGAGACACTCATGAAAAATTCAGCATGAATGGATCTCAGGGAATAGGAGAAGCCTGTTGATAGAAGTGAAGCTAGAGAGATAGGTTGGAACTAGAACTGAAAGAGCCTTATTGCCCAGGGATAGGATGGCCAAATAATTAATATTAAAGAAAATTACTAATATATAAACAAAAACATAGTCACCAGCTATATGATTAAATATTTTCCATCCATCAGTTTTCTTCCTCTGGGAGTAGCATCTAGTCAAATATTTTATTTTATTTTAATTTTTTAATATTATATTGAAGTATAGTTGATTTACAATGTGTTAATTTCTGCTGTATAGCAAAGTCATTCAGATATATATATATATATATATATTCTTTTTCATATTCTTTTCCATTAAGTTTTATCACTGGGTATTAAATATAGTTCCCTGTGCTATAGAGTAGGACATTTTGTTTATCTTCCTCTTGGAGGAGTAGCACATAGTCAAGTATTTTAGACCATTTTACACTCTCAACTCATAACTGAGAATATTGAGAGATTCATAAAAGTAATGTATTTTCTCAATGTCTTAAAGTTACTTTTGAAGGAGCATGGTCTAAAATCCAGATCTTATAACTCCATAGCTTCTCCATCATGCTATGTATTTTTGCTGCTTTTTGACATATGCTGAAACATGTGTTAGCATATAAATATGAACATGGTCTTTGACATATTACACCTGCAGATATAGATGAAAATAACTAAGGTCTATTCTAGAATTATAATATTTCAATTTGCCCAAAAAGAAATGCCAAATGCTCTGTATTCATCTTGCTACTTACTCTAAAACTCCCATGGATGCGTGGTAGGAGCTCTACGGCAAAGCCAATTCCTGGAGATAAAATGGAATGATAACTATTGTCAGTGATCCTTAGAAAATGGCCTGGCAAGTGGCCCACATCAGAGCAGAAAATGAGGACTTTGGAGGTTCACCTCCTGAGGTAGGAAGGCAGGAGGGAACCTGGTTGTTGTTGTTGTTTTTAATTTGTGTCTTAAAAACTGACACGTTTTGGGACTTCCCTGTGGTCCAGTGGTAAAGAATCCTTCCAATGCAGGGGACGCGGGTTTGATCCCTGGCCGAGGAACTAAGATCTCACACGCCACAGGGCAACTAAGCCGACACGCCACAACTACTGAGCTCACGGGCCTTAACTAGAGAGGCTGCGTGCCGCAAACTACAGAGCCCATGTGCCCTGGATCCCATGCGTCACAACTAGAGAGAGAAAAACCTGCACGCCACAACTAGAGAGAAGCCCGTGTGCCACAACCAAGAGCCCGCACACCACAACGAAGATCCCGCATGCCTCAGGGAAGACCCTGCGTGCCACAACTAAGACCCGACACAGCCAAAAAAGAAAAAGAAACCTGACACGTAGCCTCCAGGTAAGGGAGAAATGTCCAAGGGTCCTCCTAATACAGAGAGAAAGTTTTCTGCCACTACCTAAAGGGAAGTAGAAAGTTAAGAATACTATTTAGTAGGAGATACCTAAGGGCTGGCCAAGTTCTGTGAAATTTGAGAACAGCTATATATGACTTTCTGTTTCCAGTACCCACATTTTAAATTCCTGTCTGTTATCCTAAGGCATTTAGTTATAATCTGGTTGTAGTTAACGTGTGGGGAAGTGATAGAAGAGACTAATGTCAATATTTAATATGCCAATTTGAAATAATATCAATAGGAAAAAGCAGTATGAAAGAGATAAAAGGTCTTTCTTTTAAGGGAGGTGATTGCAATATGAAAACAGATGAGTATTTAAAAGGGGAGCTCTGAGGAGATAAGCTACATTGAGTTGAATTTGTGAATTCCAAAATCTCCCAATTGGAGACTTCCAGAAACATCTGGGGAAGGAAATCTAATAAAATATCCAACTCCTACCACTTAAGCGGAATGTGGGTTTAAAGGGTGTGTGACATAAAAATCTGGCTAAATCTGGGTTGCATGTTTACCAGAATAATGTTTAAGGAAGATAACGGGTCAAATAAGTGTGATAGGGTTACAAAATTAATTATAAAATTCTAAGATATGCAGAGAAAATGAAGCTTCTGTATTTTTCTGTAACAGATTGATCTTATACTTCACAAGCATGGCAGGGGGTGGGGTGCAGGGGAGATCAGAGAGTTGAAGCTGATAATCTCCATTGTGTCCAAAAATCTAAACATCCCTTTGGATATTCAGTTGCTTGGAAGACTTGATCTTTCAGAATCCCATCCCTTCTTTCTGTTTCAATCTGACGTAATATGTGGGTACAGATTAGATAGATGGGCTGTGATGATAAGCGTGGCATATGAGACGTGACATGGGTTGTCCCTTAAAACCACTAGTTGACCATGGATGTGTAACAACTAGCCCATCAGGAAACATGCTTATATCCACTGCCTTAGACCATAACACTGGCCATTCACTCTACTGTTGAAGTTCCTGTATAAGTAGTCATTTCATTTCAACTCAGTGCTTTTGTTAGTTTATTGACCCTTTTAATTCACTTCCACATTCCCTCACAAGTCAGGAGAAAACCCAGGATCCCTTGGACACCATTCACATGCCCATGTGTCTACCTACTACTCATAGCCCCTCAGCACTCTCATAACAATGTCATGTTTGACTTAGATGAAGGTTACAACTACCAAGTTGACTTTTATATCTATGGAAAAACAAATTTTAAGTTCTAAAATAATTGGGGAATGCAATTTACCAAATATAGGACTATATTTATTTGCCTTTAATCATAAATAAAAATTTTATATAAATAATTATATATTTAAAATACTGATAGTATAGAAAAAAATGAATGTTTTTTCTGAGTTATAATGGCATTACATTTTAAATATAATTGATCTTAGTTATTTTAAGAGGGGAAATATTCTTACATGACAGCTTATTAAAATTGTTTCTCTTTTCTTTTAAAAAATTTAGTAATGACAAGATAGCTAATTTATAAAACACTGAGTGGAAACTATAGTATAGAAGTACTACAGATTTATATGGGTCTTAGTGTGAGTATGCATACTGGTACCACAGTAAGAAGTTTACAAGGATTGTATGATATAATTCTCACAACGATCGATTAGGTAGCTTTGATTTTATCCTTCATATTATAGATGAAGAAATACAGGCACCAGAAATTTAAATAAGTTTATCAAAGTCTCAGTGATACCAAATATTAGTAGGATTCAATCTTAAGCATTTTGACTTTGCAACACATCAATATAAATTTATATTTATGCTTGTTTTTTTGTGGGCTTTTAAAATATAATGGTTGATACAAGATTCAAATATTACAGAAATGCTAACATAGGATTAGCATATTATTCTTAATTCTTAAAAGATGAAATTTGAAAAGCAATCTAAAATTATTATTAGCTAGCACACAACATTTTATTCATTCTATTTGTCTAGCACATTAGCTAGCACACAGCATTTTATTCATGCTATTCATGTTTATTTGTCTATGTAATTTCTACTTTTTCTGTTTATGTTTCTCAGATGAATTCATTTAGATAAAAACATGGCATTGCTAAATTTAGAGTAAATCAAATAAGGTGTTTATGGTCATCTAACAGGTTGAAAAAGAGCTAAATAATTCAATAGCTACCTCAAAGTATTAAGCTCACAGTAATTTAAAAGGTCTCTTAGTTCAACACAGCCTTAAGATATTACTGATATAATATATTCACATTATTCTGTGTCCCTGAACTTTTTATAAACTAAAATGACTTAAATCACTGTATTATTTAAAAGATCATTTATTTAAGGCTCGGAAAACCTATGTTATCTGCATAAATCTAGGATGTACCAAGATAGTTTGAGAAAGGTGTGTGTACTGGTCTAGAGTAACTATGTTTGTTGCTTAATCTACCTCAATAGTAATAATTTCTAGCTATCTGTTGAACTTGGTACTATGTAAGCCTGGCACAAGAAAATTCTGATTTCTCCAAAACATGGATTATTTTTAATAATTGAAGAGTTGGAATTGTGGCAAGAAGTAAAAATGAAATCCATCCAATTATGATTCTAATGACACATATACTGTTACATTAGCTTAGTGTACATAACTCATAAATCTAAGCACTTAATCATATGGCCTTGTAAGGTTGACATTATTTCCCCTCATTTTCAAAATCTTGCTGAACATGAAAACATCACCAAATGGATAGGTTTCAGGGAAAAAATGATACAGCCTGACTTAGAAAGGTAATACAATCCTCACATTTTAAAAAACATATTAGACCTTTGGACATTTGCTAACTTAAATGTTTTAGTATTTGAGAGATCATTTCATTTAGCTATTGAAAATTGAGGTAACTAAGTCTTTGGATATTTAGAAAATAGTCTTAAATATGCAACAGTATAATAACGATAACAGTTTATTGCAACCATTTAATTAAGAGTAACAGCTTTTTCAAACTCTAGAATCCAATCCAAACATAAATGCATGGGATTTGATAACTAGAGAATTGTCTTTGAAAGGAAGGATGACATGATAGCTAATGCATGCACATGGAAACTAATTAGATTTTTTAGTTAATGAATCCCCATTTAAATAAATGTGATTCGATAAATAATGGATCCCCATGGAAATGAATAGAATTGGATGACTAACACACCCCACTGAAATGAATGTGATTCGATAGTTATCGCATCCTCATAAATGTGTTAGATTGAATCCCATTCATTTTAATTGCAATAAATTAAAATAGCTTTTGTTCATGGCCTTTTGGCTAAGACCAAACATTCTGTCCTCTATTTGGGGACTATATTCCAGCCAACCAGACAACTCAGACTTACTGATCTATTAGGTCCCTTTCTTCTGTAACTATATGATCTATAAATTACACATGCCATTCATTCCAGTAGGGATGACTCACTACTAAAACCCATTCATTTCAATGAAGCATTTGATGTCAATAAGACTCTATTAATTTAAATGGAGAATTTTTAGCTACTAAAAATAGAACCATCCAAGTAATGTATTTAGATGCCAATTTTCCAGGAAAAAGTCAAAAGCATATTTGCATATATAAAATTGATTTAGTAATGCATGCTTTTTGTTACATATTACTAAATTCAAATAACTATTTAAATACATTAAAAAGGAATATAATTTATTTTTTTTAAATTTTTTTATTCTTTTTAAATAACTTTATTTATTTATTTATTTTTAACTTTGGCTGCGTTGGGTCTTCGTTGCTGCATGCAGGCTTTCTCTAGTTGCAGAGAGTGGGGGCTCCTCTTGTTGCGGAGCACAGGCTCTAGGCGCGCGGGCTTTAGTTGTGGCATGTGGGCTCAGTAGCTGTGAGCTCGTGGGCTGCAGAGCTCAGGCTCCATAGCTGTGGCGCCTGGGCTCAGCCGCTCCGCAGCATGTGGGATCCTCCCGGACCAGGGCCTGAACCCGTGTCCCCTGCATTGGCAGGCGGATTCTCAACCACTGTGCCACCAGGGAAGTCCCAGAATATAATTTATTAATAAATGTATAACTTACATTTGAACTTGTGGAAATAAAATATGGAAAATAGAATTTTGAAAACAAAGCACATGATTATCAAATATAATAACAATCCACCATGAACAAACCTCTTTTGGAGCATTTATCACATTTACTTAATTATATTTATTTATTTTTATTTTTTCCCATTTGTTTGTGTGTTTGGGGGGTCCAAGACTGTTTTATATACCTGTGTATTCCAAAATTATACAGCATGAGAACATAGTAAAGACTTGATGAATTGGTTGAATAGGTAAATGTACAGATAAATAGATAAGTAAATTAATACTTGAATGATTACAAGATGTCAGGGAAGAAAAAATGTATTGAACATTAAACAGTAATATACTTACAGGGATAAATATGATATTTATGCATATATTCATGTGTGTGTATAATCTTTATTTACTTTTCATAACTACTCCCTGCAATGAATGTTGAGATTTTAAAAATGAGTAAACTGAGTCCAAAATAGAATGAATAAAAGATCCTATGGCCAACAAATTATGGCCAAAACACAGATATTCTAAATAAGAAAGACACTGGATTATTCCTTACACTATGCCTTCCTCACTTAACATGCAAAGTTCTCCTGTAGGAATGCCTTTAATAAATTTGAGAATATAAACAGTTACAACTTGGGGAAAATATACAGTACTAAAAATGAATATTTAAATAAAATGAGTAAAAAAAGCCTTATAATAAAACCTATTTTAAGCACTGGTTTCAAATATTCAAATTTACAAGATAAAAATACAGAAAGAGTGTGGTTGATTGAAAAGCATAAGAAGTATTACTTAAATGATATGAGTAAAAATACAGTAGTGATATTCAGTTTAGCTAAAGACTTACTAATCTTCCACCATTGCCCTCACACAAATGCAAACATAGACATGGAAAATATGAGAAGGTTCAATAAAATTATCTCGTCAGAATCTTGAAAGAAAAGATAGAGTTTGAAAGTGATTCTTTAGATAGCTTCCTGAAAATTTAAGAAATCCAATCCCTATTTTTCTCTAATTTCTCCTTCTTTCTTCTTCTTCTTTTTTTTTTTTTTGTGGTACGCAGGCCTCTCACTGTTGTGGCCTCTCCCGTTGCGGAGCACAGGCTCCGGACGTGCAGGCTCAGCAGCCATGGCTCACGGGCCCAGCCGCTCCGCGGCATGTGAGATCTTCCCAGACCAGGGCATGAACCCGTGTCCCCTGCATCGGCAGGCGGACTCTCAACCACTGCGCCACCAGGGAAGCCCCTCTCCTTCTTTCTTAATGATTTCCTGATAGAATTTAAATTATTTCAAAAAAATATAACTTCAATAATACTTCTATGTTATTAATGCACAAGCAAACACTGGCCAGTAAAAAAGGATGCCATGCATAGGAAATATTTCACACAGAATACAGTTTATTGTTATTATATGCACATTTTACTGAAATGTAATCAGGAAGTCACACAAGAAAGCAATAGCTCTTACCAGAAACAAAATTTCAAGTATATTAAAATAAGTCAGAGATTATAAATATCTTTAGCATATTCACTATACTTTGCACTGATTTAAAAAAACAAATCCCCAAAGAATAGTTTTACCATTGATTTTATGGTAGGTGATTTTAAATTATATTTTCCTATATATAAGATTTACAAAAAAATATATGTACAGATTGTTTTATGTTCTTGTGATAAAAAACATGCTTGATGACTCCCAATTTCCACTGAATACTATCTGTACTCTCAAACATTACATATGAAGACCTTCAATTTTCATTAGCTGCAGAAAAAGTCATTGAATATTCAGAAACAAGAAAGAGTAAAGAAAATAAAGATGGAAATTCCTTTACAAGTACAGGGAAGTAATGTATAAGAAAGTATTTTTTTTAACAGAAACTGAACATAACAAGATATCTTTTAATGTGTGGCCCATAAAAGAATTTTTTTTATCTGAGACAATATTCACAAACATAGCTTTCAAATGATTTATGAAGATTTTTTAAAATAAAATAAACTGACCTAATATAAGACATTTGTTTCCAGAAATAATCATGGTATTATAATTACTTACAGCTTTCTGGAATAAGAAAGATCTCTATCAGAAACTTTTTTCACTTGTTGCATCCTCAATTTACGTTAGCCTTTTGAAACTCAGGCCCAAATTTCTTGTTTTCCACCTAATACTACATTTTTCCCACATTATTTTAGAAGTTTAAATATATTTTTTCCTGCTTAACTGAGATATGATTGACATGCAGCACTGTACAACTTTAAGGTGTACAGCATAATGATTTGACTTACAGACATCATGAATGATAACCAAAATAAATTTAGTGATATGATAAATGATAACCAAAATAAACAACAAACAATTGTTTTCCCTTGTGATGGGATTAGTATTTACTCTCAACAATTTTCATTTATAATGAAGAGCAGTGGTAATTATCATTATCATGCTGTACATTACACTGCTACTACTTAGTTTTCCTTACAAATGGAAGTTTGTAACTTTTGACAACCTTCATCTAATTCCTCTCCCCCTACCTCCCACCTCTGGTAACCAGAAATCTCTCTTTTTCTATGATTCTGTTTGTTTTTGAAGTATAATTGACCTATAACACTATGTTAGTTCCTGTTACATAACAGTGATTTGATATTTGTATACATTTCAAAATAATCACTATGATACATCTAGCTGTCATCTGTCAGCATAAAAGATATTACATAATTATTGACCATATTCCCCACACTGTACTTTTTATACCAGTGACTTATTTATGTCATAACTGAAAGTTTGTATCTCTTAATCTCCCTTACTTATTCTTTACCTCCTTCCACCCCCCTCCCTCCTGTTACACCCTGTTTGTTCTCTGTATCTATGATGGATTCTGTTTGGTTATGTTTGTTCATTTGTATGAGAGTATTCTTTTTTTTATCATCTTTATTGCAGTATAATTGCTTTACAATGTTGTGTTGGTTTTTGTTTTATAACAAAGTGAATCAGATATACATATACATATATCCCCATGTCTCCTCCCTCTTGCCGCTCCCTCCCACCCTCCCTATCCCACCCCTCTAGGTGGTCACAAAGCACCTAGCTGATCTCCCTGTGCTATGCAACTTCTTCCCACTAGCTATCTATTTTACACTTGGTAGTGTATATATGTCCATGCTACTCTCTTCAACCCAGCTTACCCTTTCCCCTCCCTGTGTCCTCAGGTCCATTCTCTACATTTGCGTCTTCACCCCTGTCCTGCCACTAGGTTCTTCAGAACAATTTTATCTTTCTTTTTTTTTTAGATTCCATATATATGTGTTAGCATATGGTATTTGTTTCTCTCTTTCTGACTTACTTCACTCTGTATGATAAACTCTAGGTCCATCCACCTCACTACAAATAACTCAACTTCGTTTCTTTTTATGGCTGGGCAATACTCCATTGTATATACGTGCCACATCTTCTTTATCCATTCATCTGTCGATGGACACTTAGGTTGCTTCCATGTCCTGGCTATTGTAAATAGTGCTGCAATGAACATTGTGGTACATGATACTTTTTGAATTATGGTTTTCTCAGGGTATATCTCAGTAGTGGGATTGCTGCATTGTATGATAGGTCTATTATTACTTTTATAAGTAACCTCCATACTGTTCTCCATATTGGCTGTATCAATTTACATTCCCACCAACAGTGGGAGTGTTCCCTTTTCTCCACACCTTCTCCAGCATTTATTGTTTCTAGATTTTTTTGTGTGTGTGGGTGTGTGTTTTTTCTTTTTTTTGGTACGAGGGCCTCTCACTGCTGTGGCCTCTCCCGTTGCGGAGCAACAGGCTCCGGACGCGCAGGCTCAGCGGCCATGGCCCACGGGCGCAGCCCCTCCATGGCATGTGGGATCCCCCGGGACCGGGGCATGAACCCGTGTCCCCTGCATCGGCAGGCGGACTCCCAACCACCACGCAGCCAGGGAAGCCCTGTTTCTAGATTTTTGATGATGACCATTCTGACCGCTGTGAGGTGATACCTCACTGTAGTTTTGATTTGCATTTCTCTAATGATTAGAGATGATGAGCATCCTTTCATGTGTTTGCTGCCAATCTGTATATCTTCTTTGGAGAAATGTCTGTTCAGGTCTTCTGCCCATTTTTGGATTGGGTTGTTTGATTTTTTTATATTGAGCTGCGTGAGCTGCTTGTAAATTTTGAAGATTAATCCTTTGTCAGTTGCATTCTGAGGGTTGTCTTTTCATCTTGTTTATGGCTTCCTTTGCTGTGTAAAAGCTTTTAAGTTTCATTCGGTCCCATTTGTTTATTTTTTTTTTCTATTTCTCTAGGAGGTGGGTCAAAAAGGACCTTGCTGTGACTTATGTCATAGAGTGTTCTGCCTATGTTTTCCTCTAAGAGTTTTATAGTATCTGGCCCTAGATTTAGGCCTTTAATCCATTTTGGGTTTATTTTTGTGTATGGTGTTAGGGAATGTTCTAATTTCATTCTTTACATGTAGCTGTCCAGTTTTCCCAGCACCACGTATTGAAGAGGCTGTCTTTTCTCCATTGTATATTCTTGCCTCCTTTATCAAAAATAAGGTGACCATATGTGCATGGGTTTATCTCTAGGCTTTCTATCTTGTTCCATTGATCTATATTTCTGTTTTTGTGCCAGTACCATACTGTCTTGAATACTGTAGCATTGTAGAAGAGTCTGAAGTCCAGCAGCCTGATTCCTCCAGCTCCGTTTTTTATCTCAACATTGCTTTGGCCATACAGGGTCTTTTGTGTTTCCATACAACTTGTGAAAATTTTTGTTCTACATCTGTGAAAAATGCCTTTGATAGTTTGATAGGGATTGCATTGAATCTGTATAATGCTTTGGGTAGTATAGTCATTTTTACAATGTCGATTCTTCCAATCCAAGAACATGGTATATGTCTCCATTTATTCGTATCATCTTTTTTTTTTTTTTTTTTTTGGTATGTGAGCCTCTTACTGCTGTGGCCTCTCCTGTTGTGGAGCACAGGCTCCGGACGCACAAGTTCAGTGGCCATGGCTCGTGGGCCTAGCCGCTCCATGGCATGTGGGATCTTCCTGGACTGCAGCACGAACCCATGTCCCCTGCATGGGTAGGCGGACTCCCAACATTTCGCCACCAGGGAAACCCTGTTTGTATCATCTTTGATTTCTTCATCAGTGTCTTATAGATTTCTTCATACAGGTCTTTTGTCTCCTTAGGTAGGTTTATTCCTAGGTATTTTATTATTTTTGCTTCAATGGAAACTGGGAGCATTTCCTTAATTTCTTTTTCAGATTTTTCATCATTAGTGTATAGGAATGCAAGAGATTTCTGTGAATTAATTTTGTACCCTGCTACTTTAACAATCGTTGATTAGCTCTAGGAGTTTTCTGGTGGCACTTTTAGGATTCTCTATATATAGTACCATGTCATCTGAAAACTGTGACAACTTTACTTCTTTTCTGATTTGGATTTCTTTTACTTCTTTTTCTTCACTGATTCCAGTGGCTAAGACTTCCAAAACTACATTGAATAATAGTGGTGAGAGTGGACAACCTTGTCTTGTTGCTGGTCATAGTGGGAATGGCTTCAGTTTTTCACCATTGAGAACGATCTTGGTTGTGAGTTTATCATATATGGCCTTTATTGTGTTGAGGTAAATTCCCTCTGTGTTTACCTTCTGGAAGGTTTTTATCATAAATGGGTGTTGAATTTTGTTGAAAGCTTTCTCTGCATCTATTGAGATGATCTTATGGTTTTTCTCCTTCAATTTGTTAATATGGTTTATCACATTGATTGTTTTGCATATATTGAAGAATCCTTACATTCCTGGGATAAACCTACACTTGATCATGGAGTATGATCTTTTTAATGTGCTATTGGATTCTGTTTGCTAGTGTTTTGTTGAGGAGTTTTGCATCTATGTTCATCAGTGATATTGGCCTGTAGTTTTCTTTCTTTGTGACATCTTTGCTTGGTTTTGGTATCACGGTGATGGTGGCTTCGTAGAATGAGTTTGGGAGTGTTTCTCCCTCTGCTATACTTTGGAAGTGTTTGAAAAGAATAGGTGTTAGTTCTTCCCTAAATGTTTGATAGAATTCACCTTTGAAGCCATCTGGTCCTGGGTTTTTGTTTATTGGAAGATTGTTAATCCCAAGCTCAATTTCAGTGCTTATGATTGGTCTGTTTATATTTTCTGTTTCTTCCTGGTTCAGTATTGGAAAGTTGTGCTTTTCGAGGAATTTGTCCATTTCTTCCACGTTATCTATTTTATTGCACAGTGTTGCTTGTAGTAATCTCTCATGATCCTTTGTATTTCTGCAGTGCCAGTTGTTACTTCTCCTTTTTCATTTCTAATTCTATTGATTTGAGTCTTCTCCCAGTTTTTCTTGGTGAGTCTGGCCAATGGTTTATCAATTTTGTTTATCTTCTCAAAGAACCAGCTTTTAGTTTTATTGATCTTTGCTACTGTTTCCTTCATTTCTTTCTCATTTATTTCTGATCTGATGTTTATGATTTCTTTCCTTCTGCTAACGTTGGGGTTTTTTTGTTCTTCTTCCTCTAATTTCTTTAGATGTAAGGTTAGATTGTCTATTTGAGTTGTTTCTTGTTTCTTGAGATACGATTGTATTGCTATAAACTTCCCTCTTAGAACTGCTTTTGCTGCATCCCATAAGTTTTGGGTCATCATGTTTTCATTGTCATTTTTTTCTAGGTATTTTTTGATTTCTTCTTTGATTTCTTCAGTGATCTCTTGGTTCTTTAATAGTGTATTGTTTAGCCTCCATGTGTTTGTATTTTTTACAGATTTTTTCCTGTAATTGATATCTAGCTCCATTACTTTGTGATCAGAAAATATACTTGATAGGTTTTCAATTTTCTTAAATTTACCAAGGCTTGATTTGTGAAACAAGATATGATCTATCCTGGAGAATGTTCCACGAGCACTTGAGAAGATAGTGTATTCTGCTGTTTGTGGATGGAATGTACTATAAATATGAATTAACTCCATCATGTTTAATGTACAATTTGAAGTTTGTGTTTCCTTATTTATTTTCATTTTGGATGATCTGTCCATTGGTGAAAGTGGGGTGTTAAAGTCTCCTGCTATGACTGTATTACTGTTGATTTCCCCTTTTATGAGTGTTAGCATTTGCCTTATGTATTGAGGTGTTTCTATGTTGGGTGCATAAATATTTACAATATTTACAATTGTTATATCTTCTTCTTGGATTGATCCCTTGATCATTATGTAATGTCCTTCTTTGTCTCTTGTAATAATAGTCTTTGTTTTAAAGTCTATTTTGTCTGATATGAGAATTGATACTCCAACTGTCTTTTGATTTCCATTTACATGGAATATCTTTTTCCAACCCCTCACTTTCAGTCTGTATGTGTCCCTAGGTCTGAAGTGGGTCTCTTGTAGACAGCATATATATGGCTGTTGTTTTTGTATCCATTCAGCTAGTCTATTTCTTTTGGTTGGAGCATTTAATCCATTTACATTTAAGGTAATTATCGATATGTATGCTCCTATTTCCATTTTGTTAATTGTTTTGGGTTTGTTATTGTAGGTATTTTCCTTCTTTTGTGTTTCCTGCCTAGAGATTTCCTTTAACATTTATTGTAAAGCTGGCTTGGTGGTGCTGAATTCTCTTAGCTTTTGCTTGTATGTAAAGGTTTTAATTTCTCCATCAAATCTGAATGCGATCCTTGCTGGATAGAGTAATCTTTGTTGTAGCTTTTTCCCTTTTATCACTTTACATATGTCCTGCCACTCCTTTCTGGCTTGCAGAGTTTCTGCTGAAAGATCAGCTGTTAACCTTATAGGGATTCCCTTGTATGTTATTTGTTGTTTTTCCCTTGCTGCTTTTAGTATTTTTTGTTTGTTTTAATTTTTGACAGTTTGATTAATATGTGTCTTGTCCTGTTTCTCCTTGGATTTATCCTGTATGGGACTCTGTGTGTTTCCTGAGGTTGATTGACTATTTCCTTTCCCATATTAGGGAAGCTTTCAACTATAATCTCTTCAAATATTTTCTGAGTCCCTTTCTTTCTCTCTTCTTCTTCTGGGACCCCTATAATTCCAATGTTGGTGCATTTAATGTTGTCCCAGAGGTCTCTGAGACTGTCCTCTTTTCATTTTTTTCTTTATTCTGCTTTGTGGTAGTTATTTCCACTATTTTATCTTTCAGTTCACTTATCTGTTCTTCTGCCTCAGTTATTCTGGTATTGATTCAATTTAGAAAATTTTAAATTTCATTTATTGTGTTGTTCATCACAGGTTTTTTTTGTGTGTGTGTGCTTTAGTTCTTCTAGGACCTTGTTAAACGTTTCTTGTATTTTCTCTGTTCTATTTCCAAGATTTTGGATCACATTTACTACTACTATCACCTTTGGATTACTCTGAATTGTTGTTCAGTAGACTGCCTATTTCCTCTTCATTTGTTTTGTCTAGTGAGTTTTTACCTTGCTCCTTCATCTGTTATGTGTTTCTCTGTCTTCTCATTTTGCTTAACTTACTGTGTTTGGGGTCTCCTTTTTGCATGCTGCAGGTTCATAGTTCCCACTGTTTTCACTGTCTGCCCCCAAGTAGCTAAGTTTATTTCAGTGGGCTGTGTTGGCTTCCTGGTGGAGCAGACTGGTGCCTGTGTTCCGGTGGATGAGGCTGGATCTTGTTTTCTGGTGGTCAAGACCATGTCCAGTGGTGTGTTTTTGGGGTGTCTGTGACCTTATTATAATTTTAGGCAGCCTCTCTGCTAATGGGTGGGGTTGTGTTCCTCTCTTATTAGTTGTTTAGCATATGGTGTCCAGCACTGTAGCTTGCTGGTCATTGAGTGGAGCTGGGTCTTAGTGTTGAGATGGAGATCTCTGGTAGAGTTTTCATTGTTTGAGCTGGGAGCTCACATGGAGCTGGGAGTTCTCTGGTGGACCAGTGTCCTGAACTCAGCTCTCCCACCTCAGAGGCACAGGCCTGAATCCCAGCTGGAGCACCAATACCCTGTCACCCACATGGTTTTTAGGGCTGTTCTTGGGGCCACATGCTGTGGAGTTACTATATGTCAATAATTCCTGCTAGTGTTGGAGGTTCTCCTGCAGAGGCGGGGGGCTGCTCTCACTCACCCCAGAGAGAAGGACACTGGCAGCAGAATTTCTGGGAAGTATTCCTTGGTATGAGCCCTCCAGGAATCCTCCATTAGCCCCACCAAAAAGCCTGTAAGAGAGTATTCTTAAGGACACAAATTTACTGTAAAGTGGGAAAGGAAATTATCAGCAAACTAACAAAATCTTTCAAAAATAATGCCATTAGGGTTGTTATAAAACATATTACATTATGTGGACATACTTAGCTGGAACTTCCTATGTGACTAATTTTGCCCCAAACAGATCGTATGGCATCACCAATTAGTTTAATACTTTGATGATAATGATAATAAAACATGCTGCTAAAAAATAAATCAGATGAAAAGCTTTGTTTTTTCAAAAATAGTCAGTGTAGCATGGTGCATAGGAGCGTGTACTCTGGATTTAGTGTCAAAACTCTAGCTTTGCCATTTATCTTTATTGTGACTCCTGGTGGGAAACTACCCTCTGTAGCCACAGTTAATTCATGTGAATTTCTCTATGAAAGAGGAATAATGATTATACCTATTTCATATCATTATTACATTAATTGATTTTTTTAAAGAACCACTTAGAACAGTGCTTTCCACATAATAAGCACTATATAAGTGACTTCTAAATATATTTTTGAAGCATGTTATACCTAATTTAGGGAAACAGAAAAATCCCTTAAAACTGGATTTATCTTTAACTAAAAATAAATTACATTGGAATGGATGTTAAAAACCATACTGACGAGAATAATATTACTTTATCTATTCAAGTAAGATACTGGGAAGTTGATTCTGTATTTTGCCCCTGGCACATGACTGAAGAGTGCTTTTGAACCCTAAATTATCCAACATTTATATTGATTAAATTTATTGACTGATTAATATCCTGGGTAAATAAAGATATAATAATCAGAGAAGTAATCATTTTTCATGGAAAGCCAGAAGAAGACACATTCTATTAGAAAGATTATTTTATATTAGAACAGAAACTTCTCAAGATCATTTCCCACTCTTTATGTCATCTTGATTATTCCTTACCTGTCAAAAAATTTAAGTGGTTATGCAGCTGTGGGTTGAATTTCTTTATATTGAGAGTTACTTTATTTTATTTCTATCCAGCAATGACAGACATGGCACCATGTTGTCTATGGTTTGTGATTTAACTCTAGTGAGTTTTATGGAGAGCATTTAGACTAATGGTATAAACACGGTGCTGTTATTTTAGGAAATAGTGGACACTGGAAAAAGTGTTGAGTAAATGGAAACATACCAGTTGGTAGTTTGGTTTTGATAACATCATTTAGCTTAAAGTGGAAAATTGTTATTTCACACTAGAGGGGATTTCTGATTTTAATTTAGCCTTCCCAAAAAGGTGAGAAGCTTCATTAAAGATATCCCTCTGTTCATTAATTAATTGATAAGCTGTTGTAATAAAGTGCTTAGAGGAGTGCTTGTCATTAGGAATTTCTCTAGAGGCAATATTTTAAGAACAAACTATCAACTGAGGAATATTCTAAAAGAGTGTTTAATATGCACAAAAAGAAAGGCCAGAGGAAGTTTACATTTCTCTGAAGCTATGAGAAATAAATTTTAAAATCTCAAGGTAATTCGATACTTAAGCCATGATTCCCATGAATTTAATAAATAGTTTAATAGCACACAAGAGATATGGGTAATTGTCTAATAGGCATGTTTATATTAAATATTTATACATAATTTTAAATATTTTTAATACTGTAAATGAAATAGGTATTTTAAAAAAGTAATTAGAAACATCTTTCTTTCACTTTCCTTTGTTTTTTTTCTTTTGGTCTCTTACAGCAGTAGACTTTGTAATATTGCTTGGCTTTGCCCAACATATTCCTCACCCTCTTTTCCACTCCTGTTCCCTTTCTGCCCCACACACAGATTTTCAGTTGTTTTGGAGCTAGTTGTGATGCATTTTTTTTTTTTTTACAGAACCTATTCACATTCTCTAGGATCAGTTGTCCTTGGACCCACAGAACACTTTACTATCACTAGAGTTTGAGAGGCAGTCAGCAGTCACACACACAGGTAAATATATTACATGACTGACTCTGGAATAACAGAGTGAGGAACACAGATGACTTTCCACCAACATTTTACTGGAGAAAATTATACTAAAATGCAAGCATTTAAAGTTTCTAGAAATTGCCTAGGGGTATACAGCAAATGGGAAAACATTCATTCAAGAAAATGTACTAAATCTAAGTAAGAGAAGCAAGATTGTGGTATTGGAACCATGACTAGCTCCCGTACATAAATTCTTCCATTTATAACAACTATCCCTGGCCCTCCTTCTCCAATCGAGAAGATGGGGATCTCTTTCTCTCCATGTCCCAGTCTTGGGCTACATTTTCACCACAGATTGGGCAGGTTGCTGGTGTTTTTCACCTATCTCAGTCCCCTGTTGCAGAAGCTCTATTCTGGGCAGACACAGCTGAAATGCCTAGAATAACTTTCTTCAACCCAGGCCTGAATTGTTGGGCATAAGTTCTACTCATGGTGTAGTAGGCAGGAGCATTTGACCCTGAACACTCAGAAACCAGCTAGCACTTATGATGGATGTGCCAAGCAGGAGGAGCAAGCCAAGAAATCTAGGACATATCCAACCAATCTTGTTCATAGAGCAGGTACGTCTCTCCAGGGTAAGGGGGATGCAATCCTCACTCTTGTGAAGTAGTCCAGAGATTCTGTCAGAGAGAGAAACCATAGGATCAAACCTTCACAGCTCTGCTTGAGGGTAATGATTTCATTTGGAACAGAGCGTGAAGAGTTCCATGCCTTGAGGTATTTTTCAAAATAATGGAGAGAAAAAACGAGGGCAGTTTTAGCTCCTTGATACTATAGATACAAGTGAAAAGGCAGAACAATAAGAAGTCTAACAAAGAGAACCAAGGAAAAAGACAGCCAAGAAGACTCATCCTGAGATCACAGTCACTGGGATTAGGAAAATAGTATACAACGCTAGGGTAACACGAATTCAGTATCATCCAATGTATAACATGCAGAATACGTGAAAACATTCCACAAACTGCATACAGATCAATCAATAAAGAGTGGAATCCTCACTGGAGATAAGGGTTCATGCATAACCTCTGATCAAACACTGACTGAAAATAAGTGACACTGACCAGGAGTGATTCCATAGAAACCAGGCTTAAAAAAAAAATCACATGAATTCTTGGATGTTTGTAAACTTATGAGAAAGCCTAAAGCTGCACCTTTTTGAGAGTGATGAGAGAAAAAATTCAAGCTACTAGTATTTTGTTAAATAAGTGGCAAAAATGTAAATTCAAACTGTGATAGAAACACCCAACACCCACCAAACAACCGCACACACACATCTAGTGGTAAAGCGCAATAATCTAACTGACCATCAAGGTTTAAGCACAACTTTTGTCCATTATGTGGCTTATACTGACCCAGGAGTGATGCATAGGTAGCCAGTCTAAAAGATGAGAACAAACAAACAAAAATATATGAGTGGAGACTGCAAAACTACACATTTCAGGAGAAATTGACTTCACAGAATTATTTCAGCCATGTCACTAAATATAGTAAGTGACTAAGTAAACAATAACAACATCAACACCTTGGTGAGGAGATCAGTATCCAGAGTAGCTAATATATTACCTAAAATGTCCAGTTTTGAACAAAAATTATGACACATAATATTTTTTAAAAGGTAAAGTAAAGAAAAAGAAAAAAATTCAATAGAAATTTCTTTTGAAGGAGTCCAGATGTTGGACTTCTCAGAGAAGAAAGTCCCCAAAGCAATTATTATACTATTGTATTTTCATAAATATGTTCAAAAAAATGAGATCATGCCCAAAGAATTAAGGAAGATGTAATGAAAATATCTTATCAAATAAAGAATATCATTAAAATATACAAATGTTATAAAAGAATGAAATGGAAATTCTGGAGTTAAAAAGTACAATAGCTGCACTGAAAAATTCACTAGAAGAGCTTAACAGTAGTTTGAACTGACAGAAAGAAGAATCAACAAAGATAGATTGATAGATATTATATAGTTTGAAAAGCAGAGATTAAAAAAAGGAAAAAAAGAAAAAGCCTCAATGAAATACGTGATACCATTAAGCACACCCACATATTTATAATGTGAGTAATAGAAACAGAGAAGAGAGAAAAATGCAGGAAAATATTTGAAGAAATAATAGCTGAAAACTTGTCAAATTTAATGAAAAACACTTATATAGCAAATTTAATGAAAAACACTATATAGCAAAGAAACTAAAAAACTTCCAAGTAAAATAAACACGAAGAGATACACATCCAAACACATCAAATTCAAAATGTGAAAAGACAAACCAAAAAAATCTTGAAAGTGGTAAGAGAAAAACAACTCATTACCTACAAGCAAAGCCCAATAAGATTATAAGCTGACTTATCATCAGAAGCAATGAAAACCTAAAGAATTAGTATGAAATATATTCAAAGTGTCAAAAGTGAAACACTGTCAGTCAAGAATTCTATATCCAGTAAAACTACTTTTCCAAAATGAAGGGAAAAGAAAACAAAACAAAACGAAAAAAAGGTTATGTAGTGTGTTTCCAGCAGGCCTGGCCTACCTGAAATACTAAAGGAAGTTCTCTAGGCCAACACTTAATGACACCAGATAGTAGTTTGAATATACAGAAAAATAAAGAACACTGATAAAGGTAATTATGCTGATATATATATATATGATATTATAAAAGACAGAATAATTATGTATTATACTTTTTTCTCTTAAGAAGCAATTTCATAAAATAATACAATATATGATTGTTTTATTGGTATTTTAGCATATATATGTAATATATTTAACAATTAGAGCACAAAATATACGGATTTGAGAAAACCTGTACCAAAAGGTAACTGGAATCCAGTGGAAAAAATTTAAAAATGGTAATTAGGAAGCTTGATATAACAAACTCTATTAACACACACTTGCTTTTCCTCTATTCTTTCAGCTTCTTTAAAAGAGATAATATAAAGACATAATTATAAGAATGTATTCTTGGGTTTGCAATATGTATAGACATAATATGTTTAATGATCACAGTACAAGGGTGGAGCCAAAGGAGCTATATAGGAGTAAAGTTTCTATACTTTACTGGAAGTAAGTTAGTATAAAATAGTTTTTGACACATTGAGAATACTGTAAGCTTTAGAGAATAAATTAAATCACTAAGAAAACTATAGAACATTGATGAAAGAAAGTTTAAAACACACAAATAGGTAGAAAGACATTACATGTTCATGGACTAGAAGAAATAATATTGTTAAAATATCCTTACTACCCAAAGCAATCTACAGATTTGGTGCAATTTCTATCAAAATCCTAATGGCATATTTTACATAAATAATAAAAAATTAATTATATGGAACTGCAAAAGATCTAAAATAACCAAAACAATTTTGAGCAAGAAAAAAGCTGCAAGCAATCATGCTTCCAGATTTCAAAATGTATTACAAACATACAGTAATCAAAACAATGTGATACTGGCATAAAAGCAGACATATAGACCAATGGAACAGAATAAAGAGGCCAGAATTAAACCCTTCTATATGTATGTGATTAACTAACCTTTGAGAAGGGTACCAAGAATGCAAAATGGGAAAACATTATCTGTTCAACAAATTGTGTTGAAAAAATTGTATATCCATATGCAAAGAATGTAACTGGACCCTTATACCATACCCCAAAATCAACTTAAAATGGATTAAAGACTTAAATGTCAGATGTGAAACTGTAAAACTTCTAGAAGAAAACAAAGGGAAAAAGCTCTTTGACATTGCCTTAGCAATTATTTCTTGGATGTGATACCAAAAGCACAGACAACAAAAGCAAAAAATAGACAAATGGAGTTATATTAAATTAAAGATTTCTTCACAGGAAAAGAAATAATCAACAAATTTAAAAGGCAGCCAGTGGAATAGGAGAAAATATTTATAAACCATATATCTGCAAAAGGGTTAATATCCAAAATGTATAAGGAATTCCTACACCTCTATAGCAAAAACAAAAACAAGTAATCTTATTAAAAAATAGGCAAAAGTCCTGAAATGATGTCTCTCCAAAGAAGATAAACAAATGACGAACAGGTTAATGAAAAGGTACTCAACAACATCAGGGAAATAAAAACTTAAACCAACTGCAATGAAATATCACCACACACCTGTTAGAATGGCTATAATCAAACAAACAAACAAACCAAAAAACCAAAAGATATAAAGTATTAAAGAGAATATGGAGAAAAGAGAACTCTCACACACTGTTGGTGAGAATGTAAATCGGTACAGCCAGTATAGAAAACAGTATGGTCCTTGAATAATTAAAAATAGAACTAACATATGATCCAACAACCACCCTTCTGGGTATTTATCCAAAGGAATTGAAAATAGGATCTCCAAGGGATATCTGCAACCCTGCCTTCACAATAACCATGATATGGAAAAAAGGTAAATGTCCACTGATGGGTAAATTGGGAAAATATTGGATTTATATAAAATGGAATATTATTCAGCCTTAAAAAGAAACATCTTGTAATTTGTGACAAAGTGGATGAACATTATGCTAAAGAACATTATGATAAGTAAAAATAAGCCAGTGACAGAAGAACAAATACTATGTGATCCTACCCATATGAGAAATTTAAACTATTCAAATTCATGAAGCAAAGAATAGAATGATAATTAACAGGGGCTTGGGGGACAGAGAAACATAGAAGCCATGGTCAAAAGGTACAGTTTCAGTTATACAATATCAATAAGTCCTAAAGATCTACTCTATTGTATAGTCCATAGTAAATACTGTATTGTATAATTAAAAGTTTTCTAAGAGGATACCTTTTCTAAGTGTTCTTATCAACACAAAAAATAAATAAATAAAGCAGGAGAAAACTTTTGGAAGTGATTAATATGTTTATGGCATATATTGTGGTGATGGCTTCAAGGGTATATACATGTCTCCAAACTCATGAAATGTATATATTAAACATGTATAGTTTTAGTATGTCACTCATACTTCAATAAAGCATTTTTATTCATCAGTTGCATATATATATATATACTATACATTTATATAATGAAGAATCCAAAATTGAAACTAAGAAAACCATTCAATTTACAATATCATTATGAAAATAAAATAATTAAGAATAATTTTAAGTGCAAGCCTCAGGTACTGAAAACTATAAAACATTGTCAAGAGAAATTAAAGAAGACCTACATAAATAGAAAGACACCTCCTTGTTCAAATGGTACCTACTGTAGTAGATACTCTGAAGTGCTTATTGGTATACCCCATGTTTTAGTGATGCAAATCAAAGGGCTCAGAATAAACTTTTTCTTATTATTTCTTTTCATTGGTTTCTAAAGATCCTGTTATAACCATTTGTATGGTAAATGCTGGGAAAATGCAGTGAAGTCCCTGTTTCAGCCCCCCTAAAACTTGATATAGGATGTAACTTGAGAGAAACACTTGCCAGACTCATATTTAGGCCAGGGGTTTTCAACCCTGACACTAATAACATTTTGGACAACATGATTCTTTCTCTAGTGAGGAAACTAGCTTGTTCATTGTAGAATGTTCAGTCCACTCCTGGCCTTTATCTACTAGATGCAAGTCAAACCCCCTATTCCCCATCGCAGTTTTCTTTAGCCCACAACTTCAGCTCAGTTGTGACAACCAAAAATGTCTCCAAAAAAAAAAGTCTCCAGACATAGCTAAATGTCTCATTGTTCTTGCCCTGTGTAAAAACAACAATTTATAGACAATGTGAAGAGCTTCTGAATTCATGCTCATTTTGTTGTTTTTAATCTGGGAATCCCTTCCTGTATCTCTAGCTGTAACTTTCTGTTTGTCTGCCGGTACAAAGTAAAGTACTACTACTGCCATTTACTCAGTTTCTGATTTTTGTTCAATTATCTTATTTTCTTCTTAGTTCCTAGGGAAACTATTAGGTCACAAGACAAGGCATTAAATGATGTATTGCTTTATATTATTTTCTACTGATTTATGTTTGTTGACTTTTTCTCCACGGAGACTGTATACTTGTGACCAGGAAATATGTCTTTACAAAGTGCGTTTTCTGTGTGTGATCAACAAAGTTTAAATGCTCACTTAATAAGTGTTAGGTGTTTCCAAGAGTTAAACACACACAAACACACACACACACACACAGACACCATAAAGGGGAGAGAGAACCAAGTATCTTAGTAAAAGAACTATAAACAAATTTACCTTGGATGTGGCAATTTACAAAGTACTTTCAATATTCTATGATCATATAGTTTCTGGTGTGTAGTAGGAAACAAATTCACATTTGGTGAATGACAGATAACAAACAAAGTCCTACCTGTATAAACTATCTTAAATTTTTTCCTATCTCCTGACAATACATTTTTTTATCTACTCCAAGTTTTCAAGCTACAAGTGAATTTGTTAAAATTCACTTCCATTCTCAACATTTATAAATATAATAGGCAATTTGACTTATGATAGCAGAAATAATGGACATGTGGAAAGGATCAGCTGAGGAAGTGTTTTCAGTGAAATTAAGAAGGATCTAGGCCCTTTCACGAATATTCCACTACTTGAAAGGAAGTTAGTAATTCTGAGATTATAGCATTCATTGAACTTTTTAAAGTTAGGAAACATTTCAAAGGTTAAACAAAGTTATTAAATGGCTCTAGGAGTTCATAATCACTATAGATATTTTTTTAACAAAGGCACTTTAAAATAAAGCAGAATGATTTGGAATTGTATTGATTTCTTCAGTTAAATGTGCCAATATATATTCCCTTTCACTTTTCATTTAGAGATATAACCAGGAAAATGTTAGTTCTACTGATTGTAATTTTTGATATTAAATTAGAATATTTAAGTAGATCCTAACTGATTTTTGTCCATGAAGAAAAAGTCACTAAAAATGTATTTGAAAGGAAAAGTGTCTGCCCTTATGTATCTAAGGTGGTAGAATAATTTGGAAAAATATAGCACTTGGTGAAATGTGCAAAAACACAGGAGGGTAGAGAAATAAAAACTCTTTCATGACTAATTCTTGAGTTGTGTATAAAATGCATCTTCTGATTTATGGCTTTAAAAGAAATTCTAAGTAAAGCTCCAGTTAATCAGTTATTTCATATAATTGGGAAAATTCTGTAAAATAATGTATTTCATGATGAAGAAATCTCTGGATTTCAAATTTTTGAGGCAACTGAAAGGTGGTAGAAATACAGAAGATGGAGGTGGAGATGGAATGTGGGACCTGATGGAGAGAGACAAAAAGAGCTTCTGTTGTTTGTTTATTTTATTTTATTTATTTTTTGAGTCAAAATGCACTGGGGAAAAGGTGTAGCATGTCAAAATCTAAAAAGTCAGAAGAGGTGAAAAAACAAAAGAATAAGCTGTCACTGTGTCAAGGCAGGGTGAAAGAAGGGAGATGTCTTGATCCTTTGTAGCTCTTTTCAACATGTGCTTGTGCCGTGTCTTAGAGTGACTCTTTCATCCAATGCTGGGTATGTGTGTTCTGTGTGTACTGTAAAGGAGGGAGTTGGGAGATGGTTACATCACTAACAGTGCCTGCTCGGTATAGGAGCATGTGAAAACAACCTATTCTGATGCATATGACTACCTGCCCCAGCAATGATCTCCTTTGTGAAGCAAGGGCAATTTATTTTGCACATTATCCTCTCAACATACTTACTGGAACTCTGTTCTCATTGGAACTCTTTCCTTAGGCAGGAAGAGCCTTCAGTCTGAGGCCACTTGAACTCTAAATCAATACACAGTAAGGCTTAAAAAAATTCAACCCCAACTACAATACCCAAGTTCTTGATTTGCTTTTCCTATGGCAAGTCTTCATTTCTGCCCTTTCTACTTACTGCTTGCTGTGTCTTGTATCTATGTAATCCTTCAGGTTCAATCTGACAAGACCTTCTTCACTTGGTGGGCCTGGATGCATGTTTTTAAGTTAAATAGCATTATGCCTCCACTGAGACTATTACTATATGAACGACACTATCTGAACAGAAAGCAAAAGCAATGCAGAGAAGATAAAGGAGAATTAGAACATAAGTGGGGTTTATTGTTATAGTTTCAAAATGGAGAAAATAAGTTTAGAATGAGTGGCTAGAGTGAGGAATACCACCTGAGACATGTGACTAGACTCCATCTTTTCTTAAAAAGATATTAGCAAGAAATGGGAAACTTATTTCCTTTAAATAATATATTAAACTCTGAGCTAAATCTACATCTCTCATTTTATGCAGCTTTTATCTTATTGATAATCACTATCCTATATTTCAGAAGTGTTATGCAATGACCCCATTTTGAAAGGAAGTATACCTGTTTCAATAAAAAGCACTGTTGTACACGTTACTATATTTAAAATAGATAACCAACAAGGACCTACTGTATAGCACAGGGAATTTTGCTCAATATTCTGTAATAACCTAAATGGAAAAATAATTTGAAAAAGAATAGATGCATGCATATGTATAACTGAATCACTTTGCTGTACACCTGAAACTAACACAACATTGTTAATTAACTATGCTCCAATATAAAATAAAAATTTTTAAGAAAGTACTTTTTTATTTACTTTAGCTTTTATTTCCATAATTTCATATGCTTTGATGTCAAAAAAATTCACTGCTTTCCCCCAGCCATACAGACTTTGCTAACATGAAATTTAAATCCTGAAGAAAGGCAATAATGATATAAAGACTTTTCCTGAGCACATTAATTTGTATCACAATCTGTATGGTGAACTGTCCAGAAGACACAGCATATACACAGTGTTCAACATAAGGGTAAGTATAAAACTTGCTTTAAGGGATTATGCAATTATTCATCATGCAATGTGTGTCCACCTACAGATCATCTGTGCCCAGACTTATATGTATGCACATGCATATTATTTGAACATATAAATCTCTGTCCTTTTCCATCTTTCCCCCTGGAGCTCTAGCCATCTTTCCTTTTAACCATTCAGATTAAAATACTATCAAAACCAGGCATGATTAGCCATCATTTATTTTATTATGGTAACATTTACCTTCATTTGAACAGTCATTAGCCAACAAACCTTCAGATGTTGTGTTACAGTGCCTACTTTCTGATATATAACAATATATAGAATTCTCAATAGAATGCATATAATTCAGAATTATGTAACTGAAATGATCATTAGATCTCTACATTTTGCTTAAAAGAAGTCAAAGAGGAAGAAGGTGAGGAAGACAAGGCCCAGAGAGTGACTTGGCCGGAGCCCTTAGCAGGTAAAGGGCAGATTCCCGCCTTCGTTCCTTACCCAGACCCTGTGCAGCCTCCCTCCCGGGTGCACTGCTGTCCCTCAGAATCCCTGCCTTTGCGTTTGAGCATCTCCCTTCCACCTTCCAACCTGTACTTGGGTGGTACCCTGAAAGGAGCAGCTCCGTTGTTACCCACTTCTGGCCGCCATCGAGTGGATGCTTCGGAACATCAAAGGTGCTTCCTGGGAGACAGTGGATACAGGGGAAGATGGCAGAAGAGAAAGATGCAGAGATCACCTTCCTCCCCACAGATACCTCAGAAATACATCTACACGTGGAACAACTCCTACAGAACACCTGCCGAATGCTGGCAGAAGACCTCAGACCTCCCAAAAGGCAAGAAACTCCCCACGTACCTGGGTAGGGCAAAAGAAAAAAGAATAAACAGAGACAAAAGAATAGGGACAGGACCTGCACCAGTGGGAGGGAGCTGTGAAGGACGAAAGGTTTCCACACACTAGAAGCCCCTTCGCGGGTGGAGACTGCGGGTGGCGAAGGGGGGAATCTTTGGAGCTGCGGAGGAGAGCGCAGCAACAGGGGTGCGGAGGGCAAAGCGGAGAGATTTCCGCACAAAGAATTGGTGCCGACCAGCACTCACCGGCCCAAGAGGCTTGTCTGCTCACCCGCTGGGGCGGGTGGGGCTGGGAGCTGAGGCTTGGGCTTCGGAGCACAGGGAGACGACTGGCGGCGTGAACACAGCCTGAAGGGGTTAGTGCACCACGGCTAGCCGCGAAGGAGTCTGGGAAAATGTCTGGACCTGCCGAAGAGGCAAGAGACTTTTTCTTCCCTCTTTGTTTCCTGATGCGCAAGGAGAGGGGATTAAGAACGCTGCTTAAAGGAGCATCAGAGACGGGCGCGAGCCGCGGCTAACAGCGCAGACCCCAGAGACGGGCATGAGATGCTAAGGCTGCTGCTGCCACCACCAAGAAGCCTGTGTGCGAGCACAGGTCACTCTCCACACCTCCCTTCCAGGGAGCCTGTGCAGCCCGCCACTGCCAGGGTCCTGGGATCCAGGGACAACTTCCCCGGGAGAACACACGGCACGCCTCAGGCTGGTGCAACTTCACGCTGGCCTCTACCGCCACAGGCTCGCTTCACACTCCGTACCCCTCCCTCCCCCTGGCCTGAGTGAGCTGGAGCCCCCGAATCAGTGGCTCCTTTAACACCATCCTGTCTGAGCGAAGAACAGATGCCCTACAGCGACCTACATGCAAAGACGGGGCCAAGTCTAAAGCTGAACCTCAGGAGCTATGTGAACAAAGAAGAGAAAGGGAAAACTCTCCCAGCAGCCACAGGAGCAGTGGATTAAATCTCCACAATCAACTTGATGTACTCTGCATCTTTGGAATACCTGAATAGACAATGAATCAGCCCAAATTGAGGAGGTGGACTTTGAGAGCAAGATTTATTATTTTTTCCCCTTTTCCTCTTTTGTGAGTGTGTATGCTTCTGTGTGAGATTTTGTCTATATAGCTTTGCTTTCACCATTTGTCCTAGGGTTCTATCCATCCGTTATGTTTGGTTTTTTATTTGTTTGTTTGTTTTTTACTTTAAAAAATGTTTTTCTTAATAATTATTTTTTTATTTCAATAATATTATTTTATTTTACCTTTATTTTATCTTCTTTCTTTCTTTCTTTCTTCCTTCCTTTCTTTCTTTCCACTTTTTCTCCCTTTTATTCTGAGCCATGTGGATGAAAAGCTCTTGGTGCTGCAGCCAAGAGTCAGTGCTGTGCCTCTGAGGTGGGAGAGCCAACTGCAGGACACTGGTCCACAAGAGACCTCCCAGCTCCACATAATATCAAATCGCAAAAATATCCCGGAGATCTCCATCTCAACACCAACACCCAGCTTCACTCAAGGACCAACAAGCAACACTGTTGGACACCCTATGCCAAACAACTAGCAAGACAGAAACAAATCCCCACCCATTAGCATAGAGGCTGCCTAAAATCATAATAAGTCAACAGACACCCCAAAACACACCACCAGAAGGGGACATGCCCACTGGAAAGACAAGATCCAGCCTCATCCACCAGAACACAGGCACTAGTCTCCTCCACCAGGAAGCCTACACAACCCACTGAACCAACCTTAGCCACTGGGGACAGACACCAAAAACAATGGGAACTACAAACCGGTAGCATGCAAAAAGGAGACCCCAAACACAGTAAGATAAGCAAAATGAGAAGACAGAAAAACACAAAGTAGATGAAGGAGCAAGATAAAAACCCACCACACCTAACAAATGAAAAGAAAATAGGCAGTCTACCTGAAAAAGAATTCAGAATAATCATAGTAAAGATGATCCAAAATCTTGGAAATAGAATAGAGAAAATTCAAGAAACATTTAACAAGGACCTAGAAGAACTAAAGATGAAATGAGCAATGATGAACAACACAATAAATGAAATTAAAAATACTCTAGAAGGGATCAGTAGCAGAATAACTGAGGCAGAAAAATGGATAAGTGACCTGGAAGATAAAATAGTGGAAATAACTACTGCAGAGCAGAATAAAGAAAAAAGAATAAAAAGAACTGAGGACAGTCTCAGAGACCTCTAGGATAACATTAAATGCACCAACATTTGAATTATAGGTGTTCCAGAAGAAGAAGAGAAAAAGAAAGGGACAAAGAAAATATTTGAAGAGATTATAGTTGAAAACTTCCTTAATATGGGAAAGGAAATAGTTAATCAAGTCCAGGAAGCACAGAGAGTCCCATACAGGATAAATCCAAGGAGAAATATGCCAAGACACATATTAATCAAACTGTCAAAAATTAAATACAAAGAAAACACATTAAAAGCAGCAAGGGAAAAACAACAAATAACACACAAGGGAATCCCCATAAGGTTAACAGCTGATCTCTCAGCAGAAACTCTGCAAGCCAGAAGGGACTGGCTGGACATATTTAAAGTGATGAAGGAGAAAGACCTACAACCAAGCGTACTCTATCCAGCAAGGATCTCATTCAGATTTGATGGAGAAATTAAAACCTTTTCAAACAAGCAAAAGCTGAGAGAGTTCAGCACCACCCAACCAGCTTTACAACAAATGTGAAAGGATCTTCTCCAGGCCAGAAACACAAGAGAAGGAAAAGACCTACAATAACAAACCCAAAACAATTAAAAAAATGGGAATAGGAACGTACATATCAATAATCACCTTAAATGTAAATGGATTAAATGCTCGCACCAAAAGACACAGACTGGCTGAATGGATACAAAAACAAGACCCATATATATGCTGTGTACAAGAGACCCACTACAGGCCTAGAGACACATACAGACTGAAAGTAAGGGGATGGAAAAAGATATTCCATGCAAATGGAAACCAAAAGAAACCTGGAGTAGCAGTTCTCATATCAGACAAAATAGACTTGAAAATAAAGACTATTAGAAGAGCCAAAGAAGGACACTACATAATGATCAAGGGATTGATCCGAGAAGAAGATATAACAATTGTAAATATTTATGCACCCAACAGAGGAGCACCTCAATACATAAGGCAAATACTAACAACCATAAAAGGGGAAATTGACAGTAACACATTCATAGTAGGGGACTTCAACACCCCACTTTCACCAATGGACAGATCATCCAAATGAAAATAAATAAGGAAACACAAGCTTTAAATGATACATTAAACAAGATGGACTTAATTGATATTTATAGGACACTCCATCCAAAAACAACATAATACATATTTTTCTCAAGTGCTCATGGAACTTTCTCCAGGGTATATCATATCTTGGGTCACAAATCAAGCCTTGGTAAATTTAAGAAAATTGAAATTGTATCAAGTATCTCTTCTGACCAGAATGCAATGAGACTAGATATCAATTACATGAAAAGATGTGTAAAAAATACAAACACCTGGAGGCTAAACAATACACTACTTTTTTAAAAATATTTTATTTTATTTTATTTTTTAACATATTTATTGGGGTATAATTGCTTTACAATGGTGTGTTAGTTTCTGCTTTATAACAAAGTGAATCACTTATAAATATACACACATTCCCACATCACTTTCTTCTTGCGTCTCCGTCCCTCCCACCCTCCCCATCCCACCCCTCCAGGCAGTCACAAAGCACCGAGCCAATATCCCTGTGCCATGCAGCTGCTTCCCACTAGCTATCTACCTTACGTTTGTTAGTGTATATGTCCATGGCTCCCTCTCGTCCTGTCACAGCTCACCCTTCTCCCTCCCCATATCCTCAAGTCCGTTCTCCAGTAGGTCTGTGTCTTTATTCCTGTTTTACCCCTAGGTTCTTCATGACATTTTTTTAATTAAATTCCATATATATGTGTTAGCATACGGTATTTGTCTTTCTCTTTCTGACTTACTGCACACTGTATGACAGACTCTAGGTCTATCGACCTCATTACAAATAGCTCAATTTCATTTCTTTTTATGGCTGAGTAATATTCCATTGTATATATGTGCCACATCTTCTTTATCCATTCATTGAATGATGGGCACTTAGGTTGTTTCCATCTCTGGGCTATTGTAAATAGAGCTGCAGTGAAAATTTTGGTACATGACTCTTTTTGAATTATGGTTTTCTCAGGGTATATGTCCAGTAGTGGGATTGCTGGGTCATATGGTAGTTCTATTTGTAGTTTTTTAAGGAACCTCCATACTCTTCTCCATAGTGGCTGAACCAATTCACATTCCCACCAGCAGTTCAAGAGTCTTCCCTTTTCTCCACACCCTCTCCAGCATTTATTGTTTCTAGATTTTTTGATGATGGCCATTCTGACTGGTGTGAGATGATATCTCATTGGAGTTTTGATTTGCATTTCTCTAATGATTAATGATGTTGAGCATTCTTTCATGTGTTTGTTGTCAGTCTGTATATCTTCTTTGGAAAAATGTCTATTTAGATCTTCTGCCCCTTTTTGGATTGGTTTGTTTGTTTTATTGTTATTGAGCTGCATGAGCTGCTTGTAAATTTTGGAAATTAATCCTTTGTCAGTTACTTCATTTGCAAATATTTTCTCCCATTCTGAGGGTTGTCTTTTGGTCTTGTTCATGGTTTCCTTTGCTGTGCAAAAGCTTTGAAGTTTCATTAGGTCCCATTTGTTTATTTTGTTTTTATTTCCATTTCTCTAGGAGGTGGGTCATAAAGGATCTTGCTGTGATTTATGTCATAGAGTGTTCTGCCTATGTTTTCCTCTAACAGTTTGAAAGTTTCTGGCCTTACATTTAGATCTTTAATCCATTTTGAGCTTATTTTTGTGTATGGTGTTAGGGAGTGATCTAAGCTCATACTTTTACATGTACCTGCCCAGTTTTCCCAGCACCACTTATTGAAGAGGCTGTCCTTTCTCCACTGTACATTCCTGCCACCTGTATCAAAGGTAAGGTGTCCATATGTGTGTGGGTTTATCTCTGGGCTTTCTATCCTGTTCCATTGATCTATCTTTCTGTTTTTGTGCCAGTACCATACTGTCTTGACTAGCTTTGTAGTATAGTCTGAAGTCAGGGAGCCTGCTTCCTCCAGCTCCGTCTTTCATTCTCAAGATTGCTTTGGCTATTCGGGGTCTTTTTTGTTTCCATACAAATTGTGAAATTTTTTCTTCTAGTTCTGTGAAAAATGCCAGTGGTAGTTTGATAGGGATTGCATTGAATCTATAGATTGCTTTGGGTAGTAGAGTCATTTTCACAATGTTGATTCTCCCAATCCAAGAACATGGTATATCTCTCCATCTATTTGTACCATGTTCAATTTCTTTCATCAGTGTCTTATTCTTTTCTGCATACAGGTGTTTTTTCTCCTTTGGTCGGTTTATTCCTAGATATGTTATTCTTTTTGTTGCAATCGTAAATTGGAGTGTTTTCTTGATTTCACTTTCAGATTTTTCATCACTAATATATAGGAATGCCAGAGATTTCTGTGCATTAACTTTGTATCCTGCTACTTTACCAAATTCATTGATTAGCTCTAGTAGTTTTCTGGTAGCATCTGTAGGATTCCCTATGGATAGTATCATGTCATCTGCAAACAGTGACATCTTTACTTCTTCTTTTCCAATCTAGATTCCTTTTCTTTCAATTTCTTCTCTGATTGCTGTGGCTAAAACTTCCAAAACTATGTTGAATAACAGTGGCAAGAGTGGGCAACCTTGTCTTTTTCCTGATCTTAGTGGAAATGCTTTCAGTTTTCACCATTGAGGATGATGTTGGCTGTGGGTTTGTCATATATGGCCTTTATTATGTTGAGGAAAGTTCCCTCTATGCCTACTTTCTGCAGGGTTTTTTTTAATCATAAGTGGGTGTTGAATTTTGTCAAAAGCTTTCTCTGCATCTATTGAGATGATCATATGGTTTTTCTCCTTCAATTTGTTATTATGGTTTATCACATTGATAGATTTGCATATATTGAAGAATCCTTGCATTCCTGGAATAAACCCCACTTGATCATGGTGTATGACCCTTTTAATGTGCTGTTGGATTCTGTTTGCTAGTATTTTATTGAGGGTTTTTGCATCTATGTTCATCAGTGATATCGACCTGTAGTTTTCTTTCTTTGTGACATCCTTGTCTGGTTTTGGTATCAAGGTGATGGTGGCCTTGTAGAAGGAATTTCGGAGTGTTCCTCCCTCTGCTATATTTTGGAAGAGTTTGAGAAGAATAGGTGTTAGCTCTTCTCTAAATGTTTGATAGAATTCGCCTGTGAAGCCATCTGGTCCTGGGCTTTTGTTTGTTGGAATATTTTTAATCACAGTTTCAATTTCAGTGTTTGTGATTGCTCTCTTTATATTTTCTATTTCTTCCTGATTCAGTCTTGGAAGTATATGCATTTCTAAGAATGTGTCTATTTCTTCCAGATTGTCCATTTTATTGGCATAGAGTTTCTTGTAGTAATCTCTCATGATCTTTTTTATTTCTGCAGTGTCAGTTGTTACTTCTCCTTTTTCATTTCTAATTCTATTGATTTGAGTCTTCTCCCTTTTTTTCTAGATGAGTCTGGCTAATAGTCTAACTATTTTGTGTATCTTCTCAAAGAAACATCTTTTAGTTTTATTGATCTTTGCTATTATTTCCTACATTTCTTTTTCATTTACTTCTGAACTGACTTTTATGATTTCTTTCCTTCTGCTAACTTTGGTTTTTTTTTTGTTCTTCTTTCTCTAATTGCTTGAGGTGCAAGGTTAGGTTGTTTATTCCAGATGTTTCCTGCTTCTTAAGGTAGGATTGTACTGCTATAAACTTCCCTCTTAGAACTGCTTTTGCTGTATCCCATAGGTTTTGGGTCATTGTGTCTCCATTGTCATTTGTTTCTGGGTATTTTTATATTTCCTCTTTGATTTCTTCAGTGATCACTTCGTTATTAAGTAGTGTATTGTTTAGTCACCATGTGTATGTGTTTTTTACACATCTTTTCCTGTAATTGATATCTAGTCTCATGGCGTTGTGGTCAAAAAAATATACTTGAAACAATTTCCATTGTCTTAAATTTACCAAGTCTTGATTTGTGACCCAAGATATGATCTATCCTGGAGAACGTTCCATGAGCACTTGAGAAAAATGTGTATTCTGTCGTTTTTGGTTGGAGTGTCCTATAAATATCAATTAAGTCCATCTTGTTTAATGTATCATTTAAAGCTTGTGTTTCCTTATTTATTTTCATTTGGATGATCTGTCCACTGGTGAAAGTGTGGTGTTGAAGTCCCGTACTATGAATGTGTTACTGTCGATTTCCCCTTTTATGGTTGTTAGTATTTGCCTTATGTATTGAGGTGCTCCTCTGTTGGGTGCATAAATATTTACAATTGTTATATCTTCCTCTTGGATCGATCCCTTGATCATTATGTAGTGTCCTTCTTTGGCTCTTCTAATAGTCTTTAGTTTAAAGTCTATTTTGTCTGATATGAGAACTGCTACTCCAGGTTTCTTTTGGTTTCCATTTGCATGGAATATCTTCTTCCATCCCCTTACTTTCAGTCTGTATGTGTCTCTAGGTCTGAAGTGGGTCTCTTGTAGACAGCATATATATGGGTCTTATTTTTGTATCCATTCAGCCAATCTGTGTCTTTTGGTGGGAGCATTTAATCCATTTACATTTAAGGTAATTATCGATATGTATGTTCGTATTCACATTTTCTTAATTGTTTTGGGTTTGTTATTGTAGGTCTTTTCCTTCTCTTGTGTTTCTTGTCTAGAGAAGCTCCTTTCTCATTTGTTTTAAAGCTGGTTGGGTGGTGCTGAACTCTCTCAGCTTTTGCTTGTTTGAAAAGGTTTTAATTTCTCTATCAAATCTGAAAGAGATCCTTGATGGGTAGAGTAATCTTGTTTGCAGGTTTTTCTCCTTCATCACTTTCAGTATGTCCTGCCACTCCCTTCTGGCTTGCAGAGTTTCTGCTGAGAGATCAGCTATTAACCTTATGGGGATTCTCTTGTGTGTTATTTGTTGTTTTTCCCTTGCTGCTTTTAATATGTTTTCTTTGTATTTAATTTTTGACAGTTTGATTAATATGTGTCTTGGCGTATGTCTCCTTAGATTTATCCTGTATGGGACTCTCTGTGCTTCCTGGACTTGATTAACTATTTCTTTTCCCATATTAGGGAAGTTTTCAACTATAATCTCCTCAAATATTTTCTTTGTCCCTTTCTTTTTCTCTTCATCTTCTGGAACCTCTATAATTCGAATGTTGGTGCGTTTAATGTTGTCCCAGAGGTCTCTGAGACTGTCCTCAGTTCTTTTTATTCGTTTTACTTTATTCTGCTCTGTGGTAGTTATTTCCACTATTTTATCTTCCAGGTCACTTATCCGTTCTTCTGCCTCAGTTATTCTGCTATTGATCCCATCAAGAATCATTTTCTTTTCATTTATTGTGTTGTTCATCATTGTTTGTTTCATCTTTAGTTCTTCTAGGTCCTTGTTAAATGTTTCTTGCATTTTGTCCATTCTATTTCCAAGATTTTGGATCATCTTTACTATGATTATTCTGAATTCTTTTTCAGGTAGACTGCCTATTTCCTCTTCATTTGTTAGGTGTGGTGGGTTTTTATCTTGCTCCTTCATCTGCTGTGTGTTTTTCTGTCTTCTCATTTTGCTTATCTTACTGTGTTTGGGGTCTCCTTTTTGCAGGCTGCAGGTTTGTAGTTCCTATTGATTTTGATGTCTGTCTCCAATGTCTAAGGTTGGTTCAATGGGTTGTGTAGGCTTCCTTGTGGAGGGGACTAGTGCCTGTGTTGTTGTGGATGAGTCTAAATCTTGTCTCTCTAGTTGGCAGGTCCCCTTCTGGTGGTGTGTTTTGGGTTGTCTGTGGCCTTATTATGATTTTAGGCAGCCTCTCTGCTAATGGGTGGGGTTGTGTTCTGTTTTGCTAGTTGTTTGGCATAGGTTGTCCAGCACTGTAGCTTGCTGGTCGTTGAGTGAAGCTGGGTGCTGGTGTTAAGATGGAGGTCTCTGGGAGATTTTCGCCATTTGATATTATGTGGAGCTGGGAGGTCTCTTGTTGACCAGTGTCCTGAAGTTGGCTTTCTCAACTCAGAGGCAGAGCCCTGACTCCTGGCTGAAGCAGCAAGAGCCTTCTATCCACACGGCTCAGAAAAAAAGGGAGAGAAATTAGAGAGAATTAGTAGAAGTAGGAAGAAAGAAAGAAAGAAAGAAAGAAAGAAGGAAAGGAGGGAAGGAAGGTAGAAAGGAAGGAAGGAAGGAGGGAAGGAATAAATAAAGAAAGAAAGAAAGAAGAAAAGAAGGAAAGAAGGCAAGAAGGAAAGAAAGGAGGGAGGGTGGGAGGGAGGGAGGAAGGAAAGAAGGAAGGAAGGAGGGAAGGAAGGAAAAAAGAAAGAAAGAAGATACAGTAAAATAAAATAAAGTATAATAAAGTTATTGAATTAAAAAGTTATTTAGAAAAAAAAATGGATGGATAGAACCTTAGGACAAATGTTGGAAGCAAAGCTATACACACAAATCTTACACAGAAGCATACACATACACCCTCACAAACAGAGGTAAAGGGGAAAAAATCATAAGTCTTGCTCTCAAAGTCCACCTCCTCAATTTGGAATGATTTGTTGTCTAAAGGAGGGAACGAAGGAAAGAAAGAAAGAAGGAAAGAAAGGAAGAAAGATAGAAGGTAAAGTATAATAGAGTTATTAAAATTAAAATTAATTATTAAGAAAAAAATTTAAAAAAAATACAATGAACGGATGGAACCCTCGGACAAATGGTGGAAGCAAAGCTATACAGACAAGATCTCACACAGAAGCATACACATACACATCCACCAAAGGGGAAAAGGGGAAAAAATCATAGATCTTGCTCTCGAAGTCCACCTCCTCAATTTGAGATGATTCGTTGTCTATTCATGTATTCCACAGATGCAGGGTACATCAAGTTGATTGTGGATATTTAATCCACTGCTTCTGAGGCTGCTGGGAGAGATTTCCCTTTCTCTTCTTTGTTCTCACAGCTCACAGGGGCTCAGCTTTGGATTTGGCCCTGCCTCTGTGTGTAGGTCGCTGGAGGGCGTCTGTTTTTTGCTCAGACAGGACGGGGTTAAAGGAGCTGCTGATTCGGGGGCTCTGGCGCACGCAGGTCGAAGGGGAGGAGGGGCACAGCGTGCGGGGTGGGCCTGCGGTGGCAGAGGCCGGCGTGGCGTTGCACCAACCTGAGGCCCGCTGTGCATTCTCCCTGGGAAGTTGTCCCTGGATCCCGGGAACCTGGCAGTGGCAGGCTGCACAGCCTCCCCGGAAGAGGAGTGTGGATAGTGACCTGTGCTCACACAGAGGCCCCTTGGTGGCGGCAGCAGCAGCCTTAGCGTCTCCCGCCCGTCTCTGGGGTCTGCGCTTTTAGCTGCAGCTCACACCTGTCTCTGAGGTCCGTGCTTTTATCCGCAGTTCGCGCCCGTCTCTGGGGTCCGCACTTTTAGCCAGAGCTCACGCCTGTCTCTGGGGTCTGCGCTTTTAGCCGCGGCTCGCGCCCATCTCTGGAGTTCCTTTAAGCAGTGGTCTTAAACCCCTCTCCTCGCACACCAAGAAACAAAGAGGGAAGAAAAAGTCTGTTGCCTGTTCGGCAGGTGCAGACTTTTGCCCGGACTCCCTCCAGGCTTGCTGTGCTGCACTAACACCTTCAGGCTGTGTTCGAGCCGTCAACCTCAGTCCTCTCCCTGCGCTCCGACCAAAGCCCGAGCCTCAGCTCCCAGCCCCATTCACCCCGGCAGGTGAGCACACAAGCCTTTGGGCTGGTACTGCCGGTCGGCACCAATCCTCTATGCAGGAATCTCTCCACTTTGCTCTCTGCACTCCTGTTGCTGTGCTCTCCTCTGGGGCTCCGAAGCTCCCCCCTCCGCCTCCCACAGTCTCTGCCCACGAAGGGGCTTCCTAGTGTGTGGAGACCTTTCCTCCTTCACAGCTCCCACCCACTGGTGCAGGTGCCATCCCTATTCTTTTGTCTTTGTTTTTTCTTTTTTTTCTTTTGCCCTAACCAGGTACGTGGGGAGTTTCTTGCCTTTTGGGAGGTCTGACGTCTTCTGCCAGCATTCAGTAGGTGTTCTGTAGGAGTTGTTCCACGTGTAGATGTATTTCTGGTGTATCTGTGGGGAGGGAGGTGATCTCTGTGTCTTACTCTTCCACCATCTTCCCAGCACCCCCTAAACAATACACTACTTAATAACGAAGTGATCACTGAAGAAATCAAAGAGGAAATAAAAAAATACCTAGAAACAAATGACAATGGAGGCAGGACTACCCAAAACCTATGGGATACAGCAAAAGCAGTTCTAAGAGGGAAGTTTATAGCAGTACAATCCTACCTTAAGAAATAGGAAACATCTGGAATAAGCAACCTAACCTTGCACCTAAAGCAATTAGAGAAGGAAGAACAAAAAACCCCAAAGTTAGCAGAAGGAAAGAAATCATAAAGATCAGATCAGAAATAAAGGGAAAAAAATGAAGGAAATGTTAGCAAAGATCAATAAAACTTAAAGCTGGTTCTTTGAGAAGATAAACAAAATAGATAAACCATTAGCCAGACTCATCAAGAAAAAAAAGGGAGAAGACTCAAATCAATAGAATTAGAAATGAAAAAGGAGAAGTAACAACTGACACTGCAGAAATAAAAAAGATCATGAGAGATTACTACAAGCAACTCTATGCCAATAAAATGGACAATCTGGAAGAAATAGACAAATTCTTAGAAATGCACACATAAGACTGAACCAGGAAGATATAGATAATATGAACAGACCAATCACAAGCACTGAAATTGAAACTGTGATTCAATCGTCCAACAAACAAAAGCCCAGGACCAGATGGCTTCACAGGCGAATTCTATCAAACATTTAGAGAAGAGTTAACACCTATTCTTCTCAAACTCTTCCAAAATATAGCAGAGGGAGGAACACTCCCAAACTCATTCTATGAGGCCACCATCACCCTTATACGAAAACCAGACAAGGATGTCACAAAGAAAGAAAACTACAGGCCAATATCACTGATGAACATAGATGCAAAAATCCTTAACAAAATACTAGCAAACAGAATCCAGCCGCACATTGAAAGGATTATACACCATGATCAAGTGGGGTTTATTCCAGGAATGAAAGGATTCTTCAATATACAGAAATCAATTAATGTGATACACCATATTTACAAATTGAAGGAGAAAAACCATATGATCATCTCAATAGATGCAGAGAAAGCTTTCGACAAAATTCAACAGCAATTTATGATAAAAATCCTCCAGAAAGTAGGTATAGAGGGAACTTTCCTCAACATAGTAAAGGCCATATATGACAAACTCACAGCCAACATCATCCTCAATGGTGAAAAACTGAAAGAAATCATTTCCACTAAGATCAGGAACAAGACAAGGTTGCCCTCTCTTACCACTCGTATTCAATATAGTTTTGGCAGTTTTAGCCACAGCAATCAGAGAGGAAAAGGAAATAAAAGGAATCCAATTTGGTAAAGAAGTAAAGCTGTCACTCTTTGCAGATGACATGATACTATATATAGAGAATCCTACAGATGCTACCAGAAAACTACTAGAGCTAATCAATGAATTTGGTAAAGTAGCAGGATACAAAATTAATACACAGAAATCTCTGGCATTCCTATATACTAATGATGAAAAATCTGAAAGTGAAATCAAAAAACACTCCCATTTACCATTGCAACAAAAAGAATAAAATATCTAGGGATAAGCCTACCTAAGGAGACCAAAGACCTGTATGCAGAAAATTATAAGGCACTGATGAAAGAAATTAAAGATGATACAAATAGATGGAGAGATATACCATGTTCTTGGATTGGAAGAATCGACATTGTGAAATGAATCTGGTACCCAAAGCAATCTACAGATTCATTGCAATCCCTGTCAAACTACCACTGGCATTTTTCCCATTTTTAGAACAAAAAATTTCACAATTTGTTTGGAAATACAAAAGACCCCGAATAGCCAAAGCAATCTTGAGGATGAAAAATGGAGCTGGAGTAATCAGGCTCCCTGACTTCAGACTATACTACAAAGCTACAGTAATCAAGACAGTATGGTACTGGCACAAAAACAGAAATATAGGTCAATGGAACAGGATAGAAAGCCCAGAGATAAACCCACACACATATGGACACCTTACCTTTAATAAAGGTGGCAGGAATGTACAGTGGAGAAAGGACAGCCTCTTCAATAAGTGGTGCTGGGAAAACTGGGCAGGTACATGTAAAAGTATGAGATTAGATCACTCCCTGACACCATACAGAAAAATAAGCTCAAAATGGATTAAAGACCTAAATGTAAGGCCAGAAACTATCAAACTTTTAGGGGAAAACATAGGCAGAACACTCTATGACATAAATCACAGCAAGATCTTTTTTGACACACCTCCTAGAGAAATGGAAATAAAAACAAAATAAACAAATGGGACCTAATGAAGCTTAAAAGCTTTTGCACAGCAAAGGAAACCATGAACAAGACCAAAAGACAACCCTCAGAATGGGAGAAAATATTTGCAAATGAAGCAACTGTCAAAGGATTAATCTCCAAAATTTGCAATCTACTCATGCAGCTTAATAACAAAAAAACAAAAAACCCAATCCAGAAATGGGCAGAAGATCTAAACAGACATTTCTCCAAAAAAGATATACAGACTGCCAAAAAACACATGAAAGAATGCTCAACATTATTAATCATTAGTGAAATGCAAATCAAAACTCCAATGAGATATCATCTCACACCAGTCAGAATGGCCATCATCAACAAATCTAGAAACAATAAATGCTGGAGAGGGTGTGGAGAAATGGGAACACTCTTGCACTGCTGGTGGGAATGTGAATTGGTACAGTCACTATGGAGAACAGTATGGAGGTTCCTTAAAAAACTACAAATAGAACTACCATATGACCCAGCAATCCCTCTACTGGGTATACACCCTGAGAAAACCATAATTAAAGAAGAGTCATGTACCCAAATGTTTATTGCAGCTTTATTTACAATAGCCAGGAGATGTAAACACCCTAAGTGTCCATCATCAGATTAATGGATAAAGACGAAATGGCACATATATATAATGGAATATTACTCAGCCATATAAAGAAACGAAACTGAGCTATTTGTTATGAGGTGGATGGACGTAGAGTCTGTCATACAGAGTGAAGTAAGTCAGAAAGAGAAAGACAAATACCGTATGCTAACACATAAATATGGAATTTAAGAAAAAATAAAAATGTCATGAAGAACCTAGGGCTAAGACAGGAATAAAGACACAGACCTACTAGAGAATGGATTTAAGGATATGGGGAGGGGGAAGGGTGAGCTGTGACAGGGCGAGAGAGAGTCATGGACATATACACACTACCAAACGTAGTAAGGTACATAGCTAGTGGGAAGCAGCCGCATGGCACAGGGATATTGGCTTGGTGCTTTGTGACAGATTGGAGGGGTGGGATAGGGAGGGTGGGAGGGAGGGAGATGCAAGAGGGAAGAGATATGGGAACATATGTACATGTATAACTGATTCACTTTGTTATAAAGCAGAAACTAACACACCATTGTAAAGCAATTATACTCCAATAAAAAAAATAAGAAATCAAGGAAAAATAAAATTAGTGTATACCATTTCTAAATTGCCCATATTAAACCCTAGAGAGTTCATGAACAAACTTAATTCTGCTTTTCTGACAAATAAAGCAAAGTAAAATGCAATGATTTTCATCTATTTAGTAGTACTGTAGCACAAAAGTGTCATTCTCTGGAACCCATATCTATCAGGCTAAATGACTGAATTTACATCAGCTATTTGATGGAATAAAATAAAGTCATTTTAATAAGGCATACACAGTGGATCAATGTTTCTTGCTTTGAAAATGAACATCTTAGTTTTCCCTAGGTATTTATGTGGGAACAAGAGATCATTATTCTATGACAGTGTTTCATTCTGCTGACATTTCTAAACAGGGAATACTTCTTTCCATGTGGGTCTATGAATTTGTTCATAAATAGCATGTATATAATTGGGGTAGGAGGAAATCCATCCTTTTGAAAAATGTGCATTTTAAGTGATATTAAGTCTGATTTGTCGAGTGTTTTAACTATTCCTTTTTTATAAGTGAAGTACCACTGAAAAGTATATTAACTCTTTTAAGAGACAAGGATACTCTTATTGACTAAATGACTGAATTGATTCATTAAATAGTGCTTTAGCAGCCTAAAAGAGTAAATGCAACTTCAAAAGGTGCCAAACCTGCAACCATGGAACATCTCTGGTACTAAAATAATCAATATAACTATTCTATTTTCCATTTTGTGAAGGATTTTATGGCCATATAGTAGAGTTCCTAGGCCTTGTTTTTAGATTTTTTTTTTTTCTTTCAAGGATACCACATAGGCCTGAATGATACAGCATGCAGAGAAAAAAAAAATAACTGCTATATTTAGGGTTCAGGTTATAATGAAACAGAGTGACCTATTACCAGCAATGTTTTAAAAATCTCAGAAAGCCACTATTATGTAGAAATCACAGTGGCTTGGGGCAGTCAGAAATTTGATTCTTCTTTTTGAGAAATGACTTAGTGCTGAATCTAAACCAAAATAGAGGCTCTGTATAAAAGGGTTTTTTTCCCTATGAGTTTCAAGGACCATGGGTGGAGAGTATGTTAGTAGATAAGACACAGAAAGCTGTATTTAGCAGTGTTATTTTTGGACACCATACATATACATGACAAAACATGATTATCTCACATTTTTAATAATGTACTTTATTCATCCACTCAAAAATTTTTAATGAATATCATCTACATGAAATGCTAAGGATACAGAATTGAGATAAGCTCTTCTGATGAGTTCACAGTCTGATAAGGGAAAGAAATAAACAGTCATGGTATGGATGAACACATAACCACAACCACCATTTTATTCACACAACTTTAGCTTCTGCAGATTCTGACAATCTTCCAAGATGCACCCACATATCAAAATCTTACACTGTGTCCACTATTTATTGGCTTCTGTACATAATGCACTTTCTATGTTGTAATGAAGCATCTGCTCTAAACCACAAGCTCCCCTATGTATACATAACTGAGCCTCTGCTCTTCTAATGACCCCATCCCCAGCTTATTTTCAAATTAATAAAGGAATAATCTGTGAACTCCCTGTCTTATGGTCCCACTGCCAGAATTACCAGTCCATTTGTTTCTTTACCTACGTGTTCTATGTTTTCTCCTGCTATGATGGTTCAAGAGTCTATTTCTTTAAAGACCAATCCTCCCATTTGTCTGAAGAATCTCTTCCCTTCTTGTCTACACAGAAATTTTGGTTTTACATTTATCTCCTTTCCTTTTCACTGAAACATGAGATAAATAGAGTTCTGCCTTGTTTAATTTGCTATTATTTGAAGTCTTTGCTGAAAGCAGCCAAACAATATTTGCTAATACACTGGCCTTCCTGAATCTCCAGGTCTGGAATGGATCTACTTAATCTTACAATTTGTATACTTTGGGTGAAAGGAGCACTTCAGTATGGACAAATCTTCATAAGGTATATTCAGAGGTATGGGAATGTACTGTCTAAAAGGCACTAGCAAATGGTGTTAAGATAGAGAGGACACAAAGTCTATCTGCATACTGTTGATAAGTAATTTATCTCTAAGTTCTCTCCTTTCTCTAGTCATGAATCTGAATACAGATAATCAGTCTTTCTTCTTTCATCCAGTTATTATGTCTGGCATAGTAAAGCCATCTCTATCAACTGAGTAAACACAAATAACAAAGGAAACAACCCACACATAGAAATTTTGTAGACACCTTTAGATTTTTTTAATCCTTCTCTGCTTTACTAGTGAAAAGATAAAAACTATAACTTTATTTTGTCTTCCAACTATACTGTAATTTTGACCAAGTCATTAAAATATCCTTGCTACAAGTTTATTCATTTATATAGTAAGTAGACTGGACTAGAGGATCCACCTATAAAATTTATTTCAGCTCCAAAATCCTATGATTTATAGAAGTCTGTATGTTAGCAAATGGAAGTAAAGGAAAATCCATATTAGCTAAATGTTACTAAAATTAAAAGTTCCAGCTTAGACATTTAGGCAATTTGAATGCAGCAGTAGTAAATAGAACAGGTATTAATTGGCATAATTTCCAATAAGACTAGGTTTAATTAAGGTTTTAAAGTCCAGATTAGATTTTTTCAATAAATTTCCATGTGGTAATTACTGAAGAACATGGAAAAAATAACCAAGTTTGAATTTTATTCTTTTTTAAAAAAATTTAAGTCTCTCCATTAATTGCAAAGAGATAAATGCTTGCTTGTTTAAAAATGTCTTACACTTTTCAATCCTGAAACATATATGACATGTTCTCTTGTTCTATTATTTTGTTTTCTTCACATATATTCATATTTGGGTATCTGATTATGTTAGGATATTTATCCTAAAATGCTTATGACATGTATATTTCCACTTTTCAAACTTAAAACAAAATGAAATAATGATCTTAATTCCCCCTATCTACCAAGCACTGATATTCAAAACACCTAACAACCGATAAAGTACCAGCATCAATAATCAGAACACACATCTGCACCCACCTGGATATGGCTGCTTTGGAAACAGCCAAGTCTCTCCCTAAAAATAGGTAGATGAAGAAGAATATGAGTTCCTATTCAGTTTCAACTATAAATAATTGTTTCTGCAAGTCTTGGGAAAAGGCACCAACGTGTTAGTAATTGCTGTCCTTAGAATCTGACAGTAAAAGATTTTTTCATCAGATATGACGGTATTCTTCCCATTTGTCTATATATTTCAATTTTTGCTATCTTTTATCAAATATGGCTCTATAAAAAGTGCTTCCACATTTATAGAGCTTCCAGGCTTTTCTGGTGCATTACACTTCTAAGCCAATTCCCCTTTTCTACAATTTAATGTAAGTATCCATGAGTTAATATCTGGAATTTTCAAATTGATTTACAACCAAGTTCTGTTTATATCCTCACAAAATTCTTCTTAGGTAAATGAAATTATTGTCTCCCATCTTACAGCTGAGGAAACCAGAGCTTAGAATGGTTACATATCTGTCCAAGGGGTATTTAGTAAGTGGAAGGACTAAGATCTTAATAAAGATCAGTTTGACAGAAATTTATGCTTTTAACCACTAGAATATACTAGCAAAGTGTCAATTTTAAGCCAGTTAAAGTGTGTAAGAAAGTTGGAAATAGTTCTTCAAGTATAATGGGTGGAATGCATGGAAACTGGTCCACAATAGGGTGATAGTATAATTAAGTATATGGACTGCTGTCAATTTTACCCTTAAATCCCATAATCCTAAAAAACCTCACATATGTAAGTTTATATTCTCTATCAGTACAAGATGAAGGAAAGTAGGAATTTAAACTTAATACTTACGCTGAAAAAAATAAAATAATTATTTCTCTCCATTCACTGACCATAATTGATGGGAAAAAGTTTAATTTCAGAGTTTTGAATGTTAAGTGTTTGAATAGTATTCTCGAGCAATGGCTGGTTCAAAAAGTTGTCAGTGTCCCCTTCTGTTGTTTTCTGAAATCTGGCTGATCCCTCAAAGTGGGAGGAAAAACAAGTAACGTGATACCCTCTTCTTATGATATGTAAGAGGACTTATATAATTTTAAGCATTAAATAGGTAAATAACTATCAGGTTTATGCAGCATGGTAAGCTGTTTAATGGTCATTTATTATTATTCTTTAGATTACTGTCAAGATTTTTTATTTCATTATACACTTTAAAATATATAAATCTATTTTTAAATCTTTTTTGTCGGGAACTAATTCTGGAACCACTTTTGCACTCTATTTTTTAAAATTCATATTCAAACTCATGAGCTACCATTGTTTTATTGGTAAACCAACAAATAAAACAATACAATTTCAACTGTTTTGTCCAATACTTAGGGGAAAAAGGGTGATCTTCATATATTATATATGGTACACTTTTCAAAATTTAAACAAAATAGTTTAGATTTAGTTAATTAATTTTAAATCAAATATACTGTTTTTCTAATTAAATTTTAGGAATGTATTTTGCAATTTAGGTAAAAGTATATTAATTGAGAGTCTACACTTTCTTTTAAAATTTCCCTTGCAAGGCTAGAAATGCAAAGGTAAAAAAGACAGCTCTCATTTTGGACAAAAAGAAGATAAGGTACAGTGTATAATAATTACAAGCATGTGTTTCATATATAGTTTTTGAGATGTAGGTGAAATAAAATCACACTAACAAGAAAAATGCAACCATGCTTTGAGAGAAAAGAGGTAGATTAATTTGAGTAGGCAATAAAGTAAGTTTGCGATGGCAAGTTGGAATGACATTGGTATCAAATCTTAAAATTAGGAGATTTAGCTTAGTTTTAGAGATAACAATGTCATTGATGATAGTAAAAAATCACAGAAACTTTGTCCATTAATCTTGCAAAACTTCTTACCTGCCTGCTATATATAAGGAGTTTAAAACAAAGTAAAATCTGCTTCAAGTGCTTATATCTCTGGCCTTTAAGACCCAAACTCATCATCTATATAAGCTTCTAGAGTAAACACAAAGCAGAGGTGTCTTATATTAATGGACACTAGTGAAAAAACAAATGAAAGTATTTTGAAACATATTTGAGGCGCTATGGATCATTATGATCCCTGAGGTTTCTAGAAAACAGAAACTCTTTGGGGCACATAAAAGTATCTGGTATTTTTCCTTTCCCTATTCCACTCTAGATATGGTTTTCTTAACAGCACAGAAACAATAGTTTTCTTTCCATAGTCTTAGACACATTTTATAACAAAAAGTAAATGTGCTCTTACCAACATTAAACCTGTCTTTTCTTTTGCTAAATACATTTGCTCTAATAAGTACATAATTTGTGTTGTTATTCACTGTTACGTATTTCAGAAGACTCAGATTTAATCTCCATAATTATTATTAATATGTAGATACATTTTCACTCAAAATTTCTTCCTTTGATATGGAATCATGTGATGACATAAGCCCCTCAATTTAAAATGCACATTAGATTGTCAATTTGGGGAAGCCTATTAACTGGGCAACTGAGAACTACAATGGTAAGGTACTGATCCCACCCTGACCCTAGATTGTAATCTTGTCACTTTACCTCTGCCTTGTTTAAGATAAGATTAACCCACATTTTCATCTGCTTATGGTCAACAGCTTCATGCTCACAGACACCCACAACTAGCAGGTAATATAAAGCAAGTCAGAGGATGAAAAACTCTCTCCCTGGGCAGCAGGATTATCCAAGTTCCAATGTGAATACTTAGACTGCCAATATTCTAAACTCTTTAAATACCTGGAGACCATGTTTTCCTCTCTGCTGCAGCTGATTTCCTTGGACTCAGCCTGTATGTTAGCACAATTTTCCATATCTGTAGAATGATGCCACTATTGTGACATGACTTCCTCCGGTCACTACTGACATTATCTACCATTTTGCTTCCAATAACTTGAACTGATACTTCATGATGACTTTTTACAAATACAACTAAGTTAAAGTAAAACTAAAGGAAATCTTGAAAAAGAATATCAATCATATTAAGGCAATAAATATTCAGAAGTCTGTGTGGAATTGGAATGCCTTATCCCATGATAGCACATGTAGGCTATGTGTATTCATGTGTATGAGGCCAGGAGTTTTTATCTGTATGTTAATTTCACTTTAGCATAAATTGTCAGAATTACCTCTCTTAACAACACTGATGGCCTTACCAAGTCACTAGTCAATATTCAATCAGGAAGGTAGCAAGAGCATCATTCAGTTCTTGGGCCTGGGCTAAGGACCATATCTGAAGGTAGCTTTAGGTATCACATATACAACTCCATGTGTCACATAATCCCAAAATAATTTCATAAATTTAGGTAAGATATAGTTGAATAAATCATATATCACTAACTGGCTCTAGTCTTGAAGACACACACACAAACATAGCACATTCTTAGATTTTGATTTGTAACTCAAAGTGGATAAGAACTCCAGAGAGTTCAATATGGATACCATTAATTATCATGCTTTTAATTAGGCAAGAAATCTTTCACTTTAAATTTGTCATTAAGCAATCACTTTTACTGTATATCTTGCCAAATACTACAGTACTTAGTGTCATGGTTAGTATTGCCTTGAAAGATATATTGCTGCCAGTACATGTTTTTCTAAGGATCATAGACTCTATTTTCTGAACTTAAGGGTAAAAATCTGGGTTCAAAAACAAAATATGGGGCTTCCCTGGTGACGCAGTGGTTGAGAGTCCGCCTGCCAATGCAGGGGACACGGATTCGTGCCCTGCTCCGGGAAGATCTCACATGCTGCAGAGTGGCTGGGCCCGTGAGCCATGGCCGCTGAGCCTGCGCGTCTGGAGCCTGTGCTCCGCAACGGGAGAGACCACAACAGTGAGAGGCCTGCGTACCGAAAAAAAAAAAAAGGACTCTAAATTTATTGTTTTAAAAAACTCTTTTAATTAATGGCTATGTGTTTTGTGCTTACATAGCCTCAATTTGTCGTTTGTAGGTTTCACAGATAAAACTTGTCTGAAATGTTTGAAAATAATGGATATTTAACCAATTCTTAATTCTTCCATTTTTTTTTTAAAGAAAAATGTTAACATCTTTATTGGAGTATAATTGTTTTACAATGTTGTGTTAGTTTGTGCTGTATAACAAAGTGAATCAGCTATATGCACACATATATCCCCATATCCCCTCCCTCTGGTGTGTCCCTCCCACTGTCCCTATCCCACCACTCTAGGTGGTCACAGAGCACTGAGCTGATCTCCGTGTGCTATGCAGCTGCTTCCCACTAGTTATCTATTTTACATTTGGTAGTGTATATATGTCAATGGCACTCTCTCACTATGCCCCAGCATACCCTTCCCACTTCCCGTGTCCTCAAGTCAATTCTCTACATCTGCGTCTTTATTCCTGTCCTGCCCTTAGGCTCTTCAGAACCATTTTTTTTTTAGATGCCATATATATGTGTTAGCATACGGTATTTGTCTTTCTCTTTCTGACTTACTTCACTCTGTATAACAGACTCTAGGTCCATCCACCTCACTACAAATAACTCAATTTCGTTCCTTTCTATGGCTCAGTAATATTCCATTGTATATATGTGCCACATCTTCTTTATCCATTCATCTGTCGATTGACACTTAGGTTGCTTCCATTTCCGGCTACTCTAAATAGTGCTGCAATGAACATTGTGGTACACAACTCTTTTTGAATTATGGTTTTCTCAGGGTATATGCCCAGTAATGAGTTTGCTGGGTCATATGGTAGTTCTATTTTTAGTTTTTTAAGGAACCTCCATACTGTTCTCCATAGTGGCTGTATCAATTTACATTCCAACCGACAGTGCAAGAGGGTTCCATTTTCTCCACACCCTCTCCAGCATTTATTCTTTGTAGATTTTTTGATGATGGCCATTCTGACCAGTGTGAAGTGATACCTCATTGTGGTTTTGACTGGAAGTTCTCTAATGATTAGTGATGTTGAGTATTTTTTCACATGTTTGTTGGCAATCTGTATATCTTCTTTGGAGAAATGTCTATTTAAGTATTCTGCCCATTTTTGAATTGGGTTGTTTGCTTTTTTTGTTTGTTTTTGTTTTTTTTATGCGGTATGCGGGCCTCTCACTGTTGTGGCCTCTCCCGTTGTGGAGCACAGGCACCGGATGTGCAGACTCAGCAGCCATGGCTCACGGGTGCAGCCGCTCCGCGACATGTGGGATCTTCCCAGACCGGGGCACAAACCCGTGTCCCCTGAATTGGCAGGCAGACTCTCAACCACTGCACCACCAGGGAAGCCCGGGTTGTTTGCTTTTTTGATATTGAGCTGCATGAGCTGATTATAAATTTCGGAGTTTAATACTTTGTCAGTTGCTTCATTTGTAAATATTTTCTCCCATTCTGAGGGGTGTCTTTACGTCTTGTTTATGTTTTCCTTTGTTGTGCAAAAGGTTTTAAGTTTCATTAGGTCCCATTTATTTATTTTTGTTTTTATATCCATTTCTCTAGGAGGTAGGTCAAAAAGGATCTTTCTGTGATTTATGTCATAGTGTGCTCTGCCTAAGAGTTATATAGTGTCTGGCCTTACATTTAGGTCTTTATTCCATTTTGAGTTTATTTTTGTGTATGGTGTTAGGGAATGCTCTAATTTCATTCTTTTAAATGTAGCTGTTCAGTTTTCCCAGCACCACTTATGGAAGAGGATGTCTTTTTTCCATTGTATATTCTTGCCTTCTTTATCAAAAATATGGTGGTATTATGTGTGTGGGTATATCTTTAGGCTTTCTATCCTGTTCTGTTGATCTATATTTCTGTTCTTGTGGCAGTACCATACTGTCTTGACAACTGTAGCTTTGTAGTATAGCCTGAAGTCAGGGAGCCTGATTCTTCTAGCTCCATTTTTCTTTCTCAACATTGCTTTGGCTAAACAGGGTCTTTTGTGTTTCCATACAAATTGTGAAATTTTTTGTTCTAGTTCTGTGAAAAATGCAATTGGTAGTTTGTGAGGGATTGCATTGAATCTGTAGATAGCTTTGGGTAGTATACTCATTTTCACAATGTTGATTCTTCCAATCCAAGAACATGGTATACCTACCTCTCCATCTGTTTGTATCACCTTTAATTTCTTTCATCAGCATTGTATAGTTTTCTGCATGCAGGTCTTTTGTCTCCTTAGATAGGTTTATTCTTCGGTATTTTATTCTTTTTTGCAAAAGGTAAATGGGAGTGTTTCCTTAATTTATCTTTTAGATTTTTCATCATTAGTGTATAGGAATGCAAGAGATTTCTGTGCATTAATTTTTAATGTTGCTACTTTACCAAATTCATTGACTAGCTCTAGTAGTCTTCTGGTAGCATCTTTAGGATTCTCTATGTATAGTACCATGTCATCTGCAAACAGTGACAGTTTTATTTCTTCTTTTCTGATTTAGATTCTTTTTATTTCTTTTACTTCTCTGATTGCTGTGGCTAAAACTTCCAAAACTATTTTGAATAATAGTGGTGAGTGTGGCCAACCTTCTCTTGTTCCTGATTTTGGTGGAAATGGTTTCAGTTTTTCACTATTGAGAATGATCTTGGCTGTGGGTTTTTTCATATATAGCCTTTATTTTGTTAAGGTAAGTTCCCTCTGTGCCTACTTTCTGCAGCATTTTTATCATAAATGGGTGTTGAATATTGTTGAAAGCTTTTTCTGCATCTATTGAGATGATCATATGGTTTTCTCCTTCAATTTGTTGTCATGGTGTATCACATTGAATGATTTGTGTATATTGAAGAATCCTTGGATTCCTGGGATAAACCCCGTTTGATCATGGTGTATGATCCTTTTAGTGTGCTGTTGGATTTTGTTTGCTAGTATTTTGTTGAGGATTTTTGCATCTATGTTCATCAGTGATATTGGCCTTTAGTTTTCTTTTTTTGTGGCTCTTTCTCTGGCTTTGGTATCAGGGTGATGGTGGCCTAATAGAATAAGTTTAAGTGTGTTCCTCCCTCTGCTATATATTGGAAGAGTTTGAGAAGGATAGGTGTTAGGGCTTCTCTAAATGTTTGATAGAAATCACCTGTGAAGCCTTATGTTCCTGGGCTTTTGTTTGTTGGAAGATTATTAATCACAGTTTCACTTTCAGGGCTTGTGACGGGTCTGTTTATATTTTCTATTTCTTCCTGGTACACGCTCAGAAGGTTGTGCTTTTCTAAGAATTTCTCCATTTCTTCCATGTTGTCCATTTTATTGGCATATAGTTTCTTGTAGTAATGTCTCATGATTCTTTGTATTTCTGCAGTGTCAGTTGTTACTTCTTTCTCATTTCTAATTCTATTTATTTGAGTATTCTCCCTTTTTTTCTTGATAAGTCTGGCTAATGGTTTATCAATTTTCTTTATCTCCTCAATGAACCAGCTTTTAGTTTTATTGCTCTTTGCTATTGTTCCCTTCATTTATTTTTCATTTATTTCTGATCTGATCTTTTTGATTTCTTTTTTTCTGCTAACTTTGGAGGGTTTTTTGTCCTTTTTCCTCTAATTGCTTTAGGTGTAAGGTTAGGTTGTTTGAGATTTTTCTTGTATATTGAGGTAGGATTGTATTGCTGTAAACTTCCCTCTTAGAACTGCTTTTGCTGTATCCCATAGGCTTTGGTTCTTCGTGTTTTAATTGTCACTTGTTTCTAGGTATTTTTTAATTTCCTCTTTGATTTCTTCAGTGACCTCTTGGTTCTTTAGAAGTGTATTGTTTAGGCTCCATATATTTTTATTTTTTACATATTTTTTTTCTGTAATTGATATCTAGTCTCCTAGCATTGTGATCAAAAGACACTTGATATGATTGAAATTTTCTGAAATGTACCAGAGCTTGATTTACTTCCCAAGATATGATCTATCTTGGAGAATGTTCCATGAGCACTTGAGAAGAAAGTGTAATTTGCTGTTTCTGGGTGGAATGTGCCATAAATATCAATTAAGTCCATCTTGTTTAATGTATCATTTGAAGCTTGTGTTTCCTTATGTATTTTCACTTTGAATGATCTATCCATTGGTGAAAGTGGGGTGTTAAAGTCCTCTACTATGATTGTGTTACTGTTGATTTCCCTTTTTATGGCTGTTAGCATTTGCCTTATGCATTGAGGTGCTCCTATGTTGGGTGCATAAATATTTAAAATTTTTATATCTTCTTCCTGGATTAATCCCTTGATCATTATGTAATGTCCTTCTTTGTCTCTTGTAATAGTCTTTATTTTAAAGTGTATTTTGTCTGATATGAGAAATGCTACTCCAGCTTTTCTTTGATTTTCATTTGCATGGAATATCTTTTTCTATCCCATCACTTTCAGTCTGTATATGTGCCTAGGTCTGAACTGGGTCTCTTCTAGACAGCATATATACAGGTGTTGTTTTTGTATCCATTCAGCCAATCTATGTCTTCTGGTGGAACACCTAATCCATTTACATTTAAGGGAGCTTTCGATACATATGTTCCTATTACCATTTTCTTAATTGATTTGGGTTTGTTATTGTAGGTCTTTTCCTTCCCTTGTGTTTCCTGCCTAGAGAAGTTCCTGTAACATTTGTTGTAAAGCTGGTTTGGTGGTGCTGAATTCTCTTAGCTTTTGCTTGTCTGTATAATTTGAATTTATCCATCAAATCTGAATGAGATCATTTCGGGTAGAGTAATATGGGTGTAGGTTTTTCCTTTTCATCACTTTAAATATGTCCTGTCACTCCCTTCTTGCTTACTGAGTTTCTGCTGAAAAATCAGCTGTTAACCTTGTGGGGATTCCCTTGTGTGTTATTTGTTGTTTTTCCCTTGCTGCTTTTACTATTTTATATTTGTATTTAATTTTTGATAGGTTGATTAATATGTGTCTTGGCATGTTTCTCCTTGGGTTTTTCTGTGTGGGATGCTCTGCACTTCCTGGACTTGATTGGCTATTTCCTTTCCCAGATTAGGGAAGCTTTCAACTATAATATTTGAAATATTTTCTCAGTCCCTTTCTTTGTCTCTTCTTCTTCTGGGACCCTTATAATTCGAATCTTGGAGTGTTTATTGTTGTTCCAGAGGTCTCTGCACCTGTCCTCAATTCTTTTCATTCTATTTTCTTTACTCTGCTCTGTGGTAGTTATTTCCACTATTTTATCTTCCAGGTCATTTATCTGTTCTTCTGCCTCAGTTATTCTGCTATTCATTCCTTCTAGAGAATTTTTAATTTCATTTATTGTGTTGTTCCTCATTGTTTTTATTCTCTTTAGTTGTTCTAGGTCCTTGTTAAATATTTCTTGTATTTTCTCCATTCTATTTCCAAGATTTTGGATCACCTTTACACTCATTACTCTGAATTATTTTTCAGGCATACTGCCTATTTCCTTTTCATTTGTTTTGTCTGGTGGTTTTTTACCTTGCTCCTTCATCTACTGTGTGTTTCTCTGTCTTCTCATTTTGCTTAACTTACTGTGTTTGGTGTCTCCTTTTTGCAGGCTGCAGGTTCATATTTCCCATTGTTTTTGGTGTCTGACCCCAGTGTCTAAGGTTGTTTCAGGGGGTTGTGTAGGTTTCCTGGTGGAGGGGACTGGAGCCTGTGTTCTAGTGTATGAGGCTGGATGTTGTCTTTTTGTTGGGCAAGACCATTTCCAATGGTGTGTTTTGTGGTGTCTGTGACCTTATTTTGATTTTAGGCGGCCTCTCTGTTAATGAGTGGAATTGTGTTCCTATCTTGCTAGTCACTTGGCATAGGGTTTCCAGCACTGTATCGTGCTGGTCATTGAGTGGAGCTGGGCCTTAGCATTTAGATGCAAATCTCTGGTAGCCCTTTCACTGTTTGATATTATGTAGAGCCAGAGGTCTCTGGTGGACCAATGCCCTGAACTCAGCTCTCCCACCTCAGAGGTATAGGCCTGACATCCAGCTGGAGCACCAAGACACTGTCAGCCACATGGCTCAGAAAGGGAAAAAAGGAAAGAAAGAAAGAAAGAAAGAAAAATAATAAAACAAGTTATTAAATAAAATACAAAAAATTATTAAAAATTAAAATATTAAAAAGTAATAAAAAAAGAAAAAAAGGAAAGAAAGAAGATACCAACCAAACCAAAAAACAAATCCACCAATGATAACAATCGTTAAAAACTATACTAAAAGAAAAAAAAGAGACCACTGATGGGGGCTTCCCTGGTGGCGCAGTGGTTGAGAGTCTGCCTGCCAATGCAGGGGTCACAGGTTCGTGCCCCGGGTCAGGGAGGATCCCACGTGTCACGGAGCAGCTGGGCCCGTGAGCCATGGCTCCGCAGCAGGAGAGGCCACAACGGTGAGAGGCCTGCGTACTGTAAAAAAAAAAAAAAAAAAAAAAAAGACAGAACCCTAGGACAAATGGTAAAAGCAAAGCTATAGGAGAGTCTCCTGGGGGGAGGGCTGTCCTGAAGGCCACTGGCACCTTTTCCGTGAGCTTTCTTGGCCGGGTTTCAACTTCCCCTCCCACCTTCTCCCGTTGCTGGTGGGATCCCCTCCTCGCCCCAGGTGGAGTGGCTCAGTCAGGGTTAGGGAGGAACCTGGGAAACTGGCATCCTGCTGAGGCCATGGATTGGGCTGCGGAGACGACAGTACTTAAGGGCCTGGGTGAGCTCTGACCGGTGCCAGTGTCCTCTTCCTGGGACAGTGTCCCCCTGGGGGTCGGCCGGGCATTGCCAGAGCTGCCCTGAGCAGGAGTGAGAGGCGGCCCGGCCACTCCTCCTGCCCCCGCGTGAGCCCTGCGACTGGCAGGGTGGGGAGCAGAAGAGAGAATTCCAGGCGCCGCAGGGGTGGCTGGAGAAGCTTCCAGGTCCCACCACTCTTCCCCTTCTGTTCCACATCTGGGTGGCTGATACGGGACACCAGGTGCCCTCTCCTTTGGCTCCCGTGGGAAGGTCTAGCCAGCCATTTCTGGACCTGCTTCCATCCTTCCCTCCTCAGCGGCTACATTGTATACATCAGAAATACATCTACACGGGGAACTGCTCCCATAGAACACCCACTGAACGCTGGCAGAAGACCTCGGACCTCCCAAAAGGCAAGAAACTCCCCATGTACCAGGGTAGGACAAAAGAAAAAACAGAGACAAAGAATAGGGATGGGACCAGCACCAGTGGGAGGGAGCTGTGAAGGAGGAAAGGTTTCCACAAGTAGGAAGGCCCTTTGTGGGCAGAGATGGCAGGTGGCGGAGGGGGGAAGCTTCAGAGTCTCAGAGGAGAGCACAGCAACAGGGGTGCAATGGCAAAGCGGAGAGATTCCCACACAGAGGATCAGTGCCGACCAGTACTCACCAGCCTGAGAGGCTTGTCTGCTCACCCGCTGGGGCGGGCTGTGGCTGGGACCTGAGGCTTGGTCGGATGCCGGGAGAGGACTGCTGGCGTGAACACAGCCTGAAGAGGTTAGTGTACCACGGCTAGCCAGGGGGGAGTCCAGGGAAAAGTCTGGACCTGCCGAAGAGGCAAGAGACTTTTTCGTCCCTCTTTGTTTCCTGGTGCACGAGGAGAGGGGATTAAGCGTGCCGCTTAAAGGGGCTCCTGAGACAGGCACAAGCCACGGCTATCAGCACAGACACCAGAGATGGGCATGAGACGCTAAGGCTACTGCAGCCACCAAGAAGCCTGTGTGCAAATACAGGTCATTATCCACACTGCCCCTCCCGGGAGCCTGTGCAGCCCGCCACTGCCAGGGTCCCGGGATCCAGAGACAACTTCCCCGGGAGAATGCACTGCGCACCCCAGGCTGGTGCAACGTCATGATGGCCTCTGCTGCTGCAGGCTCGCCCTGCATCTGTACCCCTCCCTCCCCCCGGCCTGAGTGAGCCCCCGAATCAGCTTCTCCTTTAACCCTGTCCTGTCTGAGCAAAGAAGAGATGCCCTCCAGCGACCTACACGCAGAGGTGGGGCCAAATCCAAAGCTGAACCCCGGGAACTGTGCAAACAAAGAAGAGAAAGGGAAATTTCTCCCAGCAGCCTCAGGAGCAGTAGATTAAATCTCCACAATCAACTTAATGTACCCGGCATCTGTGGAATACCTGAATAGAAAAAGAATCATCCCAAATTGAGGAGGTGGACTTTGGGAGCAAGACATATTATTTTGTCCCCTTTTCCTCCTTTTGTGAGTGTGTATGTGTATGCTTCTGTGTGTGATTTTGTCTGTATAGCTTTCCTTTCACCATTTGTCCTAGGGTTCTAACAGTCCATTTTTTTTTAATTAAAAATTTTTTTCTTAATAATTCTTTCTTAGTTTTTATTTTAATAACTTTATTTTATTTTATCCTAATTTATTTTATCTTTTTTCTTTCTTTCTTTCTTTCTTTCTTTCTTTCTTTCTTTCTTTCTTTCTTTCTTTCTTTCATTCATTTTTTCTCCCTTTTATTCTGAGCCATGTGGATGAAAGTCTCTTGGTGCTCTAGCCAGGAGTCAGTGCTGTGCCTCGGAGGTGGGAGAGCCAACTGCAGGACACTGGTCCACAAGAGACCTCCCAGCTCCATGTAATATCAAATGGCAAAAATCTCCCAGAGATCTCTATCTCAACGCCAAGACCCAGCTTCACTCAACAACCAGCAAGCTACAGTGCTGGTCACCCAATACCACACAACTAGCAAGACAGGAACACAGCCCCATCCATTATCAGAGAGGCTGCCTAAAATCATAAAAAGGCTACAGACACCCCAAAACACACCACCAGATGTGGACCTGCCCACCAGAAAGACAAGATCCAGCCTCATCCACCAGAACACAGGCACTAGTCCCCTCCATCAGAAAACCTACACAACCCATGGAACCAACCTTAGCCACTAGGGACAGACACCAAAAACAACGGGAACTACGAACCTGCAGCCTGCAAAAAGGAGACCCCAAACACAGTAAGATAAGCAAAATGAGAAGACAGAATAACACACAGCAGATAAAGGAGCAAGGTAAAAACCCACAGGACCCAACAAATGAAGAGGAAATAGGCAGTCTACCAGAAAAAGAATTCAGAATAATGATAGCAAAGATGATCCAAAACCTTGGAAATGGAATAGAGAAAATGCAAGAAACATTTAACAAGGACCTAGAAGAACTAAAGAGGAAACAAGCAATGGGGAACAATACAATAAATGAAATTAAAAATACTCTAGAAGGGATCAATAGCAGAATAACTGAAGCAGAAGAATGGACAAGTGTCCTGGAAGATAAAATAGTGGAAATAACTACTGCAGAGCAGAATAAAGAAAAAAGAATGAAAAGAACTGAGGACAGTCTCAGAAACCTCTGGGACAATATTAAATGCAACAATGTTCGAATTATACAGGTCTCAGAAGAAGAAGAGAAAAAGAAAGGGACTGAGAAAATATTTGAAGAGATTATAGTTGAAAACTTCCCTAATATGGGAAAGGAAATAGTTAATCAAGTCCAGGAAGCACAGAGAGTCCCATTCAGGATAAATCCAAGGAGAAACATGCCAAGACACATATTACTCAAACTATCAAAAATTAAATACTATGAAAACATATTAAAAGCAGCAAGGGAAAAACAAAAAATAACACACAAGGGAATCCCCATAAGGTTAACAACTGATCTTTCAGCAGAAACTCTGAAAGTCAGAAGGGTGTGGCAAGAAATATTTAAAGTGATGAAGGAGAAAAACCTGCAACCAAGATTACTCTACCCAGCAAGGATCTTATTCAGATTTGATGGAGAGATTAAAACCTTTACAGACGAGCAAAAGCTGAGAGAGTTCAACACCACCCAACCAGCTTTACAACAAATGCTAAAGGAACTTCTCTAGACAAGAAACACAAGAGAAGGAAAAGACTTACAATAAGAAACCCAAAACAATTAAGTAAATGGGAATAGGAACATACATATCAATAATTACCTTAAACATAAATGGACTAAATGCTCCCACTTAAAGACACAGACTGCCTGAATGGATACAAAAACAAGACCCATATATATGCTGTCTACAAGAGACCCATTTCAGACCTAGAGACACATACAAACTGAAAGTGCGGGGCTGGAAAAGAAATTCCATGCAAATGAAAATCAGAAGAAAGCTGTAGTAGCAATTCTCATATCAGAAAAAATAGACTTTAAAATAGAGACTATTACAAGAGACAAAGAAGGACACTACATAATTATCAAGGGATCGATCCAAGGAGAAGATATAACAATTGTAGATATTTATGCACCCAACATAGGAGCACCTCAATACATAAGGCAAATACTAATAGCCATAAAAGGGGAAATTGATAGTAACACAATCATAGTAGGGGTCTTTAACACCCCACTTTCACCAATGGACAGATCATCTAAAATCAAAATAAACAAGGAAACACAAGCTTTAAATGATACATTAAATAAAATGGACTTAATTGATATTTATAGGACATTCCATCCAAAAACAACAGAACACACATTTTTCTCAAGTGCTCATGGAACATTCTCCAGGATAGATCATATCTTGGTTCTGAAATCTAGCCTTGGTAAATTTAAAAAAATTGAAATCGTATCAAGTATCTTTTCCGACCACAATGCTATGAGACTAGATATCAATTACAGGAAAAGATGTGTAAAGAATACAAACACATGGAGGCTAAACAATACATTACATTTTCTTTTTCCTTTTTTTGCGGTACACGAGCCTCTCTCACTGTTGTGGCCTCTCCCGTTGTGGAGCACAGGCTCCGGATGCACAGGTTCAGTGGCCATGGCTCATGGGCCTAGCTGCTCTGCAGCATGTGGGATCTTCCTGGTTCGGGGCATGAATCTGTGTTGCAAGCATCAGCAGGCAGACTTTCAACCACTGCGCCACCAAGGAAGCCCCAATACACTACTTAATAATGAAGTGATCACTGAGGAAATCAAAGAGGAAATAAAAAAATACCTAGAGACAAATGAAAATGGAGACACAATGACCCAAAACCTATGGGATGCATCAAAAGCAGTTCTAAGAGGGAAGTTTATAGCAATACAATCCTACCTTAAGAAAAAGGAAACATTTCAAATAAACAACCTAACCTTGCACCCAGAGCAATTAGAGAAAGAAGAACAAAAACCCCCAAATTTAGCAGAAGGAAAGAAATCATAAAGATCAGATCAGAAATAAATGAAAAAAAAGAAGGAAACAATAGCAAAGATCAATAAAACTAAAAGCTGTTTCTTTGAGAAGATAAACAAAATTGAAAAACCATTATCCAGACACATCTAGAAAAAAAGGGAGAAGACTCAAATCAATAGAATTAGAAATGAAAAAGGAGGGCCTTCCCTGGTGGTGCAGCGGTTGAGAGTCCGCCTGCCGATGCAGGGGACATGGGTTCGTGCCCCAGTCCGGGAAGATCCCACATGCCACGGAGTGGCTGGGCCCATGAGCCATGGCCGCTGAGCCTGCGCATCTGGAGCCTGTGCTCCGCAATGGGAAAGGACACAACAGTGAGAGGCCTGTGTACCGCAAAAAAAAAAATTAAATAAATAAATTTAAAAAAAGAAATGAAAAAGAAGTAACAACTGACACTGCAGAAATACAAAAGATCATGAGAGATTACTACAAGCAACTCTATGCCAATAAAATGGACAACCTGGAAGAAATGGACATTTTCGTAGAAAAGCACAACCTGCTGAGACTTAACCAGGAAGAAATAGAAAATAAAAATGGACCAATCACAAACACTGAAATTGAAACTGTGATTAAAAATCTTTCAACAAACAAAAGCCCAGGACCAGATGGCTTCACAGATGAATTCTATCAAACATTTAGAGAAGAGCTAACACCTACCTTTCTCAAAATCTTCTGAAATAGAGCAGAGGAAGGAGACTCCCAAACTCATTCTATGAGGCCAACATCACCTTGATACCAAAACCAGACAAGGATGCCACAAAGAAAGAAAACTACAGGCCAATATCACTGATGAACATAAATGCAAAAATCCTCAACAAAATACTAGCAAACAGAATCCAACAGCACATTAAAAGGATCATACACGATGATCAAGTGGGATTTATTCCAGGAATGCAAGGATTCTTCAATATACGTAAATCAATCAACGTGATACACCATATTTACAAATTGAAGGAGAAAAACCATATCATAATCTCAATAGATGCAGAGAAATCTTTCAACAAATTTCAACACACATTTATGATAAAAACCCTGCAGAAAGTAGGCATAGAGGAAACTTTCCTCAACATAATAAAGGCCATATATGGCGAACTCACAGCCAACATCATGCTCAATGGTGAAAAACTGAAACCATTTCCACTAAGATCAGAAACAAGACAAAGTTGCCCACTGTAACCACTCTTATTCAACATAGTTTTGGAAGTTTTAGCCACAGCAATCAGAGAAGTAAAAGAAATAAAAGGAATTCAAATCGGAAAAGAAGAAGTAATGTTGTCACTGTTTGCAGATGACATGATACTATCCATAGAGAATCCTAAAGATGCTACCAGAAAACTACTAAAGCTAATCAATGAATTTGGTAAAGTAGCAGGATACAAAATTAATGCACAGAAATCTCTGGCATTCCTATACACTAATGATGAAAAATCTGAAAGTGAAATCAAGAAAACACTCCCATTTACCATTGCAACAAAAATAATAAAATATCTAAGAATAAACCTACCTAAGGAGACAAAAGACCTGTATGCAGAAAATTATAAGGAACTGATGAAAGAAATTAAAGATGATACAAATAGATGGAGAGATATACCATGTTCTTGGATTGGAAGAATCAACATTGTGAAAATAATTCTACTACCCAAAGCAATCTACAGATTCAATGCAATCCCTGTCAATCTACCACTGGTATTTTTTACAGAACTAGAAGAAAAAATTTCTCAATTTATATGGAAACACAAAAGACCCCAAATATCCAAAGCAATCTTGAGAATGAAAAATGGAGCTGGAGGAATCAGGCTCCCTGACTTCAGACTATACTATAAAGCTATAGTAATCAAGACAGTATGGTACTGGCACAAAAACAGAAAGATAGATCAATGGAACAGGATAGAAAGCCCAGAGATAAACCCACACACATATGGTCACCTTATCTTTGATAAAGGGGGCAAGAATATACAGTGGAGACATGACAGCCTCTTCAATAAGTGGTGCTGGGAAAACTGGACAGGTACATGTAAAAATGTACCTGTACATGTAAAAGTATGAAATTAGAACACTCCTCAATACCATACACAAAAATAAACTCAAAATGGATTAAAGATCTAAATGTAAGGCCAGACACTATCAAACTCTTAGAGGAAAACATAGGCAGAACACTCTATGACATAAATCACAGCAAGATCCTGTTTGACCCACCTCCTAGAGAAATGAAATAAAAACAAAAATAAACAAATGGGACCTAATGAAACTTAAAAGCTTTTGCACAGCAAAGGAAACCATAAAAAAGACCAAAAGACAACCTTCAGAATGGGAGAAATTATTTACAAATGAAGCAACTGACAAAGGATTAATCTCCAAAATTTACAAGCCGATCATGCAGCTCAATAACAAAAAAACAAATAACCCAATCCAAAAATGGGCAGAAGACCTAAATAGACATTTCTCCAAAAAAGACATACAGATTGCCAAGAAACATATGCAAGAATGCTCAACATCATTAATCATCAGAGAAATGCAAATCAAAACTCCAATGAGATATCATCTCACACCAGTCAGAATGGCCATCATCAAAAAATCTGCAAACAATAAATACTGGAGAGGGTGTGGAGAAAAGGGAACACTCTTGCACTGCTGGTGGGAATGTAAATTGCTACAGCCCTGATGGAGAACAGTATGGAGGTTCCTTAAAAAACTAAAAATAGAACTACCATACGACCTAGCAATCCCTCTACTGGGCATATACCCTGAGAAAACCGTAATTCAGAAAGAGTCATGTACCAAAATTTTCATTGCAGCTCTGTTTACAATAGCCAGGACATGGAAGCAACCTATGTGTCCATTAACAGATGAATGGATAAAGAATTTGTGGCACATATATACAATGGAATATTACTCAGCCATAAAAAGAAACGAAATTGAGTTATTTGTAGTGAGGTGGATGGACGTCGAGTCTGTCATGCAGAGTGAAGTAAGGCAGAAAGAGAAAAACAAATACCGTATGCTAACACATATATATGGAATCTAAAAAAAAGAAAACAAATAAAGGTCATGAAGGACCTAGGGTCAAGATGGGAATAAAGATGCAGACCTTCTAGAGAATGGACTTGAGCATACAGGGAGGGGGAAAGGTAAGCTGGGACAAAGTGAGAGGGTGGCATGGACATATATACATGACCAAACGTAAAATAGATAGCTAGTGGGAAGCAGCCGCATAGCACAGGGAGATCAGCTCGGTGCTTTGTGACCACCTAGAGGGGTGGGATAGGGAGGGTGGGAGGGAGGGAGATGAAGAGGGAAGAGATATGGGGACATATGTATATGTATAACTGATGCACTTTGTTATAAAGCAGAAACTAACACACCATTGTAAAGCAATTATATTCCAATAAAGATGTTAAAAAAAAAAAAAAAGGGCTTCCCTGGTGGCACAGTGATTGAGAGTCCGCCTGCCAATGCAGGGGACATGGGTTCGTGCCCCGGTCCAGGAAATCCCACATGCCGCGGAGCAGCTGGGCCCATGAGCCATGGCAGCTGAGCCTGTGCATCCGGAGCCTGTGCTCCGCAGCGGGAGAGGCCACAGCAGTAGAGGCCCGTGTACCGCAAAAAAAAAAAAAAAAAAAAAAAAAAAAAAAAGCAAAGCTTTACAGACAAAATCCCACAAAGAAGCATACACCTACACACTCACAAAAAGAGAAAAAGAAATATATATATATCTTTTGGGAAGTCTGAGCTCTTCCGCCAGCATTCAGTAGGTGTTCTTCAGGAGTTGTCCCACATGTAGATGTATTTCTGATATATTTGTGGGGAGGAAGGTCATCTCCACATCTTACTCTTCTGCCATTTTGACAGTATCTTGCTGCTGCCTGCAGTCCAGCCTTCGGTTGCCGCTGCTGTCCTTATGTCCTGCGAGCCTTGGAGGGAGGACGAAAGAGGTGTCCCCATGGCTGGGTCAGGCTGTCAGAGAGGCTATGGGAAGGACCTGAGTGAGGAGCCAAGGCAGCTACGGCTGCTAGTGCCGTGGATTCTGCCAATTTCCCTGGGCTGGAGGTGTCGGATAGGCCGTGTCCTCAGGATTGCGGCTCCCTGAGCACAGCCCTCGCCTCTGGCTTGGCGGCTGAGTGCCGGGACGTGGTGGGCTGGGGTGGCGAGGCTGGGCTCCTCAAAGATGCTTTTTGAAGAATGTTATGGAAGATAGGTCTAATTCAGCCCTCTATTTCCCTTCATACCAGTTATTGCATTTTTAATTTATTTATGTCTTTGTGTATTTTTTCACTCTGACTCCTTCAGTAGACTGTATGTTTCTTAAGAGTGGCAATTTCGGGACTTCCATGGTGGTCCAGTGGTTAAGACTCCACACTCCCGGTGCAGGGGGCCTGGCTTAGATCTCTGGTCAGGGGACTAGGTCCCGCATGTCAGGCATAAGCAAGGCAAGGGAGATCCTGGGCGAGGGGTCCCACCAGGTCACGTAGACTCCTGGACTATCTGATGTCCTTTTATTCCTTTGTAGTTACTCTAGTTTCACTTGCTCATAGGGAGCTGCGTGAAGAGGCCTCGCAGCTTCTCCTTCAGAATGGAGTCGCTTTACTACTTTTTATTCCAAATGTTTCGCAAGTTCAAAAGTAAAGTTCTATAGGGCTTCCCTGCTGGCGCAGTGGTTGAGAGTCCGCCTGCCAATGCAGGGAACACGGGTTCGTGCCCCGGTCCAGGAAGATCCCACATGCCGTGGAGCGGCTGGGCTCGTGAACCATGGCCGCTGAGTCTGCGCGTCCGGAGCCTGTGCTCCGCAACGGGAGAGGCCACAACAGTGAGAGGCCCGTGTACCGCAAAAAAATAAAAAAATAAAGTTCTATAAATATATGAACAATTCAGATCATATTTTCAATGAAAACACCTAGGTCACTGAAGGAAAGATATACACTTTACTTAAATTGTTGTAAAGTTAACATTTTTTTGGTTTTACTTAGTTTTTTCAAAGACTGGGCATTTGGTGCCATCATGAATAGGGACTGTGCAGTATGCAGGAAAAACTAAAATGAGTAATAAAGGCTGACCAGCTAATCAAGCCTCTCTTATGCTAAATCTCCTAAATCCATTTCACTATTTCAATCTCACCATAGCCATTGTATTATGTCTGTTCTTTTTTAATAAAGAAACTTGGAATAAAAAATAAGCAAAATGCCAAATGTCTCATAACTAGTCAATAGAAGATCTAGAATCCAAGCCCAGGAATACATAATTCCACACTTCTACACAAATATGTAATTTCAATTATTTGAAAGTAGGTGGGAAACCAATATAACTTTTAATTTTTAATTCATTTGCTAAGTCTACATGATTTGGTACATGATTATATCAAATAATCATTAAATATTAAGAAATGTTAAATTAATGAATTTAGTATGAATATACAATTATGAACCTTTATAAACTTTCCATTTGCAAATGACATCTTCCTTTATATTTTGTTATATTTTTTCTAAATTAAGGGAAAACAAATGCCTTGGCAATAATATTTTAAAGATGATAACCTTTTATTTTCATTATGTGAGTAATATTTTTATGCAGCTAACAGTCCAAGATTGCAAAGAAAAAATATTAAAAGGGATAAAAGTATCTATTTGTGGTTTCAGATTCTGCTTCTTTTGAATTTCTGTTATAGTATGTTGAAAATGTAAACCACAAGACTTTTTCTTTCACCTTTGAAAATGTTGCAACTAACATCTAAGAAAAAAAGATATTTAAACATAATTATATTTTTGTGAGTGCTTGATAAGAATGTGGTTTTCAACTACCTTGTGAAATTTTAATACGGTTAGGAAGAGTTTAAAAAAAAAGCCACATATCATATATTTTATTCTTTCATTACTGCATAATGTACAGACCAAAATCCTGTTCTCTCTACTATCAGTTAATAAAACATTTCCTGAATTATTTAACTTCCTTACAAATTCAAACCATTTTTATGTTTTTATCATTTTTCTGTCAACAGTCAAATCCCAAAGGGAAATGCTATTTATGTTCATGTTTGCTTTTATTTAAAATTGTTTGATTTTAAAAGGTGTAGCATGAGCAGTACAGTGTGTGTTCGACTCTGGCTGATATATGTTATTACGGGTTGACTTTGAGTAAATTGCCATCTTGTTTGCTTAGAAAAAGAAAGATAGAGCTAATTGAATGAAAACACCATACAAAGGATTACAATAGTCCATTTTCTTTATTTGAAATATGTCAACACTGAAATATGAATATAAAAGTACTATATGGAAAATATAGCAAAGATTAAAATGGTTCTTGAAGATGTCTCTTTTAAAATATGGTAATTTACATGCAAGCAATCATTAATTTTCAGTGCCATGAACATTTTATATTTCAGAAGAAAGTTATTGACTTAATATTCATAGAGGCACTTTTTTCATTTCAAATCATTGTATTATCACTGTTGCTATAGTCTGTTAATGTTTTCTTTATATTAATCAGAAGCTTGCATATTAAATATGTTTACTATCAAATTCCCTTATAGTTAATAAGATAATATTATTCTACAGTTTATTAGGAAATATTTCTCAAGGTTATGACTTTTAAAATTTGATAATATTTCAATTTGTTGCAGAAATTTAAAAACAAAGTTAAGTGATAAAGAGATCAAAAAGATGATGGCTTTTTAAAAGATGTATAATACTGGGAAAAATAAGCAATATCTTTAATAGTCTTTATACTATTATACATTTTCAGTTCATATCACAAAATGTATCAGTTTAAACAACATCCCACACTAATTGTTCTAAATAACTCATTTTTTGTAAATAAATGTCTTCTTTTAAATAAAATAATATTTTAAACTGTTACAGTAACTATTATTAAAAATGAGAAATTTGAAGAAACAATGAATAATTTGCACTGCAAAATACTTCAAACTTTTATGATTAATTTTTCTCCCTCTATTGGGTTCTCTGTATTGACCAAATGATCCAATCAACCAAGGAAACTACTGTTTATTTAAACTACATAGGTTCAGATTCAACCCAAATATTGTCTCTTTGGTTTGTAGACACATATTATGCACAAGCATTTCCCTAGACAAACGTTGTCCCCTGAATGATCTTTTCTCTCATCTTTCTCTTCAGTGTCCTTATGTTCCACTTTATTTAAGGTCTCCTCCAGCGCTAGTCTTCCGTAGGGGGGATTTAATTTTTTCTCTAATTTTTTTCTAACCTTGAATTGGTAGAGAATTCTACTGGAATTTATTTTATTTTGAACTTATTTTTTAAATATGATTAATTTTCCTATGTGTTTCTAAATGTTAATGTTTATAATGGATTACTATATCATTTGAAGCAGTAACATATTTGCTCTAACTTATATTTGTATCTAACTTATTCCTAGTCCTTGGATAGAATCAAGGTAAACTGTAAGGAGAAGTATTTGGAGACTGGAGACTCCTTCCTTGCTCTACCCCATACCCCATACTCAGGTACTTAGAGATATTGGTACTGCTGTCAGGCAACCCTAGTGTCTGGGAGAGTTTTAAGACAGAAGTCAGCATGCACTATGGGAGGTCCTCAAGACAGAAACTTCACCATGATCAAGACTCACGCACGTCCTGTCTTATTAACTGCTCTATCCTCTCACATGTATTTCTTCTTTAAATAACATGTATTAAATATAGATAGATTCTGTGTAAGGCATTAAAAAAAGACCTGGATCTTCAGTGTTTATGATAATGAATAAGAAAACCCAGTGTTTCTTTCAAACATATTCTGTTAACTAGAGGCATAATCTTGGATATCCTTGGTCAAAATCACCCTCATAAGTGTAAAGTTTTCTAACACTCACTGTACAATAGGAAACAAAAGAGATTGAAAACATCATGTGATGATCTGTGTACACAGATCTCCAAGATGACAAATTTCACATATTGCAATAAATTAGTACATTTTATAATGTTCCTATGAACAATCTCTCTGCACCCAAATTTGGCTTACTGAAGCAGAAAGCAGGGCCTGTTGCTCTAACCCCTCAGTGCCTCATGTCACAGAAGAGTGTCCTGAGCAAAAGTGAATAGAGAGGTTTACTGACTTCTTCAGCCTTATAGCAAGTAAGACAGAAATTGAATTCAAATGTGTTTGACTCAGGCTTTAAGAGTCTTAATTTCTGATTTGGATGGATAGATAAATGGAATAGGCTGAAGGATAAACAGATGACTATAGGTTTGTGTATATCTGTATACATCCACAGATACACACTCCTGGAATATATAGATCTATAAATGGGCTTATGGATATATAGTATATTTATATATTTTCAGAATAAAGTAATACAATGAACAATAAATACTTTTTGAACAAGTTATATTTAAACATATTTGAAGCCTGGTTTTTAATTTCAATTATTATTACTTAAGTCTATGATTTAGAGGGTATGAGATGGCAGGGAAAATGTGAACAAAATAATTGAAGTGTTTAAGCTGTTTTTATAATATAAGCTTGTGACCTCCCTGAACACAGGATAATGTCTTAGCATTCCTTCTGCCTCTAATGTCCAGCATAGTCAATGACATATAACAGGAAATTAAAGGATATTTGGACCCCCATAGACTGGTGATTATATTGTCTATTGAAACACTTTGGAACAAATTCTACAGGCTAACTAGTAATTTTGAATTGAATATTCCAAAGGGACTCCAATTAATACTATTCTTTTATAGGCTATATAAAAATGTGAGCAGAAATTGAGTTCATGGGATCCTCTATTTGGTGAGTACAGAAGCATTTTTGTAAGAAAAGTAATACCACTTACCTAATGCCGGTCTTTTCCTGCCTGCTTAATTCACATTTGTTTTACATATTTATTATTTAATTCCAATATTTATCGGTATAAGTGAGAAAACTAAGTTTTAGATGACAAAACTATGTTTAATCACAGTATCTTCAAATCTTAGTGTCAGGCAGTAAACATCACAATCCATATTACATTATGTAAAACAAAAGGCTTTTCATTTCCAGGGATAGTTCTCAGATAACTGAGACTTTAATAACTCTCCAGTAGTTTTTAAAAACTACTCAATGATAGAATTGTGTGGATATATGGTCACAAATGCCTATTTTATCATTTGATGATTATGAATTAATGTATTTTATAATCATCAATTCCAAAGTTTATTACTGAATATAGAACCTCTTTTCAATATAAGATAGTTACAGATTTGTTTTAAAAAGATACTCTGGCATCTGACAAAGGTCATGGTTGCATTTAAAAGCAAAACTAAACAAAACAAAGAGAATAATGTAAAGGAGAGCAACCTGCAATCACACAGAAGACAGATCCATCAGGCTGCATTGTCAGATTTCAGCTCTGGATCAACTAGGCTGCAGGAATCATTATAAATATCTGACATGTTTAGGTTAAAGCAAACGTTTGCACATGACAATGGCTAGGAAATAACAGCTGACTGTGTACATGTACAGTACAACTTTAATGCTCAGTATTGTCATAATTATATTAGAATTGTCTTGATACTCTTAAAGAAGGAAATATTACATCTTAAATTGGAGTTAAAAGATTTACATTAGATGTTAGATATTCAAGTAATGAGATTATTTAAGAAGAAACATTGCTTACAATAAGAGAGATTTTCTTTTTCGCTTAATTTTGCCAAATAAATATTTATTTAGTTAAGCATTTTCATAATAAAATGTGTTTTAGATTTGGATATTTTATGAACAAGTGTTTTCCTCCTCAAATACTATGTGTGAGGATAAAGGCAACAAATAGAAAGATTAGCAGTGTCAGTAAAATTCTACAATGTCAGCACATTAGAAAAGTCCTTATATCCAGCTTGTGTGAGAATTCTACAAATCTATATTTCTTTGAATGCTGAACTTCTTTGAGAGAAGGAGCAAAAATCTTTTTGTGTTTATGAGGAGATTTAGGTTCGTTTTTAAAGATCTCTTTTAAAAAGAGAGAGAGATTGTTTAAGACTATAAATATCTTTATTGGAATTATGCTCTTACCCTCATTTATTTTAACAAGATTTGTAATGCATTCTGGCCTTTGATCTCTTAGTTTGAAACACTGCCTGTTGTTCCATTATTCCGCCATCCATTTGCAGATAACAATACATCAGAACCTTTTTCTTGCAACAGAAACAATGCCCTTTATTTGAGAAAGGACATTGTTTTGACAGATAAAGTAGGCATTTGATAAATTGAAACAGGTTCTGAATTATTTTGAGGGGAATATGTGCTACATCTGTCTGCTGATTTTCCACTGAAGTAGTGTTTAACTTTCTTGTCTGTATGTGATTTATTGAGCTACAGAAAAGGTTAGGAAAATTTCATGCCTCTTCTCTTATAATTTGTAAGTGAATCAAACAGCATTTGTTAATGTTTTTGATACTTAAAAGGCAAAATTACTCCTAAACACTTATTCACAATAGATATTGTAGTGACAACTAAAACAAAAGGAAATAGTAAACAAATTGTTATTTCTCCATTAGCAAATTCCATGCTGGAAAAAAAGGAACACCAAGGTAAAACTATCATCCCAGACCAGTAATTTTAAATACTATGGAATTTCACATTAGGTCTCATGTTAATAATTTACTCTTGGAATAATTCAGGTATATCAAACTATGAGAAAAATACTAAATGCTACCAGGAGTGACCTCTCAGATTTTAAGAGCTTTGAAAAAATATATCAATAGTTTATATTCTTTTTTTGCTAAATGAGTTTCTAACTTTCAGAATTCTTCCTTTAATAATACTAAAGATTCTACCTGAAAGGGCAGTTATAGCCAAAGACAAAAAGCTTCCCAATTATAAAATCATTTAAAGTGCTAAACAATCCAAAAATCACAAAATTGTATATAGCATTTTCAGGTAAATTAACTGCTGTCTCCCAGAAAAGTGAAAATTAACTCTAACACAGAAAATGGGTTTAATATACAGTATAACTGTATGCTCATAAACTTAACTATAAAGCATTCAAAATATAAACATCTACTTTTAAAAGTTATTTTTGGATCCAGTAATCCAGTCAGTCTTTGTGTTAATAGAGACAGATTTTTATACCCATTCAGCAGATGAAGACATTGAGGGAGAAAGAAAGAAAGGTCACAGAGTCATGTTAAGGTTCTGTGCTGACACACTTCTGACCTTCTCTTTAATACTCCTTTCAGGGGACACACTGCCAAGAGTTTCTCCTTAAATCTTAAGAATTAGAATCTCTAAATGGACACTCTATAAGAATTGTTAAATACCTGATCTGCAAAGTAGATTGTTGTTTGTATGTTTATGCCAGAAAAAAATAGGCAAAATGTAGTACCTTAATTGTTCTGGCTCCTGGAACAGAGCTCTTTGTTTTTTTTTTTTTTTTTTTTTTTTTGTTGTTGTTGTTGTTTTGGTAACAAGCCAAAAATGCACACTTTTTTTGGGATAAAAAGCCAAAACTAATACACAAAAATCAAATATTTAATTTGCTATATAAAATATCAAAGTGTACCATACTTTTCAATTAAAAAGTAGGATAAGTTTACAAATAGTGTTATAAGAGGAAAAATTTCTTAGAAAGATTTCCTTTAAGACAAGACTGAGGAATTAAATAAAGAGTAAGTTAAAGTATGATAGCATTGCTGTGATAAGATCTCTTCAATATGTATACCCAATGTCTATATTTTGCAAGTCCCTAATACAATACACAATAATATGCCTATAGAGTGTACTTAGCAGAAAGAAAGAAGATATTTCCTATTGCTTTTATATCTTCTTTTTTCTCTATTTCTCTTATCAGAGCATGTCTTTATGTCTCTCTCTCTCTCTCTCTTCCCCTCCCTTCCCCCAACACACACACACACACACACACACACACACACACACACACACACACACTCATGATCCTGAAAATCACAGTCATAGTTTAGCTGAGGTAATTTATTCCCAAAGATCCAAGCATGACTAAATTGTTATCTTCATATTCTTTTTGAATCACTTGTACATAATGTAACTTATTGTATAGTTAATACATTTGTTACCCAAATAGGCAGTCATCAGTGATGTAATTACTGATTATTTTGTTGCCCCTTCCTACCCCTGGCAAATTTTTTGTATGCTCACTAAAGTATGGGAAGCTGGGTGAGGCTGGGTTATTCATTCAATTAATGAATAGTTATTGAACACTAACATGTATCAGACATACTTCTAGTTACTGGGAATTCAGCAGTGCTCAAAGGAGTGAAAAGCTTGCCCTTATAGAGCTTAATTCTGAGCTTTTAACAGATATAACTTCTCCATTTCCTTCCTCCCTCCCTTCCTTCCTTCCTTCTTTTCTTCCTCTTTTCCTTAAATTTCCTTTCCTCTCCTTTCTCTTTTTTTTTTTTACTGATCATTTATTTATTTATACAGTCATTCAGTAAGTATTTACCAGGCACTGTGTAAGACACTAACTTAAAATATAGCACCATTGAAGGTAACTAGTAGTGTTTTAAGTACATGTGCCACATATAGAATCACTTTTTAAAAATTTTATGGGCTAAAAGAGAAGTGCTTTTCCTTCCACCTCTTTATCTGGGGCCTAATAAGCAGTTCATCAGATCAGCTTCTTCTAAGATTGCATATTGTGAAGCAGGAGTAGATGTTATCATGTGATGTGGGAGCCCATGATCTATTTCTGATAAAATAAAATAAAATTTGAATAAGTGCACACAAACACACACACACACACACACACACACACACACACCTCTATTGACTTTTGACCAAAAATAATAGACTACATATTATTAGTGACACTTCTCATCTAGTTTCTTTATATTTTAAGATCATGGTATCATTTTACTGAACTACCTATATATCTGTTAATTTTTGTTTCTTTAGAGGACTTAAAGACCCATTCTTATTTTAACATTCTACTACTTTACAAAAAGTGCTGTACTGTACAGAAACAAAGATGTGTCTATTAAAATCTATGCTGCCCTAAAACAGAGGCTCTTTTTTCCTCTCTATAATTCAGTGGGCACTCTTGCTCCTTCTGTGCCCAATCCCTCTATACCCATCTAGCAGTTTATAATTTCATAAGTCAGTAGAATGTTTTCCTCCATGTATTTATTCCTTTTGTTTATAATGCCTCTAACCTATAGACTCTCAACCTTGACACTACTGACATTTTGGAACAGGTAATTGTTTTTATTGGGGGGGGATAGGTGGATCTGCTTTTAGGGTGGTAGGATGTTTAGCAGCATCCCTGGCCTCTACCCAGTAGATGAGAGTAGCACACACAACCATTCACTCTTGGCAATCAATAATGTCCCCAGACAATGCCAAATATCTTTTGAAATGTTGGATTTGCAGATTGTTGTGAATCACTGTTCTAATCCATCTTCATCTGCCTGGACAACAACTACCCATTTTTTAATATGCACCCTAAATATAAGTTCTGTGAAGCCCTTCCTGGGCTTTCAATGACAAATGAAGAGTCCAGGCTCTGGGCTTCCAATGTAAATTTTTTGCTTTCTCTTGTTTCACTTATTTATTTAACTGTACCCTATACAAGATTACAAGTTTCTCAAGCGAACACATATTTTCTTATTTATTTTTGCCTCCCCAAACTTGTTAGCTAGTAAATGTTCATTGCTCACATTCATACATGAGACAAATAAAAAAGAATGAATGTGACTTAAAAATGCAGAAAGAATGAAATGAAAGAATGAAAAAGAAAGAATCCTGTAAACAAATTGTTACCCAAGTCCATGAGTTCATGGATGTACTATTTTTTGATAACATGATAAGGCTTTGAAAAGTGTAAGGTGCTCTACAAAACAAAGCAGTTTTTACAATGTAACTACCAATGTCTCTTCCTGGACAGTTTGTTATGGAACCAAAAAAAAAAAAACAACAAAAAAAAAAATCAACCAATTTCTATATGTGTTATGTCAGAAGAAAATGTTTCAGATCCCCAGGCTACTTAAAATATTAGCTTCATTGGTGGAAACACTCAAATGATCTTAAAATGTGTGTGTGTGTGTCTGCACACGTGTATGTATGGGTGTACAAGGAATGGAATTGGCAATTGTAAGTATTAAAATGGCCTGTTGTTATTTAGTTAGGAAATTTGAATTAGGCTATGAGAAAATATCTAAACAGAATTTTCTAGCTTAACTACTGTTTACTTGGCTACTAATAACGTGTTTCTGTGATATATCTCTTACAAGAAATAATTTTTTTGTACTATATTCCCATCAGGTATAAAAGACAAATATGAACCATCAACTGATGAATACTAATTTCAAATTGTTTTCAGCTCAAACTAATGTGGAAACCAGAGTTGTAATCATAAATTGCAACTATTAGGACTCTTAGCTCTAATCTTATATATTTCCTGTGAAGTAGATAATCATTTTTAAAGATTTTAATATATTTGATCAGGTATCTCTGTAGCATTATCTTTCAATTAATTTTCCATTTTTTTTATTTTCAAAAAGCAACATTTTAGCAATAATTTGCAATTTTCCTCTCTTAAACAGAGTCACATGACTAAATTCTAAATAGTATTATTCTATGAGAAAGTTACTATTATTCCCTCAAATTTTAAAAATTATAATCATTTTTTGTGCCTCAATATTTTAAGGAAAGTTTCTATAATTGGCTTATGTTCAAAGGGTATAAAAATGTATTCATTAAGATGTCAATTAAATTTCAGAAATAATTTTAGAAGTGGAAAACAGAACAAGCAAGAATTTTGAAAAATGTAATTAGAAACATTGGCCAAGATTGCTGTTGAATGAAATGTCAAGCTGAATTCCCAAAGAATTCCCAAAGCAAGTTGTTTAAATGTTAAATTATTTATGAAGCATTGTAAAGAATAAATATGTACATAACTTATGATGAATAAAACTATTCAGGATTTAAACCTTATTCCAATAAATTTTAGTAATTAGTCTTCACCTTTCCCTAATGATAATACTATGCAAACTATCAAAGTGAGTGATTGGCTTTGCCATTTTTCTGAAAATTCTCTCACAGTCAAAAGCAAACCAAAAAAAATGTTTTAAGAAAATTTGAAAGGCTCAATATTCCTAACAAAAGAGTTTTCTTAATATACTTCTCATTTTACTTAGAATCAGATATTGAGTTTAATAACCTTATACTGATTAAGTTTCACTCATTGAATGGCCACCAGCTCTTCCAGTCAACCAGAATATTTAGTTCCATTTATTCTGGAAACTGTTATTTTCCAGAATGAGCTTTCAGCATAGACAGGTGATTTCAGTTGCACCTACACCTGGTTATAAAATTACAAAAATTAGTTCTATAGGTTGCAATCTTTCTGAGAAAAAAAAATGAACATGCCAAAATAATCTTGAATTTTTAAAGATCTTGGAGACATTTTATGCAATCTCCCATTTAAGGTAAAAATCTTATTTCCAACATTCTGAAATTCAGAGATGGCAAAGCAATTTCTTACATAACTGGACAATATTTAAAAAATTTAATTTCATTGGAGCACAGTTGATTTACAATGTGTGTTAGTTACAGATGTACAGCAAAGTGATTCAGTTATACATATACATATATTCATTATTTTTTAGATTCTTTTCTCATATAGGTTATCACATAATATTGAGTAGAGTTCCCTGTGCTATACAGTAGGTCCTTGCTGGTTATCTATCTTATACATACTACATAGTATTGTGTGTGCATTCATCCTAAGTTCCTGATTTATCTCCCCTCCTCCATGTTTCCCCTTTGGTAACCATAAGCTTGTTCTCAATATCTGTAAGTCTGTTTCTGTTTTGTTAATAAGTTCATTTGTATCTTTATTTTTTAAGATTAGATTCCACATATGAGTGATATCATATGACCTTTGCCTTTCTCTGTCTGACTTCACTTAGTATGATAAATAACCTCTAGGTCCATCCATGTTGCTGCAAATGGCATTATTTCATTCTTTTTAATGGCTGAGTAGTAGCCCATTGTATATATGTACCACATCTTCTTTATCCATTCCTCTGTTGATGGACACTTAGTTTTCTTCCATGTCTTGGCTATTGTAAATAGTGCTGCACTGGACATTGGTGTGCATGTATCCTTTTAGAAAATGGTTTTCTCTGGATATATGCTCTGGAATGGGATTGCTGGATTATATGGTAGTTCTATTTTTAGCTTTTTAAGGAACCTCCATACTGTTCTCCACAGTGGTTACACCAATTTGCATTCCCACCAACAGTGTAGGACGGTGCCCTTTTCTCCACACCCTCAGCATTATTTATTGTTAGTAGACTTTTTGAGTTTTATTTTTTTAACATCTTTATTGGGGTATAATTGCTTTACAATGGTGTGTTAGTTACTGCTTTATAACAAAGTGAATCAGTTATACATATACATATGTTCCCATATCTCTTCCCTCTTGTGTCTCCCTCCCTCCCACCCTCCCTATCCCACCCCTCCAGGCCGTCACAAAGCACCGAGCTGATATCCCTGTGCTATGCGGCTGCTTCCCACTAGCTATCTACCTTACCTTTGTTAGTGTATATATGTCCATGCCTCTCTCTCGCTTTGTCACAGCTCACCCTTCCTCCTCCCCATATCCTCAAGTCCGTTCTCCAGCAGGTCTGTGTCTTTATTCCTGTCTTACACTTAGGTTCTTCATGACATTTTTTTTCTTAAATTCCATATATATGTGTTAACATACGGTATTTGTCTTTCTCTTTCTGATTTACCTCACTCTGTATGACAGACTCTAGGTCTATCCACCTCATTACAAATAGCTCAATGTCATTTCTTTTTATGGCTGAGTAATATTCCATTGTATATATGTGACACATCTTCTTTATCCATTCATCTGATGATGGGCATTTAGGTTGTAAATAGAGCTGCAATGACATTTTGGTACCTGACTCTTTTTGAATTTTGGTTTCCTCCGGGTATATGCCCAGTAGTGGGATTGCTGGGTCATATGGTAGTTCTATTTGTAGTTTTGTAAGGAACCTCCATACTCCTCTCCACAGTGGCTGAACCAACTCACATTCCCACCAGCAGTGCAAGAGTCTTCCCTTTTCTCCACACCCTCTCCAGCATTTATTGTTTCTAGATTTTTTAACGATGGCGATTCTGACTGGTGTGAGATGATATCTCACTGGAGTTTTGATTTGCATTTCTCTAATGATTAATGATGTTGAACATTCTTTCATGTGTTTGTTGGCAGTCTGTATATCTTCTTTGGAGAAATGTCTATTTAGGTCTTCTGCCCATTTTTGGATTGGGTTGTTTGTTTTCTTGTTATTGAGCTGCATGAGCTGCTTGTAAATTTTGGAAATTAATCCTTTGTCAGTTGCTTCATTTGCAAATATTTTCTCCCATTCTGAGGGTTGTCTTTTGGTCTTGTTCATGGTTTCCTTTGCTGTGCAAAAGCTTTGAAGTTTCATTAGGTCCCATTTGTTTATTTTTGTTTTTATTTCCATTTCTCTAGGAGGTGGTTCAAAAGGACCTTGCTGTGATTTATGTCATAGAGTGTTCTGCCTATGTTTTCCTCTAAGAGTTTGATAGTGTCTGGCCTTACATTTAGGTCTTTAATCCATTTTGAGCTTATTTTTGTGTATGGTGTTAAGGAGTGATCTAAGTTCATACTTTTACATGTACCTGTTCAGTTTTCCCAGCACCACTTATTGAAGAGGCTGTCCTTTCTCCACTGTACATTCCTGCCTCCTTTTTCAAAGATAAGGTGACAATATGTGCGTGGGTTTATCTCTGGGCTTTCTATCCTGTTCCATTGATCTATCTTTCTGTTTTTGTGCCAGTACCATACTGTCTTGATTACTGTAGCTTTGTAGTATAGTCTGAAGTCAGGGAGCCTGATTCCTCCAGCTCCTTCTTTCATTCTCAAGATTGCTTTGGCTATTCGGGGTCTTTTGTGTTTCCATACAAATTGTGAAATTTTTTGTTCTAGTTCTGTGAAAAATGCCAGTGGTAGTTTGATAGGGATTGCATTGAATCTATAGATTGCTTTGGGTAGTAGAGTCATTTTCACAATGTTGATTCTTCCAATCCAAGAACATGGTATATCTCTCCATCTCTTTGTATCATCTTTAATTTCTTTCATCAGTGCCTTATAATTTTCTGCATACAGGTCTTTTGTCTCCTTAGGTAGGTTTATTCTTAGATATTTTATTCTTCTTGCTGCAATGGTAAATGGGAGTGTTTTCTTGATTTCACTTTCAGATTTTTCATCATTAGTGTATAGGAATGCCAGAGATTTCTGTGCATTAATTTTGTATCCTGCTACTTTACCAAATTCATTGATTAGCTTTAGTAGTTTTCTGGTAGCATCTTTAGGATTCTCTATGGATAGTATCATGTCATCTGCAAACAGTGACATTACTTCTTCTTTTCCAATTTGGATTTCTTTTATTTCTTTTTCTTCTCTGATTGCTGTGGCTAAAACTTCCAAAACTATGTTGAATATGAGTGGTGAGAGTGGGCAACCTTGTCTTGTTCCTGATCTTAGTGGAAATGCTTTCAGTTTTTCATCATTGAGGATGATGTTGGCTGTGGGCTTGTCATATATGGCCTTTATTATGTTGAGGAAAGTTCCCTCTATGCCTACTTTCTGCAGGGTTTTTTTAATCATAAATGGGTGTTGAAATTTGTCAAAAGCTTTTTCTGCACCTATTGAGATGATCATATGGTTTTTCTCCTTCAATTTGTTATTACGGTTTATCACATTGATAGATTTGCGTATATTGAAGAATGCTTGCATTCCTGGAAAAAAACCCCACTTTATCATGGTGTATGATCCTTTTAATGTGCTGTTAGATTCTGTTTGCTAGTATTTTGTTGAGGATTTTTGCATTTATGTTCATCAGTGATATTGGCCTGTAGTTTTCTTTCTTTGTGGCATCCTTGTCTGGTTTTGGTATCAAGGTGATGGTGGCCTCATAGAAGGAATTTGGGAGTGTTCCTCCCTCTGCTATATTTTGGAAGAGTTTGAGAAGAATAGGTGTTAGCTCTTCTCTAAATGTTTGATAGAATTCGCCTGTGAAGCCATCTGGCCCTGGGGTTTTGTTTGTTTGAAGATTTTTAATCACAGTTTCAATTTCAGTGCTTGAGATTGGTCTGTTCATATTATCTATTTCTTCCTGATTCAGTCTTGGCAGGTTGTGCATTTGTAAGAATTTGTCCATTTCTTCCAGGTTTTCCATTTTATTAGCATATAGTTTCTTGTAGTAATTTCTCATTATCTTTTGTTATTTCTGCAGTGTCAGTTGTTACCTCTCATTTTTCATTTCTATTTCTATTGATTTGAGTCTTCTCCCTTTTTTTCTTGATGAGTCTGTCTAATGGTTTATCTATTTTGTTTATTTTTTCAAAGAACCAGCTTTTACTTTTATTTATCTTTGTTATCATTTCCTTCATTTCTTTTTCATTTATTTCTGATCTGATTTTTATGATTTCTTTCCTTCTGCTAAATTTGGGGTTTTTTTGTTCTTCTTTCTCTAGTTGCTTTAGGTGCAAGGTTAGGTTGTTTATTCGAGATGTTTCCTGCTTCTTAAGGTGGGCTTGTATTGCTATAAACTTCCCTCTTAGAACTGCTTTTGCTGCATACCATAGGTTTTGGGTCGTTGTGTCTCCATTGTCATTTGTTTCTAGGTATTTTTTTATTTCCTCTTTGATTTCTTCAGTGAACACTTCGTTATTAAGTAGTGTATTGTTTAGCCTCAATGTGTTGGTATTTTTTACAGATCTTTTCCTGTAATTGATATCTAGTCTCATGGCATTGTGGTCGGAAAAGATACCTGATACAATTCAATTTTCTTAAGTTTACCAAAGCTTGATTTGTGACCGAAGATATGATCTATCCTGGAGAATGTTCCATGAGCACTTGAGAAAAATGTGTATTCTGTTGTTTTTGGTTGGAGTGTCCTATAAATATCAATTAAGTCCATCTTGTTTAATGTATTATTTAAAGCTTGTGTTTCCTTATTTATTTTCATTTTGGATGATCTGTCCATGGGTGAAAGTGGGGTGTTAAAGTCCCCTACTATGAATGTGTTACTGTCAATTTCCCGTTTTATGGCTTTTAGCATTTGCCTTATGTATTGAGGTGCTTCTATGTTGGGTTCATAAATATTTACAATTGTTATATCTTCTTCTTGGATCGATCCCTTGATCATTATGTAGTGTCCTTCTTTGGCTCTTCTAATAGTCTTTAGTTTAAAGTCTATTTTGTCTGATATGAGAACTGCTACTCCAGGTTTCTTTTGGTTTCCATTTGCATGGAATATCTTCTTCCATCCCCTTACTTTCAGTCTGTATGTGTCTCTAGGTCTGAAGTGGGTCTCTTGTAGACAGCAAATATATGCGTCTTGTTTTTGTATCCATTCAGCCAATCTGTGTCTTTTGGTGGGAGCATTTAATCCATTTACATTTAAGGTAATTATCGATATGTATGTTCGTATTCCCATTTTCTAAATTGTTTTGGGTTCATTATTACAGGTGTTTTCCTTCTCTTGTGTTTCTTGTCTAGAGAAGTTCCTTTAGCATTTGCTGTAAAGCTGGTTTGGTGTTGCTGAACTCTCTCAGCTTTTGCTTGTCTGTAAAGGTTTTAATTTCTGCATCAAATCTGAATGAGATCCTTGCTGGGTAGAGTAATCTTGTTTGCAGGTTTTTCTCCTTCATCACTTTCAGTATGTCCTGCCACTCCCTTCTGGCTTGCAGAGTTTCTGCTGAGAGATCAGCTGTTAACCTTATGGGGATTCCCTTGTGTGTTATTTGTTGTTTTTCCCTTGCTGCTTTTAATATGCTTTCTTTGTATTTAATTTTTGACAGTTTGATTAATATGTGTCTTGGAGTATTTCTCCTTGGATTTATCCTATATGGGACTCTCTGTGCTTCCTGGACTTGATTAACTATTTCCTTTCCCATATTAGGGAAGTTTTCAACTATAATCTCTTCAAATATTTTCTCAGTCCCTTTCTTTTTCTCTTCTTCTTCTGGAACCCCTATAATTTGAATGTTGGTGTGTTTAATGTTGTCCCAGAAGTCTCTGAGACTGTCCTCAGTTCTTTTCATTCTATTTTCTTTATTCTGCTCTTCAGTAGTTATTTCCACTATTTTATCTTCCAGGTCACTTATCTGTTCTTCTGCCTCAGTTATTCTGCTATTGATCTCATCTAGAGTCTTTTTCATTTCATTTATTGTATTGTTCATCATTGTTTGTTTCATCTTTAGTTCTTCTAGGTCTTTGTTAAATGTTTCTTTCATGTTGTCCATTCTATTTCCAAGATTTTGGATCATCTTTACTATCATTATTCTGAATTCTTTTTCAAGTAGACTGCCTATTTCCTCTTCATTTGTTAGGTCTGGTGCATTTTTATCTTGCTCCTTCATCTGCCGTGTGTTTTTCTGTCATCTCATTTTGCTTATCTTACTGTGTTTGGTGTCTCCTTTTTGCAGGCTGCAGGTTCGTGGTTCTCATTGTTTTTGATGTCTGCCCCCAGTGGCTAAGGCTGGTTCAGTGGGTTGTGTAGGCTTCCTGGTGGAGGGGACTAGTGCCTGTGTTCTGGTGGATGAGGCTGGATCTTGTCTCTCTAGTGAGCAGTTCCACGTCTGGTGGTGTGTTTTGGGGTGTCTGTGGACTTAGTATGATTTTAGGCAGCCTCTCTGCTAATGGGTGGGGTTGTGTTCCTGTTTTGCTAGTTGTTTGACATAGGTTGTCCAGCACTGTAGCCTGCTGGTTGTTGAGTGAAGCTGGGTGCTTGTGTTGAGATGGAGATCTCTGGGAGATTTTTGCCTTTGATATTACATGGAGCTGGGAGGTCTCCTGTTGACCAGTGTCCTGAAGTTGGCTCTCCCACCTCCGAGGCACAGCACTGACTCCTAGCTAGAGCAACAAGAGCCTTTCATCCACACTGTCAGAATAAAAGGAAGAAAAAGTAGAGAGAAAGATTTAGTAGAAGTAGGAAGAAGGAAAGAAAGAAAGAAAGGAGGGAAGGAAGGGAGGAAAGAAGGAAGAAATAAAGAAAAAAAGAAGAAAATAAGGAAAGAAGGAAAGAAGGAAAGAATGGAGGGAGGGAGGAGGGAGGAAGGAAGGAAGGAGGCAAGGAAGGAAAAAAGAATGAAGATACAGTAAAATAAAATAAAATATAATAAAGTTATTAAATTAAAAAATAATTATTTAGAAAAAAAAAAAGGTCAAATGGAACCTTAGGGCAAATGGTGGAAGCAAAGCTATACAAACAAAATCCTACACAGAAGCATATACATACACCCTCACAAAAAGTGGTAAAGGGGAAAAAATCATAAATCTTGCCCTCAAAGTTCACCTCCTCAATTTGGGATGATTCGTTGCCTAAAGTAGTGAAGGGAGGAAAGAAAGAAAGAAAGAAAGGAAGAAAGAAAGAAAGAAAGAAAGAAAGAAAGAAAGAAAGAAAGAAAGAAAGAAAGAAAGAAAGAAAGAAAGAAGGAAAGAAAGAAGGTAAAGTATAATAAAGTTCTTAAAATTAATTAAGAAAAAAATTTAAAAAAAAAAAGGACCGATAGAACCCTAGGACAAATGGTGGAAGCAAAGCTATACAGACAAAATCTCTCACAGAAGCACACACATACACACTCACAAAAAGAGGAAAAGGGGAAAAAATCATAGATCTTGCTCTCGAAGTCCACCTCCTCAATTTGGGATGATTCATTGTCTATTCATATATTCCACAGATTCAGGGTACATCAAGTTGATTGTGGAGCTTTAATCCGCGCTTCTGAGGCTTCTGGGAGAGAGTTTCCTTTCTCTTCTTTGTTCTCACTGCTCACAGGGGCTCAGCTTTTGATTTGGCCCCGCCTCTGCATGTAGGTCACTGGGGGGCATCTGTTCTTCCCTCAGACAGGGCGGAGTTAAAGGAGCCGCTGATTCGGGGGCTCTGGCTTACTCAGGCCGGGTAGAGGGAGGGCCGCGGAGTGCGGGGCAAGCCTGCGGCGGCAGAGGCCGGCATGACGTTGCACCTGCCTGAGATCCGCCATGTGTTCTCCCTGGGAAGTTGTCCCTGGATCCCGGGAACCTGGCAGTGGCGGGCTGCACAGGCTCCCCGGAAGAGGGGTGTGGATAGTGACCTGTGCTCACACAGAGGCCCCTTGGTGGCGGTAGCAGCAGCCTTAGCATCTCCCGCCCGTCTCTGGGGTCCACGTTTTTAGCCACGGCTCACGCCCGTCTCTGGAGTTCCTTTAAGCAGCGGTCTTAAACCCCTCTCCTCGCACACCAGGAAACAAAGAGGGAAGAAAAAGTCTCTTGCCTCTTCGGCAGCTCCAGACCTTTTCCCGGACTCCCTCCCGGCTAGCCGTGGTGCACTAACCCCTTCAGGCTGTGTTCATGCAGCCAACCCCAGTCCTCTCCCTGCGCTCCGACCAAAGCCCGAGCCTCAGCTCCCAGCCCCGCCTGCCCTGGAGGGTGAGCAGACAAGCCTCTCGGGCTGGTGAGTGCCGGTCAGCACCGATCCTCTGTGCGGGAATCTCCCCGCTTTGCCCTCCGCACCCCTGTTGCTGTGCTCTCCTCCGCGGCTCTGAAGCTCCCCCCTCCGCCTTCCGCAGTCTCCGCCCGCGTAGGGGCTTCCTAGTGTGTGGAAACCTTTCCTCCTTCACAGCTCCCTCCCACTGGTGCAGGTGCCGTCCGTATTCTTTTGTCTCTGTTTTTCCTTTTTTTCTTTTGCTCTACCCATGTACGTGGGGAATTTCTTGCCTCTTGGGAGGTCTGAGGTCTTCTGCCAGCCTTCAGTAGGTGTTCTGTAGGAGTTGCTCCATGTGTAGATGTATTTATGATGTATCTGTGGGGAGGAAGGTGATCTCCGTGTCTTACTCTTCCGCCATCTTCCCCTCTGCCCCTATTTGTAGACTTTTTGATGATGGCTCTTCTGACCTGTGTGAGGTGATACCACATTGTAGTTTTGATTTGCATTTCTCTGATAATTGGTGATGTTGAGCATCTTTTCATGTGCTTTTTGTTCATGTCATTACTGGACAATTTTAAATGTTAAAGAAAACAGCTGTGTTTAAAATAATCTTTCACATGTCCTCTACTCACTGGTCTTGGATCTTTCATGTAGAACGTTGAAGATATCCCTAAAATTACAACTTTTAATCTTAATTCTAAATAACAATTGTAACTGCTTTTTGGTTTAATTAATCTTTTCCTTTTGCCTGACAGATTATTTTTTTAGAGTATTGTAGGCAAGGACACATTGTTATACATTAGGGCAAAATGCCAGAAGAATGCTAACTGTGCAGTATTATTATGGTTCCTATTACCTCAGTTTGGTTGTTCACATATATAATTCATAGGAGTTGGGATCTTTTACCCCCGGATACAGAAGATTGATCTAAACCAGTTTTTAAACATAAGATAACACTGATGATTTCAAATTACTCCATTTGCTTCATATTAGATCTAGATCCACTATGATTCCTGTGTAGAAATTGTTGAGTTTTCTAACTTTCTTCCTCAAAATTCTTGCTATCTTAGGATAATAGATCAGAGACCCATATTACCCATGACTTGAGCCATATTTAAGCAATATGGAACTAATACAAAAGAAATTCTAGAATGAAAATTTAAACTAAGGACAGACTTGCAGTTGACCCATGGTTTTTATAATTTTTCAAGGTATTTTGGTGTATGTATTATTGTGTGTTTGTATTATCCTTACTAGCTATTTGAAATCTCAGAATTTACCAGATTTCACCAAATTTCAGTCTCATTATCTATGAAATGAGGAATAGAGACATCAGCTCTTCAGGACAAACTAAAACTTGAGTGGGTGCAGAGATTAATAGTGTCCCTGTACAAGGTAAAATGAAAAGTTGTAGAAAATTCTTTATATTTTAAAAATAAATAAATGTTAAAAGAGAGTGGGATACACACTTGTCAGCATGCTCCTCTGCAAGGGTCTACAAGAAAATGTTCCTAGCCAATTTCCCAAAGCCCTCTAAAATTACTTGCAGAACTTTGAACTTCTTATGTTGATCTGTATCCACATTACTCACCCATGTCTTGATCAATGACATCAACATGTTTCTTCCCTGTTGTACTTCCCTTGCTCCTTTCTCCTTCCTAAGATATACTCAGATGCTGAGATAGTCATTGTGAGATTAGGACAAACGTCTACCAAGAGTAGATTCAGTTCCCATATGCTCTAAGCAGGCCCTACCCACAACTTCTGGATGTAAGGATCCTTGAACAAGAGAATGTCTTCTCCAGACATTGTCAAACACCAAACCAGATGTAGACATATTATTTTAGCCTTCTGCTAAATGCCCAAAGAGCTGGTATGCATACTTCCTAGATAGTCAACATACTCAAACACAATCACTGAAGCATTAAACACATCAAGGACACAGAAGGGTTTTCTAGGGCCTTCCATCTACAGTGATCCTCCATTTCTCTGTCTCCAGATATTGCCAATGCATTTACTCCAGAATAAATAATAAGCAGGAGAAATACTGCTTATTCCTCTAACTAGAGTACATGTTTCTCAAAAAATACAATCTTTTACTAACATTCTTTTTTCAGTAATATGCAAGAATAAGATTCTCAAAGCCATGCCCTAATTTTGTGTCACTTTAGAACATGGGAGAGTAGGTGGTAGCTTCTAAATCTGTGTGAAAATACCTGACTAAATCATCATAACTTCTAGGGAGCTTTGATGTCTCCTTCTAGGAATGAGGATATTTATTTTTAAGAAGATTTTATAAAAGAGTCTGACCTTTATCTCAACTTTCATGGGAAAATAATTTTTTTAAAATTCAACTTTAGTTAAATAGCAACAACTAAAGTAAATTTATTGATTTATTAATATACCTAAGATGTTCAAAAGAAGGATCTGGCTTCAGAAAGTACTTCAAGTATGTCTTCCAGGATCTGTGATGCTCTCTCTCTCTCTCTCTCTCTCTCTCTCCCCCTCTGTTTTCTCTGCTTTCTTCTGTGATAGCTTTATTCTCAAGCAAGCTCTCTTGTTGCAGTGGCTAATATGACCACCTGCAGATCTAAATTTATGTTTTTCTTCCAACTAGTATCCCCAGAAAAAAGAAACATCTCTTTTTTGATAGTTTGAGGGAAAGTCCTGGGTATGTACTTTGTTCAGCTCACCTTGGGTTATGTGCTCATGGTTGAGATTCCACATTTTAACTGCTCTTAGGTGACAGAGATGAAGAGGGATAATAATATGGAGAAAGCTAATAATAATAATGATACTAATGATGGTGAAGATATTTGCCATTTGTTTGTGCCTTTCTTTTTTCGAAGATTTTCAATATGCATACATTATTTGACCCTAAAATAGCACTACCAATACATAGACTAAAATTGTAACTCCAGCAAGGATAAGGAAATGTTAATGAGAGTTGTGTAATTTGTCCTTAGTCACATAATTGATTTGAGTTATTTGCATTTAGTGGTGTTATTTCTGAGTTATTTCTACAAGTTTGACTGTGCTGTTAAGGAGAAATTTGGGGAAAGTTAGGAATGTGTGGATCAGAGCACCCTGAACAAATGGACTGCTACCCCCTGTTTCAAAGTGAGCAGCCCCCAGTTTTATTGTGATTTTTAGTATTAGATTTAATAAATGAGTGTGTTAGGTGAATATGAGATACAAACAGCCTTCATTTTTCCAGTAAAGGATTCATGATTCTTTTATGTATTTATTGATAGATTGATTGCTTATTCATTTGTTTTTATGGTTGGATAGAGTAACTTGGGCATTGACAGATGACTAGCTGTCTTTCAAGACAAATAAAGTGAAAGACAAACACAGGCTGTACAAAAATATTTGTAAAGGATTAATAATCATGATAAATAAAGAACTTCTAAAAATCAATAAGAAACCATATAACCATATGATAAATACATATAAATCAGGAGTGAAAAAGATGAAAATAAAATAAGAAATAGAAACCGCAATGGCCAATAAATATACAATGTTTACTAAACTCAATAGTATTTAGGGAATTGAAAGGTAAACCTTTATGAAATACTATTTTATATTTTTAAGTTTGGCGAATTTTTAAAATTTGTGAAAATATCAGGTGATGGTAAGAGAAGGTGGAGGAATGTGTACCAGAAGGAAAATTTAAAACTATACTAAAAATATTCAAAAAGCCTAATACCATAGAGCAGTCAAAATAAATAAATGTTACATATGCTAACATGGGCAAATGTCAAAAGCATAATGATGAGGGAAATAGAAACATATGGAAAAATATAAGACTTTAGAGCATACAAAATAATAACAATTATTATTTATAAATGCTTGCATGCATGGTAAAATATGTAATATCCATAAAAGTGATTAATATCAAACTTAGGGAAGTGGTTATATTTAGAATGGAGAAAGATGAATGAAATTGATTTGGGGTAAGTAAAGCTTCTCATTAAATTCCTAATATTTTTAAAAGATTAGAAGCAAATCAAAAAAAGTTGCATGTTTAGAAGTAAAAATAAATGCTGGGCATTTTATATATATTTTGCTGTTTACTGAAATATTTCATTGTAAAGAAAAAGCTAGGTATCAATTTGTAGGTGGAGATTTGAAATCACCACACTTGACAGCATAAGATATAAAACAGATTTAATCTTTTTAGTGTGGCATAATGTGGTAATTGGAGCAAACCAGACTTTTCTGCACCCAAAGAATTCTGTTCCTCTCTTGAGAAATTAAGATCCCTTGGCTTTGGCTGCTATAGTCTTGGTATCCAGAGCCATCTGAGGATAAGATCATGACTAAAATGGCTGTCCTCTAGCAATTGTCATGCTGCTCCAGGTAATAGTCTCTGAAACAAGACCACGTGGATTAGAAACCCAAGCCTTCCTTTTCTTAGCTATGTATCCCTTGGCCAGTTACTTAACAGTTTTATGGCCCATCTCACATTGTTGTAAAATGGTAACAGCGTCAAAGTGTCTTTCTTCCTTGGATAAGCTCCTGGTCAATCTCCATCCCTGACTTTAACCACCTTCTTTGTTTCCAGTTTTATGCAAAAATCCACTCACTCCCCAAATCAGAGAAAAGTAAGCCCACTCCCAACCCCTGGTATAAAAACTGGTTATTCTAAGTCAAGCTATGGTATTTCTCTAGGCTCTGTTATTCAACCATAGTGAGCCTATAGCCTAAGCAGACCAAATCATACTGAAGGAAAGCATTATACTTCATTGACCCTTGAACAGGGGCGTAGATCCTCCAAGCAGTGGAAAATCCATATGTAACTTATAATCAGCCCTCCATATACTGCAGTTCCTTCGTATCCATGGTTCCATATCGGCAATTCAAACAACAATGGACCATGTAGTACTGCAGTATTTACTATTGAAAAAATCCATGTATAAGTGAACTTGTGCAGTTAGAATCCATGTTGTTCAAGGGTCAACCATATATACTTGACTTCCTCCTGTCCTTCCTACATGGAGCCATTTGCCTTCAATTTCCATTGGTGATCACCTTCTACCATGAAAGAAACTAGACTGAAGTAAGATGAAGGGTTAACAAAGCAGAGCAGAGGGGCAGAAAGATTGTGAGTTTTTGATGATATAAGTAAGCCCCAGACAGAACTGCACCCAAAGTCTGCCTTATCTCTGAAATTCCAATTATGGTGAGATATTAAATTTCTTTAATATTTAAACCAATTGACTTAGTGTTTTCTGTTACTTGCAGAAGAACACAATAACTGATACACTATCTCATATATTGAACTGAAAAAATAAATGAGAAAAAATTTCAAATGCACCCAGCAATGTGCTCAGCACATGGCTATTTTTAGCTAGAACAGGTTGGCCTTTAACCCTCCTTTGTCAACACATTTCTTCTGAATTCTAGGTAAGTAGCTTCTATCACTTAGCCTGTTCTTCATATAACCTTTGCCTTCTTCCTCAGTTTTAACTGTCACTATACATATTATGTTTTATAAACATTATTATTGACATGCAGTTAGCTTGTATTTTGTAATTCAGTAGCTGAAATAGTACTGGACACAAAGAAAGCATTCAATATATATTTTTAAAGGAATGGTCTTATTTGCCTACATCTAGCTTACTAAGCCTCCTCCATGGAAATATTTTATTTATACATAGTATCCTATATTGGAAATGAAAGAAATGGATAATTAATTATATATTTACTGATACAAAAGCTTTTAAAAGCTAATATTTTATCATATAAACTTTGAATCTTTGTACAAGTTTGTTCTTCAATTCTGATATAGTCACACACTAAAACTTATCTTCCGAAGCCATAGCTTAATGAGAGGTTATTCTACTATTGTTAACTTTCCTTCTTTAATTTAAGATCAAAGTTAAACAGGATAATTAGATACTCAGAAATGTCTAAGGAAGAAGGATGTCCTGAATAAAAACAAAAACAAAACAAAATTTTATATATAAGTAGTATTTGGGAAATTTAATAATAAAATATTAATTGTACCAGCTCTTAATGCCACTTCCTAGAAGGAGTTACAAGCTATCATTTAAGAAAGAAGAAAAAATGTGGTATATGAAACTAAAATATTGAAAATACTATTTTAATGATAGCAAGCACAAAAACACTTAGCATGTTCACTCAAACACAAATGTTTAATCCCCCTGAATTCTTTAGATCTCTGATCTCCTTTGGGAATGAAAGAACTTCAGGGCTCAATTTGTACTGGTAGCTTAATGATTAAAGATGAAAAAGTCTTCGCCTATGCATCTGATTTTTATATGCCTTGTTTTACTGCAAATCCTATTAAAATAAACTCCGCTTTTAGTTGCTGTGAGTAATTGGATCCAGTACTTCAGAATTGAAAACTGTTGGCTTCCAATTTTAATCTTTTTTACTAAAAAGATGACACTAGAAAACAAGAGTGCTGTAAGTACTCTAGAAGATACAGTTGTTGAAATAAAGTGTAGAAATAGTCAACTCAGTTTGTAAATTGTGTCTGGCTATATGTAAGGGACAACTCAAAACCATTTGCAACAGTACTTTTTTGTTTGGTATAAATAAAATGAATGCTGCACTTTTTCTATTTAATTTTCTGTCAATAAAGTAACAACACATTTTTAGGCCCAGAATAAGGAATCTAATGCTGATCTTTGTGCTGTATGTTTCATATCCTAACATATAGCCTGATTTAAACATAATTCTGTACTGTCTGTGAGGGTACTTGTGTGAAAGAAAGACTTACCTTGATTTTGCTCACTGTGTGCACCAATATTTGACATTTAGAATGTCTTTTTTTTTTTTTTGCCAGAATCTTTGTGAAGGGAATAAAAACTTTTGTTTAAAATGACTGAACACATATTCTGTAAGGAGAAATGTATGCTGGTTCCTGTGTACGAAATTGTAGGTGATACACAGGTGGTTCTGATAGCAGATTCTAGTTCCTTCCATAAGAGAACAGGGACCAGTCCCAGTGTGTGCAGGACAGTTCAGTCCTTTACTTTCTCTCTGGTTTGGTATCTCTTCTGCATATTCATATTGCCCTTGTCCCGTTTAGTCTTGTCTTTTCTAGAATAATCATTTCCTCCTGCCTCACCTTTCTTATTATATCTTTGTTTTTATTGTTTCCCTCATTTAAATAAATTTGTAAGCAACGAATCTCTCACAATTTCTCCTTGCTTTTAAGAGCATGAGATCATCTTTTTTAAAAAATGTTACTTATTATATATAATTCAAGCAGTATAGCAAAGTACAAAGAAGAAAATAAAGGACACCCCCAATCCCACCAAACAGAAATAACCATTATTAAATTTTTAACCATTATTAAATCTTTAAACCATTTTAAAATTAAGACATAAGACAGATATGTCTTAATGCCTAATAAATTGATGGATGGATAAATAAAATAGATTAGTAGTTCTTAAAGTTTACTTTGCAATGCCGTGTGTATCTTCAGGGATCATTTTAGGGAATAAAAAAACCCAAACCATTTTTATTATAACACTGAGACAATATGTGCCTTTTTTACTGTATGGTCTTTGAACTGATGATGCTAAAACAGGGATCAATGAAACTGTTGCCTCCTTTTCACAAATTAAGGCAGTGTCTCCAAACAGCATTTGCAGTCATTGTATTCTTCACCACAATACACTAGCAGTTAAAAACAAATCCAGCTTCACTTAAAAATGTTCTTGAAAAAGGAGCATATTGAATATCCTCGTTACCTCAAAGTAAAGCTTTTGTGTACTTACATGAGTTTTGCACTACCCTAGCCCCGTTTTCCATGGAATTTTTTTTTTATCTAAAAGAATGACTGACAGACAAAATATGTGGAAATCTGCCTCTGTGAAACTTACAGCATCCTTGTCCTTGTAGATATATCTGATGAGGATGAAGGCAAAATTAATGTGATTTATTTTTATTTTGTTTAGGAAAATGTTAATATTAAGAACTATATAACTTATCAATATTTTCAAAATGATCAACACATGGTATTACAAAATTTTGCATTTTAGAGTTATTCAAAGTATAAGACAGACAAGTGGATTTTAATGTGACAGATTATGAAAAGTTCATTGATATCATTTCACATTGCAACTAGTCTTTGAGAAACTTCCTCTTGTTGAGTTTTAGTGTAGTATCAGATGTAATTATTTTTCTCATTTTTCCAACTACATATCTCTATGAGGTTGGAGTTTCTTTATCTTCTTCAGATACACACAAAGGTTGCAACAAATTCATTGCAGAAGCTTTTTTTTTTTTAATCAGACATTATGGAAAATTATAAAAATATAAGAAAATGCCACTCTTCTTACTAAATATTTTTGTTTTGGAAAATATAGTTATTTTTCATAAAAAATATGTTAACATTTGAGGTTTTAATTTTACATAGGTTAAATAGATTACATATATTAAAAAAATATATTTTTGAATGCTCAGGTTTGTTTTCCAATATGATAAATAACTATAGATAAAAGTCACATAAACAAAAGATTTTTGGTGTTCTCAATAATTTTTTAGTGGAAAGAGTTCCTGAGAACAAAATGTTTGAGAACCATTGGAATAAGTAGGTATGCTAACATATTTTAAAAATAAGAAAGAAAGAAAGAGAGAAAGAAAAAGAAAGAGAGAAGGAAAAGAAGGAAAGAAAGAAAAGAAGGAAAGAAATAATACTAGAAAGAGGGTAAATTTTTGTATATTTTAATAAAATATTTAAATGTAATATTTTTCCACTTTATCAAAGTCAAAAAAAGGTGAATTAAATTGCATAAATCCCCCAAATTAAAAAAGTTTCTGTATATAAGAAATATTTCCTAAAATTTACAAGGATAGATGGGAAAAGAAATTGCAAAAAGTGTTCAGAAGTTGAAGGAGTTTTAAAAAAATTATTTCAATTTCAGATAATATTGGTTGATTTATGTTTGAAAAGAGGAGAATATTAGAATTCTTCACATCTTCCACTTACTGACCCACAAATTTTTGGTTACATATGATTTTATTATTTACTGACAAGGTTTAAACATTCACAGTAGGTCCTGAAACCACAATTGCCACAGTTATTTCACTCACAAAGGGATTTGGTATTTACCAACACTGCTTCTCCATTCTCCATGAGCTTTTTAAAAAATTTTTTCTCATTATCAGAACATTTCAAGAAAGTTGCAAAATTACCCTTAATTATTGTGGCTAAACCAGTAGTGTCTGTGCTTCCCCCTCACCTGCTTGGGACTACTGTTTCTCTTTCACATTATTATTCATACTATACTAACTTTTTACATTGCAGTTAAATTTTCTTCTATTTGAATTTTGAACAACTTTTGTTTCATTCTCCAGATTTTATCTCTATTTATGCCTCATATCTGTATTGTCTCCTCATTACATTAATTTCTCAATATTATTCATGGGTATTCCCTTTTATTACCACAAACATTTTATGTCAATAATTTGAATTGTAGTTCCTCTAGATTTTTCTAATGTGTATGTTAATTTTATTATGCTGATATCAATTTCCTTTAGTTTATTTTGCTTCACAATCTTCCCTTTTATTCCAGTTTTTTGGTTTGTTTGTAATGTGATTTTTAAATTATTGTTACACTGAATTATCTTAATGTTTCCAATTATATTACAAAACACTCATCAAAAAATTTCTTCTTACTTTGGGTTATATTTTCTTTAAAAATTAGTTATTTTGTGAATTTTTTTATGTTATGTATTTTCCTCCATCTTTTTCTTCTTTCTCTTTCTTTCTCCTCCTTTTCCCTCCCCTCTTTTCTCCAAATTCATCTTATTCTTGCTACATTTGCTTGGTCTTTTTCTTTGCTTGATTTATATAATTGTCATATCATATCCTGTATCTTACTTGTGGTTAAACTGAGAAGATACATCAACCAGAATCTATTTGGTTCCCTTAAATCTTTCTGAGACAAATTTCTTTACCTATGTCACTTTTCTACAGCCCAAACCCAAACTTTCTTGGAGGCCTAAGGTTCTTCTCGTTTGGTGTATTCTTCTAGTATGGCCTGTATCTCATATTTATAAGACAAAAGATAAAATTTCATAGAATTATGAATTTTTTCCCTTCATTGTAATACACTGTATCCTGTGCTTCCATCAGTGCAAGTAAATTTAGGTTGTCACATCCCCTGTTTTATCAGTCTCTTCTCCCATCTGGTCCTTCCCTTCTGCCCCAAGGTTACAGAAAGAAAACAATAAAGAATATTGATGGCTCGTCATTTTCCATATTAGGGGCCTTAATGAAACCTTTCAGGTTTCTGTTGACTCTGTATTCTCTGTTCTGGAGAGTGGAGTTTGGGTTGGGAACTGAGCCTTGTCTCTGGAAACTAGAATATTCTGTTTTCTTTTGCTGTTGTCCTTGAAATGTTATGGCATGATGTTGCCCCATTCCTCTCTTGGATGCTGCTTCTGCTTTTTCTTTTTCCATTAGTGCTATTTTTAATTTCTATTAGATGTTGGAGCAAGAAATATTTATGGCCTATTTTATTATAGGTTTTATAGAAATTTCCCTCTCAAACTTCAAATTAATTTTTGAAAGCTTAACTTCAATTTATTTAAAGTATAAATTCTGACCATCTTTTTTTTTTTTTAACTGTAGAAAAGACTTAGTTATTGTCTCTCCAGTCAGAATGCTCCATGACTCTTGGACTTTATGTCATTGTTGAGTTGATGGTCTAGTGTCATCAGTTTCATCTATAGGTAAATATTATGGGAGACTGGAGAAGGGCTAATTTCCAAACTTCTTTGGAAAGAGACTACTCTTCTCCTCTAGTTTGGAATATAACCCCAAAGCAGATTTTTTCTGTTATCCTAGCACCTTGAGACATACCTTATAATATTAAGCTTTTCCCACACAATAATAACACAGGATGTAACCATTTTATGTAAAAATGACTTTGTGGGTTTTACATGTACATGCACAATGACATGGACAATTAAGTAATTCTTTATATAATGCTTGCCTTTGGACCTGCAATGCTCAGGTTTATTTACCAATAAAAATCCAATTCATGACATATTTTATACATTTACAATTCATTTTGTTGAGTGTTGACACCTTTTCAAGATCTAAGAAAATGTTTGGATGGAAAAACATATGGATTACTCTCCTAAGGTTGAAAGTTAAAATCCTGTTCAATGTTTAAAATATAAATTGGCTTTTGAAGTAATGAAATTACTCTGAACAGATTTAATACACTTGTTCTTTTTAATGTAAGGGCATTATATATTTTGTGAAATAAATGTAGAATAAGTTTTAAAATAAATATACATGGTTCATTTACAATACTCCAGTGAAATACATGGGTGTTTCACGACATGTTTCACTGACAAAAAATAATCACATAAATCTTCCACACACAGCTGCAATTTAGTAAAATATGCAGTTTTCTGTTTTCTATTACTGTATACAGTATAAATTCTTCTGCTGGAAGACAGATTGTGACAAATTTGCAAACAGCATCTGTATTCATACATTTGAAACATTAATTTATCCAGCTATAAAAACTTTGATTTCCCAAAAGGAGAGTCATGTCTGAGAACTAATGCCTATTTTTGAGACTTAACTGAGTTTTCAATGTTAGTCATTTTCTCATGAGTTACGTGCTCCCATGGAAAAATATACAACTTAACAGCAAGCACAGAGAGTTAAAAGGGTCACACAAAACATAAATCTGTATGCCTTGTTTATGTTTGTGTATAATTCATATAAATAAATTTTTGACTACCTACAGTTTCCATTGTGGAAAATGCTTTTGTTAGCAATGATATCAAAGGAATAACAAGGAAAGCTCTATAATATATACACTAAATTAAATGCTTATGTACTACATTTTTTGAAATGATAAATATTTCTCGGGGCATAATAGTGAAATGTTTTGAAAGTGAAGAATAAAGCCTATGTTTTTTGGCTGATCCTACGGTTTATTTCTAGATATAGTATTTTCAAAAGAACTATATAAAAATAAAACAAAGTAGAGTTCTGTAAATGCAATTCTAACTATTGAAGGTGCTTTTTAAAAAAATCACTTGGAAACTTACATATCATTCAACAAGAGCCACTTTCAAACTCCCAGCTTTATAAATAATGCCACAGCATATAATTTCAGCAATAAAGAAACTGTTCATTTAGACAATTTCTATTTATTTTGCTTTGTTTCTTGTTTTTGTTTCTTCTTCCTCAGTATCAGTTATTTACATAGTTCATTCCTAAGATCTCCTTGAGGTTATTTGATTTCTTACCAATTTCTTTTCATTCAATAACTGATTTACAAAGGAAAAAGATATTTGACTGGGTTACTTACAACAATTTTAAGAATACTTACTTACCAATATAATTTTCTCAGGAAGCAACCAATCTCACCAAAACCTAAGTGAACCAACCTCTAACAGCTCCCCACAATATAACATGCAAAGATCAACCTTATTATGATTTTTTCTGTTTCTACTGTGACCTTATAAACATTGATCAAATCATATTTAAATACATGTAAAAAATCTTTTAAATGACATACTATGAGGTTTTAAAATTCAAACAGCTTTCTCAGCTATTTGAATAATGAGGATCTGAAATCTGCATCCATGCTGCTTTTTTAATTAAAATTTTACCCAAAGGAAAACAGTATTTAACAGTTTGTGAGCTTCTTCTCTCTAGAAATTGGGTAGTGAATTGTCTGCTCATACCATAAGGTGCTCCAGTGTCTTGGGCTTTTGCTTTACTGTCAGATCTTTTTTTTTTTCCCACTGCTGTTACACTTTTGACCTAATTTAATTGACAGAGGCAACAGCATTCACATTGTTCTCTGATTGAGTACCTGAACAGGTAGTGAAAAAAAAGGCAAGCCACAATGCTGGCTGGAACAACCATTTCAGTCACACTAAGTGGCAGAGAGGGAGTCTAACTCAGAGAGAGCCTGAAGAAACTTTACTTGCAGGAAGGGAGTGACCTGAGAGAATTCTTCAAACTGCACGTTTATACATTTCTTTTCTTTTCTTTTTCTTTTTTTTTTTTTTTGCAGTATGTGGGTCTCTCACTGTTTGGCCTCTCCTGTTGTGGAGCACAGGCTCCGGACACGCAGGTTCAGTGGCCATGGCTCACAGGCCCAGCCGCTCCGTGGCATGTGGGATCTTCCTGGACTGGGGTACAAACCCGTGTCCCCTGCATCGGCAGGTGGACTCTCAACAACTGCGCCACCAGGGAAGACCCCAACATTTCTATTTCAAGTCAATACATTTTCATATATCATTGTCTCAGCACTGCTGTAGGAATAGAAAAATCTGAACTGCTTCACTGTTGGCATATGTGTTAGAGGTGTCTCGCTCTCACCTTTTATACTGGAGGTGAATGTAATATTAGCATCTCATTTTAAGAATTTATCACTTATTTCTCTTCATTGATTTCTACTTACTCTAAAAATCAAGGAATCAGGAGGGGTTTGTTTGCATTGGTTTAGTTTTTGTTTTCTTTTCTTTCTTCCTTTCTTTCTTTAATATTCTTTTTGTTAGCCATAAAGAGAATTAGAAAATAAACTAAGTTTTCCTGGTTCTTTATAAAATTCCAATTCATCACTTACAGTTACCTGAATTTAATGCATTGTTTAGCTATCTTAAGCTTCCTTAACTATGGGAACAACTTTCCATAATTTGCGTTTCATCATTCTTTCAAGAAATAGAACATGAGAAAAATGCATTCATTACAACATGAATGCACTTTGTTATTTTATTTTTTTATTTTTTGCACTTTGTTATTTTAATGATGGAAGAAATTCTTATGAATGCATTGCTTAAATTAAGGTAAGCTTGTGTACGGATTGAGTTAAGGGACTTTAGGGGCCCTTAGAAAGGCAATATTTTTCCCAAACGCCTGCCTTAGACTTGGGTTATTTGCTGTATTGCCCTCAGAGCTGAGCAAGAGGTTACAGCATCTGGGATCCATGCATTAGAGGACCTTGCTCTGACCTTTCTCTGGCTTTGCCATTCACTATAGAAGCAATAATTTAGAGGAGCCAATGGGTTGTGTCTACTTAGTAGAAACCCAACCCCATCTGCACCATTCCAAGCACCTAGGACTCCAGAATTTCCTACCAAATGTCTCCGAGCCCATGTCCAGGACAGGTATTAGCTACAACTCAATCCCATCTGCCCCACTCCAAGCACCTCTGAGCCCATTTCAAGGGCAGGTACAGACTTTTCCCCATGGGTCTACACTACAAAGGGCAGATTGTACCACACCATAAGGAGAAGCAAAGGAGAGTGACTGTGGCCAGAAACTATTGATAAAGGAGAGAGGAAGAGGGTGTCAAGATCCCCTTTGATAGATAACTTTGTAACATGATCTATAACATGAAAATATTTAGACACTTAGTCAACTGCCCTCCATTTATACACGTACCTAGATGAACATTAGGGGAGAGCTGCCACAGTCTATTTTATTGTTTGTATTAAGTCAACTACTCCAAATGGTGTCAAGATGATATAAAGGGGGAAAAAAGTCATCCTAGCATGAAATGGATTTGAGTTCAAATGTTTTCCTTACACCTCATAAATTCTGTATAAAAGGATGAAAAACCTGAGAAGTCCAGATAAGGAAATTCATATACACAGAAAGAACATCAGAGGTTGCTAGGAGAGAAAGGGGAGTGACCACTAATGTTTACGGAGCTTTGAAGGGAGATGAGACATTCTAAAGTTAAATAGGGAGGAGCTTCAAGACAGTGGAAGAGCAAGACTTGGAGATGACCTTCCTCCACAGAAATACATCTACATGTGGAACAACTACAGAGCACCTACTGAATGCTGGCAGAAGACCTCAGACCTCCCAAAAGGCAAGAAACTCCCCACGTACCTGAGTAGAGCTAAAGAAAAAACAGAGACAAAAGAATAGGGATGGGAACTGCTCCAGTGGGAGGGAGCTGTGAAGGAGGAAAGGTTTCCACACACTAGGAAGCCCCTTCCTGGGTAGAGACTGCAGGTGGCGGAGAGGGGAATCTTCAGAGCCATGGAAGAGAGCTCAGCAACAGGGTTGCAGAGGGCAAAGCAGAGAGATTCCCACAGAGAGGATCGGTGCCAACCAGCACTCACCAGCCTGAGAGGCTTGTCTGCTCACCCGTCGGGATGGCTGGGGGCTGGGAGCTGAGGTTCCGGTTTCATAGATCAGATCCCAGGGAGAGGACTGGTGTTGGCAGCATGAGCACTGCATGAAGGGGGCTAGTGAGCCACAGCTAGCCAGGAGGGAGTCCGGGAAAAAGTCTGAAACTGCCAAAGAGGCAAGAGAATTTTTCTTGCCTCTTTGTTTCCTGGTGGGCGAGGAGAGGGTATTAAGAGCACCACTTAAAGGAGCTCCAGAGATGGGCGCAAACCACGGCTATCAGCATGAACCCCAGAGACCAGCATGAGATGCTAAGGCTGTTTCTGCAGCCACCAAGAAGCCTGTGTGCAAGCACAGGTCACTATCCACACCTCCCATGCTGGGAGCCTGTGCAGCCGGCCACTGCCAGTGTCCCATGATCCAGGGACAACTTCCCCAGAAGAGCACATGGGGCACCTCAGGTTGTTGCAACGTCACTCCAGGCTCTGCCACTGCAGGCTCGCCCCTCACTCCATACCCCTCCCTCCCCACGGCCTGAGTGAGCCAGAGCCTCCGAATCAGCTGCTCCTTTAACTCCGTCCTGTCTGAGCAAAGAACAGATGCCCTCAGGCGACCTACATGCAGAGGCGGGGTCAAATCCAAAACTGAACCCCAGGAGCTGTGCAAACAAAGAAGAGAAAGGGAAATTTCTCCAGCAGCCTCAGGAGCAGTGGATTAAATCTCCAAAATCAACTTGATGTAACCCGTATCTGTGGAATACCTGAATAGACAACGAATCATCCCAAATTGAGGAGGTGGACTTTTGGAACAATGATATATATATTTTTTGCCCTTTTCTCTTTTTGTGAGTGTGTATGTGTATGCTTCTCTGTGTGATTTTCTCTGTATAGCTTTGCTTTTACCATTTGTCCTAGTGTTTGGTCTGTCCATTTTTGTTTCTTAGGGATTTTTTTAGTATAGTTTTTAGTGCTTGCTATCATTGGTGGATTTGTTTTTTGGTTTGATTGCTCTCTTCTTTCCTTCTTTCTTTCTTTTATTTTACTTTAAAAAAATTTTAATAATTAATTTTTATTTAATAATTTTCTTAAATTTTTTCTGATTCTTTTCTCTTTCTTTCTTTCTTTTGTGGTATGCGGGCCTCTCACTGCTGTGGCCTCTCCCATTGGAGAGCACAGGCTCCAGATACGCAGGCCCAGTGGCCATGGCTCATGGGGCCAGCTGCTCCACGGCATGTGAGATTCTCCCAGACCGGGACACAAACCTGTGTCCACTGCATCGGCAGGCAGACTCTCAACCATTGCGCCACCAGGGAAGCCCTCTTTCTTTCTTTTCATTTTCCCTTTTATTCTGAGCCTTGTGTATGACAGGATCTTAGTGCTCCAGCCAGGCATCAGGGCTGTGCCTCTGGGGTGGGAGAGCCAAGTTCAGGACATCCATCACCCTGATACCAAAACCAGACAAAGATGTTACAAAGAAAGAAAACTACAGGCCAATATCACTGATGAACATAGATGCAAAAATCCTCAACAAAATATTAGCAAGCAGAATTCAACAGCATATTAAAAGGATCATACACCATGATCAAGTGGGGTTTATCCCAGGAATGCAAGGATTCTTCAATATACGCAGATCAATCAAAGTGATACACCATGATAACAAATTGAAAGAGAAAAACCATGTAATCATCTCAATAGATGCAGAGAAAGCTTTCAACAAAATTCAACACCAATTTATGATAAAAACCCTCCAGAAAGTAGGCATAGACGGAACTTACCTCAACATAATAAAGGCCATATATGACAAACCCACAGGCAACATCATCCTCAATGGTGGAAAACTGAAACCATTTCCACTAAGATCAGGAACAAGACAGGGTTGCCCACTCTCACCACTATTATTCAACATAGTTTTAGACGTTTTAGCCACAGCAATCAAAGATGAAAAATAAATAAAAGGAATCCAAACTGGAAAAGAAGAAGTAAACCTGTCCCTGTTTTCAGATGACATGATACTATACATAGAGAATCCTAAAGATGCTACCAGAAAACTACTAGAACTAATCAGTGAATCTGGTAAAGTAGCAGGATACAAAATTAATGCACAGAAATCTCTTGCATTCCTATACACTAATGATGAAAAATCTGAAAGTGAAATTAAGAAAACACTCCCATTTACCATTGAAGCAAAAAGAGTAGAATATCTAGGAATAAACCTACCTAAGTAGACAAAAGACATGTGGGGGCTGGGAACTGAGGCTTGGGCTTTGGAGTTCAGATCCCAGGGCAAGGACTGGGGTTGGCTGTGTGAAAAAATCCTGCAAGGTGTAGTGCACCACAGCTAGCTGGGAGAGAGTCCGGGAAAAAGTCTGGAACTGCCTAAGAGGCAAGAGACCATTGTTCAGAGAGCGCGAGGAGAGGGGATTCAGAGTATCACCTAAACAAACTCCAGAGATGGGAGTGACCATGGCTATCAGTTCAGACACCAGAGAAGGGCATGAGATGCTAAGGCTGCTACTGCAGCCACCAAGAATCCTGTGTGCAAGCACGGGTCACTATCCACACCTCCCCTCCTGGGAGCCTGTGCAGCCCACCACTGCCAAGGTCCCTTGATCCAGGGACAACTTCCCCAGAATAACACCTGGTGTGCCTCAAGCTGTTGCAGCATCATGCTGGCTTCTGCCACTACAGGCTGGCTCCGCATTCTGTACCCCTCACTTCCTCTGGCAAGAGTGAGCAAGAGTGCCCTAAGTAGCTGCTCCTTTAACACCATCCTGTCTGAGTGATAAACAGACACCCACAGATGACCTAAATGCAGAGGCGGGTCCAAATCCAAAGATGAACCCCAGGAGCTGTGCAAACAAAGAAGAGAAAGGGCAATCTCTCTCAGCAGCTGCAGGAGCAGTGGATTAAATCTCCACAAACAACTTGATGTACCCTGCATCTGTGGAATACCTCTTTAGACAATGAGTTATCCCAAAATTGAGGAGGTGGACTTTGGGAGCAAAGATATGTATTTTTTTTTCCATTTTCATTTTTGTGAGTGTGTATGTGCATGCTTCTTTGTGTAATTTTGTCTGTATAGCTTTGCTTTTACCATTTGTCTTAGGGTTCTGTCTGCACATTTGTTTGTTTTTTTCTTAGTATAGATTTTAGCACTTGCTATCATTAGTGGGTTTGTTTTTTGGTTTGGTTGCTCTCTTCTTTCTTTCATTTTTTTTCTTTTTTATTACTTTTTAATTTTTTATTTTTAAAAATTATTTTTTTATGTTTTATTTTAATAACTTTATTTTATTTATTTATTTTCTTTCTATCTTTATATTTTCTCCATTTTATTCTGAGCTGTGTGGTTGGCACTGTCTTGGTGTTCCAGCCGGGTGTCAGGCCTGTGCCTGTGAGTTGGGAGAGCCGAGTTCAGGACACTGGTCCACCAGAGCCCTCCCAGCTCCATGTAGTATCAAATGACGAAAGTTCTCCCTGAGATCTCCATTTCAATGCTAACTCCCAGCAACACTCAATGTCCAAAAAGCTACAGTGCTGGACCACAATGTGAAACAACTAGCAAGACAAGAACACAACCCCACCCATTAGCAGAGAGGCTGACTAAAATCATAATAAGGACACAGACACACTAAAACACACCACTGGATGCTGTCTTGCCCACCAGAAAGCCAAGATCCAGCATCATCCACCAGAACACAGGCACCAGTCCCTCAACCAGGAAGCCTACACAACCCAGTGAAACAACCTTACTCCCTAGGGGCAGACACCAAAAGCAACACAAACTACGAACCTGCAGCCTGTGAAAAGGAGACCCCAAACACAGTAAGTTAAGCAAAATGAGAAGACAGAGAAATACACAGCAGATGAAGGAGCAAGGTAAAAACCCACCAGACCTAAAAAATGAAGAGGAAATAGGCAGTCTACCTGAAAAATAATTCAGACTAATGATAGTAAAGATGATCCAAAATCTTGGAAATAGAATGGAGAAAATACAAGAAATGTTTAACAAGGACCTATAAGAACTAAAAAGAAAACAAACAATGATGAACAACAAAATAAATGAAATTAAAAATTCTCTAGAAGGAATCAATAGCAGAATAACTGAGGCAAAAGAAAGGATAAGTGACGTGGAAGATAAAATAGTGGAAATAGCTATTGCAGAGGAGAATGAAGAAAAAAGAATGAAAAGAATTGAGGACAATTTCAGAGACCACTGGGACAACATTAAATGCACCAACATTCAAATTATAGGGGTGCCAGAAGAAGAAGAAAAAAAGAAAGTGACTGAGAAAATATTTGAAGAGATTATATTTGAAAACTTCCCTAATATGGGAAAGGAAATAGTTAATCAAGTCCAGGAAGTGCAGAGAGTCCCATATAGGATAAATCCAAGGAGAAGCACTCCAAGGCACATATTAAACAAACTATCAAAAATTAAACACAAAGAAAAAATATTAAAAAGGAAAAACAACAAATAAAAAAGAAGGGAATCCCCATAAGGTTAACAGCTGAACTTTCAGCAAAAACTCAGCAAGCCAGAAGGGACTGTCAGGGCATATTCAAAGTGATGAAAGGGAAAAACCTACAAACAAGATTTCTCTACCCAGCAACGATCTCATTCATATTTGACAGAGAAATTAAAAACTTTACAGAGAAGCAAAAGCAAAGAAATTCAGCACCACCAAACCAGCTTTACAACAAATACTAAAGGAACTTCTCTAGGCAGGAAACACAAGAAAAGGAAAAGACCTAGAATACAAAACCAAAAACATTAAGAAAATGGATATAGGAACATACCTATCGATAATTATCTTAAATGTAAATGGATTCAATGCTCCAAGCACAAGACATACACTGGCTGAATAGATACCAAAAAAAGACCCATATATATGCTGTCTACAAGAGACTAATTCTGGCCTATGGACACATACAGACTGAAAGTGAGGGTATGGAAAAAAATATTCCCTGCAAATGGAAATCAAAGGAAAAATGGAATAGCAGTTCTCCAATCAGACAAAGTAGATTTCAAAATAAATACTATTAAAAGAGACAACACTACATAATGATCAAGGGATCAATTCAAGAGGGTATAACAATTGTAAATACTTATGCATCCAACATAGGAGAACCTCAATACATAAGACAAACGCTAACAACCATAAAATGGAAATCGACAGTAACACAATCATAGGAGGGGACTTTAACACCTGACTTTCACCAATGGACAGATCATCCATATTGAAAATAAATACGGAAACACAAGCTTTAAATGATACATTAAACAAGATGGACTTAATTGATATTTATAGGAAATTCCATCCAGAAACAACAGAATACACTATCCTCTCAAGTGCTCATGGAACATTCTCCAGGATAAATCATACATTGGGTCATAAATCAAGCCTTGGTAAATTCAACAAAACTGAAATCCTATCAAGTATGTTTTCTGACCACATTGCTCTGAGACTAGATATCAATTACAGGAAAAAATCTGTGAAAAACAAAAACACATGGAGGTTAAAAAATACACTACCTAATAACCAAGACATCACTGAAGAAATCTAAGAGGAAATTTAAAAAATACCTAGAAGTAAATGACAATGAAAACTCAATGACCCCAAACCCTTGGGATGCAGCAAAAGCAGTTCTAAGAGGGAAGTTTATAGCAATACAATCCTACCTCCATAAACAAGAAACATCTCAAATAAACAACCTAACATTACACCTAAAGCAATTAGAGAAAGAACAAAAAAACTCCAAAGTTAACAGAAGGAATGAAATAATAAAGATCAGATCAGAAATAAATGAAAAACAAATGAAGGAAACAATAACAAAGATCAATAAAACTAGAAGTTGGTTCTTTGAGAAGATAAAGTTGATTAGCCAGACTCATCAACAAAAAAAGGGAGGACTCAAATCAATAGAATTAGAAATGAAAAAGGAGAAGTAACAAATGACGCTGCAGAAATACAAAGGATGACGAGAGAATACTACAAGCAACTATATGCCAATAAAATGGACAAGTTGGAAGAAATGGACAAATTTTTAAAAAGCACAATCTTCTGTGATTGAACCAGGAAGAAATAGAAAATATAAACAGAACAATTCCAAGCACTGAAATTGCAACTGTGATTAAATATCTTCTAAAAAACACAAGCCCAGGACCTAATGGCTTCACAGGCAAATTCTATCAAACATTTAAAGAAGAACTAACACCTGTCTTTCTCAAACTCTTCCAAAATATAGCAGAGGGGGAACACTCCCACCCTCATTCTATGAGACCACCATCACCCTGATACTGAATCCAGACAAAGATGTCACAAAGAAACAGAACTACAGACCAATAACACTGATGAATATAGATGCAAAAACCCTCAACAAAATACTAGCAAACAGAATCCAACAGCACATTAAAAGGATTTACACCATGATCAAGTGGGGTTTATCCCAGGAATTCAAGAGTCTTCAATATATGCAAATCAAACTATGTGAGAAATCTTATTAACAAATTGAAGGAGAAAAAACATATGATCATCTCAATAGATGCAGAAAAAGCTGCTGACAAAACTCACCACCAATTTATGATAAAAACCCTCCAGAAATTAGGCATAGAGGGAACTTATCTCAACATATTAAAGGCCATATATGACAAACCCACAGCCAACATCGATCTCAATGGTGAAAAACTGAAACCATCTCCTCTAAGATCGGGAACAAGACAAGGATGTCCTCTCTCAACAGTATTATTGAACATAGTTTTGGAAGTTTTAGCCACAGAAATCAGAGAAGAAAGGGAAATATAAGGAATCCCAATTGGAAAAGAAGAAGTAAAACTGTCACTGTTTGCAGGTGACATGATACTAAATGCAGAGAATCCTAAAGATGCCACCAGAAAATTATTAGATCTAATCAATGAATGTGGTAAAGTAGCAGGATACCTAATTAATGCACAGAAATCTCTTGCATTCCTATACACTAATGATGAAAAATCTGAAAGAGAAATTAAAGAAACACTCCCATTTACCACTGCAACAAAAAGAATAAAATACCTAGGCTAAAACCTACCTAAGGAGACAAAAGGCCTGTATTCAGAAAACAATAAAACACTGATAAAAGAAATTAAAGATAATACAAGCAGATGGAGAGATGTAGCATGTTCTTGGATTAGAAGAATCAACATTGTGAAAATGACTGTACTACCCAAAGAAATCTACAGATACAATGCAATCCCTAACAAACTACCAATGTCATTTTGCACAGAACTAGAACAAAAAAATTCACACTTTGTATTGAAACACAATAGACCTCAAATAGCCACAGCAATCTTGAGAAAGAAAAACGGAGCTGGAGGCCTCAGGTTCCCTGACTTCAGACTATACGGCAAGGCTACAGAAATCAAGACAGTATGGTACTGGCACAAAAACAGAAATATAGATCCGTGGAACAGGATAGAAAGCCCATAGGTAGGGCTTCCCTGGTGGCGCAGTGGTTGAGAGTCCACCTGCCGATGCAGGGAACATGGGTTCGTGCCCTGGTCCAGGAAGATCCCACTTGCCATAGAGCGGCTGGGCCCGTGAGCCATGGCCACTGAGCCTGCATGTCCAGATCCTGTGCTCTGCAATGGGAGAGGCCAGAACAGTGAGAGGCCCGCGTACCGCAAAAAAAAAAAAAAAAAAAGAAAGCCCAGAGGTAAACCCACACACTTACGTTCACCTTATTTTTATTAAAGGAGGGAAGAATGTACAATGGGGAAAAGACAGCCTCTTCAATAAGTGGTGCTGGGAGAACTGGACAGCTCCAAGTAAAAGAATGAAATTAGAACACTCCCTAACACCATGAACAAACATAAACTCAAAATGGATAAAAGACTTAAATGTAAGGCCAGACACTATCAAACTCTTAGAGGAAAACATAGGCAGAACACTCTATGATATAAATCACAGCCAGGTCCTTTTTGACCCACCTCTTAAAAAAATGGAATTAAAAACAAAAATAAACAAATGGGACCTAATTAAACTTAAAAGCTTTTGCACAGCAAAGGAAAACATAAATAAGACAATAAGACAACCATCAGAATGGGAGAAAATATTTGCAAAAGAAGCCACTGACAAAGGATTAATCTCCAAAATTTACAAGCAGCTCATGCAGCTCAATATAAAGAAACAAAAACCCAATCCAAAAATGGGTCAAAGACCTAAATAGACATTTCTCCAAAGAAAATATACAGATTGCCAATAAACACATGAAAGGATACTCAACATCACTAATCATTAGAGAAGTTCAACTCAAAACTACAATGAGGTATCACCTCACACCAGTCAGAATAGCCATCATCAAAAAATCTACAAACAATAAATGCTGGAGAGGATGTGGAGAAAAGGGGACCCTCTTGCACTGTTGGTGGAAATGTAAATTGATACAGCCACTATGGAGAACAGTATGGAGGTTCCTTAAAAAACTAAAAAGAAAACTACCATACGACCCAGAAATCTCACTACTGGGTATATACCCTCAGAAAACCATAATTCAAAAAAACCTAGTGTACCACAATGTTCATTGCAGCTCTATTTACAATAGCCAGGACATGGAAGCAACCTAAGTGTCCTTCGACAGATGAATGGATAAAGAAGATATGGCACATATATACAATGGAATATCACTCAGCCATAAAAAGAAACAAAAGTGAGTTATTTGTAGTGAGGTGGATGGACCTAGAGTCTGTCATACGGAGTGAAATAAATCAGAAAGGGAAAAACAAATACCTTATGCTAACATATATATACGGAATCTAAAAGAAAATATGGTTATGAAGAATCTAGTGCTGGACAGGAATAAAGATGCTGACGTAGAGAATGGACTTGAGGACATGGGGAGGGGGACATGTAAGATGGGACGAAGTGAGAGAGTGGCATATGTAATGTAAAATGTAAATGTAAAATAGATAGCTAGTGAGAAGCAGCCGTATAGCACAGGGAGGTCAGTTCAGTGTTTTTTGACCACCTAGAGGGGTGGCATAGGGAGTGTGCAAGGGAGACGCAAGAGGGAGGAGATATTGGGATACAAGTAAATGTATAGCTGATTCACTATGTTATAGAGCAGAAACTAACACAGCACTGTAAAGCAGTTATACTCCAATAAAAATGTTAAAAAAAAAAAAGATGGGTGAAATTAACAATATCTGCATCTCTTATTATTTCTTACATCCAACCATAAACAATTTGTTGTGACAACCCTAGGCTGGGATTATGGCATTTCGGATGAGGTCTTGTTATAGCTAAAAATAGACTCGTGTATTGAAAATCCAAATAAGAATAATAAACAATTGAAATTTTGTGAAAAAAATAATTTTTATGGCATACAATATTACAGTCAATAATACAGTATTGAAAACATTGTTATATTTTTTAAAAATGGAAACGTTATATTTTTTTAAAAAAACACCTGTGATCATAGGCTCATACACAGTTTCTCCAAATAAAAGAGAGAGAGGCATTCTACAAGGTAACATAAGTGTTTGAAAACAAAGTAATAAAACAATAATAAAACTAACCCATTATTAATTTTATGTTAAATATAGCTCCCCTTTTGTCTATGTAAGGATAGGCTACCCACTTCAATGGCATTCTTGCACACAATATTCTATGCATACATTTTTGTATATTTATTGAAAAAAATCCATGTATAAATGGACCTATGCAGTTCAAATCTATGTTGTTCAAGGGTCAACTGTATATACTGCTTAAGAGTTCTGTTGTAGGTTGGTTTCCCCTAGAAACAGTCTCTAAGATAGAGATTAGAATGCACTCAGGGAGTGCCTTTGGAATCACCACCTATGGATAGGCCAGGAAGGAAGTGGGATTTGGCAGAGAAGTAAACTGAGCTTGATGTATTCCCAATGATGAGTTAGCCAACCTTATATGTTGACTTCAACCTTATAGGCAGCTTGAACTTGGCATGGCCCTTCAGAGTTTTCCTAAGTTGGGGGAAAGAAGGGAGTCATCTATGTTGATCAGGCACTGGATACCACTGTCCCATGAAAACAGGTATGACTTTGGATAAGGAAGATGTATTTAGGTGAAGCAGTCCTCAAACAGGCTGAATCTGAGAGACATTTTCTATTATACTAATAGCAGTTGAGGACAAATAATTTCATTCCTGAAAGGGGATCTGGGCAACACATCAGAATCTACCATGTTCTCTTAACCAGTATTTCTTTTGTTAATGATAGCATAGACATAATTCAATGAAAGAATGTAAGTCCAAAGGAATGAATATATTATCATTGAGAATTGAATGAAATAATTTGTGTTGGAGATTAATGGGAGATATACTTAATATGTACTATTGGAACTGGCTTTAGGGTTATAAAATCTGGAAGAGGAAGTTGGATTTGATACAAGCAAGCAATATAGTGGTCCTCGTGCTTTCATGATCAGATTATTACAACAGTGGAATGTTGATTAAGTTGAAGAACAGAAGACTGGAAGTCAGGAGATCAAATAAATGACTCTAACAGTAACAGGTTTTAGTAAATGTAGGTATGGACTTGTTAATATTGATGATAAAAATAGAAAACACATATATGAGAAACATTTTAACAACAAAAAAGGCATAGCAAGAAGAGAGAAACAATGATTTGGATTTTGTTGTTACGTTAATAGGAAAACTTAAAAGATATTGGCACCACTGAAAAGACATTTGTATTTTTATAGACTTTGACATTAAAAAATGAAATTCTAATGTTGAAAATTGCATTATCAGGGGGATGGAAATTTTGGATATATTAAAGCAAGGGATTTTTAAATAGCATAATATAGATAGATTTCTACAACAATTATATATGGATGGCATTCCAATAAATTGATTTTACAGTGTGTTTAGGACAGGCAACACCAGGATTGATTGCTTTTAGAGGAAAAGACACCAGTAGATATTAATAACCCATGCCTTAGCTGTGTTGCATCAGAAGTTGATTATGCAAAGCTCAGTAGCTGCCAGGAAAAAGATTATATCCACAGACCCACTGCTTCTTTTCCTGTATTATAAGACAGGTCTACTAGGCTCTGAATGAGTAAATGATAACAGGCTATATAAGTAGCTGATGCATTTGGGATTTTTCCAGAATCTTCAGTGAGGATTAGGAGATATTGTTCTCTTAACTACCATGTAGTAAACTATCAAAACAGCACTGTGCTACACAGTCAGAAGGAAAATGACTGTCCACATTGAAATATATTTATTTCACGGAGAGAATTTAAATTGAAATTTCTACCAAGGTTCAATCTATTCTTTGCAGTTATTTTTTAAAATAACACCACTATTGAGATAAAATTCACATATAAGTTACTCTTTTAACCATTCAACTTAATGGTTGTATTATTATTCATAAGGTTGTTCAATAATCAGCAGTATTTAACTTAAAAAATTTTTTTATTATTATTTTTAGGTTTACAGTATTTATTATTTACTTATTTTGGAATTGATATTTGAGTGACATTTTAAAATTTATGTAAACTATCTGGTTTGGATAAGTACAGTCATTTCAAGATAATTTACTTTATCAATAAAATTCAGCAAGAAAAGTCTTAAAATAAACAATGATCTATAAAAAGACCAATATTTTCACCTGTTATTCTTCATGTATTAAAAATTCTAGCATAAACAATTTTCCCAGAATTTTCTAATGATCTTTCAATAACTGAAAACTATTCAGTACTTGAGCACTTATTTTTATAAGATTATATATTTATTTTAATTAATTAATTATTTATTTTTTTGACAGTTTAGGTATTTATTTTTTTTAACATCTTTATTGGAGTATAATTGCTTTACAAGGGTGTGTTAGTTTCTGCTTTATAACAAAGTGAATCAGCTATACACATACATACATCCCCATATCTCTTCCTTCTTGCATCTCCTTCCCTCCCACGCTCACTATCCCACCCCTATAGGTGGTCAAAAAGCACCGAGCTGATCTCCCTGTGCTATGCAGCTCCTTCCCACTAGCTATCTATTTTATATTTGGTAGTGTATATATGTCCATGCCACTCTCATTTGTCCCAGTTTACCCTTCCCCCCTCCCTGTATCCTCAAGTCCATTCTCCAGTAGATCTGTGTCATTATTCCCATCTTGCTCCTAGGCAATTCATGACATTTTTTTTTCTTTCTTAGATTCTATATATATGTGTTAGCATACAGTATTTGTTTTTCTCTTTCTGACTTACTTCACTCTGTATGACAGACTCTAGGTCCATCCACCTCACTACAAATAACTCTATTTTGTTTCTTTTATGGCTGAGTAATATTCCATTGCATATATGTGCCACATCTTCTTTATCCATTCATTTGCTGATGGACACTTAGGTTGCTTCCATGTCCTGGCTATTGTAAATAGAGCTGCAATGAACATTGTAGTACATGACTCTTTCTGAATTATGATTTTTTCATGATATATACCCAATAATGGGATTGCTGGGTCATATGCTAGTTCTGTTTTTAGTTATTTAAGAAAACCCCAAACTGTTATCCATAGTGGCTGTATCAACTTACATTCCCACTAACAGTGCAAGAGGGTTCCCTTTTCTCCACACCATCTCCAGCATTTATTGTTTGTAGATTTTTTGATGAGGGCCTGTCTGACCAGTGTTAGATGATAACTCATTGTAGATTTGATTTGCAATTGTCTAGTGATTAATGATGTTGAGCATTCTTTCATGTGTTTGTTGGCAATCTGTAACTCTTCCTTGGAGAAATGTCCATTTAGATCTTCTGCCCATTTTGGGATTGGGTTGTTTGTTTCTTTGATATTGAGCTGCATGTTTTGCTTGTAAATTTTGGAGACTAATCTTTTGCCAGTTCCTTCATTTGCAAATATTTTCTCGCATTTTGAGGATTGTCTTTTTGTCTTGTTTATGGTTTCCTTTCCTGTGCAAAAGCTTTTAAGTTTCATTAGGTCCCATTTGTTTATTTTAGTTTTTATTTCCATTTCTCTATGAGGTGGGTCAAAAAGAATCTTGCTGTGATTTATGTCATAGAGTGTTCTGCCTATGTTTTCCTCTAAGAGTTGGATAGTGTCTGGCCTTACATTTAGGTCTTTAATCCATTTTGAGCTTATTTTTGTGTATGGTGTTAGGGAGTGTTCTAATTTCATTCTTTTACATATAGTTGTCCACTTTTCCCAGCACAAATTATGGAAGAGGCTGTTTTTTCTCCACTGTATATTCTTGCTTCCTTTGGCAAAGATAAGGTGACGATATGTGTGTGGGTTTATCTCTGGGTTTTCTATCCTGTTCCATTGATCTATATGTCTGTTTTTGTGCCAGTACCATACTGTCTTGATTACTGCAGCTTTGTAGTATTGTCTGAAGTCCAGGAGCCTGATTCCTCCAGCTCCATTTTTCTTTCTCAAGATTGCTTTGGCTATTCATTGCCTTTTGTGTTTCCAGACAAATTGTGAATTTTTTTTTCTAGTTATGTGAAAAATGCCACAGGTACTTTGATAGGGGTTGCTTTGAATCTGTAGATTGCTTTGTGTAGTGTAGTCATTTTCATAATGTTGATTCTTCCAATCCAAGAACATGGTATGTCTCTCCATCTCTTTGTATCACCTTTAATTGCTTTCACCAGTGTCTTATAATTTTCTGCATACAAGTCTTTTGTCTCCTTAGTTCGGTTTATTCCTAGATATTTTATTCTTTTTGCTTCAATGGTAAATGGGAGTGTTTTCTTGATTTCACTTTCAGATTTTTCATCATTAGAGTATAGGAATGCCAGAGATTTCTGTGCATTAATTTTGTATCCTGCTACTTTACCAGATTCATTGATTAGCTCTAGTAATTTTCTGGTAGCATCTTTAGGATTCTCTATGTATAGTATCATGTCATCTGAAAACAGTGACAGGTTTACTTCTTCTTTTCCAGTTTGAATTCCTTTTATTTATTTTTCATCTTTGATTGCTGTGGTTAAAACATCTAAAACTATGTTGAATAATAGTGGTGAGAGTGGGCAACCTTGTCTTGTTCCTGATCTTAGTGGAAATGGTTTCAGTTTTCCACAATTGAGGATGAAGTTGCCTGTGGGTTTGTCATATATGGCCTTTTTTATATTGAGGTAAGTTCCGTCTATGCCTCCTTTTGGAAGGTTTTTTATCATAAATGGGTGTTGAATTTTGTCAAAAGATTTCTCTGCATCTATTGAGATGATCATACTGTTTTTCTCTTTCAATTTGTTATCGTGTTGTATCACATTGATTGGTTTGCATATATTGAAGAATCCTTGCATTCTTGGGATAAACCCCATTTGATCATGGTGTATGATCCTTTTAATATGCTGTTGGATTCTGCTTGTTAATATTTTGTTGAGGATTTTTGCATCTATGTTCATCAGTGATATTGGCCTGTAGTTTCTTTCTTTGTGACATCTTTGTCTGGTTTTGGTATCAGGGTGATGGTGGCCTCATAGAATGAGTTTGGGAGTGGTCCTCTCTCTGCTATAGTTTGGAAGAGTTTTAGAAGGATAACTGTTAGCTCTTCCCTAATGTTTGATAGAATTCGCCTGTGAAGCCATCTGGTCCTGGGCTTTTGTTTGTTGGAAGGTTTTTGATCATGGTTTCAATATCAGTGCTTGTGATTTGTCTGTTCATATTTTCTATTTCTTCCTGGTTCAGTCTTAGAAGGTGTGCATTTCTAGGAATTTGCCCATCTCTTCCAGGTTTTCCATTTTCTTGACATATAGTTGCTTGTTGTACTGTCTCATGATCCTTTGAGTTTCTTCAGTGTCAGTTGTTGCTTCTCCTTTTTCATTTCTAATTCTATTGATTTGAATCTTCTCCCTCTTTTTCCTGATGAGTCTGGCTAATGGTTTATCAACTTTATTTATCTTCTCAAAGAACCAGCTTTTAGTTTTATTGATCTTTGCTATCATTTCCTTCATTTCTTTTTGACTTATTAGAGATATGATCTTTATGATTTCTTTCCTTTTGCTAACTTTGGGGTTTTTTTATTCTTCTTTCTCTAATTGCTTTAGGTGTAAGTTTAGGTTGTTTATTTGTGATGTTTCTTGTTTTTTTGGTAGGATTGTATTGCTATAACTTTCCTCTTAGAACTGCTTTTGCTGCAACCCATAGGGTTTGGGTTGTCGTGTTTTCATTGTCATTTGTTTCTAGGTATTTTTTGATTTTCTCTTTGATTTCTCCAGTGATCTCTTGGTTATTAAGTAGTGTATTGTTTGGCCTCCATGTGTTTGTATTTTTTTCCTCTTATTTATATCTTGTCTCATAGATTTGTGGTTGTAAAAGATATGGGATACAATTTCCATTTTCTTAAATTTACCAAGTCTTGATTTGTGACCCAAAATATGATCTATCCTGGAGAATGTTCCATGAACACTTTAGAAGAAAGTGTATTCTGTTGTTTTTGGATGGAATGTCCTATAAATATCAAGTCCATCTTGTTTAATGTATCATTTAAAGCTTGTGTTTCCTTATTTATTTTCATTTTGAATTATCTGACCATTGGTGAAAGTGGGGCGTTAAAGTCCCCTACTACGATTGTGTTACTGTTGATTTCCCTTTTTATGGCTGTTAGTATTTGCCTTACAGTATTGAGGCAAAGTATTGAGGTGTTCCTATATTGGGTGTATAAATATTTACAATTGTTATATATTATTCTTGGATTGATCCCTTGATCATTATGTAGTGTCCTTCTTTGTCTCTTGTAATAGTCTTTGTTTTAAAGTCTCTTTTGTCTATGAGAATTTCTACTCCAGCTTTCTTTTGATTTCCATTTGCATGGAATATCTTTTTCCATCCCATCACTTTCAGTCTGTATGTGTCCCTAGGTTAGAAGTGGATCTCTTGTAGACAGCATATATAGGGGTCTTGTTTTTGTATCCATTCAGCCAGTCTACATCTTTTGGTTGGAGCATTTAATCCATTTACATTTAAGGTAATTATCTATATGTATGTTCCTATTACCATTTTGTAATTGTTTTGAGTTTGTTATTGTAGGCCTTTTCCTTCTCTTGTGTTTCCTGCATAGAGAATTTCCTTTAGCATTTGTTGTAAAGCTGGTTTGATGGTGCTGAATTCTCTTAGCTTTTGCTTCTCTGCAAAGGTTTGAATTTCTCTGTCAAATCTGAATGAGATCCTTGCTGGGTAGAGTAATCTTGGTTGTAGGTTTTTCCCCTTCATCACTTTAAATATGTCTTGCACTCTCTTCTGGCTTGCAGAGTTTCTGCTGAAAGATAAGCTGTTAACCGTATGGGGATTCCCTTATGTGTTATTTGTTGTTTTTCCCTTGCTGTTTTTATTATTTTTTCATTGTATTTAATTTTTGATAGTTTGGTTAATATATGTCTTGGCGTGTTTCTCCTTGGATTTATCCTTAGGACTCTCTGCTTCCTGGACTTGATTAACTATTTTGTTCCCCATATTAGGGAAGTTTACAATTATAATCTCTTCAAATATTTTTTCAGTCCCTTTCTTTTTCTCTTCTTCTTCTGAGGCCCATATAATTCAAATGGTGATGCGTTTAATGTTGTCCCAGAGGTCTCTGAGACTGTCCTCAATTCTTTTCATTCTTTTTTCTTTATTCTGTTCTGCAGTAGTTATTTCCACTATTTTATATTCCAGGGCACTTATCCATTCTTATGCTTCAGTTATTCTGCTATTGATCCCTTCTAGAGGATTTTTAATTTCATTTATTGTGTTTTTCATCACTGTTTGTTTGCTCTTTAGTTCTTCTAGGTCCTTGTTAAGCATTTCTTGTATTTTCTCTATTCTATTTCCAAGATTTTGGATCGTCTTTACTATCATTAATCTGAATTCTTTTCAGGTAGACTGCCTATTTCCTCTTCATTTGTAAGGTCTGGAGGTGGGGCTTATTTGCTGCTTCATCTGCTGTGTGTTTCTCTGTCTTCTCATTTTGCTTAACTTACTGTGTTTGGGGTCTCCTTTTTGCAGGCTGCAGATTCGTAGTTCCTGATGTTTTTCATGTCAGGCCTCAGTGGCTTAGATTTGTTCAGTGGGTTGTGTAGGTTTCCTGGTGGAGGGGACTAGTGCCTGTGTTCTGGTGGATGAGGCTGGATCTTTTCTTTCTGTGGGCAGGTCCTCATCTGGTGGTGTGCTTTGGGGTATCTGTGGCCTTATTATGATTTTAGACAGACTCTCTGCTAATGGGTGGGGTTGTGTTCCTGTCTTGCTAGCTCTTTGTCATGCGTGTCCAGCACTGTAGTTTGCTGGTCATTGAGTGGAGCTGGGTCTTTGCATTGAGATGGATATCTCTGGGAGATTTTCACCATTTGATATTACATGGATCTGGGAGGTCTCTTGTAAACAAATGTCCTGAACTTTTCTCTCCTAACTCAGAGGCACAGCCCTGATGCCTGCCCTGATAACAGCACCAAAGTCCTGTTATCCACATGGCTCAGAATAAAAGGGAATATATAAAGAAAGAAAGAAAAAATCAGATAAAATTTAAAAAGATTATTAAATACAAAATAATTATTAAAAATAAATTTTAAAGTAATAAAAAAAAGAAAGAAAGAAGGAAAGAAAAAAGCAACCAAACAAAAAACAAATCCACCAATGATAATAAGCACTAAAACTATACTAAAAAATCCCCCAAGAAAAAAAAATGGACAGACCGAACTCTAGGACAAATGGTAAAAGCACAGCTATACAGAGAAAAATCACACACAGAAGCATACACATACACACTCACAAAAAGGGCAAAAAATATATATATCATTGTTCCAAAATTCAACCTCCTAAATTTGGGATGATTCATTGTCTATTCAGGTATTCCACAGATGTGGGGTACATCAAGTTGATTTTGGAGATTTAATCCACTGCTCCTGAGGCTGCTGGAGAAATTTCCCTTTCTCTTCTTTGTTTGCACAGCTCCTGGGATTCAGTTTTGGATTTGACCCTGCCTCTGTGTGTAGTTCACCTGAGGGCATCTGTTCTTTCCTCAGACAGGACAGAGTTAAAGGAGCAGCTTATTCAGGGACTCTGGCTCACTCAGGCCGGGGTGAGGGAGGGGCACAGAATGAGGGGTGAGCCTGCAGCGGCAGAGCTTGGAGTGATGTTGCAACAACCTGAAGTGCTCCATGTGTTCTTCTGGGGAAGTTGTCCCTGAATCACGGGACACTGGCAGTGGCGGGCTGCACAGGATCCCAGCAGGGGAGGTGTGGATAGTGACCTGTGCCCCCACACAGGCTTCTTGGTGGCTGCAGCAGCAGCCTTAGCATCTCATGCCGGTCTCTGGGGTTCGTGCTGATAGCCGCGGCTTGCGCCCTTCTCTGGAGCTCCTTTAAGCGGTGCTCTGAATCCCCTCTCCTCGCGCACCAGGAAACAAAGAGGCAAGAAAAATTCTCTTGCCTCTTCGGCCATTTCAGACTTTTCCCCGGACTCCCTCCTGGCTAGCTGTGGCGCACAAATCCCCTGCAGGCTGTGTTCACGCAGCCAACCCCGTCCTCTTCCTGGGATCCAATCTATGAAGCCCGAGCCTCACATCCCAGCCCCCATCCATCCCGACGGATGAGCAGACAAGTCTCTCGGGTTGATGAGTGCTGGTCGGCACCGATCCTCTCTGTGGGAATCTCTCTGCTTTGTCCTCTGCACCTCTGTTGCTGCATTCTCCTTCGCGGCTCCGAAGCTTCCCTCCTCCACCACCCACAGTCTCCACCTGAGAATGGCCTTCCTAATGTGTGGAAACCTTTCCTCCTTCACAGCTCCCTCCCACTGGTGTAGTTCCCGTCCCTATTCCTTTGTCTCTGTTTTTTTCTTTAGCCCTACCCAGGTATGTGGGGAGTTTCTTGCCTTTTGGGAGGTCTGAGGTCTTCTGCCAGCATTCAGTAAGTATACGGTAGGAGATGTTGATGTATTTCTGATGTATTAATGGGGAGGAAGGTGATCTCCACGTCTTACTCCCCCATAAAAATGTTATAAAGATTCTTTCATTAGTGTACAAACTAGGCTACCATTAGGCAATTGTATCAATTACACTAGGCGAGGGGAGACCTGCAAGATGAGACCTGCAAATCAATTACACTAGGTGAGGGGAGACCTGCAAGATGAATGAGGAGTAAGACGTGGAGATCACCTTCCTCCACACAAATACATCAGAAATACATAAACAACTCCTACCTATACATACTGAATGCTGGCAGAAGACCTCAGACCTCCCCAAAGAAAAGAAACTCCACACTTACCTGGGTAGGGCAAAAGAAAAAAGAAAAAACAGAGACAAAGGAATAGGGACCGGACCTGCACCAGTGGGAGGGGGCTGTGAAGGGGGAAAAGTTTCCACACGCTATGACGCCCCTTCACTGGCAGAAACGGGGGTTGGCATGGGGGAAGCTTTGGAGGCATGCAGGAGAGTGCAGCAATAGGGCTGCATAGGACCAAGAGGAGAGATTCCTGCACAGAGGATCTGTGCCAACCAGCACTCACCAGCCTGCGAGGCTTGTCTGCTCACCTGCCAAGGCGGGCAGGGGCTGGGAGCTGGGTCTCGGGCTTCGGAGGTCAGATCTCAGGGAGAGGACTGGGGTTGGCTGCATGAAAACAGCCTGAAGGGACTAGTGTGTCACAGTTAGCAGGGAGGGAGTCCAGGAACATGTCTGGACCTGCCAAAGAGGCAAGAGACCATTGTTTCGGGATGCGCGAGGAGAGGGGATTCAGAGCACCGCCTAAATGAGCTCCAAATACTGGCACAAGCCATGGCCATCAATGCGGAGACCAGAGACAGGCCTGTGACACTAAGGCTGCTGCAGCCACCAAGAAGCCTCTGTCCAAGCATGTGTCACTATCCACACGTCCCCTCCCGGGAGCCTGTACAGCCCACCACTGCCAGGGTCCCTTGATCCAGGGACAACTTCCCCACGAGAATGCACAGTATGGCTCAGGCTGGTGCAACGTCACACCAGCCTCTGCTGCTGCAGGCTCACCCCACATTCCATACCCCTCCCTTGCCACAGCCTGAGTGAGCCAGAGGCACCTAAGCAGCTGCTACTTTAATCCTGTCCTGTCTGGGCAGGGAATAGACACCCTCAGGTGACCTACACGCAGAGGCAAGGCCAAAACCAAAGCTGAACCCCAGGAGCTGTGCAAACAAAGAAAAGAAAGGAAAATTTCTCCCAGCAGCCTCAGAAACCTCAGATTAAATCTCCACAATCAACTTGATGTACCCAGTATCTCTGGAATACTTGAATAGACAACGAATTATCCAAAAATTGAGGCAATGGACTTTGGGAGCAACTGTAGACTTGGAGTTTGCTTTCTGCATCTAATTTGTTTCAGGTTTTATGATTATCTTAGTTTAGCATTTAGAGTTTATTATCACTGGTAGATATGTTTATTGCTTTGGTTGCTGTTTTCTTTTTTTTAATGTATAGATATATAATTTTTCCCCTTTTTCTCTTTTTTTGAGTGTTTCTGTGCATGCTTCTTTGTGTGATTTTGTCTGTATAGCTTTGCTTTTACTACTTGGCTGAGGATCCTGCCTGTCTGTTTTTTTTTTTAGTATAGTTTTAGTGCTTGTTATCATTGGTGGATATGTTTTTTAGTTTAGTTGCTCTCTTCTTTCTTCTTCTTCTTTTATTTTTTCCTTTTTCTTTTTAGTTTTTAATGTTTTACTTTTAATTTTTTTATTTTAATAACTTTGTTATATATTTTCTTTCTTTCTTCCTCTTTTTCTCCCTTATCTTCTGAGCCATGTGGCTGACAGGGTCTTCGTGCTCTGGCTGGGTGTCAGGAATATGCCTCTGAGATGAGAGAGCTGAGTTCAGGACATTTGTTCACCAGAGACCTCCCAGCTTCATGTAATATCAAGGGGCAAAAGCTCTTGCAGAGAACTCCATTTCAAAACTAACACCCAGCTCCACTCAATGACCAGCAAGCTCCAGTGCTTGACCACTATGCCAAACAACTAGCAAGACAGGAACACAACCCCACCCATTAGCAGAGAGGCTTCCTAAAATCGTAATAATGTAACAGACATACCAAAACACACCACTGGACGCATTCCTGCCCACCAAAAGACAAAATCTAGCCTCATCCACCAGAACACAGGTACCAGTCCCCTCCACCAGGACGCCTACACAACCCACTAAACCAACCTTAGCCACTGGGAGTAGACAACAAAAACAACGGGAACTACGAACGGGCAGCCTGTGAAAGGAAACCACAAAAACAGTAAGCTAAGCAAAATAAGAAGACAGAGAAACACACAGCAGATGAAGCAGCACGGTAAAAACCCACCAAAGAGATGAAGAGTAAATAGCAGTCAAACTGAAAAAGAATTCAGAGGAATGATAGTAAAGATGATTCAAAATCTTGAAAATAGAATGGAGAAAATACAAGAAACCATTAACAAGAACCTAGAAGTACTAAAGAGCAAACAACAATGATGAAAAACAAAATAAATGAAATTAAAAATTCTCTAGAAGGAATCAATAACAGAATAACTGAGGCAGAAGAATGGATAAGTGATCTGGAAGATAAAATAGTGGAAATAACTACTGCAGAGCAGATTAAAGAGAAAAGAATGAAAACAATTGAACACAGTGTCAGAGACCTCTGGGACAGCATTAAACACAACAACATTCAAATTATAGAGGTCCAAGAAGAAGAAGAGAAAAAGAAAGTGACTGAGAAAAATTTGAAGGGATTATAGGTGAAAATTTCCCTAATATGGGGAAGGAAATAGTCAAGTCCAGGAAGGGCAGAGAGTCCCATACAGGATAAATCCAAGGAGAAACACACCAAGACACATATTAATCAAACTATTCAAAATGAAATACAAAGAAAATATACAAAAAGCAGCAAGTGCAAAACAACAAATAACATACAAGGCAATCCCCATAAGGTTAACAGCTGATGTTTCAGCAGAAACTCTGCAAGGCAAAAGGGACTGGCATTACATCTTTAAAGTGATGAAAGGGAAAAACTTACAACCAAGGTTACTCAACCCAGCAAGGATCTGACTCAGCTTCAAAGAAGTAATTAAAAACTTTACAGACAAGCAGAAGCTAAGAGAATTCAGCACCACCAAACCAGCTTTACAACAAATGCTAAAGGAACTTACCTAGGCAGGAATAGCAAGAGAAGGAAATGACCTACAATAACAAACACAAAACAATTAAGGAAAAGGTAATAGGAACATACACATCTATAACTACATTAAATGTAAATGGGTTAAATGCTCCAACCAAAAGACATAGACTTGGTGAATGGATACAAAACTAAGACCTGTATATATGCTGTCTACAAGAGACTAATTCAGGCCTAGGGACACATACAGACTGAAACTGAGGGGATAGAAAGAAATATTCCATGCAAATGGAAATCAAAAGAAAGCTGGAGTAGCAGTACTCATAACAGAGAAAATAGACTTCAAAATAAAGACTATTACAAGACACAAAGAACACTGCAAAATTATCAAGGGATCCATCCAAGAAGAAGATATAACAGTTGTAAATGTTTATGCACCCAACATAGGAGCACCACAAAACATAAGGCAAATGGTAACAGCCATAAAAGGGGAAATTGAAAGTAACACAATCATAGGAGGGGACTTTAACACCCTAGTTTCACCAATGGACAGATCATACAAAATTAAAATAAATAAGGAAACCAAGCTTTAATGATACATTAAACAACATGGACTTAATTTATATTTATAGGACACTCCATCCCAAAACAAGATAATACACTTTCTTCTCAAGTGCTCATGGAACATTCTCCAGGATAGATCATATCTTGGGTCACAAAACAAGCCTTGGCAAATTTCAGAAAATTGAAATCATATCAAATATCCTTTCCAACCACAAAGCTATGAGATTAAATATCAATTACACGAAAAAATCTGTAAGTAATACAAATGCATGGAGGCTAAATAATACACTATTAAATAACCAAGAAATCACTGAAGAAATCAAAGAGGAAATCAAAAAATACATAGAAACAAAGGACAATGAAAACAAGGCGACCCAAAACCTATGGCATGCAGCAAAAACTGTTCTAAGAGGGAAGTTTATAGCAATATAATTCCAGCTCCATAAATAAGACACATCACAAATAAAAAACCTAACCTTACATCTAAAGCAATTAGAGAAAGAAGAACAAAAAAACCAAAGTTAGCAGAAGGAAAGAAATCATAAAGATAAGATCAGAAATAAATGCAAAAGAAATGAAGGAAACAATAGCAAAGATCAATAAAACTAAAAGATGGTTCTTTGAGAAGGTAAACAAAATTGATAAACTATTGCCCAGACTCATCAGGGAAAAAAGGGTGAAGACTCAAATCACTAGCATTACAAATGAAAAAGGAGAAGTAACAACTGACACTGAAGAAACTCAAAGGATCATGAGACAGTACAACAAGCAAATATATGGCAAGAAAATGGAAACCCTAGAAGGAATGGACAAATTCTTAGAAAAGTACAACCTTCCGAGATTGAATGAGGAAGATAAAGAAAATATAAACTGACCAATCACAAGAACTGAAATTGAGACTGTGATTAAAAACCTTCCAACAAACAAAAGCCCAGGACCAATGGCTTCACAGTCAAATTCTATCAAATATTTAGAGAAGAGCTAACACCTATCCTCTTCAAATTCTTCTAAACTATATCAGAGGGAGGAACACACCCAAACTCATTCTATGAGGCCACCATCACCCTGATACCAAAACCAGACAAAGGTGTCACAAGGAAAGAAAACAACAGGCCAATACCACTGATAAACATAGATGCAAAAATCCTCATCATAATACTAGCAAACAGAATTCAACAGCACATTAAAAGGATCATACACCATGATAAAGTGGGGTTTCTCTCAGGAATGCAAGGACTCTTCAATATATGCATATCAATCAATGTGATAAACCATATTAACAAACTGAAAGAGAAAAAAACATATAAGCATCTCAAGAGATGCAGAAGCTTTTGACAAAATTCAACACTTACTTATGATAAAAATCCTCCAGAAAGTAGGCATAGAGGGAAATTTCCTCAACATAATTAAGACCATATATGAAAAACCCACAGCCAACATTGTTCTCAATGCTGTAAAACTGAAAACATTTCCTCTAAGATCTGGAAAAAGACAAAGTTTTCCATTCTCACAACTATTATTCAACACAGTTTTGGAAGTTTTAGCCACAGCAATCAAAGATGAAAAAGAAATAAGAGGAATTCAAATCGGAAAAAAAGAAGTAATGCTCTCAATGTCTGCAGATGACATGATACTATACATAGAGAATCCTAAAGATGCTACCAGAAAACTACTAGAGCTAATCAATGAATTTGGTAAAGTTCCAGGATACAAAATTAATGCACAGAAATCTCTGGCATTTCTATATACTAATGATGAAAAATCTGAAAGAGTAATTAAGGAAACACTCCCATTTACCATTGCGCAAAAAGAATAAAATACCTAGGAATAAACCTACCTAAGGAGAGAAAAGACCTGCATGCAAAAATGTATAAGACACTGATGAAAGAAATGAAAGATGATATAAACAGCTGGAGAGATATACAACACTCTTGGATTGGAAGATTCGATATCGTGAAAATGACTATACTACCCAAAGGAATCTATAGTTTCAATGCAGTCCCTATCAAACTACCAATGGCATTTTTCACAGAACTAAAACAAAATACTTCACAATTTGTATGGAAGCACAAAAGACCCCAAATAGCCTAAGCAATCTTGAGAAAGAAAAACGGAGCTGGAGGAATCAGGCTCCCTGACTTCAGACTACACTACAAAGCTACAGTAATCAAGACAGTATGGTACTGGAACAAAACCAGAAACATAGATCAATAGAACAAGATAGAAAGCCCAGAGAAAAACCCATGCACATATGGTCACCTTAGTTTTGATAAAGGAGGGAAGAATATGCAATGGAGAAAAGACTGTCTCTTCAATAAGTGTTGCTAGGAAAACTGGACAGCTATATGTAAAAGAATGAATTTAGAACACTCCCTAACACCATACACAAAAATAAGCTCAAAATGGATTAAAGACCTAAGTGTAAGGCCAGACACTATCCAACTCTTAGAGGAAAACATAGGCAGAACACTCTATGACATAAATCACAGCAAGATCCTTTTTAACCCACCTCCTAGAGAAATGGAAATAAAAACAAAAATAAACAAATGGGACCCAATGAAACATAAAAGCTTTTGCACAACAAAGGAAACCATGAACGAGATGAAAAGACAACCCTCAGAATGGGAGGAAATATCTGCAAATGAAGCAACTGACAAAGGATTAATCTCCAAATTTACAAACAGCTCTTTCAGCTCAATATCAAAAAAACAAACAACCCATTCCAGAAATGGGCAGAAGACCTACATAGACATTTCTCCAAAGAAGATATACAAATTGCCAGCAAATACATGAAAGAATGCTCAACATCATTAATCATTAGAGAAATGCAAATCAAAACTACAATGAGATATCATCTCATACTGGTCAGAATGGCCATCATCAAAAAATCTACAAACAATAAATGCTGGAGAGGGTGCGGAGAAAAGGGAATCCTTTTTCACTGTTGCTGGGAATGTAAATTGATACAGCCATTATGGAGAACAATATGAATGATCCTTAAATTCTAATAGTAGAACTACCATACCACCCAGCAATCCCACTACTGGGCATATACCCTGGTAATACCATAATTCAAAAAGAATCATGTACCACAATGTTCATTGCAGTTCTGTTTACAATAGCCAGCACTTGAAAGCAACCTAAGTGCCCATCAACAGATGAACTGATAAATTAGATGTGGCACATATATACAATGGAATATTACTGAGCCATAAAAAGAAATGAAATTGAGTTATTTGGATGAGGTGGATGGACATAGAGTCTGTCATACAGAGTGAAGTAAATCAGAAAGTAAAAAACAAATACCATATGCTAACACATTTATGTGGAAACTTAAAAAAGAAAAAAATGACCATGGAGAACCTAGGGGCAGGACAGGAATAAAGATGCAGACCTACCGGAGAATGGACTTGAGGACACAGGGAGGGGGAAGGGTAAGCTGGGATAAAGTGAGAGAGTGGCATGGACATATGTACACTATCAAATGTAAAAATGATAGCTAGTGGGAAGCAGTTGCATAGCACAGGGAGATCGGTTTGGTGCTCTGTGACCACCTAGAGAGGCGGGATAGGGAGTGTGGGAGGGAAGGAGATGCAAGAGGGAAGAGATATGGGGATATATGTATACGTATAACTGATTCACTTTGTTATAAAGCAGAAACTAACACACCATTGTATAGCAATTATATGCCAATAAAGATGTTAAAAAAGTAAATAAATAAAAAATAAAATGCTTCATAAACACAAATAAACCAATGTCAGGTATAATTGCCTTAATGTGGTCTCCCTTGCCATGGTAGCAGGAACCATACTTTTAATTTTCTTTTCTCTGTCTCTCCTGCTCCTCTCTCCACCCACATATTCTGGTACAATTGAAATACAAACTATATTTTAGGTAGATTTTCTTAAAAGTACAGAATTTACATCTTACTGAATACAGGTAATTTTAAAATCATAGTGGTAACCAAGTAAAATTTGGAGAAATGATTAATTTTGGAGTATTTCGTTGATGATCTCGTCTCATGATATATAGATGTAACATGAATTTACTAAGCATTTGAGCAATTATTGAACCATATATGGAGAGTAAATACAATTACAAGTGTCTATTTTTCTAGTGATAGCCAAAAAACTGCACTACCTTCACTGCTTCTTTTTGTCACCACTTGTTATTAGGAAAGAAAAGGAAGAAAGGAAAGAAGGAACAAAGGAAGGAAGGAAGAAAGAAAGGAATGCAAAATGAAATCTGTTCCTTATCTGACCAGCCAATGATGTGTGATCTATGATGGCAACATAAGCCTAGCTCCTGAATGAGCCACTGGTCTTTGAGGAAGGACACAGGTCCCTCAAATCCAAGCTCAATTAGGAGAGTCGGTAGTTGGGATTTTTTTCAACTGATACTGCAGTGGTTGTCCATTGCTCCACAAAGCTTAAACCTTAGGTATAGAGGTTTGGGAGAATTTTCAGTATTGGACAGAACTTGTGTGTGTCTATGTCCATGCCCATGGGTCTTTAGGTCCTTTATTGAATCTAAGTGAACAAATTTACTTTAAGAGAAATTAATTTCACATGCTCACTGTTTGTGCTTGCAGCTGCTCATTGGTAAGAAACACTCTGGCACATCATTGTCCTAGAATGACAAAGTCGAGGTCATTGACCCCTCTGATCCACATCCCCTCCAGTTTTGCAATTTAGGGATGTCAAGGAAGGCATCCCCTTTGGTATTTAATTAAATACAAAAGAGTTGATAATTCTCTATTTCTAGAACAATGACTGTTTATTCTTCCTATATTTATCTGAAAAGCATACATAAATAACTGTTTCAGACATTTAAATTCTGTTTCTTTAGATTAAGAAATCGAACAAATCTGCCTTGATAAATCTAATTGTTTACACATACTGATGGGAATGCTTACCTCCATTTTACAGAGGAAAAAACAGAACTGAAAAGATTAAGTAACTTACTCAACATTAGTTAACTATGATGGAAAATAGTACTATCTCACACCGAAATATTAATTTCTTATACTATTGTATACATTAAAAAGTCAAGAGATACTAATATGCATTCCAAATACTTTAATATGTAGAGTTGGTTGTCAATATTAGTGTAATTGAAGTTTGAGTCGTCATTTTATGATTCTCTAATAAGAAGCATTTACATTTTTTCATGAGTTTAAGATGTCTACTGAATAAGATCATAATTCATATTTATTGGAAAAAGACGGGAATGTTTTAACTTCTCTGCCTACAAATTGCTTTTTGAAAGATAACTACTCTTCACTCACAAGACAAACTAGATGCAAAGAAAAAATAATATTTGGATGCTTTGTATCTAACATTTCATTTCCTCTTGGCAGCTCTTGGAATTCTGTCATTAGGCTGTCATCATATTGTGCTTATTTCATCCTGATATCAAGATACATGTTTATATAAAGACAACCAGAGAACTATTTAGCTGAATAAGAATGCCTTCAAAATTAAAAGTAAAATTAAGGTTTATTTTTTAACTACTAAACACACAGCAGTTAATCAATAAAATTTCTTTGAATAAATAGATGAACAAATGAATTTAAGAATTAAAGTGTTGTTCTAATCTTTTTAAGTAGGAAGGGAAATAATTTATCTGAAGTCAATAAGAAACACAATTTCCACCTTAAATTTTTAGAAGAATGTGATTAAGGAGGGAAGGGAGGGAGGGAAGGAGGGAGAGAGATAGGAAGATAAAGGGTCACTCTTCCAACAATCACTCTACCTACACACCCATTCTCAGTGGGGCATTGATGGTAAAGGAGGGGATACGGATTGTCATCCCTTGTAATGGACAGTGTGACAGAAAAGTGGCACCTTAATTGTCCACTGTCATGTGTTGCTGAGATTCCCCCTCAGGATCAAGGCACTTATTCTTCAGCTTCCAGAGGTGTTGGCCATTGAGACCAGACAGCTGACCCTCTTTCCAGAAATTTCCCTCATATAAAAGAGCTGCTTCACCCCAAAGTATGCCCTTTTCTTGGGGGCAACCTGCCTACTGGTACAATATTCCATGTTTATTTCCTTGACCTTCTATATCTCTTTCACTCTCATGCTCTCTCCCTTTCTCTCTTTCTCTAAATGCACACACACACACACACACACACACACACACACACACGCAGATGTTACCATCTAATAATAAATTATTGGAAAACCCAAATATCAGTGAAGAAATATCAATATTTAAATAAGTTCTAGCTTATGAATATATTTAATTCAACATTTTTTTTTCTTTTAGGCACTATACCTGCTACCATTTCCATTTTACTTTCTTTTCTCTCAGCTTTGGAGATTGAGTTAATCATAAGCTTCAGTCATTACAAACTAATGTCATCAAGTATTGTACCAGTTAACATAAAGTCAAGAAAAGAGAAACCATTCTAGATGTTTTACAGAGCAATTTAATACAGGGGTTTGGTTGCAAATTTGTTGGGAGGACTTTGATAAATGAAGGTTCAAAAGGGCTTGGAGAAACAACAGAAGTTGCTAATGCCCCTGGAGGGAAGCCTGGGAGCCAGATCCTGCTCTTGTGCTGTTGGAAATACTGTTACAGTTGGTTTTGGTCACCATGACCTTTCCTTTCTTCCTAATAGACAACCACTACAATGTGGCTGATCTATATTCTTGAATACATGTATGTCCTTGGAAAATAAGCATTGTGCGTCTTTAATTTGCATGCACTAAAGTTGTATTTCATTTATGTTCTTACTTCATAGTTTTCAGTATTTATTTCTATAGTCCCTCTTCTTTGCTTGATGTATAGCTAGTTCCTGACTTGTAACTAATTCATAGGATTCCATGGTGTGCATTTGTATATTTTATTTATCCACCTCCTTAGTCATATATAACTAGGTCTCTTCCAATCTCCTGCTGGCTCCAAAAATACTGCAACAAATATGTGCATAGGCACCTCGTCTGGGATGACTAACAAGCCAAGGGATCACTGAGCCATGGATGATAAATATAACTAACCTAACAAAGAACTGCCAGAATATATCCCCAAATAGCCATAACAGCTTCACTCCTTAATAGTGCAGGAGGATCCCCCTCTCCACATCATCAAACGATGGTGATATCCAAATTTCTAATTTTGCCAATCTCTTTCATGGAATGTTTTATTTCATAATAGTTTTAATTAGTATTACTCTAGTGAACTTTAACATCTCTTCTTACATTTGTTAACCATTTGAATTTACTCTCCATGAAGAACGTGTTCACACCCATGTCCATTTTGCTATTGGATTTCTCATCTTTCCCTGGTTGATTTTCAGAACTATTTTATAATTTCCTTATTTTCATATATTCATTCATTAATTCATTCACTAATTAGATTTTTACTGACACTTACCATGTTGCAGGCATTGATTTTAAATACTTAGAATATACTAGTGAGCAACAGATTGATGACAAAAAAAATATCCTAACCTGAAGCTTATGTTCTAGTTGGCAGTAGAGGAGGATGGTAGTGAGTAGAAAACAATAAAGAAGGCAATGATGAATGAGAGAATTAAATAGTATGTTAGAAGGTGATAAGTAGAGAAAGAAGAAGAAAAGTAGAACAGGATAAAGATATTGGGAGAAGGGTGATTAGCATAGAACTCTTCCAGCAGGTGACATTTAAGTAAGGACTTGAAAAAGTCATGGCTATTATCTGGCAAGATATCTGGAGGAAACATTCCAGGGAGAAGCTAACCAGAAACTTAAGATGGGCTCATAATGCCAACTGTTTGAGGAAGAGCATGAAAGCTAGAGAAGAGACAAATGATAGTAGGAGATCTGGTAAGAGAAGTGACACAACTTTTATTCTGAGTGAGATGGGATAGCAGTGGCAATTGTTAGTTAAAGAATGGCATGCTCTGGCTTATGATTTTTAAAAAGTCATTCTGGTTGCTCTGTTGAATAGAGACAGTAGGCAGGCAGGTATAGAAGTAAGGGGACCATTCAAGAAGCTATGTAACATCCAGGCAAGAGAGGATACGGCTTGAACTTGATGTTAGCAGAAGAGATGGTGAGAAGTGGTTAGATTCCGGATATAATTTGAAGGTAGAGCCAAAGGATATCAATTTCTTGTGGGTTTTCATTGTTGTATATAATATCTACAAACCTGCCATCTGACTCTTTTGTTTATTCATAGTGTTCTTTATTCAATAGAAGTCTTTAATTTCAGTGTAATCAAGTCTATCTAATTTTCACATCATAGACTGTGTTGTTTATGTCAAGTTTAAGCAGTTCCTTCCAGCACCGATCTCTTATATTTCTTTGTATTAACCTCAGAGTTTGACATTTTATAGTTTGGTCTTTAATCTTTCAGTCATTTATCTTTGTAAAATATAAGGTAGGAATCCAGCTTTATTTTTTGTCTCCAGATAGTAAATCAGTTTTTCCAAAAGCAGCCCTTATTTTCCCCACTGATTTGTGGTATCACAAATATCATATACATGTATCATGTATATATGTATCATATATGTATATATCATATACATATATCATATACATGTCCCCATAAATACATGGATCTTAGTAAGGTATAATTGTCCACTATTTTTCATAATATAATAATTGGAATTACTTATACATTAATTAAAATTTTTTAAACTTTTATACAAAAAAGTGTAAATACTATAAAATTGATTTAAACTTCTAGCACCATTAGGACCAAAAAATCCCAACCAATGTCTTCTATAGAGGTCAAAATGTTTGAGTTAACCCATGTCTTTTTTTTTTCATTATTTAGTAATAACTTTATTTTATTTTTTTTAACATTTTTATTGGAGTATAATTACTTTACAATGGTGTGTTAATTTCTGCTTTATAACAAAGTGAATCAGTTATACATATACATATGTTCCCATATCTCTTCCCTCTTGCGTCTCCCTCCCTCTCACCCTCCCTATCCCACCCTTCTAGGTGGTCACAAAGCATGGAACCCATGTCTTTTAAATGCTCTGATAAATAACCTGAGTCAGAAGTCTGTCTCTTGGAGGACTTGTATAAAAGAATTTACACCATTCAGTTTTTACAAGTAAGGTTAATAATAGGCTTTTTTTTTCTTAAGAAAGAGAACATATTAGAGGCTTAATTTTAAAATCAATAGTTTCACCAAATTTACATAATCAGTGACTAGATAAACCCGTGTCAAATTTTGGCTTCAACTCTTACTATCTGGGTAAATTTCTGAGGTTTTGTTATCTTCAGTTGTCTTCCTGTGCAAAGGAAATAAAAATGCCCATGGCTCAATTTTGATATGAGGGTTAAGACAACAATGAGTGGAAGGTGTAATTGATTAATTTGTCAAAATTAGCAACAGTGATTTAGGGGTAACTCAGTTCTAGGACAAGCAGTCTGTTTTATCTTTCCTCTGTTAGTTATCCTCTGTGTAAGAGCTCCACTGTGAAACAATTCACAGTAGACCAGTCTGTAAATGACAAAGACAGACGTCTCAATAGCAGCTTTTCTCTTTAAGAAGAGGGCATGATCTCCTGCTAGGCATTGAGGAAGAAGATATTATTTGACTGACTTCCTTACTGTTTTTGGCAGTGTTACAAAATGATATTATCATATGAAAAACATTGCATAAGTGTTTCCTTTAAGGTACCCAGTAAAATTTGGTGTTCAACATCACACATTTGTAAAAAGTATGTTTACAAATATTCCTATTACAGTGTTTTAGTTTTGCTTTTGTTTTAAGAAAACTCCTTAGGTGCTGAAGAAAGAAGAATGAAATTATTCATCATCTTTTGTTCTTGTTTCCAGAAATCTGTATTTAATTGTTCAGTGGATGATCAATAAATGTGTATTTACCAAATTTCTATGTACCCTAAGTTGTAGTGGCTAGAACAATCCCCCACATATAATTGTTAAATAGCTTTTCTTCAATGTTGATTACAATGGTAAGTGTACTCTAATCTTTTTATTTTTTTCCATATACAACTTCATTGTATTTCTACTGTGGTTTTCTGGGAATCTATTTAATGCTAACTCTGAGCAGATGTTTGGAGTCTAGGTTGATGGCTTAACAGCTCCTGACATAAGCATGACCTTCATAAAATTAAAGCATGGGTTGTCTAATATGGTATAAGTGGCCTTTTATTTAAATCTGAGTTGGAGGTACGGAGTCAATAATCACTGAGTATGAACCAAGTGTAATAACCCAAAGATGATGAGAAGGTATTTACCCTTTATCAGAATAAGGTTAAAATGGCTGTCAAGGTGATAGACGCTGATCAGTGAAACCTGAACAATTATGCCCAATAATCATTAAATGGAGGCAGGGAACTAGACTCCTGGGAAACCATGAGACTTTGGCAAAACAAGATGTGTTTTTATTAAGAGAATCATAGAATTTGGAGCTGAAAGTAGTACAGAATTCAAAATAAAGTCAAATTTCTAGGTGCTGCCCTGTATCATTTTAGAGGAAATGGTTAACTATGATACTTTTTTAAAACTTGCTACAGAAAAAGTATGTACATTAGGAATGCTAATAATTTCATAGTCCTCTGTAGTGGAGTGAATGCATATTATTTTTAAAATACTTTATAAGCACAGTACTGACTCTGCATTTCATGGTATATTCTTTTTCATAAGTGGATCTTTACAACATACGATCTAACTAGAGGAAAGTCATAATTGTTATTTATATACTTGAGGTAGGGTAGAAGATGAAAAGCAAAGGACCATATCAGAGTAAAATATGCTATTATTAATTTTCCTATAAGTGACCCTTATGATTGCACAATAGGATTAAAAAAGAATCCTGCTGCTATATGCACTCATCATCAAAGATGTGGTATAGAAATCGTTTGACCTGAATACAATATTTTGTATAATAGAATAAATGGAATATTCAGTAACATGAAATATTTCTCTTTGTACAAAGTTAGTTTGGAAAGAAAGTGTTCCTTCAAATGATTAGACTGAATTACCTCCTGGAATCTCTCATATTAAAGTAGAAGGTAATTTTCATTCAAGTATCCATTGATAGATGTCTGGGATTATATCATTTTACATCACAGATTACCTGAAATTTGATCTTTCTGGGAAAAATATGTTGGAAAATAAAAGAGAAATTATTCTGCTATTATGTACTGTGTACTTATCTCTTCCTTACATGGATTTGAAAAAAATATTTTTCTCAATCTGTGTCAATCTTTGTAGCCATGTTAGAAAAGAAAACAGTTGAATGGATGAACATAGAAATACAAAAATCATTAGCTAATCTTTGGCAGAAATGAATCCTTTAATAAGTTATTATGAGCGTTTTTGTAGAGGAATAAAAACAGTATTTTACTAGTGAAATATGTAGCAAATAGAATTAATCTCTTTTTGCCTTTATGCATTAGTTCCTCACATACGAAGAATATTTTTATACATTACAAGCTGTCATTAAGTACTTCTGATTGATGAAACAAAATATATTCACATTCAGTAAATATTTTGTGTCTCTGTAAAATCTGGAGGTTTTATAATTTTATGTTGCAGCATCACACCTGATTACTTTCTTTCCTTTTTTTTTTCATGTTAAAACAATTTATTAAACTAGGAAGGAGAAGTTGGTAATTGAAATGACAATAAACAGTACCATTTACAGGAGGATCACAAACCTCAAAATGCTTAGGGACAGATTTAGCAAATTAGACACAACACCTGAACAGTGAAAACTATACAATGTTTCAGAGAGAAATGAAGGAGACCTAAATAAATGGAACAAAATATTATGGTCCTGCACTGGAAGATATTGTTTTCATATCAGTTCTTTCCCAATTGATCTATAGAATCAATACCCTCTCAATAAAAATTCCAGCAGAAGAAGATGATAGAGTAAGCAGGTATGTTGCATTATATCTGATTACTTTCTATAGAGTATTTTATTCCTTCTCCAACCTCTATACCCATCATAGTCATCTGATGACTATCATTATCATCTTCTCTCAGCTCCCTAAATGGCCTCTCAGTATCCATGCTTTCTCCACAAGGTAACAACAGCAGTCCCTTTAAAATGTCAAATATGATTGTTATTACCCTTGCTCAAACTTCAAAATCTTATTGTTTTTAGGAAACAATCCCAAGTACTTAATGTTCTATAGAACAAGGCTCAACATGTTGAAGTCTTTGTCTTTCTAGGCACCAGCCTCAGGGCCTTTGCACATGCTTCCCCTCCACTCAATAAGGATAGTTTTCCGCTCCTTACCTAAAATGCTGTTTTCACCCTCATACCCACTTTTTTCAGAGCATTAAATATAATTTCTTGAGGGAAGTCACTACTTACTCCCCAGCCTAGACTGGGCACCCTTATATGACACACTCCCTGCACATTGCACCTTTCCTTCACTGAACTTAGCACAACTTAAATTATAAAAAATTTGCATAATTATTGTTGGATACTTTATTAGCAGGCCATAACGTGGATGACAACGGGGCTTTGTTCTGTCCATTATTGTGTACAGAGTACCTAACATATAGGAGTCTCCCAAAGAATACTACTTGAATTAGTAAATCCTTCCTCTCAATGCTGCTGAAGCTTAGTATTAGTTATCAATTGCTGCTTACAAATTACCCTGAAAGATAGTATCTTAAGACAAGAAACATTTATTATCTCATAGTTTCTGTAGGTCAGGAATTCAAGCACACCTCTGACCTCTGGCTCAAGAGTCTCTCATGAAGCTGTGGTCAGAGTATACACCAGGACTGCAGGCATCTCAGGTCTTCACTGTGAAAGAACACATTTCCCAAGTTCATAGACATATTTGTTGACATTTGGTTCCTCACGACTGAGGTGCTAAGCTCATTGCTGGCTGTTAACCAGAAGCTGACCTCAGTTCTTTGCCACATGGGCATATGCGTATGGTACCTCATAACACTGCAATCTGCTTTAGCAGTATGAGCAAAGGAGAAGAGCCTCAGGACATTCCAGCAACATGGAAGTCAGTCTTTTATATGTAGTTCTCGGAAGTGATGTCCCATCACTTTTGCTCTATGCTTTTGGCTAGAAGCATGTCACTAGATCCAACCCACACTCAAGGGGAAGGAATTACACAGTGGTCATTTCAAGAAGGACTCCCAATTACAACACTGCATCATTCCAAGAGGGAAAAACCTTAGAAGCTGCTTACCACAGGTCACCCCATCTCATGAGAATTTTCTCATTTAGCACTTGACTCTTCAGTCATCATTCCTTTTAAAGATCTTATTATCGCACACTTTATACTAGAATTATTACAAACATACAGTCTGTCATACTAAAACCCAAATTTCCTGGGCAATACTTGATCCTCAGAGCAACTAGCACCATTCTATGAACATAGAAGGTATTCAGCAACTATTTACTGAATGAGTGAATGAATGAATACATAGAAATGAAATAATTTTTTCCTATTTTTTAAAAAAGGAGCAACATAGAAAATCCCTTTTCCATTCTTTTTTAACATTTAAAATACTTTTATTTCTTAACATGAAGATTATGAAGTTGTTAACTCCTCTTACATCCAACAGCATATATACACTGTGAATGTATGCCAGGCAATCACCTGTTCTAAAGATTTGGGGGGAAGAGAATGAGTTTCATCTTAGGATAAGATTCATATTTCATCCATTTTGTAAAAGAACATAAATATTTCATTTTTAGATTTCTTATACAAATTTTTCACAGAATGAGACTTCTTGGAATGAAGATTTGTTTACAGTGTTGATAATCATGCCAGTAAACTGTACTTTCAGGTTGAGAAACAGAGAGCAATATATGTGAAGCCACAAGATTACTCCATAACTGCTTTTTAAAAATTTAATCAGTCCTGCAAATTCTCAGATATATTCCTCTAAGGGAAAAAAATGCTCAAATTTTACAAAACAATTGCCAATTCTTAAAAGGCTAAATTAGCATTAATGAAGAAAACAGTGGAGAAGGAAGCACAACTGCCACCTGGAGAAGAGAGATGTGGAAGCATCTTCCACAGTTTCTGCTCCTGCCTTCTGAGAGCAAATACCACATTAGTTGGTGACGAAGATATGCCTTAGCCTACGGAACTCAAATACTGGCAGATCATTTTTATAAACACTGAATACTGCTCTAAAGAAAGAACCAAAGCAGTTGGCATGTTATTAGCTGACTTAAAGCAAAATACGTGCATATCAATTTATATTGCATTCCAATGATTCTGTATTCCAATGATTTTGTTCTCTACATGAGAACAAAAATAAGTCTATAGAAACAGTACTGTATTCCGGAAAGGTTCCCAGAACCTTGCATACCTGATATTAACTTGTTTAGTGACACCGAGAGAATGATAACAATAATGAACAGAGTACCTGACAATTATTACATGTGAAACAATAATATTGTTTTGAAAATAACTATTTTATACTTTCTAACCCTGCTCAAATATTAAAAATAGTCTAATACGCTTATTGCATCATTTTTCAAAACCATTTATTCAAATACTTTTTGATGAATAGCTACTGTGTCATAGGTCAAGTTCATGGCACACATGGTTCTGTGTTCCAGGCAACTAGTCTCACTACCAAATGTCATATTTTTCTTTAACTTGTTTTCAAATATACCAAAGTATATTATCTAGTGTAGTAACCCTGGTGGGATACTAAATAAAGTAAATTAGTATACTAATTTTTTTAGTGTAGTAAAGTATATACTTGGATTTTGGAAAATTTATATTTTTATGATATGATTTTAAACAAGAATGTGTTATATATTTCTATTTGCTCTTATCTAGATGTGTGTCTTTCAATCCCTACAGTTTTACATGCATAGATTTTATATCTTTCTTGTTAACTTTTGCCAAGGAGCTTTTGTTGTTTTTGTTGTTGCTATTATACATAGAATACATTTCACATTTCAATTTTTAGTGTTTACTACTTAAGATAACAGCTTAATATTTTAGTATTGCTCTATATTCAGTCACTTTAGTAAATTTTGTTAGGTTTCTTATTCCCCCAGATTGTTTTAGACTTCCTTAAAGTATAATGTTATTCATCAGAAATAGACTGTCTATAGTTTTTACTTATTTTATTTTAAAATATACAATGCCTTTAGTAATATTGGATATTTTGAATCTTATATGTTAATATAAATTTATATTTTATTATGCAAATCTTTTATTTGTTTTTTTATTGCTATAAAAACAATTGTGGCAATAGTGATGGTTCTGATCTACTCTTGATATTAATTTAAATGAATTTAAATTATTATTTTTTGTTATTATATTTTTTGCGGTACGCGGGCCTCTCACTGCTGTGGCCTCTCCCGTTGCGGAGCACAGGCTCCGGACGCGCAGGCTCAGCGGCCATGGCTCACGGGCCCAGCTGCTCCTCGGCATGTGGAATCCTCCAGGACCGGGGCACGAACCCGTGTACCCTGCATCGGCAGGCGGACTCTCAACCGCTGCGCCACCAGGGAAGCCCAGAAGTTTTTATTTTTGAATGATTCTTGCAGTTCTGTAAATTAATTTTTTCAGTATTATTATATTTTGGTGTAATTTACACAGGACCATTAAACAAATCAGGTTGCTTTATAGCATTTTCCATATTCAAAATAATATATTTTAAATATTTCATATAGAGCTCCAGCTGTGAAATCATATTATTCTAGTGTATTTCTTACTGATAGGTTTTAAATCAACTTTTCCAATTTTATATTTTCCAATTACTCTTGCATAAATATTGGTATTCTTAGTTCATCAACAAATTATTCAATTATAGATTTTCAGTTTTTTTGGTGCAGGGTTTTGTACTTTTTTCTAATCTTTATCTGTGGTTATACCTATTTTAATTTCTCTTAACATTTATATGTTTTTCCTTTTTATTGTTTCTTCAGTCTCACAAAGCTTCTAAATGACATTCTCATCTTTAGCAAACCAGTGGTTATGTTTACTTTTTTCTTTTCCTATTTATTCAACTTTAGTTCTTTGTAAAAGCTTCAATTTCTATTTTCCTTAAAAAAAATCAAAGCAATTTCTTAGTTTCTTTACTTTTTTCTTTAATTTAATAAGGAAGACAATTAAGTGTTCACATTCTCCTTTGAATACCACATTGCTAATCATATGAAATGTGGTTAATTGATTTCTAGATAATTTGTAATACCAGTTTTGATTTTTTCTTTTTAATTCCAGGGTTTATATAGTGATTTTTTTTTTATTTTTAAGCAGTTAACATGTTTTTGATCACCCTTTTTAGTTTTTAATTTTATTGGATTAAGATCAGAATATTTAGCTTTTAAAATCTTAGGGTTCTGAAAATTTAGCACTATTTGTAGGTAATTAGATGTAGAAATAAATATATGTACAAATGTGTTTATGTATGTGGATATACAGGTATTTATATGTATATTCTGGAATTATTCAATTCCTTTATGTTGTTAATTAGTTTATAATAACCTCCTCTGCATTTAACAGCTTTAATAAATGCTCCATTATAATTATTTATTCTATTCATTAAAAAAGCAAATTTAAATGCCTAGTGTTACAAGTTCTGCTTTAGGTATTGTGGAGACATCAATAAGCGCACAAAATATTGAAACAGACCTCTCCATGCCTTTCTAATAGATTTTACTCCATTGCCTTTGTTATTTGTTCCATGCAGAAATAGGACTGTCACATATTCATCAATTTTGCCTTGTGTTATTATATAATGTGTCCTTTTAATGACTTCAGTCCTCTAAATATTAAATGTCAGGCAGTTTCATAATCATGACCTACTTAGGTTTAGTTTGCATTATCTTTATGTCTTTGCCTTTTTACTTTGAACCTTTGTTTATCACATTGCTTCATTGTTTCTTTTAATCAGAACATATCTACATTTTCCCTAGCCTTTACATGTTTTCAATGAAACATGCTATACATACAGGAGTATATATAATGTATGCATAATTTTAACATTATATAGGGCCCTCTACCTGACATACGGAATCTCACTTAGTAATTTCCCTATGTTCCCCATTTCCTACCCTTGTGGTCTTTATTTTTCTCCCTTCCCCTAAAGAGAATCTTTTTCACGAATTTTTGTTATGATTTACTTTCACTTTTTTAAAGCAGTACATTTTTGTATTACTGAGTAATAAATTGTTTATTCTTGCTGTTTTTCTTTATATAAAAGTTCTCATAATATTGATATTCTTTAGTGATTTTTATATTATTATGATACATAATGTTTTTAAGGTTTACCCTTATACATGTGACTGCTATGTAAACAATTTATTCATATATTCTACTATTGTTGAAATCCTGTTTTTCCAGTATTATACTATCACAAACTTTTTGGCATGTGTCTCCTGGTGAATATATGCAAGATGTTCTACTAGGAATGGAATCATTGAGTAAGAAGCTATAGATATTCAGTGTTATTAAATAACAACAATATGGTTTTCAGAGTTAAACAAATTTACACTTCCACCAGGAGTGTGAGAGTTTTCATTGCTATACATCCTTGCCAGATATTGCAAGCATTTTAATTCTTGTGAGTGTGGAACATCATCTTTTTCTGTGGTTCTCAATCTTTTGAAATTTGTTGTGATTTGATTTATGACCTAGCAGATGAATAATTCTTGCTCACATTCCATATATACTTGGAAAATAATGTGATTCTCTCTTTCCTCTTTAGTAAGAGGACCTACAGTTTTTTTGTTTTTTTGAGACAATTGCCAGCCAGAAAAAAGGTACATTTTTTTGGTGTGTTCCTTGCATTGATATATAAGCACAGACTGAAGAAAAATCATAATTAAAAAAAACTCACAACCAAGTCAGCTGAAAAGGTTTAGTGTTCTTCAGTCTTTTTTTCTTCTTCTGACAGGCTATGTGGAGGTAATAACTGGAGCTTCAGTGCTCCATGTGGGACATGAGATGATCTGGACGAAGGAAACCACGTGCCTGTGAGTGCAAGGGCTTGTGGAAACCTGGGCCACTGGAGGCGCTATGGAGCAACTGAGCAGCTTCAGACTACATACCTCTTGACATTTTTTCACATGAAACAGAAGTAAACTCTTATTTTGTTTAAGCCAAAATTATTATTTCTTCTCATTATGTGTAGCTGAACTAATCGAATTATAGGCATTAAGTATTAAATTAAAGATTTTAAATCAAATTTATTAAGCTTTGAATTTGAATGAAAGGCTGAAAGTTGAAAGCTCATAGTTAACCTGAGCAAACAAATGTGTTCCATTGTATAGAAACCCAAAAGCAAACTGCATACTTACAGAAAAAGGATATATCTGTTAGCAACTTAGGGGTTATTGACAACCATTCAGTAGTGTGTGGTTTTTATAACTATCCCTTCAGTTTGCACTAACAGAAGTATCATGATGTCAAGAATTTTGGCAGGTAAAACAGTAATTTGCCTTTACTCTGAGAACTGGCTACCAACTAGTGCAAAATGTACAGTTCTAAGCTCCATCTTTTAATAGGGATGTAAACACACTATAAAATATTTGAAAGAGATCATTTAGAAATGTACATGGATTCAGGTGATACTGATACCTCTTTGTATATTGGAAGTTGTTTCAATGGGAATGAAGCATTATTGTGGGTGATTACTCACTAATAGTGTATTAGGCACTAATGAGTAGAATTAAAATCAATTGTTAGGAGTTTCAGATAGATCAGTTTGATTTTAACATAAAGAGGGATTATGCAACAGTCAGAGCTGAACAATAATAAAATTAATTTCCTCTGGACATACTGTCTTTTCTGTTACTGGTGGTGATTTAGGCCAAATAACCACATGGTGGAGATGTTGTAGAGGGAATTCCAGCATGAGACGGCTTGTTGGAATAGAGGACATTTAAGGTTACTTCTAAATTCTGGAATCTATGAATTAATGTGTCAAATACATAGGGAAATGAGTCTGAAATTTGTTATTGATGTAATATTCAAATTCTTGTAACTCAAAATTTTTGTCCTACAGCTTAATTAAATTAAAAACTCTTTCTGGATATATTTGATGTAGAAACTTTTTATTATGCTGAACACTGACTTGATTTTTAAATTTATGTATACTTGTACATTTTATGTACCTGTCATACAAAAGCTCTAGAATCAGCATAAGGAGAGTACTTTCATTTTACAAATGTATAAAATACATAAAGTTAAAATGGTATTGAAGATAAATATTACAAAGAGAACAAAATAACCCAAAAAATGGGTCAGCACAAACTATCCAATTGATTAGATGCTTGCAGAAAACCACAGCAAATGGCAAAATCAATTCACCAATCAGCTTTGCAGTGTTTTATTCTAAACTCAGCCACCTGGGCAATTAGGCATATACTCAGTGTTTTTATGTCTTTCATTGAAGAAAGCATCATTTTCCTTTGGAAGCAGATGGTTAGTAGCTATAGATGGGCCAAAGTTCACTAAGGTTCCTCTCCTATGAACAGACTAAATTTATGTCTTAGAATATGCTATTTTGAATCTTTTGAATGATTCAAAACTGAGACAGAAGCCTTGGCAAGTTGATAGTTGGTTATAGGTTTTTGTGGCTAAGAAATTGCTCAATTATATTTTAATGCTGCGATTCTCCATTGTTATTTATACAATGTTCCACACAATTTACTTTTTAAAATAATGGGTTAATAACTTATACCTCAATTTGAGAAGTAAAATTTCAAATTATTCTCATTTTAGATTTTGTTAAAATAAAGAAAAATGAGACTACATTACAATTTTTTGGAAAACCAACCTTCAAACCAAATTTGTGCTGAGGTCAGATTCTGTTTGTTTGTACTCAGCTATCCAGTAATCAGTGACTCCAGATGAAAGTTTCAAATAGCCAAGTATCAGAGCATTCTAGAACTGAGAGTGAAATTAGAGATCATTTACTCTGATTCCTTTATACAAATAAAGGATCTTATGCCTAAGATTTTAAAGATCAAATCTACAATGCAAAATCTCACCAGTCCCTCAGGTGATATTTTAATCTTGTACAATTGCCCATCCCTACAGAAGGTAGAAATATTTTAAATTACTAATTTCAGTATGATTAAGAGGGTTAAAATACTTCATTAGAACCATAGTTCATTGAAGAGAAACTACACCAAGTAATGGAACTTCCGTTATGCCATTAAAAAGGTTTTCCCTTGATCTTGCCATCAATTATGCTTGGATACTAGTCTAAGGAAATACTGCTTCAGTGCTTGATAACTTTCTAGTTAAATAATCGATTTTTTTTTAAAAAGGTTTCTTTTGCTTAGATATTTTGGTGACATTAGCATTCGGTTGTCAAAATTTACTTTTGAGTATGCATATGAGGTAAGATTTATAGAAATACAGAAACTAAGAAGCAGAAACTACTATTTCACTGCCTTTGACATGCTTATGGTCTGAGCTTTAAACATATTTGTAAGGCCATAGCACACACATATAGCAAGAATTCAGCTTAAGTTTGTGAATGAATGAGAGACTGAATAGATGAAAAGAAAGCATTCAATACCCTACTGACCCTAGCCAAAGATATCACACATAAAATATAAAATGTTTGATAACTCCAAAATAGACTAAATGATAAATTCCAAACTGAATAAATGTTCTGAAGTAAAATGAAATCATCAAAGTACTAGATGAAACACTGAGAAATTGTTTTATAAACTCACATTTAAAAAGGTAGAAAACTCAAAAGACAGATGAAAACAGGTTGCAAATCTAGGGGAAAAAGGTGGAAAATATATCACCAAAGACTAATTTTCTTTATGTGTAAATAGCTCTTAGAAAAAACAACAATAATAACAACTGACCAGCATAATAGAAAAATGGAAAATTAGCATCAAGAGACAATGAGAAGGAAGGGAAATACAATCTCTTCAAGTTATAAAAACTTGCTCAACCTTACTCAATAATGACAAAATTTATAAGTAAAGCCATACTGAGATTCCATTTTTCATCTGTAAGTCTGAAAAATTAAAAGCCACATTTGATAAAACACTCTTCTGGCTAGCTGAGGGGAAAAAAGTAGTCCTATGTATAGTTTTGGGGAAGTGATTTGATAGTATCAGTCAAGATTACATTTAAATATTCTCTTTGATTCAACAATCATTTTATTCCAAAGATTCACTCTTAAAATTGTAAAATGTTATACATAAAGATTTTTTATTACATTATTGTTTGTACCAGCAAAAGATTGGAAAATCACCAATGAGGGATGAATTCATTGAATTATGCTACATCCACACAAATACTATGCAATTGTTAGGAAATTTTTGTATTGTGAGGAATTTTGTATTGTGAGGAATTGTGAGGAAACTTTATGTATTCTTAAGGAAAATTTTCTAAAAACAGAAAATTGTCAGGCAGTTAGCAAAAGAAATTGTGATACGATAGCTAGGAAATATGGAAGGAATTTATATATTGATTTGGAGCTAAACTTTCTGAGTTTATCTTGGTTTTACCACTTAACTATCTGAGAGACGTTGTGCAAGATAATAAAATTTCCTGTGGCTTAGTTGTCTCATTAGTAAAGGGCAGATAATACTAGCACCAATATACTGAGGATTAGACTCTTGACACAGTTCTTGGTATATAATAAGAGCTATATAAGTGTTAGTCTTACTATAATAATTACTAATTCTTCTAATTATATAATATTTTCTTATAATATTATATAATTACTGTGTATCAATAATATGTTATTACTATACAATATTTGTAAGCAACATGACCTGGACTCAGGAAAAATAGTGGAACTATTACTAGAACAAGAGAAATAGATGCCAGGAAAATCAACAGAAGTCCAATACACAAGACTTGTACACTCCTGTCTGATGCAATCTACCTCTGTGCTATTTTACTCTGACTTGCCAGTGAGGGAGGAGGTTTATTCAGTATCTTAAGACTATCATCCCACACAGGCAACATCTATGGATTTTTCCAACCACCTCATTCAGAGAAATTTAATTTTAGCACAGTACTTTCAGGGTGGTTCCTAAAATTTTTAGAAGAAAGTTTCCTTATAGATATTCAATTAAACTTCTTAACCAATGCTTTCTGTCTCATCTACTACCCCTTTCTTCTGGATTATTTTATTCTCCTTTCCTGAGGTTTCTGAAAAGGTGATTCTCAAACCTTAAGTTCACTAAGCCCTTAACTATGGTTCATGATGAACCATTCTAGTTCAATGAAAGACCAAGTTCTTATTTAGTCCCCAGTTCCCACTCTCTGCTCAAACTAAACCCATGATAACCTCATCTGATTCCTCAAATTATCATTTAATCCTCAATCTTCAGATTTTCTTTTTATTCTTTTTTTTTTTCCATTGCTAGGTAAAGCTATACCTAGGTTTTCTTTTGTCCTTACTCATATTTTGTTTTTTTGCAATTATATTCTCCCTTTAGTAAGATAACTTGAGTCATTTTTGACTCATTGCTTAGGCTATGGAAACAGTCTTTCCTTGTAGATTGCATAAAGATTGATTTGTCATCCCAGACTGATCACACACCATGGTGCATGCAATGGTCCTGTCATGTTGAACTAGAAATCTAGTTTTGTATTAGGTACACCAGCCCGTACTGAGGTGAAGATGCAAGACAATTTGCTCATTTTGTGGGTATTTTTCTTTATGTTTGAACTATTTCACAATTAGTTTTATTTAATCAGGAGGGGGAAAATACCTGAAAATTTTGAGTTTGTAGTTCCAGAAGTCCTTAAATGTAGGTTGGTTTAAATGGTTCATGAAGAAATTTAGTGAAAGCTTGCCCACATATTGCAATTTTGAAAGAACAAGAAGCTAAGTTCACAGTCAACTGAACAAAAATAAGGATTTCAAAGCATCTGAAGACTTTCAAGATGCGAATGCTATCATGGGATAAGTGAATCGATATTGGAGATGAATCTCATTTTAGCTACTGCAAACCTGCTGGACCATTTCCTGAGATACTGTATAAAGCAATTGAAGATGGCGTAGTATAATGTTGAACAGTTATACTCAAGCACTCTCTATTACAAAGAATTTTCAGAAAAGTAACAGATAAAAATTTTGTCCTGAGTATATATGGCATGATTTCCCTGGTTTGCTCTTCTACCAATATCTTCAGTGGTACTTATTTTTTTAAAAAAAATGATTCTGGAGTTAAGAAGTAGAACGTTTCCTTTCTAAAGGAATGAAAATAAAAGGAGAAAAAAAGAAAACATTTAATTTTTTTCTTATTTCTAAATGAATGCTGACATAGTAGATGATATATAATGGGTTTAAATTAAGGGATATAACACTATAATGTATACCTACATATTTTTAAATACCAAAATGTTTTTAAAGCATCTTACTTCCTTGAAAATTCAAATTTTAATTTTGTCTTTTAAATGTTATTTTGTGCCACCTGGAATAACAGTTTTAGTAATCTCTAAATGCAGACACAAAATCTTATCCTTTTCTGATTGATTTCAAATGAAGTGAACCACTTAAATTAGAGTTCCTTTATAATTTAGTCTGATAACTTACGGGGTTGTATTTTGGTAGAGTGGGTCAAACAGCCCTTTCTATCGCTCAATTTGCCATGGACAAATGCAGTATTAAAATTGTGGAATGGGTATTTTGGGGTCACTGATTTAACTCAAAGGGGTAGTAATTCTGGCACATTTAAATTCTTCACATGTAAATCTGAAGTGCAGTGTAGCTTGGTAGGGGAGAGGGATCCTCGATCATTTTGTAACTGTAAGCATTTAAGTGGCTAACTCACAGAACAGGTGTCAACGAAATTTTTCTTTAAAAAAAAAATCTGGGAAGAAAGAAGGGCAGACTGTTTGTAAAACTGAAGTCAGAATATCCTAGAATTGTTGTTCAGTGGTTCAATGTAAAAGGAACCCAAGTCAGGGGCTACTGACTACAGTTCAACTGAGATCCTAGTTGAGCTGGAGGAGAGTTACAGCTTTTGTTTTGCCCTCATTATTGTTTTGGGTATGACTGCGAGTTTAATGATGTTGGCACAAGGCCTGAAATGCAATTTGCTATTTTTATTACTCTCTCAATATGATGCATTAAGGTCCTCAATACTTTTCAACAAATGTAAAAGAAAAGAAAATAATCTTTTTTTATATCAAGCTCTGTAGAAATTAAAAAAGAAATGTCTAATGTGCATTCCTCAATGCTACAGTCTAGATTAAAGCATTTGAGTTAACCTAACTTATTAACTTAAAACTATGATGAAAACCTAAACTGTATAGAGATATATGGTTTCTAGGATTGCTTCCAGGGAGTTTTTCAAGACAAGTCTCTTTTTTCTGTATCTGTACTGCAAAGGTAAAAAACAAAGACGGAAGAGAAGACCTTGTTCTTGTCTCAGTATTTGCTGCTTTGTTTCTGGCTGGAGATAGACAAGATCCAGTTAACTAACAATCAGATGTCAAATAAAAATAAAACAGAAAAAATTGAAAAGGGATAAAATAATTTACAATTTTGATACCATTACTACTTGATGGCTTCTTATCCCTAATTATGGCACATTAAAAATACTAATATTCACTAAAGACCAAGATTTACCTCAGTCATTATACCACAGATCCCTCAAGTTTAAAGCATGACATTGTTTCCAGAAATTCCCTTTCCTCTTCTAATATCAGAAATTACCAAATTATACCATGCAAAGTGATTTTGAAAATTGCTTGTAATTGAGGCAAATGTGTGGCTTTTGCCAAAATCTTCCATATAATTACTCAAATTCTTCATTTGGCTTTTCTCTAAAATCCCAGCATAATAATATTTTAGGTCACCTTTCTTTGGGGGAAAACAAAAGGGCTTGAAGTTTTAGATCTTAAGTAGTATCTCAGGTTTTGTTAAACTGGTGGAGTTTACCAGTGATTTAAATGCAAAGTCCTTATGAATTAGAGTTACCAAAGAAGCAGTATTGTAATTAGGTTACATTGTTTGCTGTTGTGAACCATCTGAATTCTTCCTGTCAAAACTCAGCTAGTGTTCATCTCTTTTTATATGCTAACTTTAACAATTTACTCTTGTTCATAGAAATTTCAGCTGATTTCTTGGTATTCTGTTTGGTTGTGTGTTTGTAAAGTTGCTAATTTTCATAACCTCAGTCTCTGTGTCTTTACAGGAGGAGTCAGTAAACTTTTTTTTTTTTTTTGCGGTACGTGGGCCTCTCACTGTTGTGACCTCTCCCGTTGCGGAGCCTACGCGCAGGCTCAGCGGCCATGGTTCATGGGCCCAGCCGCTCCGCGGCATGTGGGATCTTCGCGGACGCGGACCGGGGCACGAACCCACGTCCTCTGCATCAGCAGGCGGACTCTCAACCACTGCGCCACCAGGGAAGCCCAGCAATTTCTTTTCCTTGAAAGTGGTCTGAGAGGCTTACTTCCATGGCCCCCACAATAGATGTCTACTTTTTTCCTATTTATCTTTCCATTATTTTTGTTCACCTTTTCTATAGCCTCTTGATTTTATGAAGGAAATTTTAACTGTTAAAACTTCAAGTTGTGTTTGGATTCACCATTCATTCATTTACTATTCATTTAGTACTGATCAGATATCATGCACTGTACAATTTCTCCTCACAGTGAACCATTACCTGAGTCTTCAAAGTTTATAAAGAACTTTCATGAATGCTAATTTAATATAAGGTAATATATTAATATTGGGCTGGCCAAAAAGTTCGTTTGGGTTTTTCTGTACCATCTTACAGAAAAACCCAAACGAACTTTTTGGCCAGCCTAATATAATGTGGTACATTAATATATTATATTGTGTATTGCTATAATACATATAGCAATATAACGTGTATTAATGTATTTATATTTCCTTGAATAATTTTATTAAGTGGATAACTATTGCTCTCCATATTTAAATTAAAAATCTGAAAATCTAAAAATGCGTGACTTTACTAGAGTCTCACAGCTAATAAAAATGGAACCAATATTCATACATAAGAAGTTGTATCTTAGATATCTTGATTATTTTCCATGCTTTAATATTAAAGATCACACTGGGTTCTGTTGGTTTTATATACATTATGCCTGGGTTTCAAGCCTAGCTCTGTGATCTACTGTGTGACTTTGGGCTAAGTCACAAAATGTCTCTGGGCCTTGTCATCACATCCTTTACATGATGATGGTGATAGTTAATACTTCATCGTGTTGGCACAAGCATCAAATACTTGTAAATACTTGCAAAGCACTTACTCTTGAAATACACTTCCATGTAAAGCATTTTGAAGAATGCCTGGCACATAGTAACTGTACGTGTATGTAACAAAACATGTTAATGAGATTATTATCACATAATAGGTAAGAAAACTAAGTTTTGAAATATTAAGTAATTCTTCCAAGGTGAAGGAAATGAATATGTAATTATGGTTTTAAAAAAGAAAGGCTCAGCAAATGCAACTTAGTGAGGTACAGTAAGCCAATGAGCCATGCAACCTTGGCTAAGGCATTCTCCCCCTCTGGACCTTCGTTTCCTCATCTGTGCAATGTTGTGTCTATACTAGACAGTTCTCAAGGTTCTTCCCAGGTCTATGGTTTTATGGATATCAAATTAAGAATTTAATTTGATATCATTAAACTCTGAGAAAAAACATTTCAATTTGATTTTGTTTCAGGGAAAAAATCTATAAAATATTTAATATAAAATACCAAAAGATCAAAATTACCAACCATGCATTCAATTATTATATTTCTAAAAACCACAAAGAGTTTAAAAGAAACTTAGTTCAAATATGTATAAAAGATTACATATATGGAAGATAATTTGAATTTTTTAATTAAAATAAATAATGTGTACCAATATATTCAGGAATTTTCTTCAATAACTTTGCAGTTGAAAGTTGTTGGAGAGTGTTGGAAATGGTAGCACCTACAGGGGAATTTTAGACAGTATAATTCTTGCTGAAAAAGCTTTGTGATTTTTTTTTCCATTGCTGTATATTCAGTGTCAAATCCAAAAGTCTTGGTTAACATAATAATACTGTTCAAGAGTTATAGTGAAAAAACACTGCCGTTTAATCTTTAAAATTCTGGTATTCATGCTAATATATGAATACATTAAATTATTTTCTGTTTAATTAGGTTAAATTGTTTAAGGCATGCTATGTGTAGGACTAAAGTTTTAAATTCATAGATTGATAATGATAAAGTGATAACATATGCATAGCATACTTTACTAGCCTGTAACTGTGTCAGATACTACATGTACTCTGTCATTGAAATCTCACAGAGGATCTCTGAGGGAAATCCTATTGTTACCTCCATTTCCCAGAGGATACCAAGGAATCTGTGAAACCATACTAAAAGCTACCATTTATTTATTTATTACTTCTGTATGTCCTGTGAAACATTGTACAATACAATAAAAGCAGGTGTTTTCAGTGATACCCTGCCCTGCCTGAGATAACGCCAACCAGACTTCATCTGCATCTCCTCTTTGCCTTGAACCTTTTCTGGGGCCAGAGCCCACTCGGAAAGAAATTTTCTGAGAATTAACATCTCTACCTCCTCCACACACCTACCCACACACTATAGCATGCCTCAGATAACATCCCAGCCCCTCACTCTTCAGATGGAATAACTCAGAATATTCCTGTTCGGGACAGCGTTATTAAGCTCCACCCACCCTCAGTATTATTTTCTATATAATGTAAACTTAATTGGCTACCTTTCCCTCTCTATCTCATTTCATTTATTCCCTTGTTGTTTGTACCAGAGTTTCCTGCAATTATATCCAAATAAACTTATTGTGTTAGAATGCTTGTTTCAGTTTGTTCTTCTGGTAGAGTCTAAGCCAAGACAACATATTATTCAATTCTTATAATAACTCTGAAGAGTAGACATTATTTTAATTTTACAGAAGTGGAAATAGGCTTAAGGAAGTTAAATGATTGTATTCAAGTTCATACATCTGTTAGAAACCAGGCTCTAGCCATATCTTTGCTGTAGTTTGTAGAATCTAAGCTCATAAACACTATCCTACCTGCCCCCTTTTCAAATAAATGCATTGAAGCTCTTTACATGGAACAGGACAAATACCATTACCACAAAAAAAAGTTCATAACACAGCTTAGATACATTGTGCTAACTTCAAAACAAAGGGAAACAGATTTAATAGTCCATAAAGTCAATATCTCTTTGCTGTATCTGATTGTGATTATTAATTACAGTTAGCTGATGATCAGTGTTCTTCATAGAATAATACACACTTATTCTCACTTGCCAGCAAAATCTCAGGTAACAAAGATATTTTTCTGAAATAATATGGAAGACTGGTACATCTTCTCTCATCAAATTAGGTCACTGATGAAATTGAAAATTATGAACCTTTTTCTTTAAAATGAAATCTACTTGAAGTCAAAGAAGCATAAGTACTGAAGGAAATATTAAACCAGAAAAAAATGTAGAATTCTTGATATCACTTTTCAGTATTTTCACTAAGGTCAGGTTAAGAATTTTGGAGAATAGTTCATCTTTTCCCTTCTTGTCCATTCAATAAATGTCTCAAAAAAATAAACAACATGTATTTACTCTTGAAAACATGATCACATGTGCACTTTCTACCAAAGTTAACTTTGGAAAAAAGATTGAAAAAAATGTATAACTTGTTCAGTGAAGCCCAAAGTTAGAATTTCAGTCTCTAAATTCACAAGCCATTTCACTGAGCTACTTTGTGTTATTTAAAGTAGATGCATTGATCTACTAATGGGTTTTACTTCAAAGTACTTAGGATGACTTGTGCTATTTCTACTTTTTTTGCCAGTTTTACTAAGTGAATTATATGAAAATTCAAAGAGTGTAACTAGAAAAACATAAAAGAAATTTGTGAACATATTGAGTCTATGTGTTTAGACTGATTAGATGACTTAGACGGTAAAGATTTTCTGAAAGTTCCGAAGTTCCACGGAAAGGTTTTGCCAGGTCTCCAATTCTTTTTCAATCTACATTTTCTTTGTTCAAATTTTTTCTTTCAGTTCCTTTTTAAATTCTCCATTACAAATATACTTTTAAATAATAATAGCAAACACATACAGCACTTATTACATTCAAGGAACATATTTAAGCATTTTATTAATCATTTAATTATTACCATCTTATTTATTCAGCAAAATTATTTTTACAGTAATATAATTATTATCCACATTTGAGTAAACCAATGTAAGAAATGTGAGAAAAGTCAAAGCAGTCTATGGCAGCCAGCAACTGTTATGGTACTATCTGGTAGATTTTGGTGTTGCTAGAAGTTGGCCTAGAACAGAAAGTGAAAACTGAAGAAAATAACTGATAAGTATTACTTAATGAGGTGAGAGTTTGGAAAATTATTTCTAGGAAAGCCACTGAAGAAAGAAACCATGAAATACTCTACTGATACATGATATTAAAAAAAAATTAAACAACAACAAAAACCTTCAGAATTAATGAACATTTACAACTATTCTGATTAGGATGAATCATTTATGTTTCTTTTTTAAAGCAAAATTCATTTGATTACATAATATATTACTGAGAATGATCTTCATTTTTTCATATACAAAATTATAATTATGATTCCAGTACAAATAAATTTTTTTATTGAAATATAGTTGATTGATAATATTATATAAATTATAGGTGTACAGTATAGTGCTTCACAATTTTCAAGGGTTATACTCCATTTAGAGTTATTATAAAATATTTGTTATATTCCGTGTGTTGTACAATATATCTTTACAGTTTATTTTATAACTAATAATTTACACAACTTAATCCCTTCCTCCCTTCCCTCTCCCAACTGGTAACCAATGGTATGTTCTCTGTATCTGGGTGTCTGCTTCTTGTTTTTATTCACTAGTTTTTTGTATTCTTTAGATTCCACATATAAGTGATATCATATAGTATTTGTCTTTCTATGTTTGACTTATTTCACTTAGTATAATGTCCTCCAATCCATCTATGTTGTTACAAATTGTAACATTTTGTTCTTTTTTACGGCTGAGTAGTAGTCCATTGTGTATATATATATATATATATATATATATATATGTGTGTGTGTATATATATATACATATATATAGTATATATATATGTGTGTGTGTGTGTGTGTATATATATATATATATATATATATATATATATATATATATATATATATACACACACATACATACATATACCACTTCTTTATCCATTCATTTGTTGATGGACTCTTAGATTGTTTCCATGTCTTGACAATTGTAAATAATGCTGCCATGAACACTGGGGTGCATGTATCTTTTCAAATTAGTGTTTTTGTGTTTTTCAGATATATCCTCAGGTGTGGAATGGCTGGTTCAAATGGTTAATTCTATTTTTAGTTTTTTGAGAAACCTCCATACTGTTTTCCACAGAGACTGCACCAATTTACATTCTCACCAACAGTGTATGAGGGTTTCCTTTTCTCCACATTCTCTCCAACATTTGTTATCTGTGTTCTTTTTGATGATAGCCATTTTGACTTTTCATTGTGATATCTCATTGTGGTTTTGATTTGCATTTCCCTGATGTTTAGTAATGTTGAGCATCTTTTCATGTGCCTGTTGGCCATCTGTAATTTCTTTTTGGAAAAATGTCTATTCAGTTCTTCTGCCCATTTTTTAATCAGGTTATTTGTTTTTTGGATGTTGAGTTGTATGAACTGTATATGTATATTTTGGTTATTAACCCCTTATCGGCCTTGTGATTTGCAAATATTTTCTCCCATTCAGTAGGTTGCCTTTTTTTTTGTTCAAAGATTTCCTTTGCTGTGCAAAAGCTTTAAAGTTTAATTAAGTCCCATTTGTTTAGTTTTGCTTTCATTTCCATTACTCTAGGAGAAAGATCCAAAAAACTGTTGCTGCAATTTATGTCAAAGTGTGTTCTGCCTATGTTTTCCTCTAGGAGTTTTATAGTATCTGGTCTTACATTTAGGTCTTTAATCTATTTTGAGTTTATTTTTCTATATGGTGTTAGAAAATGTTCTAATTTCATTCTTTTACCTGTAGCTGTTCAGTTTTCCCAGCGCTGCCTCTTCTCATATATTCTTGCCTCCTTTGTCATAGATTAGTTGACCATAAGTGCATGGGTTTATTTCTGGGCTCTCTATTCTTTTCCATTGATCTGTTTGTTTGTTTTTGTGCCAGTACCATACTGTTTTGAGTCCTATAGCTTTGTAATACAGTCTGAAGTCAGGGAGCATGATTCCTCCAGCTCCATTCTTCTTTCTCAAGGTCATTTTGGCAATTACAGGTCTTTTGTGTTTCTGCACAAATTTTAAAATGTCTTGTTTTGTGAAAAAATGTCATTGGTATGTTGATAGGGATTGCATTGAATCTATAGATTGCCTTGGGTAGTATGCTCATTTTAACAATATTAATCCTCCCAATCCAAGAAAACAGTATATCTTTCCATCTGTTTGTGTTGTCTTCAATTTCTTTCATCAGTGTCTTATGGTTTTTTAAGTATGGGTCTTTTACCTCCTTAGGTAGGTTTATTCCTAGGTATTTTATTCTTTTTGATGTGATGATAGATGGGATTGTTTCCTTAATTTCCCTTTCCAATAGTTCATTGTTAGTATATAAAAATGCCAATATAATTTTTAAATGTTATAGAGGGTTTGTTTATATTATATTTTACAAAATAACCTAAGTAGTATGAAAAATACTTGTATCAAAAAAGTCACATTGATATTTATATAATATTTACAACAATATTTATAATACTTAGTAATAATATTATTATATTAAAATAGTTGTATTAGAAACATTAATAATATATGTACATCTTTGAAACGGTATGATTTTTAAAGACAGATTGGGTTACAGTAAATTACACACATTTATACTGAGCATTTTGATAATTTTTCACATATATATACACCCATGAAACATCTATGTATGCACATCTGTATATACTCATGGCACCAACACCACAATCAAGACTATGAAATCAGAGATCACACCAAAGTGTTTACCATAATCTAAAGATTTCACAGTCCTCAAACCTTTCTCAGTCTCCACACAAACACAACTGCTATTTATTACTATAAAGTTTTCATTTTCTAGCATTCTTTAGAATTGTATACAAATGGAATCATACCGTATGTATGAAGATACATTTCTATCCTTACTGAATTGTTCTCTACTTGTTCTATCAATTATTGAAGTAGTGATGTTTAGATCTCTAACTATAATTGTGGTTTGTGTGTTTCTCTTTAAAGTCCTAAAAGTTTTGTGTTATGTAGAACACTGTTTTTTGAATTTCGGGTATTAGAAACAAAGTCTTTTAGAATTATTAGTTCTCTTGATGAATTGATACATTTATCAATTGAAATGACACTCTATCCATAGTAATATGCTCTACTCTGACAACTCTTCATCTGATATTGATACAATCACCCCAGATGTGTCTGCTTGCATGTGTGGGTTAGCATGGTGTATTTTTTCCCTATCCTGTTACTTTTAAACTATTTATCTTTACAACTAAAGAGGGTTTCTCAAAAGCAATATATATTTTGTTCTTACAGTTTCATCTGATCTGATGATCTGTGTCTTTTAATTATAGTACTTATACCACTTAATTTAATGTTATTATTTACATAATTGGCTTTACATCTACCATATCACTATATGTTTCTTATTTGACACATAACTTAGCTCTCTATTTCCACTGTTTATGCCTTTTTTGGATTAATTTTATAATTTAATAAATTCCATTTTATCAACTTTATTGGATTTTTTTTTTTTTTTTTTTTTGCGGTACACAGGCCTCTCACTGTTGTGGCCTCTCCCATTGTGGAGCACAGGCTCCGGAGGTGCAGGCTCAGCAGCCATGGCTCACGGGCCCAGCCACTCCGCAGCATGTGGGATCTTCTCGGACTGGGGCACGAACCCATGTCCCCTGCATTGGCAGGTGGACTCTCAACCACTGTGCCACCAGGGAAGCCCAACTTTTTTGGATTTTTAACTGTAATTCTTTGCCTATTTTTAATTACTACTTTAGGATTTATAGCATACATCCTTGAATTATCACAAATAAGTTTATATCACTTTACATATAGAATAACAGCCTTACAATAATAGTTGCATTTCCACCTTCCATGCATTTATGCTATATTTGTCAACATTTCATTTCAAATGGTATAAATCTCAATCTGTATTGTTATTATTTTTTTAAACAGTTAACTTAAAATAAAGAATCTTTTATATTTATCTTCCAATGCTCTTCATTCCTTTGTGTAGTTAAAATTTCTATCAAATATGATTCCCTTCTACAAGAAATAAATTATTAAAACTATAATTCAGATAGGCTGAAGATTAATTCATTCAGCTTTTCTATGTCTGAAGAAAGTCTTCAATTCACTTTTGTTTTTGAAACATATATTTTCTGAGTATAGAATTCTATGTTGCATGAGATTTTTTATTGTTTTTGTCTTTTTTTCATTGAGCACTTTAAAGATATTGCTCCATTATCTTCTACCTTGCACTTTTAGTATGAGAAATCTGCTGTCATTTTTATCTTCACTCATCTGTACATAATTTCTTCTCTCTGATTTTTGTAACATTTTATTTATATTTGATTTTAATCTTTGATGTATTCTCATTACATTTGTTATACTTGGAGTTTATTGAGCTTATTTTATCGACAAGTTTACTGTTCTTAACAAATATGGAAACATTTCAGTCCTTATCTTTCAAATATTTTTGCTGCTCCTTCAATCCTCCTGAATTCTAATTACATGTATATTACACTCCTTGAATATGGCCCACAGTTTACTGATGGTCTTTCAATTTTTTTCAGTATTTTCATCTCAGTGTTTAATTTTGGAATGTTTCTATTGTTATTTCTTCAAGTTCAGTAATTTTTATTTTGCAGTAGGTAATATTCTGTTAATAACACACAATGTATATTTTATTTCAGCTATGGTACAGATTAAATTTAGATTTTTTTAATGTCTTCTATGTCCTCTTCTTTACATGTTTAATCTTTTTTTTTTTTTTCAGTACGTGGGCATCTCACTGTTGTGGCCTCTCTTATTGCAGAGCACAGGCTCCGGACGCACAGGCTCAGCGGCCATGGCTCACGGGCCCAGCCACTCCGCGGCATGTGGGATCCTCCCAGACCAAGGCACGAACCCACGTCCCCTGCATCAGCAGGTGGACTCTCAACCACCGCACCACCAGGGAAGTCCATGTTTAATCTTTGATCTGTCTTCTTGAGTGTATGGAACATATTTATAACAATCATTTTATGCCTGAGTCTATTATTTCTATAATCTGTTTCTTTTTTGTGCCTCTTTCAATTGATTTTTCTTCCTATTATGAATTGTATTTTCCTGCTCTTTGCATGCCTGGTAATTTTTACATGGATCACAGGCACAATGAATTTTACCTTGATGAGATGCTAAACATTTTTATACTGCTATAAATATTCCTGAGCTATGTTCTTGGATGCAGTTTAGTTTTGAGGAAAGAGTCTAATATTTAGAGCAATGGTTCTCAGCTAAAGATACTTTTGCCCCTCAGGTACCTGAGTCAAATTCTAGAAACATTTTTGGTTGTCATAGCTGATGGAGGCTGCTTACTACTGGAATCTTGTGGATAGAGGGTAGAGATGCTGCTAAAAATTCTACAAAGCACAAGGCAACCCCACAATGAAGAATTATCAGGCCTAAAATATCAATAGAGCCACCATCCATCTAAATGAAGTAATGCCCTTAGGAGTATTCTACTTGATATCCCCAAATAATCAAGGTTTTAAAACATGGCTGATGGGGAACATAGTTCATTACTGACCACATGTGAGCTTCAGTGATTGTTCCTCAGTTCCATTCATGTGGTTTTTCCCCCCTTACGTTGTTTTCTTACTCCAATGCTATAAAAGTATTTAGCTGAAGACTCAAGAGGGACTCTAGAGCTTTCTCTATATACAGCTCTCTCCTCTGTGTTATTTTTTCTTATGAACTGTAACCTCCTTGTCCTTATGATCTCCCAGCTGTAATTTCTGTACTCAGGGAGATCATTATGCTCCACTTGTTTTCCATCCCTTAATTGTGGTTTAAAAATTTCTCCAGGAAATAAGTTGGGGCAATGTAGGCTCACATTGTTTGCTTCTCTTCTCTCAGAGATCATTGTTTCACACTATCAGTTTCCCCATGTCTGAAGAGCACAGTGTTATATATTTTATCAAATTTTTTTTACTTGTGTAAGTAGTAGGGTAAATTTGGTCTCTGTTACTCAGTCTTGATCAGAAGTCTCTTTTTATTAGATTTTTAAGACAGTGATGTTCAAAAAATGAGCAGTAAACATACACTTTCTTAGGGAAACTGGATTGGATCCATAATTTTGATGAATTTTTCAGAAGATGACACAATGTATTTCAGAAAGAATATTCTTATATATAAATAAATATGTTACATTATTCAGATTAATTGTTAAATGTCTTCCATATAATTAATTTGACTATAGATATGTCTCTGACACAGAATTTTAACAGATTTTTTTATTCTCCAATGGTATTTGAATTTTATGTGTGTAGTAAGTGATCAGCCTACAAATTTACATATAGGAAAGGCAAATTTGACTGTTTTATTAAATATACACATTTGTTTCTCCTAGGTCAAAACTTATATATTTACTAACTATTAAAAATAACATGTGAGCAAAACATATGTCTTCTTTTTAAGCTGTAATGTTGCAGAGCTGTAAAACATATTACTGATTATGAGGTGGTAGGAATAGACAAATATGGAGGCAGCAGCTGTGAGTGAGAACTCCCATTCTGCTCTCCTGAGTCTAAAAATCTGGGACCACTGATATGTGAGCTGAAGCTAGTGGATGTAGAGGACACCGGAGAGAGGATTGTAATGACAGAATGAGATGATGACTATGATAAAGGTGTATAAAACTTTCAAAGTAAATGAATGAATATAAAACAGTATTCTATGTCTGTAGGTCTCAATTTTCTTATCTCTAAATGCAGATACTGTTAAGAGGTAATATTCAGTGAGCATTTACTTTGTGAAAGGCCCATTGTACATGCTATCTGATATTTATAAGATTTCTACTTAGTTGCTGCTAAGATTATCTCTATTTCATAGGCATAGAAACAGAGGCACAAAGGAATAATCTTAATTCCAAGAAGAATAAGTAATGACTTTTAGTGGCAGAACCAAGACGATGTCTTCTAATTTCTACTTAATATTCTTTTCAAATAGAAGTAGTGCAAGTACCATACTGTCTTGATTACTGTAGCTTTGTAGTACAGCCTGAAGTCAGGGAGCCTGATTCTTCCAGTTCCGTTTTTCTTTCTCAAGATTGTTTTGGTTATTTGGGGTCATTGCAGCTCTATTTACATTAGCCAGGACATGGAAGCAACCTAAGTGTCTATCAACAGATGAATGGTTAAAGAAGACGCGGCACATATATACAATGGAATATTACTCAGCCATAAAAAGAAATGAAATTGAGTTATTTGTAGTGAGGTGGATGGACATAGAGTCTGTCATATAGAGTGAAGTAAGTCAGAAAGAGAAAAACATATACCGTATGCTAACACATATATATGTAATCTAAAAAAAAAAAAAAAGGTTATGAAGAACCTAGGGGCAGGACAGGAATAAAGACACAGACGTAGAGAATGGACTTGAGGACACAGGGAGGGGGAGGGGTAAGCTGGGATGAAATGAGAGAGTGGCATGGACTTATATATACTACCAAATGTAAAATAGATAGCTAGTGGGAAGCAGCTGCATAGTACAGGGAGATCAACTCAGTGCTTTGTGATCACCTAGAGGGGTGGGATAGGGAGGATGGGAGGGAGATGCAAGAGGGAGGAAATATGGGGATATATGTATATGTATAGCTTATACACTTTGTTATAGCAGAAACTAACACACTATTTTAAACACTTATACTCCAATAAAGATTAAAAAAAAAAAGTAGTAAGAAGAATGTTTTCTGTCTCCCTTGACCAACAGAGTGCCCTCAGAGGCTTAAGCAAAGATATATACATTTCTACCAGCAAACAAATTCTATCATTTTACACAGCAATAAGAGTTTAATAAAGTGGGAAAAAGAGAACTAGTTATGAGTCAAAATATATGGATATTAATCTTTCTAATGCTGCTAATTCATTCACCAAATATTCATTGAGCTCAATTATGTCAGGCCTTCTAACTGTTAAACAGAAAATATAGAAATATGAATGGTAGGGATCTATCTAAATCTCTATCTACCTATACATTTATATACATTTACAACTATATATGTCTATGTAGATAGATATATACAACGATATATCTACATGCCTATATTGAGATATATATTGTATATATATATGTCAGTTATATGTCAGTTACTTTTATGCCAGGTTAATTCAAAGTGCTTATCAATCTTTTTCCCTAATTCAATTTAACTGAGCAAAAATACTGTCACTTATGAATTAGCATATTTTATTATCTTCTTCAGATAACTAATGGTTGGACATTTAATTTAACTTAATAAAGAGGACTGATTTTGTTTCATAATATCAATCATGTGAAACTTAGCCAGAAACCATCCTCTTAATATTTTTCATGGACGATAGGTCTAGACATTGATGCAAGTCTTTTAACTGAAATTTACTCTGGAAGAGATAAGTAGAATGAAACCTACCACATCCTATAGAATGTAGGACTATAGAAATCTAGATCTCTATTAACTATAAGACAACAACTGCAACTCTTCACATTTCAAAAAAAACATCAAAAACTATCCTTTAACAGTACCTTTGGATTTACTTTATCTGTGTTTGGAGAAAATATATTTTAAAAATAATGAAAAACCTATCTGAAGCAATATTATTTCAGTATTTTTTCTCACAGATGTAATTTGTTGTATATTACAATATCCTGATTTTTTCTTAAAGCCACTTCATAGTGGGATATATCAATATTGTCACATACTAGGTCAGTACAAGCTGAATATATTTTCTAAATCTGTTAGCTATCATGTCAGCAATTCTTAGAAAACAGATCCAAAACAGCAGATGGCTGAGAATTTAGTTTTCCTGTACTTAAACTAGTAGTAAATATGTCATTACTAATGCACAGACCCAACTGAATCTTAGAATTCCTCAACAGAATGTTTCTATATATTGCTTATTTTCCAGACTTGTAAGTTCAAGGTAATCTGACTTTTAACTACTGCTTATTAATCTGTCATGATATTTAGCTTATGGAATTTTTTTTATGGATTGATTTACATAGAAACATTTTTACTGACACAGAGTTAAATCTGTCTTATGTGCCAGATTCTCTGGAAAAAAGGAAAACACATATAACTGCACTTAAATCAGTAAAGAATTATAATTTTAGATAAAATGTATCTGTACAATAATCATATTCAGTTGATAGAATCAGATTTGACCTCCAAATAAGAAGTGAAAAGTTACATTATAAATCTATACCTACCAATACTCACTGTTATTCCTTATGATTTCAGTTGAATTTAATATTGTTTTAAATAGAGTTTTCAATAATTTCTGAAATTAGATTCTGGAGAAAAAGAATTTCAACTGTATTTGCAATGTGCATGTATGGAATATTTATCAATATACTGTGATAGATTTGATTTTGGATGTTGAAAGAGAAAAGTACATTCATGAATCAATATTAATAAAGATTAATATACATGATATAAATATTGTTAGTTTTAGTAATAAGTTAAAGAAACAGCAGTGAGATTGCTTATTTTTATGTAACATTATAAAACATTTTGTAACAATGAAAAAAATGTAAAAGAATTATGAGAATGTTTAAAAAGTGTTACATATTTCTGAATATATGCAATGTCAAATAGTTTTTGAAAATGAGGACATTGGAAAGATACCTGGTCATCACTGTCAACAAATATTTATAAATGACTCTCAAAGTGTAGGACACTAAAAAAAAAGTGTAGGACACTAAATTGTTAAGAAATTTGAAAATATACTTTTGATTAGGTTATTCCATTTCAGATAAATAAATACAAATGCACACACACACACACACACACCCCTTGTCTCAACAATTATACATACAGTTCTTATTATTGAAGCAATATCCATCAAAGTGATCAAAATAAAGTGACTGGGACTTCTGGGAAGGTGGAAAGTGTCATAATTTCTAAGATACTTAACAAATTAATGTAAGAAATTTTAAATGATGCAACTAATGTAAGATACAGTAAATCCCAGACTCTCTGAAATGTAAATAAATAATAGAATTTTGATTTCAGAATTCCCCATGCAATAAATGGATGACACCTATATAAGAACACTGATTGTTTGAGATAACTGTATATAACATATCACTGTATATGTTATGCACAAATACACAAAGCAATGTTGCTTTGAGTTGGATATTACCCATAACTTACAAGTGAAGAAATAATGTTTCATAGAATTAATTAACTTGCTCTAGTCACATAGTTCATAAGTGACAGAATCAAAGTTTTCATCTCACTTTTCTTATTTCAAAGTTCAGACTCTTTCTACTACTACCTTACATTGCCAGAAATAAGTATCTATTGGCAGGGTATAGTTGAAATAATTATACAGAAAAAAATACTTTATTAAAATACCAGCACATTGGAGGACAAAACAGAGAAAGAAGGTAAACAATATTATCTGAAAAAGTTAAACTACTATGCAAATAGGCAGCATAATTTTAAAATATTGAAATATATTAATAATTATTCCAATTTTGGAAAACATGTAACATACTGTAGGCAAGCACTTTCTGAAGTTTGTAGCCAGTCTATACTACCTTTTTTTTTTAATGTTAAGAATTATGCTCTTTAAATCACCATAATTTGAACAACAAAATTTTTTAAAATTAATTTTATTTATTTTTATACAGCAGGTTCTTATTAGTTATCTATTTTATACATATTAGTGTATATATGTCAAACCCAATCTCCCTATTCATCCCACTATCACCCTCTCCCTTCCCCCCTTGGTGTCCATACATTTGTTCTCTACATCTGTGTCTCTATTTCTGCCTTGCAAACCAATTCATCTGTACCATTTTTCTAGATTCCACATCTATACGTTAATATATGATATTTGTTTTTCTCTTTCTGACTTACTTCACTCTGTATGACAGTCTCTAGGTCCATCCATGTCTCTACAAATGACCCAATTTCATTCCTTTTTATATTGTATATATGTACCACATCTTCTTTATCCATTCATCTGTCGATGGGCATTTTTATAAATACTATATTCATATATTTACATTATAAAAGTAGGACTGGTATAAGTGACAGAGCTTGGTCAACACAAAGAAGAAATTTTTAACAGAGATATACAAATAATTGAACTAGTTGCCTCAAAATTTAGTAAGACACTTGTCATCAGAATTGCCTAAAAAATAGGCTGGATAACAATGATAGACCCTAACAGTATATATGTATTCATCAACTAGTTGAAAAAAGTAAATTAAATAAATAAGCTAGAGTAAAATGAGTGGGTGCTATAGAGTCTGCCAACATCAAGAAAATTTCAGGGTGTTAACTTACTTAAAAATTGTAAGCTCTTAATTATAAATTGTATATCAAATTGTATTATTATTAAAGTTCTGGTCACCAATTATAGTGTGCAGAGGTGGTTTCCCCATACCAAGCAGTTCTCTGGCACCAGCTGCGTGTCTTACAATTCAACTAATTTCTGACTCAATCTATCCGGAGATAGCATCAGATTCCACAGGTTAAACACTGAAAAGTGTCAACAGGTATTATTTAAATTCTGTCAAACTAATTAAATTGAGCATGTTATGAATTTGAACTATGAAGAACCATGGCTGGTCATGTCCACAGAAGCTGTTTGTCTCTATCGTGACAAAATGCCTTTGACTGTGAAGGTAACTGCCACAAATAATTAGGACACTAAGTATGATTAAGTATGACAACCTTACAAATTAGCTTTCTTTTTGTATCATTGAGGATATATCTTCAAAGAGCCAATATAAATTCAGTAATGTCATTGAGTAAGTTGGTGCAAAAGATGTAGAGTCCAGGTCCCCTCTCTTGGGTATCTCTTTGTGAGATACACCAAATCAGTCTTTCAAGTATTGATAATAACTGGATTGGTTAATTAATAGTTAGATTCTCTTCTAAACAAATGTTTTGTTAAAAATAACTATAAGTATAAATAACACGTATGTAGCTATATATACTCTTGAATAATTTTTAAGAGGAACAAACATAGTATAATATCACTTGCTCCATTTTATCTGTTTCATTGTCTACCTTCTGGCCCCTTACCCATTTCATTCAATTGAGTGGCGGGATAACCAGACACTTCAAGTTTCATTTCCTCAACTCTTTTTAATACTGTGCATAAAAGTATACCAGTTCCAAATAAATAAACATGATCTTAATTTTATTTAGTAATTAAAACAATAACTATTGGGGGCACAATTATAATCATCTTATTCAAATGCAACAGTATTAATGACAAATGACTAGGTAGCATGGTTTAGGTGAATCAAGACTTTCATTAGGTTGAGAATACTATATTGTCTTCTCTAGGCATGTAGTTAGTAAAACACTTAATCCCTTAATATCTTAGCTCTCTTTTCACCAAGAAGTTTAATAGTAATGTGGTTAAAATATAAATTACCAGAAAACTTTTACAAGCAGTGTTTCCTGTCTTTTTTTTCTTTAATAACTAACATTGTTCAATCTTCTCTTTGAAAAGTAGACAAAAAGATACTATGAGTTTGTTTAAATTACATGCTATTTGTAGGCTTGATTAAAAAATTAGCAAAATTACTAACACGTTCTCTAGCAGCAGTACTCGACAGTAAATTGTTTCTCAAAACTGTATTCTCAAGAGAACTTCCAAAATATGCTGCGACTCTTGTTAAAATGCAGATTCACAGACTCAGTGACATGTCACCTGAGTTAGAATCGCCTAGGTTGTTGCCTTTTTAGCAAGGTCCTGTGGTGTTTCTTAAGCATCTTTAAATGAAGGAACCTCTGGCATTCTGACCCTTAATGAGCTTGAGTCTTCACAAAATAATGTTCTGTTCAGCTTAGCCTTAATACTGAGAACAATATATAATATTCTCCTTCAGAATTTTCCTATTTACTGAAAGCACATGCTCAAAAATTCTGACTGATGAACTTAAAATACCTGTGACTATATGGAAATAATTTCAAGTACAAAATTTTCAGAGGTATACAGATTCAAATTTATCTTAAGCTATATCTATAAACACCAGCTGCTCTAGTATTTTTGACTGAACAACTATTTTCTAATTTAGACTTTGTCTTCTACCACCAAAGGCCAAATGTAGTAAAACTTATTGATTTCATTACATCTCTGACATTCATCCATTTATATTAGTATTTTTTACAAACTGTATGTAGCTTTTTTTATGTGCCAGGTACAGTTTAATGAACTACCCAAATATTAAATCATGTACTTATTATTACAATCCTAAGAGTTAGGTGCTACTATGATCTCCTTTCCAGGTGAGGAAACTGAGGCACAGAGAGACTATATAATTTACTTAAGACTTAGCAAGTAGCTTAAGGTGATAAAACCAGAATTCAAACTTAGGCAGTCTGGGTCAGTGTCTATACTCTTAACTCATTCTCTGCTGCCTGTGACACAAGATTGATACATTTCTTTGAGGTCAAAAGTTGGAAGCTTTGATTTTATTGGGCTTTTTGCCTAACTCTTTCTATAGTAAGTGAGAGAGAAGCTAATATTTTAAAAAGTCTGTTTGAACAAGTCTTATTAGAAATAAATCCTTTTAGGCAAGCTTCTCTGCAATAATGTCTTATTTTATTTTGCAGGATTTGCAATTCAAAATTATTTCACCAAAAACTAATATTACAAATTAGTACAATGAAGCCTGACTTTTATTTTCCTCTTGTAAAATCAGTCACTAAACAAAAAGAAATTGCATGGGGTTCTGCTGTGTGTTTGACTTCACTCTTTCTATTACAAAAGCTCTTCATCACCATAGAATTGAATGTTAGGAAAAAAAATTAATATGGTTTATAGCAGTAATCCTCTTAAATGCTTGAGACTTTGCCAGCTTTCAACTAACAAGCCAGGTTATTAACGGCTGCGGTCCTACAACACTCAGGGATTATTGTCTAGGTCTGCTGACGAGGCATTGCTAGTGACCAGTTTGTAAAATGCAATCTGTTATTTTACTTCATAACCTGATCAATGATTAAAACTGCTTGAAGTACAAAAACCTGCCTTCCCTACCAGCTGATGATTTTTGCAATACATAGAATTGAATGGCTCTTTTTATGTGTGATTAAAGGTTCTGATTATTACCTGTGTAAGTTATCTGGCAGCTTTTTTTTTTGGCTTTTGGTTTGATCAAGTAAACTTGAAAAGAACATCAAGATTAAAAAAAAAATTAACATTACCTTTAACTAAAAAAATGACAGCTCTGTCAGAAGACTGTCTCCCCTCACCTGATTCTTAATATGGAATTCATGACAAGTATACAGATTTGCCTTAATTATTTATTCATTTCATTGAAACCGTCTTCATCTGCTTTAAATTTCTAATAAGTCTATTTAAATAAAGAGAATCCTATTTGAATGTTGATTTTATACTTTAAAAATCATGAAGGTGCCTGTATTATACAGAAGTGGTGTGAAGCAATGGTAATGGTTGTATCAGTAAATGGCCGAAATAAAAATGCTGATTGCATTAGGTAATGACATGATAGTATTTCAAACCAACTTAGTGTAAAATAGCTACGGATATCAATGGATTGCACAACAATAAGAAAGCACTATTGTTGCTAGAAAATATGGAAGATACAATTTGTAAAGAAGAAAGAAAGGAAAAAATTCCATATTTCCTTACCTTCATAAATTGAACAAGTTAGGTCAAATAGGACACTTTCCTCTGACACAGTAAATAGGGCAATTGTCCTATTCCCTGTGCCTAAGGCCTGGCATCAGGTTTTGAAATGATTTTATTTGTTTTGTTTGGTTTGGCTAGGTTGATTTTACTGGCTCATTAAAAACCCAATAGCTCTGATCTAAAGAACTGCCTTTGTTTTTTCCTATGGAAGTCTAGATCATGTCTTTGCAAATTTGCTTCTCATAATTATCCAGATTTATTATGAATTTCCCTACTGTTCCCCATCCCTGGCAAAAGTCACTCTTTCCACTAAAGTATGTATATTAAAAGTCTGAAGTCCTTGGATTTAAACACAGGGCAATCATCTGAAAGGCAGGTGAGGAAGACTCTAGGGATGGCGGACATTTTATTTCCAATTTAGTTCTAAAGAAATTTTTTTCTTCTTTTTTTTTTGCGGTACGCGGGCCTCTCACTGTTGCGGCCTCTCCTGTTGCGGAGCACAGGATCCGGATGTGCAGGCTCAGCGGCCATGGCCCACGGGGCCAGCCGCTCCGCGGCATGTGGGATCTTCGCGGACCGGGACACGAACCCGTGTGCCCTACATCGGCAGGCGGACGCTCAACCACTGCGCCACCAGGAAAGCCCTCTAAGGAATTTTTTTTTCCTGTCTTTTAAATGACAATGGGACAAAGGCAGGTAGGAAGCTTTTCCCCTCCCACATATAGACAGAGACAGATACAAGTGTAAACACTATAGACTAGTCTTACTGATGGGGGAATAAAAGTCAAGGCAAAATGTTAGCAGAGAAAGAAGCTAGGAGCTCTGTAGTTACCCCTACCTAAATTTTTCGCTCATTTAGCTTGGTGAGAATACTAGGGTCCTATACCTGACAGGCCTCAAAATACTATTTTAGTAAGAAAGGTTATAGGGAATTTTTTTTACCTTATATGGTGGAAAATTCTACCATCTATTTAATTGCTTAGATTTCTGGAAATGGAAATTTGAAATAATTTTCCTTCTGAATTTTAAGGCATTATTTTTTCCGAATTTCTTAGATGCTATTGAATAATCCAACACCATTCTAAATACTTTATAAAGTAAATAATAAAAAATAAAATAAAAACGTTTTTGTCCCTCTCTGGAAGTTTTTATAAACTCATCACTAAACATATATTTTGACATTTCAAGATATGTTTTGCTGTGTTTTGTGCCCTAGTCATTTTGATGGGAACTCACTAAACCTTTGCATTCTGCAAATGTAGAAACATTTTGTAAGAATTAATTCTCAAGAAACTAGATGATACTCTCAAGAAGTACTAATTTTGTCCCTATTTTAATTTATTTCACCCCACGTAGTGATTAAATTGTAATCATACAGTAGGAAATGCTAATCACTGATCCAGGGAAACAAGCTTAAGTTTTTGATCCCTTTTAATTTGAAAATCTCCCTAAGAAAGCTTTTATCAATAATTTATATGTCGGTGTGAGAAAGTTTCATATATGTCTTTTAAAGTTATTTTGTGTAGGGAGATGATAACAATACGAAACTAAATTGGAGTGAGATGTTTCTACAAAAAGTTAAAAAATATTTTTTAAAGGTAGACTACAGGGAGTACAGAGTTATGAAGAAGTAAGATGTTTCATCTTTTACTATTTGGCCTAAGGTAAAAATTTGCCTTCTTAAAAATCTTCATTATATTTCTGAATTGGTAAATGTAGTGTAATTTGCTATAGGTATAACTATTGGCCAAAACTGATATTTTATAAAATTGCTAATGATTCAGATAAGCTCTTTATTTCTTTTATTCAAAAGAAGTCTAATTCTGCATGTAAAGTTTCAAGTGTTTGGGCTAATAGTATATACCTAATTGTATTCAAATATTATTTACCTATTAAGAAAACATACATACTTAGATCTTTGTAATGATGAGTTAAAAGGGAAGGAGTTGGATCTGAATCTCCAATCCTTACTTGCCAAGTACTCTGATATTTTTCAAGTTTAATTAATTGTACATAGCTTTTTCTTCTCCATCAGATAAAAAAATAACATGTATAAAGATGAAATAACCAGCACAAGAATGTATTTGTGCATGATTCATATGAAAAATTTGAGAAGTATAGAATGACAGTGGTTTAGAATATAGAAAATAAATAGTCTTTCATTTTCTATAATTAATCATATATATAGATATATTGACATACAAAATCATATGCATCTCTCAAATTATAAGAATATAATAATATGTTGGACTCTTTTAGTACCTTACTCCTGAAATGCTCAAGGGATTTTCACATAGATTATCTCATTTGTTTACCCAACATTCCTGTGAGGTGGGAGCAGTTATCATACTGTGATATCTTTTTCAGAGGTAGTATATTTTGAAGTTTCACTTTCAGCTACAGTATGGCTTATTCAATGACAGAAGGCGACTTTAGGGGAAACTGTAGATATACCACTGTGGGTACCATCCGTGTAAAAATATTCTCCACAACATATTCATCAGCATTGTCTACTATGTAACTTGGTTACAGAGCTCTTTTTAAAGTTTCTCAGCACACAATTATATAACAATTCCTTCTAAGCACCCCCAAATTTGAACAAATGGATAGTAACAATAACAAAATTGGTAATGAGAATGATGGAAGTGGTAAAAAAGTAAAGCAAATTCAATATAGTTCCTGATATTCAGAAGGATTTCTATAAAATGCATAGGTTTCAACATGCCACACTGAAGAATGGGGTCTTTGTTCTTTGTTTTCCAGATGGAAAAGAAAAGAAAACTGAAGTCTTTGCAAGATCTTTCAGTGAGACACTTCTGACAAGTGATCAAATCATTGAACAATTCTTCCTGAAAAATAATGTTCAGATGTAGTCTAAGTATTCGCCCTGTGACAGCATGAACAGCCTTCCCTCTGTGTTGACATTCATTCTAATAATAGACACTGTAGACAGAATATCTGACACCTCCACCAAACCAAAAAAGACTATGACTTCATGTCTCTCATATAAAATCCTTATTAATGGAAATATTCTCATTGATTAAAAATGGTTTTGAAACTGCTTTTTTACTTTTGATTATGTTACCAAAACATAAGGAATGTGGTAGAAACACAATGTAACTTAAGAAATACTGGTATTGTTCAAAAAAATGTAAATGTTACCTAGTAAGATGATGGCATCCTCTTTTATATCACGACAGTGATATATTCTTAGATATAAATAGCTTTTCAGTGTTTCTGTAAATAAAGGTACTTTAAAAAGTCATTAATTTATTAATAAAGTTTTAGGACACAATAAAATAGAAAGAATGGCAGAAAGGATTTTCATGCACCCATCACCTATTGCCAATCTTATTTCGTCTAGATCCCACACAACTAACCATCTGTCAAGGCACACAGAATGTTTTAAAGAAAATTCCAAATTTATCAGTAAATATTTAATGTGTATCAAACATCTCAAAACTATATGCTCTGCAAAAGTGCTAAAGAGTATGCAATTAATACTGAAAGAGTCTATGACCAAAGTGAAACGGAATGGCTTGACATGAACCTCATCAAGGCAGAGACTGTATTACTCTACCCACCATAAGCTATACATAAGGGAGCAAAGGTCCTCAAACACTATCATTACTGTCACTGGATAAAGTTCCACACCTGGATTTTTCTGCTCAACATCATCATATTTAAGGAAAACTTTTTAAGAGGAGAAAAAAACAAAACAAAACACTATTTGAAAAAAATTAAAATAGAATAGCCCTTGTCAGCAAAGATTGTGGAAGCAACAAAAATACATATGAAACTTCCTTCAAAGATAGGAAACCTAAAATATTTGTATCCTTTCACTTTCAAATATAATATAATACATCCATAAATTGAATCCCTTTCCTCTTCTGAGCTCTGGTTCATCTTTTCAAATCAAATACCTCATAATCTTCTAGTAGAATTTTGTTGAATCATTGCAATGTTTTGTTTGATTATAGTGCCATTAATATTGTTTTATGATAACTTCTGTGCTTATTTTAACACATATGCTTTTCTACTAATCCAGACCAGTCGGGAGAGAACTTCAATAAAAATTACAAGGTAAAATAAAAGTTCACAAATTAAAATTATAGGACAGGAGATGGAGTGATTACATCTGCTTAAAAAATATTTTACGTGTATCTCTAAAAGATATAGAATCGTTTCTTAAAACATAAACTCAATATGATCAAACTTTTCAAAATTAACAAAGATTTCTATAAAATCGTCAGTGACTGAGTTCCTTTCCTATATATCCCTATCTGCCTTTTTTTAATTGCTTGTTCCTATATATGTATATGTATAACTGATTCACTTTGCTGTACACCTGAAACTAACACAACATTGTAAATCAAATATACTCTAATAAAAATTTTCTAAAAATCATACAATAAATCAGTTGACACACTTATGTCTCTTTTAATGTGTACATTTACCCCCTCCTTCCACTTTCTGTTCCTTGCAACTTATTTTTTAAAGTAGCCTGTTCATTTGTATGTCATCAATTTTGCTCATTGCACAAATGTGGAATCATTTTCAATTTTCCACTATCCCTATTATCTTCTCTAAATTGATAGTGACATAATTAGATATCTGACTTTTTTCATCATATTCAGATTTAATTTTTTAGACAAAAAATATTTATTTTTCTTATCGTAAGACTCCAAATTTTCATAACGAAGTCTCAAGGAAAAAATATGGACTTTGGGACTGGGTTTCAGTTCTACCACTTACTAGCTTTAGTGTCTGAACCTTGGCAATTATACATACTATCTGTGACTCAGTTTCCACAAATAGCTTTCCAGTGTCTTCCTTCACTGCAGTGCACTTTTCCCCTGTAACTCTTCTGGTGGGATGGGAGGAATAATTCAGTTTCAAAACTATTGGCAGGGGGCTTCCCTGGTGGCGCAGTGGTTGAGTCTGGCTACCAATGCAGGGGACACGGGTTTGAGCCCTGGTCTGGGAAGATCCCACGTGCCGCGGAGCAACTGGGCCCATGAGCCACAGCTGCTGAGCCTGTGCGTCTGGAGCCTGTGCTCCGCAACAAGAGAGGCCGCGATAGTGAGAGGCCCGTGCACCGCGATGAAGAGTAAATCTTAAAAAAAAAATTATTGGCAGGAAAGTTTTCATAAAACCTTTGGCTATAGGATAATTGAGTTATGATACATACAGAGATAGGGGGTCTTGTCAAAACATAGGGTTTTTTTCTGACTAGCTAAAAGTACACTCATAGATAAGAGTTACAAGGTACTTTATTCATTTTCTTTAATATTTTACAGAAAGGATAGACATTGGATAGAAAAAGCATTGATAAAAGAAAATGTACCAAAGATTTGACCAAGTCAAAAGGCAATCCTGAAACCCTTGTCTAATTAGTTATGTGATTGAATTAAATGTTTTTAATCTGGTAGCTGTTGCAAAGATGGTTTTCACAAAGAGTCTGATGCCAGAGAATTTCAACTTTAGACATCCAAGCTCTTTGGGACAAAGTAAGAAAATCTAAGATTAATCTATTTGGAATTATAGATAGTCACAAGTGACTAAGAGGGCTGATTTTTTTCTTATAATTTTTGCTTATTTATTATTATTATACATATATATCTGATATAGAGAATGTCGGTTAAGATTTACTGACATTTTTAATGAAGAATTTGTAACTTTAAGCAGAGTCTAAATTCTATTACAATAATATTTTAAAAGGAAAGAGGCTTTGTATCTTCTTTTTAAATACATCTATCCTTTGTCCTGGCTATGCAATCCATCATGCTGTACTTCTGAGGGTGGTACATGATTTCCAAAAGACTTCTGAAAGAGGGCCCTAGTTAACCCTATTTCAGTAAAATAACTGTCACCAAAAATATACCACATGATTAAGGTTTACTGAGTACAGAAAAAGCCAGATGGAATAAGAAAAGTCCTGAAAATCTTATCATTTCAAAACTACTGAAGGAATTGGAGATGTTTAAACCAAAGACTAAAGCTTGGCCTGGACCAAATTCTTAGTTCACAAAATAAGTTGTCTTCTTAGATTTGAGGAGGTGGATTCTGAATAATAAAGTGCAATTACCTCTGTATTAACTAAAAGAGAAAACTGAGCAAATAAGAAAGGGTTAAAAAACAGGCATTTTGCTCTATATATGAAAGAATTTTACAATCATTTGATTTGACGCAATACAAAATGTATTCTTTTCAGGTGTCATTTAACTAACTGTAGCTAATTTTTCACACAAATGGCAATACTATAGAGCTGACGGTGGATCAAACATTGAGATTGTTTATCTATCAATTTCTCTATGAATTTGAGCGTCTACATACTTCTGAGTAATCACTGATAATAGCTTACTTGGAAAGGTATCTCTAAAAATGAGTTTAGACAAAAAATAATCCTTCAAGTGACAAAAGCACATGTATTTGGATAGTTTAATACAGGTATGGAGTAGACTGAATAATTTAGTGAAACAATATATAAGACTAAAACTAGCCATTTTACTTTCTATTTTGATTTTAAAATATACAATCACTAACCTTTCTTACTGTGTTCTGTTAGAATATCTACTGGTATGTTGTTAAAGCAACTGGAGAGAAATGTTGACAAGCCATCAGTTAGCATATGTGAGGAGGAATCCTGGCCGTAATCTTAAGGACAGAAATTATCAATTTGGAGAAATGGTTTTGTACACCACAGGGTACATTTTGTTTGCTGTTTATTTATGCTATAGCTATAAGTCAAATGCCTAACAATTACTTGTAAAGGCAACTAAAACTAACTGTTCAGTTCTGTGAGAGTGTAGATTAGAATGGCCTAGAGTTTTTCATAATACATGCCTAAAAATTCAATATATAAGGTACATAATCAATTACAGCTTTAAAATAATAATAGCAACAACACAGTAATCAAACACATATTCATCTAAGTATGTCCTTTCAGAGAATTTCCTGACTTTCTGTGGATAAGGAGAGATGGGATTCTCACTCATAGTATTATTTTTTTGCAGTAATGTCAGGAATGAGAATCCAAGTGTTTGTTCAGTTTTTCTTCATTATTTCCAAATAAAGAAAATTGCAGAGTTTGAAAAAAAATATTTCAGTGAATCTAGTATGTATTGATACAAGAGTTTCAAATTTCACAGAGACAATATTTCATTATTTTAATCATAATTTAAATCAACTGTAGCAAAGGGTTGAATCTCTTTGGATGGCACCCTAAAAATGATCATTAATAATCTCTAAAAATGTAATTTATATAGTCTCTTCTCTATTGAAACTGTATTCTAAAAAGTTAAAATAAACACAGTATTCATGATGTTTCAAAAGATTATAAATTAAAACTTTATTTTGCAGAATTAAAAAATCACAATATATTTTTATGCTAGATAACAAGGGAAGGAAGAAGGAATGAATATTACTTGAAATGCTGAATACACATCAAACAAACCATGTATTATAATTCAGTTACTGTTCACAAAATTGCATGCAAAATGTATAATTAAGCCCCCTTAAAGATACAAGGATAGAGATGATAAGAAACAAATGACCAAAGTACATATAAAGGTTAATGTAGAAGGTACGTTTTCAAACTGTATCTAACTCTGTAGTCCATTTTCCTTCTACTATTCAATATACTAGTATTTGGTCTAGTATTTCTACTGAAGCTGAAGATGGAAGATCAGGTTTGAAGGAGTATGCATTTCTGTCATGTAATTCTGTGCTAAAAAGACCTAACCAAAGTCAGTCATTTGTGAAAATCAAACCCAGTAAAAAGAAACCATATGTAAATCATCATCATCATCATCATCATCATCATCACCAACGTTAAACCTCTATCAGAGTAGTAATAAATTTATCACAATTTTTGTCTACATGTGTAGTATGTTATTCTCAAGGAAATATGCCTTCGAAGACATTGAAAGCTGGCTATTAAAAATATATATCTTTAACCATTATGCTTTAACTTAGTTCACTAGAGAAATGACCTATGTTTTTAAATGGTCAATTAAACATTTAAGATTAACAAGTCAGAGAAAAGAAAAGTCCATAGTGTGGACCTTATGTGTTAGGTTACCATATAAACAAACAAGCATATTTTAGAATGAGAATATGAGTATACATATGTAATAAGCCTACTCAAATATCTTGAACACAGTTAAAAATATTTATATACCATGTCTTGTGAAACCAAAATACAATTCTATTTTTTTTCTTTCTGGGAGATGACTTAATTGTAAATAATATAGTTAATACCATGCATTCATCATATTCTCTACTAATTGTTTTTTTCCCTTTCCAGGATCTGTGAAATAGTTTCAAATAGCAAAATCAACAGCAGTTAACATGATTAAAACTGCATTCTTAATAAGAATTTTATTCTAACTTGTATTAATGTTTATTTTTAAATGTTCCTGTATTGCGGAACCATCTGTTTATTGCCTGTTATGGTACCTAGGTTCTGTAATCATAGTACTCAAGGGAGGTCATCATTTTTCTTCACGATAGAAGAAGCATTCTACATTTCATTAAAAAGAAATAGTTTGATTCAAATTCTAAAGTAACTGGGAATAAATTGTTGATAAAATTAAAAACTGATACTTCTTGAGGTTAATTTTTTTTCTTAATATCTGCATTCACAGTGAGTTCCACATGAGTGACTAGGTTATAAATTTCCTTGTCTTGACAAAGAAAAAGATCTCAAGTCAGTCAATGAGTCCCATTTCTGAACTTCTCAAATTCTCCCTAAAACAGCAGCAATATTCTTTTGAATATATGACTTTCAAATCACCTTTTGAGCATATTGAAATCAATTAAACAATAAGTGTATTCTCATTTACAAAAGAAATCAATCAGCTGTCATTTTTGACTGATTATTCTTAGTTGGAGTGGTGTTTAATCCATGAATTTATTACACATTTTTCAACTACTATAAAATAGCATATGAATTGGAAATGATGTCACCTGGTAAATGGACAAAAAAATCCAGTTCTCTCCCAACCTTTTTTTTTTTGAAGTCTTCCTTGAAGCACATGATCATCTCTTATTGAAGAAGGTAGATTTTTTTACTAAGCATAAAACTGTAGTGCCTGCTATGCTATCAAGAACATAAATGTTAGCAAAAATTGAGGCTAAAATATGTGCCCAGAGCAAACTAATCTACCTATATTGTATTAGTATGATCCACATGATTCTTTCAAAAGACATTATTTGCTATTTTTCACTATAAAATATGCTGTATGGCCCTAAGTAAGTTCTGTGGATAAGGTCACCTAACTTGTACCCCAGTAACACTATAGATCACCGACCACTCTCATTGTTCTAAATACAGATCAGAAAAATACTTTCCACATCCATGTTCTGAGATTATAGAATTGCAACCACCCTTAATTAATTGGCATGGTGTGTTCAGTCTGCCCAGATTGAAGAGTTTATCAAACTTTTACTAAATTACTAAAGTATGGTTATGGTAAAATACAGATGACATTCAGTCAGTGTTATTATTGTTTTTAAATTTTTTACTGACAATACAGGCACTCATTGCCTGTAGCCAGCTTATTGCTCTCTCTTACTCTACGCTTGGTATGCTACTGCTTACCATGAACATCTTTTATCAGTTTCCAAAACATAAAATCTTACTCTCTCCTTAAAAAAAAAAATGTGGTAACTACATCATTTCCATTAAAAACGCAGCTAAGGAGGAAATTTACTTTGTCCATTGGCAACCTCCTTCTCTACCACTTTATTATATTTTCGAAGACAATGCTTCTCTACCCTGCATTTAGCATTGCAGTTTGTTTCTGGGAGGAAAAGCAAAAGCAAGAATTACATGAGAGTAGAAGGATAAGAATGAATAAAAGGAACTTTTACTGAAGTTATGAGTGTTCTTTTCTAAACAAAAGTAACATTTTATTAAATACATTTTATTCAGTTTATAGAGAGCATGGGTTGTTGAAACTGGCAAGGAAATGGCATATGGTCACTGTATCCATTTCTGTGTTCATGGAAAGCTGGAAATGGAGTTGTATTAACCTAAAATTAAAGTTGTAATTAAGCAAAAAGATGGTTAAGATGAGAGAAAGGGGCAGCATTTATTTAGACTCTTATTTGTGCCATGGTTTGATGTCAGCATGTCACATACATGGTTTCACATAGTGTTCTCAGTTACTCTCCAAAGTATTCATATTATTTCCATTTTATCCCCATTTTATAGGTCGGTAAACTAGAGATCAGAACATTTAAATAACTTGCGAAAATTTCCATAGTTAGTAAGTAGCACACAGGATTTGTGTCGAGATCAGTCTGACAAAATATCTTTCAATTACACCAAAAATGCAAAGATTAGATGAAATAAACATATGAAAGTTGAGACTGAGCTCCTAAAAAGATCCTTATGGGAAAACTCAGTCAATACCAAAAAATCATAACTCTTACTATATATTCATTATATTTTAATTTATAGTGGTAGAATTACAGCCTCTGATTAAGTAAGGTAGGAAAAATCGTTAACTCAGGAATTATTTCACAACTCATCTCTATTAACTCTTATCACCAAAGAACCAAATGATTCATCCATTTTGTATGTGTGTGTGATTAACATTGAACAACTGGAGAGAAAATCTTTCAAAAATCTTTACAAATCGGTAATACAAAGTCAGAATTAAACCCACTTATTTTTTGTTATAAAGCAGTTAAACCATAGGAATTCGCATATTTTATTACAAGTTTCATACTTTTTTTTTTTTTTTTTTTGCCGTACGCAGGCCTCTCACTGTTGTGGCCTCTCCCGTTTGCAGAGCACAGGCTCCGAACCCGCAGGCTCAGCGGCCATTGCTCACGAGCCTAGCCGCTCCGCGGCATGTGGGATGCTTCCCGGACCGGGGCACGAACCCGTGTCCCCTGCATCGGCAGGCGGACTCTCAACCACTGCGCCACCAGGGAAGCCCACAAGTTTCATACTTTTGTGTTTACACACTTTACATGCCTGTTCCCTCAATATCCTACACTCTTGGAGGAGAACAGCCAAGATTAAATGGGTGACAGTGTCTGACATATACAGGGTATGTTCAAAAAATGTTTGCAGAGTAAATGAAATAGTCACAACAGATAACAGTATGACACAGTTTAGAGGACTGAACCTGAGATCTCATCCTTTAGTAATGATTCAGGAGAATTATTTCAATATTAAAAATACAGCTGGCAATAGAAATTCATAGATATTCAGTCATTTAACTTTAGTTTTCTTCGTTGTGATTTACAATAAAACATATACTTCTCTGAAATACTGTAACAGGATAAAGGAAATCATCAGATCACTGTATATCAAAATACTCTAAGTTGCATTAATAAAATCATGTATTTACCAAAACAGTATACTAGTTAAGTACCTAATGACCTCTCATGAAATCAATGAGAGAAAATGAATATGTTTACATTCTCCTATGGTACAAGTTGTTTTGTAATTCCTTCTAGGAAATGCTTCCTCTGAGCAATATACATATTATGGAAGAGATAGAAAACAAGCAATATTCATAGAACATATGGTAAATTTAAGGACATGTTGCTCTAATCTCATTATCCAAATATCTGTTATTTTGTGTAACACTAGTCTATTTAAAAAAATATTTTACTCAAACTTTCAAAAGGTTATTGGAAAGTTACTGACCAGGGTATTATATAAATTCTATCCCATTTAAAATATGAAAAATGTATTCACCTAAAATCTAACATATAAAAGAGGACAAATAGCTCTTTGTTTAAATAATTTTTGTCATAATCAGAACTTAGAAAAGTCACACAGAAATAGTTAAATGCAGTTTGATCCAACTGTATCTGCTTGCATGGAAAAACATTTGATAACAATGAACTAGACAACCAAGTTTTTTATCATGTTCTCAAACTGTAATAAAATGCTGTACTGTAAATCCAAAATGACCTGCAAAACTCAGGGGGAAAGTGAATATGATCTCTTTCCAGTTATTCTAGCAGAGACAGTATAATTTTTGAACTTCCTGACAGCTGTATTGCTTTCTCTACCAAGAGCTGGCAATGTTACTGGTGCCTTTATCAAGAAATGTTCTTTCACATAACACTGCAAAGTCAAGATTTCACCTATCATATGTTTATGACAGGGTAGCTTGACAAAGACACAGAACAAAGTGAATTAAGCTGAAAATGGACATGAATTAAAGGTTCATAGTAGCAAATTAGCATTCTCTTCATATTTTTTCATGTCTAAAACAGTGCTATTTTTAAAATCCTTTCTGATGAAAACATTTTCATTTTTAAACGGAAACATATTTGTGCTGCATATGTAAAGACATGGAGAAAATTGAAATTTAGTCTTCATGGAAGTAGACTGAGCCTCTCCATCATGTCTAATACTTTAAATATTAACAAATAGTAATTGGTTGAATAAGAGGAAGTCAATGGGCAGAAAGCTCCTGCTTATTCATTTTTCGTCTTTTGACAATTTAAAACATATGGCTGAAAATAACAGGAAATTAATTTCTTCCCTTCATGAGCCAGGAAAATAATGACATTTCTAGAGCTTTAAAAGGACACTCAAAAAGTCTAGCAAAAATAGTTTTTATTATAATTGCAAATATTATGATCCTATTAAATGTTGGACTGATTATCTTCACAAGTTTGCATGTGATATTATGCATCAGGACAAGGTATATGAAAATAAATGGAAAAAAGTTTGATTCAGATTTATGTCAAGTGTTTTGTTTGGAGAGTGTATGATACAGAACAATTAACTTAAAAGGATCAAGTCCATGAGGAAAAGAAGACTATCAGAGGAGAATGCTAGGAAGGAAATGTTTTGCAGATGTACTGCATTTAAATTAATAAAATCTCATTAGGTTTTATGTTTGCCAATAATGGCTGGAAAAGTTACCATACATTGTAGGAACAATTACCCAAATCTTCACTGTCTCATTAGGTTTGTCATACTGTTTTCATTATAATACATTAGAACTTGCTAGTGAGCCTTCAGTAATGACATATTGTTCCAATTCTCCTTTCAGCAGGCTCTACGATATTTCAGTATTTGTGCTGTAAGCCAGCAGGTGTCTTCACTTTGCTTTCTCTGAATCAGTTTTATACACAGACCTCCAGACACAGAATGGAACGTAAAAGGCTTTCAACAACCACATAAAACTGAGTCAGATTAGAGTGAAGCAATACACACTATTTTTATGATTTTATGTTAATTCAAGACACTAGAAATGTGCACCTTTAGAGTATATGTCTGCTCTGGTAAGACCTGTTAGTGAAAGCTGTATTAATGTAGATAAACCATGCAGTATATAAAGTTTAAAGATTTGCATAACAAATGGAAGACAGAGCTGATTTGAATATCTAAAGCATTATAAACTTCAATAAGAACAACCAACACTGTTTGAGCTTTCAAGGCACTTGCATTCAAATGAGAAAGATTTAAAAAGGATACGATTTTTAAAATGCTTTGAAGCTTCCTACTAAAGGTCTTAGGCAGCTCAAGGTTAAAATAAATATTGGATTTAAGGTGGGTGAAAAAAGATTTAGAAGCAATTTAAAGTAGAAATCACTTAGCAGTGAAATAAAATGAATGTTTATAGTTAGTGTAATTGTCACCTGACCTTCAAAAAGCAAAGAACCACTCTATACAAGACACAAGAATGAAAAAAAAAAAACCATCAGCAAAGAAAGACATCCAAATTTCTGCTTTACTTAATCCTTATGATTAAATTACGACTCTGAAAAAACTTTTCCTAAATGAATAAATGTCCCCCCCCAAAGGTAGCTGAATTTAAACATTTGAAACAATGAAGATCTAAGTACTTGCTGATGCATTAAGCTATGACTGTAGTGAAATATTATTATATGAAGTGCCTTTTTAAAGTAGGTAAGTTCACAGATATCTCATCCCATTTGTGTCAAATAGGAGAACAAAAGGTATTGCTAAATATGTTACAATATTCTCAATAGTTCTGATGTACTGATTGGTGAGTCTTGGGCAGTTTTTTCATCTTATGATTGGGAGGGGGAAATAAAGACCAAAATAACCACCTTTTGTACCAAAAGTACTTTTAAAATTGTCTAAAACTCTGACATTAATAATGGAAGAATATTATTTTGCCATATATATTCATAAACTCATTTATAAGCACTTATATGTTGAACCATGCATAATTTACATACAGCTACCAGAAAAAATAGATAAGTAAAAAGATATGTGCAGAAAGAAACAAAATACAGGCTTTCCCTCCAACAAAAGAGTCATGGTTTAACCAAAGCCCTTTGATTACAAATTACTTTACATACAGATCTATAGAAAGGATGAAACAAGTCATTCACACACTGCTCATCTCCCACAGAAAGTCACTGGTAAATCTAACATTTGCCATATGAGGATTATTAGGACGTGTAGAAATCAATTTACTTTATTTAAATTATATTGCACCAGGACACCATTTCATTAATAACCTAACAAACATGTGAATTCTACAGAAAAGCATCTGCAAAAACTTTTCATTACTAGGCTGGATATATTAATGAAACAATTTTATTGCTACTATCTATAGAAGAAAAAAGATTTTCTTCTAAGTATTTGTGCTTAATCTATTTTAAAAGACCAGTGTGTGCATCCATGTACTAATTGGTTATTATACATATTATTTGGAAATTAATTTATTTGCCAATCAGGTATGCTTGTTATTGAAAGGACCCATCTAAAAGTGAGAGTTTTTGGATTAACCCCAAATCAAATAAGATTAGAAAATACCTTGGAAAAATTAAACACATATGAGTAAATATACCAGATTGGAAGATATTTGTGAAGCCCTTTGACTTGGAGAACTTAATTTTAGTAAATTACAAATAATGAGAAAATTTAGGCCTTGAACACAGGTTTGTTACCTTTTAACCTGTCACTTCTTGTGCATATTTCATTCATAACTCATAAGTATCTTGAGATAACTGAATACCCTCTTACTGATCGCTTTATCTGTAAACATGGATACTAAACATGAGTGACAAAGTGCCAGATGCTTTCTTAGGTCTTTTATCTGTATTAACCCTTTTATTTCAGCAAATTTAGGAAGAACGAATGATCATTTTTATCATTATTCCTATTTATGGATGAGAAACAAAGACACAAAGAGGCTCAGAAGCTTGAGAAAGGTCGGATTGCTTGCGATTGCTTGAAATGGGATGTGAAACAATATGACTCGGCTTTGGAGACCATATTTTTGACTGTTGTACATACAGTCTTTTCAAGAATGCATTCAAGGTCAATATGGATTATTGCATATGAGGATTTTTGAATCCTATTTCCAAACTCTCTGCATCTCTTTGCATGTGTCTCTGTCTCTGCCTCAGTCTCTCTCTCTATGCATGCACACCCACATACATACATGCAAGTTACTGATACACATTCAGCAATAGCTTTTTCCTCTACTTGTAACACAAATGAGACAATATGTTCATGAGCTATTATCTGCTTTTGAAAACATCTATCAACATCACAACCAAGTGAGATTTATCTCAGGTATGCAAGGCTGGTCCACCATTTAAAAAAATCAATTAATATAATCTATCTCATCAATAAGCTAAAGAAGAAAAATCACATGATCATATCAATAGATGCGGGAAAAGCATTTGATAAAAATCAACACCCATTCATGATTAGAAACTCTCAATTATTTAGGAATAGATTATACAGCTAACATGTTGCTTGGTGATAAATGCAGAGATTTCCCACTAAGATGAGGAGCAAGGCAAGGATGCCCCCTCTCACTAACACTTGAATATAATACTTGAAGTTCTAGTGAATGGAATAAAAAAAGAATAGAAAACTTATACAGATTAGGAAAGAAGACATAAAACTGTCTTTGTTCACAGATGACATGATCGCTTATACAGAAAATTTGAAAGAATCAACAACAAAAATACTTCTGGGACAAATTAGCAATTATAGCAAGGTTACAAGATACAAGGTTAATATACAAAAGTCCATTGCATTTTTATATACCAACAATGAACAAGTAGAATTTGAAATTAAAAACACAATATAATTTACATTAGCACCTTCAAAAATAAAATAGTTATAAATCTAACAAACTATGTACAAGATCTATACAAAGAAAATTACAATATTCTGATGAAGGAAACCAAAGAATGAAATAAGTGGAGATAATGTTACATGTTCATGATAGGAAGACTCAATATTATCAAGATGTTCGGTCTTCCCAAACTGATCTATTGATTCAAAGAAATTTCCATCATAATTTCAGCAAATTATTTTGTGCATATCAGTGAACTGATTCTAAAGTTTATATAGAGAGACAAAAGACCCAGAATAGCCAACACAATTATTGAAGGAGAAAAATAAATTTGGATGACTAATACTACTGAACTTGAAGACTTCCTGTAAAGCTACAGTAATCAAGACAGTGTGGTATTGGTCAATAGATCAATGGAACAGAATAGAGAGCCCATAATTAGACCCACATAAATACAGTCAACTGATTTTTGACAAAGGAGCAAAGGCAATATGATAGATATAAGATAGTCTTTTCAGATCGTGCTGTAAAAATTGTACATCCAACAAAGAAAAGGAGGATCTAGAAATAGATGTGTACAAAATGAATCTAGGCACAGCCTCTTCCAAAAAATTAACTCAAAATAGATTAAAAATCTAAATATAAAACACAAAACTCTAAAACTCCTAGAAGATAATGTCTGAGAAAATTCAGATGGCTTTGGGTTTGGTGATAACTTTGTAAAGTACAACACCAAAGGCATGATCCATAAAAGAAATAAATATGCTGAACTTCATTAAAATTAAAAAGTTCTGCTCTGTGAAATACACTGTCAAGGGAATAACACATCTGATAAAGACACATCTGATCAAGACACATCTGATAAAGGACAATTATATAAAATATACAAAGAACCCTTGAAACTCAATAATAAGAAAAAAACCTGATTAAAAAATGGACAAAGGACCTTAATAGACACTTCACTAAAGCAGATGTACAGATGGAAAGATGCTCCACTTAATATGGCATTTTTGAAATGCAAATTAAAAAAAATGAGATACCACTATACCCTTAGTTCAATGGCCAAAATCTGGAACACCAACCACAGTAAATTTTGGAGTGGATGTGAAGTAACAGGAACACTCATTCATAGCCGGTGGGAGTGCAATATGGTACATCCACTTTGGAAGACAGTTTGACAGTTGCTTTCAAAACTAAACATACTCTTATCACATGATCCAGCAATTGTGCTCCCAAAGGAGCTGAAAACTTAAGTCCGCACAATACCCTACACATGGATATTTATAAAAGTTTTATTCATAATTGCTAAAACTTGGAAGCAACCAAATTATAGGTGAATGGACAAACTGTGGTGCTCCCAGACAATGGAATATTATTGAACACTAAAATCAAATGAGCTATCAAGCCACAAAGACATCATGGACACTTAAATAAATATTACTAACTGAAAGATGCCAGTATGAAAAGGCTACATATTGTATGGTTTCAACTGTATGACATTCTGAAAAAGGCAAAACTATGGAGATAATTTAAAAAATTAGTGGTTATAAGGGGTTAGCAGGTTTACACAATTGCCCACATAATCTAAGAACTGGATGATATTTTATAATTGATTATTGTTAACTTCTCTGTTTTGCTCCCTAAAGATTAAATGTGTCTAGTACTCTTAGTTTATCTACATATAAACCATCTTTACCTATAGCCATTATCTTGTAATAACTTTTAATGGAGTACAATCTGTAAAAATACTGAATCACTGTTCTGTACACTTGAAAGTAATATAATATTTTGAATCAACTCTACTTCAATTTAAAAAATCAAATAAACCGTATCTCCCTAGGTCCAGAATTTTCAAGGACTTTGAAGAGGACTTAAGTGATAATTTGTACTCAGATATACTTCTAGGTAAAGGCATACTCCACTTTAACTTCACTGCTTGAAAAAAAAAATTTTCTTTTCATTTTATTTTTCTTTTAAAATGAAGAAACAAAATAAAATGTTGGTTCAAGCCAGTATTCAGCAAACCTCTATGTTTGTTTGTTTGCTTGGGTGAATTAAAGTGGTAAGGGGACAATGGAGATAATAGAATCAAACAACTTTCCACTTTATTGTGAAAACAACTCATTCCTCTTGTAGTTGGGCTCTTTGCACTTACTGAAGAGTGTCCTTGTTCATTTGCCTTTATAATGTTTCCCTTATCTCTCTTTTGGGTTTGTCAGAATCTCATTAAATTGTTTAGTTTTATATTGCATTTATAATATAATAAATTACTCCTCAATATAAATTGACCAAAATTTAGAAACAAACATAAAATTCAAAGTAACAAAATTGTGATGAGAGGGAAGGCACCTATAATGTTTTTATCTGCTTATTTACAAATATACTACTCATTATAATTTTTTTTAACTTTTAAAGTAATCTATTTTAGTTCTGTCAGTTTCTTTGACATGGATGTTTATCTGCTTTTCTTGATTGCAGCTGAGCTCTTAGGGGAAAAACTAGTTTTCTCCAGGGATTTCAACTACTTTATTTTAATTAGGTTTTTTTTTAATGGACTTCTGCTTTTGGAATTAACAATGTAAGTGCTTTAAAAAAGTAAGATATAAATTCCATCATCTCTCAATTACTCACAGGAATAGAGAGAAGTTGTATAGATATTCCAGTAAAGGAGAAGATTCAACAATAATTACTTCTGACTTTAAAATAGACTATGTTATATTGTTCCCAGGCAGAAAGACATTTTAAAATTTATTTTATTAAAGTATAGTTGATTTACAAATGTTGTGTTAATTTCTACTATACATGGCAAAGTGATTCAGTTGTATATCTATCTATCTATATATATTCTTTAAAATTTTCTTTTTAATTATACTTTTATTTCAGTTGCATGTAAAATTGGTTTGCATTTGTTGAATATACAACAGGGTAAGTGTGGGCAGAAACGTGTTTTACATATGGTGAAATGTGTAAGTGTGTATATTATATCTAGAATTTCATGTGTAGGCTCCTCCAGACAGGTAACCATTAGTGATAAGAATAAGAAAATGATAGCCATATTTAATTGAGGAGTCACTGTTTTTAAGTCTTAAAATGTTAGATCTTGTAGGGCTGTAAGTGATAAATGTTGAATTCTTTCAAGAACACTTTTATTCATTAAGCTAAATAATTTCATTTTCTCATAAAAATAATTGAACTTCTTTTTCAAGAGAGATGAATCTTAGCACTTAATGAATTTCTCCATTATTTTTTGTCCATTGCATTCTATGGCAAAGCTTCCTAAAAGCTATAATACAGTGGAGAGGTAAATTCAACCAAAAGCAATCTTGTTTTATTATGTTCAAAAAAAAAAACGTTTTTAATACAACTTTGTGTTTGGAATCAGTTCCAACAAATGCAATTTTCTACAGGGCTATTGTTCAGAATGATGAACCACATGTATACACATCTGGCCACCTAAAAAAAGAGAATCCGGGAAAATGTAGAGATACTCCCACCGAAACAACATTTGATGAATAGAGCTTTTTATCATCTTCTCTATACTCCTACCAAAATGAAAGGGCAAAACATCTCTGAAAATTTGTAGAGCAGTCACATATTCATTGCAAACCCCCACCAGAGATGCGTAACAGAACACTATATCCTACCAACCTGTGACTGCAAACAAGTCAAAGGCTTATATGAACAATATCACCAGAAAATGGTAAACTTCATGATATAAATGTCAGCTTGATATGATGTATTAGTGTGCCACCCCCAAATATTATCCTTTAGATGCTGTGGCAGAGAATGTTCACTTCAGCAAAATATAGAGGGACTTATGATATTTTGAGTTTAACATACCACAGGGGACACTACCCAATAACTATGAAAAAAAATTAACAAATTCTGGTTAGAGCTCCAATACTAAAAAGGCATTAAATAAATGAAATTGCCCAAGGTTTTGGTGAGTTACAAGTTTTGGAGGCTCTGTATGAGAACTGTAACATAACTCATTATAGTTTCAGGCGCTAATAAGTTATGAGGCACTAACATGTATGAGATAAACCCCATAACTTATTGGAGTCTATATCATCCCTTCGTTATATCTAGGGACATGTGAAATAGCTGAAATTCAGCTCAAAACCCTGAAGTTCAGTAATAAAAGTGAATAGATCAGCACATCTATTGATTGTGCTGTCTTTTTTGTGCTTTTTGTTATCCTGCTTCCTTTTAACATCTGAAAGATTCCATCATTTTTCTTCTGAGCTTCTTCTGTGTTGGCATTTTAGGTATGCTGGCAAACATCAAAATAAACTAGGTTTCTGCTTTGCTCTCTCTCAAGAGTAATTATATTAGTCGGTCAAATCTTAGCCACTTTTTTCTTCTAACAACTAAAATGTATGGCTTTACTCCAAAGGACGAACTGTGGAGACAAATTCAAAATCCATACTCATATCATAATGTATGGTGACAAATAAAGAGAAGTATGAGAAAATAATGCAATGTATTTTAATAAAGATATAAAGGCTGAGGGGTTTTTGATAAATAAGAAATGGAATAATAGAAATCAATCATTTAAAAAAACACCCTATATTGATCATTTCTGAAGTATGTACATTTGCATGTACCCAGGCCTTAAAAAATCAAAATGATCATAGAATGTCTTTAAAATCTGTATTTATAGAACTCAATGTGAATTTGCATACCTTGGGAGAAGGCAAAATAAGTGATACTTCTGTCTGAATAGAGTTTACATTAACAAATTCTATTCTAACAGAATTTGTTAATCTAACAAAAGATAGCAAAATGTGAAAATCATAAACATAGCTTAGAAGAGATTCAAATTTTTAAATTAGGAAAAGATCATAAATGTATGATTCAAAGAGATAATGCAAATTATTCAAGCTTTCATCATTCAGTTTTATCCCTAAATGAAAGTCAAATATTTGCCTTTCTCAACAAGTCTTTACACATTACTCAACAACATTGAAACATGGGTAGCAAAAGTATACAGGTTTAGTGGAGAGCAAAGGTCATGAGAAGTCTGGGCACAGATGCTGTCACGGGCTAACTGGTGTTTGTGTGTGGTGGTGGGGTAGGGTGTTAATGCAGCTGCTTAAAGTCAGAAGCTTGTCAGGGCTTAAAGATTGTGAGCCAACTCATGGACCAGGGAGTCCAACATGCTATAGTTAAAAATCAGCCAAGGATTTGGGGGTCAAAATACTGAAGTAGATTCCAATTGATATCTGTGAGAAATATACATCTATGGAAGCATAGCTATGAGGAAAGACCAAAGTTGGAGATGCCATATGTGTGTATATATATATATATATATATATAAAATTTTTTTCTTTCCATTCTTTCATAAACAGAAACTACATCTAACCCCACTACTTCTTAGATATAATTAAGGCTTCAATGAACTCAGCTGTTCATTTGGAAAAGTGCATAATTTGGGTATGTTTTAGGCATTAACATTTAATATGACAAAGAAATCATTTCAGTGAATCTAGAGCAAATAGAATGGAGTCCTTTAGGATGTTGCAGTAGCTTTAGAAGGACAGGAATATATATGCAGACGTAGAGAATGGACTTGAGGACATTGGGTGGGGGGTAAGGGGAAGCTGGGATGAAGTGAGAGAGTAGCATTGACATATATATATACACTACCAAGTGTAAAATAGATAGCTAGTGGGAAGCAGCTGCGTAGCACAGGGAGATCAGCTTGGTGCCTTGTGACCACTTGGAGGGGTGGGATAGGGAGGGTGGGAGGGAGGCTCAAGAGGGAGGGGATATGGGGATCTATGTATATATAGAGCTGATTCACTTTGTTATACAGCAGAAACTAACACAGCATTGTAAAGCAATTATACTCCAATAAATGTGTAAAAAACAAACAAACAAAAAGCCATTCCTGAAACCCCAGTCTACCTAAACCAAAAAAAAAAAAAAGGAATAGGAAACAGAAACTGAAATGGAATTAAAGGAATTACTAAACTTTGAGTAAAATAAAGAAAACATAAAAAAAAAGAAAGAAAATATAGCCCTAAACTTAAAATGAGGTGGTCTCCTTGATGTTTGAACCTGAAAACAACTTTTTTTCTTTCTCCTGGAAACTCCTTTCTTGATAGGCTTATAAAAGTCCATCTAACTCATTCTATAGTAGTTGCACTATACTGTTCAAGGAACTATGGAATCTAATTTTTGGTTGTGACTCTCTTTGTGAGAGAGGGTTTCCATGTTCTAACAGAGGATGATAGGAAAGCTAAGGGTCAGTATCCTCACCCATGACCACAGGCCATAAAGCATATGTCTGCAGAAAAGACTCCCTTACCTAAGAGAACAAAACTAGGCTACATAAACACACTTGTCTACACTTTGTCCTTAGTGTGGTAAGATTAGATATAGGGAAGAGGGTTAATGGGTTAGAAGGTAGGATTGGAATTTAGGACGGCTAGTGACTATGGCAGCTTTCAGGGATTGAGTGCTCCAGTTGGAGGTGAGTCCACTCTAAGAGGACAGGTCTTGGATTTCCTTCTAAGTTGTTTTTCCGTTGTAGTTAAGCAAGGTCTCTATTTTCAAAGAAGACTACAAACTTTGATATTGAACAGAGGCCTTCTAAGAAAAAAAATCATTTCTAAGGTAGAGGTTAGCTATTAACATGAACAAAACTGCAAGGATGTGTTTGTGAAACATTAAGTATTCATAATTGTTTATGATGAAGATTGGATACTTTTTTCTGTCTCAATGATTGTTTAAAATGCCACTGATATATTTCTTTTCAGCAAGATTCTTTCTTATTTATGTCAGTCTTTAGATATTAAAGGATAATAGTACAGAAACAAGTACTATTGGCAGGGTGATCATATACTCCAGTTTGCCTGGGGAAGTCTCAGTTTAAACCTCTTGCCTTGCCATAGTGATTAACTGCACCCCTTTTACTTCCAAAGTGTCCTAGTTAAGATGGTAAACTATGTGATCATATTAATTGGTGGATCCTGAGAAACACTAAACTGACAGACGTTGAAGATCTCCAGTCACCTTCAATCCATACTTTCCACCAATTTACGTACTTTGGCTATCAATTAATATTTCCTCATTTTCAGTCAAATAATCCAGCACAAAGTGTTATTTGTGTCATGTTTCATTAGTTTTACCGGGATCAAGATAGTGTCACAAACATTTAGAAATAGAAAGGTGAAAATAAGAGAAGTCATTACAATTCTTAATCAAATAGCAAAACTCTGCATTGCAGTTCTCAGGGTGAGATGCAGCCTAATCTTATCATTTGTACTCATCCAGCCACTGTTCTTAGAAATGTTTATGTATTGCTACAAAGATAATGAAGAAGTTTATCTAATTGAAATTCTGGTATTTAATAAAAACAGCAGCTAAATAAAGTAAGATCTCATAACAATGTCTACTCTTCCTCTTTGCAAGTTATGGGACCCATCCTTTTGTGCTTTTCTTCTCGGCAATGCAACATAATATACTATAGTAATATAAGATATTGACACACCATAAATCAGACATAAAAGGACAGAGAATTTTGATTACACAGAACATAATAAGATAATCTTCATGTAGCCCAGTACATTTGAAATAATGTCTGTTTTCCATTGGTTGTTTTATTTTGTTAACAGACCACTGAAAAAGATGGTGGTTTAGGGGCTCTGTTTATTTTAACAATAAACAGAAGAATGTCATGTCTAGTTTCTTGCTTTGTGTTATATATTTTTTGATTAATTTCTACAAGGCTTTCATTATTACTAATAAGAGTATTTATTAAGGTTTTTTCCCCCCATATGCATGGTATAATTATTGGCAACATAAAAAAAAATCACTCTTTTATGTAAAAGCTGGCACTAGCTCCCTGCTATGGACTGGATGTTTTTGTCCTCCCCAAATTCATATATTGAAATCTTAACCTCCAAGGTGATAATATTAGGCATTGGGGACTTTGGGATGATTCGTTCAGGAGAGCAAAGCCCTCACGAGTGGGATTAATACCCTTATAAAAGAGGCCCTGGAGAGATCCCTGTCTATTTCACCATGTGAGGACACTGTCAGAAGGCACCATCTACAAAGAAGCAGGCCCTCACCGGACACTGAATCTGCTGGGTCCATGATCTGGGACTTCATAGCCTCCAGAACTATGAGAAATAAGTATTTATAAGCCCTCTGACCTATGGTATTTTGTTAGAGTAGTCCGTAGAGATGAAGGTATTCATCATTCACTTGAATTATGCAGACTACCTAGTGACTATCACATAGTTTACAAGGCACTTAAAACTTATGCCATTACTGATAAACTAGCTGCACTGAGCTACTTTTAGCCATGCTCTCTCAAAAATCATCCCTGTGCCTGGAAGTATTTCCTTCCTGCAACTCTTCTTTACCTAGAGAACTATATTTTTTTTCTTTTCAATATCAAATCAAATGTCAGCTCCTCAGAACAGTTTCCACAAGCAATCTCCCATCTTCCTCCCCATCTAGATCTTCCTTTGTACCTCTGTTGAAATAACTTTCCACATTGTGTGTGTATGTTTCTGGTTCTATCTCATCACTAGACATAGTGTTTCTAAGGAAAGGGGCTAAGCCATCCATCCATGTATCTCCATCTTTCAACATAAAGCAAAGTACATAGTAGATCTCAATTATTAGTTATGCATTAATGACTGAATTGACAAATAAATAAATTATAGTTAGAAATGTTACAGAATTAAAGAGATTTATTTGTTCATTCGTCTCAGAATCATAGTTTGGATACCTACCGTGTTCCAGAAAATATCCTGGCAGTTCCTAAGGAAATTATTGTAACAAGGCTGAGTTTCTGTCTGTAAGTTTACCATCTAGTGAAGTAATTCACAGTGTAGATCTTGCTTTTCATGATTTAAAATCTAAGCAGAAAATTAAAAAATAATTAAAATGAAGGTTAGAAAAATGCCACTTGCAAAAAGCCAAAAAACCTTAATTTTTAATGTAAAAATTTAAAAATTATATATATTTATCTTCACCTTTTGATACAGAGAAGGACTGAACAATTAACATATATGCTGTGTGTTGTATAAATGCTGATGTATTTGGTATTCACAAAAATCCTGTAGGGCATAACATCTACAGTATATCAACTCAAGTGTGAACTTATGCTCTTAGCCACTCACCTCTACTCATCCTAAAGATTTAGATTACAAATTATTAAGTGCCTAAATGCTTTGTATATATTATGGTGTTTACCCCTCACACTTATGTCCTGAAGTATAGTATTGCCACCATTTTACAGATGAAAATGACTTGCCCAAGGTCACACATTTCAAATGGCAGAGTTTGGGCCTCCACATCCTCCCATGAATTTATTTTGCTTTTATTTGTAGACATTTTATTTATTTTATTTGTAATAATCCTTCTGTATGTAGCATTTCTTCTTATTTATAATTTCCAGTTTTGGAGACTTTAAATCTCCATCGTTTGGCAACAGACAGAATTCTCTCTTTCTTAACATATAAGTCACTCGGTTAAGGGATAATTTGAAAAAAACAGTAATTAATTGTTGAGAATAGAAAAGAAAAATTAAACTTATCATAAGACAGAAATAGATACATTTATATTTTTTCTTGTTTATTGTTGTATTCTACACAGAACTTTGGAAAACATAAAGTAACTGCCAGTATCAATCCTGAATCTTAGAAAGATAAAAAAACAAGAAATGGCTAAAGAAATTAGATAAAAAGGAAAACATATAGAGTAATTTACTCATGTGTTCTGTAATTTTCTAAGAAAAGAGTAATTTTGTTAAATAGTCCTTCTTTATACCCTCCAACTTGAGTGTACAAACCTTTCCAGTGTCCAGAACAATGTAGGGAGAGAAAAAAAATTTTGAAAATAGCATTTAAAGAAATAAGCATTATGCCAGTTAAACAGTATAGTCCTAAAATTATTTAACATTTGTTGTCTGCAGCAAACACCTCATCTTGCTTTTTCTTTTGTTTTAACTCAGATATTGTAGTCACCCAGTTATTTCCTATCCACTTACAATAGGAGCATAGATGCAGGGGCTACCATGACAGTTAAATGGATGAGTTACCATAGCAGTAAGAAATATATCTGGACATCATGATAAATGCTTTTATAATTCCTCAGTTAAAGGAAATAATTTACCCTCTGAAAAATATCCTTATTACCCTGGGGTTGCTTGAATTTAGGAGGGAACTATGGTCAATTACCTTACTTTCCATGGATCTCCAACCACTGATTGACGGATGTAAATTTCTTTATAAACGTGAAACAATAAAAGACTGCTAAATGGTGTGCAATTGTTGGAACTTCATGTCTAATGCAATGATTGGGCAGGTGGAAAGAAACTGTACATCTATCAGAAATATTACTTGTGCTTGTTATAACTATGTAAAATATAAAGAATGAACTGAACATTTTTACCTTGGCAATAGGGAAAAATATTTTTTGTTCTTTCAAGGAAAATATAATAATAGTTATATACTATAAATACTATACTCATGTATAGAATAAAATATAAAGAAGTTGAAGCAGGGCTTTTACACAGATGTTTTCCTTTGTTCCATTCAGGGTCCTGAGGAGTGAATGCAAAGAAAATATTCTTTATCTAACCACCTCATTCTTTCTCATATAAAGCTACCTTTACACATTAGGAGATCCTTGGAATATTGTTGCTATTTTTTTTTAAGTTTATCACATTTACAATGATAATGAGTACCACATCCTTAGACATGCCTGGATCTCTCAGAAGGTATGCTTATAGGGGGGCAAATGAAGCAGAGAGACTTCCTTCTGTAGAGAACTTCACTCTGATCATAGCTTGAGATATAATTCAGTTTTGAAAATCCTTAATTCTTTAATGTCCTTATTTGTCATTTTATATATCCAAGATTCAAAATCATTAGTCTTCTTCAATATTAATATACTGGAATGAAAATCTCTGATACCTAAAAGAGATGTTTGTTCATTCAAAAATTCAATATTCATTCAAAAATATTAGTCATAGTCTTATTTCCAAGTTTATAATAATCTCTATAAATAAATGCATTATATTTCTTTATGCAATAAGGTGGAAAAATATATGATTGGTGGCTCTGTTTTTTTCAGAAATAGCAGAAGAAAGTCATGGTAATTTTGTCTTCATAAAGTTGTTAATGAATATCAATAGTTTCTTCTAAATAACTTCAGAGCTGCCTGATGCAGGGTATGTTGATGTTTCAAATGGGTAACAGTGCTTCTGAGATAATTAAACCTTTGAACTATTGGAGTGTGACTTACCTCAGCGTCCTTATGTTCAATGTTCTGTAAAACTTCAATGTTCTGTAAAAATCATACCTATTTTGTGAGCCATGATATAAAAAGTTTGGGCAAAACTGAAAGCCACCAAAAAAATTATGCCACATAAAAAACCTAAGAGGAATGAAATCCACAATCAAAAACTACATATTTTAAAATTATTTGTGCCATGTGCCATGGTGCAATCATGCCAATGACATGATGTAGTGTCCAATTCCTCCTTTGATATAACTTTTAAAATTTTTTACAAAATGTGTTTCATAGAAATCTTTTTATCCCAGTGTATTGTTATTTTATGATTATGAATTTAAGGTAACATTATTTTATAACTAGTAATTTGTTATGGGTTAAGAAACCAGCTAATCAACTTTGTTGGAAAGGTATATAAAATAAAATTCAGGACTTTTTATGCATGGATTTGGTGGTGTCTTTGTTTCGCATGTTTTTTTAAAATTGTTGTTGGTGGTGGTTTTTAAAATTTTTTTCCCTTTTACCTTTACTTTTTGCCTGTTTTATCCACACTTATCAATTGATGAATTATTAAATTGGACTCGATTATTTCCAGAGTGCAGAAAATAAAGTGTAAATATTTGATAAATGTTTGAAAAGGTAGTTGCTTTAAATTTTACTTACTCTAGATAGAAGATTTTTGGAAAATATGAATATGCATTATCTCCATTATTCAATTCAATTATAAATTCAACTATTCAATATGAAAGAAATGTCACCAATTGGTAATAACACTAAATTCTTCTCATTGTGATTATTTTACAGATTTTGGCATAATTATAATCTGCATACCTTAACTTTGAGAACATTGATTATTACAAAGGAGGTGATATATTTATGATCTTGCTATTTTTGTAAGAATGGTGCCTTGGACTTAAGAATTTTAAGTCAATGTCCACATTGACTCTTTTATTCTAGATAGGGACTTTTGGCCATCCCCTTTTTCTTATTTGTTTTAATTTCCTTCACTCAGTTAAACACATACCATTTGATGAGATCTATGGAATTAATATCTCAGATCATGTGATATAGACTGCACATTGCCTGGAAATCAGGACGATCTAGCTGGATGACTTTGAACAATTGATCTTAGTAAGTTGCCCTCAATTTCCTCAGGTGTAATATTAGCTATTTTGAGTGTCTCCTTTAGTTTTCAAGATTTGAAATTATATTTAAAAGTAAAAAAAGAAGACACTACATATATGTTTCTTCTGCATCTTTGTAACATTCACATATCATTTAACATCCATCCAACTAGCCATTCAACACTTAGTCAGCAAATATTATTGAGTATCTGCTATATACTAGACTCTGTACAGTACACACTAGAAATAAAAAGATAGTAACCAATTTCTGCCTTTAGGGGATTCAGTTCAATGAATAATTATTTAATCACTGCTGTGTGCTAGGGACTAGGCAAGACATTAACAATTCAAAAGTCAGTAGGACAAGCCCTAGAACCCTAATGGTGACATAAAGAACTACATTATAATAGGATAAGTACTCTGTGTTTACAACACACTATGGGGGCACAATGCGGAGAGTAACTAACCATGAAAAGGCCCATGAAGCTTTTGAAAAAGTGACGTTTGAGTTGACCATTGTCCACTAGTTGGCACTTTTAATACCAATGGGCAAACATATTTAAGATATCAGGTAAGTAGTGTTTAACTTCATCCTCCCAAAACTTACAGTGACCATCTAATCAAATATTTACTGAACACTTGCCATATAAAAAGCACAGGCAATATGAAATATGTGAACAGATAATTCAGTTAGTCCACATAAGTGGTGCAGACAGAAAGTCCTTTAGAAATTTAGGATAGGGCAACATTATCATGAGCTAAGACATTGAAAAAGATCTCAGCAGAAGAGATTACATATTAATGTGGCTTTGGAAAAACAGAATCCAATATTTTGAAAAAGGAAGACAATTTTATCTAACACCTTAGAATCACAAATGTTTACAATGTATTCCTATTCCACTGAGCTGAAGTAAAATATTTCTGTAAAGAGCAGTCAACATGCAATTTGCAATATATTAAAAGGTTTTATTGTGAGAGGTCACTACAAATTGAAGAAACTTGCATGGCAATGGGGAGCTAGGGAAAGCTTTTCAGCTGTGGGTTGCTGGTGATTACATGTACCTTTCTAGAGCATAAATCCTAGAATACTCATTCTCCCTGTCTTATAAGGGGACTCAGCAATCAACTGGCATTTCTCCTTTTCAACTACTATTTCCTTTAGGATTCTTCTTTGATCCCTATTGCTAGTAGTAGTTTTGAGGGCAAATCAAGGCAAAATAAAAAATGAGGCATTGTCTTCTGTGAGTAATTTACATTTAACACATCATCATACTAACCAATGTCTAAGTCCGTGGGTCTCTGCTCCAAGGAATCTCTCTCTCTGGTGTGTCATTATTTCTTTGTATCAGAATAGGTTGGTCCAAGTGAATGGAGCTTAAATGCTGTGACTAGATGGGTTCTCCCAAGAATAATTATCTAGCTAATTGTACTTGTATGAACTTATATTTAAAGCTGACTTCTGATTTCTTCATAGATACTATATTTCTCATCTTGATTTATTCAGCTTTCCTATCTGTTAATGATTCATTAGAAAGAATGTGATGGTTGGTTTCTTTCAGATCATACTTGCACTGCATATTTGGGCTGTTTGCTTAATTTACAATGCATCTATCTTTATCTTATTTTCTGGGTGATTAGTATGTTCAAGTTGCTTTTCTGCTCTGTCTTTAAACATCTGTGTTTCTTTCTTTTTGTGAATGTGGTCCTTTTCTAGTTTTGGGATTACACTTTTGGTATTGTGTTTCATTTTTGATGTCAAGAATTTCTATATTTAAACAATCATGTGACACGAGAAAAACATTAAAACACACCCCTTTTTCATGTGTTTATTCTTTAAGAGAGTTCAAAGCTTGCTTGCTCACTCTTTAACAAATTACAAGTTTGTTTAAACACTATTTATTAAGGGATCACTGTGTTAAAAGGCTGCTAAGAGCTATAAAGAGAAACCAAACCAAATTATTGCATTTGTTCTTTAGGGACTTGGCATTGGCAGAAAACAAACCTTGATTTTGAATATAAAACAAGGACACATAATTACAAGCTTATTTAGAGCAAAGAATATTACATGACAGATGAAAGGTAATGTTTTGAGATAGGAGTTGTTATGTGAGACATGAACTCTTTTGTGTTTTGTTGGAATTGAATAATAGTGGTTGAAATATTTTTGTAGAGACGATAAGCTAGCAGGGGATTTCTGAAACAAGGATATCTCTTAGCCCCCCTTTTGAAATAAGTTTTAAAAGTTTACAATTAAATGGAGCATAGAGATAACCCAGTAGATTTTAATCCAAAATGATTAAATACTGATATACCCAACATATTTTTTCAGTCATAAGAACTTTCCACTAAGTCTAACGTTCTTGGAAGGACAATAAAGATGAAAATATACATTGTTATAGTGTCCTCAACAATCACATAAGATATAAAACATGCACAAATTATATAATTAAGTACAAAAATAACCTATTCAATAACTTGAGTTTTGTTTTTATTTCTTTGTGATGCCTAGAAATTGGAAGATGACTCTTATTGTGGAAATTTATTAATAAGCATAGTGTGTTTGTAGAAAATCCAAAGGGGAAATTCTTTGTCATGGAGATTTTTATTCTTCTATTAAAGACTATAGCAGCATTGTATAAATTCCGACTGTAATGCCTGCAGGTGTAGGCACTCAGGTTTGGTTTCCTGAGGTAGAGGTTTTGTGTGCATGTGATTAAAAAAAAAATCTGTTGGCACACAATCTCCCAGGTCTCCATATTTATCTGTATGTGATGTCACATGCAAAAGCACAAAATCAGTGGATGTCTATACTAAAGCAGATTTAAAAAAAAAAAAAGCTGCTCCTAAACAATAACTCTTGCCTACTAAAGCATGGAATATTTGAAAAATATATAAAACTCAAAAATGAAATTAGGATAGTAATAAACAGTTTAGAGAGACTTTAGGTACCGAAGTCAAATGGTGGTTCTAACACCGGCATTAATATGGACCAATTATATAAAGCCATTTTGAAAGGCTGTTTTTCATCGTGTTTCTTCAATTCCTCAGTCTGTGGTGATGACCAACATCAGATACTATTAAGAAGTCTTCAAGCGTGTAAAATAATATGATTTCACAATGATTACATATTCACTCTACAGCTGGCTGAGTTTTTACATCTCCATTTGTCATTGACGATTGTGTCCAATTAAATGATTAGCTTTTAAAAACTGCTGCACATTATGAGAGTGAACTTGTGTTCCATTGCACTGAGTGATGCAGAAACAAACTCATTACAGCATGTAATTCACCCATATTAAATAACAAACAGATGGCTGCTGTAAATGAGAGCTCCTTTTTCTCTTCAAAAGTGCCAGGAAAAAGGTGTTTTTATTTATCTTTGTTTCCAGCTTCTTTCTGTTTTCTTGACAAGTGGGCAGCTGGTTGCTGAGGTTTTCAATTGGTGCAGAAGAATGAAAAGCCTGTTTCCATTAATTTCCCCATAAAATAAGTCTTTGAATCATTTCTGTTATAAATGCAAGTGCAGTAGCAAGCTGCTGCTTGATTAATTCACTTATTATGAAGATTTCATCTTTTATAAGAGGGCCTGCAGGTAATTTATCTTGTTTAGTAAGATTAGAAAAATGTAATTATCTTGATACCTTTGGACTCCTCTCATTTTAATTGTGTTCTCATAAATTTCAAACATAAAGATGGGAATTTTTTGTGCACAAATGTTCCAACATGTCGAAAAAATGTGCTGTAAGATCTGCATAAAAAATTATCAAGTAAAATACATTAGGACTGTACTATTATAGTAATGCATACAAATAAAGCTACCATACAATTATGCTAGTGTATACAAACAGACATCTGCATTGCTGGTTCCCTAGTCACCTAACAGCTGGGGTGAGGTAAAGGATTTTGGGATTTGTTAAAAAGACTCTTTTTTTAATCAAGCATAAATATCTCTAGGGAAATGAAGAAATCTGTCATGTTTAAACCAATAAAATTAAAACTGTTTTTGTCTTCAAATGTTCCAAACTCAAATGAATTGACTTATGAGTGTATATTTCATGTAATCTTTCCATCACTTCCATTATGTCTCTTAGCATCCTTGGGAATTTGTATGTATCTCTGTTTTTAAAATGACTATATAATTTGATTTACTCTTTAAAAACAGTCTCTAGGGCTTCCCTGGTGGCACAGTGGTTGAGGGTCCGCCTGTCGATGCAGGGGACACGGGTTCGTGCCCCGGTCCGGGAAGATCCCACATGCCGCGGAGCGGCTAGGCCCGTGAGCCATGGCCGCTGAGCCTGCACGTCTGGAGCCTGTGCTCCGCAACGGGAGAGGCCACAACAGTGAGAGGCCTGCGTACCGAAAAAGAAAAATAAAAGAAAAATAAAATAAAATAGATAAATAAAATAAAAACAGTCTCTAAAAATGTAAAGCTAAGGTGAGAGAAGTATCCCAATTTTTTTCTCTATGTAACTTCAGATATTGTGTCTTACAGGAAACATGTTTTCAGGTTTGGTAGAAATATCTCCCTTTCTCTATTTCCTTCAGTTCTGTTGGTATTACTGTCTTAATACCTTTAATTCCATTCTATGCATAGTATTTAATGTGCCTCTGCTAGATTTTAAAATATATCATGGTTATCTACTTAATTACTTATAATTACTGTAAGTGTATATTTCTCTCAGTCTTGACTTATTGTCCTGGAAGAAGGAAATCAGAAATATTAAATAATACAACTGTATTCTTTCAGAGATATCTAGTTTTTATCCATGGCTTTAGACAGGAAAGCATTTCATCTTTTGTGGTCTGCTGAATGGTACCAAACAGGTCAAGCGATTGTTTTGGTAAATTCTATGCAGTCCGTGCTCAGTCAGGCACGCAACAAGATATAATTAGGGTACACTGAGGTTTGCTATATAAGGAACAGCCTGTGTAATTTAAATGATGTATTAGATTTCTGACTATCATAGTTTTCCACTTATAGAACATCTTATCATATATTTCAATAAAATTGAACAGCTTGTAAGCATGAATCAAAAAACATGTTAAAAACACAGGTATTATAAGCAGAACACTCTCTGACATAAATTGCAGCAAGATCTTTTATGATCCACCTCCTAGAGTAATGAAAATAAAAACCAAAATAAACAAATGAGACCTAATTAAACTTAAAAGCTTTTGCACAGCAAAGGAAACCATAAACAAAAGGAAAAGACCACCACAGAATGGGAGAAAATATTTGCATATGAAGTGACTGACAAGGGATTAATTTCCAAAGTATACAAACAGTTCATGCAGCTCAGTATCAAAAAAACAAACAACTCAATCAAAAAATGGGTGGAAGATCTAAATAGACATTTCTCTAAAGCAGACATACAGATGGCCAAGAGGCACATGAAAAGATGTTCAACATCGATAATTATTAGAGAAATGCAAATCAGAATTACAATGCCATCATAAAAAAATCTATAAATAATAAATGCTGGAGAGGGTGTGGAGAAGAGCAACCCTCCTACACTGTTGGTGAGAATGTAAATTGGTATAGCCACTATGGAAAACAGTATGGAGGTTCCTTAAAAAACTACAAATAGAGCTACCATATAATCCAGCAATCCCACTCTTGGGCATTTATCCAGAGAAAACCATAATTCAAAAAGTTACATGCACTCCAGTATCCATTGCAGCACTATTTATAATAGCCAGGACATGGAAGCAACCTAAATGTCCATTGACTTATGAATGGATAAAGAAGATATGATACATATATACAATGGAATATTACTCAGCCATAAAAAAGAACAAAATAATGCCATTTGCAGTGACATGGATGAAACTAGAGATTGCCATATTGAGTGAAGTAAGTCAGACAAAGACAAGCATCATATGATATTGCTTATATGTGAAATCTAAAAAAATGGTACAAATGAACTTATTTACAAAACAGAAATAGAGTCACAGATGTAGAAAACAAACTTATAGTTACCAAGGGGGCAGGAGGAGAGGGATAAATTAGGAGATTGGGATTGACATATACACACTACTATATATAAAAAAGATAATAAGGATTATTATTATCCTTAAGGACCTACTGTTAACAGTGTAGCACAGGGAACTCTACTCAATAATCTGTAATGACCTATATGAGAAAAGAATCTAAAAAAAAGTGGGTATGTATATATGTATAACTGATCCACTTTTTTGTGCAGCAGAAATTAACAGTACACTACAAATCAACTATACTCTAATAAAAATTAATAAAAAATAAAATAAAATAAAAGTGTCCTTTGATCCAGTAAAAAAAAAGGTGCTATTGGTCCAGAATGGTTACACGTATGTATATTTATCTTTTACCTTTGTGATTTACTTTATTTTATTAGTATATTTGCTGCCTCTAAATGTATCTGCCTCTAAGGCTCTGTGTCAAAAAATTATAGACTATGAATATTTGTATATTATTGTATATTATTCTCTGATAAATTTTATGAATATATGCTAAAGCTGGATTATATATAAGACAGTGTAGGGATTAGGAACTCCTCAATTTAGTAAACATGTGATTTCTTCTACCTTATTTTCTGAGTTTCTTGTACGTTAGTTTTGAATACTGGTGCTGGTGCCCATCCAACAGAGTTTTTATGAGCATCAAATAAAGCACTTTGATGAATGTATTAGTTTAATTATCTTTTCACCCAAAGATTCTCAAAACTCTCTACCAAATATTTAGTGTTGAATGAACTTTGAACATGCTGTTTACCATGGTTCTATTGTACTATTCATTATTATTCACAACACTGATGACAAGACAAAGGAACTAAGAAGTTTTCTAAAGGGTACATATGTCAGACATACATTTGTTACAATTCATTAGCCTTCTGTAATAATAATAATGGGAGGAATTGAAATTTTAATAAGTATTTTATCCAATGTTTCGGTAATTGGTAGAGATGAAGTAGTATCTTAGCATTTTCCTCTAATTTCTCCTTAATACTGGGCTCTAACCATGTCTCCCTGCATCTTCTTACATTGTTACCTAATGCTGGTTAATATCCTCTCCATGGCTTCATTTAAAAATTCCTATGATGGCATCTGGAATATTTGTTCTCAAGACTCCCAGATCTTCTTTTTGATTGAGATAGAAATAAGTAAAAGAACATTTCTGAGATTCAATCTTAATTGGAGCAGGCAAGTCTGAGGGAAAAAACATGCCACAATGATTTGTTAACTAAAATACAAATTTGATAATGACCCTCCTTATGTTACTGCATAAAATGAAATATAATTTTAGGGATAATGAAAGAGAAAGTTATATTATTGAGGAGAGGATATGAACAAAGTTGCCCACTGACTCAGGGATATTTCTAGTATCTCAATGGGACAAAATCGCAAATTGCCATTATATACAAAATCTCAAATTGGTTTTGAAGTGAAGCTAATGAGTTTGGAATAAATTGCTGTATGTTTTAAAAAATAAGTAAATTAAAAGGTGAGCACAGAATAAAAACAAGATGAACAGTACCAACAAAACCAACGATGTCCACTAAGATAAAATCTAGACTGCTTAATGAACCTTAATCTTAAGAACCCTGTCTGTTGACAGACCTTCATTTCCAGTTTAAACATGGTATAATAAAGGCAAAACTTCATGCCTTTCTTGAAAAAACATCTAAAAGCAACAAGAAAACAGTATGTAAAAGCATAACTTCCATTTTTCTTCAAAACCCCTGGGCTCTAAAGTAGATGTAATGGCTGCTAAAATCAGCAGAGATGCAATAGGAATAGGAAGATGCCATGCAGGGAGAAATGGCATGAAAATACAACCAAAAGAGCAATAAGCAATGAAAGAAGCTAACAGTTACAACTATGGGACATAAAAATTACTATTCTCTAAAGTAAATCTCAATATTGAGGTCTAAAAGCTATATTTATTGGTTACAGTAGCAGGAATAATTGTAGTGCCCTTCAACTAATTGGTCATTCTGGTTCTCTATTACAATATGCTCTAAACATCCACTCTAAAACATAGCGGCTCAGGACTTCCCCGGTGGTGCAGTGGTTAAGAATCTGCTTGCCGATGCAGGGGACACGGGTTAGATCCCTGGTCGGGGAAGATCCCACATGCTGTGGAACAACTAAGCCCATGCACCACAACTACTGAGCCTGCACTCTAGAACCACGAGCCACAACTACTGAGCCCACGCTCCGCAACTACTGAAGCCCATGTGCCTAGATCCCATGCTCCGCAACAAGAGAAGCCACAGCAATGAGAAGCCCATGCACTGCAATGGAGAGTAGCCCCTGCTTACTGCAACTAGAGAAAGCCTGCATATAGCAGTGAAGACCCAACACAGCCAAAAAACATAAAATAAATGAAAATAAATTATAAAAAATAATAGTGGCTCAAATAAATAATACCTAATTATTTTTCATGATTATGTGGGGTGAATTAACTTCTCTTATATATTAGGTGGTGTCAGATGCTGAGATGGTTGGGAAGTCCATTTAGAAGACCAAGATGGTCTCATTCTCATGCCTGGCAATTGATGGTGTCCTGGCCTTTCTTCCAGTGTGCCTCTTCACATGGCTCTTTAGCCTCCCTCATAGGATGATGGCCTCAGGGTAGCAAGATCTCTGACATGGGGATTAGATCCCAAGAACTCAAATGTGGAAACTGCCAGGGCTTCTTAGTGTTTGAACCTGGAATTGTCACATCATTATTGCTGCCTCATTCCACTGATCAAAGCAGGATTAGCCCAGATTCCAGAGGAGGGGACTACAGAAGAGCATGAGTAATGAGATGGATGGTTCCTTAGGGATTCCAAAGTAAAATTATCACTTGGGGGAGAGCAAAGAATATTACTGACAAACTAGATGTGCAGGAAGCATTCTGTCTGTTGCAATGGAGGAAATAAAAATGTCTAAATAAGAAGAAAACATATTCTCTATCTCCAATGGCTAGGGAAGAACAAATACTATAGGAACACATAAAAAATCTTCTTTCATAAGAAAAGTCTCAGTTAATTTAGAGGAGAGACCAATTTAGAGGAGAACCTTACTACCACCAACAATCGAAACCAAATACACACTACTGCAAATAGCTGAAGAAATCTACATCTTTCAATGGTGAGCAATACAGTACCTATCCCAAGATAATAAGCTACTACATAAAAAAAGTGAGGGATGAGGGGTGAAGGAAGAAACCAGGATAAAAAAATAATAATTATAAAGAAAGAAAAATTACTCAGAGTGAATGAAATTTATGACCAAATTTAAATCATGCATTACCAAAGTAAAACAAACAAACAAAAAACCCTCAAAAATGAAATTATTCCTATCAATATCACAAAGCAAAAATACAAGACTCAAATAATTAATAGTGATGTAGTGGAAAAAAATTAAAGCATGGTAATACATATTGAAGCATGAAAAGCATCCATCAAAAAAAAAGAAAAATAAACAAATATTTAGATTGTGGTAAACTTGGTAAGAGATCTAGAAGATATAAATGACAAAAAGTGCAAATAAAAATAACAAAAATAAATGAGATAGAAAATGGTAGCACAAGGAAATAAACCACAACTTTGAGAAACTGCAGAAAGACAATTGAAATAAAGGAAAATTTAAAACAAATGGACAAAAGTAAAACTTAAGGGTATAATTCAAAATATTTACCAAAAATTATAAACAAAAATTGTATTCTAAAATATGGATGGTCACACTGTATGTTAGAGTAAATTACATAAGAATGACAAATATTATTTCAGATCTTAGTAATACTTTTGGAATTCAATTGTGAAGACAAAAATATTGCCTCTTCTATGAGCAAAAATTTTATCCTGTGGCTCAAATTAACATATACAGAATTCTCAAGGAAAGGAAATGTAACCACAGTTTTGAGCTCCCTGCCCTTGAGTGGCACCTTTATCTGAAGCTTAAGAACTCCAGCCAAGTTATCAACATAAATATGAGACTCATATCTATCAAAAATATTTTATATATTAGGCCAATTGTTAAAAAAAATAGAAATTAGACCAAAGTGTATTCATTTCACTTAAGTGTTTAGTTGTTGCTTCTATCATTTATTCTTATAGCATGAACTAACTTCCTACTTATGACAGAATATCACCCCCTTGTCTCTATTGCGCCATTAGTGGGAATGCTACAAATGGACGGAGGTCACTTATTAATCCCTCGCATTCAATCATTTGGAAATTGACTTTGCTGTTTTCTGGAAGTTCTAGAAACAAGGAGGAATGATCTTTGATATGACATGACCCTAACAGAGCTGCAGTAGGCAGAGCTAGCCATATAGGCCATGTTTTATTAGACATATCCTCAATATGAAATAATATGTTGGCTAAATTTTGCTTTATATTTTATTTTTCTACATTTTATTTTAACATGTAAGGGAAATATCATTACAAAAAGAAGGCTCATTTTAAACTATTTGATTAAATAAGAGTTCATTCATTTGTGCTGTGAAACTCTTATTCTAGAAAAGGATAACTTTAATCAGAAAATTTGCCTCTAGAATGCTCATTTATCTGTGCTCAAAAATGCTGGGTGAAATCTCTGTTAGATGTTGTTAGACATTTAAAGTTTTCCAAAACCTAAGTCTTTATTCCAATAAAAGATATGAAGGACAAAAATGTTAACACATTTAGGAGAGGCCTCATAAAAATGCTAAAGTAAAGTTGTCTCTCATGACTTATGCAAAATGGAATAAATCTGGGAGAGAAAAAAAAAATAGTTACAAGCTACCTCATACAATCAAAAGGGGTAATTTTGGAAGTTTTAGAAATGGCAGGTTTTTATTTTCCAGTTAAAATGAATCAGCAATGAAATTTGTCAAATTGTTTGTCAAAATAACTAGGCCATTTATAACGTGGGCATAGCATAGTAGGTTTCCAAAACTGACTGTGAATGAACATATAAATGAATGAATTTAGGCTTAAGGAGTTAGTGGTATATAAATCTTCAAGGTTGCCCCTGTGTCTCTTAGAAAATAAAATAAATATGGACTAGAGGTTCAATCAATCTTTGCCCTTTTTTTAAATTTTAAATTTATTTATTTACTTATTTACTTATGGTTGCATTGGGTCTTCGTTGCTGCGCGCCGGCTTTCTCTAGTTACGGCAAGCAGGGGCTACTCTTCTTTGAGGTGCATGGACTTCTCATTGTGGTGGCTTTTCTTGTTGTGGAGCATGGGCTCTAGGCACGCGGGCTTCAGTAGTTGTGGTTTATGGGCTATAGAGCGCAGGCTCAGTAGCTGTGGTGCACAGGCTTAGTTGTTCCGCGGCATGTGGGATCTTCCTGGACCAGAGCTCAAACATGTGTCCCCTGCATTGGCAGGAGGATTCTTAACTTCTGCGCCAACAGGGAAGCCCCAATCTTTACCCTTATATCAAAACTACACACTGAACAGATTGAAAACAAAAAAGATAAGAAAGCTGATCGCTTCAGAAGTTCTAGGAGAATAACATGTAAAAGAGAGCTCAGCTTAAACTACCTCTCCCCCACTTAATGCAAATTTTACTGGGAATCAGCATAGCCTATAAACTGTAAGCCCCTTTTCCATGCTTTTGATTCTTACCAGCCATAATTGACATATATAAACTCTTTCAAAGTGACTTCTGGAAATTTTCTCTGAAGCCAAGTGTTTAGAGAACTAAGCAGAGGGCTAAGTATGCAAATTTGGATGTTTTGCTTGCTCATTCTGAGTTTGTCATATTTTTGCTTGCCCATACCCTTGTGACAATTAATGAGATCATAGTATTCATTAATTTATGCAGGATATGATGTCACCCAAGTCTAAGAAATAAATACAATGTCAGTAGTAAGTCAATTTTGAGCTCTAGTGGGTTGTACTCCTCACATAAACAAAAATCTAAATATTGTGTAGATGTTGGTTGAAATCTTTCAAAATACTCAAAAGAGGTAAATCGTTTGTCTCAGACCAAAACAGTAATGTTAACGTTTGGGATCTAATATGTTGAATACGTAATTTTATGTAATTATATCCATAAATTATTGTATGTTATTTAAAAGAAAAGTAAGAGTTGGATGGTTATACACACTGAATTTCCAAAGGGTAGAATTTACCTTCTTATCATCAGTGTATGGAAGTAACCATTTCTCAAAGATGTTCACATGCTAATGATTTGAAAATGGGAGTATGAGTGCCTTTTTACCTCCCTTCTTTTGATTTTGCTTTATTTTCCAGTTTATAATTGTTATTTTTATGTTAATAGCAGAAATTATGGATTTTATATAATTTAAGAAGCAATTATTTAAAAATACACATAAAATCTCATTTAAACATTTAATGAGATTTTAATGTTTTGTGTGATAGCTCAGTTAACTTTCCAAGTTAGAATTTACATCACTCATGGTTGGGCTACTTGAAGTGATCTTTGAACAGGAAAGTAATTTTTAATTCACTCGAATGCATATAACCATTGAATTTTCTTAGTATTCTTTTTTTTCTACCGATAGATTTTAAGGCACATCTTTGAAATTTGAGAAGTCTATTTTATTGTAAATTCCAGTTTAATGTAATGATGGCTTTGCCCTTTACAGTCGATTTTCAGATTAAAATAATTTCCTGTTAGAAAATTCAAAGAATTTATTTAAAATAGAATTGAAAAATGTAAATTTTATTATTTTCAGTAAAACTATATGGCTATAGTTAAGGTATTTCTGTATTTCAGAAATTTCTATATTCTTGAAACTAAGCATATTAAATAAAAGTTTAAGAAGTATTTTTCTTCTAAAAACTGAAATTAATCAACTTTTTTTTTTTTTTTTTTTTTTTTTTTTGCAGTACACGGGCCTCTCACTGTTGTGGCCTCTCCCGTTGTGGAGCACAGGCTCCGGACGCGCAGGGTCAGCGGCCATGGCTCACGGGCCCAGCCCCTCCGCGGCCTGTGGGGTCTTCCCGGACCAGGGCACGAACCCGCGTCCCCTGCATTGGCAGGCGGACTCTCAACCACTGCGCCACAAGGGAAGCCCCCTCTGTCCCTATTTTTAGAAGTCATCTTCTGAATATGAGTGGGATTAGGAGTTAGGAAGTTGTAGTAACCTGTCAGATATATAATTCTTTTCCATCAACACTCTCAATAGCTGCCTTGTAATCAGTTGAAGTATTGTCAGATTCTTTTATTTTATAGTAAACATTTTACAGAAAAAAAATGTGTATGTAATCATTTGCATAGAGAAAGAAAAAAATACAGGCACAAACATATATATGTAACTATCTACTCTCTCTTTCTCCTCAAAAACACCACCTGGATTTTTTGATCATACTTGGATAAAACAAGTGTTTTGGCATTTGTACTGTGAATGCCTACATTAGTTAAGCTGGATGACCTTTTACATATCACCACAAGAGGGACCTCAACTTTTCAGTTTAGTATGCTTGGTCCATAACACCGTTTTACCATCATGCTTTACCAGATACACTGTCTCTGATCTTTCTGATTTTTAAAACCAAAAAAAATGTTTTAATACTTTGTGCTCAATGCTCTTGATGCTGTTTATGTCTCATCTGGTCACCAGAAGCACACCTAACTGCAATTCCTATCAAAGAGGTTGTTTAAACATTTGATATGTTGGCTATTAGGTTTGTTTATATAACTACTCAGCATGATTCACCGACATAATACTGTGCTTTATGACATCTGAAATTCACAGGTATGCATTTGATCACAGGTATCTCATTTGATCATCTCCACAACCCTGTAAAGAGACAAAACTGGTATCAAACACCACGCATTTTTCAGATGCTGAAACTGAGATTAAGAGTGGAAGAAGTGACTTATGAAAGAGAAAACACTTACACAGTTAAGCTGAGATTAAGAACTCATGTTTCATGAATCTTAGTCCAATGCTCTTCCCACTAAAATCATTTTTGAGAAAGTTTTGTAACTATCTTCTCACATTTTGTAGTCATGCATTCCAAGACGCTCATAAATTATACAAAGCCAATGCTTAGATCTGTTTGATCCCATCCATGGACACATTAACTAAATCCAGAGGTATGACTAAAGAACCTAACACTAAATGAAGAAATGAACAAATGAATAAATACATAAATAATTACATACACACATACATATATATTGTGGTCATCCCACAATGTATATTATCTTAATATCGAAAGGTTATCAAGCATTTATTATGCAACTGGCACTGGACTAAGTATTTAAAACATTATATAATTTGTTCCCTACAGAATTGGTTAGATATTGTTATTCTCATTTTTTTTTTTTTTTTGTGGTACGCGGGTCTCTCACTGTTGTGGCCTCTCCTGTTGCGGAGCACAGGCTCCAGCCACGCAGGCTCAGTGGCCATGGCTCACGGGCCCAGCCGCTCCGCGGCATGTGGGATCTTTCCGGACCGGGGCATAAACCCGCGTCCCCTGCATCGGCAGGTGGACTCTCAACAACTGTGCCACCAGGGAAGCCCTGTTATTCTCATTTTATAGACGATAAAATGAGGTTGAAAGAGTTCAAGTAACTTTTCCAAATTCACACAACTAAATAAGTGGTTCAGTCAAGATGTGAACATATTTCTACTGACTTCACTGTTTACTGATTTACATTTATTTTATCAACAAAATTAATACTTATATGTGTAATGCATTATTCTAAATATTTTATAAATACTGACTGATTTAATCTTTGTAATATGCCTGTGTTGTATTCCAAGTGCTGGTAATTTTTATTACATTAACTTCATGACATGTATGAAATATGGACTCCATTCCAGGTCATTTAAAATGTTTTATAGATTCCATGTTTCTTTTGTTCTAAAGCATATACAAAATACAGTTTTTTAAAAGTACAGCAGCCTTTTTACTATGATTTTTTAAAATGTACTTAGAATACTTTATTTATTTATTTATTTATTTTGCGGTACGCGGGCCTCTCACTGTTGTAACCTCTCCCGTTGCGGAGCACAGGCTCCGGACGCGCAGGCTCAGTGGCCATGGCTTACAAGCCCAGCTGCTCTGCAGCATGTGGGATCTTCCCGGGCCGGGGCATGAACCTGTGTCTCCTGCATCGGCACGCGGACTCTCAACCACTGCGCCACCAGAGAAGCCCTATTTTTTAAAATTTTAACGTGATGTGAATAGATAACATATTTTTTTCCCACTGGCCCATTCATGTCTTCATAATGCTTAGTAAAGTTTTCCATATGCTACCCAAATTCATAGCATAAAACTGAACATCCAAAAAAAACAAAAAACAAAAAACAACTGAACATCCCATAAAATTCTCACACAAGTGATTTTTGTTGATTACTTACTGAGATAACTATACCAGATAAAATTATCCTCATGTTGTGCTATAAACAGTAAAATGTGATAACTGTAACAGGTAAAATGTGATCATTTTATATTATACACAGCAGAATTTGATAACTATACCAGACAAAATAGTGTCTATGTTATATTATAAGAAGACATTGAGAAATTGGTATTTGTAGACCTAATTTGAGGTCTTAATATTTTAGCTAGTTCTTAGATCAGTTGCAATATTATATAAGATTCCTCAGTTGTTAAAATTAGAGTTGTTCTATATAAATATAAAATAAGCTCTGTCTATGTATATATAAAATCTTGCTGTCATTTTGATAGGAACTCCTTTAAAACTATAGATCATTTGGAGAAAACTGATGTATTTTCTATGTGAGATTTCCAACCCATGAACACAGTATCTCCATTTATTTAAATATTCTTTAATATCTGTTATCACCATTTTGTAATTTTCAACACACAAATCTTGTACATATTTGTTAAATATATACTTATGTACGTAATTTTCTTTATAGTGAATCTAAATGGTATTACATCTTTAATTTTATTTTCCACATTGTTAGTATATAGAAATATGATTTATTTTTGTGTGTGATGATCTTATATCCTGCAATGTTGCTAACTCACTTAGTTGTGGGATATTTTTGAAGATTCCTTGGGATTTTCTATGTAGACAATGAAATCCTTGTTTCATTGTTTTATTTATTCCTTTTAATCTGAATGTATTTTATTTCTTTTTCTTGACACTGCAGTGACTAGAACTTCTATACTAAGTTGAATAAGAGTAGTGAGAGCAGACATCTTGGACTTGCCTCTAATCTTAGGGAGAAATGATTCAACCTTTCACCATAAAGTATGATATTAGCTATGTTTATTTTAGATGTATTTTATTAAGTTGAGATAATTCCCCTTTATTTTTAATGTGTTGAGAATTTTTATCATGGATAGGTATTTGTTCTCAGAAGTTAAAAAGGGAGAGTCAGGGAGGGCATAATTGAGGTAGTTATGAGGGAAATGTGAACTACTTAGTTTCTTGACTATGGTGGTGGAGACAGGAACCTACACAGGTTATACAATTGTATAGAACTTAATACAAATACAAACATTAATGAGTACAAGTAAAATTGGGGAAATCTAAAAAAGACGGGTGTATTGTAACATTGTTAATATCTTTGTTGTGAGGTGAGAGGTTCGCGTACCGCAAAAAAAAAAAATTGGAACTGTTAACTATTATCTGATATAACTTTTTGGTTTTTTTTGCGGCACGCGGGCCTCTCACCGCTGTGGCCTCTCCTGTCGCAGAGCACAGGCTCCGGACGCGCAGGCCCAGCGGCCATGGCCCAGAGGCCCAGCCGCTCTGCAGCACATGGGATCCTCCCGGACCGGGGCACGAACCCGCGTCCCCTGCATCGGCAGGCGGACCCTCAACCACTGAGCCACCAGGCAAGCTCCTGATATAACTTTGATCTTTGATAAAGGGTTACCAAGGGAATTAAATACAGATGTAAACATGTCTTATGTGTTTTATTTAGATTCATTTGCTTCATTAATTAAAAGGTAAAATGTGTTGAATATACAGATTTAAATCACCTTAATAATATAAAGTATGTTCAGCAATTAAAATTTTGTATGTACCTCTAATGTTTAATGTAATTAACCATTAAAATGATTATTTATATTGATCATTCAGACTTACCTGACATCTTAAGTTGGATGCATTCATGGATGGTGTAACCAGCTAAAGAATAAACTCATCAACAACCAGAGTATTGCATATGTACATGCCTTTTGTGTTTCTGCCATTTCTGTTTCTCCTTGAGATTGGTTATTAGGGTCACTGAAGTATAGTATGAATATAGAGAAATTTCATCCCAATACAATTTTTGGTAGTTTGTCAAACACACATCAACTAATTTTTAAAGCAATTTCAGTTAAAAAGAGCCTCAATCTAAACACCTCTCCTCTTTTCTAGGAAAAAGTGAAACATTATTTTACTCTTTCCATTAAAGTACCTCAGAGCATGAGAATATTTACTATTCTTTGAAACACCTCTTGGATCAGGGACTCACTAATGACCAATGCTGGGAAGAAATGCTGGAGATATTCTTGGGAAAAGAAGAATTAGACTACTGTTGATTTATGAATTCTGCTTAATTTGGAGAAACTAAATGACACAACTACTTTGAATGCCTCAATTAGTGGATAGTTTACTTTGACTTGACTCTCATGTTATAATCCATATTTCTGTAAAAACCTATAGTCTGATCTAGGATATATTTATGTACACAAATCAGGCGGAATATAGAATTCATTGAACAATGGCTTCCAGCCATAATACCAATCACTGTGCATATAGATGAAGTATATGGAAATAGATAATTTTTATTGGAAGAAATGGAGAATAAAATAATAACTTTAACTGCTATGTATTTTCTCTTCCACATTTATATAGTGAAACAAAGGACTTAAAATATCACTGGTTGTATTAAGTAAAAACTAGATTTATGTAGAAAATACTATTCCAGGATGACAAAAATTTCAGGGGACTGATTTGAACCCCCTATTGATATAGTACCCATGAAAATGAATTAGGGAGGAAGGTAAGAAGGAAGGGGAGGATGGAGGGAGGGAGGAATTAGGAAGGAAGGAAGGAAGGAAGGAAAGAAGGAAGGAAGGAAGGAAGGAAAGAAAAAGTGAGTGGGAGGGAAGGGGAAAGGGAGGGATAAAGCAAGAAGGGAAAGAAGGAAAAAGAATTAGGCCTTAGAAAAATTCATACATGCAATTACATGCCTTGCCAACACACTTAACACATTTCAAGTAACTGAGAAAAAGAACAGAAAAGAATAATTTATATGCAAGAAAATATAAAAAGACCCTTGCATGGATATGGTCATATTGAACAATCTTTGTAGAGGGAATTCCTAGTTCCCAATGGGTGGTTCAAGTTCTTAGTGTCCTTGTGATATTGTTAATTTTATACTTTTAAATGAAAAAAGGAAGAATATGTGATATAAAATGTAAGACATGTAACATACATAACATTTGACCTGAAAACCATTCCCAGATATACAATAAGAATATTAACTAAACACTGTTAAGACAATTAGGTTTGATTTACATTTACACAAGAGGTATAATGCAGTAGAAATTGTAAGCAAAACAAGGAAAGATCTTGAGATGAACAGCAAATTGTGTTTTTTTTAAATAAAATTAAAATTAACTCTGCATTATCTGTATTCATATGGTTATAAACAGTTGTTTGCTATTAAAAATGTGAAAAAATTTTATAAAGCACCCAACAGATCTAGGTCTACTATTGCACTTTTAAAAGAAGTAACATCTTTTTGAGATAATTGCTTTTTCTAATCAAAGAAACAGTATATGAAATATGTAACCAAAATGTCATTCCAATAAAAAATTAATAAAATAAAAATAAAGAAGCAAAAATATATGCCTGACTATAAGGGAGACATGTACTAATATTCTTAAAATTAATTTCTGTAGATTCCAGCACTGGCCATTGTAATTCAAGTTATCACCTCCACTGGTGAGAGATTTAAACAAATTTAGCAATATGTTATTATTTTTGGTTTTATTTGTAATATCCCAGCATTAAAAATTTGAAATAAGTACACATTTAAGATTTTCTTTATGGATCTATATTTTGCTTTAAAGTAGTGTTAAAGACATGATAAAAAGATATCACATTTATATAATACTGAAATATTTTAAAATTTTTAATCAGTAATAATTAATCTTAATCTACCTAAGTACAATGTTGGATCATAATTTGTAAAACTCATGGCTTATTCCTCAATGTAAATATCACTTTAAGAAATGTTCTTGACAATTCCCATTGCTACTGCTTCAGCAGAGAAAAACTTTCCAAATTGAACTTATCAGTTTATCAAATTTGGCATTTCTGTCAATAGAACATAAAAATTATGTGAACATCTTGATTAAAATAACATATTTAGTATTTTTGCTGAAAAAGAAGCAAGTAAACAATTATGGAATAAATATATAGTAATGTAAGAATTATGTGCCTCTTTATTTGATTACTCATCTAAATATTACCAACCCAGCCCATGAGTAAACATTCACACATAGACAATAATCAATCATTTTTGATATCTTGATATATTTCAGTTAAGTATATATATACATATATATATACTTATATACTTATATATGTGTGTATATATATATATATATATATATATATATATATATATATATACAAACAACTTAGTTTTACATATATATGCACACAAAATTTATAATGAAGTTATATCTATTGTTCGGAAACTAAAATGTATTCTCAGCTTGATTTACATCTATTAAATTTTCAGTCTTATTTGTACCTTGGCTTCCATTTTTACTCTTGCTCTGGGTCCCACAAGTGAAAGGGACAGTCCTGAATCGGAAAGGAGTTATGAAGTCAGAGGAGTAATGGAATAAATACATCATGTAGGTCCTTTAAGCCACAAGAAAGATTTTGTCTTTTCCAGAGAGTGAGATGCGAAGCCATTAGAGGGTTTTAAGAAGAGGAAGAACATGATCTGACAACTGTTTTTAAAGGATCACTCGTTTCTCTGAACAGAGAGTCTGTTGACTTAGATTTTTAATTTAGTGTTTTGTTTATTTCTTCCCCACTTTGGGTCAATGTTGGTTGATTCTATATTTAATTTGTTTTTTGAAAGTTAAATTATATGCTGAATGAATTACACCATCTTATCTCACAGGAAAATGTGGATTACAAGAATTTCATTAGAAGTTTGGTCCCATTCACTACCATGTATTAGCACTTGGTGTTGAGTAAAATTATAAGAAATCTTTTCTAACCTGAATTATTCCCCATGTAACAAAAAGTCTGGAACTAGGCAGGCTACATCTGTGCAAGGGTGAGATAAAGAAGCCAGACTATCTTTCTGCTCTACATTTTTACTGTATGACTTTTGTTTTCATGGTTAGAGTGTGGCTGCTCAATTAATATGATGGTGGATGCAGAGGGGACACAGTTGTGGCCATGATTTATCTCTGTTCCCTGCACCAGGAGATCTGCACTTCATGGTTGCCACAATAGTAAAGGAAGACAATAAATAAAGGGGACAGGGAATACTTGCTATATAACTGTCTACATGCATAGGATAAAATAAAACTATAATCAGCTAGTATTTTTTTAAGATAAAAATAGTTTGTGTTTTGAGTGTGTGTGTGTGTGTGTGTGTGTGTGTGTGTGTGTGTGTGTGTGTGTAAGAGAGAGGATATGTGAATACATGAGGGAAAAACCAAGTCCTTCTCAGCCCAATTTATGTCGAGAGGGGAAGGTAGTCTATTTTCCTGAAGAGAAACGTCAAAATTGTGCCAGTGAAATAAATATTCTTTCATAGGTATGAGACTGGATTCTGTTTCATTTTGTTTAAACATAGATGCAAGATGTTATGACTCTATCTTAAGGGCTGTCTTCTCTCTTCTTTTTTTCTGGTTAAATGTCCCACCCGACAACAGGTAAGATATGATTCATTGAACCAGCCCTCTTTGGGGAATGTAGCTCCTGAGTGAGTCTCAAAAGGATGAATTGTGGTTGGACTTGACCTATCTGTTGAATGAAATGTAGATAAAATGCTCTTAAGCTATAGTTTTCAAGTCCCAAATCCAAGAATTTCTATTATTCTTATCTTTCACAGCACTGTTTTGTTTTAGGCATGCTTCGACAGTGTGAGCTACACCATTATCCAGAACTCCTCTTACTTTTTCATTGTTTTATTTGACATAAGTTTTTCTGAGCTGATTTCTTTTCTATTTTTTCTTTTTTTTTTTTTTTTTGCAAGGAAGAGCCTTCAGTGAATTATTGATCAAATGAAGAAACTAGACTACTTTGCGTGTGGAGAGGGACATCAACTTGGAAGACTCCTTAATTTTTGTTCAAATGTAGTTAAAGATTGTGATATTGAGCACCTTGTTAAAATCTAGTTTATTTCTTAAGGAAGGAGGCAGGGGAAATGTCTTCCATAGGAAAAGTCTGAAGTACCACACTTAAAGATTAGGAAGGTAATTTGTGTATAAGAAATGCCTCAGAGTTGAAGAGGAGAAACTAGGTCGGGAATGGAGGTCATGGTCATGGGGAAAGTGCTTTCTTTTTATTGATACAAGATAATATCTAAGATAATTAGAACTTCAGTCCTGTGCCCCTTCTTGTGTACCTCTTTATACACATTATAACCCTTCTGTTTTCTTGACTATTCAGAAACATCTTTGTATTTATATATATCCATAGTAGTAATTCACTATGTTGGTCCTATATATGCCTAATGGGATGTTCAGATGAGGGAGAAACTGTACTTCTACATCTCATTTTCATTTTTTGACTCAGGAAAAGAAAACACTGGAAGGAGTAGATCTTATCTCAGGTACTATACAATTTTTTTTTTAACCTACTGGTTACTATAACCAGCAATTAGATTGGAGGGGCCCACAATTCAAAATTCACTGGATAAGACAATAATGTTCAGTAAGATTAAACTTTCTGATTGCCTCATAGGTTACCAAAGGCTGCCTTTGACAATTCCAGTAAGTATTTTAAACAATTAGATAATTTTTAAATGAAAAGATAAATAAAATATCACAACAAGAATACATAAATATTAGTATAATGAAAGAAACCAGATGCTTATCCTATAGACTATAGGGCTTTTCTGAACAAAACTTCTCTGAATGGAACCAGTTATTGTTTGTGAGGCAAATTAGTCTCTAAAGTGCAAAGAAGAAAGGAAGATGAAAGGGACATCTTGTGAGATGGAATTAAATCTGTAATCCTTGACCTGATTTCTTCCTCTGATTCATTTATTTCCCCAAACCAGAAGGCCATATGGACTGACAGTAAATAAATATTGTCTACTTTATCTCAAAAATATTTCTCAATGTAATTAATTCTCTCCATCTACACTGCTAATTTATTGGTTCAAGTTGTGATAGAATTCTTTGATTACAGTTTCAATGTCTATATGGTCTGCAATAATATACCCTCAGTTACTATTAATATTTTTAATTTGAATAATTATTTTCTTTAATTAGACTTTCTGTGGTTTATCAATCTTACTATTGATTTCAAGTATCAATATATGACTTAATTTTTAAATTTTTTGTCTATTTTCTATGTTACTGATTTTCAATCTTACTTTTATTATTTCCTTAATTCTCTTTACATTGTGTTCAATTTATTCTCCTGTTTTAGTTTCTTAAGTTACATACTTAGATCACTGATTTTAAATCTTTCTTTTCACAATATAAGAATGTAGATTTGATAATTGCTATAGCTGTTTCTCACAAATTTTGTTATGTGGTGTTTTCATTATTATCCAGTTAGCATACTTCCTTTTTTGCCTATAGTTTCTTTCTTGATTCAGGGATTATTTAGAAGTGTACAGTTAATATCCAAGAATGTGGGGATTTTTCATATATGTTTTTTATTATAGATGTATAATTTAATTCCATTATGATCAAGACACCTTATCTGTGTGATTTCTCAGAAAATTTTAAGACTTATTTATAATACAACATTTGGTCTATTTTTCATTGTTTAAAAATGTATTTATTTAGTCATTTTTGAGTATATTGATCTATAATGTCAATTACTTTTAGTTCACTTATAGTGTTCTTCAAATATTCTATATCCTTTTTGGTTTTTTGATTACTTGTATTAAATACCGAAAGAATATTATAATCTGCAATTGAACTGTGGCTTCATCCACTTCTGTTTAAGTTCTATCAATTCTTGCTTCATGCACTTTGAACATAAAATAATAGTTGCACACACATTTATGATTGTTATGTCTCCTTAATTAATTAATCCTTTCATTTTTATAAAATGTTCCATTATTTCTGGTAATGTTCTTTTTCTCAAACTTCGATTGATATAAGTGTAACTCCATTAGCTTTCTTATGATTAGATTTTGCTTGGTATATCTTGATTCCAAGCTTTTTACTTTTAATCTGGTTCTTTAAATTTAAAATGCTTTTTGGAATCTTCCTAGATATTTTTTTGGTATTTATTTCTAAATCAATATTCTTCTCTTACCATAATCTGAATGATATACATCCTTTAAATATATCCAGATTTGCTTTACATTCCAGCATTTGGTCAAACATGTGCATGTAAAAATCAGGATTATTCTTAAATGGTTGGCTGTAATGTAGGTCCATGTGGTTGACAGTGGTTTTCGATCATCTACATGTTTAGTGACTTTTTCAGTTTGTTCTATCAATTACTGACAGATGGGTTTATAATGTCTAACAATCATTATGGCATTGTCTATGTTTTCCTTTAATTCTGTCAATTTTTTGCAGGCATATTGAAGTTCTATAAATAGTCACATGTATGTATATGATTGCTATGTCTTTTTGATTAATTGACTCATCATGAAGTGTCCTTTTTCTCTGTTAGTAATCTTTGTCTTGACATATATGTTGCCCCTTATTAACATAGCAATCCAAGCTTATTTTGCCTACTGTAAAAATGGAATATCTTTTAATATCAACTTAATCTTCATTATTGTAGCTTTTTACTTAATATATGTCTCTAGTAGAAAGCACATAGTTCAACCATACCAATTCTTTATAATGCATTCTGTTAGTTTCTGCCTTTTAATTGGACTCTTTTGTCCATAATCATTTAATGTAATGGTAAAATATAGGTCCACCATTATAATACATATTTTCTTTTTATCTCCTTTATTTTTTATCTGTCTTTTCCTAACATGTTTTAGTTTACTAAATATATTCTATAATATTTTAATTTTTATATTGTTTTAAATTATATACTTTGTATTATTTGGTTTAGTGTTTGTTCTAAGGATTAAAATATGTACCATTCATTAACTTTTCAGTTATTTAGATTTTATATTATAATAATTTACATAAATACAGAGACAATTCATGTTTGTATACTCCCCTTGTCATCCTCTATGCTATAACTCTCATATCTATTTAAATTATAAACCACACAAATAAAAATTATATTTTTCCTTGAAAGTCTCATATGTATCTTAATGAAATTAAGAAGAAAATAGCTGTTGATATTTGCCTACATATTTACCATTCCTAATGCTTTTTCTTTCCTCCTAAAAATCCAGATTTCCATTTGCTTTCATTTTTTTTCAAGATAAAGACTATGCTTTAGCTTTTCTTATAGCACCAGTCTGCTCGCAATGAGTTACATTTGCTTTCTTTTATCTGAATATATTTTAAACTGGATATACAATTTTAGACTGGAATTATATTTTCTTTAAGCAATTTATAAATTTCCTTCTAATCTCCATACTCTTTTAGCAACTATATAGCTTCATATGAGATGTCCACCATATTTGAATTTTATCTATCTATGAATGATGTGTTGTTATTTTTGTTTCTACTTTCAAAAATGTATTTTTTATCTTTGATTTTTCAGTTATTTAACTCTGATTTGCTTAGGCATAGTCTTATTCACTTTTATTCTTCTTTATCATTCTATTGATTCTAATATGTATCATTCCCATTGTCATCTGACTTGCATTGTTTCTGATGAGAAGTCAGTCTTCAATATTATTTTTGTTCCCTGATATTTCTCTTTTCTGCCTGCTGGCTTTCAAAATTTATTAACTTTTGTTTTCAGAAAGTTGACTGAAATATGGCTGGATGTGTTTTCTCTGTATTCATCTTTTATGATGCTGTTATTGTTGCCACTGCTGCTCCTCTTACAGTTGTTTTTGTTGTTTTAACTTCTTGCAACTATTGGGTGCTGTTTTTAATCAAATTTGGAAAAATTTTGCCAGTTTTTCCTCAAATATTTTTCCTACTCCTGTATTTCTCTCCTCTCCTCTGAGATTTCAATTACTGTTGATACTATCTCACAGTTCATTTATGCATCTCTCTTTGCTTTGTTTTGAATAACTTCTATTGAGCTACCTTCAAATTCTATGACCCTTTCCTTTGCAGACCCAATATGATATTAATTCCCACCAAAGAATTCATGATTTCAGAAAATGTACTTTATTCAATTTTTTTCTCTTACTATTTCAATTTCTTTCTTACTGACCATATCTTCACCCTTTAAGTATGTAGTTATTTAACATAATTATAGTTGTTTTGAAATATTTGTTTGCTTGCTATTATGAAATGGATGTTTGTGTCACCTCCTTCAAATTCATATGTTGAAGCCCTAAATCTCCAGAGTGGCGGTATTTGGAGATGGAACCTCTAAGAAAGTAATTAAGGTTAACTGAGGTCTTAAGAAGGGGGCCTGATCAAATAGGATTAGTGTCCTTATAAAAAGGGATACCAGAGATCTCCTTCTCTCTCCACATGAATGTGCTGAGGAAAAGCAATGTGAGGATCATAGCAAGAAAGTGGCTGTCTGCAAGCCAAGAGGAGAGACTTCGCCAGAAACTAAATTGACTAGGAACTTTATCTTGGTTTTCCAAGCTCCAGAACTGTGAGAAAATTAATCTTAGTTGTTTAAGTCACCCAGGCTATGGTATTTTGTTATAGCAGCTTGAGCAGACTAGTATATCTGCTCAATAATTAATTTATCTGTGTGTCTGCTTCTATTGACTGAATTTTCTTATTAATCAGTTACATTTTTCTTCTCTCATATCTCAGAATGTATTAGTATATTCAAAACACAGTAGAGAATGTTTTGTGTTTACTACATTGAGTCCAAGCAGTTTCCTCTTTTTGGAATTAGGATGAGAAACTGATCATTCAGGTTCTTAAGGTCTTAAGTGCAAGTTGAACTAGAGTTGAGCTATGGCTTTAATTATCTAGAGTACAACTATGACTACTTCAACCTCAATCTGTTGTACTGCTGGTGCCACTACATTTCTGGTCATGTCAGTATTTGACCTGGGTTTTCAATTTAGATTTTTTTTTAATTTACTGATTCCCATTTACATGAAATTTCATCAGGGACCCATATTCTACAGCAGGGATCCATATTCTAAACACTGTCAGAATATGTGTGACTATGTGATTACTCTTTCCTTGCTATCTGCTCTCTTGACAAAATTGGGCATGATGTGAAGAGGACAATTGTGAGGCAAGCAAATTGTTTCCCATTGGGGAATTTCCCTGTTACATTCATCCTACCAATCTAAAGTATCACTAAGCCTTGACTAGATTCTTCTCCTTCCTAGAAACTTTCCACATGACAAGGTCTATCTTTTTCAGCTCATGTCTAGAGTACACTACACCTGCCTACAGATATGAAAGCTGCCATGGTTCTTTGTTCAACTATAACTATTTCCTGCCTTAGTTATCTTAAAATACAAATTTTATTATCTTATACTAATTCTCTGTTCTTTAACATTTACCAAGAAATACTGAGAAAAATCTTTGAAGGAAATTCTCAACCATGAGATCAATGTTGTACAAAGATAAGGCAAGGAGAACATGGGCAAGAGTGAGAAAATCTGTCAATGGGCAATGTTTGGTGACCTCCAAAAGAGAAGTTGAGTGTTGGGAGTGAATGTCAGATTGCAATAGATTTAAGAGTGAGTGGAAAAGTCAGAACCTCATGCATAGTTCCTATAAATGGCTTGTGTTTGACAAGCCAATCATGGAATCCACCCTGTCCATGAGAAACTGCTCTGCTCTTAGCTGCCTTATAAACTGCACAGATTTCAGGAATCCTTGTTAAAGAACTAAACAGCCCTAACGTTAGCCTATATACCATTTATCCATGGATCCATGAGTCGACTTATCATGAGGGATTTGGTCAAGCAGGAAGATGATGTCTAAATTGCACAAATAATACTCCTTCTGCCAAAGAATTTAAATTTTAAAGAAAGCCACAGTTAATATCATGCATCAGGAGCTAAGAAGATGCACAAATAGAGAGCACAATATAATGGGGAACTTTTGAATGAATCTAAATTGTAAGTAAGTTGAAGTTAAGATTAAACAGGGTCTATGATAACTCAAAGCATAGAAGAAAAGGAAAGATCTACAGAGTAGTAAGGAGTATTGTTGAAATGTCAGAAACAAATCTAATTAGTGCAAACAAAAGAGGAAATTTATTAATTCATCTAACAAGACATCAAATTTGTCATTAAAATGAAAAAAAGGTACAGGTAAATGGAAGAAAGTTAATTTCAAAAATTTTATCATCAATTTTGTCAAGTGAGAAAGAAGCCTAATTTTTACACACTTTGAAATATTAGAATCATCAAGTTAAGACCTTGACTTAGTTCTAATAGAGTCATTTTGGTAATTAATAAAATAGTATCTGAGTTATTAGAAACAGGGAATGGATATAAAGAGACTAGAGTTTTCTTAAGTGAAAAACAATTGGATGGGCATTTATCCTTGGTGAGTGGAAATTACCCATGTGGTCTACTTGCCTAGTTGAGTTTTACTGTGTAAGGTTATTGCTGGTACTATGTTCTACAAGTTGCAATCAGTGCTGCTATTTTGTAAAACTATAATAGTCTATCCTGATAAAGGCATCAGTTATGATGTTCAATTGCTTTTCACTGTTGTTGTTGTTGAAATCTCTTCTTATTTAGTAACAAGTATGGTTGGCCCTCCCTAGCCATGGGGCTCTGCATTCTTGGATTCAACCAACCACAGATGGAATTTGAATCCATGGATGTGCAACCTATGAATACTGAGGTCCAAATGTACTATCCCATTTTATATAAGACTTGAGCATCTGTAGATTATGGTATCCATGGGGGGCGGTCCTAGAACTAACCCCCCTCAGATACTGAAGAACAACTATATGTGAATTATTATTATCAAATGTTATTAAATTAGTGTAAGAAAATATATTTAGTTTATCTTATATACAGTAAAAACTATTTGTGTATGTATAAAATATGGCTCCCACATTAAAATATTAAACATTTTATCATTTCATATTTGTTAAATATTTCCTCTTTCATATTTCCATCTTTCATTTTCATGAATTTCAACAATTTGATAATATATTTTTACTTTATAGCTAAACATTAATTTAGAATTTTAAGCATATTACAAGAAGGAATAAACTGGAACACTCATATTTATTTCTATTTATATATTTTTTGTTTTTAATTATTTTTCTAGATTTTTTATTTTCAACAGTTTGTTAAGTAATTCTCCCCTGCCTCTTCCTGTGTATATCTGTACTGAATTACCTAATATTTGTCTTAAAAATGCAGTTACTTTTATTTCACTAAAGATTTATTCATTTAATTATCCAAAGGATTCATTACAGAGATGTTTGAAACCAACTGTGAAAGAAAGATTGTCAATTAGTTTCACTGGTTACTATACATGAATAGTTGAGTTTATTTTACTAACAACTGTTAAAATAACTTCTCCAATTAGGAAAGGTTATCAGAGAGTAACTTAAACATGCTATAAATAAAGGAGAAAACGTTTACTGCCCAAGTGAATCAGAGAGAAAGCAGAATTGCTCATTATGATAAAATGTTTTAATGTAGTACATAAATTCAGGACACTTAAAGAAACAGCATGGACTATTTAAAAATAAGCTTATTATTGTGATTCTATTTATTCTCAGTAAGATTGCCATCAATAACTCCTGTTCCTAAGAGTGCTTCTGTGCAACTAGTTTGTTCTTCATGATCCCAGGTCTTCATTTCTTACCTAATCTTTTAATAGTATAGTGTAGTTTGGAGTTGTTTCTAGCAATGCCCACTGAAATAAAAATATTTATGTTCTTGTTTCTTCAGTGATCTCTCTGAACAGAGCCAGAGATTGGCAAATATACAAAGAGAGACAAAGAAGAGTAAAAATTTTAAGGAGCTGTCATCCCTTTTGCTTTTATTTTCTTGGGCAAGCTCATCCTTTAAATCAGCAATAACTCATACACATACTTATTACTATGCCACATCCTTTCAAAACTGCCATCTGTATACATAACCAATAACTCTTCATTTACTTCTCCAAAGCCTATACACAGCGTTTAAACTGTGACTCTGAGTCAGATGGCTTGGGTTTAAATCCTGCCTTTAAATCCTGTCAGTTACCAGCTGTGAGACTTGAACAAGATTTTCATCTCTTTGTGCCTTATTTTCCTTATCTGTAAGATTATGCTTAATTCAAATTACTTCTAGATTCAATGAGTTAATAGTTTAGAAGTGGTTTAAAAAGTGACTGATACATAGTAAACATTACACAAGGGTTAGTGAAGAATTCCATGTGTTCTATTTATAAGGTGGTGCTGTTTTGTTTTTCTGAAATATCTTCCCCATCCTTTCTGAAATCATGCCTTATGACATAAATACTTGCCTTTTGTATAAACGAAAAAACATTTTACTTGCCTGTTTTTGTGTGGTGGCATGCATTTATAAATCTATTCCTAGCACTATAGGATCTATTTTATTATCTATATACTTGTAAATAGTTGAACAACATGTGTTATAGACACTGTTTTTCAGGGATATCATGGTCCTTCCTAAGTGTGGCTGCTATTTGAAAATGACCTACTCCTCTACATGTAATTCAGAGTTAGCTTGGGTTCCCTGGCCATGTGGAAATTGTAAAAACTTGACAATCTCCAAATTCACAATTTTTGAGAGTCCAGACACAGTGATTTCATGACAGCTGTTTCCTCACAGTCAACTAGTTACTTGTTCTATATTCTCATTTCATTTCTTTTCCACACTGACCTAAATTCAGAGATCAACACTTTCAATCATGTCTTAAAAAAGTCCTCTCCCACGAAATATCTAATAAGTTTTGGAATTTATTGAAGATTTAGATGTTATTAGGAAGGAGTCTATGTCATTTACAGCATTCCACTATCTTGTGTCTCCAAGTCCTATTTTTCTATCTCTCTCCCTTTTCTCTGAGGCAGCAAAATAAGTCTTTCCTTGATTTATGCACAGAAATTCTAGGCCCTCTTAAGACCTGATATTCTACTGCAGTTAATCTTTGCAAAGAAGATTCAACTAAGCTAGGCCTCACCCTGTGAAGAAGTTTCATACCTGCTGCTAAGATGAACAAACAAACAAAACCTTTTTCTGACCCATTCCATAAATGAGTACTGCTTTTGATTTCAGAAACTGATAGACCTTTTCACAAGTATGTCACACCTTTCAAATGGCCAGTGTTGCTGAACACACCAGATAATTTTGTACCTTTGCTAATAAAGTACAAAGACATGAAGGTCTGTCAGGCTCCTGCAGAGGGTCTTGCCAACTAAAAACTACAAGAGGGCTTCCCTGGTGGTGCAGTGTTTGAGAGTCCGCCTGCTGATGCAGGGGACACGGGTTCATGCCCCAGTCCAGGAGGATCTCACATGCCGTGGAGTGGCTGGGCCCGTGAGCCATGGCCGCTGAGCCTGCGCATCTGGAGCCTGTGCTCCACAACGGGGGAGGCCACAACAGTAAGAGGCCCGCGTACCGCAAAAAAAAAAAATCTACAAGAAATCTCAGTCTTATGACAAAAAATTGAATCCAAAGAACAAAGAGGCAGATAATGTAGGTCAAGAGTCAGTAGATCTACTGTGAGGCAATAAGGTAACTTAACAAGTATCTGAGAAGAGATGAAAAAACTGACTTGCACTTTTCAGTCAGGGAATATTCTGACTTTCAGATAGCCCATATATGGGCATTTGGTGTCCAGAAAGCAGGATGACAGTGACAAAAGGGAGAAGGAAAGGTCGAAATATGGGAACAGGTAGGGCCTAGAGGGGCTCGGTTGCTAAAGACTACTCTGATTGGGATTAAAGCTCCAGGGAAAAGAGCAGAAGCTTAATCAACCAAGGAAGTCTTAGAACTGTGTCCTTCAGGAGACAGTTGAAATGCGGTAGCAATGTTAAATCCCAAACCACTGTATTAAGCCTCCTCAGATGTCCTCTGTATTAAACTAAGAGTGTGTCAAACAGAGTACTGTGCACTGGTAACCAATCCTGGGGGATGTCTCCAAACCCTTCTGCCCACTACATCTTGGTATCAAAGTTGCCAAGGAAAACATTTCAGTCAAGCACTCAGTGGAACAATACTTTATTGATGCAGAGAACAGACAGAGAAAAAGCAGTTGCAATAGTTGGCAACCCATGACCAGTGGGTTGCTCCCTGTGGCCACCACAGGGCAATTGGTCTACATGTACCTCTCTTGGGCTACAGTGGAAGGAATCTGTTCCCTCCCCACAGAAAACAGAAATGACGGTGGGGTTGGTCGGGTGACCTATGATGCACATACCTTAACCAAAGACAAAAGAGGACTCACTGAGCTTGAACAAGGAAAATTATTTCCACACAAGGTGATCAGCCTGGTGCTGGCTGTGTGGGTTCTTTACCTCTTGGTAAGAAAATGTTTCAGGCCCAGGGCCTATTCTTTTTTGACTGAGTGGGAATCAAAAGATTGTGTACAGGACACTGCCTTTCCCAACAGAGTGCTCAGAGGACTGGGAGAATTTTGAGAGCTCTCAGCCACAGTATTGTATAGCCCAGATCATGCTTCTAGAATTACATAGAAAGAAATAAGAATCCTACCTTCACCAGGTACTAACTTCAGGGTCTTGAATAAGTTACTTTACCTCACTAGAGCCTGATTTTCTCATCTAGAAAAGGGTGGAACAATATGTATCTGACTAGGGGGAAGATGGCAGAAGAGTAAGACGCGGAGATCACCTTCCTCCCCACAGATACATCAGAAATATATCTACACGTGGAACAACTCCCACAGAACACCTACCCAACATTGGCAGAAGACATCAGACCTCCCAAAAGGCAAGAAACTCCCTACATACCTGGGTAGGGCAAAAGAAAAAAGAATAAACAGAGACAAAAGAATGGGGACAGGACCTACACCAATGGGAGGGAGCCGTGAAGGAGAAAAGGTTTCCACACACTAGAAGCCCCTTCGTGGGTGGAGACTGTTGGTGGCGGGGGGAGGAATCTTCAGAGACGTGGAGGAGAGCGCAGCAACAGGGGTGCAGAGGGCAAAGCGGAGAGATTTCTGCACAGAGGATCAGTGCCGACCAGCACTCACCAGCCCGAGAGGCTTGTCTGCTCACCTGCTGTGGCAGGTGGGGCTGGGGGCTGAGGCTCAGGCTTTGGTCAGAGCGCAGGGAGAAGACTGGTGTTGGTGGCGTGAACACAGCGTGCAGGGGATTAGTGCACCATGACTAGCCATGAGGCAGTCCGGGGAAAAGTCTGGACCTGCCGAAGAGGCAAGAGACTTTTTCTTCCCTCTTTGTTTCCTGGTGTGCGAGGAGAGGGGATTAAGAGCGCTGCTTAAAGGAGCTCCAGAGATGGGTGCGAGCCACGGCTAAAAGCACGGATCCCAGAGACAGTCATGAGACGCTAAGGCCGATGCTGCCGCCACCAAGAAGCCTGTGTGCAAGCACAGGTCACTCTCCACACACCCCTTCCGGGGAGCCTGTGCAGCCCGCCACTGCCAGGGTCCCGGGATCCAGGGACAACTTCCCCGGGAGAACGCACAGCGTGCCTCAGGCTGGGGCAATGTCACGTTGGCCTCTGCCACCACAGGCCCGCTCCGCACTCCGTGCCCCTCCCTCCCCCCCGGCCTGAGTGTGCTAGAGTCCCCGAGTCAGCTGCTCCTTTAACCCTGTCCTGTCTGAGCGAAGAATAGATGCCCTCTGGTGACCTACACGCAGAGGCAGGGACAAATCCAAAGCTGAGCCCAGGGAGCTGTGCGAACAAAGAGAAAGGAAAATCTCGCCCAGCAGCCTCAGGAGCAGTGGATTAAATCTCCACAATCAACTTGGTGTACCTTGCATCTGTGGAATACATGAATAGACAACGAATCATCCCAAATTGAGGAGGTGGACTTTGAGAGCAAGACTTATGATTTTTTCCCCTTCTCCTCTTTTTGTGAGTGTGTATGTGTATGCTTCTGTGTGAGATTTTGTCTGTATAGCTTTGCTTCCACCATTTGTCCTAACGTTCTATCCGTCCATTTTTGTTTGTTTGTTTTTTCTTAAAAAAAATTTTTTTTAATAATTATTTTTTATTTTGATAACTTTATTTTATTTTACTTTATTTTATTTTATCTTCTTTCTTTCTTTCTTTCCTTCCTTCCCTCCTTCCTTCTTTCCTCCCTTCCTCCACCCTCCCTCCCTTCTTTCTTTCATTCTTTCTTTCTTTCTTTCTCTCTCTCTTTCCTTCCTTCCTTCCTTCCTTCCTTCCTTCTTTCTTTCCTTCTTTCTTTCTTTCTTTCTTTCTTTCTTTCTTTCTTTCTTTCTTTCTTTCTTTCTTTCTTTCTTTCTTTCCTTCTTAATTTTTCTCCCTTTTATTATGAGCCATGTGGATGAAAGGTGTTACAGCCAGGAGTCAGTGCTGTGCCTCTGAGGTGGGAGAGCCAACTTCAGGACACTGGTCCACAAGAGACTTCCCAGCTCCACATAATATAAAATGGCAAAAATCTCCCAGAGATCTCCATCTCAACACCAGCACCCAGCTTCACTCAACGACCAGCAAGCTACAGTGCTGGATACCCTATGCCAAACAACGCAAGACAGGAACACAACCCCACCCATTACCAGAGAGGCTGCCTAAAATCATAATAAGTCAACAGACACCCCAAAACGCACCACCAGACGTGGACCTGCCCCTCAGAAAGACAAGATCCAGCCTCATCCACCAGAATACAAGTACTAGTTCCCTCCACCAGGAAGCCTACACAACCCACTGAACCAACTTCAGGCATTGGGGACAGACACCAAAAACAACGGGAACTATGGAAATGCAGCCTGCAAAAAGGAGACCCCAAACACAGTAAGATAAGCAAAATGAGAAGACAGAAAAACACACAGCAGATGAAGGAGCAAGATAAAAACCCACCAGACCTAACAAATAAAGAGGAAATAGGCAGTCTACCTGAAAAGAATTCAGAACAATGATAGTAAAGATATTCCAAAATCTTGGAAATAGAATAGAGAAAATGCAAGAAACATTTAACAAGGACCTAGAAGAACTAAAGTTGAAACAAGCAACAATGAACAACACAATAAATGAAATTTAAAATACTCTAGATGTGATCAATAGCAGAATAACTGAGGCAGAAGAACGGATAAGTGACCTGGAAGATAAAATAGTGGAAATAACTACTGCAGAGCAGAATAAAGATAAAAGAATGAAAAGAACCGAGGACAGTCTCAGAGACCTCTGGGACAATATTAAATGCACCAACATTTGAATTATAGGGGTTCCAGAAGAAGAAGAGAAAAAGAAAGGGACTGAGAAAATATTTGAAGAGATTATAGTTGAAGACTTCCCTAATATGGGAAAGGAAATAGTTAATCAAATCCAGGAAGCACAGAGAGTCCCATACAGGATAAATCCAAGGAGAAATATGCCAAGACACATATTAATCACACTGTCAAAAATTAAATACAAAGAAAACATATTAAAAGCAACAAGGGAAAAACAACAAATAACACACAAAGGAATCCCCATAAGGTTAATAACTTATCTTTCAGCAGAAACTCAGCAAGCCAAAAGGGAGTGATAGGACATACTTAAAGTGATGAAGGAGGAAAATCTACAACCAAGATTACTTTACCCAGCAAGATTCTCATTCAGATTTGATGGAGAAATTAAAACCCTTACAGACAAGCAAAGGCTGAGAGAGTTCGGCACCACCAAACCAGCTTTACAACAAATGCTAAAGGAACTTCTCTAGGCAAAAAACACAACAGAAGGAAAAGACCTACAATAACGAACCCAAAACAATTAAGAAAATGGGAATAGGAACATACATATCGATAATTACCTTAAATGTAAATGGACTAAATGCTCCCACCAAAAGACACAGATTGGCTGAATGGATACAAAAACAAGACCCATATATTTGCTGTCTACAAGAGACCCACTTCAGACCTAGAGACACATACAGACTGAAAGTAAGGGGATGGAAAAAGATATTCCATGCAAATGGAAACCAAAAGAAAACGGGAGTAACAATTCTCATATCAGACAAAATAGACTTTCAAATAAAGACTATTAGAAGAGACAAAGAAGGACACTGCATAATGATCAAGGGATCGATCCAAGAAGAAGATATAACAATTGTAAATGTTTACACACCCAACATAGGAGCACCTCAATACATAAGGCAAATACTAACAACCATAAAAGGGGAAATCAACAGTAACACATTCATAGTAGGGTGCTTTAACACCCCACTTTCACCAATGGACAGATCATCCAAAATCAAAATAAATAAGGAAACACAAGCTTTATATGATACATTAAACAAGGTGGACTGAATTGATATTTATAGGACATTCCATCCCAAAACAACAGAATACATATTTTTCTCAAGTGCTCATGGAACATTCTCCAGGATAGATCATATGTTGGGTCATGAATCAAGCCTTGGTAAATTTAAGAAAATTGAAATTGTATCAGTATCTTTTCCGACCACAACCCTATGAGACTAGATATCAATTACAGGAAAAGATCTGTAGAAAATACAAAGACATGGAGGCTAAACAATACACTACTTAATAACGAAATGACCACTGAAGAAATCAAAGAGGAAATAAAAAAATACCTAGAAACAAATGACAATGGAGACATGATGACCCAAAATCTATGAGATGCAGCAAAAGCAGTTCTAATAGGGAAGTTTATAGCAATACAATCCCACCTTAAGAAACAGGAAACATCTAGAATAAACAACCTAACCTTGCACCTAAAACAATTAGAGAAAGAAGAAGAAAAGAAACCCAAGGTTAGCAGAAGGAAAGAAATCATAAAAATCAGATCAAAAAGGAATGAAGGAAACAATAGCAAAGATCAATAAAACTAAAAGCTGGTTCTTTGAGAAGATAAACAAAATTGATAAAACATTAGCCAAACTAATCAAGAAAAAAAGGGAGAAGACTCAAATCAATAGAATTAGAAATGAAAAAGGAGAAGTAACAACTGACACTGCAGAAATACAAAAGATCATGAGAAATTACTACAAGCAACCCTACGCCAATAAAATGGACAACCTGTAAGAAATGGACACATTCTTAGAAATGCACAACCTGCCAAGACTGAATCAGGAAGAAATAGAAAATATGAACAGACCAGTCACAAGCACTGAAATTGAAACTATGATTAAAAATCTTTCAACGAACAAAAGCCCAGGACCAGATGGCTTCACAGGTGAATTCTATCAAACATTTAGAGAAGAGCTAACACCTATCCTTCTCAAACTCTTCCAAATTATAACAGAGGGAGGAACACTCCCAAACTCATTCTACCAGGCCACCATCACCCTGATACCAAAAGCAGACAAGGATGTCCCAAAGAAAGAAAACTACAGGCCAATATCACTGATGAACATACATGCAAAAATCCTCAACAAAACACTAGCAAACAGAATCCAACAGCACATTAAAAAGATTGTACACCATGATCAAGTGGGGTTTATTTCAGGAATGCAAGGATTCTTCAATATATGCAAATCAATTAATGTGATACGTCATATTTACAAATTGAAGGAGAAAAAACATATGATTATCACAATAGATGCAGAGAAAGCTTTTGACAAAATTCAACACCCATTTATGATAAAAATCCTCCAGAAAGTAGGCATAGAGGGAACTTTCCTCAACATAAAAAAGGCCATACATGACAAACCCACAGCCAACATCATTGTCAATGGTGAAAAACTGAAAGCATTTCCATTAAGATCAAGAACAAGACAAGGTTGTCCACTCTCACCACTATTATTCAACATAGTTTTGGAAATTTTAGCCACAGCAATCAGAGAAGAAAAGGAAAAAAAAGGAATCCAAATCGGAAAAGAAGAAGTAAAGCTGTCACTGTTTGCAGATGACATGATACTATACATAGATTATCCTAAAGATGCTACCAGAAAACTACTAGAGCTAATCAATGAATTTGGTAAAGTAGCAGGATACAAAATTAATGCACAGAAATCTCTGGCATTCTTATACACTAATGATGAAAAATCTGAAAGTGAAATCAAGAAAACACTCCCATTTACCATTGCAACAAAAAGAATAAAATATCTAGGAATAAACCTACCTAAGGAGACAAAAGACCTGTATGCAGAAAATTATGAGTCTGATGAAAGAAATTTAAGATGATACAAATAGATGGAGAGATATACCATGTTCTTGGCTTGAAAGAATCAACATTGTGAAAATGACTCTACTACCCAAAGCAATCTACAGATTCAATGCAATCCTTATCAAACTACCAATGGCATTTTTTACAGAACTAGAAGAAAAAATTTCACAGTTTGTATGGAAACACAAAAGACCCCGAATAGCCAAAGCAATCTTGAGAACGAAAAACGGAGCTGGAGGAATCAGGCTCCCTGACTTCAGGCTATACTACAAAGCTACAGTAATCAAGACAGTATGGTACTGGCACAAAAACAGAAAGATAGATCAATGGAACAGGATAGAAAGCCCAGAGATAAACCCACGCACATATGGTCACCGTATCTTTGATAAAAGAGGCAGGAATGTACAGTGGAGAAAGGACAGCCTCTTCAATAAGTGGTGCTGGGAAAACTGGACATTTACATGTAAAAGTATGAGAATAGATCACTCCCTAACACCATACACAAAAATAAACTCAAAATTGATTAAAGACCTAAATGTAAGGCCAGACACTATCAAACTCTTAGAGGAAAACATAGGCAGAACACTCTATGACATAAATCACAGCAAGGTCCTTTTGAACCACCTCCCAGAGAAATGGAAATAAAAACAAAATAAACAAATGGGACCTAATGAAACTTAAAAGCTTTTGCACAGCAAAGGAAACCACAAACAATTCCAAAAGACAACCCTCAGAATGGGAGAAAATATTTGCAAATGAAGCAACTGACAAAGGATTAATCTCCAAAATTTATAAGAGCTCATGTAGCTCAATAACAAAGAAACAAACAACCCAATCCAAAAATGGGCAGAAGACCTAAACAGACACTTCTCCAAAGAAGATATACAGACAGACAAGAAACACATGAAAGAATGCTCAACATCATTAATCATTAGAGAAATGCAAATCAAAACTCCAATGAGATATCATCTCACACCAATCAGAATGGCCATCATCAAAAATTCTATAAACAGTAAATGCTGGAGAGGGTGTTGAGAAAAGGGAACACTCTTGCACTGTTGGTGGGAATGTGAATTGATACAGCCACTATGGAGCACAGTATGTAGCTTCCTTAAAAAAACTACAAATAAAATTACCATATGACCCAGCAATCCCACTACTGGGCATATACCCTGAGAAAACCATAATTCAAAAAGAGTCATGTACCAAAATGTTCATTGCAGCTCTATTTACAATAGCCAGGACATGGAAGCAACCTAAGTATCCAGTGAGAGATGAATGGGTAAAGAAGATGTGGCACATATATACAATGGAATGTTACTCAGCCATAAAAAGAAACGAAATTGAGCTATTTGTAATGAGGTGGATGGACCTAGAGTCTGTCATACAGAGTGAAGTAAGTCAGAAATAGAAAGACAAATACCATATGCTAACACATATATATGGAATTTAAGAAAAAATAATGTCATGAAGAACCTAGGGGTAAGACAGGAATAAAGACACAGACCTACTAGAGAATGGACTTGAGGATATGGGGAGGGGGAAGTGTAAGCTGTGACAAAGCGAGAGAGTGGCATGGACATATATACACTACCAAACTTAAAATAGATAGCTAGTGGGAAGCAGCCGCATAGCACAGGGAGATCAGCTCGATGCTTTGTGACCACCTAGAGGGGTGGGATAGGGAGGGTGGGAGGGAGGGAGATGCAAGAGGGAAGAGATATGGGAACATATGTATATGTATAACTGATTCACTTTGTTATAAAGCAGAAACTAACACACACACACAAAACAATATATATCTGACTAGAGTTTCGTGAAGATTACATGGTAGAGTGTATGTAAATCACCCACGAGAATGTCTGGAACATAGGCAACAGCCCCAGTGTGGCACATAAGGGAAGATTAGAAAGGGGGCAGGTAAAGTGTTGCTTCACCTTTAAGGACAGTAGAAATTAAGATAGTAAAGGTAGAGGCTTAATTATCAAGTACAGAACTGAGTATACGACTTGACATATAATTTGGATATTACATTCTTAGGCTCTAACTTAATTTCATTTGGCTCAAAACAACTAAATTGGTTGCATGTAACTGTGATCTTCAACCAAGTGTTCAGAATTCAATGAACTGATATTTTTCTGATGAATGAACCTAGAAGTTCTAAGTTCACTTCTAATGAATGAACCTAGAAGTTCATGCTTTTTCCACCTTCTAGAGGCTGACTCCATTTCCTCACCTCGTGGTTCCTTCTGTCATCTTCAAAGTACATCACTCTAATCTCTAATTCCATTGTCCCATTTTTTTCTTCTTTGAATCTCCCTCTTATAAGACTCTTCTGAGTACATTAAGCCCAATTGGATAATCCAGGAGAATCTCTTCACCTCAAGAGCCATAACTTAATCACACGTGCAAAGTTCGTTTTTCCATTTAAGATTTTGGTGATTAGAATGTAGCTACCTTTTGGCGGGGGTGGGGGGGGGCGGTGATTGACAGCATTATTCATCCTGTCACACCTTTCTTACCAAAAACATTTAATTCGGCTCTGCAAGATTTTGTCTATAGGGAATGGGTATGCTGATGCATAAATTCACTTTTTTTTACATTCATTCAATAAATATTTATTACATACATACTATGGACTAAGTACTAGAGAAAAGAATTATCATATGTAGTGGTAACATAAGGGGCAACAAGAGAGACTGATAGGTCTTCCCTGGTGGCGCAGTGGTTGAGAGTCCGCCTGTTGATGCAGGGGACACGGGTTCATGCCCCGGTGAGCGGCTGGGCCCGTGAGCCATGGCCGCTGAGCCTGCGCGTCCGGAGCCTGTGCTCCGCAGCGGGAGGGGCCACAACAGTGAGAGGACCGCGTACCGCAAAAAAAAAAAAAAAAAAAAAGAAAGAGAGAGAGACAGACTGATAGATGTATCTTTATTAGTAATTGAGTGGATACATCTATGATAATAAGTAATTCTTTAACTCTTTAATAGGAGCATAGATGATAGGTCTATAAATTCAACCGGGTAGTCCAGAAAGTGTCCTGGCGAAATGATGTTTTGACGTAAGATTTCAAGGCCATGTGGAAATCACTCATATGAAGGGAAGGAATTATATTCAGTCCCAGAATCCATGTACAAACAGTGAATAGTAAGAGAGCCTTTCAGCACCAGCAAGCAGTGGCACTAGCAGATACCTGAGCAAAGGGTATCACTGGTGAGATTAGCAGGATGCAATGCTGGAGAAATAACCAAAAGTTGGATTATTAATGATCTTGTATACTGAGTCAGGCAGCATAAGTTTTATCTTAAAGGCCATTGGCATCAAATGGTTACTTTGAGGCAAAGATATGATATAATTATATTTGCATTAGAATGCGTTCTGAACGGTGGGTTGCCAGGAGGGTATAATAGAAGGAAACACATTGAAAGTGTGGGAAGAAAATACATAAACACATTTGGCATAAAACTGTGAGCTTGGAAGAATACCCTGAATGTCATGGGAGAACTACAGCCCTGGCCAAATTTTTTTTTTTTTTTTTTTTTTTTGCGGTACGCGGTCCTCTCACTGTTGTGGCCTCTCCCGCTGCGGGGCACAGGCTCCGGACGCGCAGGCTCAGCGGCCATGGCTCACGGGCCCAGCCACTCCATGGCATGTGGGATCTTCCCGGACCGGGGCACGAACCTGTGTCCCGTGCAGCGGCAGGCGGACTCTCAACCACTGTGCCACCAGGGAAGCCCCAAAATTTTGATTTTCGTCTGATGAGGACCTGCACTGAGAAACCAGCCATGCCATTTCAGACTTCTGTACTAAAAAACCGTCAGAGAATACCTTTATGTTGTTTAAAACACTACATGTGTTGTAATTTGTTGAGACAGCAATAGAAAAGTAATACAGTAATAATATGGGAGCTTATTACTCTATTTCCAAAGAATAATATTTCCAATATGATGCCATGTGCTATTTATTCAACGTCAATGAAATATTGCAGGACAAGTGATTTCCTCATAAAGAGAAAACATTTATTTTTCATCCTGCATTCAATTGGGAGTATGCTTTTTCTTCCCTTCTTTATATATTCTGTTCAGTAAATAGAGCCACAAAAGGAATAGCACATAACCTAGTCTGGCCAATCAAGCAACCCATTTTTTTTAAACACAGTGATTAGACCAATTAGAATTCTCTCTAATATTTGTCACTTATTAGTAATGATATTTTTGTGAACTTGCCAGTTAATGACCATAATAATTTCTTCTCCAGCTTAAGCAAGACTAAGTTGGATTTCTGTTATTTGCACATGAAATATTCCTGATTAATTCATCCCTCAGTTAGAGCTAATAGGAGTCTACCATATGGCACAATAAAATTATAGACTATATTAGTGTTCACCTATGTTTTTAGCTTCATCCTTCATCATAAGTTAAATAAATATTATCATAGTCTACAGCATGGCTCAATGTCTTTAAAAGTATAAGATGTGAGCTCATTTCTACTTATAAATTCAACTACTAAGTGTTATGCTGTGTCTCAATTAAATAACAGGACAGAGTTTCTAATGACAGATGAAGTTAAGTAAATGTTACTTTCAGGGGTATGTGATAGAAATGGATCTGAAGAGAGTTAATCATTTTATATTATATGTGAATTTATGAATAGCTGAATGAGATTTAAAGCACAGAATCCAACAAGTTAACATAACATTGAGAAGCATATCATGATACATGCTGAGAAGCATCAAAAGTAGTAAAACCAGGGCTTCACTCTAAAGATGAAGTGGGCATTCAGGAAATATAGGACAGTTCTTATTCAACAGATTCAGATTCAACTAGTATTCATTGAGGGTCTGATACAATGATAAATCAGTCCCTACAACAAGAATATATGGTGCTTTTTATAATGCAATTTTACAAATGAGAAATTAAAAATGTGTTGAGGTTTTAAAACACAACCAAAGTTATACAGCTGGTAGTGAAAAGCCCTAGAATACAAACCCAAGACCTTCACCTCAAGTTTGTATTAATTTCATGACAACATGTCATGTCACCTACATATTATTTTCTGTTTACTTGACTAGAGTAGGCTGAAGAAAGCTTCAAAGCTTAATAGTCTTAATACAGATTCTTATAATATAACTAAACTCTTATTATTGTGTGTATGAAAAACTAGGGTGTTCTGATTTATTATTATGTTCATAAATTCATATTTTTGACAGAACTTCTTAGTTTTGGATCCAAATATTTTATGTCCAAATATTTTGCTTTTTATGTCATATATATGTGTGTACATAAATTTATGTTTACATATAGATTTATACATATAATTTTATAACGTTTTCTCTGTGTATCTGTTCTTTTTCATTAAAAAATTATTTTTGTTTCTTTAAATTTCTAAAATAATGAAGAAGAATTTTTAGCTCAAGACAGTATTCAAGCACTTCATCTAAATTGACAAATAAAGCTAAGAGATTATTGTCTATCTGGTCAATAATTTCTGAACAAAGAAGGATTAATAGGATTTACAATTCCTTTAATCTCCATGTAACACAAACAATACTATTTATATTTTCATTAACCTTTGAGTCTAGATCATTCTGTAACAATTTAGTTCTATTAGAGATTAATCCATGGTTTTATTGTTAAATAAAGTATAAACACTAATAAGGTCAAGCAAGGTACATAAATACATATTCCAGGAGAAAACTAAACAAAGATCTGATTTAAAAAACTTATCACAATATATCAATGTTGACATTTACTTTGAATTTGCCAAACTCTCTTTGGTTTCAAAATAAACATTTTTTTATAAATAGTAATTCCTTTCTTTGGAATGTGCAGTGTTGAGTATCCCAAGCCCACTGAGCTAACCCTTTACTGACAGTCTTTACACTTGAAATTCACATTGTTTTGCTGAATACTTTTTGTTAAGGAAAAGTGAGACGAATACATGAAAGAGCTGTTAACTACATAACCTCTTCTTCTTTCTTCCGTTTTCAGAACATAAACTCCAGCGTACTTGGGGCAGAAACTTCTAGTAATAGTAATACTCCTTCTTTCTAGTAATAGTAATACTTAGATATACAAACAATCAGAAAAAAGATTATAGATTCTAAGCTCTCTTGCAGCTAGATGCGGCCGTATAAATACGATGTGTCCAGTGCTATATGGACAGGAGCACTGAGCTCAAGTTCTGACTGAAAGTGAAAGGTTTCCCCTATTTTCTCCCCTTACTTCTGGCTAGAAGGCCAGAACAAGACACAGAAATTGATATTGAGGTTGGCATAGCAAAGAAACAGAAAATATAACTACAGAATAGTTATATCAACTCTTGACTGACTGTGTTAGACTCTTTTGTGACATATTCTATCTTAATTAAGTCATTGAAATTCATTCCACTGTTTACAGCAGGTAAAATGGCATTATAACTTATGCAGATATTTATCTTAATCATTCCCTTTACCTATAGCTTCAAATCCCTTGTTTCTCTCTACTTAGCACACATCTATCTGCCTGTAATAGTCATCTCAGATTAAGCTAAAAGATCCTCTTCTTTGCCTGGTGAAGAAAGTCTGAAAATAGTAAATTGTGGAATTATTATGTGTTCTTGATTACAATCCTCAAATGGGCATTCAATATTTTCCTGAAATGTAATGAAATTCTCTTGTAAGCTTCCCCCCCACACACACACTCACTACATCAAATATTTCATTCTCTCCTTTTCCACTTTCAAACCAAGTACCTATTCTGCACACCCAACTCTTACTTACCTTCACATTCTGGTGAGAAAAACCAATAGCTAAAGGATTCAAACTTCTCATCTGCCCTTCACCAAAGGTATATCCACTTGCTCAAACTAATTACTACTAACTTCTGTATTTTATTTATTTTTTATTTAGTTCTCATATCCAACCTATTACCAAATTCTGTGATTTCTGTCTCTGAACATATCTAAAGGGTTTTCATTTCTCTTCATCTCTTTTGATAGAACTCTACTTCAACTTATACAGTCTTCCTTTGATTCTGGAGGTGGAATGGCTGTAAGAAGGACCTTGGTCCTTTGCCTTCTTTGAAGAAATAATTCAACAGGGAGACCAAGATTGTGAAATAGAGACAGCACTTATCAGAGGCAAAGTACATGTCAAAGAGCACACAGGCGAACTTGGAGTGAGCTGTATACAATAGGGTCGGCTTATATGGGGGAAGTTGCTTTTCTGGGTTGTCTCTGGCCAGTCATCTTGCTTTGTGTTTTCACCTAATCAGGGCTCAGTGCTCCTGCTGGTCAACAGGAGACCAGTTGCTGCTGCTCAGCCTGGAGCCTATATATCTCCTAACTCACTTTCTCTTTTACTGCATTTTTACCCCTGCCCTGTTCACTCTCCATCCAGCACTAAATGTTTTTGTTTTTGTTTTTAAATGCAAGTCAGGTTATATTATTCTTTAGCTAAAGTCTGCTCGATAGCTTTCTATTGCCCTGAGAATAACATCTATATTGCCTAGAAGTACCTGCATGATTTGCACTTTTTTCTGTATTTCTATCTCATCTCTGACCACTGTCTCCCTTGTTTTCTACCTTCAGGCATAGGGGCCTTCATTCAGTGATTTGGAAGTAAAGCTCTTCCCTACCTTGTGGTCAGCACATAAGCAGTCTTCTATCCTGAATGTGCTTCCTCTAACCTCTTCACCTAATTAACCATGTTCAGATCTTAGCTTGTACATCATCTTCTCAGGACATACTTCCTTTCAACTCTGAACTACAGTATGTCCCCATATTCTATGTTCTCTGAAAACCATAAATCTCTTGGTCCCAGTCATATGACATGCAACTATTTATTGGTTGTTCATAAAGTATCTGTATTTCCAACTAGAATATGAGCTTACTGATGTCAATAATTATGTCTATCTCATTTAATGCTGTATCTCCAATACCTGGTACAGTAGCTGGCACGTGGTAGACCTTCAGTAAATAATATTTTTCATTCCTAAATGAATGAGTGCTCATTCTATCACTGTTAGATAATGTAGCTTTAAGTGTGGTCTGGCTACAGAGAGCAGAATATAATAGCTAAACTCATTTCAGTGTCTTGTGTTCCCATTCATTCTACCACTCATTATAAATTAATACTTTTTTTTTTTTTTTTTTTTGCGGCACGCGGGCCTCTCACTGTTGTGGCCTCTTCCGTTGCGGAACACAGGCTCCGGACGCGCAGGCTCAGTGGCCATGGCTTACGGGCCCAGCCGCTCCGCGGCATGTGGGATCTTCCCAGACCGGGGCACGAACCCGTGTCCCCTGCATCGGCAGGCGGACTCTCAACCACTGCGCCACCAGGGAAGCCCCTAAATTAATACTTTTATATTCTATTTTATATACTTCATGCTTTATGAACTTCTCAAACTGAAGCAGTGTCTGGGGCATGGTCAACTTTGGGTCAGCAACAGAAACAATTTTCTCAGTCTCAAGACTCAGACTATGAACAATGGTAAATTTCCCAAGTTAGGTGTAACCATGTGTGGACTATTCTCAATGGCCAGCTGGCCTTCTAGGAAGAAAGTCAGTCTTCTCATTGAACATTTATTATAAACTCTACAGTATATTATAGATAAAATAGAATTTTCTTTGATGGTTTGGGTATATAAATATTACCTAATAGACCACTTCTACAGTGATACGTACTCCCGATTCAACAAAAAACATTTAAAACCTTGTTAGAATGCAACATTTCACAATTCTGCAATCTAACTGTAAAGGGATTTTCCCACAGCCCCTTAGGCAGAAAGAAAAACTTGCTAACAAGGAAATTTGCATTAAAATTTTGTACTCTCTCTCTGACTCTGGGAGCTAAATGAGAATAGAGTGGCATCTACTAACTAATGAGAGAAAGGGTCAGAAATCTAAACTGTACAGCCAGTCAGTTAACAGTCAAGATAATATTTACCTGTCATTGTGAAAAAACCTACCAGGCTATATGCAAGAACTCAAAGCATATTTCATTTGTGCATCCTATCTAAGGAGAATACTTGGAAAAAGATACTGGCACAAATAAATTCTTCCTGAAACTACAGATTGAGGAAAATAAAGTTTTGTAAATAACAAAACTTTATTATATATATGTATATATATGTGTGTGTGTGTATATATAGTGTGTATGTACATATAAATTAAAATTCTACATATATGGAATGTATAATATAATCATTAAATAAGGATTCTTAAATAAAAATGACACACTGGGGAAAAGAATATACTATTAAAATACACTAAACAAAAGTAGATATTCCCAGAGATTTCAACCACAATTACACAACTGAATTGCTTTTGGAGCTTCTAAAAATTATACCTGTCCTACTAGATATACTAAAACTGAATCTCTTAGGGTTGGGCCATGGATGTGTGATTTGTCATCTTAACTTCTCCACTGTACCACCAACCTGCTTTTTTCACAGACTTTGTCACCTGTGTAAATGGACATAAATCCACACTTAGAAACCACATCTCTAGGTGGTTTCTGTGCTCTCACTGATGCTAACTAGTTGTCTTATTTTTCCAAGTTGCTCCCTGGTGATTATCTGTGTCTTCCCTCCTCTCCAGCTGTGTGCTCTCTGGTGGCCCTTGCCCCTCTCATTCTATATATACAAGTTATACCACTTGTATAACTTCACAGTCCATTTTCCTATAGTTCAGCATGTTTCTGGGTGAGATTCAGAAATATTTTTGATATGGTCCAGGGCTATCATTCTCTGATCTATAAGTAAATGTAATGAAAGTTATTGACTTAGATGTCAAAAGTCCTATATTAAGATTTAAGTTTTAAGACTAAAGCGACTTTGGACTATATTCTAAATCACATAAGGGAAGTGGAAACAAAGAGGCAAGAATAATCCAACTAACTTGGCAAACTAGAAAGCACCCTACAGCAGATTTATACTCACTTTCATACATTTCCACCTTGAGAACAGAAGTAGCTAAGAGTTATTTTGTGCTCTCTCTGTGCCATGCTAAGGTTTACTAGATGTCCAGTTAAATTTGCATTTCAGATATACAACCAATATATATTTTAATATGTGTGCCCCAAATATTTCATGGGACATAACTAAAATATTTTTTGTTGTTTATCTGAAATGCAATTTTAATTGTGCCCTATATTTTTATCTGCTAAATCTGGCAACCCTATGTCAAGCTCTATTACAAAGCAATACAAGGAAGCAGAGAGAAAACAGAAATAAGTTCTATTCTAGAAGGGTCTATGGTCAGAAAAATCAATCTGCATGTCTATTCTGATTATAGTGGTGATGGATGATGGAATTTTCAGATGTGTGTGTGGTTAATGGGAGGCACATTGCTGTGCCTAAAATTATTTTAATATAAGGGATTTGGAAGGTTAAAGTAGAGAAAGGCAAGAAGCAATGGCAAAGAAGAGATTTTTGTATTTATGTCTGGAAAGTCAAAATTAAACTAAGATGAAATGCACCTTAGCCTTTAAAGATGTTCTTGCATCTATTAGGTCTATGTCATTGTGCATGAGGCCTGTTCCAATTGATTGGTTATATATTTGAAAGTTTAAAACTGAGACTAAAACTCTCTCTATTGGAAAAGGAATCCATATGGGTCAAAGTAGCTAATATATTTTTACCAATTTATTTTCATTTTCAGTTCTTCAAACTATTACCCTCTTCAAGGGAAATTATAGAAATGACAACTCTTGTCATGATGCTGGAATCCCTTTCAGGCATCTTTAGCAAGGTACCATGCTTTTCGTCTCCCTATTGTGTTATTTGACTATCAACACATAAATAAAGGATTTCTTTTTAAAACAATATATGCTTGCTTACTAAGGATTAACATTTACAGAGGAGCTCCTAAGGCTATCAGGGCTCAGAAATTTAGGTTTAAATTTGAAAAACAATACTGTTAAATATCAACTCAGCAGAATCCCTTGTGTACATCCCAATAAAGCATTCAATGAATGGTACTGGTTTAAAAATACCTGCTTTTTTTGTCCCCGCATAAAAACACAAGGGAAAGGAAGTTCAATTTTTTTTTCCCCTGATGTTAAAACTTTAAAGCTTCAGGAATTTCTTTATTACTTAGTACTGTATGTTCTAATCAAGCATAAAGCAGGAAAGTGACTACTATCAAAGGACCCATAAAGAGTTTATGATGTTTCAGAATCAGACAACATAAAAAAGACATATTCAAATTAGAAACACTATTATAAAGTGTGATTCTATAAGGAATCTCCATAACAGTCTTAATAATGTGATTAAAGAGACAAAGTAATAACAATATACACAAGTACTAATTAGAACATTGAAACTACTACGCCTCATGTGGGAGGCAAGTCATAAAATTCAAAGAATATTTGTAAGAAACACTATCAGACTGGCTTTTAAGTTTTTTAGTGCCTGAGGCTGATTTTTGTGAACTTGTATGAGCTGAAAATGTTTAAGAGAATTCAGTTGGCCTAATAATGCATGCCTGTTACAGAATCTTATTATAATACAAAAAATAATTTAGAGAGAGATAATTTTTCTCCACTTGGTTCAATGGCACAGTTTATGCAAAGTCTAAAAATTAAACCAAATTCCACAATATTACAAACAATGAAACTGCACTTTAACAAAATCTATATATACTATTACTACATGGCCATGAATTCTCAAAGACTAGAGGTGATGAGAAATAAGAGAAGTTCTATAATTAAAACTTGGTTAGAACAACACATTTATTGTATTATTAATTTTTAAATTTTTATTTGAAAACTGTATCAAAAGTATTTAAGTACATAACAAAATAAAGAAAATGAAGTTGAAAATATTTGAGAAATTCTGAGCAAAGAAACAACAAAAATACAGAGCCAGGATTCATATGTAGTCATTTCTTAATATGGGGCCATAACTTAGGCTATCTACTTTCTTGCAGTTAGGTTAAAGAGAAATATAATCAATGAAATCAGTTTCACCAATATAAGTTGATATGCTGAGAAAAAGAGAGAATTCCTTAATCAGGTAAAATTTTATTTTCAATAAACATTATACGCTTCTCTAGGAGGCTCAAATTTCACATAGTAAAGATTTGAAAAACCTGGAAAAAAACTAACCTATATTAACTTTACTTCCTGTTTAAGTTAACAGACTTCTTAGTGAAAGGGATTTTTTTTTTTTTTTACCCTAAAACACCTATTAACAATATTCAGAAAAGACTTTCCTCAAAGGGCATTTGGAAAGCCTGAATTAAATTATTTACAATTACCAGAAGGAGAAACAAACTAGTTACTCAAAAAAAGGACAAATTATCTGCAGTGAAAGGCAGAAATTTCTCGTGTGTATTTTTATAAAGATGATAAAATAACATACAAACAGACCCTGACTTACAATGGTTCAACTTACGATTTTTTTTGACTTTACAAATGGTGGGAAAGCTATACACATTCAGTAGAAACCATGCTCTGCATTTTGAATTTTGATCTTTTCCCAGACTGGTGATATGTAGTATGATACTCTCTCCTGATGCTGGGCAGTGGCCGCAAGTCACAGCGCCCCCGTCAGCTACGCGATTGTGAGGGTAAACAACCAATACACTTACGGCCATTCTGTACCCATGCAACCTTTCTATTTTTCACTTTCAGTAGGTTATTCAATAAGTTACACGAGATACTCAACAGCCTCTTTTAAAATAGGATTTGTGTTAGATGATTTTTTTTCCAACTGTGGGCTAATGTTCTGAGCATGTTTAAGGTAGGCTAGGCTAAGCTATGACATTAGGTGGCTTAGGTGTATTAAATGCATTTTAAACTCACAATATTTTCAACTGATTATGGGTGTATTGGGCTGTAACTTACCTTAACTGAAGGAAGATCTGTACTTAAAGATAGTCTCAAGAAGCCAATTCTAGAGTACAGTGAAGTGGTTTTATAAGGGATGTTATACTGTAATTCTCACAGTATTTGCAATTATAGCAAAGAGTTTCACAGAGCTCTTTTAATAAGAGCTTTCAAAATAGTCAATAATATAAAGGTTGAGTGCAAGTCATCAAAAGCAATATTAAGAGAAGCAAAATAATGAAGTCTATGTTGTAAGGTTTCTGCTGGTCTTGAACAAGGTGGAGAAAAACAACTGTATGGTACACATCGATTTAAACGCTAGACTGAATGCCCATCAGACTGATCTCTATATACTGTGTTTTTCTAAACCACAGAGATAAATAAAAGTGATCTATGCCCTCATCAGCTACTGTATGTGGCTGGTTAATAACAGAGCTATATGCTTTAAAGTCAGCTCATCTGGAGATAGGACTAATACTTCATAAAAGTAGAGAAGTTTGATAAAAATATTCTTCTGAAAAGAAAGACCACAATTGGCATCCAGACTTCATAACTTACTCTATGTTGCTCATCACTAGGGCTCTGGTGATGATTAAATGGAGTCGATGGGTGTTCCTGGAAGGTAGCAAATGCTATGGAGGTTTTACTAATGATGATGGTGATGATGACAGTGGTGGTGGTGGTGGTAATGGCAGTAGAGATAAAAATAACCTGAAACACAGACAAGATTTCAACAAAAAATAATATTCTAAATATCTTGTCAATTTCATACAAAAAGGTAAAAGGTTTTTTCATAGACATGTAGGTGAGTAGTTTGCCATGGCACAGTGGTGATCTTGGATGTCTCCATATAGGCCATATAGGCAAAGCTCAACAGCAATCTCACCCAAGACTTGGTGGATGCCCTCTGATTCTCCCAGGAACCTGTCAAGATAGGCAGCCTTTTGAGAAGCTATCACAAGGAACATTTTACATCTACCTCTATATCTCGTGCGAGACTCCCTCTCTTACAAAATACTGCCATGAAGCACTTTAAGGCATGAGAATTTATATCTCCCTTATAAAAGCACTTCACTGTAGTCTAGAATTAGCTTCTTGGTGACAGAGCAAACCACTGTCTCATGGTACCAACTATATGGTCCCTCTGGTTCAGTGTCATCCTCGGTGACATAGGTCATGTATACCATGCTGATCTTGCTTATACTCTCTGTGTAAGTGATAAACTACCTCAGGACATTTGGTCAAGTCATCTCCTTACAGGCTGGATATATGGAAGATTGGGAAAGCCACCCAGCATCTTCATTAGTCACTTCTGCTTAGGAACTACTTGATCTCTTGACAAGCCAAAGATTTCACCCCAACTTAGGACAGCTGTGTAACAAGATGAAAATTCTGCAGTATATTGAATGGAATGAAAGCATGCTGTCTCTATAAATGACACCACATATATTTATAACTATTACCTGAAAAACAACTCACATCATTATGTTGATGGAATAATGATAGAAACAATAATGATAATAAAACAATATTTTCAAAATGCCCTCTGCTAAATCTTTAACATACACTTTTTTATTTCATCGTCTGCATAATCCCAGGAGTTATTATTAAATGGCATTAAAAAATAACAGGGTCAGACAGCTAGCAACTCGCTTGCAGTCTATGAACCCAAGCTATCAGGCTTTATTGTTTTGAGATTAAGCAATATATTTCATCATCTCCCAGAATGTATAAAGCAGTTTTACTGGAACTTAATTGAAGAGACCATTTACTAAAATAAATTCATAATTATGAAAGGACAAAAAATTGAATACTAAAACATATTGCTAAGTTTGGGATTAATTGAAACATTTAAACACGATTATTAAACTCTTGGACTTCATTAAAAATGGACAGATATATACCATATGTCCTTATTTATGATTCACTTCTCCACATATTCTGATCTTCTGATCTGAAGAAGCATACACCACAGAAAACATAAAAAGATCAAACTAGGATTTTCAAACAGAGTCTTTATTTAAATTATAACTTTGGTGTACTGCCAAATGACCATCTGCAGTATATACTAATTAGACCTGTACCATTTAAAATATAAAACTTAAGGACATTATTTGAAAAACAAATTTATGGTTTGAAAATTTGAGATCACAGTACTTTTTCTAGTTTGAGAAATATTTTATCATACTAATAAATGCTATTTTAAATCTGCACTATAAAAAATGTTAGGATAGAAAATAAATTGATATGTAAAAAGAATGTATTAAATGTAGTTTTATTTGTAAAGTATAAATTTTAGTTCAAACAAACTAAATAGATATATCTGGGAGTAGGGATTTATGTGGAAAACTTTCTTCTGCAAAGAAGTTTATTTCCAATAAACTGTGAGTGCATAGGGGTATATCATTAGAAGCATATATTGTGGAAAAATTTGAAGGCACAATACCATATAAATGTAATGCTATTTAGGTTATCTATTTATTTCTGGGTTAGCTTTGATAGTTTATGTCTTTCAAGGCATTTAAACATGTCAAGTATATTGGTATAATATCATAATATTCCCTAATTATTGTTTTTAATATCAGTAAGATACTTACTGGTATCCCCCCACTTCCTATCTGATTTTTTGTGTATATCCTTTCTTATATCTATAGGTTTATCAGTTTTATTGATTCTTTTAAAGAACCAGCTTTGATTTCATAGATTTTTCTCTATTGTTTATTTTCTATTTTATTTATATTCATATTTTTATTTACTTCATTCTGTTTATATTGGGTTTAATGCAACTTTCTTTTTGTTTCAGTTTCTTAAAGCGGATGTTATGACCATTAAATTATAATACTTTTAATATAAACACTTAATATCTACAAATTTCTCTCTTATTCTCTATCACTTTACACTGAAATGATGTTATTAGGTGAGTACATATTTAGAACTGTTACATCTCTTGATGAATTGGTGCTCTTATCATTATGAAATAACCCACTTTATCCCAGATAATATTTATTAACTGAAGTCCACTTTGCCTGATATTAATATCGCCATTCAAAATTTCTTTGAGTTATTATTTTCATGGTAGTTAGTTTTTCATCATTTTTACTTTTAATGTATATCTTTATGTTTAAAGTGAGTTTCTCATAAACTGCATACAGTTAGTTCTTATGTATCAATCCAATCTTATATATATTGCCTTACAATTGCAGCATTTAGACCATTTACATTTTCTGGAATTGCTGATACGGTTGTTTTTTTTAAAATTAATATTAATTATTTATTTTTTGTACAGCAAGTTCCTATTAGTTATCTATTTTATACATATTAGTGTATATATGTCAATCCCAATCTCCCAATTCATCCCACCACAACCCCTACCCCCACTGCCACTTTCCACCCTAGGTGTCCACATGTTTGTTCTCTACATCTGTGTTTCTATTTCGGCCTTGCAAAGCAGGTCATCTGTACCATTTTTCTAGATTCCACACATATGCGTTAATATATGATACCTGTTTTTCTCTTTCTGACTTACTTCACTCTGTATGACAGTCTCTAGATCCATACAACTCTCTCCAAATTACCCAATTTCGTTCCTTTTTATGGCTGAGAAATATTTCATTGCACACTAAGTTCTACTAACTCTATCCATTCGTCTGTCAGTGGGCATTTAGGTAGCTTCCATGACCTGGCTATTGTAAAGATGCTGCAATGAACATGGGGGTGCATGTGTCTTTTGGAATTATGTTTTTCTCTGGGTATATGCCCAGTAGTGGGATTGCGGGGTCATATAGTGATTCTATGTTTAGTTTTTTAAGGAACCTCCCTACTGTTCTCCATAGTGGCTATATCAATTTACATTCCCACCAACAGTGCAAGAGGGTTCTCCTTTCTCCACACCCTCTCTAGCATTTATTGTTTGTAGATTTTTTGATGATGCCCATTCTAACCAGTGTGAGGTGATACCTCACTGCAGTTTTCATTTGCTTTTCTCTAATAATTAATGATGTTGAGCAGCTTTTCATGTGCTTCTTGGCCATCTGTATGTCTTCTTTGGAGGAATGTCTATTTAGGTCTTCTGCCCATTTTATGATTGGGTTTTTTTTTTTTTAACATTCAGCTAAATGTATTCATTTAGCATTCATTTAGCATTCAGCTAAATATACAAATGTATATTTGTATATTTTGGAGATTAATCCTTCCTCCATTGATTCGTTAGCAAATATTTTCTCCCATTCTGAGGGTTGTCTTTTCGTCTTGTTTGTAGTTTCCTTTGCTGTGCAAAAGCTTTTAAGTTTCATTATGTCCTGTTTATTTTGGTTTTTATTTCCATTACTCTAGGAGGTGGGTCAAAAAAGATCTTTCTGTGATTTATGTCAAAGAGTTTTCTTCCTATGTTTTCCTCTAAGAGTTTTACAGTGTCTGGTCTTATATTTTAGTCTTTAATCCATTTTGAGTTTGTTTTTGTGTATGGTGTTAGGGAGTGTTCTAATTTCATTCTTTTACATGCACCTGTCCAGTTGTCCCAGCACCACTTATTGAAGACTGTCTTTTCTCCATTGTATATCCTTGCCTCCTTTGTCGTAGATTAGTTGACCATATATGTGTAGGTTTAGCTCTGGGCCTTCTATCCTGTTCCATTGATCTAAATTTCTGTTTTTGTGCCATTGCCATGTTGTCTTGATTACTGCAGCTTTGTAGTATAGTCTGAAGTCAGGGAGTCTGATTCCTCTAGCTCCATTTTTTTCCCTCAAGACTGCTTTGGAGATTCAGGGTCTTTTGTGTCTCCATACAAATTTTAAGATTTTTTGTTCTAGATCTGTAAAAAATGTCACTGATAATTTGATAGGGATTGCATTGAATCTGTAGATTGTTTGGGTAGGATAGTAATTTTCACAATATTCCAATGCAAGAACATGGTATATCTCTCCATCTGTTTGTGTCATCTTTGATTTCATTCATCAGTGTCTTATAGTTTTCTGAATACAGGTCTTTTACATCCTTAGGTAGGTTTATTCTGAGATATTTTATTCTTTATGATGCAATGGTGAATAGGATTGTTTCCTTAATTTCTCTTTCTGATCTTTCATTATTATTGTATAGGAATGCAAGAGATTTCTATGTATTAATTTTGTAACCTGCTACTTTACCACATTCATTGATTAGCTCTAGTAATTTTCTGGTGTCATCTTTAGGATTCTCTATGTATAGTATCATGTCATCTACAAACAGTGACAGTTTTAGTTCTTCTTTTCCAATCTGGATTCCTTTTATTTCTTTTTCTTCTCTAATTGTCATGGCTAGGACTTCCAAAACTCTGTTGAATAATAGTGGCGAGAGTGGACATCCTTGTCTTGTTTCTGATCTGAGAGGAAATGCTTTCACTTTTTCACCATTGAGAATGATATTTGCTGTGGGTTTGTCATATATGCTCTTTATTATTTTGAGGTAGGTTCCCTTTATGCCCACGTTCTGGAGAGTTTTTAATCATAAATGGGTGTTGAATTTCTCAAAAGCTTTTTCTGCATCTATTGAGATGATCATATGGTTTGTATTCTTCAGTTTGTTAATATGGTGCATCACATTGATTGATTTGCATATATTGAAGAATCCTTGCATCCCTGGGATAAATCCCACTTGGTCATGGGGTATAATCCTTTTAATGTGTTATTAGATTCTGTTTGCTAGTATTTTGTTGAGGATTTTTGCATCTATATTCATCAGTGATATTGGTCTGTAATTTTCTTTTTTTTTTTTTAGTATCTATGTCTGGTTTTGGTATCAAGGTGATGGTGGCCTCATAGAATGAGGAGTGTTCCTTCCTCTGCAATTTTTTGGAAGAGTTTGAGGATGGGTGTTAGCTCTTCTCTAAATGTTTCATACAATTCACCTGAAGCCACCTGAAGCCACCTGTTTTGGGCTTTTGTTTGTTGGAAGATTTTTAATCACAGTTTCAATTTCATTACTTGTGATTTGTCTGTTCATATTTTCTATTTCTTCCTGGTTCAGTCTTGGAAGGTTATGCCTTTCAAAGAATTTGCCCGTTTATTCCAGTTGTCCATTTTATTGGCATGGATTTGCTTGTAGTAGTCTCTTATGATGCTTTGTATTTCTGTGGTGTCCATTGTAACTTCTCCATTTTCATTTCTAATTTTTTTGATTTGAGTCCTCTCCCTCTTTTTCTTGATGAATCTGGCTAAAGGTGTATCAATTTTCTTTATCTTCTCAAAGAACCAGTTTTTACTTTTATTGATCTTTGCTATTGATTTCTTTGTTTCTATTGCATTTACTTCTGCTCTTATCTTTATGATTTCTTTCCTTCTACTAACTTTGGTTTTGTTTGTTCTTTCTCTAGTTCCTTTAGGTGTAAATTTAGATTGTTTATGTGAGGTTTGTCTTGTTTCTTGAGGAAGGATTGTATTGCAATAAATTCCCATCTTAGAATTGTTTTGCTGCATCCCATAGGTTTTGGATCAGCATGTTTTAGTTGTAATTTGTCTTGAGGTATTTTTTGATTTCCTCTTTGACTTCTTCAGTGACCTCTTGGTTATTTAGTAATGCATTGTTTAGCCTCCATGTGTTTGTGGTTTTTATGTTTTTTTCCCTGTAATTGATTTCTAATCTCATAGCGTTGTGTTCAGAAAAGATGCTTGATATGATTTCAATTTCTTAAATTTACCAAGGCTAGATTTGTGACACAAGATGTGATTCATCCTGGAGAATGTTCCATGGGCACTTGAGAAGAAAGTGTAATCTGCTGTTTTTGGATGGTATGTCCTATAAATATCAATTAAATCTATCTGGTCTATTGTGTCATTTCAAGCTTGTGTTTCCTTATTAATTATCTGTGTGGATGATCTGTCCACTGGTGTAAGTGAGGTGTTAAAGTCCCCCACAATTTTTGTGTTACTGTCAATTTCCTCTTTTATAGCTGTTAGCATTTGCCTTATGTATTGAGGTGCTCCTATGTTGGGTGCATATATATTTATAATTGTTATATCTTCTTCTTGGATTGATCCCTTGATTATTGTGTAGTGTCTTGCCTTGTCTCTTGTAATATTCTTTATTTTAAAGTCTACTTTACCTGATATGAGTATTGCTATTCCAGCTTTCTTTTGATTTCCATTTGTAGGGTATATATTTTTCCATCCCCTCACTTTCAGTCTGTATGTGTCCCTAGGTCTGAAGTGGGTCTCATGTAGATAGCATATATATGGGTTTTGTTTTTGTATCCATTCAGCGAGCCTGTCTCTTTTGATTGGAGCATTTAATCCGTGCACTTTTAAGGTAATTATCGATACGTATGTTCCTATTACCACTTTCTTAACTGTTATTGGTGAGTTTTTTTGTAGGTTCTTTTCTTCTCTTGTGTTTCCCACTTAGAGAAGTTCCTTTAGCATTTGTTGTAGAGCTGGTTTGGTGGTGATCAATTCTCTTAGCTTTTGCTGGTCTGTAAAGATTTTGATTTCTCCATCAAATCTGAATGAGATCCTTGATGGGTAATCTTGGTTGTAGGTTTTTCCCCTTCATCACTTTAAACATATTGTGCCACTCCCTTCTGGTTTGTAAATTTTCTGCTGAGAAATGTGCTGTTAACCTTATGGGAGTTCCCTTGTATGTTATGTGTCATTTTTCCCTTGTTGTTTTCAATAATTTTTCTTTGTCTTTAATTTTTGTCAATTTGATTACTATGTGTCTTGGTGTGTTTCTCCTTGGGTTTATCCCGCCTGGGACTCTCTGCACTTCCTGGACTTGGGTGGTTATTTTCTTTCCCATGTCAGGGAAGTTTTCAACTATATATCTTTAAATATTTTCTCAGGTCCTTTATCTCTCTCTTCTCCTTCTGGAACCCTTATAATGCACATGTTGTTGCATTTAATGTTGTTCCAGAGGTCTCTTAGGCTGTCTTCATTTCTTTTCATTCTTTTTTCTTGGTTTGTTCCATGGCAGTGAATTCTACCAGTCTGTCTTCCAGGTCACTTATCCGTTCTTCTGCCTCAACTGAATTCTGCTATTGGTTCCGTCTAGTGTATTTTTCATTTCAGTTATTGTATTGTTCATCTCTGTTTGTTTTTTCTTTAGTTCTTCTAGGTCTTTGTTAAACATTTCTTGCATCTTCTCGATCTTTGCCTCCATTCTTTTTCCGTGGTCCTAGATCATCTTCACTATCATTATTCTGAATTCTTTTTTCTAGAAGGTTGCCTATCTCCACTTCATTTAGCTGTTTTTCTGGAGTTTTATCTTGTTCCTTCATCTGTATATAGTCCTCTGCCTTGTCATTGTGTCTATCTTTCTGTGAATGTGGTTTCATTCCACAGGCTGCAGAATTGTAGTTCTTCTTGCTTCTGCTGTCTTCCCTCTGGTGAATGAGGCTATCTAAGAGGCTTGTGCAAGCTTCCTGATGGGAGGGACTGATGGTGGGTAGACCTGGGTGTTTTTATGGTGAGCAGAGCTCCTTAAAACTTAATCCGCTGGTCTGCTGATGGGTGGGGCTGTATTCCCTTCCTGTTGATTGTTTGGCCTCAGGTGAACCAGCACTGGAGGCTACCCAGCTCTTTGGTGGAGCTAATGGTGGACTGTGGGAGTGCTCCCACCAAGGAGTACTTCCCAGAACATCTGCTGCAAGTGTTCTTGTCCCTGTGGTAAGCCACAGCCACCCCCTGCCTCTGCAGGAGACCCTACAACACTAGCAGGTAGGTCTGGTTCAGTCTCCTATGGGGTCATTGCTCCATACCCTTGGGTCCTTATACACATACTACTTTGTGTGTGCTCTCCAAGAGTGGAGTCTCTGTTTCCCCCTGTCCTGTCAGAGTCCTGCAATCAAATCCCCCTAGCCTTCAAAGTCTGATTCTCTAGGAATTCGTCTTCCCATTGCTGGACCCCCAGGTTGGGAAGCCTGACATGGGGCTCAGAACCTTCACTCTAGTGGGTGGACTTCTGTGGTATAAGTGTTCTCCAGTTTGTGAGTCACCCACTCAGCAGTTATAGGATTTGATTTTATTGTGATTTTGCCCCTCCTACCAACTCATTGCAGCTTCTTCTTTGTCTTTGGGTGTGGGGTATCTTTTTTGGTGAGTTCCAGTGTCCTCCTTAGATGATTGTTCAGCAGTTAGTTGTGATTCTGGTGCTCTTGCAAGAGGGAGTGAGAGCATGTCCTTCCACTCTGCCATCTTGAACCAATCTCATGGTTGGGTTTCAATACACATTCTTGCCCTTTTTTTTTTGTTGTTGTATCTATTTTTGTTTCCTTTGTCTTCTTTTTCTGCATTCTTGTTGATTAATTTATCTTTTTTTAAATGGTTTTATGTTATTTTCAAATCATCTTTTTAGTTATACACCTTGTTTTATTTTTTTAAGTGGTTATTATACGGTTCGTGAAACACGTCTTTAATTTATCCCAGTCTACATTCAAATAATAAATCATCATTGTCTAAAAATATTAAAAAGTACACTCTTATTTTTCTCTTCTCACCATCCTTGTGCTTTTCTGTCACATATGTCCCTTCTACATATGTGATTAACGTTACAGTACATTTTTATTAATTTTACCTTAAGCAGCCAATTATCTGTAAAAGAGAGTTAAAAATAAGGAATTGTATTTTATGTTTCTCACATATTTACCATTTTGACACTTTATCATTTTACATATATTCAAATTTCTATTTACCTTCATTCTCCTTCTGTCTGAAGAACTTACTTTTAATTTCTTATAATGCAGGTTTGCTAGTAATTAATGCTCTCACCTCTTGCTTGTTTGGAATGATTTTTATGTCATCTTCATTTTTGTAAGATATTTCCAGTGAATACAGGCATACCTCATTTTATTACAGTTCCCTTTATTTCACTTTGCAGATACTGCATTTTTCACAAATTGAATGTTTGTGCCAACCCTGCATCAAGCAAGTCTATCACCGCCATTTTTCCAATAACATTTGCTCACTTCATGTATCTGTGTCACATTTTGTTAATTCTCACAGTACTTCAAACTTTTTTCATTGTTATTATATTTGTTATGGTGATATGTGATCAGTGATCTTTGAAGTTACTATTAAGACTAGCTGAAGGCTCAGATGATGGTTAACATTTTTTAGCAATAAAGAATTTTTAATTAAGCTATGTACATTTTTAGACATAATGCTATTGCACACTTTATAGAGAACAGTGTAGTGTAAATGTAACTTTTAAATGCACTGGAAAACCCAAAAAACTGTGTGATTAACTTAATTGTGATATTTGCTTTATTATGTTGGTCTAGAACTGAAACTACAATATCTCTGAGGTATTTAATTTTACAATGACAAGGTTATACTTTGTTTTGCTTTTCAGTACTGCGAAGACTGTTATTATATATTATACATTATATTATATTTTATATTATATTTTTATAAATATACATTATATTATACATTTATATATTATACATTTATATATATATTATATTATATTTTATATAATATATTATATATTAAATTATACATTATATATGTATAATTTCTGATAAAACATTTGCTGTAATTTTTTTGTTTCTCTGTGTGTGGCATTTCCTTTTGTTCTGGCTCTTTTGAAATCTGTCTCTTCATCAATGTGTTGTTAGCAATTTGCCATGCACTTTGGTATGTCTTTAATTATATGATCCTTCTGCTTCAGGTTTGTTAGGCTCCTTGGATCTCTAAAGATATGTTGCCTTTTCAGTCCTAGATTTGGAATTGACACAGCATCACTCCTGCCACTTTTTAGTAAGTGAAAGAGTTGTTATTTAAACCCAACTTTATCAGACATGTAAAGTTCATTAAAAGAAGACACCAAGATTAAAAGTTAAAAGAAAATTTAAATATTCATGTTTGTGCATTTGATAGTGAGTTATTTAATCTTCTTACTGTACTCGTCTTTGAAATATGGATGTTTGCTCCAAGACGTTCAGGAAGTAATAATATTAAACGTTAAAATTAGATATTTAGTTAATATTTGCTATATGTGTTTTTGTAATTCCTTTGTATTATTCCATTGCATTATTGAGAATGTCTCTGTAAAATTGTAAATATAGGATTCCTTAGTTTAAGGCAGACATATCACATATTTATTGAGGATTCTTCCATTCAAAAAATATCAGAAACAGCCCTGGTATAGATGCGAGACACAAAGTGAAGAGCAAATTAGTCCTGACATCTGCTTTCATGGAGATTACAGCAGTAAGCACATATTGATTGAATAATTACTTAAGTAATTTTGATAAGAACTTTAAAGAAAATCATGAGAGCACAAATCAGGGGACATATGACTAAGTCTGGAAATTAGAAAAGTTTCCCTGAGGAAGTGATATCTCCGATAAAATTTATTGGGCAAGTAAGAGGTAATCTGGCAAAGTGAGGAGAGATAAACAACTTTGTGCAATCCTTAAAATAAGACATAGGAATGGCACAAAAAAGGTCAATGTGAGTGGTCAGCCAAGAAGGAAAGAGAGACTGACTAACAAGTATTCTGCAGAAATAGACAGAAACCAGATCATATGAAACCTTGTAAAGGAGGTAAAATATTTTGATTTTTATATTAAGATATGTGAAGACTATTAACAAGGGAAGAGAAGCAACCTGAGTACATCTGAATTAAAAAAATAATAATAATCTTTGGCTGCAACATAACTGAGAGATGGAAAGGGTCAAGGACCATTTTACCAGAAAAATTTTTCCATGCATTATCATTTTTGATGTCATTCTACCTATTATATTTATTATAGTATCTATTCTAATATATAGTTTATATAGTATAGTATTATACTTTATTATATTATTATATTTTTATTATATTTAACATATTTAAAATATTTATATTTAATGTTTTGAATGGGAATTTTGATTTCATTTATTTTTAACTTTAAGTATTTATGTGTCACTTTAAAATTCCAATTTTATGAAAATAATCTTATTTCAATGAGTAAAATAGCATCACCTCATATTATAGCATGCCTCTTTGAAGCTTCACATGAAATTATATTTGGATTTAGAAGAATTGGCTCTATGCCTGTGGCAACCAGGAGAGGAAATATTCTGTCACCCTTATAGAGTCACCAAGACAGTACATAACTTGCCAAGAGATCAATTTCGTTAATGAAAAATGTGTAATCTATTCTTTTTTAATTTTTATTATATTTTTTTGCGGTACACGGGCCTCTCACTGCTGTGGCCTCTCCCGTTGCGGAGCACAGGCTCCGGACGTGCAGGCTCAGCGGCCATGGCTCACGGGCCTAGCCTCTCTGCGGCCTGTGGGATTTTCCCGGACCGGGGCACAAACCCGTGTTCATCGGCAGGCAGACTCTCAACCACTGCGCCACCAGGGAAGCCCGTGTAAGCTATTCTTAAAACAAATGATCATGGTATATCCTTCAACTTCTGAGTTTCATATTAAAAAGTAAATCTTGCTGTAAAATAAACCTGCCTTGTCACAAAGTAAAATTTGTATATATTTTCATATATCTAATTTGTTACATTCAATTATCATAAGAAATCTCAAGGATTCTTGTAGTTATCCAATAACCCAGATGACAGCCAAAGGAATAAAGACAATCTTTAAAAGATTCAAAGCCATTCCTAACATTTCTGCAATTATTTTTAGCATAATATATTATAAGGTCATCTCAAAATTATAAAATTTTACCTACTGCTACTAATGAAAATCAGAAAAGTTAAGTAACTTGTCTAAAGTTACAAAGATTTAAGGATCTGGTGGAAGATTACAAAGGTTCTGCCAAAGCAAAATTTCAGGTAACATGCCGCTTCCTGGACAATAACAATTCCTTGTGGTTAGAAAGATATTGCATTTTTTTTTTTTTTTTTTTTTTTTTTGCGTATGCAGGCCTCTCACTGTTTTGGCCTCTCCCGTTGTGGAGCACAGGCTCTGGACGCGCAGGCGCAGCGGCCATGGTTCAGGGGTCCAGCTGCTCCACAGCATGTGGGATCTTCCCAGACCGGGGCACGAACCCATGTCCCCTGCATCGGCAGGCGGACTCTCAACCACTGCGCCACCAGGGAAGCCCAAAGATATTGCATTTTATATTGCCTGCTTGGAGATTCATAAGGATTAGACTGTTAAGAGCTTGGATAAGTTCTAAAGTTATAATACCTGTTTAACGTTATGTTAACACATTTGTTTTATTTTGTTTAAGCTTTATACAAAATTATTTGACAATTTCAGTTTTTTTAAAAACATCTATCAGATTGTTCATTGTGTGGGAGAAAAAGTTCTGTTGAATACACTGCAGGAAAAATTAGTTTATTATTTATCCATAATTTATGGAACAAATGAAACACTAGTCTCAAGAGTTATCTTACCAAACTATAATAATAATAGCTTAAAAGACTAATAGATAATTTGTAATTTCTTACATGGATTTTGAAGAATTAAGCAAGAATAAAATATCCTGCAGGGCAGAGATCATTTATTTTTTACCTCCTTTAACACCTGGTAAACTGCCAGGCTCTTAAATGGAACTCAAAGATTATTTTTCATTATGAATTTAAAATTTGGAAAAGCATTAAAACCCAATTAGGACCTAACTGTTTCTGTTTTATTTCTATAATTATTTTAATTAATACCATTAACTCTCAGATTTCTTTAGCATTCATTACTTGCCTCAACTATAAAAAGTAGTATTTCTAACATAAGATTCTGTTATATTTAGTGATGCAATTTAATATTAATCCCCAAGTTCAAGGGTGCTGCAGGCCACCAGATGTGGATCTATATTTTTATCTGTGTGTGCTTTCCATACTGTGAGAAATAAAATATAAATGAATTTAGCCTTCTTGCTCCTATATTACTTAACCTCCACTCAAGCAATATTATACTGAATAAAATGTCCTGGACCAGGAATCAGGAAGTGGGGGTTCTATATCTGATTCTGCCCTATGTAATTATGTTACATAAATCAAGTTAATTCTGTTTCTGGAATCACTGTTTCTTCTTCTGCAGTTGGGGTTAATGTTGCTCTGCTTAACTTACATTGTTGTAAGACAGCAAATGAGACAATGAGTCATGAAAAAGAAAGTAATGTACCAATATCTTTACAAATGGAAAGTGTTATTTTATATTTGTATTTTCAGTATGCCTATTATTTGTGAATTGTGGGTGTTTCTGTAAAAATTATTTTTTAAAGCATGTTCTCCAGAAGTTGTGCATTTCTAACAGATGGTTTTAGGGTAACATTTACAAGATGGCTTTTAAAACTTTGGGAAGGAGAAGTGGACTGATGTGAAAAGAGCACCAGGGGTTGAGTGGGAGTGGGGAGGTGAGTCAGATTCCTCCCTACTGCAGGCTGGCTCGTCCTCCAGACACACACTTCAGAATGTTGCTGCCCATTATATGACAGTTTGCATGGAGCTGAGGTTATAGTCCTTTTTGTTCACCCCCATGACAAACATGGGTGTTTCTGGAGAGGGTGCACAGATGACCGCACGCAGGGCACCTGCCTGGATGCGGGTCTAGGGAAGGTGCACAAGGTGTCATGAGGTGCTTTGAGTGCCACACCCCCCGGGCAGCCCTGGGGACCTCTCTCCCACTTACTGTAGTTTCCTCTAATGGCAGGTACACCCCTGTGGCTTCCACCACAATGGGGCTGCCAACGGACTTCCAGGAGATGTCTTTGGGCTGCTTGCTGGGGAGGGGAGGCAGCACCATGAGTCAGTCTCTCCTCTGCATGGTCTCCTCTTCATAGTCCATGGCCTTCACCATTTGAAAGGTTGACCAGACACCTTCCTGCCTGGCCAACTCTTCCCCCGACCCCACACATCCCTACCTGCCCCAGATGGGTCCGACCCTGCTGGTCTTGCCTCTCATCGCTAACCCCCCTAGTGGGCCACTTTTCTTTTCTTGACTGTACCTGCTATGCCTGGCTACAAGCCGCCACCTCTCCAACTCAGCCCACAAGCCCCCCCCCCCCTCCAGGGGACCATCTAGACTATTCCCAGCCAGGTCAGGCCCTTTCTACATATGCTGCCCAGGATGTAGACCGCGGGAGGGCAAAGCCTGCCCTGCTGCTTCAGGCTCCAGCCCTGGTAACCTTGTAAAAGCCCTCCTAGCCCTCTTCTCTTTATTACTCAGCTTCTGCAACAGGGATCCTGCTACCAGAGGCCAGGCAAGTCCCTGAAATCACACACCACATCCAGAGAGCAGCTCCCAAGCCTTGAGGCAGCCCTGGGGCCAGCATTGGCTGGTGGTTTATACTGGAAAAGTAAAGAAGATTTTCTGTTTCCTGTTCTATAAATGTACATTTTCACTTGATATCTTATCAAATGTTTGTGTTTGAAACATTAAACATCTAGTATTGCTGTTTTCTACTTCACTTTAGCAAACAAACAATAAAAGAATAAACTCTAAAATAATTAAAGTATTTCTAAGATAAAATTGTATATATCTTTTACCAATCAGCTCCTTTCACCTTGCTTTGATTGAGTATATTGAAGCATGTTTCTTACCTGTCTGCTTATAAGATTTCCCATCAGTTTTGTCTTTCTAAAAGGAACAAAATTTGTGAGATGAAACCCAGATGAGCAGAAAAGGAAATCTATTAATTCTAATATTTCTATAAAATTTTTAAAGAGGTTAAAATTTATTTCTATAAAATTTTTAAAGAGGTTAAAAAATTTTTTTTAATAAAAGGAAGAAATTCTCCTTAAATCCTTTTATACCTTATATGTCCTTCATCAGTTTCTTCTTCTCATCCCCGGATCCTCCCCAAAACTATTATACCCAGTGTCTCAAAAGGACCAAAATTTTTATTATTTTTTGATATTTGTTCTTTTATTTTCTTTCTCCACTTCTGCTTTAATGAATAATATCAACATTTTCAGAAATTGGGACACTTTTGAATTCATAAGAGAAACTACCTATTTTCAAAGGGTCCGAGCACTGTCATAAAGTTTGTTCCATAATGATGTGTCAGTGTGTCATTTACATGATTCACATGGGGTTGGATGGCTGTTATTGAGGATTTCACCCTGGAAGTCTAGAATGGGGAAACTCATTTTAGATGAGTTATAGCTCACATGACTAACATGTGAATTTCTTATTCACGTTAGCAAAGAATAACATGGAGGATGTGTAAGCACAAAATAAATTAGGTTATAACAAAACTCAGAGAGGAAATTGACTAATTTTAAATGCCATTGATATGCATATGGTAATTCTTGGCACAGGTCTTTAAAAATTAATAGGTTACCAGCTTCCTTAAGAGATTAATATATTACAAATCCTCTTTTAGAATGTTTCAAGGTTCCTTTTTTCTATTAGCAAGAGAAGATTTTAATAAAGCAAGATGCAAACTTTCTACTGGTGCTCTGAGCCAAGTAAAATACCATTAGCAGAGTAGAGCTTTTTTCTAGATATTTCTACTTGTTTTATGGAAAGGGTAAATTTGTCTAGTTTCATCTATTGCCTTCACCGTGCTTCCCCTGTCTTTCCTAGAGCTTGTTGCAGGATTTGATTCACTGTTTGTCTCCAGACATATTATGTAAATAGCAATTGTCTGTAACTATAAGTAATCAAATTCCATCTTTTACATGTAAAGTTCATCAAAGGCATTTCTCTCTTCCTTTGAGTAATATATAAAGCAGTTTTTTCTTCCATCTTGGGAAACATGTACAGATACAAGTGTTAGAATCAATAATGAATTTGATGAGAAATGATAAAATTATAACAATGATGAGTTTGTTTTTACCATCTGTTATAGATGTGCCTGAGTTCATCTTCTGCTTTTACAGTTAATTTCTAATGTTATTTTCCTTCTCGATTTTTTAAACATTAAAAATTAAATGAAGAAACTCTGTAGTGACAGAATTTACTTATTATTTAGCTTGTTTAATCATACCAAAATAAAACTGTAAGCAAGAATATCATAAGTTATTCTATCAGTTTTAGGATTTGTGAATAAAACTTTTCTCATTCAATTTTAGGAACTTCTTTTAAATAGGATGGTCTGTTAGTCAGTTAATAAATATTTACCTACAATGTGTCAGACACTGCCCTACATATCAGGAAGTTGAACAAGATAGAGCTTATAAGTTCCTTATAATGGTAAACAGAGAAAACGACAAATGTATGGACTGAGTATCTACTGCTTTATAGAATCACAACCTTCTTTGGGGGCTCTTTTCTAACTTCTGTGTTGACTGGGAAAAATTAAATACAAATGTCCTTCTTTGAGTATTGAAACAAATCTAGTTGCACCTTGCCCTATCAACTCCCAGTAAAGTCAAAGTGGGCATGTGACCTGAACTTGGCCAGTTGGGTACTTAGCACTCAAACCTTGAGTGAACAACAAAGGGAAAGACAAAGCAGCAGCAATTCATTCACCCAATGCCTGCACCTTGACTGAGCTGTTCCTTACTCTCTCAATCTGAACTCTCTGGAGGCTCTCTGGATCCTTCTCGTTTTGAGGGCTGCTTTAACCAACCTTTCTATCCATCCTGTGTGTTCCTTATTTCTTTCCAATAAATTCAGTTTTGCTTAAGTTAACTCAATTTTTTTTTTTACTTTTTGTAATTGAAGCACAAAGTTTCCATTTTTTCTAATGAGAACAGAAAATAGATAGAAAAATTAAAATATTCCAGACTTTCTTATTACCAATGAATGAAGACTTTAAAATGTCTCCCTCTCCAGTTCCTACCAGCACTTGTACTAGAAATATCATATCTCTCCCTATGGTTTTTTTTGTTTGTTTGTATGTTTGTTTGTTTTTTGTGGTACGCGGGCCTCTCACTGTTGTGGCCTCTCCCGTTGCAGAGCACAGGCTCCAGACATGCAGGCTCAGTGGCCATGGCTCACAGGCCTAGCCGCTCTGTGGCATGTGGGATCCTGCTGGACCGGGGCACAAACCCGTGTCCCCTGCATCGGCAGGCAGACTCTCAACCACTGCGCCACCAGGGAAGCCCTCTCACTATATTTTATCATAAATTTATGAACAAAACATTTCCACTCCAGTCCATAGTCATATTTGGGTGCTTTAAGCTTCCATGGTATAAAGTAGAAAACAATTTAATTGCTTCAAAATAGTAGGTCTCGAACAAGTTTGATCAATTTAGAAGAAAATAAAGAGTGATCACCCAGGAATACAAAATGTTTACAAAACAAAAAATTAAACTACTTGAAAGTAGCAGAAAGTGTTTAAGCAGGTGGTGGAGTATTTCCTCTTGAAAGAATGAGACTATGACACATAAAAATTGTGAGTTTGTGGCTTTTTATACCTGAAGGTGCTTTCACTTCCATCAGATCTTTCAGAGAAACTCACAATTTCCTAGATTTAGGTGGTGAAGACAGGGTTCTGAATTAGCAGAGCTGCTGAAAAAACCCTGGGAATGGGATCAAAACCCTAAGTATAAAATCTGCCCAGTTCCTAAACTGAACCCAAAACTAAGCATGTGTGGACAGCACAGTCGGGAGAGAGGAGTTTGTATCTGGAAAATCTAACTGCCCCAGGGAGACTTGTTAGTTTGCATCTCTTTGGTTAGGTAGGATCCCCCACCTTCTGTGTTAGCTTAGCCAGCAGAATGACGGAAGTTAGAAAAGACTTCAAAGCATATATTATGAGTATCTTCAAAGAAACATTAGAGATCATATTTAAATTGTTAAAAGAAATATGTTTTAACAGCTTTTACAAACCATAAACTTCTTCCATTTTAAGTGGATATTTTGATGATGTCTAGTGAATTTTTAATTATACAACCATCACCACAATCTAGTTATAGATCACTTCCATCACACCACAGAGTTCACTCTGTCTTTTGCAGTCAATCATCCTGCCCATTCCCTGTCCTCGACAAATAATCTGCTTTCATTTTCTGGAAATTTGCCTTCCCTAGAAATTTCATATGAATGGAATTTTTCATTTTGTAGTTTTTACGTCTGGTTATTTTACTTAAAATATCTTTGAGATTCTTTCATGTTTCAGCATTTCTGATTTTATACCACATTTTGTTTATCCATTTACCAGTTGATGGACATTTAGATTGTTTTCTGGTTTTGACTATTATAAATAATGCTGCCATACTCATTCATATTCAAGAATTTGTGGCCAAATATTTTCTTTTCTTTTGAAGGGAGAAATTCTTGGATTGTATGTTGCTATACAATATTTTTAACTTTTTCAGAAAAGGCCAAACTGTTGTTCAAGGCGGTTGTACTATTTTACATCCTCACCTGTTTCTCCACATCTTTGCCACCATCTGGTACAATCAGCTCTCAATTATAACCATTTTATTAGATGTGTAATGGTATCTCACTGTGGTTGTAATTTGAATTTCCCTAGTGACTAATGATGTTGAACATTTCCCATGTGCTTATTAGCTACTCACTTATGTATAGACAAAATATCTATATATTATCAACTAATAATTTAAACATAAAATCAAGGAAGCTTTCATTTTACAAGCATCAAAAAATAAAATAATTGGGAATAAATGTAACAAAAGAAGTGTAAGATATGTACCCTGGAAACAACAAAACATTGTTGAGAGAAGGTAAAGAAAATCTAAAGAAATGGAGAAACATACCATGTTCATGGGTTGGAAAACTCTGTATTACTAAGATGACAGCTGTCTCTCAAATTGATCTATGGGACTCAGTGTAATATCTATCAAAGTCCCAGCAGGATTTATGTAGAACTTTTCAAGATGATCCCAGAATTGTTATGGAAGTGCACAGGAACAAGAATAGCTAATATTAGTTTTTAACAGATGAATAAAGTTATAAAACTTACACTATTCTATTTCAAAGCTGATTATAAAACTACAGTATTCAAAACACTGATGTATTAGCATAATGATAGAACTACATTCTGTATGCAAATCCTCTGTCAGATACATGATTTTCTATTGTTTCCTTCCAATCTGTGGCTTGTTTTGTCTTCTCCTTTTCAAAGGTAGATAGATAGATAAATTGATTTTTGTATATTAATCTTGTATCCTGACACATTTGAAAAAGGCAGATGTCACTGCCTTGTTCCTGACCTTAGAAGGAAATCATTCATTTGCATGATCAAGTATGACTTAGGTGTAATTTTTTCATAAGTATCATGTCAGAATGACGAAGTTCCTTTCCCTTCCTAGTTTATTGAGAGTTTTTATCATAAATGGATATTTAATTTTACTAAAACATTTTGTGTCTATTGGGGTGGTCAGGTGCTTTTTCTCCCTATATTCTCTTAATGTGGTTTACTGTATTAATTTTGGATGTTAAAACAAACTTGCATTCCTAAGGCACTTGCTAATTTTTATTAAAATCTGCTAATATTTTGTTAAGTAGTTTTGTGTTTGTGTTCATAAGGGATAATGCTCTGTTTTTTATGTTTTGATGTAGTTTTTATTGTGATATTTTTTCCCGGCTTTGGTATCAGGGTACTACTGGTCTCATAAAATAAATTGGTAAACAGTGTCTCAATATATTTTTAAAGCACTGTTATTATTTCTTTCTTAAATATTTGACAGAATTCACCAGTGAAGTCATCTGAGCCTGGAGTTTTTATTCAATATCTGCATTGTTTATAGGTTTATTCCCATTTTTTAATTTCTTGAGTCAATTTTTATATCTTTCTAAGAATTTTGCCATTTATCAAGTTTGTTTGCATAAACAGGTGCATAATAATCTTTTAATCTTTTTTAATTTCCATCAGGTTGGTAGTGATGTATGTTCTTTAACTTGATATATCGACAATTTTTGTCTTCTATTTTTCTTCGTCAAATTAAGATTTTTCAATTTTGTTGATTTTTTCAGTAACTTGATTTTACTGATTTACTGCATTCTTTTTCTATTTTCTCTTTTATTGGTTTATGCCATATAGTAGTTATCTTCTACATGATAGCTTCATCACATATTTTCTCCACATTGCAGATATCATCTACAAGATTATCTTCAAACAGAAATTAAAATTCAAATGTAAACTTCAACTTTTCATTTCAACATTTGAATTTTAATGATTATTTGGATAAAATTTTTGTTAAGATAGAATTCAAATAATTAACCTGATCAGTACTGTCTGGCAGCATAATTGCTGCCTTCCCTCTTCAACCAAGCTTTTTCATCATTCTTTGACCCCTACTAACACTAAATTTACTTCTAGTTAAATAATTGGACTTCTTTCCTTAATATTATTTTTCCTATGTTATACAGTAAACACAATTAAGTCATAAAGTATTCATATATTGCCCCCCGCTTTAATGGATATGATTTTTAAAGTGCTTTCTACAGAGGAAGCATACAATGATATTTTATTTATTGATAGAATAATGAAAATAATTGAAATGGGAAGATAAGAAAATCACACTAATGACATCAAAGAAAAAAATTATAGAATATTGGAAATTAGAAAGAAGTTTGAAAATTTATTTTTTATAAACAGAAAGTAAAAAGTGTCAAGTGGCAGCACTGCCAATCCAATCATGTCCAATTGTTCTTTGTTGTTCCTGATACCACATGTTATTCACTCTGACACCAAAACTCACCACTGGTGTTATTATGACTCTGGGCCCAACCAAATTTCTTTTGTTAAGAATGCAAAGTCGCAATAAGACAACTGGACAGTGATCAGTTAAATGGCATTTTTCTATATGCCAAGAATTGTGAGACTTGACACTTAAATCTTAGTTACAGAAAAAATAAATCATTGTCAGATACTACAGCTTTATAGGGAAATTGAATCACAGGAGTGAAGAGATTCACATAAATTTAATTGAGTCATATAATACAAATAGTCCAGAATTGACTAAGATAATACAAATAGTCCAAGAGAAAATCATACCTGTAAGAGATTTCAACCATTCATTTGAAAGAAAAGGACTCTTCTATTGAAAAGAAAATATAGATTAGACAGGCAGAAAGGTGATCACTGAATAATAGAATACCTTGACTAAGAAGCTATCTATATATCTTCTTTGGAGAAATATCTATTTAGGTCTTCCACCCATTTTTTTTGTTAACATCTTTATTGGAATATAATTGCTGTACAATGGTGTTCTGCACATTTTTGGATTTGTTTGTTTGTTTTTTTGATATTAAGCTGCATGAGCTGCTTGTGTATTTTGGAGATTAATCTCTTGTCAGGTGCTCTGTTTGGAAATATTTTCTCCCATCCTGAGGACTGTCTTTTCGTCGTGTTTATGGTTTCTTTTGCTGTGCAAAAGCTTTTAAGTTTCATTAGGTCCCATTTGTTTATTTTGGTTTTATTTCCATTTCTCTAGGAGGTGGGTCAATAAAAGACCTTGCGGTGATTTATGTCATAGAGTGTTCTGCCTATGTTTTCCTTGAAGAGTTTTATAGTGCCTGATCTTACATTTAGGTCTTTAATGCAATTTGAGTTTATTTTTGTGTGTGGTGTTAAGGAGTGTTCTAATTTCATTCTTTTATATGGAGCTGTCCAGTTTTCCCAGCACCACTTATCGAAGAGACTGCCTTTTCTCCATTGTAAATTCTTGCCCCAATTATCGAAGATAAGGTGACCATATGTGCATGGGTTTATCTCTGGGCTTTCTATCCTGTTCCATTGATCTATATTTCTGTTTTTGTGCCAGTACCATACGGTCTTGATTACTGTAGCTTGTAGTGTAGTCTGAAGTCTCGGAACCTGATTCCTCCAGCTCCATTTTTGTTTATCAAGATTGCTTTGGCTATTCGGGGTGTTTTGTGTTCCATACAAATTGTGAAATTTTTTGTTCTAGTTCTGTGAAAAATGCCATTGGTAGTTTGATAGAGATTGCATCGAACCTGTGGATAGCTTTGGGTAGTATAGTCGTTTTCATAATGTTGAAATTCTTCCAGTCCAAGAACATGGTATATCTCTCCATCTGTTTGTATCGTCTTTAATTTCTTTCTTCAGTGTCTTATAGTTTTCTGCATACAGGTCTTTTGTCTCTTTAGGTAGGTTTATTCCTATGGATTTTGTTTTAGTTTTTGTTTTTTTTTTTTCCGTATGCGGACCTCTCACTGTTGTGGCCTCTCCCATTGCGGAACACAGGCTCCGAACGCGCAGGCTCAGCGGGCATGGCTCACGAGCCCAGCCGCTCCGCAGCATGTGGGATCTTCCCAGACCAGGGCACGAACCCGCGTCCCCTGCATCAGGAGGCGGACTCTCAACCACTGTGCCACCAGGGAAGCCCCCCTATGTATTTTGTTGTTGTTGTTGCAATGGTAAATGGGAGTGTTTCCTTAAATTCTCTTTCAGATTTTTCATCATTAATGTATAGGAATATAATAGATTTCTGTGCATTAATTTTGTGTCCTGCTACTTTACCAAATTCATTGTTTAGCTCTAGTAGTTTCCTGGTAGCATCTTTAGTATTCTCTATGTATATTATCATGTCATCTTCAGTGACAGTTTTACTTTTTCTTTCCGATTTGGATTCTTTTTGTTTCTTTTTTTCTCTGATTGCTGTGGCTAACACTTCCAAAACTATGTTGAATAATAGTGGTGAGAGTGGGCAACCTTGTCTTGTTCCTGAAATTAGTGGAAATGGTTTCAGTTTTTCACTGTTGAGAACAATGTTGGCTGTGGGGTTGTCATATATGGTCTTTATTATGCTGAGGTATGTTCCCTCTATGCCCACTTTCTGGAGAGTTTTTAACATAAATGGGTGTTGAATTTTGTTGAAAGCTTTTTCTGCATCTGTTGAGATTATCATATGTTTTTTATCCTTCCATTTGTTACTATGGTGTATCACATTTATTGATTTGTATATATTGAAGAATCCTTGCATTCCTTGTATAAACCGCACTTGATCATGGAGTATTATCCTTTTAATGTGCTGCTGGATTCTATTTGCTAGTATTTTGTTGAGGATTTTTGCATCTATGTTCATCTGTGATATTGGATTTTAGTTTTCTTTTTTTTCTGACATCTTTTTCTGGTTTTCGTATCAGGGTGATGGTGGCCTCACAGAATGACTGTAGGGGTGTTCCTTCCTCTGCTATATTTTGGAAGAGCTTGAGATGTATAGGTTTTGGCTCTTCTCTAAATGTTTCATAGAATTCACCTGTGAAGCCATATGTTCCTGGGCTTTTGTTTGTTGGAAGGTTTTTAATCACAGTCTCAATTTCAGTGTCTGTGATTGATCTGTTTATATTTTCTATTTCTTCCTGGTTCAGTCTCGGAAGGTTGTGCTTTTCTAAGAATTTGTCCATTTCTTCCAGGTTGCCCATTTTATTGACGTATAGCTGTTTGTAGTAATCTCTCATGATCCTTTGTATTTCTGCAGTGTCAGTTGTTACTTCTCCTTTTTCATTTCTAATTCTATTGATTTGAGTCTTCTTCCTTTTTTTTTCTTGATGAGTCTGGCTAATGGTTTATCAATTTTCTTTATCTTCTCAAAGAACAGCTTTTAGTTTTATTGATCTTTGCTATTATTTCTTTAATTTCTTTTTCATTTATTTCTGATCTAATCTTTATGATTTCTTTCCTTCAGCTAACTTTGGGGTTTTTTGTTCTTCTTTCTCTAATTACTTTAGGTGTAAAGTTAGCTTATTAATTTGAGATGTTTCTTATTTCTTGAGGTAGGATTCTATTGCTGTAAACTTCCTTCTGACAACTGCTTTTGCTGCATCCCATAGATTTTAGGTCATCATGTTTCCATTGTCATTTGTTTCTAGGTATTTTTTTAAATTTCCTCTTTGATTTCCTCAGTGATCTCTTGATTATTTAGTAGTGTATTGTTTAGCTTCCATGTGCTTGTATTTTTTTCCAGATTCTTTCCTGTATTGATATCTAATCTCATATTGTTGTTGTCAGAAAAGATACTTGATATGATTTCAATTTTCTTAAATTTACCAAGACTTGATTTGTGACCCAAGATATGATCTATTCTGGAGAGTGTTCCATGAGCACTTGAGAAGAGATTGTATTCTGATTTTTTTGGAAGAAATGTCCTATAAAAATCAATTAAGTCCATCTTGCTTAATGTATCATTTAAAACTTGTGTTTCCTTACTTATTTTCATTTTGGATGATCTGTCCATTGGTAAAAGTGACGTTTTATAATCCCCGACTGTGATTGTTTGCTGTCAATTTCCCCTTTTATGGCTGTTAGTACTTTCCTTATGTATTGAGGTGCTCCTATGTTGGGTACATAATTTTTTACCATTGTTATATCTTGTTCCTGTATTGATCCCTTGATCATTATGTAGTGTCCTTTGTCTCTTGTAATAATCTTCATTTTAAAGTCTATTTTTTTCTGATATGATAATTGCTACTCCAGCTTTCTTTTGATTTCCATTTTCATGGAATATCTTTTTTCCATCCCCTCACTTTCAGTCTGTATGTGTCCCTAGGTCAGAAGTGGGTCTCTTGTAGACAGCATATATACAGGTCTTGTTTTTGTAATCATTCAGCCAGTTTACGACTTTTGGTTGGAGCATTTAATCCATTTACATTTAAGATAATTATGAATACGTATGTTCCTATTAGCATTTTCTTAACTGTTTTGGGTTTGTTATTGTAGGTCTTTTCCTTCTCTTGTATTTCCTGCCTGGAGAAGATCCTTTAGAATTTTTCATAAAACTGGTTTGATGGAGCTGAGTAATCTTAGCTTTTGCTTGTCTATAAAGGTTTTAATTTCTCTGTCATATCTGAATGAGATCCTTGCTGGGTAGAGTAATCTTGGTTGTAGGTTTTTCCCTTTCATCACTTTATGTCCTGTCACTCCCTTCTGGCTTGCAGAGTTTCTGCTGAAAGATCAGCTCTTAACCTTATGGGAATTCCCTTGTATGTTAGTTGTTGCTTTTCCCTTGCTGCTTTTAATATTTTTTCTTTGTGTTTAATTTTTGATAGTTTGATTTATATGTGTCTTGGCATTTTTCTCCTTAGATTTATCCTGTATGGGACTCTCTGTGATTCCTGGACTTGACTGACGATTTCCTTACCCATATTAGGGAAGTTTTCAACTATAATCTCTGGAAATATTTTCTCAGTTCCTTTCTTTTTCTTTTCTTCTTCTGGAACCACTATAATTTGAATGTTGTTGTGTTTAATGTTGTCTCAGAAGTCTCTGAGACTGTCCTCAATTCTTTTCATTCTTTTATTTTTAATCTGCTCTGCAGTAATTATTTCCACTATTTTATCTTCCAGGTCACTTATCCATTCTTTTGCCTCAGTTATTCTTCTATTGCTTCCTTCTAGAGAATTTTTAACTTCATTTATTGTGTTGTTCATCTTTGTTTGTCTGCCCTTTAGTTCTAGGTCCTTGTTAAATGTTTCTTGCATTTTGTCCATTCTATTTCCAAGATTTTGGATCACCTTTACTATCATTATTCTGAATTCTTTTTCAGGTAGACTGCCTATTTCTTCTTCTTTTGTTTGGTTTGGTGGGTTTTTACCTTACTCCTTCATCTGTTGTGTGTTTCTTTGTCTTCTCATTTTGCTTAACTTACTATTTTGGGGGTCTCCTTTTCACAGGCTGCAAGTTCATAGTTACCTTTGTTTTTGGTGTCTGCCCCCAGTGGCTAAGTTTGGCTCAGTGTGTTGTGTAGACTTCCTGGTGGAGGGGAATGGTGCCTGTGTTCTGGTGGATAAGGCTGAATCTTGTCTTTCTGGTAAGCAGGACTGCATCCAGTGGTGTTTTGGTGTGTCAGTGACCTTCTTATGATTTTAGTCAGCCTCTCTGCTAATGGGTGGGTTTGTGTTCCTGTCTTGCTAGGTTTGGCATAGGGTGTCCAACACTGTAGCTTGCTGATCATTGAGTGGAGCTGGGTCTTACTGTTGAGATGGAGATATCTGGGAGAGCTTTTGCCGTTTGGTATTACGTAGAGCCAGGAGGTCTCTGGTGGACCAATGTCCTTAACTTGGCTCTGTGACCTCAGAGGCACAGTCCTGAAACCCAGATGGAGCACCAAGACCCTGTCAGCCACATGGCTCAGATGAAAAGGGAGAAAATAAAAGAAAGAAAGAAATAATAAAATAAAAAAAAGGTTTTTAAAATAAAAGATTAAAAACATTATCAAAAATAAAAATAAATTATATGTAATTTAATGAAAAAAGAAAAAATAAAAAGGACAGAGAAACCTGGGACAAATGATAAAAGCAAAGCTATACAGACAAAATCACACAAAGAAGCATAAACACACACTCACAAAATGAGAAATGGAAAAATATACATATATCTATACATTAAAAAAAGACAGAGAGCAACCAAATCAATAAACAAATCTACCAATGATAATAAACTCTAAATACTAAATTAAGATAAAAATAAAACCAGAAACAAATTAGAGACAAAAAGCAAACCCCAAGTCTACAGTTGCTCCCAAAGTCCACCACCTCAATTTTGGGATGATTTGTTGTCTATTTAGGTATTCCAGAGATGCAGGGTACATCAAGTTTATTGTGGATATTTAATCTGCTGCTCCTGAGGCTGCTGGGAGAGATTTCCCTTTCTTGTCTTTGTTCACACAGCTCCTGGGGTTCAGCTTTGGAATTGGCCCTGCCTCTGCATGTAGGTCCCCTGAGGGTGTCTCTTCCCTGCCCAGACAGGAAGGGTTTAAAATAGCAGCTGATTAGGAGGCTCTGGCTCACTCCAGCCAGGGGAGTGAGGGGTACGGAATGAGGGGTGAGCCTGCAGCAGCAGAGGCCTTTGTGATGTTGCAACAGCCTGAGGCATGCTGTATGTTCCCCTGTGGAAGTTGTCCCTGGATCTTGGGACCCTGGCAATGACGGTCTGCACAGGCTCCTGAGAGAGGAAGTGTGGATAATGACCTGTGCTTGTACACAGGCTTCCTGGCAGCTGCTGTAGCAGCCTTAGCATTTCATGCCCATCTCGGGTCTGCACTGAAAGCTGTGGCCCATCTCTGGAACTCATTTAGGCGGTGCTCTGAATGCCCTCTCCTCACACACCCCAAAACAATGGTCTCTTGCCTCTTAAGCAGGTCCAGACTTTTTCCCAGACTTCCTCCTGGCTAGCTGTGGTGCACTAACCCCCTGCAGGCTGTGTTCACGCCGCCAACCCCAGTCTTCTCCCTGCGATCCAACCGAAGCCCGAGCCTCAGCTCCCAGCCCCACCCGCCCCAGTGGGTGAGCAGACAAGCCTCTCAGGCTGGTGAGTGCTGGTCGGCACTGATCCTCTGTGCAGGAATCTCTCTGCTTTGCCCTCTGCACCCTTGTTGCTGCACTCTCCTCCGTGACTCTGAAGCTGCCCCCCTGCCACCCTCAGTCTTCACCATTGAAGGAGCTTCCTCTTGTGTGGAAAACTTTCCTCCTTCACAGCTCTCTCCCAGAGGTGCAGGCCCCATCCCTACTCTTTTGTCTCTGAGTTTTCTTTTCTCTTTTTCCCTACCCAGGTATATGCAGAGCTGTTTGCCTTTTGGGAAGTCTGAGGTCTTCTGCCAGCATTCAGTAGGTGTTCTGTAGGAGTTGTTCCACATGTAGTTGTATTTCTGATATATTTGTGGGGAGGAAGGTGATCTCCACATCTTACTCCTCTGCCATCTTGAAGGTCTCATAGCTCCTCCTTTATTGACACAAAATCGCAGCTAGAATACTTTATATTCTCATGGACAATCATGACAAAGATTCAAATAAATTAATAAGTAAATAACTATGTATGTAATCAATTTTAGATTTTTTCCAATGTTAGATTGGAATATATTAGCATATACATATGTATATACTTATATACATATTTATATAGTTTGAATATATGTATAGTTAGAATGTGTTTTTGATGTGTTTATGTTACTATATAAATTCATTTTCCATCCATTCTCAAGAGGATATCATTCCCTAAGGAGAAAGAGAAATGTTATTTCTTGTTTTGAGATATTATGTAAGGTAAAATCCACATCCCATCATAAATTTTAATGGCTTTTGTTCTATTCCCTATGCATAATTTGTGCAAATTGCCAATTTCAATACATTACTACAAATCTATAGATTTATACAATACACAGTAGACTTCCATACCTGTAAGTGTTCTCTGGCATCTGGATTTCACTCTGTGAATGGCCAGAGATTCATCAGCACCACTCCCCTTCTTGGCTTTCCCCAGAACAACCCTCATGCAATGACTAAGGGGATTTGCTCTATAAATACACAGCTTTCTTGCACGTTAAGTGGAATAACTCTCAAAGATATATTCTACAGTGACTCCCAGAGTCCATCAGTATGATTTTTTTTAGCTAGCTACAATAATAAACATCTTGATAATGAACAGTATTCTAAGCTAAGAGTCCCTTTCAAGAACACAGGACTGGGGCTTCCCTGGTGGCACAGTGGTTAAGAATCCACCTACCAATGCAGGGGACACGGGTTCGAGCTCTGCACCTGGAACATCCCACATGCCACGGAGCAACTTGACCCATGTGCTGCAACTAATGAAGCCCATGCACCCAGAGCCCGTGCTCTGGAACAAGAGAAACCACTGCAATGAGAAGCCCAAGAACCACAAGGAAGAGTAGCCCCCACTGCCACAACTAAAGAAAGCCCATATGCAGCAATGAAGACCCAACACAGCCAAGAATAATAAATAAATAATTAAACAAACAAACAAAAGAACACAGGACTTATTCCTCCATTCGCTTGGACATTTGTCAGCTGGAAATCCTCAGCTGTCAGCCATCTGGAGAATTCGTCCTCGGATAAAGACTGGTGCTTCTCTCAATGTTAATCCCTTCTTTGTGGCAACTGTATCCAGTAGTAGAAAATACAGACATTGAAGACTCATTCCCTTACCCTCAAGTCAGGAAAAATCTAAAGGATGATAATATTACTCTTTCTTTAATTTCCTGCATATCAATGTCCACTCAGGGCCTCCTTTCCAGAACAGGCATTCTCTAAATTTGGAGACAAGAGTAGTCTGAGAGAGAAGATGCTGAGATGGGATTTTGCAACTGATTAGCTCCCAGCCACCTGTTAATGAGGACTTCATTCTTTGTTATAGTAGGGAGATGGATATCCCCTAGGACAATTTCCAAATGTACCATAGAACCTTCACTGATGGTGAAGTAGAGTAGTATAGCAGTGGAAAGAACTGTGCTAATCAGGGCAATGTATCAAGTCTTCATTAAACAAAGGAAGAATTGTAATTATAAGGACAATGGGATAGGATAGCGTTGGCCATTGATGCTTTGGAAAAATACTTTAAGAAAGGCTGTAAGTGATTAATTGGCAATTAAAAGCCAAGTATGATAGCCAGAGAGTCTCATTAGTAGTAAATAAAAAGATGCTTATTGTCTTCAGTCAAGGGAAGAGGAACCTGAGGGCCAAGCCCAAGACTTAATCATTGGTGTAGAAAAACTCCAAAGAAAGTTAAAATCTCGACCTAGGCAGATTGGTTATGCCAAAGTCAGGTCCTGCTTAGGAAGAATGGGGCTAAGTAATAGGATGAGGACACCTAGGTTGACATTGCACTTTGGAATATGGTGGAACAAGGTATTAAAAGGCTGAGAGAAGTTATTATGTTAAAGTGGATTTCATGTAAGGCTGCGAAACTCATGAAATGCCTTTGTTCCATGAGAGTGCTTATAGGACATACTGCTTACTGAAGCAAAAGCAACATATTGATGAGAAGGGCAACACTATCACTAGGAAGCTAAGTTAAGTCTTCCCTGTCTAGGCTATGGTTGACCAGAAGAGATGCTGATATAGGACTGGGTTCATTAGTAACAATGGGAATAATAGGACCCAAAACAAGAGAGGTCGAGTTTTGGTACTTGAAGATCAGAAGTCATGTCATTTGCCTGCTCACTCTTCACATCTTTTATTACAAATATAAAGTCCTTTCCAGCTAACCATCTTAACCTAGGCATCTACCTTAACCTTAAGAACTCCATTTACTATTAGCCATCATCATAGATTCTTACAAGTCAACCTCCCTCCATTCCATCCTTGCCCTTGCTCATTAAGGCCATTATGATGATTATACCCAGTACACTCTGAAGATAGTGGTGCTGCCACCCAGCCTTTGCTATTCCAGAATTCTATGTTAACAGTAGGAAACCCAGTTCCAAGACAGTATACTCTGCTCTCAGCCTCATCCTATAGAGCACAACTACTACTGAGCTCAATGATAATGCTAGAGTCCTCTCACTAGTACATTTCTTAGCACTTTAGTGAGAGGAGTAAGCCCTGTGATCACTCAAAGGACACAGACACCTGCTATTTTCCTGGGTCTTAATAGATTCATTCTAACATGCATACTTAACACTGCTTTTTGGTCCCTTCCTCAATCCTGTACCAAGGGAGACATGACATCTCTGTTTCATTTAATGTGGGTCAATAATTTTTCCCAAACTTTCAGGAGGCAACCCAAGAATATATTAGGACTAGCTCCAGGTGCCCTTGAATCCTGAGCCATGGGAGCATGCTCTTATATCAACAAACTGTCCTTCATCCAGGTTTAAATTTTGACCCTCCAGACTAACAATCTCAAGATCTATTTGAAAGCATACTCTGAGTTCCTGCCAGTACACATTATCCAGATTTCTGTAGCTCCTCTATGAACATTCTTCCTTTTCTTAGTAGAACATGCTGAGACTTGACCCAATAAATACATGAGATGATGCTCATTATTTCTAGATATTAGAGATGTATGCTTCAATGTATTAAAAAGATGCATCTTTTACCTGACTAGATCACAAAGTGAAAAAAATGGAGACATAACAGTGTTGAAAAGAGTGTGGAAAAAATGGACACACATCTTAGTGGTTGAAAATTTTTTTTTTTTTTGCAATTTCTTTAAAGACCAAATCTGCAGTTTCCTTCGAGTTTTAAAATGCACATAATTTATTGATTCATTATTTCTAAATGTATATTTCTCACAAGAAGTTGAACATGTGCCCAAAGACATATGCAATGATCTTCATTGCTAGATTGACTGTAAAATCCAATAAATGAAAAGAATCTCAGTGTTCATTAATAGGTAAACAGTTAACAAGATAGAATAAGAGAAAAGAGAGGAGAAAGGAAGAAAAGGAAGAAGAAAGGAAGGAAGGAAAGAAGGAAGGAAGGAAGGAAGGGAGAGAGGGAAACAAAAAGTAAAACAGTGGGCTTCCCTTGTGGCGCAGTGGTTGAGAGTCTGCCTGCTGATGCAGGAGACATGGGTTCATGCCCCGGTCTGGGAGGATCCCACATGCCGCAGAGCGGCTGGCCCCGTGAGCCAAGGCCGCTGATCCTGTGTGTCCAGAGGTTTGCTCCGCAATGGGAGAGGCCACAACAGTGAGAGGCCCGCGTACCGCAAAAAAAAAAAAAAAAAAAAGTAAAACAGTATCATTCTTCTCACTAAATTTGCTTTTCCTTTAGAATATATATCTCAAGTTTTCTTTTGCTGTGCCATAATTTTCAGGATTTGTTATCATTGCTATTGTTGTTTATAAAATGTGTAAATTTTCTTTATTTTTTTATACTCCAGAATAGTTTAAGTAGCAGTGGAATTACCTGATCTATTATAGATCATTAAAATACCCTGGGAAACTTCCTGTTTTATGGTTTTTCTGCTTTTGTTTTTGTTTCTGCTTGGTAATCTTTTATGTATTTCCAGTTCTTCTCTGGAAGTTTTCTGTTGAGACACTCTAACATTACTGAGGTAGTATTGTGGTAAAATATATTTTCTTGGATATTTTCAAGGCTTTCAAGTTTATATGCATAGAGTTCTTTAATATTGTCATTTTTTAAATGTTTATCTTTTGATGACAATTTTTCCTTTGTTATTTAAAATTTTTGTTTTGCTGTTTTCGCATTCTCCCTTGAAGTTTTCAATGAAGTTGGCTAGGATTTTGACTGTTTATTCAATAGTTTTCCAAAAGTGCTTTATAATTGTTTTAGTTAGCATTGTTTTCAAATCATTAGTTTTGATTTTTTATTAATTTATAATTTCTTCCTTCTTTTATTTTCCTCTACTGATCTTTTATAAATTGAGTTTTTTGTTTAACCATTTTTTTCTCCTTTTGAGTTGTAGAAGTATAGATTACTGAGAATAATTTCTAGGCATTGATTTAGCAATGTCCCATAGATTCTCCCCCATATGGCATTTTTATTATTTTTTTCTAGATATTTTCAAATTTCATTTTTGTAACAATAGTTTTTTACTAGTATTTTTAAAATTTCCAATTCAAAGGAGATTTTTGTTGTTGAGGCTGTCAATCAGTAGTTTTAGAAATGAATTTTAATTTTTATTACATTGTGATTAAATAGTGCTGGTTGTAAAATTTATATCTAAGGGATTATAGTTTCTCTGTTACTTAATATACTTTCAATTTTTGTGAATATTCTATGTGCAATTGAAAAGACATGTTTAATAGAGCTTGGGTTCAGAGTTAGATAAGTCTCACTATTGATATCTACCATATAGATTATGCTGTTAGGTCCTTTACATCCTTATTAATATGTTGACAACTCAATCCATTTTGTTCTGTGAGAGGTGAGTTAACACCTCATATAATTATTGTGTTTGTGTATTTCTCTTTGCCTATCTGGTACTTTCTGTTACATGAAATATATTGGTATGTTTTCATCGTAGCTTTTACCACTATAAAATATCTTTCTTTGTCTTATTTAATTATTTTTTGAGAGAGTTGTATTTTATCCTATGTCAAGATCATTATCTTATTTTATTTTAATTTTCATTTCCTGAGTATCCTTGCACATCCTTTTATTTCTTTACTCATGGATTTTGAGATTTTTTTCACTTTATGTATGTCTTATTATGTAATATGAAGTATAAGATGGAGTTGGATTTTGTTTGTTAGCAACCTATAAATATTTTTTCTTTATTGGTAAGAAAAGACCATTTATATTCATTAATAAGACCAATTTGTTGGCTTGAATTAACTGTCTCTCTTTTTGGTTGTCATTGTATCTATTTGTATTTATAGTTTTTTTTCAAAATTATAATTCTACTAATTAGCATTATAGATAGTGCTTTTAATATTTCATATACCCACACTATGTACAATAATTAAACCTGTTATCAATTTATTCCCCATTCACTTTCTCTTTTTCCTCATTTATTTTAAATTTAAAGTAATATTTTACTCCCAAGCTAATTCCTGTGAGACAATCGGCAGTCTTTTTTCAGCTTTACTGAAGTATAATTGACAAATAAAAAATGTGTATTTAAAAATTCCAAAACTCTGCTACTTTTATCCCTGTAATTTGGCTTACATACAATTCAACAATCCTGCCAGATATTTTGTTGAAGTTTGCTCTAGGTGTTTTCTTGGTTGTCTGAAGTTCATTCCTAGGGGGTAGCTCAAGAAGAACTCAAGAGAAAAATCCTTTAGTTTTGACATGTTCATAACTTACTGATTATTGGTCTCTGGCCTTTATACTTAAAGTCTATTTGGCTAAAATAAAAGTCTTAGCTCACATTTCCATTTCTTGACTACTTTAAATATGTTACTCCATTATGTTTTGAAATGAAGTATTGTTGTAAGGATTTTTTTTTCTTTATATGAGATGTAGATGTTTGCCTTAGTTGATATATAAAATCTAAGCAGTTTAAGTTCTGCTCTAGGACAATTTTCCTGTACACGGTATGCCCTATCAATTTGAACGGTCTATTCACCCCCCTCCTCCCTCTCCTCCTCCTCCCTCTCCTTCTCCTCCCTCTCCTCCTCCCCCTCCAGATAAATATACTAACATACACAAACAGACACACACACACGTTTTATTGTTTTCTTTTTAGTTGCTTTACATTTTCTTTCTTTACATGAATTCTATGCTCTTTCTTTCAAATTGTTCATCTTAATTTATTCATTTATTATTCTGTTGTTTTTTTATTCTTGTTCTCTATGTTTTGTTTCCTTTATATTTGCCATAATGTCTATTCACTTTTGTATTCTATCTAGTTTAATCCTTATGAAATAATTTTACTTTCATTTTGTTATTAATCTTTTACATATCCTATCATTGTTTATCCATCTTATTTTTTGAGCTTTTGTCTTTTTGATTGATCAAAATTCTCTTGTACCTTAATAATTTTCTTAATTTCTTTTAGCTTATTATGGACTCATGCTTTATATTTATATTTTTCTCTCATGTATTTATTGATTTAAGGACCCAGTTCATTTACGTGTATTTCCTTAACATATCCTTGCATGAAGTTTCATCATAGTATTTTTAGGTGCCCATCTTGAAATGAGATTGTTTTTTCTGTACTTTTAGGTAAACATTTCTACATACCTTTGGGTTGGGCCCCTGTAATCTTCCCAATTTAACTCTTCAAGTCCTCCCTCCTATGTAATTTGCTGCTTATTGTTTACAATTTGGAAAATAAGATTCTAAGATCTGACATCAGTGGACACACCTTCTTCATTATCTGAATATCTCTATACTTTAGGTCCAATGTTGCTTCTTTGCCTCATTTGCATACTGTGTTCAGCAGTTTTTACTTAAGTTTACTCTCTCTCCTCCTGAATGGGAATTACAGTAGCCCTCAATGTCTCAGGCCTCATCTTCCTATGGCTTCTTTGTGGGTACCTATGATCTGTTCTCCTTGCTCACAATTTGCCAATTATGATACTTTGGAATTGTCAGAGGTAGTTTTTTTTATTTCCTAATTTTGTGAGAACAAGAATGTGAATATTATTCTGTGGCAGAATAAACAAGATTTTGCAAACTTTGTAACTTTTAATGTAGCAATTACATGTTTTTTTTTTACCCTTATGAGGATGTATATTTCTATGATTTAGCCTGCAATCTTCATCAGGCTAGATTTAGGTAAATATGTATTCTGTGTTTTCATCCAGGTCTGTGATAGTAGTATGAAGAGTTATTTTTAAGGGGTTGTTAGCAGGATGTTCTCAGAAATCACCTTCAGGATTAACTACGATACACATGTGCTAGTATATACACTTTTGGCTTCAGCTCATCTAACAGCACACCTAAGTAGACTATAATAATGTCCTCCTTTCTCAACTTTTGTTAGTAAATTGTAAGATAATTTATTCATTGTTGCAAACAGCAATTATATAGTTAAGGCAATTATCTAGGCATAATGCTTTAAATATTAAGAGTATAAATATTTCAAAAGAGAGCAATAAATTATGCTTATTTTAATATATAAAATATTTTAATACAAATACACACACATATATTTTTAACAAAAGCCAAACTTTGAGGATGTATAGTAAGCACTTAACTACAGAAAAAAAAGGTAGCACATAATTCCTCAGTTTTAATTTCCAACATATTATGCATTCATAATATGAAATAGAATGGAAGAAGAAAGATTCTTGCATTGAAAAAAATAGATCATTCGAAACCTCGAAAGTTTATATTTAATAAAGAATTAACAAAGTAGAGTAATAAAAAATTCTATCCCAACATGAATTAAGATTATTTTAGACTATAGTTTTTGCTGTCTGATTTTTTTTTTCCCCAGATCGGTAACTTAGAACTAATTTTCCCTTGGATTCTTGCCAAATTGACAAGAAAATTCATTTAAAAAAAAGAGCATTGGGGGGACCTTCAAGATTGTGGAGGAGCAAGATGTGGAGATCACCTTCCTTCCCACAAATACATCAGAAATATATCTACATGTGGAACAACTCCTACAGACACCTACTAAATGCTGGCAGAAGATCTCAGACTTCCCAAAAGGCAAGAAACTTCCCACGTACTAGGGTAGGGAAAAGAAAAAAGGAAAAACAGAGTCAAAAGAATAGGGATGGGATCTGCACCTCTGGGAAGGAGCTGTCAAGGAGTAAAAGTTTCCACACACTAGGACACCCCTTCACTGGCAGGGATGGGGGGTCAGCGTGGGGGAGCTTCAGAGCCATGGAGTACAGCGCAGCAACAGGGGTGCAGATGGCAAAGTGGAGAGATTCCTGAACAGAGGTTTGGTGCCTACTGGCACTCACCAGCCTGAGAGGCTTGTCTGCTCACCTGCCAGGGCAGGTGGGGGCTGGGAGCTGAGTTTCAGAGTTCATATCACAGGGAGAGGACTGGGGTTTGCTGCATGAACACAGCCTGAAGGGAGCTAGTGCACCACAGCCAGCCAGGAGGGAGTCCAGGAAAAGGTCTGGAACTGCCTAAGAGTCAAGAGACCATTGTTTCAGGGTGCTCGAGGAGAGGAGATTCAGAGCACTGCCTAAACAAGCTTCAGAAATGGGTGTGAGCTGTGGCTATCAGCAAAGACCCCAGATATGGGCATGAAATGCTAATGCTGCTGCTGCAGCCACCAAGAATCATGTGTGCAGCCACAGGTCACTATCCACACCTCCCCTGCCGGGAGCCTGTGCAGCCTGCCACTGCCAGGATCCTGTGACAAAGGAACAAGTTCCTAGGGAGAACACATTGCACGCCTCACATTGCACGTGATGTTGTTGCAACATCACGTCAGTGTCTGCTGCCACAGGCTCGCCCTGCATTACGTACCCCTCCCTCCCCCCAGGACTGATGAGCCAGAGCTCCCTAATCAGCTGCTGCTTTAACCTCCTCCTGTCTGGGTGAAGAATAGACATCAGAGAGCAACCTACATGCAGAGACGGGGCCAAACCCAAAGCTGAACGCCAAGAGATGTGTGAATAAAGAAGAGAAAGGGAAATTTCCCCATGCAGCCTCAAGACAGCGGATTAAATCTCCGCATTCAACTTGATGTACCCTGCATCTGTGGAATCCCTGAATAGACAATGAATCATCCCAAAATTGAGGGAGTGGACTTTGGGAGCAACTGTACACTTGGGGTTTGCTGTATGTGATGGGCTAGTTTTTTATCTTTATCTTTGTTTAGTTTTTAGCACTTGTTATAATTGGTGCATTTGTTTATTGGTTTTCTTGCTATCTTTCTTTTTATTACTTTCTTTAATTTTAATAATATTTATTTACTTATTATTTTAATAACTTTATTTTATTTTATTTATTTTTTTCTTGCTTTTCTTCTGAGCGATGTGGCTGGCAGGGTCTTGGTGTTCTGGCCAGGTATTAGGCCTGAGCCTCAGGAGGGAGAGCCGAGTTCAGGACATTGTACACCAGAGACTTCCCAGCCCCACATATTATCAATCACCAAGAGTGCTCCCAAAGATCTCCATTTCAATGCTAAGACCAAGCTCCACTGAACAACCAGCAAGCTCCTGTCCTGGACACCCCATACCAAAAACTAGCAAGACAGGAACAAAACCCCACCCATTAACAGAAAGGCTGACTAAAATCATAAAAAGTTCACAGACACCCCAAAACACAGCACCATAGGTGATACTGCATACCAGAAAGACAAGATCCAGCCTCATCTACCAGAACACAGGGACAAGGCCCCCCCCACCAGGAAGCCTACACAACCCCCTGAACAAACCTTATACACTGGCAAGAGACACCAAAAACAATAGGAACTATGAACCTGCAGACTGAGAAAAGAAGATCCCTAATAGAGTAAGTTAAGCAAAAACAAAAGACAGAGAAATACACAGCAGATGAAGGAGCAAGGTAAAAACCCACCAGATTAAACAAATGAAGAGGAAATAGGCAGTCTACTTGAAAAAGAATTCAGAATAATGATAGTAAAGATGATCCAAAATCTTAGAAATACAATGGAGAAAATACAAGAAACATTTACCATGGACCTAGAAGAACTAAAGAGCAAACAAACAATGATGAACAACACAATAAATGAAATTAAAATTCTCTAGAAGAAATCAATAGCAGAATAACTGAGGCAGAAGAATGGATAAGTGACCTGGAAGATAAAATAGTGGAAATAAATACCACAAAGCAGAATAACAAAAAAAAATGAAAAGAATTGAGGACAGTCTCAGAGACCTTTGGAAAACTTTAAACATACCAACCTTCGAATTATAGGGGTCCCAGAAGAAGAAACGAAAATGAAAGGGACTGAGAAAATATTTCAAGTGATTATGGTCAAAAACTTCCCTAATATGGGAAAGGAAAGAGTCAATCAGTCCAGGAAGCACACAGAGTACTATACAGGATAAATCCAAAGAGAAAAACACTAAGACACATATTAATCAAACTATCAAAAATTGAATACAAAGAAAAAATATTAAAAGCAGCAAGGGAAAAGCAACAAATAACATAGAAGAGAATCCCCATAAGGTTAACAGCTGATCTTTCAGCAAAAACTCTGCAAGCCAAAAGGGAGTGGAAGGACATTTAAAGTGATGAAAGTAAAACATCAAACCAAGATTACTCTACCCAGCAAGGGTCTCATTCAGATACGATAGAGAAATTAAAAACTTTACAGACATGCAAAAGCTAAGATTATTCAGCACCACCAAAACAGCTTTACAACAAATGCCAAAGGAACTTCTCTAGGTAGGAAACACAAGAGAAGGAAAATACCTACAACAACAAACCGAAAACAATTAAGAAAATGGTAATAGGAGCATACATATTGATAATTACCTTAAATGTAAATGGATTGAATGCTCCAACCAAAAGACATAGAATGAGTGAATGGGTACAAAAACAAGACCTGTATATATGCTGTCTACAAGAGACCCACTTCAGATCTAGGGATACATACAGAAAGTGAGGGGATGGAAAAAGATATTCCGTGCAAATGGAAATCAAAAGAAAGCTGGAGTATCAATTCTCATATCAGATAAAATAGACTTTAAAATAAAGACTCTTACAAGAGACAAAAAATGACACTACATAAAGATCAAGGGATCAATTCAAAAAGAAAATATAACAATTATAAATATTTATGCACCCAACATAGGAGCACCTCAATGCATAAGGAAAATGCTAACAGCCATAAATAGGGAAATCTACAGCAACAATATAATAGTAGGGGGATTTAACACCTGACTTTCACCAATAGACAGATCATCCCAAATGAAAATAAATAAGGAAACACAAGTTTTAATGACATATAACAAGATGGACTTAATTGATATTTATAGGACATTCCATCCAAAAACAACAGAATATACTTTCTTCTCAAGTGCTCATGGAACATTCTGAAGGATAGATCATATCTTGGGTCACAAATCTACAAATCTGTGTTTCCTACCACAACGCTATGAGAATAGATATCAATTACAGGAAAAAAGTCTGTAAAAAATACAAACACATAGGGGCTAAACAATACAGTACTTAATCACAAAGAGATCACTGAAGAAATCAAAGAGGAAATCAAAAAATACCTAGAAACAAATGACAATGAAACACAATGGCCCAAAACCTATGAGGTGCAGCAAAAGCAGTTCTAAGAGGGAAGTTTATAGCAATACAATGGTACCTCAAGAAACAAGAAAAGTCTCAAATAAACAACCTAATATTATACATAGAGCAATTAGAGAAAGAAGAAGAAGAAAAAAAAAAACAAGTTAGCAGGAGGAAAGAAATCATAAAAATCAGATCAGAAATAAATGAAAAGGAAACAAAGGAAACAATAGCAAAGATCAATAAAACTAAAAGTTGGTTCTTTGAGAAGATTAACAAAATTGATAAACCATTAGCCAGACTTATAAAAAAAAAAGGGACACGGGGAGGGGGAAGGGTAATTTGGGACAAAGTGAAGGAGTGACATGGACATATATACACTACAAAATGTAAAATCGATAGTTAGTGGGAAGCAGCTGCATGGCAGAGGGAGATCAGCTCGGTGCTTTGTAATTACCTAGAGGGGTGGCATAGGGAGGGTGGGAGGCAGATGCAAGAGGGAGGAGATATGGTGATACATGTATATATATATATAGTTGATCCACTTTGTTATAAAGCAGAAATTAATACACCATTGTAAAGCAACTATACTCCAATAAAGGTGTTAAAAAAGAAACAGAAAACATGGAGAAGACACAAATGAACAGAATTAAAAATGAAAAAGGAGAAGTAACAATTGACACTGCAGAAATAGAAAGGATCATGAGAGATTACTACAAGCAACTTTATGCCAATAAAATGGACAACCTGGACGAAATGGACAAATTCTTAGAAAAGCACAACCTTCTCAGACTGAACCAGGAAAAACTAGAAAATATAAACAGACCAATCACAAACATGGAAATTAAAACTGTGATTAAAAATCTTCCAACAAACAAAAGTCCAGAACCAGACGGCTTCACAGGCAAATTCTATCAAACATTTAGAGAAGAGCTAACATCTATCCTTCTCAAACTCTTCCAAAATATAGCAGAGGGAGGAACACATCCAAACTCATTCTACGAGGCCACCATCACCCTGATACCAAAACCAAAGATGTCACAACAACAGAAAACTACAGGGCAATATCACTGATGAACATAGATGCAAAAATCCTCAATAAAATACTAGCAAACAGAATCCAACAGCATATTAAAAGGATCATATACCATGATCAAGTGGGGTTTATCCCAGGAATGCATGGATTCTTCAATATACAAAAATGAATCAGTGTGATACACTGTATTAACAAATAGAAGGATAAAAACTATATGATCTGGGACTTCCCTCGTGGCGCAGTGGTTGGGGGTCCACCTGCCAGTGCAGGGGACATGGGCTCGATACCTGGTCTGGGAGGATCACACATGCCGCGGAGCAACTAGGCCCGTGCGCCGCAACTACTGAGCGTGCATGCCACGACTACTGAAGCCTGTGCTCCTAGAACCTGTGCTCTGCAACATGAGAAGCCACCACGGTGAGAAGCTTGTGCACCACAATGAAGAGTAGCCCCTGCTCGCTGCAACTACAGAAAGCCCGCACACAGCAATGAAAACCCAATGCAGCCAAAAATCAATCAATAAATAAATTTATAAAAAAACCCCAAAAAACATGGGCTTCCCTGGTGGCGCAGTGATTGAGAGTCCGCCTGCCGATGCAGGGGACGCGGGTTCGTGCCCTGGTCCAGGAAGGTCCCACATGCCATGGAGTGGCTGGGCCCGTGAGCCATGGCCGCTGAGCCGGCGCGTCTGGAGCCTGTGCTCGGCAACGGGAGAGGCCACAACAGTGAGAGGCCCGTGTACCGAAAAAAAAAAAAAAAAAAAAACTAAAAACAAAACCAAAAAACTATATGATCATCTCAATAGATTTAGAAAAAGCTTTTAACAAAATTCATCACCGATTTATGATAAAAAAAACTCTCCAGAAAATAGGCATAGAGGGAAGCTACCTCAACATAGTAAAGGCCATATATGACAAACCAACAGCCAACATCATTCTCAATGGTGAAAAACCGAAACCATTTTCTCTAAGATTAGAAACAAGACAAGGTGCTCACTCTCACCAATGTTATTCAACATAGTTTTAGAACTTTTAGCCATAGCATTCAGAGAAGGAAAAGAAATAAAGGAATCCAAGTTGGAAAAGAAATTAAACTGTCACTGTTTTCAGATGGCATGATAAGATACATAGAGAATCCTCAAGATTCTATGAGATAACTACTAGAGCTAATCAATGAATTTGGTAGAGTAGCGGGATACAAAATTAATGCACAGATATCTTTTGCATTCCTATACACTAATGATGAAAAATCTGAAAGAGAAATTAAGTAAACAATCTCTTTTACCATTGCAACAAAAAGAATAAGATACTTAGGAAAAAACCTACCTAAGGAAATAAAAGACCTGTACGCAGAAAACTATAAGACACTGATGAAAGAAATGAAAGATGACACAAATAGATGGAGAGATATACCATGTTTTTGGGTGGGAAGAATCAACTTTGTGAAAATGACTATATTACCCAAAGCAATCTACAGATTCAATCCAATCTGTATTAAACTACCAACTGCATTTTTTGCAGAAGGACAACAAAAATTTTCACAATTTGTGGGGAAACACCAAAGACCCCGAATAGCCAAAGCAATCTTGAGAATGAAAAACGGAGCTGGAGGAATCAGGGTTTCTGACTTCAGACTATACTACAAAGCTACAGTAATCAAGACAGTATGGTACTGCCACTAAAACAGAAATACAGATCAATGGAACAGGATAGAATGCCCAGAGATAAACCCATGCACATGTGGTCACTTTATCTTTGATAAAGGAGGCAAGAGTATGCAATGGAGAAAAAACAGTATCTTCAATAAGTGGTGCTGGGAAAACTGGGTAGCTACATGTAAAAGAATGAAATTAGAACCCTCCCTAACACCATAAACAAAAACAAACTCAAAATTGATTAGAGACCTAAATGTAAGGCCAGACACTATAAAACTCTTCAAGGAAAACATAGGCAGAACACTCTATGACATAAATCACGGCAAGATCCTTTTTGACCCACCTCCTAGAGAAATGAAAATAAAAATAAACAAATGGGACCTAGCAAAACTTAAAAGTCTTGTACAGCAAAGGGAACCAAAACAAGACCAAAAGACCACCCTCAGAATGGGAGAAAGTATTTGTAAATGAAGCAACTGACAAAGGATTAATCTCCAAAATATACAAGCAGCTCATGCAGCTCAATATCAAAAAATAAACAACCCAATTCAAAAATGGGCAGAAAACTGAAATAGACATTTCTCCAAAGAAGATATACAGATTGCCAACAAACTCATGAAAGGATGCTCAGCATCACTAATCATTAGAGAAATGCAAATCAAAAGTACAATGAGGTATCACCTCACACCAGTCAGAATGGGCATCATCAAAAATCTACAAACAATGCTGGAGAAGGTGTGGAGAAAAGGGAACACTCTTGCACTTTTGGTGGGAATATAAATTGATAGAGCCACTATGAGAACTGTATGAACGTTCCTTAAAAATCTAAAAAATAGAATTACCATATGATACAGCAATCCCACTACTGGACATATACTGAGAAAACCATAATTCAAAAAGAGTCATGTACCACAATGTTCATTGCAGTACTATTTACAATAGCCAGGACATGGAAGCAACCTAAGTGTCCATCAACAGATGAATGGATAAAGAAGATGTGGCACTTATATACAATGGAATATTGCTCAGCCATAAAAAGAAATGAAATTGAGTTATTTGTAGTGAGGCGGATGGATCTAGAGTCTGTCATACAGAGTGAAGTAAGTCAGAAAGAGAAAAGCAAGTACTGTATGCTAACACATATATATGGAATCTAAAAAAAAAAAAAATGATTTTGATGAACCTAGGGGCAGAACAGTAAAAGCGACACAAATGTAGAGAATGGACTTGAGGATGAGACGAGGGGGAAGGGTAAGCTGGGACAAAGTGAGAGAGTGGCCTGGATATATATACTCTGCCAAATATAAAATAGATGACTAGTGGGAAGATAGCACAGGGAGATCAGCTCAGTGCTTTGTGATCACCTAGAGCAGTGGGATAGGGAAGTTGGGAGGGAGCCACAAGAAGGAGGGGATCTATGGGGATATATGTATATGTATAGTTGATTCTCTTCATTATACAGCAGTAACTAACACAACATTGTAAAGCAATTATAGTCCAATAAAGATGTTAAAAAAAAAAGAGCATTACTGTTCATAATACCATATCAAGAAGATTGATTTGCATACCATTTATTATAGGCTAAACAAATGTTAAAGTTGCACAGTCCATACAGTTGCCTCAGGTAAAACATTGCCAGAATCATTCGTTCAACTGATAATAAATCAAGCCAGCATTTGTAAAGAAAAAAATATATGTATATGTGTATGTGTGTGTATATATATATATATATATATATATATACATACATATATTTAGCATAATTCTGTAAATGAACCTGAGCTAAAGTAATTTTAACTAAAAATACTATAATGTCTTTTAAACTTCAAATTGTGTGTAATTTTAACAATCACTTTTGTTTTAAAAATAAAATATTAAAAGTAAAATAAAATATTTTGAAAGTTTTTATTGTATAAAATACACATAACAGACAATTACCATTTTAACCATTTTTAAGTGTACAGTTCAGAGGGATTAAGTGCATTCATTGTGTTATGTAACCATCATCATCCACCTCCAGAACTTTTTCATCATCCCTAACTGAAACTCTCTGCCCATTGAATGATAACTACACGTTATCTCTGTCCCTCAGTCCCTGGGAACTACCGTTTTACTTTCTGTCTCTATGAATTTGCATATTCTATGTGTAGAATCATATAATTTTTAACTTTTGTGTCTGGCCTTTTTCATTTAGCATAACAGTTTCATAGATCATCCATGTTGTAGCATGTATCAGAATTTCATTCCATTTTAAAAGCTGAATAGTATTTCTTATATCTATATACAGCCTTTTGTTTATCTATTAGCCTGTTGATGGGCATTTAGGCTGTTTGTACCTTTTGAGTAATGGGATTGGCTGCTCTAAATTTTGGTGTACAAGTATCCATTTAATTCCCAGATTTCAATTATTTTTGATACATATCTAGAAGTGGAATTGCTGAGTTACATGGGAACTCTATGTTTAACTTTCTGAGGAAAAGCTACACTTTTTAAATATATACATATATTTAAATTTTTATTTTATATTGGAGTATAGTTGATTAACAATATTGTGTTAGTTTCAGATGTACAGCAAAATGATTCAGTTATACATATACATGTATCTATTTTTTTCAAATTCTTAAAAATATATTTTTAAATATAGTTGTGTCATCATATTTTTACTTTAATGGCTAGGATATATTATCATTAAGTTAACTGAATGAAAATAATGTACAGAGTTTTAGAATTAAATTATGTTCATTGTTTATAGAAAAACAAATTGAGTATTTAAATGTTCAATCATATTGTTTTCCGTCATCCTGCCTGGCCAACTTGCCACTAGGGTCTTTGAAAGTGGACATAATTTCATGTACAAATCATGATAAACAAAAATGAAAAAATCTGCTCTTATTTCACCCAAAATATATACAGGGTTATTTTAAAAAATTTTTTAATCTCTAATGGCAACCTAATTCATTTTTAGGATTTTGTTATTACAAATAATACCGCATTTAATATTCTTACAGAAATGTATTTGTCATGTGTGATTATTTTTCTAGATGAAAAATGATTAGAAAAATTCATGGGTAAGAGTTCTATGTATTCCAAATTCTGCTAAGTTTTTATAAATTTATGTTTTATCATTAGAAAATTTTTTTCTATATAGTATCATGCTAAGAAAAGCCTTTAATGATCCAAGATTATGAAAATAGTCTGTATAACTTCTCTTATATTTTAAAGATATAAACTTTAATATATCTGAAATTTATTTTTTCATGGTTCTGGGTAGGAATCAAACTTAATTTATATTTTCCAAATGACTTCAGAATATACTGATGAAAAATTTAGTCAATAGGATATTAGAAATATTTTTTAACCAGCTTCACTTGACCCAAATTGATATGTAGGAAAACTTATTGAAAATCATGTTATGTGAGTCTCGATTTCTTATTTTGGATGCAGATAAATTCTATGATTGTTCCTTAATGTCTGAATATGGTTAAACAAATTGAGTTTAAGTAAGCTTAAGTAAGATAAGCATGGTAAGAATTATTTGTGTGGGAAAATGGAAAGTTATAGAATCAGAACATAAGTTTTACTGTAAAATACAAAATGAATGAAATTCATTTTGAGAGAAGGTTTTAAATTCAACCAAATAAGGCTAGTTACTTTAACAGGCCAATAGAGTGTATTATTAATTCCTGTTCTCAAACATATATATTTGTGAAATTAATGTATATTAACATTTATTAATGTATACCAAATCTAAAGAAATATTTGTCAAATACATGCCATTTAAAAGTTTCCAAAGAAGTATAAATATAGGCTGACCATTGAAGTTGTTCATTAATCTTCCAAATTATAATTTAGCACATTATCAAGGTTTTAACTCATGTGTTTTTTCATTCATTCAACTTATAAACACTTTTTGATTTATACATACATACACACACAGAAGGGGCACATAATGTGATATAAAAATGAATATTAACCAATAATCCTTTTAAGAAAATTAGAATCTTCTTTAATAGCTCATCATACTTCTATAGTTTAATAATAATCAAAGAACAGCTAATAAATTTACGTGTAAGACAAGGTCATACTCCTCAAGGTATATCATACTTACTTACAATATGAACAGTTGGGGAAATATAAATCACTGTTTTCAATTTTTCTCTTTCAGAAGAATTTCATAAATTATGTAGTTAATTTCTGCATTTTAGAGACCATGATCTAGGATATTTTCCCATTTTTGTCTCCTATCTATGAAACTTTATTTCTTGGATGATTAACTACTTTTAAATTGAAACCATGTTCATAGGATCGTATGCCTTCATATGCTGAAATAAAACCAAGCCTTGGGTATCCATTAACTTAAGTATCATCTTCTCTTTGTCTTGTCCCTTTTGTACTGTTGAAAAAATGATGATATAATTGAGTTCATAATCAGCCTAAATCAACTTATAGATGGAAGTTAATGACAGAAAAATAATATATCACAGAGTTCTTTGTGTGTTATTACCTTAATGCAAAAAATAAATTGCATTGTAGTTTTCAGTTTCAATGATGTTGGTTATGATTTCTCTGAGTAAGCATAACATTGTTAAGTAAACTTGGTTCATAGCAGAAGCCAGACAATAGCTGTCAACTTAAAGCAGCCATTGAATCTTTCTGTCTGTCACTAATATTCTAGACATCCTTAAGTTAATTCTTACATCTCAGCTTTCAGAAAATGAGTGATTACATCTTCATACCCTTTCTCTTCAGCTTTATAGAATGGACTGAATTACTTAATAGGTCTTGTTCTGCCCTTTGAATTCCATGTCTGAATTCTCTTCTGAACTATCTAAGAGTCTTAAAAATAAATTCTCAATGAAGTCATAGCTCACATTTCTCTTTGAACTTTTATACAAATGTCACAATGCCCTATTACATAAAATTAATTCAAAACATAATGTACGTATACTCTTACCCTTTAGTTAGCTTTCAACTTCAGTGATTCCTTATTGCCATTGCTATGAATTTCAGAGACATAGAAAAATGGAATAAGGGAATTACTAATAAATATATATAGTTTTTCTGAATAATAAGTAATATAACAGTTTTGAAAAAAAAGATAAAATAGGCTTTGATTATTGTTTTATCCTTTCAATAGTACTATTTCAAAGATAATTAGTCCAGCTTTGTGATAGAAAGCATATAATCAAGTAATAAAGCAAAATCTGACACCAAGTAATTGAGTTCTGGAAATAAAATGGCGGTAAGATGAAATCCATAATGTTTAATGGCATTACCATATTATATGTGTAAACCATATTTTTATTTCTTAAGTGCAAGTTATATATCTTTGAAATTATGCAGACAAAATATTATCCAAATGACCCGAAACAAATAATGATAAAAACAGACTGTGTTATAATAAAAATGGAGAACAAATAGAAAGCTTATAGACATTTACTTGTGGGTGTGACTTCAGTAATATTATCAGCCAATTGTGTCATTTTAAAATGCGAAAAATATACCCCTCCAAAAAAAAAAGTCATAATGCCATAGGAACTAGATCTAAGAACTCATATTCTTTATCATATTATCAAATTACTAAGCCAATATCATTCAAGAGAAAAGATCATTTATTTTTCATTGGCAATTCATTCAATTCCCTTTTGTTGTTCTCTTTTGTTATAATTAAATAATGCATAAACCATGACTATAATATGAAAACAATAAATTTTCACCTGTAAATTTTGAAACTAGTTTTGTTTTGTGTTTTATATCCTATGAATATTATTGACACTAGGTTCATATTTAATTAGGATATCTCTATATGAAAGTTTTACATGCAGAAATAACATTTAAAGGAAAGAGAAGGAAAAGTAATTAGAAATGAGAATAAAATTTGGTAGTGAGAAAATGACAAAATTAATATGAAAGGGTAGAAGAATAAAGCAGGATGTATAGAGTGTGTACAAAAGAGAAATGGATAGTTATACTTCCAACTGAAATAATGATTTTTAAATACAATATATGCACAACTAAATACCTTCAAATCTCAATGTGCTTTCAAGGGAAAACATCTTTGTGAATTAGATAGTTGATACATTTCCCCTGTCTTAAAGTTTGTTATCAATGTCCAGCTGGTTGGAATATTAGCCCAAATCTCATTTTCATCAGTGATCTCTCCTACGGTAATGTTGTATATTCTTCTCTAGTCTACAACTTCTCTACACACATTGAAGAAAAGAGGTGTTCTACTCGAGATGGAGATAATAGCAGCAACCCCTCATTTTCTAACTTTCTCTACAACTTCAAATTATTGGTCTGATATATTTTTTACATAAAGAAAGAGCTGGAAAAGCATCTGATTTAACAAACCAACACAAAAGAATCAGGGCTTATTTCTTTTTAAAAAATATATATTTATTTTATTTAGGCTGATTTGGGTCTTCTTTGCTGTGCGTGGGCTTTTCTCTAGTTGCGGTGAGCGGAGGCTACTCTTCGTTTAGGTGCATGAGCTTCTTATTGCGGTGGCTTCTCTTGTTGCAGAGCATGGGCTCTAGGCACGCAGGTTTCCATAGTTGTTGCACGTGGGCTCAGTAGTTGTGGCTCGTGGGCTCTAGAGTGCAGGCTCAGTAGTTGTGGTGCACGGGCTTAGCTGCTCTGTGGCATGTGGGACCTTCCCAGACCAGGGATTGAACCCCGTGTCCCCTGCATTGGCAAGTGGATTCTTTTTTCTTTGTTTTGTGCTACGCGGGCCTCTCACTGCCTTGGCCTCTCCCGACACGGAGCACAGGCTCCGGATGCGCAGGCTTAGCGTCCATGACTCACGGGCCCAGCCGCTTCACGGCATGCGAGATCCTCTCAGACAGGGGCACAAAACTGTGTCCCCTGCATCGGCAGGCAGACTCCCAACCACTGCGCCACCAGGGAAGCCCAGCAAGTGGATTCTTAACCACTGCGCCACCAGAGAATTCCCAATCAGGGCATAATTAAAACAGGAGAAATAACTGGGCCAGAACATTGAACAAAACCCCAGTAAATTCTATTTTCTGTGATCTATTCATGAGGAGAATCTGGAGAGTATTTCAGATGGCTAAACTGAATGCTATCCATACCACCAATGTTTACTGAGGAACTATTATATACAGGTCATTGTTCTAGGCCCTGGATTTGCAGAGGTGAGTAAGACAGATGTGGTCTTTCTCCTCCCTATGATGGAAATGTAATTCTAAATAAGACATACATTGATTAATTTCACACTTGTGGTAAGTGTCATGAGATCATATTAGAGGGAAAACTGGCCAAATTTGGGAATTGGGAAACAGTATAGCAATAGGATCAACATCTCTAAGGACAAAGATGAATTCACAATAAAGATCTATAAAGAAAAAGAAATATGAGGGATTAAGAGAACAGAGAGACTTGAGAAGAGAGGATGTTAGAATAGCAAAGAACTTATGTCAAGCTTTCTTGTCAGTGTATCTTGTCATGTTATCATTGACTACTGTTAGATTAGATAATAAGATATTCAATATTTCTGGTGCCCTAAGCTGGATACCATGTCAAAGTCCAGTTTTTCAGTCCCCTAGTCCACTTGCATTTATGGTCAAAAACAAATTGCTTTAAAGTTGTTGTCCTTGTTGATGCCTGTGTTACTACAAATAATGAATCCTATTTTAAAAGTATACTTTAGGGGATCAAATTAAGTCAGCATTATTAGCTTTCAAGAAAGAAAAACATATGAAAAGTTAAATATGTTTTATGGATCTTTTAGCAAGTAATGCTTTATGTTGGACCTGTTCACTATTGACAGGTAAGAAAGAATGATTAATCAATTTGAAGGGAGAAAAAAAGGAAAAACAAAAACAAAACAGTCTGCCTATTCTAGAGTTACACATTTTCTACCTTATAAATCATTTGGATAAAAATTCACTAGCATGAAGTTGGTGAGTGTCTTTGAAATGCCTGCATACTTCTCTGAAACCTTTCATCTGTAAGATCTTTGAGAATAATATAATTGTATGAATGTACACAGAAGGGTCACTGAAAACTTCCAATCCATTTCTAAAAGAATGTCTAGGGATTATCTTTCCCTATCCAACAGAGGCAAGCCCTTTAAGCCTTTGGATAAGATAGAAGACTTGGAAGCTACATGAATTTAGGGATTTCAGATTTTCAGTAATCTGATTAAAACAATGGAATAAAACAACTTTCATTTTTCCTAATGGATCCTGCAAGAAAGAAAATAATCACTTCTCTCACATGGTTTTTCCAACTATGGTTGAAGGAAAAAAAAGACACACAGCAAACTTTTTGCTGGGTCCAAATCTTGGGCTTCTCTGGATTTGGATGATAGTCATGTGCTTACCTTTGCTTTTACTTTTTGTTATCTTTCCCCTTTCACATTTATTGATACAAAAAGTTGGCTAAGTTTAAATCAGGTCTAGACTTATTGATTGCAACTTCACATTTAATTGTATTTCTGTTATATAGTAAAAACAGGAAAGCATTCTAAGATATTTGCATGAAGTGTGTCATGCATAGCAAATATAAATGATGGATGGATGATGTACTAGGTTTTTAAAAGTATTAGCTAACCTCTTACTAAACCACTTAAAAATATTTTTTAAAAATCTTGGGATCTGGGGAGACAAAGATCATTGGAGGGAAACAAATGCTATATTGATTATTTTTAAAAGTTAGAAAGAGTAACCTCAAATAACTTGAGAGAATGACATCAATACTTAATAAAAAAAAAATGAAGCAGACATTCAGAGAGGAAATGTTAAGTCCAGAGGCAATAAAATCAAGAACAATAAAAAAGATGACTCTTCAGGTGAAAATTATGATAGGTTATCAATATTAATTCCCAATAGAATTGGAAAAAAAACTAGCAAGTAGAAGAAAGAAAACACACTGTGTATGTGCATACAATTCTGTTAATAAATGAGGTCTAGAAAGACTGATGATTTTATTAAGTATTCTCAAAGTCATATTCAAGTACACTTATTCTTATACTAACCAGTACTTTTTTTTATTAAGAAAAAATTTATTGTGGGAAAATATTCATTAACATAAAATTTGCCATTTTTAATGTACAATTTAACCATTTTTAATGTACAATTCAGGGGCACTGAGTACACGCACAGTGTTGTGTAACCCTCACCACGGTCCATCTCCAGAATCTTTCATCATCCCAAACTGAAACTCTGTACCTGTTAAACAATAACTTTCCATCATCCTCTTCACACAGCCTCTGGTAACCACTGTTTAACCTTCTGAATCTATAATGTGCCTATTCTGGGTACCTCATACAAGTCGAAGCCTATGATATTTGTTCTTCTGTGTCTGGCTTATTTCATTTAGCATAGTGTCTTCAGGGTTTATCCATGTTGTATGTTGTCAGTAGTTCCTTCCTTTTAAGGCTGAATAATATTCCATTTTACCTATGGACCACATTTTGTTTATCTCTCCATCTGTCCATGGACATTTGGGTTGTTTCCACCTCTTGGCTGTTGTGGATAATTCTGTTATACACTGAGGTGTACGAATACCTGTTTGAGTCCCTGCTTTCAATTCTTTTGGTGCATACCTAGAAGTGGACTTGCTGGATCATAATCACAGGGCATTTTTGGTTTGGGGGGGGGGCATTTTGGCCTTGCAACACCACACCACATAGCTTGCAGGATTTAGTTCCCTGACCAGGGATTGAACCCATGCCCTCAGCAGGGATAGTGTGGAGGCTTAACCACTGGACTGCCAGGGAATTCCCCATAATCACAGTTTTTTGTTTTGTTTTCTTAAATTAAAACAAAAATTGGTTTGGACTGTGTTGGGTCTTCATTGCTGTGTGTGGGCTTTCTCTAGTTGTGGCGAGCGGGGGCTACTCTTAGTTGCGGTGCACAGGCTTCTCATTGTGGTGGCTACTCTTTTTGCAGAGCACGGGCTCTAGGTGCACAGACTTCAGTAGTTGTGGCACGCGGGCTCAGTTGCTGTGGCTCACAGGTTCTAGAGTGCAGGCTCAGTAGTTGTAGTGCATGGGGTTTGTTGCTCCACGGCATGTGGGATCTTCCTGGAAGAGGGCTCAAACCCGTGTCCCCTGCATTGGCAGGTGGATTCTTAACCACTTGCCACCAGGGAAGCCCAGTCAGTTTTTTAAACATGCTCATGTAAAGTCTTTGTTTCATCAAGTTAACCATTTTGCAGCATCATTCTTTTTTTCATCTCCAAGAGTTTGTGAAAAGTGTACCTCCCTGTAAGGAAAGTAGTGTGTGTGCAACATCAGGTATTTGTTTGTTGGGTTTTGGTTGGTTTTTTTTTTTTGTTTTTTTGTTTTTGGTCACACCATGGGGCATTCAGGATCTTCCCCAGCCAGATATCAAACCTGAGCCCCTTTTTTTGTTTTTGTTTTTTTAACATCTTTATTGGAGTATAATTGCTTGGCAATGTTATGTTAGTTTCTGCTGTGTAACAAAGTGAATTAGCTATAAGCATACATATATCACCATACACACTCCCTTTGCGTCTCCCTCTCACCTTCCTTATCTCACCCCTGTAGTTGGTTGCAAAGCACCGAGCTGATCTCCCTGTGCTATGCAGCTGCTTCTCACTAGCTATCTATTTTACGTTTGGTAGTGTATATACGTCAATGTTACTCTCTCACTTCATCCCAGCTTACCCTTCCCCATCCCAGTGTCCTCAAGTCCATTTTCTACATGTGTCTCTTTATTCCTGTCCTGTCTCTAGGTTCATCAGAACATTTTCTTTTTGATTCCATATATATATGTTAGCATACAGAATTAGATTTTCCTTTTCTGACTTACTTCACACTGTATGACAGACTCTAGGTCCATTTACCTCACTACAAATAACTCAATTTCATTTATTTTTATGGCTGAGTATTATTCCACTGTATATATATGCCATATCTTCTTTATCCATTCATCTGTCGAGGGATGCTCGACATAGGCTGCTTCCATGTCCTGGCTATTGTAAATACTGCTGCAATGACCATTGTGGTACATGACTCTTTTTAAATTATGATTTTCTCAGGGTATATGTCCAGTAGTGGGATTGCTGTGTCATATGGTAGTTTTATTTTTAGTTTTTTTGTTTCTTTTTTTTGTGGTACACGGACCTCTCACTGTGGTGGGCTCTCCCGTTGCGGAGCACAGGCTCCGGACGTGCAGGCTCAGCGGCCATGCTCACGGGCCCAGCCGCTCCGCGGCATGTGGGATCTTCCCGGACCGGGGCATGAACCCGTGTCCCCTTCATTGACAGGCGGACTCTCAACCACTGCACCACAAGGGAAGCCCTATTTTTAGTTTTTTAAGGAACCTCCATACTGTTCTCCATAGTGGTTGTATCAATTTACATTCCCACCAACAGTGAAATAGGGTTCCCTTTTCTCCACACCTCTCCAGTATTTATTGTTTGTAGATTTTCTAATGATGGCCATTCTGACTAGTGTGAGGTGATACCAGATCGTAGTTTTGATTTGCATTTCTCTAATGATTAGTGATGTTGAGCATCATTTCATGTGTTTGATGGCAATCTGTATATCTTCTTTGGAGAACTATCTATTTAGGTTTTCTGCCCATTTTTGGATAGGGCTGTTTGTTTTTTGATATTGAGCTGCATAAGCTGCTTGTATATTTTGGAGTTAAATCCTTTGTCAGATTCTTCATTTGCAAATATTTTCTCCCATTCTGACGGTGGTCTTTTCAACTTGTTTATGGTTTCCTTTGCTGTCTAAAAGCTTTTAAGTTTTGTTAGGTCCCATGTGTTTAATTTTGTTTTTATTTCCATTTCTCTAGCAGGTGGGTCAAAAAGGATCTTGCTGTGATTTATGTCATAGAGTGTTCTGCCTATGTTTTCCTTGAAGAGTTTTATAGTATCTGGACTTACACTTAGGTCTTTGGTTCATTTTCAGTTTGTTTTTGTGTATGGTGTTAGGGAGTGTTCTAATTTCATTTTTTACATGTACCTGTCCAGTTTTCACAGCACCACTTACTGAAGAAGCTGTTTTTTCTCCATTGTATACTCTTGCTCCGTTATCAAACATAAGGTGACCCTAGGTGCATGGGTTTATCTCTGGGATTTCTATCCTGTTCCATTAGTCTATATTTCTGTTTGTGTGCCAGTACCATACTATCTTGATTACTGTAGCTTTGTCATATAGTCTGAAGCCCAGGTGCCTGATTCTTCCACCTCCATTTTTCTTTCTCAAGATTGCTTTGGCTATTTGGGGTCTTTTGCGTTTCCATACAAATTGTGAAATTTTTTGTTCTACTTCTGTGAAAAATGCAATTGGTAGTTTCATAGGGATTGCATTGAATCTGTAAATTGCTTTAGGTAGTATAGTCATTTTCACAAGGTTGATTCTTCCAACCCAAGAACATGGTATATCTTTCCATTTGTTTGTATCATCTTTAATTTCTTTCATCAGTGTCTTACAGTTTTTTGCATATAGGTCTTTTTCTCCTTAGGTAGGCTTATTCCTAGGTATTTTATTCTTTTTGTTGCAATGGGAAATGGGAGTGTTTCCTTAATTTATCTTTCAGATTTTTCATCATTAGTGTATAGGAATGCAAGAGATTTCTGTGCATTAATTTTGTATCCTGATACTTTACCCAATTCATTGATTAGCTCTCGTAGTTTTATGGTAGGATCTTTAGGATTCTCTATGTATAGTATCATGTCATCTGCAAACAGTGACAGTTTTACTTCTTTTCTGATTTGGATTCCTTTTATTTCTTTTTCTTCTCTGATTGCTATGGCTAAACCCTCCAAAATTCTGTTGAATAATAGTGGTGAGGGTGGGCAACCTTGTCTTGTTCTTGGTCTTAGAGGAAATGGTTTCAGTTTTTCACCATTGAGAATGATGTTGGCTGTGGGTTTGTCATATATGGCCTTTATTATGTTGAAGTAGGTTCACTCTATGACTACCTTCTGGAGAGTTTTTCATAAATCAGTGTTGAATTTTGTTGAAAGTTTCTTATGCACCTATTGAGATGATCATATTGGTTTTATCCTTCAGTTTCTTAATGTGGTGTATCCATTCATTGATTTACATATACTGAAAAACCTTGCATTCCTGGGATAAACCTCACTTGATCATGGTGTATGATCCTTTTAATGTGCTGCTGGATTCTGTTTGCTAGCATTTTGTTGAGAATTTTTGCATCTATTTTCATCAGAGATATTAGTGATATTGGCCTGTAGTTTTCTTTTTTTGTGGCATCTTTGTCTGGTTTTAGTGTCAGGGTGATGGTGGCCTCATAGAATGAGTTTGGGAGTGTTCCTCCCTCTGATACATTTTAGAAGAATTTGAGAAGGATAGGTGTTAGCTCTTCTCTAAATATTTGGTAGAATTTGCCTAAGCCATCTGGTCATGGCCTTCCATTTCTTGGAAAATTTTTAGTCACAGTTTCAGTTTTAGTGCTTTTGATTGGTCTTTTTTATTTCTCTTTCTTCCCAGTTTAGTCTCATAAGGTTGTGCTTTTCTAAGAATTTGTGCATTTATTCCAGGTTGTCATTTTATTGGCCTATAGTTGATTGTATTAATCTCTCATGATCCTTTGTATTTCTGCAGTGTCTCTTGTTACTTCTCCTTTTTCATTTCTAATTCTATTGATTTGAGTCTTCTCCCTTTTTATCTTGAGGAGTCTGGTTAAAAGTTTATCAATTTTCTTTATCTTCTCAAATAACCAGATTTTACTTGTATTGATCTTTACTATTGTTTCCTTCATTTCTTTTTCATTTATTTCTGATCTTATATTTATGATTTCTTTCCGTCTGCTAACTTTGGGTTTTTTTGCTCTTCTTTCTATAGTTGCTTTAGGTGTAATGTTAGGTTGTTTATTTGAGATGTTTCTAGTTTCCTGAGGTAGGATTGTATTGCTATAAACTTTCCTCTTAGAACTGCTCTTGTTGCATCCCATAGGTTTTGGGTCATTGTGTTTTCATTGTCATTTGTTTCTACGTATTTTTTGATTACCTCTTTGATTTCTTCAGTGATCTCTGGGTTATTTAGTAGTATATTGTTTAGCCCCCATGTGTCTGTATTTTTTACAGTTTCTTTTTTTCCTGTAAATGATACCTAGTCTCATAGCGTTGTGGTCGGGAAAGAAACTTGATATGATTTCAATTTTCTTAAATCTGCCAAGGCTTGATTTGTGACCCAATATATGGTCTGTCGTGGGGAATGTTCCATGAGCACTTGTGAAGAAAATGTATACTTTTGTTTTTGTATTCAATGTCCTATAAATATAAATTAAGTCCATCTTATTTAATGTGTCATTTAAAGCTTGTGTTTCCTTATTTATTTTCATTTTGGATCTGCCCATTGGTGAAATTGGGGTGTTAAAGTCCCTTACTATTATTGTGTTATCATCAATTTCCACTTTTATGGCTGTTAGAATTTGCCTTTTGTATTGAGGTTCTCCAATGTTGAGTGCGTAAATATTTACAATTGTTATATCTTCTCCTTGGATTGCTCCCTTGATCGTTATGTAGCGTCCTTCTTTGTCTCTTGTAATAGTCTTTATTTTAAAGTCTGTTTTGTCTGATATGAGAATTGCTACTCCTGCTGTCTTTTAATTTCCATTTGCATGTAATAAATTTTTCCATCCCCTCACTTTCAGTCTGTATGTGTCTCTAAGTCTGAAGTATGTCTCTTGTAGACAGCATATATACAGGTCTTGTTTTTGTATCTATTCAGCCAGTATATGTCTTGTGGAATGAGTTCCATTCCTAGAGAACTTTCTTAAGTCCAATTTGTTTGTGGTTGGAGAATTTAATCCATTTACATCTAAGGTAATTATAGATAGGTATGTTTCTATTACCATTTTTTTAATTTTGGGGGCTTTGTTATTGTAGGTCTATTCCTTCTCTTGTGTCTCCTTCCTAGAGAAGTTCCTTTAGCATTTGTTGTTAAGCTGGTTTGGTGGTGTTGAATTCTCTTAGCTTTTGCTTCTCTCTAAAGTTTTTAATTTCTCTGTCAAATCTGAATGAGATCCTTGCTGGGTAGAGTAATCTTGGTTGTAGTTTTTTTTCCCTTTCACCACTTTGAATATGTCCTGCCAGTACCTTCTGGCTTGCAGAGTTTCTGCTGAAAGATCAGCTGTTAACCTTATGGGGATTCCATTGTATGTTATTTGCTGCTTTTCCCTTGCTGGTTTTAATATTTTTCTTTGTATTTAATTTTTGATAGTTCCATTAATATATGTCCCAGCCTGTTTTTCTTTGGGTTTTTTCCTGTATGGTACTCTCTGCGCTTCCTGGACTTGATTGACTATTTCCTTTCCCATATTAGGGAAGTTTTTACCATAATCTCTTCAAATATTTTCTCAATACCTTTCTTTTTTTCTTCTTTTTCCTGGACTCCTATAATTCAAATGCTTGTGTGTTTAATGTTTTCCCAGAAGTCTTGGAGACTCTCCTCATATCTTTTCATTCTTTTTTCTTTATTCTGCTGCCTGGGAGTTATTTCCACATTTTATCTTCCAACTAACTTATCCGTTCTTCTGCCTCAGTTATTCTGCTATTGATTCCTTCTAGAGTATTTTTAATTTCAGTAATTGTGTTTTTCTTCACTGTTTGTTTGTGCTTTAGTTCTTCTAGATCATTGTTAAACGTTTCTTATATTTTCTCCTTTCTGTTTCTGAGATTTGGGATCACCTTTACTATCATTACTCTGAATTCTTTTTAAGGCAAGCTGCCTATTTTGTCTTCATTTATTTGGTCTTGTAGGTTCTTACCTTGCTCCTTCGTCTGTAACATATTCTTGGGTCATTTCATTTTTCTTTTTCTTTTTTTTTTGATGTGTGGTGCTGTATTTCTGTCTTACTATAACAGGTACTTTTAGTTTATACTTTTAGCTTTAATTCTTATGTGCCCCAGTGAACTTTAAAGATTCTAAGCAAAGTAGAGAACTCTTGAGAGAAAATATGTGAAAACAATGTGTCATACAATATTAAATTTCACCATCTCCATCTCCGTTGAGGGGCACTGGGATATAAAGTTATGCTTGTACATATTGAACCCATGAAACCTTGGTTAAATTTCGGCCCTTCTAATATTCTAGATACATAACCATTAGCAATCTGCTTAATTTTTATATCTTCAGTGTGTCATCCATATAAAAGGGGTTGTAATACATTCTTCTCAATTTTTGTGAGTACAGTAAGTCCCCTACATATGAACGAGTTCCACTCCTAGAGAGCTTTCTTAAGTCCAATTTTTTTGTAAGTCCAACAAAGTTAGCCTAGGTACCCAACTAACACAATTGGCTATGTAGTACTGTACTGTAATAGGTTTAAAATACTTTTTACACAAATAATACATTAAAAAATCACAAAAAATAAAGAAAACATTTTTAATCTTATAGTATAGTACCTTGAAAAGTACAGTAATACAGTACAACAGCTAGCATACAGGGGCTGACATCGAGTGAACAGGCAAGAAGAGTTACTGACTGGAGGAGGGAGAGAGGTGGGAGATGGTAGAGCGAAGGATCGTCAGCAATAAGATATGGAGGGCAAGCTGCAATTTTACTCACTCCTGACATTGATGGCACAGGTTCTGGTTCCTTGCTGGATTCAATTCTATCTACCCTCTTGAAAAAACTATCCAGTGATGTCTGGACAGTAGCACGTTCCCACCTTTGAAAGTTTGCAACTTGAAGGTTCATATGTAGGCAACTTACTGTATTGTATGTAAACTGTCTAAATTATAATAAGTACTATATCATTGTAGTTTTGTAAAAAATAAATCATTTAAATTAATCATAGACCTTCCTATCATCTTAAGAACTGCTGTTCAGTAATGAATTTTAGTGAAGAAACTACTTAGTTCCAAGTACTCTGCTGGGCACTGGGAATGCAATAGTTAGGTAAAGAGATCAAGATTTAAGCTAATAGGAATTTGGCTTAGTGGTGGAGTCAAACTTAAAATTACAGCAACAAGGATAACAACAACTCAATTAAATAAACAACTCAAATAAATAAATAAACTTTGAGCTTCTGTTGACTCTGAAAAATCTTTATATGAGTCTAGTTTTTAAAGTCATGCTCTTTCTTTTTCTGTCACCTGCTTTCTTACAGGTTCTGGTTCTTTGATCTTTATAGAATAATCCGTTTTTATGATAGCCACCTCCTCAATCTCCCACACAATCTTTTTTCTCCACAAGGCTGGGACACTGGTGTCTTGAGGGTACATGGTCCATGTCCCCATTCTCAAGTATCACTTGATATTGAAACCTTTGACATTTGAAAATTGTGGTATTTGCAACTCACTGTCCTTCCTTTTTTGCCTTTTTATCATTTAACATAATTTACTTTTTAATATCCTCCCCCCAACTACAATGAAAGCTCCACAAGGATTTTCTCTCTCTAATTTATTTATTTTGCTGTGCTATCCCAAGTACTGACACATACTAGGATCATACTAGAGCCTACTAAGTGTTTAATACATATTTTGTAATCAGTGAATAAAGACTAGATATGAATGTAAACCAAAACAAAAGATGGTAACAAAACTAAGAAAAATAAAAGAAAAAAAATTTATAACTTGCATATATTTTCCCTCTTCTCTTTTTATCAATTTCCTTTCCTCTTTATTCCTGTTGACTTTCTTCCTCTGATGTTTACCCCTTCTCTGCTACATATTCAGTAAAAAGTGAATGATGATTGGAAACCAAGAGAATGAGGAAGAAAGAAAGAACGAAAGAAAGGAAGGAAGGAAGGAAGGAAGGTAGGAAGGGAGGGAGGGAAGGAATCCCTGGGGAAATTAGAAAAAGTGCAGTGGTTCTAGGGTCCCCATGAAATAACCAGAAGCTGGAGAAGTAAGGAGGCTGAAGCATATGCAGGCCTTCCACACTCTGTGAGGGAGTTAGAGCTTTTCTTAAGGATAATAGAAGCCAGAGAAGAGTTCTTTGGGAAGAACAGCATGATCAGATCTATGTTTGTATCACTCTAAACTACTGGCATATGTCCCACTTTTGAACTCCCTGTTTTTTCACTATACTCACAGCAATTCCATTTTATTGTAAACAAAAATGCATACAGCAACCTGCACATCATAACTTTGGGTTTAGACACCAGCTCCTTCCCTTAGACAAGGTTTCCTTATTAGCCTTTTCTAGTGCAGGCTTTTCCTTCCCTCGGTATCACTGTAGGGAGCAGGGATGATATTCTCCAACCTCCCCACTGCTGTTTCTCCTCTTCCCTCTGCTAAAAACCCTCTTCTCTTTTCCTGTGAGCATCCTGCAGCTTTCCACAGTGTTCTTCCCTTTGTCTTCATGCTGCTGTTTATTAATTTCAGAGCAACATTCTTGATATCTTCCTTGCCAACTAAAAATTGGCACTTGCCACATACCTCTACAGGGATTAAATCATGAGCTGCTGAAGCTGCTAACTTTCAACACCTCCTGAAAGGGCTTCAGGGTGGAGATCAGGAACGAGGAACTCTGTGCTCTGGGAAAAACTGGCAGAACAGGCCTTTAGATAGTTATCTATTTTCATGAGAAGACTTTATGAGTCCAATTCTTGCATCTCTTCATGTCTAGAAAAGCACTAAAATCATTAATGGTGACATCTGCTCCTCATGACTAGCAGCCAGCCTCTGCCAAAATGTGTGCTTGACTGCACCTCCCCACTTCACTAAAGTCATGTATAACATTGACCTTCCCTCCACCTCTTTGGAGCAGTTTCTCAGAGCTCTCTTAAATGCTGTCTCCTGGCTATAGTCCTAATTTTACCCCAAATAAAACTTAACTCACAACTCTCATGTTGTACATTTTTTTTTCAGTTGGTATCCTTATTAATTGAGGATATGATACATATTTCATAGTAAATCATCAAATCTTATTACCAATCTGGAAGGGTCCAATGTTTATGTGAACAGCTTCTCCAACCTCATGGTCAAAGTGATCTTTATCAAACATAAATCAGAACATATTACACTACTCCTTATTTTTCCCTCCTACATTAAAAACTGTATACTCTGAAAAATAAAAAAATAAAAAAAAAACACAAAAAAACCCCTGTATACTCTGTAGTCTGTAACATTCATTCTCAACTGGGTAATTTCCCCCCAGGGAATATTTAGCAAGACCTGGAGACATTTTTGACTGTCACAACTGGAAGAGTGACACTATCTATCCAATGGGTTGAGCCCAGGGATGCTGCTAAACATCCTAAAATACACATGGCCATAACTCACAACAAATCATTATCTGGTCCAACATGACTATAGTGGTAAGGTTGAGACCTTCTGGCCTAAAAAGTCTCCAGTGACTTGGAGCCTTCCTATCAATCAGAGTCTTTACTGTTCTGCTCACTCACTTAGTCCACTTAAGCCACACCAGCCTCCTTTCTGGTTCTCTATATTGCTATGCTTTTTCCTACCTTCTGGGCTTTGGTCATTATTGCTGCCTAGAACAGTTTCTCCTGTCCCATTTCAGATGGAAAGAAGTGCACTGTGGTGCCTACACAAATAACATGAATGGACCAGGGCTCAAGTATGAGTCTAGAGCATTAATTCAGGACATTATTAGGTATGGTAAAGAGTTGGGAGTTTTACATAAGGATAATGGAAACCAGGGATCAAATGTAAGCAGGGGGATAGCATAAAGAAATTTCTGTTTTGATATAACAATAATATTTCTAAGAAATAACAGTTATTGATTATATTTCAAGATTCAGAATTTGGGTATTTTGAAAAAGCAGGTATATCATATAACATTCCAATAATTCCATGGCAAAGTGAATATAACTATTCACATTTACAGATTAAAAAAAAAGCAATAGTTGAGCCTATTTATTCAGGGTCACACAAGCTTTGAAGTAGGGTAGGCAGGATTCAATCCCAAGACTAGTCTGATTCCATATTTAGTGCTCTTACCACTAAAGAGCTGAACCTGAGAAAGAATGAGACAGGCAAGATGAGATAGTAGTTCTGTGTAACAGTCTAGGGCTGGGGCAGATTGAGAGATATTGGGAATATGAATCCAGGGAATGAGAGCATCAGATGGATTTAAGAGAAAAATGAATATGAGGGTGAGGGAATAGGAAAATTCATAACTGAATTGGTTTCAGGCTGGGGTAACAGGGTATATGGTGATATTATCCTTTATTTTTTCTTATTATTGAAAATGACAGTGAAGGGAATGATGAATGGTTAATGAAGATAATAATTTTTGTTTTGTGATTATGGAGCAGTTCAATAGCTATGTATGTGGTTCAGGAGAGAGGTAAGTCCTCTGAGTTAGAGGTTAGTTATCAGCATATAGATGATAATAGATACAAGGGCTTGTATTTCATCCATCTGGGGGATTGTGTAGACAGAGGAGAGGTTATAATCCAGAGGAACACCAACAAATATGAAAGAAGAGGCAGAGAACTCTGCAAAAGAGTGACCAAGAAGAGGCAGCTAGAGTAGCAGGAAAAATTTAGACAAGTCTAATATCTTGGATGTGAAAGAAAGAGAATTTCAAAAAGAGAAACAGGTGAACAATATTTAGTGTTGTTAGAGCTCAAGTATGATCAGGCCTGAAATATTAAAATTTGATTAAGATGTAGTTCTCAGTGAGAATCTAGGTGAAAAGAGTTTCTGTGGAGTAGTGGGAACAGAAGAGATTTTATAGTAGGCTGAAGTAAAAAAAAAACGATAATAAAAAGTGAAGATAATTATATGCAGAATGAGGATAGAAGAGGAAGGGATCTGTCTGTAATGAAGAAAAGTGTCGTAAATAATATGGATAATAAAACTTTATCAGAAGAAAAGAAGAGGTTGAAGGTATGGTGGACAGAGAGAATAGATCCATGTTCTAACACAACTGGAGTACAGATAACAAGATCAGACTGAGGAGAACACAGATTTTTCTACTTCATCTGGAAATAAACGAGGGAAGGCAGAATGCAAATGCAGATGACTGAATCTGTGGAATTACTTATAGGATTTTTAAGGTGTGCTTCTCTGTATGTCATATTTTTTCAGTGCTGTGGCTGTTGAAACCATTCACTGAGAGCAAGAGTAAGGTGGGAAGGTAAGGCAGAGGAATCTAAGAAATGGAGAAAGTGTCTGAAACAGCTGTAGCAGATGGAAGAGAGAGCAGACTAAAGACTATAATAGTTGGTTCTGTGGGATGGTCCAGCATGCACTGGAGAAGATGCTGATGTGTGGGGATCTTCAATTTTCTCTAGCAAGGCTTCAACTCCTGAGTATAGGCCAACACAAGGCAGAAATTTGGATCTCTTCAAAGTTGAGGAGATGTGAGAAAATAAGACTGCAAAAGTAATGGAACAAATTGTTGACATTTAGAGAAGATTTGAATATAAGCTGAAGATGGAATCAAGATCTTGTTGAGGTCAAAGAGTAGTTAAACGAAAAAACTAGAAGGATAATAGGATATGGTTAAGTACTGAACTGTCTGAATATAGCGTTTTTGAGATTAAAGAAATCTGGTTGATGAATAGGTTCCTGTATGGTCATAAGTAGAAGGAAAGAGTAGAGTGGATAATAAAATCAAATAAATGTAAGACCGGGTGTAGAAAGGTTGTCCATCCATTGGTCCCTGACTTCACTCCGGATGACAGCAGGACTTGTGTAGAATATCAGCTAGATGCCAGGGATTTCTAGATATTAGCTCTTCCTGTGACTCGACCTCTCTCTTTACTATATCAATCACCTCCTCTCCTTTGTATTTTTTAATCATTTTATACACAGTTTATTTCATTTAACTACATATATTCAAACTTTTTCAACAAGAAAAGGCCCTACTTTTTCACTGGATTGACTGAAAACACATTTATGTCACAAAAATTCTTTAAAATGGTGTAAATTTTTAGACAGCTGTAACTGAGAAATGATCATTCATTTAATTATATATATAATTAAATATATATATATATACATATAAATATATACATATATATATATAAAACCATCTTGGCACTACTGAAGAATACTGATGATAAGTTTCTTATGCAGAAGGAGGTGTGATAGAACACAGATGTTTCCAAATCCATATAGTTTATCATGAATCCCAGTTTTACAGTAACTATGATTTTAAAAAAACACTTAGTAGCTATCAATACTTTTCTTTGTCTATAAAATGAATGTTCAGTGTTTACACATTGGAGATAATATTTATTAAGTGAAAATCTGCATTAAAAATTGTATCGCCCTGAATAGAAAACATGATATACATCAAATCTTTGTTATCAACAATTAATATTTATTGCAGAAAAAAATGAACCAAAGGGAGAAAAAGCAATCTTTAATAAACAGGTGAGTGCAAAAAGATTTGAAAATCAATGAGATAAAATTGTTTTCCTCTTAAAATGAATTAAGTTAAAATCAATTTATTGCCAAACCATGGACTATAATTTAACCACTACCTTCAGGATTCAGAGGACCCAGGCATCAGCTCTGACAGATTACAGAACTCAGAGACTTTGGCAGATGTCACCAAGGACTTGGTGTAGTTATTGATGGGGAAGACATAAAATGAGGATGATCCTAGGCATTCTCATCAATGTAAATGTGTTTTAGAAGAATTTCAGATGATGTCATCAATCCTGGGTTGAAAAATAGGTTTTATATTTTCTTTTCAAATAACATTATTGAGAAATAAGCTTGTACAATTAACTGCATGTATTGAAACCATACAGTTGTACGTTTTGACAAAGGTACACATCTGTGGAACCATTGTCAGGATAAAGATAATGAACATACCCATTGTTCCCAAAAGTTTCTTTGTGTCCCTTAATAATTCTTCTTCCATCATCTTCCCACCAACAGTTCTTTATAACCCTTGAACTACTTTCTGGTACTGTAAATTAATTTGCATTTTCCAGAGTTTCATAAAAATAGTGTCACACAGTGTATACTCATTTTGTTTGAACTTTAAAAAAAATCTGTATAAAAACCCATCAATGTAATTTACCATGTTAACAAGCTAAATAAAGACAAAAACTGAAAACAGCCCAAAAGTCCACCAATAGGTGAAAATGAACAAATTGTGATCTATCCACACAATGAAATATTACTTGACAAGAAAATGGAATGAACTAATGATACATGCTACCAAATGGATGAATCTCAAAATCATTGTGCTTAGTGAAAGAAAAAGTCAATTATATAACACATGACTTCTTTTGATAAAATTCTAGAAATATTTGCAAATAATAAATCTGTTAATAATCAGAATGTTCTGTTAATAATTCAGAACATGTTCTGAGTTTTTCCATGGTAAATGTTAATGACATTTTATTTTATATTATGTCAAGAAAAATCCCAATTATTCCTATTTTCCTGAGTGTTTTTGAATTAAGCATATAGTTTGAAATGTGTCACTTTTAGTAGTTATTAGAATTATAAGTTTTAAAAATGAACATTTATTTGGCAACTTTGCATCATTCATAAACTTCCAGAGTCTACTCTGGAATCTATTCTGGAATAGAGTTGTGGCATATTTGTTTATTTATTAAGGTATTGCTGAATTTTATTTCCTGTTATTTTACTTAAGAACTTTACATTTAATTTTCTATGATTTTCTATTTTTGTTGAATCTTTGTCAGTTTTTATGTGTGATATTGTGATTTATAATAAGAAATATATATTTGATCCTCTTCCCATTCCTGGCACAGAGCTTCTATTTTCCTAAATGATAAGAGCTATGGGAGTATCATTTGTTATATTTCATCTTTTGTCCTCAGATTCTGAAATAGGTATTTGTTAGTTTGAAAGTCACAGACAATTTATCTCTCTATAGTTAGATTAGGAGAAAAATGAAAAACCCACTGGTATAAGGTAACAGAAAGAACTCAGTATTTTCTAGGGTCTGGCGTTTAATGAGATAGATATTCAGTTATTGTGCATTTCCATTGTTTGTCCATGGTAGAACGCATGGCAGAGATTTGAGAATGGACAAGACTGAACAGGTTATGCTTATGTTCCATAACTGTGATGCTTGCTGCTTGCAGGGCTCTTGTTGCCACAGTAGTTGGCTGTGTCTCACACATAAGTCATTCATATATATGTAGGTGAAAAAAAATATATATATAGGCAATAAGTCTATGATTCCATTAACTATAGTGGTTAATTATTACTTTAATTGTGTAGTCTTTTTTTTTTTTTTTGCTGTACACGGGCCTCTCACTGTTGTGGCCTTTTCCGTTGCAGAGCACAGGCTCCGGACGTGCAGGCCCAGCGGCCATGGCTCACGGGCCCAGCCGCTCCGCGGCATGTGGGATCTTCCCGGACCGGGGCACGAACCCGTGTCCCCTGCATCGGCAGGCGAACTCTCAACAACTGCGCCACCAGGGAAGCCCCTAATTGTGTAGACATTTCATCCATCTATCCATCTGGAACTAACATTCTTCACTCAGATACCATCCACATAGTTACTGTTGAAACTGATATATTAAGAGTATAGTGGTGAGCACACGACCCAGGCTTAGCTAGTTCCTACTGGGAAGTGTACAGATGAAATTGGAACATATAACAGTCTCTCTAGCTGAATTATAAATTTTGAAGCTACAAGAGACCAGATTTATTTAAATGTAGTGTGGAAAAACAGAGGAAGTGGGCTTGTCGAGAGACAAAATTTGAAGGGCATATGCAAGAGCATCAGAAAAGAAAAAATAGAGTCCTAATGATATTTGAAACAATGGATCCAGTTTTATGAGTTCCTATAGAATACCTGACATCAAATTACATAAAACCCATCAATTTCTTCTCTGAAATTGTGTTTATTTACTTGGAATCACCAGAACAATAACTGACCTACTATTAAATATCATTTAAGCCAATATTCTTGAAGAAAGATTGGTGATGTAGATATAAAATCACAAAATGAACCCTCTATTTTTTTCAAAAAAGGGATACAATAACAAGATAGATACAGAAAAAAAATATTTCAGCAACTCTCAAACTAAGGGAAACTGAGTTGTATATGCAAAAATATCAGATTATAGGAATCAATTCATTTCCTATATCACTCTTCAAACATGGTGGAGGGAGTGAAAAGAAAGTAAACACACAAAAAATTCTTAACTTTCTCTTAGAGTAAAGATGAAATGCGTACTCAAGGGTACAATCATTTCAACCTGACTATTTTAGCCAGTTCTCTTGGTAAGTGGCCTTATTATGTATGATTATACTTTTATGGAATAAGATATATGTGGCACATAGTTATTTTTAATGTATCTGATGGAAATAAAACAATTATCTTTTTGCCAAGATAAAGTGGTATATTTAAGACAATGCCTGGAAACGCCTGCTAGTCTGGAGATCATAATTATGCAGAAATGTTTCTTTCTAACAGAATAATGCTTTAGATAAATATAGGGCACCTTGAAATATACACATACCTTTCAATATTTCATAGTAAAATGAGTTTCCTCTTGAAATAAAAATAAATTACTTAATGATTTAACAGATTAATAGTGTAAATAAAACAGAAGGAAAATAAACACAACTTATAGATTCAGGGTGATGCTTCAATAGTCATATTTTCTCCCTTACCATAAATTAATAAATTTACATTGAATGCAGAGTTATCCAGATGTATTCAAGGGGTCAGTATGGCAGTTTGGCTAGTTGCAAATTAGAAAACTTGGGAGAATTTATGATCTTTTTCAAACTATGAAGGAAGTATGTATTAATGTAGATAATTTGTGTCCAATTATATATTTTTTAAAAAAGGATAATTTGTTTCTGAGAAAATACTCATAAGAAGGAGTAACTCACTTAATTTGCAGTATCTGGTCAAATTAACTGTTTTAAATTCTATGTGTCATCCAGTTTATTCACTAAGGATGTTGGCCTTTCAATCTTTGGATGTCTTCTGAAATAATTCTGTCCAGTCAATTATGCAACATTTGGTCATGCAAGGAAAAAGAGCCCTATAAAATAACAAGCCATGCAAAGGAAATACTGATGAGCTGCTTCTATATTGCTTTCTCCCACTGATGTTATACTAGTAATTTTGTCTCTGTGTTTAAGATGGTTAACCTGGCACTTATTATGATAACAGCATATGCAAATAAAATAATAAATTATGAAGTGCATGATTCCTATTGATGTAAGTATTTGTTCCCTATCAGGAATGTGCCTGGTAACAACAGTCAAACAATGCTCTTTACCTTCCAAATTGAACGCTGTACACTGCCTGACTTTAGATATAATTACTTCACATAATTGTTTCTGTCAAGAATAAATGAAGCCTTAAAAGAGCAATGCAGTCGTTATAAGTAGAGCATCTTAGGATATATATTACACTGGGCCTTTTACCTTAGTGTTTTCTGGCTTGATATTAATGACTAAAGATTCTTAAAGCATGCATCTTCAGGCCCCAAAAACAGATATCTGAGTGCCTGAGCTATTCATGGGTAATTTTAAAAACACTCTTGTTGCTCAGTGAAAACCTAGTAAAAGCAATATTTGTTTGCAGTTAATTTGTTCAGCCCGAGTGAAAACATGTTGATGGTGCAGGGGTAGAATAGAATGTGGAGGCAACATCCATATTTTTAATACCAAGTAATGTGTATTTTGCACTGATAAAAGAAGTGGTTCCTTCCCATCATTGAGCTTTACCTTAGAATATCTGGTTTGCAAAGTGTACTTATATATCCTCCTCTTAGATTTAAATGTGTTGAATGAAAAATGCGTAAGATAGCTTACATGCAAGTATAAACCTGAGACATTTAATTAATTAACCCAGTAATGCATGGCACTGCTCCTGCAGAGGTGAGATTCAGAGATCATCAAAATTTATCACTCTTGAAGGCATTTTACAACTCTATGTACTCTAAAACAGGAAAGAGACCAAACTTAAAAATTTCTGTGTCTCTACGTCTGCGTCTCTATCACTGCATAGAGAAGGGACATGTGGACATGGCGGGGTGGGGAAGGGGGGATGGGATGAATTGGGAGATTGGAATTGATATATATACACTACCATGTGGAAAACAGATAGCTAGTGGGAACCTGGTGTATAGCGTAGGGAGCTCAGCTCAGTGTTCTGTGGTGGCCTAGATGGGTGGGACGTTGGGAGGGAGATCCATGAGATGGGATATATGTATACATATAGCTGATTCACTTCTTTGTACAGCATAAACTGATACTTCATTGTAAAGCAATTATACCTCAATAAAAAAAGTTCTGGGTCTCGAATACATTTCTATGTCATTAATTATAAACATATTATATATACATATATGTATATATATATAAATTATATTTTTCAGAAAAATCTGTGGATTATCTGTTATTAATTCCTTACCTTATTCAATTAAAAAAAACCACTGGGAACCCTGACCTCATAAAGTTTTCACTCTATTATGTAAAATAAGTATTGGGAAATATATGTGTAAAATTTAATTAGATGTCATGGAATAAAATAGAGGGCGCTCTGAATGTTGCATAAAAAGGGTTGGGTGGGGCTTGCTGAAACCACTTGATTTCTTAGGAAACAGGAGATGGGGAAGTAAAAGTAGCTTCTTAAAATTTCAAAGGTCAGCCTTGGGTAAATGTTTGCTTGAAAATTTAATAATTGATGACTGTAATTTATATCAAGCCAGAGAGCTAGAGAGATAACACCTTGAAGTCCCTATGTCCCTCAGCCAGCTATTCCAATAGTCTCATGGCAACTTCTGTGAAAAATTCCCATCTCTCCTCCAGAAAAATCTCATACTAGATTAAAAATTTCATCATTATCCTCTCCTCACACCCCAGCCCCACAAAAGGAATCCAAACTGAAGACTTTTATCTCAGACATGATGCACACCTTTCCTCATACTCATACAAACACAAGCACCTAAAAATGTCTGCATCACCTATAGTTTTTATTTATCCTCTCAGAATTTATAGTCACAAATGATGCCTAAAGTGTGGATTTTTAATGCCTAGGAAATATCAGTGGAAGGTAGTAGATAAATGCTTTCTAAATGAAAAAAGCATATTTTTCTAACCTCTTTTCATTACTTGATTCTGTTGATCTTTTCCTCTTTGAAAAATTATATTCTACTTGTGCTTTTGTACCGCTATTTTCTCTTTCCTCTGTTTCTTAAGTTCTCCTTCCCTGGATGCTCTTCCTCTGGCTTCTTAAAAATTATAAATGTTCAGTGATTTTTCTGTGGTACTCTCCTCCCTTAACTCTCTTCATTGGTGATCTAATTCATTCCAGTACGTTCAAGAGTTTCCTGTATACGAATGACAGCATAGAGATGAGGGGGACAGTGGTATAATGAAAGGCACTTAAGTTTGGTGTTATGGTATAAATTCCAGTACTACTACTTCCTAAAAGTTTTTTTCATATCTCTAGGTATCAATTTTTTCATTAATAAAATATATATCACATTATAGTATATGAATATAGTAAAATCCTTGTATGGATTTTCTGAGAACCTAAAATGGCACCTAGTGGGCATTCAAGGAAGGATTTGTCTTACTACTAAATCCAGCCCACCCTTAACCCAGAACCCTTATGGATTCCAGATGTGTATATCCAGTTGCAGTTTTGACATTTTCATCTGGGTAGATAGACAAATCATAACTCACAGATTTCCTCAAACTGACTCACCTTTCTGGATATAGGTCTCACCTAATTGCACACTTATTTCCCATTTCCCTTGAAGTTGCCCAAACCAGAAACCTGAAACATATCTTAAATTTATTTAACTGATTAAACTCAAGTCTAATCAGTCATCTTGTCCTACAAAGCCAATGTTCATATGTATTTCCAATCCAATGTCATTGACTTGTTGCTTATTGTACCTTCAAACCCCTCATAAATTAGGCTATCCTAATCAGACTCCTGTCTGATTTGCTTCTTCCAGCAGTATCCTTCAAACATCTACTTTATTTCATGCTGCCAGAATCATATTTCTAAAACACTTGATTGGCTACACATTACTTTTCTAAAACTAGTGCTGCTTCTTAACATTCTAAACGAGGCCCTTTGAAATCTTACTTTTTGCCTAACTTTAAAACTTCATTCCTCTAAACCTTAATGTTATCTCTAGCCATACTGAAATATGTGCAGTTTCCAGATCACAGTGTAGACTCTTAAGCTTCTGTTTTTCTGACTAGAATATTTATACTCTCACACTCTACTCCCACTGATTTATAACTCAAATCAAATGTCACCTTCCCTGATTCATCCTCATTTTAGTTAAGATTAAAATTACTGTGTTTCTTTAACAGTTATATTGTTCAACACTGCCAGTATTTACTTAGAAGTTTGTTTTTTTTTTCCCTTTACTTGCTTATGTTATCTTTAATGTTTAGATCTTGAGTTCGTTTTCCCATTCTAGGAAAATACTAGTTATAAAAAGTGTGTTTTAATGAATTAGCTAATGAATAAACAACAAATGTGCCAATTTTTTTCTAAAAAAAAGTACAGTGTGGGTAAGCTTCAAGATGGCAGAGGAGTAAGATGTGGAAATCACCTTCCTCCCCACAAATACATCAAAAATACATCTACACGTGGAAAAACTCCTATAGAACACCTACTGAATGCTGGCAGAGGACCTCAGACTTCCCAAAATGCGAGAAAATACCCATGTACCTGGGTAAGGCAAAAGAAAAATAAAAAACAGAGACAAAAGAATAGGAATGGGATCTACACCTCTGGGACAAAGCTGTGAAGAAGGAAAAGTTTCACACACTAGAAAGCCCCTTTACTGGTGGGGATGGGGTGTGGGTGGCAGGGAAGCTTTGGAGCCGTGGAGGAGAACACAGCAACAGGGGTGCAGAGGGCAAAGCAGAGAGATTCCCACACAGAGGATCGGTGCCGACCAGCACTCACCAGCCTGAGAGGCTTGTCCACTCACCCACCAGGACAGGTGGGAGTTGGGAGCTGAGGCTTGGGCTTCAGTGGTCAGATCCCAGGGAGAGGACGGGGGCTGGCTGTGTGAACACAGCCTAAAGCAGGTTAGTGTGTCACAGCTAGCCAGGAGGGAGTCTGGGAAAATAAATGGACCTGCCTAAGAAGCAAGAGACCATTGTTTCAGGATGTGCAAGGAGAGGGGATTCCTTCCCTGTCTTCCCACAGAAGGCAGAGCACAGCCTAACTGAGCTCCAGAGATGGGTGCGAGCCGCAGCTATCACCTCAGACACCAGAAATGGGCATGAAACACTAACGCTGCTGCTGGAGCCCCAAAAATCCTGTGTGCAAGCACAGGTCACTATCCACACTGCCAGGGAGCCTGTGCAGTCCATCACTGCCAGGGTCCTGTGATCCAGGGACAACTTCCCAGGGAGACCACATGGCATGTCTCAGGCTGTTGCAACGTCATGCTGGCCTCTGCTTCCACAGGCTCATCCTGTATCCCAAGTATAACTACGGTACCCCTCCCTCCCCCTGGCCTGAGTGAGCCAGAGCCCTCTAATCAGCAGCTGCTTTAACACCCTCCTGTCTGGGTGGGGAATAGATGCCTGAGGGCAACCTAGACAGAGAGGTGGAGCCAAAAGCAAAGCTGAATCCCAGGAGCTGTGCAAACACAAAAGAGAAAGGGAAATTTCTCTGTGAAGCCTCAAGAGCATTGGATTAAATCCCCACAGTCAACTTGATATACCCTGCATCTGTGGAACACCTGAATAGACAATGAATCATCCCAAAATTGAGGCAGTGGACTTTTGGAGCAACTGTAGACTTGGGGTTTGCTGTCTGTGACTGACTTGTTTCTGAATTTTATGTTTATCTTGTATAGATTTTAACACTTGTTATCATTGGTGGATTTGTTTCTTGCTTCATGGCTCTATCTTTTTAATCATTATTACTTTTTATTTTAACAAATTTATTTTTTATACTATTATTTTCTTTCTATTTTTTGCCCTTTTTTTCTGAGCTGTGTGGCTGACAGTGTTTGGTGCTCTGGTCTGGTGTCAGGCCTGAGCCTCTGAGGTAGGAGAGCTGAGATCAGGACATTGGACCACCAGAGACCTCCCAGCCCCACGTAAAACCAATCAGCCAGAGCTCTCCCACAGATCTCCATCTCAGAGCTAAGACCCAGTTCTACCCAATGACCAGCAAGCTCCAGTGCTAGATGCCATGTACCAAACAACTAGCAAGATAGGAACACAACTTCAGTCAATGGCAGAGAGGATAACTAAAAACATAATAAATTCACAGACACACCACTGGATGTGGAGCAGCCCATGAGAAAGAGAATACCCAGCCCCACCCACCAGAACAAAGATACTAATCGCCTCTACCAAAAAGCCTGCAAAAGCCATTGAACTAACCTTACTCACTGGAGGCAGACACCAAAAACAGCAGGAACTATGAAAATGCAGCCTGCGAAAGGAAATTCCAAATGCAGTAGTTAAGCAAAATGAGAAGACAAAGAAATATGCAGAAGATGAAGGAGCAAGGTAAAAACCCACCAGACGAAACAAACAAAGAGGAAATTGGCAGTCCACCTGAAAAAGATTTTCAGAGTAATGATAGTAAGGATGATCCAAAATCTTGGAAATAGAATAAGAAAATGCAAGAAAGGTTTAACAAGGACCTAGAATAACTAAAGAGCAAAGAAACAATGATGAAAAAAAACAATAAATGAAATAAAACTTCTCTAGAAGGAATCAATAGCAGAATAACTGAGGCAGAAGAATGGATAAATGACCTGGAAGATAAAACAGTGGAAATAACTACCACAGAGTGGAATAAAGAAAAAAGAATGAAAAGAATTGAGGACAGTCTGAGAGACTTCTGGGACAACATAAAATCCACCAACATTCGAATTATAGGAGTCCCAGAGGAAGAGAAAAAGAAATGGTCTGAGAAAATATTTGAAGAGATTATAGTTGAAAACTTCCCTAATATGAGAAAGGAAATACTCAATAAAGTCCAAGAAGTGCAGGGAGTCCCATACAAGAAAAATCCAAGAGGACACACACCAAGACACATATTAATCAAACTATCAAGAATTAAATACAAAGAAAAATATTAAAAGCAGCAAGGGAAAAGCAACAAATAACATACAAGGAAATCCCCATAAGTTTAACAGCTGACCACTCAGCAGAAACTCGGCAAGCCAGAAGGGAGTGGCAGGATATATTTAAAGCAATGAAAGGGGAAAACCTACAACTAGGATTACTCTACCTAGCAAGGATCTCATTCACACTCAACAGAGAAATTAAAACATTTACAGACAAGCAAACCTAAGAAAATTCAGCACCACCAAACCAACTTTACAACAAATGCTAAAGGAACTTCTTTAGGCAGGAAACACAAGAAAAGGAAAAGACCTACAATAACAAACCCAAAACAATTAAGAAAATGGTAATAGGAACATACATATTGATAATTATTTTAAATGTAAGTGGATTAAATGTGCCAACCAAAAGACATAGGTTAGCTGAATGGTTACAAAAACAAGACTTGTATATATCTTGTCTACAAGATACCCACTTCAGACCTAGGGACACATACAGACTGAAAGTGAGGGGATGGAAAAAGATATTCCATGCAAATGGAAATCAAAAGAAAGCTGGATTAGCAATTCTCATATCAGACAAAATAGACTTTAAACTAAAGAGTATTACAAGAGACAAAGAAGGACACTACATAATGATCAAGTTATCAATCCAAGAAGAATATATAACAATTGTAAAAATTTATGTACCCAACCTAGGAGACCTCAAAACATAAGCCATGTGCTAACAGCCATAAAGGGGAAAATGACAGTAACAAAATAATAGTAGGGAACTTTAACACCTCACTTCCACAAATGGACAGATCATCCCAAATGAATAAGGAAACACAAGCTTTAAATGTCACATTAGATAAGATAGACTTAATTAATACTTATAGGACATTCCATCCAAAAACAACAGAATAAATTTTCTTCTCAACTGCTCATGGACATTCTCCAGGATAGATCATATGTTGGGTCACAAATCAAGCCTTGGTAAATTTAAGAAAATTGGAATTGTATCAAGTATCATTTCCAACCACAAAGCTATGAGACTATATATCAATACAGGAAAAAAAATCTGTAAAAAATACAAACACATGGAGACTAAACTATATTCTACGAAATAACCAAGAGATCACTGGAGGAATCAAAAAATACCTAGAAACAAATGACAATGAAAACACGATGACCCAATACCTATGGGATGCAGCAAAAGCAGTTCTAAGAGGAAAGTTTATAGCAATACAATCCTACCTCAAAAAACACGAAACATCTCAGATAAGCAATCTAACCATATACCTAAAGCAATTAGAGAAAGAAGAACAAAAAAATTCCAAAGTTAGCAGAAGGAAAGAAATCATAAAGAGCAGATCAGAAATAATTGAAAAAGAAATGAAGGAAACAATAGCAAAAATCAATAAAACTAAAAGCTGGTTCTTTGAGAAGATAAAAACAATTGATAAACCATTAACTAGACTCTTCAAGAAAAAAAAGATGACTCAAATCAATAGTATTAAAAATGAAAAAGGAGAAGTAACAACTGACACTCAGAAATACAAAGGATCATGAGAGATTACTACAAGCAACTGTATGCCAATAAAATGGACAACCTGGAAGAAATGGGCAAATACTAAGAAAAGCACAACCTCCTGAGACTGAACCAGGAAGAAATAGGAAATATAAACAGACCAATCACAAACACTGAAATTGAAACTATGATTGAAAATCTTCCAACAAACAAAAGCCCAGGACCACATGGCTTCACAGGTGAATTCTATCAAACATTTAGAGAAGAGCTAACACTGATCCTTCTCAAACTTTTCCAAAATATAGCAGAGGGAGGAACACTCCCAAATTCATTCTACGAGGCCAACATAAGCCTGATACCAAAACCAGACAAAGATATCAAAAAAAGAAAACTACAGGTCAATATTACTGATGAACAAAGATGCAAAAATCCTCAACAAAATACTAGCAAATAGAATCCAACAGCACATTAAAAGGATCATATACCATGATCAAGTGGAGTTTATCTCAGAAATGCAAGGATTCTTCAAGATATGCAAATCAATCAATGTGATGCACTATATTAACAAATTGAAGGGTAAAAACCATATGATCATCTAAATAGATGCAGAAAAAGCTTTGGACAAAATTAAACACCCATTTATAATAAAAACTCTCTAGAAAGTAGTCATAGAGGGAACCAACCTCAACATAATAAAAGCCATATATGACAAACCCACAGCCAACATTGTTCTCAATGGTGAAAAATTGAAAGCATTTCCACTAAGATCAGGAACAAGACAAGGTTGCCCACTCTCACCACTCTTATTCAACATGGTTTTGGAAGTTTTAGCTACAGCAATCAGAGAAGAAAAAGAAATAAAGGAATCCAAATTGGAAAAGAAGAAGTAAAACTGTCACTGTTTGCAGATGACATGATATTATACATAGAGAATCCTAAAGATCCTATCAGAGAACTACTAGAGCTAATCAATGAATTGCATAAAGCAGCAGTTTATAAAATTAATCACAGAAATCTCTTGCATTCCTATACACTGATGATGAAAAATCTGAAAGAGAAATTAAGGAAACACTCCCATTTCTCATTGCAACAAAAAGAATAAAATACCTAGGAATAAACCTACCTAAGGAGATAAAGATGTGTATGCAGAAAACTATAAGACACTGATGAAAGAAATTAAAGATAATACAAACAGATGGAAAGATATACCATGTTCTTGGGTTGGAAAAATCAACCTTGTGAAAATGAAAATATTACCCAAAGCAATCTACAGATTCAATGCAATCCCTGTGAAACTACCAATTGCATTTTTCACAGAACTAGAACAAAAAATTTCACAATTTGTATGGAAACACAAAAAGCCCTGAATAGCAAAAACAATCTTGAGAAAAAAACAGAGCTGGAGGAATCAGGCTCCCTTACTTCAGACTATACTGCAAAGCTACAGTAATCAAGACAGTATGATACTGCCACAAGAACAGAAATATAGATCAATGGAACAGGATAGAAAGCTCAGAGATAAACCCATGCACATATGGTCACCTTATGTTTGATGAAGGAGGCAAGCATATACAATGGAGAAAAGACAGCCTCTTCAGTAAGTGGTGCTGGGAAAACTGGACAGCTACATGTTAAAGAATGAAATTAGAACACTCCTAACATCATACACAAAAACAAACTCAAAATTGATTAGAGACCTAAATGTAAGGCCAGACACTATAAAACTCTTCAAGGAAAACAGACAGAACACTCTATGACATAAATCACAGCAAAATCCTTTTTGACTCACCTCCTAGAGAAATGGAAATAAAAACAAAAATAAATAAATTGGACTTAACAAAACTTAAAGGCTTTTGCACAGCAAAGGAAACCAGAAACAAGATGAAAAGTCCATCGTCAGAATGGGAGAAAATATTTGCAAATGTAGAATCTAATAAAGGATTAATCCCTGAAATATACAAGCAGCTCATGCAGCTCAATATCAAAAAGCAAACAACCCTATCCAAATATGGGCAGAAGCCCTAAATAGACATTTCTCCAAAGAAGATGTACAGATTGCCAGCAAACACATGAAAAGATTCTCAACATCACTAATCATTAGAGAAATGCAACTCAAAACTACAATGAAGTATCACCTCACACAATTCAGAATGGACATCACCAAAAATTCTACAAACAATAAATGCTGGAGAAGGTGTAGAGAAAAGGGAACCCTCTTGCACTGTTGGTGGGAATGTAAATTGATACAGCCACTATGGAGAACAGTATGGAGGTTCCTTAGAAAACTAAAAATAGAACTACCATATGACCCAGCAATCCCACTACTGGGCATATACCCTGAGAAAACCATAATTCAAAAAGAGTCATGTACCACAATGTTTATTGCCACATTATTTACAATAGCCAGGACATGGAAACAACCTAAGTGTCCATTGAAAGATGAATGGATAAAGAAGTTGTGGCTGATATTTACAATGGAATAATACTCAGCCATATAAAGAAATGAAACTGTGTTATGTGTAGTGAGGTGGATGGACCAAGAGTCTGTCATACAGAGTGAAGTAAGTCAGAAAGAGAAAAAGAAATTCCATATGCTAACACATATATATGGAATCTAAAAAAAAAAAAAATTGATTCTGATAAACCTAGGGTCAGGACAGGAATAATGATGCAGAGGTAGAGAATGGACTTGAGGTCATGGAGTGGGAGAAGGGTTAGCTGGAGCGAAGTGAGAGAGTAACATTGACATATATACACTACGAAATGTTAAATAGATAGCTAGTGGGAAGCAGCTGCATGGCACAGGGAGATCAGCTTGGTATTTTTTGACCACCTGGAGCGGTGGGATAGGGAGAGTGGGAGGGAGACACAAGAGGGAGGGGATATGTGTATATATGTATATACGTGGCTGATTCACTTTGTTGTACGGTGGAAACTATCACACATTTTAAGGCAATTATACTCCAATAAAGATGTTAAAAAAAAATACCATATCATTTCTCTGTTTGTATCTTCTCATGATGTTAGAGCATTTCTTAATTTCCTTACTTTATTTTTACCATTTGAGTTTATGGGTGCTGAAACCAGAATAACTGGAAGCAGACCACAGCTCTGCCATTGAATGTATGTGTGACCCTTGTCAAGTTATGCAGCATGTCTGTGCCTCAGTTTCCTTATATATAGACTCTGAATAATAAGCTCATGGTTGTGTTTTGTAAATTTTCTGTAATATTTTTTGGAAGGATCTAGCACATTCAGTGTTCTGTATTTATTATTATCATTACTATCTTCAATACTGTTGCTAACAGAGAAGATGCTAAAAGTGATGCTGTCCTCAAAATCTTACCTTTCACCCAAATGAAAAATAAATAGATCTAGTAATTTGATAAATTCTTATCTACAGAACAAATGACTTACATGTTTACATACAGCTATTGCCCATATATTTGGGGTATCATTCAAAACTCCATGATAAATAAGAATATCTTGAAAATATATCAAGTGCTATAAAATTCCAGTTTAAGATTTTTCTCTCATGAAAGAGACTCCATGTTTCATAACGTCTCCCAATTTCTTCAAGTGATAACATGCCAGAAAAAAATTCAATGAGAATGTTTTCAATAAATTTAATTAAAACTTAATCTGAGAATTTCTAGTACTTTTATGGGCAGATTGTTATATCTACATATGAAGTATAGTGAGCCTACAGAAAAATACTCTAGATTCATAGTCATAGTTCTTGAATTTTTGAGCCTTTAAACAAGCAAATGATTTAATTGTATGTGTTCCATCAATGTAAATGATCATAGGTGATGATCATAATAGTCTCCAAATTAATCTTTAGAAATATATAGCACAATTGCCCAGGGATTTATTTAGGAAATAAGCAATGAGTTATACACTCAGTTGCTTTGAAAGGTAAATATAACTTTGGAAACAAAGGTGAGGCATGTGCTTAACTCTATATTATACTTGACCATTGAAACACCTGAGATATTTCAGATACACAGAATAGGAAGAAGCCCACTGTTCATTCCTTAGGTAAGGTAAGATCTTTCCAAAGTCTCATCCTTGAAAATGTAGTTGACATATGATTTTTTATAAATAAATTATCCTATGAAAAAAGTACTATTTTCTCAAATCCAAATTTAGATATGTAGGCATTCTGCTTTGTTTTATTCTTAGAAGAAAGCCAAATGACCATGCTGTAGCTGGGAATATAGTACCATAAACAGGACATGCTGATAATCTTTGTATGTGACATGTTTACAACCACTGACTTGCATACTAATGTTTGTTTCTAAATTTAATTAGAATGACTGGCATATAATATAAAGTCTTAAAGGTAGGAACTCCTAAATATTGTTTCCATCTAACCTCTTAGTAAATCTGACCTCTATATTTTGAATTGTCATTGTGTAAATATAGTCAAGATACAATTTTATCTTAGTATAAAATATAAATGACCCTGACTTTTAACAAATGATAACCATTATGTGAAATTTGCAGAATTAACAAAACTACCTATTAGATAGACGATGAAGTGGTCTTTTTACAGAGTTGAGCTGTTAACTGTGTGTTAATAGGATAATATTAATGCTAATTTTGGAGCATTTCAAGAGGAAAGAGTTAGCAATCACCTTTTCATTTTAAAAACAATAGTAGTGCTACTTGGTCTTGGAATATGACAATTTTTGAATGCCAGAAGATGAGTCATTCGTAATTTAACATTTTAATCATTTCAAGGTGATTTGCTTTTACTGTGAGAAACCCTGTGTTGACACTTTCCCCACATGTTTCCTAGGCATAATCTCATATTAGTTGCAATTTTCTCTGTAACATAAGACTTAATTATGCTAAAGAAAAATGCTTCTTTTTAAATAAAAGGTGTAAAATACCACAGGTATCCAGTTTGAGCTAATACTCAGATTGGAAACTCATTACCCCTAAAAATGTCAGTTCTGATGAAGCATTTTAAAAGATTGCAAGAATCAAATTCAAAATGTCTTTACTAAGCTGTTTTATGGTAGCATGTACCATTGGAAATGTGATGAGTCTTCATGTAAAAATGCTGATTTGAATTAAATTTAGAATGTATGTCATCCTCAATTAGCCTTTCCTTCATCAAAATGATCTCACAAACACGGAGAATGAATCTTTATTTCCTCCTTTGCACATGGGAGGTCATTTGTCAGATTTAATATACTTCTACCTATGTCTTCCTACATGCTTGGAGTTCAAGATGGATGACCACAGACTTTCAGAAAAAGTTTCTAGCTTAAAACTTAAATTTAATTTTAATATAATGCCAAAGCCATTCATATTGAGGCTAAAGTTAAAATAACATTTACTAAAATAACATTGATTTATTTCCATTTGAGAGGATAAAACAACTTTTTAGCCCTTGTCCCCCTCCTATAAGGGCAAGTTCATATGCTAGTAATTATTGAGATAATCCAAGGCAAGAAACATTATATAGTAATATTTTTCTTGAATCATTCAGATACTTTTATGATCTAGATTTGAATTAACATTACTGTCTGTGATGTTATAGAAATGCAATCATTTGCTTTATGGTTGTTTGTTTAAAATCAATTAACCTAAGGAATTTTATAAATTAATGTCCCAACAGTTGGAAAATTACAGTGATCTTATAATACAGATATCAATTTAGAGATCATGAAGCCCATGAAAAATGCAATTTGCTTAGACTGTTGGTAGAAGATTCATACACTGAATGGTTTCCAAAGGAACCCCCAATACATGATTATGACTGTCCTCTAAAGAAAGTTATATCCATTGATTAACAGGCTATTTGCAGAGCTCATTCTTGTGATTATAACTAAGAATTTTACTTCTGCTGTGGAACATTTGTACCTTGGCAAACAGTTAAAAATAGCTATGCTGGTTGGCTTGAAGGGGAAAGCATTACTTCATTTTGCAAGGCCTCATCAGTGTCTTGGTTTTTATGCTTAATAGCATCTTCAAGGTTAGAATGTAGAACAACATAATAGGAAAATCTTGTTCCCCACTTTGACAATAAAAATAGTGCCTGCAAAATTTGATTTTATACAATAGGGGCTATTCATCTCTTATATAAGTAGTTACAAGATAATGCTACATACTGCATATTTATGAAACATTCAGTTCTATAACACCAGTAAAATTTTGTAAGAAATTGTAGCATGTTACAACACAATACTTTGAAAGTTTCAATGGAAGATTCAAAGGAAATAAAAATAAAAGACTTTGTTTTCTCTATGGGGATAACAAAAGGGTATATAGAACAGTGTGTATATAAAGTTTTATCATTCTTTTTAGAAAATATGCTTTATAAATATGAGGGTAAGAACAATTGTTTCTCAATAGGAATTTTGATTGGATTAGGATTATAATGTTGATAGTAATTCCTTTTCTAAATTCAAGTGAAATAGTTAGAAAAGAATCCCAAAGTCCCTGCTCTAACAAGTAATGTATTAAAATCTATTAAACTCCAGTTGCATTTTAAGTTTCTGTTTGAAATTAATGAAAACATAAATATTGTGTTATAATTTATATTTCAAAATAATAATATTAATATATATTAATGTTAATATAATTTACAGGGAGTGCAATTGTAGTAATTCCATGTTTAAATATTAAACTAGTTTATAGGGCTTTTTTGTTTTGTTAATCTTATCATTTACTAATTTTATGTTGTAACCAATTTAGATAGTCACATGCATCAGCTCAATATATAAAAGTTATTTAGGGAAAATCTTTAGTAGAATATGAACATCACATTTTGGAAAACAAAAGGTGGCCTGTGGTGAATGTTGCAATAGAGGATTAAGGTAAAATTTGAAGATAAATTATCTTGGTGTCATTGTTTCTTGCATTTGAAAAAAAATGTATTTGAGTATAACATGTAATACAAAAATGGCATTGTATTTTTTTATATTATTTCAAATATAATACTTTCTTCTGAATTATATCACATATAATAAAAAGGAAGACTTTCTATATAGTAGATAATTTTATACTTAAGTGTGAAATATTCCATTAGACTTCTTAAATAAAAATTTCTGGGTTCTAGAGTTTGAAATAAATTCAAGTACTTTCCTTTCAATATAAATATGAGAGGATCCCATCAAGTAGCTCATAATCCACAACCTTACCACCAAGAGAAATCAATATTGTCTCAATACTAGAAAGAGTTCTTAGATAAATTCAAAGGAAGATCATGAAGATACTTGGTAGAGGGAACTCTTTGAAAGAGGAAATGAAAATAATGATAAATAAAATGTGTTAATTATAACTTTTTAATTCCTTATGATTATTATGGGAACAGGGACTGTCTCAGTCTTGTCCAACCCCACACCCATTTTGTAGAGTCTCTGCTTTCATGGAATTCATGAAAGGAGGCAGCTGACACATAAAATAATCAGTAAGTGAGATAACTTCAGTAGTAGGAAGTGCTACTGTGAAAATAAAACCTTATAAGAAGGTAGAGGATGGGTGTCAAAGGTAGGCAGAGAAGGCCTACGTGGAAGCCAAGGCTGAATGTGGTCAAAGACGAACCCAGGTAAAAACTGCTGACTGGCAACCCAGGCACAGGGCTCTGGGATATAGAGGTTCTGAGAGCAAGGAGCTGGGTATGGGAGAGGCACAGAGGGAAGGCCAGTGTTGCCAGAAGAGAACAGGGGAAAGAAGATGAGGTAAGAGGCAAGCAGGGCTCAAAGAGCAGTGATGATAACAGTAACAGCTCTTTTAACTTGCACGGAACATTTGATAAGTGCCAGCCTTGATTTTCATGTTTAACATGCTGATTTTGTTAGGCTTTATCTCTAAGGTAAGACTTTTAGTTTATATGCAAATTGAGATGGGAAAAAGTGATGTCTTTAAGGGATATCCTTTAAAGTTATCTCTTATGAGGTAAATTGTGCTACAAAGCAGAGGAAATAGAGGAAAACATGGTTGGAGGGAGTTTTTCTTTTGTTAAGGATGATTTATTTTAAGGTACATTTAAATGAAGATGGGTGAAAAAAAGAAAAAAAACTAGTGAAGGAAAGGCATAACTCAGTTTCTTTACTATTAAAATGGAGAAAATAAACATCATGATTTGTTGTGAGAATTGAGTAAAATTTGTGCATGTGCATGTGTATTACCTGGCTTATAGTAAATAATCAGTAGCTATGAAGTTGATGCTGACAATGAGGACGATGATGATAAAGAAGGAGGAGAAGGAATATCTGAGGTGGAAAAAGGAAGAAATTACCATCACAAATCCTTGGATAAAAGTGAGAGTACAATTTATTGTCACTATACATTTTGGTCTGAAGAGAAGGGAAGGCAAATATGAGTAAAAATATCATCAATTTGATGAATTTGATCATGTAAAGTTTAGTTAGTAGTCACTTACTTGTATCTGTTTTTATGAAAACATAATTTTCAGATTCAAAGACCCTACTGAATGAGGGAACAAGGTGTTTGAGATGTGGAAAGAGAAGAGAATGCTGAACTATCATCTCACAATGTGGGAAATCCATGTGCTAGGGAAACAAGGGAGATTGGCAATGTTGAGCGCTTTTGTCTCATTATTATTAAGGTATTTAAGGCTTAGGCCTCTCTTTAGTAAAACTAAATCATTAGGTGTAATTGACTTAAGTTATGTCAAGTGGCTGCAAAGATACTTAAAAGAATCCTGTGTGACATAGAGAATGGACTTGAGGACAGAGGGAGGGGGAAGTGTTAAGCTGGGACGAAGTGAGAGAGTGGCATGGACTTATATATACTACCAAAAGTAAAAGAGATAGCTAGTGGGAAGCGCCACATAGCACAGGGAGATCAGTTTGGTGCTGATCTTTGGAGGGTAGGGGGGAGACGCAAGACGGAGGAGATATGGGGATATATATATATATGTATAGCTGATTCACTTTGTTATAAAGCAGAAACTAACACACCACTGTAAAGCAATTATACTCCAATAAAGATGTTGAAAATAAATAAAGAGGAAAAAAAAAAAAGAATCCTGTGTGTTAGGGTTCCAGAAAGAGTAAACATAGACAATCAACCAAAACAAACAAACAAACAAAAACCAAAAAAACCCCAGATAATTAAAAAGACAAATTGTGAAAATTAGTCAAATAATCTAAAAATTCTTTCAGGATTATGTTCCTCAAAATATTTGTTTTATATTGGTATCTCACTTCCTGTTTCACATCTATAGCATCAAAGTATAAGCATCTATTTTATAACCTTAATAAAATGCATTTTGTTAGATAGAAGAAAAGTATCTCCATTGATTGTATGCCTCTTAGGTCTCAGAAATCAAAATCTAGACAGAACATGCCTCTGACTTCATTAGTAATAAAAGAACAAAAGAACAAAAACTGAAAAAGTCAAGTGATATGATTACTGAATAGTCATATCATCTTCAACTAAAGTGCAAATACAAAATGTTTGGTTTTGCTGTAAGTTTCTAAGACTCCTGACTTAAAAATATAATCACATATGAAATGAATATCATCAGAGCTTCTAGCAAAAGAGGTACAAGAGCTTAAACTATATGATATACAATTAAGAACCTGTCCCTATCAAAAACCTGCCATAAAAATAAAACAAAAAAATGAATCACATAATGTAAAACAGAAAGTAGTTCTGATTGATCTAGGAAAAAAAGCAGATTAAACTACGTAGAAAGTACAAAATTTCTAAAATAGTCTTGATTCCCTCAAATCTGATTTGCAGTTTGGCAATATATGATAATGTATGAATTACTGAAAATAAATGCAGAGGTCTGAGCCATTGAAAATTAGGCTCTTGATGATAAATTTTAGAAACTATGAACGTGATACATTTATCAAATATCTTGCTAAAGATTTTCATTGTAGTCAATATACTAAAATATAATAGCAGTTTGGAGAAATGACAATTAAGAATAAAAAATGAGAGACTACCGCCAATAGCTTTCTTTTAAGATTGGTTTGGATAAAACAAGAAAATAACTTAAAATCATACTTTCCTCCTGCCTGCCACCTATCTTTTTGGTCACTGCTACTTCACTAATGTGTCTTCTTTTTCTTATCTTCTACTGCGTTTAGATTTCTCTAAACAAGAGTACTAGAGCTAGATTTGAAGATGGTGGTAAAGCTGAGGCTGTCTTTCTGTAGCTATTTGTTCTAGAAAATGACATCATGGAGGGGTGGGTGAGGAGTGGTCAGACTGTTCCAATTATGGGTAACAGACTCCATGAAAAAGGCAGTTGTGTCAAGAATGGATTTAACAGCATTGCAACATCAGTGCCGGTGGTAACAGAAGCAACTGCCTGGAGTATATGACATAGATGAAGAAAGTGAGAATCAACTTAAAAGGATAGCCAGTGTGTATTCAACAAAATTTGCTAAATAAAAACCATGTAGAGAAAACTCTGCCAAGTGATTTATATTTATAATCCTTGATACACATAATGATCCTCTTTTGCAGTTATTATTGCCATCATTTTATTGATTTGGAAACTGAGACTAAGAATGATTAAGTAATGTCTCCAAAAGTCACTCAGTTAGTAAGTGGCATATATAATAATTCACCCTCAAGTCTGTCTAATTCCAAAGGACACATTTTTTCCCAATAAGATACACAGATTTCAGGGGACACCCAATTATGGAGGTTGGGGAGGAGAGGAAGTTGGGGAGCAAGGGTAGAATTGATGTTGTATAGTGAAAAAGCCTGAATGTCTTAGACTTATTCCACTCAAATTCTTGTCCAATGCTTTCTACCTTTGCCATTTAGGTAACTTAACTATTAATTCAGTTTCCACATCTGAAGAAAGTGAACAATTATTTCTATAGAATTATTGCAAGAGTTAAACAAAATCACATACATATATTTCCTAGATCCGAGGAGGAACACATGTTGGTTCCTTTTCCTTCTCCCCACTGCTCAAGAGCAAATATTAGCAAATTGCTATATCATTTTTAAGAGTATAGGATATATATTGCTGGCAAGTCAATGTACACAATGTTAAACATATCTGTTTAGTAAACTTATATTGGTATGGTTCTTTCTTATCTTTTCACAATCACCTCAACACTTGTTAGCTTAACAAAACAATGTTGCAAACTTGTGTAAGTCTTCTGATTGCCAAAATAAATAGAGTGGTGGTGGAGGAGATAAAAGGAAAAGAATTTTAATTTATCAAACCCAAAGCAAGAACAAAAAAAATCCCCAAAACCAAAAAACAAAATACCAATGATATTAATTTCAATGCAGATGAATTAGTATAGCTTACTACTATTATAAATTAACACCAAATGATATTTAGCTTTAATAATGAATAAATGTAAACACTGAAATTAATAAAGTTAAAAACAAATATATTGTCTTCACTCTAATTTCTAATGAAAATTTATAGATTATAATTTAAAAGAAATGTTGTTTTACCTGAAGGAGGGTTGAGTGGGGGTAGGAAGTAGATTTACACATCAGACCGATATGAATAGTTGTTTCAAGTTATGTACTGCTGGGTGCTTTGTCTTGTTTCCCATCAGATCATAAACATGGTTATGAAAATTAGCTTTACTTTTCCACTTCCATATCTGCCTAATAAACATTAACCAGAGCCACTTTAGTTTTAGGTTCTAGAGGATTTTTCAGTATAAAACAGCTAAAAATTCCAGCTTTGGAATCCAAAATCTGGATTTTATTCCTGGCTCCAACACTGATTAGTTTCATGACATTGGGAAACTAATTTAAACTCTATGATTCTCAGATTCTTCTCTGTAAAGGGAGATGATAGCTCTACCTCCAAATATGCTGTAGATTAAATGAGGTCATATATATACATCACTTAATATTAATATATTTATAAAGTATAACAGTATTAAGAAGATTCAAATTTTTGCAATGCTCTAAAAAATTTATTTTACTATGTTCTCCTCTAATGATTTTCTAGAGGAGGATTTATTAGAGTTTATAGAGGAAAGAGTTACTTTTATTTCTTAGATTTCCACAATTGGAGGATAATGGAATAGCTATGGGGAAGTTCAATGTTGATTTCTCTCACTCTTCTTAACATGATTAAGAGGGTGATAATATATGGTTAGGTGAAATCCTGGTGGCTTCTGCCCAGGGAGTAACATTGAAGGGAACTTTCTGATCATATGCTTGACAACCTTTGCTCTAGTGAGTTTTTAAAATGATAAATAAACAGAATTGTAACACCAGATATAGAATATTTATTTTTACTAGAGACATCCATTGTTCACAATCTAACTTATTACAATAATACAAAATCTAGTACAATTTAGTTTATCCAAATCTTACTGCTAAGCAGATATCAATACTTTCCCTTATTTCATGGCAATGATCACCTACATTCAATTAACATTTATTTGATACTCACATTTGCCATTAAGACATTTTTGTGACCCACCTAAATGCATTACACAACTTAAAAATGACCCTTATTTTCACATAACAAAGTTAATGTTAAGCCATTTAAAGATATTCAAAAAGTTTTCTCTTTCCCTTCTAGTGTTGTCAATTTCTTTTTATGTTTTTTAATGATATAGTTTAAATCTTGATTTTCTAATGCTATGGCATCCGAAATACCTATTAGTTAGATCACTGATAAATACTGATTAGCTAGACAGCAGTCCTTGCTAAAGCAGTCAGTGTCAGTCATAGTTGAAATTAACATTAAGAAATCTAGGGTTGCTTACTTATTTTGCAAGTCTTCATAAGAACAACTCTTGTCATCACTGATAAACAGAGAGAAGAAAGGCGAGAGAAAGAGGAAGTAAGAGTAAAAGAGGAAGAAGTGAATGAAAACTGAAGAAAAAAATAGATATGGACAGTCAACTCCCAGTTCTCCAGAGAAGACAGAATACAGCTTGCCGTCAATATATATTCATGAGTTACCTGGTTGGTGAATTTGGAGGGCACAGGCAGATACATTCAGTTCCACTCTTGCCTGTCCCATTTGTTTTAGATCTACCCGGCAGAGAACTGGCAGCATCCTCCTTTGAACTGTGCCCCTGAGTGGGTAAGCCTAATGGAGGACTTCCTCTCACTGGCCTGAAACGCTGAGTACTTCAAAAATTATCACTGTTTCCTGCCCAAACTTGGGCAGGAAAGCTCAACAATACATTTCTAGAGCAGGGTTATTTTCTACAGGATTAATGTATTTTCATTAAAAATAGACCTGATGGCTTAGAAAGAGCACCTGCTTGAGATGTAGAAGAATTGTTTTCTAGTCCATTCTCTTCTAAAGTAACTGTGTGATCTTAAATATTTCACCTAATCTCTCTGGACCTCACTTTTTTCAACTACACATTGAATTTACTAGATTCATTCTATACAATTCAATAGACCTCTCAAATGACACACTTAATTTTAAATGTTACATATGTACTCATTTGATACATTTCAAAATAGGTGAATAAATAATATGGAATCTCACTATACCATTAATAAAGAAGTATTCCAGCATACGAGAATGCAAGAATATATAAATGCTGTAATAACCAATTTTTCTATAATTGAGACTGCATGTAAGTGGTGAATTCTATATTAATATTTTAACAGAATGTATTTAACTAGTTCCTTTAAGATACTTTCTACTTTCAAAAATCCAGATAATATAAATAAACTAGTGAGCTAAGTAAATAAGAAAAAGAAAAAAGAAAAAAACCCAAAAAGATGGAATTTCTCTCTGGCCTAAAATTAGCTTGAATTTATGTATTACTGAATGTCTTGGGTTTATGTATTACTGTCCACAGTGTACCCTACTTTGTGACAGTGATGTATAAGTTGTAACTAAGAAATGATCTTTAAGAGGAAAATCTATTGTATCCAGGATGCATTTTATTTAGTCAGTCTAAATGAGGAGGCAGTTGATTATCATGTCAAAAGCAGGTAAATTGGTATACCACTTCTGATTACCAACAGGTAGAACCTCTATGGTGGCCTCAGAGAAAAAAAAATCTTTGTTTGAATAGAGTGAATGTGGTAAATATTTAACTTTTATAAGGTAACACTTTTTCTACATAACTTCCACGGAAAGTAAAATTGTGTAAAATTAAGACATATGTGGTTGACTTAAGAGTTAATAGACTTAGGATTCACCAGCAGAGTTTATATTCAAATGGTTACATTGTCTCCAAGGCACTTGAATATCAAAAAGGAAGAGGAGATTTTATTGATCTGGGAAATGGCACCAGGTTATGCTTATTGTATATAATAAAGACTATTGATTTTGTTAAGCAGAAAAATGGCACTTTAAATTACCCATTTTAAATCAACTGCAACCGAATCGTCCTTTCTGCCAGACTAGAATTTTTCAGAATTATTTTTATTGGAGCAAAATGTATAATTTGTCAGGAACATCATTTATACCAACAGAATGGGAGTTCATTGCTATAATGAAGGTTTTCCTCTAACATCTAAATTGAAATTGCAATCTATTCAACTAAGTTTAAATTGTAGACAATGTTCTCACTGTAAGAAAAGGACATTATGCTAAAAATAATGTCTTTAGCTTACATCACCTAAGGAGTTTAAGGGGGAAGAGATTTCTTCCCAAGAAAATATGGATATGTTCAAAAGTTGATGATGATACTTGAACAGAAAGCCAATACACATTATTTCAACAAATTGTAGTTATTTCAGTGAGTAATAAACCTTAAGCTGTAGGTTTAGAAGTTACTGCAAACCACCACCAAATCACTGTTTATTGTGTTTTATAATGTGCTGATGGAGGTGGCTGAGCTTACTACCACTTTTATACAATATTTTTGAAATAACACTATTTTTGTGTAGTTCTATAAACTACTGAGTGTAAGAGTACTCAATATGGTCACAAGAATGTAAATATTTTGCTTTTATTTATTTGTTTTATAATTCACAGATTTATTGTAACTTGTTAGTAGCTAGATTAGCAACTTAGTTTCACTTAATTCACCAAATATGTGGTTATCTCTGAAAATGATCTCAAATTCTGCCAGGGGACACAGTTACACTACACTGTGCAGACTCACTGACAATGTGGCTGAGATCTAGCTAATAGAAAATATGCCAATTTCTGGGCTGGGTCACCAAATATTTCCCTATGTACTTACCTGTGCTCTGTTCCCTTTTCAGTTGGCTGCAATGAAGATGGCCAAGGTAAAAGTGAAAGACAAATGTTGAAGATGGCATAATATTTACCTTCCTAAATTCCTGATTGATGACATGAAGGAGAACTTCCCTGCCCTGTTATCTTTTCTGCTCATTCAGAACAATTATAACAGCAAGGAATAAACTCATTATGTTTGAGCTATTTATATTTGACCTATTATTTGTAAGAATAGCTAGCACTATCTTTACTAATACAGAATGTTCCACCTTAAATAGGATATTGCTATAAAAACAATCCAAAATTATGAATGTTGACATGTGTTATGCCTTGAAAGTCAGGCAACAGATAACAAGGAAACAGATATAGTAGACTGGAAAGCTTGAGTGGTTTGCTATACTCTTGCAAAATATTTGCCAAAATTGATGCTATCAACAATCTGAAAGAAAGACAAGTGCTTGCCATGTCTGTGGCTCTAGAGAAATGTGTTGGAAAGAGCCAGAATGGTACTATGCATTGTTTATACTTTATGCTTTCTTCAACATATTACAAGAAGAAATGGCTAAAAAGGGAACAAAAATCTGCATTCCCCACTTCAGCTTGGGCACCCAATTAGACTTATTCCTCAGCCACACCTGCAGTTAGGTATAGACATATGACTGATTTCTACCTTAAAGAATATGCACAGAAGTGATGTGTACCACTTCGAGGCCTGGCCCATAAAACATCCCTGGCATACTCTCCTATAGTCTTTTTTTCTGTCTTATAGCCTGACCATTGTTAGATCACCATTAGGTTTTAGAAGTCACAGTTAGAGATGAAAGAATATCTCTTATCCTGGGTTTCTGCATAGTTTTGTGGAAAAGAGCCTCTCTTCTGACCTCTATCTATATCTGCCCAGGATGTTCCATGAGCAAAAGGAACTTCTAATGTTTATAAACAATAAAGACTCATGAACCAGAATTTTTAAGCACTCAGCATTAATCTAATACCCATGTTCCTTGTTTTTCTCTGTTGAAAAATACTATAAAAATATAATAGAAAATAAATTTTTTAAATAAAAATAATAGGACTCAAGTATAATGCCTTTATCTGATGATTAACCTTCTACTTCAATTAAGAAAGAAACTATAAAGAAAAACTGTTACAAGTACTGAAGCAGTCTAAAAATGCCAAATATTTTTGTCTTTAGATATACCTGCCATTCGGAATTTGGGGGAAATGCTGAAATAAATAGGAAATGTGATGTATGGAAAGATGTACAATTTGACTTCCTTTAGATTTGAATCTCATTTTTTTTAACCTCTATAACACATTGAGTAGATTTTCTTCCTCAAATTTTAAATTAAAAATATTTCTATTAGTTTTTTATTTCTCATTTTTTGTTGTTGTATAGTACCTTTTGCAATTTTATGGAAATTCCACCTAGGAATCTATTTTATTGCATTTATAGGAAGTTACAAATATTATTGCTTGCTAAAATGCATTTCTTATTCTCAGTCCAGTTTGAATAGATTAGTTCCATGTTTATGCCAACTTAGCTAGTTATGTCCTCCTGAACTTTGATGGCAATTTGTAATATTACTTTATACTTTCTGCTGTATATCATAGTAATTTGTATAGATCTCTTTATTAATATTACAGAAACTCTTTGAATGTTTTCACTCTTTGTTCATCCTTTATCTTCAAACCTTTACAACATATTAAAATTAGAAATTTTGCTTTGCTCAATAAAATAGTATATGCTAATGAACACATTTATTCCTTTATGAGGCCTCTTTCAGATCCCTCTACCAGACCACAATATGATTAGAGCTAAAACTTTGAGAATACCATTGCAGAACAATCACAAAGGATAAGTTCTGTGTAATGATTGGTTGCACCACAGCTATTAACATGGCTTACCTTGGCCTGAGTTTTCTATATAATGTAAAGTTTGCAGGTCTGTTACTACTCATGGTTCCCATTTCCTAGGTTTGGCAGCCACCAGCTCCCTGTGGTCTGTCTGATCTAAATTCCCACTTGGCTAAATGCAATATGCAAAATGGAAGTATATTTCAATTTACTAAGCATGAGGGCCATTTATAACAACACAAAACTGTTTAAAATAATATTTGTGTATGTAAAGAATTAGCAAAAAATAATTTAATATGTTTATTTTCCCTGCATCTAACAAATCTGATATTGCTTTGATTTTAGATGTAATAAGTTCAGTTCTCAAGGAGTTAATAGTTTTAAAAACAAACAAAAACCCATAAGTCTTTTCAGAAAAGAACCATAAAACTAAACAAGATAAATAGAATTAGCCCTTGTTTTTTCTAAGAGGATGCATTTAGAGTCAGATAGGCAGGATGTACAAAAGGAAAATAACTTTTCTGAGGAATGGGACTGTATGAAAATCTGTCTCTGAGGATCACATGGTATGTATAGGGATATCACAAACATAATTTATGTCTGTAATATGTAATATATGTAATTTTATATATATTATGAGTTAAGCATATATGTCTACATTAATGTCTTTCATAATTATCAGTAGAAACTGTAAGCGTATATTCATTATGATTCTGAGAAATAAATATAAATAAATATATTTGCCTTTTTATAGCTCAACATTTGACAATTATAAGGCAATAGCTATGCTTTTCTTTCTAAAATCCTTTTCTAAAGTTAAGAAATAATGGTTAATGGGTCTCTTTTTTTAAATAAAGCTGGTGAAGGAAGTATATAAAGGAAAGGAGGAAGGAGAGGAAACTGGGGGTTATGAAGAGGCATTCATCACTCTGGCACCAATGTTAGTAGATGAAAACAGTTGATCCCTTTCTAGGTTGCAGGAGAAAGAACATATTGTGCAATATGTCCCGTGCTGAATATATTGTTGGCATTCAACCAATTAATAATAACAAGAATGAAAACATCTCTGTCTGCGATAAGAATAAGGCTTCCAATATTAGTCACAATCTGCTTGGCTTTGCGTTGGCTTAGATAAATGTAGTAAAGACAAGGAAAACATCCCACTCCACACTTTTTGGCTAATTTAATATCTTTGCTAAGTGCTTAGGTAGTACGGCAACAGACACAAAGAAAAATGCATGAATTGATTGCACTGATAGATAAATAGAGTCCATTTTAGCACAAAGAAAAACTCTTATAATTAGATGTGAATACCTGGTTTCTTGCCATCCATCACACGTGCAAGTTTAGAAAGTATTTTTGTAATGAATTAGAAATAAGTAATATTTCATAATGCTCATGATGTATTATACATATCCTGCCATAAATGGCTCTGTCTGTACTGACAATTATGATTCAGAAATGGTTCAACTCTTTTCAAAGATATTTCCACATATCTCTCTGCCAAAAAGTTTTGAACAACTTAGCATTTTTAAAACACTTGACTCATCCAAATTTTACAAATGTTTTGTAAAACTTTCCTGAAGCAACTACTGAAGTCCTACACAAATTCTTAGCAAATAGAAATCCAATGATTGGTATTTATTCCATCAGTTTAGGAGATACAGACCACATTTAAATGTCTTATGTCTCTATTTTAGCTAGATAATACCACTAAAAATAAGCTAATATTGCAAAGTGTGCATTTTAAATAGAATTTTGTTTAGTGAAAAGGTAACCATATGTATTTTAGTTTATACTCAGACCCTATCACTGAGCCAAGAGCAGAATCAAATAATTACACATTGTGGTTCCTGATTTTATAAGAAATAAAACAAAAGCAGGAGACAGAGAAGAGAGGAGAGAGGAAGGAGTGAGAGAAAGAGAAAATAAGGGAGGGAAGGTAGACAGAGAGTGGAGAGGGAGACTAAGCATGTGCTGAGATGTTTGATTAATTCTACCCTGATTTGATCAGCATGAGAGACATCGATCAGGTACACCAAGTGCACCAGAGTCAAATGATGAGTGGAATAAATAAGGAACAAACCTATAGTCTAAAGCAAGATTGATATTTTATTATCATTCTTGAGCAGGGAGTAAATACCTTTAAAATTGTGAAATAAAAATAGTAATCTTGAGCATATATAAAGGTAGGGAACAGGACTAAATGTTTTCTCTATGTCTGGCTGTAGCCTCTCAAGTTTGTCCTACAGAATAAGGGAAAGTAAAGAGCCATTTTACCACAAATGTTTGTGTTTATTTCTTAAATATTCCCACCCAAGTTCCAAAGTAAATGAAGCTAAATGGAATGACTGTGATGTTGAAAAATAAGAAAACAGCAGATTATAGCTAAGAAAATTTGTTTAGTACAAGTAAGACAATTTGCTTGCTACCTTTTCCCTTAAACTTCTAGCTACCATTGGAGAAATGAGGTAGGATTCATGAAGTCTTATTTTTAATATGTTCATTTCTTATGAGGAATACATAAGGACAATTTGCTTATTTTTATTCAATTTCACAAGGATTTGGAGAAATATTTAAAAGATTAGTTGAAAAGGATTTTTATTTATAAATAAATAAAAAAGATTTTTATTTATAAATTTCTCTGCATCCATTTCTCATCTTTAGGAAATAATTACTAAAATGACACAAAAATAATTAATGAAGCTGGTGCATAAAATTATTGATGAATCTAAATTGCCTTGTATCCTTATAAGTCCTTGCGTCAGGTAAACATTTGACAATAAAAATGAATAAAGTACATTTGGACAATTAGAAAATAATGAAAAACATTAGAGAATGACATTTGATAAAGGCAGATAAAGGAATATTGTCCTTGAAAAAATAAGCATTTATAGATCGGCTGCCCCTGTTGTGATATATCATAGATTATTAAGAAAATTGTGCACCAGTGTATTGAATCACTTGCAATTAGTTTAGGGACAAAAGGAAAATGGACTATACCTAATTAATGATGACAATGAAAGATGTTGCTTCAATGGAAGATCTTTATAAATTATAAATGAGATAAAACATATAAAACTAAGAAAATAACTTTACATTTATCATAGATGTTTAAGCCCAGCAAGGAAGCAATTATAGAAAAACTACTATTGAAAGAAAAAAATATATTGAACAAAGAGAAAAAATGTATAACATAGAATGAGCTATGAAGAACATGTGAAAGCAGTGCGTCATGGAGTTGCACACACATAGTGTCAATGACCAGATGTGCTTTACCCATCACCTTCAGAGTAACATAGAGCTGAGTTTAGAATCCCACTTGTTATTTAATAGATGCAGGAAAATCTGAAAACATATTGGTTTAAACAGTGCATACATATTAAAAGGGGAACATGAGAGATAGTCCAATAACCATCTATCTTAATTATGGTTAATTAATTACAACTGTTATAACCATTTAAAATATTATTTAAAAGTATAAAAGTTAAATAAGAAAGGCTAGAGAAGGTACTTTATGTAAATGTAATTAAAAATAACCTCTTTAAAATATTTTAAAATTTGTCTTATTTATGTCCATACCTTAAAGGTATTTCTTACAATAAAATTAAGATGTATTTTTAATTATTTTTCTTGATACTAAAAAAATCTTCTGATTCAATGGATAACAGTCTTCTTTTAATCCTTTCCATGCACAAAAGTTGGTCTTTTTAAAATGATTATTATTTTTCCTTTGTAATATATACATGCTGATTTCAAAATTGTATTTGTTTATTTGTTTTAGGTCATAAGTTTTAGAAGTAATATTTAAAAAGATCTTTGTGAAAAATTTACAAAGGAATGGCAAAAAGCAACAATACATTATATCTATTTTGTTTTGTTTGTAATAACATACTGCATTAATCAAGGCTTCATTCGGATAAATTGAAACTGGTTCAATTTCCCCTTGTCATAGAGAAGAATATAAATGTTGCACAATTGTATAATTGATTTTGTGATTCAAAAGGGGATCTTTGGTAGAGATAATCTATCAAGGCTGATGAAATTGGTAAATGAATATTTCCATGGAATTTGGAGATCTTTCTCCTTGAAATATTGAATTTACAAATGTTCAATGGTAAAATGATCAAAGATTTTTCTCACAAAATATGTTCCTCAAAGCTTTCCTCATATTTACAATTTTTAATTCAATTCAATTCTTCAACTTTATCTTAATATTTGGTTTTCTTTCATTTAAAAAAAAATGAACCATGAAGGAAGGACATTGATATGGATATATTAAATAAAGAGAACATTGCTAATAAATTAGTTAAGCTTCACTATTAATCCTTCAGAACCTATACAGATGGCCCATTTGGGCTGTAGCTTACACATTCTTGAGAAAAAGAATACTTGCTGTCAGGAAATTGAAATAATAACATTGCTGGGTCACATGCCTTATTTATGGGTCACATGCCTTATTACAATAATATATTAATCAAGACCTCTCATATACATGAAATTTCTTCTGGTTTATCACTCTCATTTTGTTTGTATAGCCATATATAGTTTCACTGTGTCTATAATAATAATATTGGGAAAATAATAACCTTCCAGGCATCAGATGAAGTCTCTTGTGATGTCACATTCACTCTGACATTTATACTGACTTCATTTATGACAGACTGAAGGTGATGAACAGGTCCAAGCAAGAGGTCACCTTGTGTCAAGACTGTTATACAATCTGTCAAATGCAGTGACTGTGAGTCTGCTAATGAGAAATTAACTAGACAGAATGTTGCTATTTGACTGTTTTCATGCACTCCAAACCTGTTAAACAATGCTAATCAGGTGTTTATTAAGTGAAACCATTATGCCAAACTTGCTGCAAAACTCACCATATGTCAGAGAGGTTGTAACATATTATTCATCCATTTTATAGCTAGATTAATAAGAGTCATTCACTGAACTTTTCTTTTCTTAGCCTTTGGCTACACCTTGGAATCAAGGTTATACTTTTATTTCAATTTTTCTTTAAATGGACACACTTAATTCCACAAAACTCTTTTGGGCTAGACTGTGTCTCTTGGTGAAAAGTTCTGTTCATTTACTATTACATTGAAAATTAACTTTTTTCATAAGGAGAGTAAAAGAAAGAAAATGTCAATTTAAGCAAAATTGATCAAACTAATAATTTTTTTGATAATGGAATAAGATAATAAAATTGTTATTATATAGAATGACACATTTTAGGTTCATAGTGGACACTTTAGATTTTCGGGGTCTTCACTTTACAAATGAGTTAGGAATAAGCAGGCAGCTGCAAATAATTCCTGAATTGGGTACAACTGTACTTGAAGATGTATAAGGACTACTTCTAATCTAATATTTTATGAGCTAGCAGCTCCTTTACATAAAGTACATTAATTATGAGCACCCTTGTAAATGAATACAAAATGGATAAAATATTTCCTACCCTAACTTGGTAGTATCTTCCTCTTTTCTAAGACCAGTGTTAATATTTACCTATTCCATATGAACCTGCTAGATCTTATTACACATGAACCTTCTAGTTATTTATGTACTCTCTGAATTTTACCATTATATTTTCATTTCATGTGAATGAAAATAGCCTTTAAGTCAGAAGATCTGAGTTTACATGTAGAAGCATCAACCTACCAGTCATATGATCTTGAACAAGTCATGTTATCTATCAATTGTCAAATTTTAATCAAAATATTTTCTCTGCATGATTTTTGAGTGAAACAAAGTAAATTGATATATAATGCAAATTTTAATTTAAAAGTATTTTAAAGTTAAAGCTAAATTAAGTTCATATTAGTATCTAACATAAATGTTTTAAATGTTTGTGAATGCATTTTGTAATCACTTATGCTTGAACAATATCGTTTTAAAAACTGACATCATGATCATACTCCTCCTCTTTGTCACTATCCTCTGCATCTCACACATTCTATGTGCTTAGGTATTTCTATCCAACTAGATCTTAAGCTAAAATAAAAACTACATGTCCAGCACCTTTAAAAAATTGTCTATAAAAATCACCTGAAGTAATAATGTATTATTTACAGAAGGCAATAAATAATATTTTATTGGCTGTATACATATAGAGGATATTTAGTGTTCAATTTTGCAACCTCAGCTTCATTTTTTTAGGCCATTTATACCTCCTGAAGAAAATTCACAATTTCTAGGAAATTTGCAAAGACTCTTTCAATTTCAAAATTAGAATTAGATGTTCTTTCTGTGGATTCCCATAACATTGTACTTCTTTTATCAGAGCACTTTGAATATCTCACTAAATATAAGTTCTGTGAGAAGTAAGGACTCTTTATATATGATTAGCCTCGAACAAGAGCTGGAACATAGTATGAGTTCAATATGAATATTCTTCAATTTGTTGACTTAAAGAGTGGTTGATGCCCAATTTTTATAGCTGTTGGAAAAAAAATCATTAAACAGTTTAGACTGAGAAAAAAACAAAAAAACAAGTTAAAAATGCGGACAATGGTTTCCTTTTAGTTTGGCTTTTATGTGTCCTTTTGCCTGATAATGATGGATGGAGATCATCCCTATTCATGCTTCCATGCTGTCCAATAATTTGGACATTGGAGCAAATCATGGATTATGTAAATAATCATAAACATGTAAGAACAGCTTCAAAATAATTTAAATTTTAGAATGGATATTTTTAGAGAGCCATGGAGTTCCAAAGGCAAATTAAATATGAAGGTTTATGTAGCCTAGCTTCCAAACTGTGTTACAGTTATTCATTCTATAGAAACTGCTACAAATGGATGCTCATTTTCTATTTGAATATTTCTAGTACCGAGACACTCATTCTTTTGAACTTAATTGTATCTCAAATAATTTTATTCATAAGTTTCTTTTCTGCTATCTGACACAAACTAAAGATTTTAATTGCTCTCCATGAGAGCACTTCCATACTTGATCACAGCACTGTCAACTTGTTTTCTTAAAGCTTTAGCTTTTTCAATCACTGTACAACATTGTACATTTTTAGACCCTTTCAATATCATCACTGTATATAACTGAAGCAAGAGTCCTATTTCTTTCTTATCGTTAACCTTGATGTATTTAAGGATATAATTACTGTTGACCATAGAATCATAATATTTCTGCTTCTACTAGCTTAAGATTATTTTGTGAAGTTTATGGTATTCTTTTGAATTCATGTAAATTCTTTGCTCTCTCTTACATCTTTAGAATATATCTTTTCAAAAGTCTAATATTATTACATGGGAGAGCACTCCAAAATTTGTCTTCATTATGTGTTAACTCCTTTGTTTAAAAAAAATCTCATTTATTCCTCATCCTTAGCCTTCAAAGAAGGTAATGTTTCCTCAAATGAACACTATTTGAGGTAGTTGATGAATCTTAGAAGCCATGTTATATCTAAACAAACACATCAACCAAGCAACAAACCAAAAAATAATACCTAAAAATACAAACCCAAAACAATAGTGATCTTCAATATGACTTCCCTCAGCAAGGGAGTTGTGTAGAATCTGAAATACTTTGAGAGGGAGAAGAAAGAAATTCTCCTAACTTATTTTCATTATAAGACATTTGCATGAAAATTGTTTTTTCTTGGATGTTCTGCTTTGCTTGGTTTGTGTGGCTTTTGCTAAATGAATACAGTTGAATTATTTGGGCTAATGCATCTATAAGGGAAAGCTATTGTATCATTACTCTTCACTGCATTTTATAAGTTAAAATGCAGAAAAAAAAATTCTAAGTCACATGGCTAGATTTGCATTAGCCAAACACCTGCACAACTGTGACTAGTGTATGGACTTCTTGGGAGGAAGGACTCTGAGTCATGCACTTTTGTGAATGAACACATACCTACCCCAAAACAATTTCAATGAATGAAGACATAAATGAATTCAGGAAATCTGAATAAACTAGGGGAATGAAGAAAAAAGAGCACAGATTTGATAATTAAGTGAACACTGGAGGGGAATAATAATAGCTTCCATTTATTATTGGTCTATGACTTGTGAGGCTCTTTTCATACACATCCTTTAAGTCATTTATAAAAACCCTAAAACTAGGCAAGTTGTATATTAATGTCTCTACATTTCAGATGAGGAAACTTTGGCTTAGGGAATTCACACAGCTAGAAAAAGTTAAGCCAGATTCAAAACCAATTGTCTTTGCTCTAAGATCTAAATGGTTTATATTCTCAATATCTTGTTCCTCTGAAAAATTGGTAAATAGTGTGTTTTGGAATCTGTTTTCATTATAGGCACAGGAATTGGATATTTTAAAGGAATCTAACTGATGGTATTTCAACATTTACAAATTGTGTGTTTTAGTAAATGATAATTCTTTATAAATGATATCTATATGGTTGAAGCCTCTTATTATTATTACATATGAACACAGAGTTCACAGCTGTTTCATCTTATCCGAGTATTTTCTATGGATTTACATTCATGAATATGCTCCAGTCACGTATGATGATATACATCTGAGGTAAATGTTAAACATGCCTGAGGAAGACAGCTTCTACCATTGCCATATTGTAGTACTGAGCACCATGCCATCAATTTCCAACCTTAAGAAAAGCTTAATAAAAAACATCTAATTTACCTGGGTTAATATCCATGTTCTTGCCTTGGATTCTGGCCATGATAAACCATAAGCATTTTTATGCATCTCTTTCTTTTCTCATTTCTTATTACATCCTGTGATAATAATTCCTGCTGCTTTTCATTATGTTTGGTTTGTTTTACCTGGATTTTGTTTTTCCATTTGATTCTAATCTCACTGTAAAGACTTCATGGCCTTGCCAGTAAGACACATGTTCACTTTATTTTGCCCCTCTATGTGTGTGTACACACACACTTTTATACACATGTGTGTGTAAAACAAAAAAGATGAAGCTTTTAATACCTTATAGGCTTTACTATATGCTATTTCTTCTAAAAGTATCTTTAACATGAATAAGGTGTGAAAACAGGACATCTGAATTGAAAATTTTTAATTACTATTCAAAATTTTATAGTCATGGGTGATAAATCTTAAGTGTCTTATTATGTATGATGAAATCAAGTGACTTTATACAGATGCTCTCACACTCTTTGTAGCATTGTTGTTTCTGTCCTATAAATACAGGAGTGGGATGCTTTCTATTTTAGGTGATTTATATCAACATATTTTAATTTTAGAACTTTGAAAAAATATATAATTAAGTGAGCATAGGACCCATAGCATTGTTCAGGGCCCAGGCAATTGAAAGTTACTGACGATTAAGCTTTTTAACTTCACAGCAAATCAGTCTTGTGATGTTTTAAAGTTTTCTCCTTGTATTAAGGTTGTGGCATTATGATGTAATGGAAAATACATGGGATTTAAAGTCTGATATTCTTGAGTACAAATTGCAATCCTCACAGTTGCAAATTGTATGAAGTTATAACTCTCAAATCCTGTTCCCTTCCATTATAGTAACACCCATCTGATATAGTCTTTTTGAAAGGTAATTAAAATAATATATCTAAATATCATAACTCAAAGCAGTTATATGTATATATATTAGTTATATATAATATATATATTAGTTCTTTCACTTTCAACAACTTTTGTCAATTCAGGAGAATTTTCCATTATAAATAAAAGGTTAAACAATCTAACAAAATGTTTATAGAAATGTGAATACTTTCACATTATAGAATATTGTTGTTCAATATTAGAGTCATTCTATTTTTCCTATTCCCCTGAGTTCTTAACTCAACTGAAGTTAAACAATGATGAAGAATTAACGATTGTTTTTCACATATTTCAGCTTTGTTCCTTTGTTTTTCCTAACATTTCATGAAGGTAAATGTGTTGCTTACACTATAGGTCTCTTTGCTACTTATCTTGCATTTGTTTCAAAGTGAATATAAACAAGGCACTTTTTTTTGTCTTTTCTTTTTTTTTTAATAAATCTTTATTGGAGTATAATTGTTACACAATACTGTGTTAGTTTCTGTCGCACAACAAAGCGAATCAGCCACATGCCTACATATGTCCCCATATCACCTCCCTCTTGCCTAACTCCCATCCTCTCTATCTCACCCCTCTAGGTCATCTCAAAGCACCAAGCCGATCTCCCTGTGCTATGCTGCTGCTTCCCACCAGCCAGCTACTTTACGTTCAGTAGTGTATATATTTCGATGCTACTCTCATTTAGCCCCAGCTCCGCCCTCCCACCCCATGTCCTCAAGTACATTCTCTATGTCTACCTCTTTATTCCTGCCTGCAACTAGGTTCATCAGTACCAATTTTTTTTTAAATTCCATATATATGCATTAGCATATGGTATTTGTTTTTCTCTTTCTGACTTACTTCACTCTGTATGGCAGACTCATAAAACAGAGGAAAACATAGGAAAAACATTCTTTGACATAAACCACAGCAAGACCTTCTTGGCCCACCTCCTAGAGTAATGGAAATAAAAACAAAAATAAACAAATGGGATGTAATTAAACTTAAAATCTTTTGCACAGCAAAGGAAACCATAAACAAGACAAAAGGACAACATTCAGAATGCGAGAAAATATTTGCAAATGAAACAACAAAGGATAAATCTCCAAAATATACAAACAGATCATTGAGCTCAATATCAAAAGAACAAACAATCCAGTTAAAAAATGGGCACTTTCTTTTAAGTTAGTAGAAACTCAGTGACCATACAGATCCTCTGAGTATAGAACAAGGAGAGAAAGAGGCTTTTTATTTAAGGGAAAATTTGACAGAAATTTAGAAAACCCAAACTGACAGGATATTAGAGTTTTATACCCCAAAGCAAAAATAATAAAAATATTTCCCTTTACATATAAGCCCACAAATATGGTACAGGAGATTAACTATATGCAGTCTTCCTTTTGATTTACAGCTTCTATTACCTTTATTGCTATTTTATCTTGATGTTGAGTTTTTATTTTCAAATGTATAAGCACGTTAATTATTTTTTGTAGAAGTAAAATTGTAGCCACTTGCTTGTGATTCAACCTATATTTTCTAGAGGAGTAAAAATTGATATTAGCACATTATGATATTAGTGTTTCCAAAATCAGATATTTTTGTAACGTAGTAGGAAATAAAATAATTTTTAGATTTTTATGCAGTAGAGTATTTAACAATGTAGACATTCAATTTTCAAATTGAGTATCAATTTTTTTACCTGAATCTGAAAATTTTATCAATGTTATAGTCACTTGAATTTGTCAACACGTAACCTGCTATACATACTTTTCTATTTATTTTAGCTATCAATTTATTCAAATTATTAATTTACATTCATCATGCAGGGCAGAGCTCTAAACATAAAAATATGAACATTAGTATAATCAAGAATAAATTTAAAACACTTTAATGGTTTAGATTCATTATTTAGTTTTAAATTTATACTAATATTACTGAGAAATTACTGAGGGCTGTATGGAAAGGAATAAAAGGTCAACTTAAAATCTTGCATTTTCTGCTGAAAACATATCTGCTTGCATGGTTTCCATTTGTAATCTTCTGAGAAAGCTTCCAGTAATGTAGTTATTAATGCAAATAACAAATGTTAAAAAAGTTGGATGAAAGCCAATTCCATCAAATACTCCTTCCAAAAGATAACTTCCCATTGTCCATCCCAGATGACAGTGCCTTGAACATCTTTAACTTTTCCATCAGAACCATTTAGCATTACTATGCTCCTGAGCAGCTGGAACATCACTACCATTGTCAGAACCAGGCAAACAAATTTATGATGATGTTCCTGGGAATATGGAACTAATGCAAAGGGGATTTCTCTGTAGTTCTTCATTAACATTTTATTCATTACAACAAGGGAGTTTTAAGAGTTTCCTTTTAAGCAAATTAGGTCACTGGATAAAAAACACACAGCATGGAAACACAGTGTATTACTACATAGAACAAAAGATCTGGTTAATAAATTATGATAATGGGATTAGTCATTTGCTCATGTTGAAAGGCACATTTAAATATTTTGGAATTAACTTATACAGAGGATGATTTCTTTCATGTATTTATGTTTTCCTTGTCTATTTTTTTCATGATTGTTTTTAGCCATTATTTCTCTGAGTGTATGTAGAGCTCTTTAGATATTTTGAATCATTTAAGATGAGAAAAATCATTTAAGTAGGCAGAGTTATGTGTTTTAATTCTTAAATAAGAATAACCAAAAGGTTGAGGAAAGCAATACAAGTAGATTGAGAAACATGGTCTAAGTGATGGCCTTCTTCATGAGAAGTCTTTTGTTTTTCACATAAATATTAAAATATTTGTTAAAGATGGTTTTCCCCAAAAACAAACATGTCAGTTTTCTGTGTATCTTCCCTGATCCAGATATAGTTTTATTTTTTCATCATTTTTGAAAGTACTTTGAAATGTTGGACATTCTATGTGAGAGCTTTGACATTTTTTCTTAAGTTCCTTTTTAGATGTTCCAAAATGTTCTGCTCTCTCTAACGTTGTTTCAGTATTTATTTTTCAAGTAGGTTAAGAGACTTAGGAGAAAATAGAGGAGGATGGGGGGTGCTTCTAATTCACATAAAGCACTATCTTAGGTTGGGTTCCCCAGAACTAGACCCTGAGATAAGAGCTAAAAAGCATGTGATATATTCAAGGTCTGCTATTAGGAGAAAGGGAGTGAAAAAAGCAGGATAGAAGAGGTGAAGGAGCTGAGCGGGGGTGGGAACTCCACAGGTGGATTTCATCCCACAGTTAGTCTCACCCTGAAGCAAGGAGACCCTGTATTTTGCACCACCTTGTCCATCAGTCCTTGTATGCAGGCTGGGGAGGATGGTGTCTAAGCTCCCAAGAAGAGCTGTTCTTACTCAGCCTGAGGGCGAATTTGCAGAGACAGGGCCAGGTCAAGGCTGCCATTAGCAGCCAACACTCATAGCAGATGGTATATGGTATACTGTCCATCTGATACCCTGGGGATCTAAAGAGGGCACCCACATAGCAACTACAACTACCACTGAAATATTAAACCAAAATATCTGGCAATATTGTATTTCCATAATTCTTTATAATATGCAAGGTGTTTTTATGTTCATTATGTTATTAGATACTGATAATACTACATGTATGGTATATACTATTACCATTTGATATATGAATATGCTATAAGTCAAAGATGAATTCACCCCCCTCATTTTACATGACATTAAATTTGAATAGGACTCAATCATATGTCACTATTATTGTTGTCTATTATGTTTGCATAATATCTTTCACTGATTTTTAAGAATGAAAAAATTGAGGTAATATGAAGTCAAAGAACTTGTCCAAAGTTGCAGAGATAATAAGTAAAACTAAGGTTCGCATCCACTTATTATTGAAACATTGTGGTGTTTCAATAAGTAATATTTGTACATTATTAAGTTTTTTATACTTATACATAATATTAGAAATCACAAATTTCAGAGAAAATTTAAACATACTCTGTATTTAACATATGTTCTCTTAGTAAAATATTAATATTATATAACAAAATGCCAGTTACACAAAAAAAAAGATGTTTATAGTACAAAGTGAGCAAAGGAAATGATCATATTACCCAGTCTGGCAGGGGAAAGGCAAACAATCAGGAAAGCCTTCCTTGGTGAAGTGATGCTAGGAAAACAAGAACTTGTAAAGCAAAATTTTGGAGGATGAAAGAAGAATAAGCATTCCTAGTACCTTATATTATGCCCAACACAGAGATGACTTCCATATATATATTTGAATGAATGAATCACTAATTTTAGGCAAGCAAGCAAGAAAACCAAAACTCAGATGACAAATACCATGAAACATGCATGTGAAGGAAAAAGGGTGAGGTTGAAGTGAGAATGAAGAGGTAGGTAAGGGTCAGACCATGATGGTTTTGTGAGAGGATTAAGGTGTTTCCTATGTTTTGAGGCAACGGAAACATTGAAGTTCTCTAAGGGAGGGAGTATCATTTTAGGATTTGCTTATATTGTATAGATCAATCTGGTGGCTTTCTAGAGATTAACATAGACAATGGGACTAGAGACAAGGATATCAGTGATAAAGATGAACCACAGTCCTGGTACATATGGCCTGAATGAGGAGAGTGAGAGATGAGTTAGAAATGAGTGGATATAAATGATAAATGTTTGGAATCAAAATGACTAATTTTAATTCAAAAGCAAACCATCATTGATGGAACTACAATGTTGATTAACTAGTGAGCTGAGTCTTTGGAAAGGTGGCATCTCTAGATCTATGGATCTTGATTTAGTGTTTACATCAATGTTCCCCAGTTTTAATATGATGGGAGAGGCACAGAGTGCAAGGACTCAAGATTAATGATCTAGGTTAATGAGTTGCATACCTAAATGCATGGGGATCTGCATTTGACTGTAAACATGTAGAGACTGAAAGGATACAAGAATGTTGATTCCAGCTTTGAAGGTCATAGACATTAAATACCTGTGAGAAATACTTGCAAAATCATAAATATTCTGGAATGAATTGAATGAATATGCATGTAAACTTATGCTAAGTGCTGCATAATATTTAAATGATTTTTAAAATATGAAATAATGAACAATTCCTTAATGCCTGTTTCTCTAGACAAGTGATGGAAAGTATATAGACCAGTGCTATACATTTCTCAAATATAGAGCATTAATCACAGCTCTGTCCCACTCTACTAGAACAAGAATTCACAATCTCCAATCCAAAGTTTTGGGAAACTCCTAATAATCACTTAGAGTGGAAACATGATTTGAAACTGGTTTGACATTCCTGGTCTTTGCTACATCAAGTTTTTTGACAATAAAGGAAAATAATTATATAATACTATTTTTTCTTGGGAAAATATATTAATACATACACTTTTGATTTCCATAGGCAAAGATACACACATTATATATGTAGTATATATAGTATATGTATGTGTGTATAAATATGTATATATAAATATGTGTCTGTGTGTATATATATATATATATATATACACATACACACACACACAGAAATGGGAAATATGTGTTTGTGTATATATGTATATATACATATTGTGTATGCACATATATATCAGAAGATATCCTCTAAAAATAAATAATAAACATGATTAGAATACCCCAGTGCAGAATCACTTCACAATGAAAGCATAGACCTTGTAAAACAAATAAGGCAGACGGAAGCTGGTATGGAAACAATCTAGGAGTAATAATTCCACTGGGATTACATATTGTATCAATAATTTTCTCATTCTTTCTCCCCTCCCCTGCTGTTTTCCCTGACACCTACCATCTCAAACACCCTAAAATACAGCCACTCATATGGTAGAAACTCCACAAAATAATGCAAGCATACAAAATAGATAGCAGGGCCACAGGCCCATCAATTATGCTCCTCCTGTCTCTTAAATAAATAGACCTTACCTCTGAGTGAAGAAAAAATCTCTTGAACTCAATCTATTCTTGAGAACTAGAGCAAATGAAATTTAGAATATTACTAAGATAACAAAAGCTAACACTGCTTTCTGTAAGCTCAATTTTCTACTTTCATGTAAATGTACTTTTCATCTTAATTGTCTGAATTGACAGAGCCAAAGACAAAGAACCAAATTCACAGGCCAGGCTCCTATCAGCTTTATTAGAAAATGGACTTTATTGTCCAGCACAAAAAAGATTTGTTGAAGTGAAAGGGTGGAAAAAAGTTCCCAACACAGTAAGACAAAGTTACATCCAGAAAAATGTTACATAGCCTTATCATAAACAGAGTGGGCCAGGTAAGAAATAGAAATCCAGAAAAACATTATTTGGAGGAGCTGATCATCACAGACTAAGTACATGCCTTTTTCATACAGCGTCTTCTTCTCCTGTCCTATATGCTAAATTTAAATTTTAGCTTCTTTATTTCTACAAGCTTTATATTTGTTGTTTAAAAAAGAAGTGACCTGTACTAAGTTTAAATATCTCTATCCTCAGATACATTATATTCACAAAAATTATATAGAATATGTACTTAAGAAAACACTTCCCATTGATAATACACAAAAAATGTTAAAGTTATAATAGATGAGATATCGTAAAAGTATTTATTTTATACAAATAACTATATGTAATATAGGATAAAATAATCCTAAAATTATTTTAATCTGAATTTTTAATCATTTAAAAATGCATACTTTTGGGCTTCCCTGGTGGTGCCGTGGTTGGGAGTCTGCTTGCCGATGCAGGGGATGCGGGTTCGTGCCCCAGTCCGGGAGGATCCCACGTGCCGCGGAGCGGATGGGACCGTGAGCCATGGCCGCTGGGCCTGCGCGTCCGGAGCCTGTGCTCCACAATGGGAGAGGCCGCGGTGGTGAGAGGCCCGCGTACCACACACACACACACACACACACACACACACAAAGCATACTTTTTTCTCAATTGAGACCTACAACATCAGTTATTAGGAATTTTAATAGTCATTATGTGGATTTTCAGTGATAGAATTTCCCTGTTTATTTTATTTTTTTTTAAAGTTTAAGAAATTTCAACCAACTTACGCCACCTCAAGTGAAGAGGGGGATTTATATTCTTTAGTAAATGAAAATCTATGGATATACTGGATTCAAGAACTCAACAGATGTTACATATTATCTTTTTCCTCCTCCCTCCCCTTCTCCTTTTCCCTCCTCTTCCAACTCTTTTCCTCCCTCTCCATAGTTTTGTTCTGCTTTCTCCTTGCTGGCTTAACTCTGAGAGAAGCTCAGAAAATTAAGAGCATCTCTTTTTTCTTCAGAAAATATACAGGCTTAACTCTGTTTCAGTCATGGCTCCATATGTGAACCAATCACTTTGGCAAAATGAAGGTGATTGATGAGTTAGCCATACATAGGGTTTGTATCAGCTCCTGGAACCAACTGTAGAATGAGCTCCACTCAACTTTCATGGCCAGGACCTGGGGAATTAGAGGTTTCTCATGGCATATCTGAGAGCTATAATGAAATCAAGATATTGGGAAGGCAGGCAAATAGCATAGGTCTCCTACAAGGTTCAGAAAGTTTGGAGTGTAGTGGAAAGGTATTTTCAACACCACTAAAAGCAACAACAAAGGCACAATAATGAGAAAGTGTGAAGATATAGGGAAAATAAAAAGTGATAAGTAAACCTTAACGGATGGAAACTTGACTATGCATATGGAACCTGGGCAAGGGATTTAGCTACTCAGAGAGACCAAACTAAACGTATGGTAGAGTAAGTCATAAAGGACCATTAATGCCAGGCTAAAGATTTGAGAGTGTGAAGCCATTCAAGCTTTATAAGAAGGGATGGCCTTGATCTAAACTTTCCCTAAGGGAAGTGGATTTTCAGTGGTAGGATAACTAGGCTGTAGCTGGAATTACTAGAGACAGGGATATAAATTAAGTGACATTAGGCTAAAGTAAGTAGAGATCTGGGGTTATGATTGTGATGGACTGTGAGAAATGCAAGAAAGGTAAACATTATTAGTAACAGAATAAATATGGAGATGGGAAAACAAGAGAAATAGGGAGCTGAAAGTGATCAAAGATTTAAAACTTTATCACTAGTAAAACAGTGGAACCATCAGTCTAAAATACAAAAATACTGAATCACTATTCTGTACACCTGAAATTTATACAATATTGTAAATAAAATATACTTTGATTAAAAAAATGTAAAACAAGTAAAAATATTGATAATGTGTTCAGCAATGTCTGAGTACATCTCTACTTATTCATTCAACGGGACTTCCAATTGTGTTTTAAAAGGCAGGGGAAATAAAAGTCCTATTCAACATCATTAGAATAAGTAATGATGCATGCAAGAGAACATGGAGCATGTTGGCCTTCAAAGCTACCTACAAGGAACTTATTCTTTTTGGTAAACTCAGTAGAAATAATATGTAGAAAATATATATACACTAGCAACACTAATGTTGACATTTCTTTCTTAATTTTTTTTAATATGCATTAGCTTCTTTCTTTCTTTCTTTCTGTCTTTCTTTCTTTCTTTCATCTTTCTATCTTCCTTTTTAACATCTTTGTTGCAGTATAATTGCTTTACAATGGTGTGCTAGTTTCTGCTTTATAACAAAGTGAATAAGCTATACATATACATATATACCCATCTCTCTTCCCTCTTGTGTCTCCCTTCCAACCTCCCTATCCCACCACTCTAGGTGGTCACAAAGCACCGAGCTGATCTCCCTGTGCTATGCAGCATCTTCCCACTAGCTATCTATTTTACATTTGGTAGTGTATGTATGCCCATGCCACTCTCTCACTTCATCCCAGCTTCACCTTCCCCTTACCCAGGTCCTCAAGTCCATTCTCTATGTCTGCATTTTCACTCCTGTCCTGCCACTAGATTCTTCACAACGTTTTTACTCTTTTTTTTTTTTTTAGATTCCATATATATGTGTTAGCATACAGAATTTTTTTTCTCTTTCTGACTTACTTCACTCTGTATGACAGACTCTAAGTCCATCCACCTCACTACCAAAAACTCAATTTCGTTTCTTTTTGTGGCTGGGTAATATTCCATTGTATATATGGGCCACATCTTCTTTATCCATTCATCTGTCAATGGACACTTAGGTTGCTTCCATGTCCTGGCTATTGTAAGTAGAGCTGCAAGGAACAGTGTCGTACATGACTCTTTCTGAATTATGGTTTCTCAGGGTATATGCCCAGTAGTGGGATTGCTGGGTCCCATGGTAGTTCTATTTTTAGTTTTTTAAGGAACCTCCATACTGTTCTCCATAGTGGCTGTATCAGTTTACATTCCCACCAACAGTGCAAAAGGGTTCCTTTTTCTCCATACCCACTCCAGCATTTATTGTTTGTAGATTTTTTGATGATGGCCATTCTGACTGGTGTGGGGTGATACCTCACTGTAGTTTTGATTTGCATTCTCTAATGGTTAGTGATGCTGAGCATCCTTTCATGTGTTTGTTGGCAATCTGTATATCTTCTTTGGAGAAATGTTTAGTTAGGTCTTCTGCCCATTATTGGATTGGGTTGTTTGTTTTTTTGATATTGAGCTGTTTGTAAATTTTGGAGATTAATCCGTTGTCAGTTGCTTCATTTGCAAATATTTTCTCCCATTCGGCCAGTGGCCTTTTCATCTTGTTTATGGTTTCCTTTGCTGTGTAAAAGATTTTAAGTTTCATTAGGTCCCATTAGTTTATTTTTGTTTTTATTTCCATTTCTTTAGAGGTGGGTCAAAAAGGATCTTGCTGTGATTTTTCTCACAGAGTGTTCTGCCTAAGTTTTCCTCAAAGAGGTCTTTTATCCATTTTGAATTTTTTTTTGGGTATGATGTTAGGGAGTGTTCTAATTTCATTCTTTTACATGAAGCTCTCCAGTTTTCCCAGCACCATTTATTGAAGAGGCTGTCTTTTCTCCATTGTAGATTTTTGCTTCCTTTATAAAAAATAAGGTGACCATATGTGCATGGGTTTATCTCTGGGCTTTCTATCCTGTTCCATTGATCTATATTTGTTTTTTTTGCCAGTACCATACTGTCTTGATTACTGTAGCTTTGTAGTATAGTCTGAAGTCAGGGAGCCTGATTCCACCAGCTCCGTTTTTCTATCTCAAGATTGATTTGGCTATTTGGAATCTTTTGTGTTTCCATACAAATTGTAAAATTTTTTGTTCTAGTTCTGTGAAAAATGCCATTGGTAGTTTGATAGGGATTACATTGAAACTGTAGATTGTTTTGCATAGTAGAGTCATTTTCACAATGTCGATTCTTCCAATCCAAGAACATGGTATATCTCTCTATCTGTTTGTATCACCTTTACTTTCTTTCATCAGTGTCTTATATTATAGTTTTCTGCATACAGGTCTTTTGTCTCCCTAGGTAGGTTTGTTCCTAGGTATTTTATTGTTTTTGCTGCAATGGTAAATGGGAGTGTTTCCTTAATTTCTCTATAAGAGTTTTCATCATTAGTATATAGGAATACAAGATATTTCTGTGCATTAATTTTGTAAACTGCTACTTTACCAAATTCATTGATTAGCTCTAGTAGTTTTCTCGTAGCATCTTTAGGATTCTCTATGTATAGTATCATGTCATCTGCAAACAGTGGCAGTTTTACTTCTTCATTTCTTATTTGGATTGCATTTATTTCTTTTTCTTCTCTGATTGCTGTGGCTAAAACTTCCAAAGCTATTTTGAATAATAGTGGCGGGAGTGGGCAAATTTGTTTTGTTCCTGATCTTAGAGGAAATGATTTCAGTTTTTCACTATTGAGAATGGTGTTAGCTGTGGGTTTGTCATATATGGCCTTTATTGTGTCGAGGTAAGTTCCTGCTATGACTACTTTCTGGAGGGTCATCATAAATGAGTGTTGAACTTTTTCCAAAGCTTTTTCTGCATCTATTGAGATGATCATGTGTTTTTTTTTTTTCCTTCAATTTGTTAACATGGTGTATCACATTGATTGATTTGTGTATACTGAAGAATCCTTGCATTACTGTGATAAACCAAGTTTGATTATGGTGTATGATCCTTTTAATGTGCTGCTGGATTCTGTCTGCTGGTATTTAATTGAGAATTTTTGCATCTATGTTCATCAGTGATAATGCCCTGTAGTTGTCCTTGTTTGTGGGATCTTTGTCTGGCTGATGGTGGCCTCGTAGAATGAGTTTGGGAATCTTCCTCCCTCTGCTATATTTTGGAAGAATTTGAGAAGGACAGGTGTTAGCTCTTCTCTAAGTGTTTTACAGAATTCGTCTGTGAAGCCATCTGGTCCTGGGCTTTTGTTTGTTGGAAGATTTTTAATCACAGTTTCTATTTCAGTGCTTGTGATTGGTCTGTTTATATTTTCTATTTCTTCCTGGTTCAGTCTCGGAACGTTGTGCTTTTCTAAGAAGTTGTTCATTTTTTCCAGTTTGTCCATTTTATTGGCATATAGTTGCTTGTAGTAATCTCTCATTATTCTTTGTATTTCTGGAGTGTCAGTTGTTACCTCTCTTTTTTCATTTCTACTTCTAGTGATTTGAGTCTTCTCCCTTTTTTTCTCATTATTCTCATTATTATTTGTATTAATATTATTCTTTGTATTTCTGGAGTGTCAGTTGTTACCTCTCTTTTTTCATTATTCTTTGTATTTCTGCAGTGTCAGTTGTTACCTCTCTTTTTTCATTTCTACTTCTAGTGATTTGAGTCTTCTCCCTTTTTTTCTTGATGAGTCTGGCTAATGGTTTATCAATTGTTTTTATCTTCTCAAAGAACCAGCTTTTATTCTTATTGATCTTTGCTATTGTTTCCTTCATTTCTTTTTCATTTATTATTGATCTGATCTTTATGATTTCTTTCTTTCTGCTAAATTTGGGGTTTTCTGTTCTTTCTCTAATTGCTTTAGGTGTAAGGTTAGGTTGTTTATTTTAGATGTTTTCTGTTTCTTGATGTAGGATTGTATTGTTTAAACTTCCCTCTTAGAACTGCTGTTGCTGCATCCTGTAGGTTTGGGATCACTGTGTTTTCATTGTCATTTATTTCTAGGTATTTTTTGATTTACCCTTTGATTTCTTCAGTGATCTTTTGGTTATTTAGTATTGTATTGTTGAGCCTCCATGTGTTTGTATTTTTTACAGATTTTTTCCTGTAATTGATATCTAGTCTCATAGCATTGTGAACAGAAAAGGTACTTCATACAATTTCAATTTTCTTAAATTTACCAAGGCTTGATTTGTGACCCAAGATATGGTGTGTCCTGGAGAGTGTTCCATGAGCCTTTGAGAAGAAAATGTATTCTGTTGTTTTTGGATGGAATGTCTTATAAATATCAATTAAGTCCATCTTGTTTAATGTGTCATTTAAAGCTTGTGTTTCCTTATTTATTTTCATTTTCAATCATCTGTCTATTGGTGAAAGTAGGTTGTTAAAGTCCCTACTATTATTGTATCATTGTCAATTTCCCCTTTTATGGCTGTTAGCATTTGCCTAATGTACTGTGGTGTTCTTATGTTGGGTGCATAAATATTTACAATTATTATATCTTCTTCTTGGATTGATCCCTTGGATCAAGGATTGATCCCTTGATCATTATGTAGTGTCCTTCTTTGTCTCTTGTAATAGTCTTTGTCTCTTGTAATAGTCTTTATTTTAAAGTCTATTTTGTCTGATATGAGAATTTCTTTTGATTTCCATTTGTATGGAATATCTTTTTCCATCCCCTCACTTTCAGTCTGTATGTATCCCTAGGTCTATTGTGGGTCTCTTATAGACAGCATATATATGGGTTTTCTTTTTGTATCCATTCAATATCTTTTGGGTGGAGCATTGAATCCATTTACATTTAAGGTAGTTATTGATATATATGTTCCTATTACTATTTTCTTAATTGTTTTGGGTTTGTTATTGTAGGTCTTTTCCTTTCCTTGTGTTTCCCTCCTAGAGAATTTCCTTTAGCATTTATTGTAGATCTGGGTTTTTTTTTTTTTTTTTTTTTTTTTTTTTTTTTTTTAGATCTGGGTTTTTGATGCTATATTCTCTTAGCTTTTGATTCTCTGTAAAGATTTTAATTTCTCCATTGAATTTTAATGGGATCCTTGCTGGGTAGAATAATCTTGGTTGTAGGTTTTTCCCTTTCATCACTTTAAATATGTCCTGCCACTCCCTTCTGGCTTGCAGTGTTTCTGATGAAAGATCAGCTGTTAACCTTATGGGGATTCCTTTGTATGTTAATTGTTGCTTTTCCCTTGTTGCTTTTAATATTTTTTCATTGTATTTAAGTTTTTGATAGTTTGATTGATATGTGTCTTGGCGTGTTTCTCCTTGGATTTATCCTGTATGGGACTCTCTGTGCTTCCTGGACTTGATTGCCTATTTCCTTACCCATATTAGGAAAGTTTTTCAACTATAATCTCTTCAAATATTTTCTCAGTCCCTTTTTTACTTTACCTCTTCTGGACACCAATAGTTTGAATGTTGGTGCATTTAATGTTGTCCCAGAAGTTTCTGAGATTGTGCTCACTTCTTTTCATTCTTTTTTCTTTTTTCTGCTCTGCAGTAGTTATTTCCACTATTTTATCTTCCAGGTCACTTATCCATTCTTCTGCCTCAGTTATTGTGTTATTGGTTCCTTCTAGAGAATTTTTAATTTCATTTATTGTGTAGTTCATCTTTGTTTGTTTGCTCTTTAGTTCTTCTAGGTCCTTGTTAAACATTTCTTGTATTTTCTCCATTCTATTTCCAAGATTTTGGAACATCTTTACTATCATTACTCTGATTTCTTTTTCAGGTAGACTGCCTATTTCCTCTTCATTTGTTTGGTGGTGTATTTTTACCTTGCTCTTTCATCTGCTGTGTGTTTCTCTGCCTTCTCATTTTGCTTAACCTACTGTGTTTGTGGTCTCCTTTTCACAGGCTGCAGGTTTGTATTTCCAGTTGTTTTAGTGTCTGCCCCCAGTGGCTAAGGTTGGTTCAGTGGCTTGTTTAGGCTTCCTGGTGGAGGGGACTGTTGCCTGTTTTCCAGTGGATGAAGCTGGATCTTGTCTTTCTGGTGGGCAGGGCTGCATCCAGTGATGTTTTGAGGTGCCTCTGAACTTATTATGACTTTAGTTAGCCTCTCTGCTAATGGGTGGGTTTGTGTTCCTGTCTTGCTAGTTGTTTGGCATAGGGTGTCCAGCACTGTAGCTTGCTGGTCATTGAGCGGAGCTGGGTCTTAGCTTTGAGATGGAAGTCTCTCACAGAGCTTTCACCATTTGTTATTACATTGGGTTGGGAGGTTTCTCATGGACCAATGTCCTGAACTTGGCTCTCTCACCTCAGAGGCTTAGGCCTGACACCTGGCCAGAGCACTAAGAGCCTGTTAGCCACATGGCTGAGAAGAAAAGGGAGAAAAAGAAAGAAGGAAAGAAAGAAAGAAAGAAAGAAGAAAGAAAATAGAAAGAAAGAAAGAAAGATAAATAAAATAAAATAAAGTTATTAAAATAGAAAAAAATATTAAAAAGAAAAAGTAATGCAAAAAAAGAGAGAAAGAAAGAAGAGAGCAACCAAACCAAAAACAAATCCACCAAGGATAACAAGCAGTAAAAACTATACTAAAAAAAGAAAACAAAAAAATGGACAGTCAGAACCTTAGGACAAATGGCAAAAGCTATACAGACAAAATCACACAAAGAAGCATGCACATACACACAAAAAGAGAAACAAGGAATATATATATATTTTATATATATATATATATATATAATTTAAAAAGGAAGAGAGCATCAAATCAATAAACAAATCTACCAGTGATAATAAGCCCTAAATACTAAACTAAGATAAACATAAAATCAGAACCAAATAAGATGCAGAAAGCAAACCTCAAGTCTACAGTGGCTCCCAAAGTCCACACCTCAATTTTGGGATGATTTATTGTCTATTCAGGTATTCCACAGACACAGGGTACATCAAGTTGACTGTGGAGATTTAGTCTGCTGCTCCTGATACTGCTGGGAGAAATTTCCCTTTCTCTTCTTTGTTCACGCAGCTCCTGTGGTTCAGCTTTGGATTTGGCCCTGCCTCTGTGCATAGGTCCCCTGAGGGCATCTGTTCCACACCCAGAGAGGACGGGGTTAAATGAGAGGCTTATTAGGGGGTTCTGGCTCACTCAGGCCTGGGGGAAGGACAGGTATGCAATGTGGGGCGAGCCTGCGGCAGAGGCCATCATGATGTTGCAACAGCCTGAGGCATGCCGTGTTGTCTTCCGGGAAAGTTGTCCCTGGATCAGAGGACCCTGGCAGTGGTGGGCTGCACAGGCTCCTGGGAAGGGAGGTGTTGATAGTGACCTGTGCTTGCCCACAGGCTTCTTGATTTGATGGCTGCAGTAGAAGCCTTAACATTTTATGCCCACCTCTGGTGTCTGCGCTGATAGCCTGGGCTCTCGCCCGTCTCTGGAGCTTGTTTAGGTGGTGCTCTGAATCCCGTCTCCTTGATCAACTCAAAACAATGGTCTCTTGCCTCTCTAGCAGGTCCAAACTTTTTCCCAGAGTCCCTCCCTGCTAGCTGTGGCTCACTAACCCCCTTCAGGCTATGTTCATGCAGCCAACCCCAGTCCTCTCGCTGGGATCTGAACTCCAAAGCCCAAGCCTCAGCACCTAGCTGCTGCCTGCCCCAGTGGGTGAGCAGATAAGCCTCTCAGGCTGGTGAGTACTGGTTGGCACCAATCCTCTGTGCGGGAATCTCTCCACTTTGCCCTCTGCACCCCTGCTGCTGTGCTCTCCTCCATGGCTCCAAAGCTTCCCCCTGCACCACCCACCCCCTCTCTCTGCCAGTGAAGGGGCTTCCTACTGTGTGGAAACTTTTCCTCCTTCACAGCTCCCTCAGAGGTGCAGGTCCCATGCTATTCTTTTTTCTCTGTTTTTCCTTTTGCCCTATCCAGGTACATGGGGGAGTTTCTTGCCTTTTAGGAAGTCTGAGGTCTTCTGTCAGTGTTCAGTAGGTGTTCTGTAGGAGTTGTCCCACATGTAGATGTAGTTTTGTTGTATTTGTGGGGAGGAAGGTGATCTCCATGTCTTAATCCTCTGCCATCTTGAAGACACCCTCAATGTTAACATTTCTAATACATGAACTTAATTCCATCAAGACTGTCTTCTGAAGCCATAAACCACTTTCTATACTGAATTACTAACACTGTGGCTTATTGGAGCAATATGAATTTTAATTTATGATATGTGTGTGCAATTATGTTGCTCAATAAGTCTTTGATGATTTTAAAGTTCACATTTAGATAAAAATGAAAGAATCACATAACAGAATAAAGACATTTTGCTTTCTTCTTCTTCCCTGAAATCTACTAAAAAAAGTAAGAATTACATAACATACAAATAGCCCATTGTACAAATTTATTCCATATATGATATCAATAAGATCAATAAAGTGTCCAAGGATAAACCAAATTGAAAGGTCTAAGACTTCTATGGCAAAAACTATGCATCTTTAATGTCAGAAAATCAAAGAAGGCTGAATGAATGGTAAGATAAACCCCAACAATGTATAAGAGAATTCAAAATTTTATTAATGGGAATTCTTGATTAATTAATCTATTACATCAATGTCATTCCAATCTAAATCCAGGAGTTATATATATATATATATATATATATATATATATATATATATATATATATATATATATATATGACTCAAAATAATATTTGAAAGTAAATTTGAAACAAATTAAAAATATAAATGTCTATCATATTTCAAACAGGTTACAAACATAGAAAGAAACATAGAGCATGGACTTTGATATATGGGTAAGTGGGAATTTGGTATATAATAAAGGTGTTGTTTCCAACCAAATATAAAAGACTGAACAATGAATAATGTTGAATTAATAGGATATTTATTTAAGAAAATAAATAATAATCTCAAACTTTACCTCATTTTTCTCACAGTAATGAATTTTAAATGTTTTAAAAATGAAATTTAAAAATAAAAATGAATATTAAAACAATACTACAAATTTTTAGAAGATATAGAGTAGAATATATGCATAATCTTGGCATGAGGGCTGCCTTTTTAGGTATCCTCAACCCCTTCAAAAAGAGAAAAACACATAACAGAAAATATTGATGAAATTGAGGACATCAACACAAACCTGATTGATAAATAAATAAATACGAAGCAATTGAAGAGAAGTAGGAGCAACATTTTACTATTGGCCTTGTTGCTGTTCCTCCCATTAAGTACACTGTAGTTAGGACAACTGTTCTTCTCAGACTCCAATTCTAGAATGTTGTTCCCTCAGATATTTTCCAGGCTACCTTTCTTATTTCAATCTTTTTTCTGTTCTAAGTTTGCCTCCAGAAGGTGGTCTCTGTGTACCCTATCTAAAATATTATCATCTCTGTATTTTTTTCTTTTTATCCCTGACCCAGTTATTTTTTTCTGACTGGAACTGAAGTCTACTTGTATTATTACATAATTTTTCATGTCTTGAGACCTTCCATATTCAAATTCAGGGTTCACTAAAGCATGGATATTATGTTGTTCTCCACCATATCACAGGATCCTAGAATTCCTGGCACACAGTAGGCACTTTGAATATTTATTGAATGAATAAAAAGAGAAATGATTAAAAAATAATGACAGATGAGAATATCTAACAAAAATCACATGTGCAATTATTTGCTTAACAAATATTCCCTTTCATTTTCTTTTTTTCCATCCAGAAAGTTTCAGTCTAGTAGGTGAGTAAGACAAATACACAAATAACTGAAAAATATATTCCTTCATTGTATCAAGTTATATTTACATCAACTTTATAATTTCTATGTAATATGATATTGCAATAACTAATATTATAAAAAGGTGTTCAGTGCACTGCTTTGTATTCCTTGGTCATAAGAAAAAAGAAATAAAATCAGTTTAATTGAAAATAAAAGCCAGAATACCTGAACTTTTTCTAACTTAGTAATTTACATAAGATTTCTTTCTTTTCTTTCTTTCTCTCTTTTTCTTTCTTTCTTTCTTTTTTTCTAAGTTTGAGTTTATTGTGCATCTCAAAAGAACAATATGGAAACTGTGGGAATGAGAAAGAAACTCTATTCTTAAATGCTATGTGCCATTAGCAGATACCATACTACCACACATGTTCTAGGCAAGAAACTTAAAAGGATAACTATTCACAAATGAATCTTTATTTCTCTTACTAATTAATAACCCCCATGCTGTGACTACATGGTGATAATGTACTACTAAGAAAAATCAATAAATTTACACTGAGGGACAAAGTAATTGGTGTTGCAGAATAGAAAATGATGTATTGTGCATTGATCCTTCAACAATCTTTTAACTAAAAAGAAAAGAAGAGAAATCTAATTACTTTAGCAGGTACCTGAAAGTGATAAGATTAAAACAAGCTAATTATATTTTCCTGAATAATGACTTAACTTTGATGAAAGTAAGTTGAGGAAAGGCATACTGTGATTCAGGCAAAGAAATGTTAGATTTCACTAATTATAGCATAATCCTGATTCATTTAACTGTCCTTAACCTATTTTAAAGAAGCCAAAATAGAAAGAGCAAACACTATTGAACAGAAATATATAGGACATTTCTGCATAGTATGTAAGATAAAATTAAATTCCAAAGATGTTTGTATATTTGAGTCTGAAATTAAAATGTATCAAGTAAAATGGCAAAAAAAATTTACCTGTTTTTCCTAACAGCAATAGTTTAAAAGAAATTTTCTATATAAATGTTTACTTACTTCAGACAATGTTAGAGAAATAAAACTGCATAAGATGATCAAGTTTTGAAGATTCATTTATGTAAATACTACTTCAGATTAAATTTTATAGACATATCACCAAATCTGGAAATATTTAGTTATATTAATGCTTTTTAATTTGCATTTTCTCTTATATGAATATTTTTAAATGAATACTGAAAGCTGCATAGCTATAGAATTTGACCGATGTTTGTTCATTTAAAAGCCTTTGTTTTCCCATTATTACTTAACTATCCTGTTTTTTTCTCCCATCAAAATTCAATATGTGAAAAGTTCAACTTAAATCCATCTCTATTCCTCCCATCTATAACATTCAGTAATACAAATACTACTACTAATAATAATGTCACCTAATTTTCAGGCTCTTTAAGTGGATTAGAGTCAGTATGAGTATTCACCTGGCATACAGAAGGTACTTATAAATTGTACCGGTTGGTGTAATTAGTAGAATTATTAAGTTACATACCTCTTCCAGTTCTTGAGAATGGTCAGTATACTTCTCACAGTCAGAGAATGTGCAGGGAATTTGGAAGACTTCCTGCCTCATTCATCAGGGATCTCTCTTGAGGCTTTTCACAACTCCTAACTTCTTTAAATCTGAGAGAACACCTTCATGGATCCCAGAAAAGGTAATGGGGTTAAGGGCAATATACAAAGCCTCTCCTCATGTATAGTTGGGGAGAAGCTCAGATCAACTTAAAGCAGTGGTAAAAACAAAGTCCTTTACAAATTTCCATAACACAACAAAGGAATGTTGTGGTAAAAAAATCAGAGAAAAGTTAAAATTAAAGGAAGTAGTAAGATGAAAAAATCCAAACTAGACCAAATCACAGAAACAAAACAAAACAACAACAAAAGCCTCAGAGGAAATAACCAGATTAAATAAATACTGAAGAATAGGATTAAATTCTGTATAAAAGGCACATATTTGTAATGCAAACTACATAATGCAGAAGACCATGGATGCACAGTTCACACTTGAGAAATATTTATAGAATTCAAATAGCCTAAGAAAAAGGACAAAAATATTAAAATTATGAGGAAAGAATAGACCTCAATGACAGAAAGTAAAAGCCTATCTGGGTAAAATAATATCTCTGATAAAAAATGTAAGAAAAAGAACAAATCTATAACAAAAGAAAATATTCCTGAGCTTAAAAGTGTCCCAAGTATTCAGGAAAATGGAACTATTTAACTTTGGCAAAATCAATGAAAGTGATTCACATCTAGAAACTACTAAGCCTGTATGGGATTCTAAGATCAGAGGGGAAAAGATCTGCAAAAGGCCTAATAAAAAACATATAAAATAACCCAAATTCAAGCCAACTTTATATTTTTATGAAAGCTCAATTCTAAAAAATAAATAACAAAAACAAGTTTTATAATCCAATAGTCTTACTAAATAGCTTCAGATATTCTAAGGTTCATAAAATATAGTGATATAAACATTAGTGCCATTTGAGTTATTTTTTTCTGCTCTCTGCAACCAAGGTTTACCAGCTTTAAATTTCTGGATATTTTGTTAATTTTTACTATTCATGTGGTATCACATTTAGATCTTTAGTACTACTATAATATTTATGTAATCAAAATAAAATGTTCTCAGCTAAAATAAATCATATGAGTTTATTATACATTAATCTAAGCTATGAAATTTTTAAAAAGCTTGTGCAATGGTTTAAATTTGCAACTCAGCAAGACAAGTTGAACTTCATTTTCACTACAGTATAATTTTTTAAGAGAGTTAAATGATATAACTTTCATATCTATTACATGGTGTGAATTTAAGGAATTTTTTTGACAGTTTTTAGTTGTGCCTTTATTCACCTTAGTTCGTTAAAAATGTACTTGTTTTAAAGATCCTATAAATAGGGTAACCACCCACTAATGTGGGATATAAGTAAGTCACCCCTCTCAGCATGGTACTTTTGTCTTTAAAAGCATAGTTTCTTAAAGGAATCTTATCGATCACATAGTAGTTAAAACAATGTCATATAATGATGTATACAATCTAAACAAGACAGGCTAATTAAGAATTTACATAATGTAAAAATATACATATTAAAAGTTAGCCACGTGGACAGATGCATGCATTGGGAAGAGTAGTTGATTGGGGTTGAGGGCCCATATGCAGTAATACTGCTTTTTCTTCCTCAGTTACAATAAGTAACTGCCACTAACAGATACAAGTTTTCCACACACATCTAAATACACAAGGGTAAATAAATGGTGACCTGCCACATGTACAGTCTCAAGTGGGTCTGTGACCCTTCTGTGATAGCTCTCACAAAAATAGTACATAGTGAACCCCATGCAGGTAGTAGGAAGTACTCTCTAGGGGGAGGTTATATACATGCCAAAATTGTGAGTTCTTACCAGGATAATCTGCTAGGAGTTCAACTTGCATAAGGATAAAATTAATCTCTTGGCAAAAAAAGGAGGAGTTTGTCACTGATGAGTGAAGCCTGGGACACTGGTATTATTTCTCCCAAACAAGAGGTGTAGTGAAGGTAGCCCTCAATTTTGTATAGGGAAGCCTGCTCTGTTCATAACATTCAACAATCACTGGTTGAGTACTTGGATATAGTAGAGGTGCTGGATATGCCAAGAAAAAGAGCATCATTTCTTGCTCTCTGGGAGTTTATAGTCCAGTAGTGATGGAAGACAATAGACAGAAAATTAAAATGCTGGGTAGAAAGTGTGTGTTACAGCAGAGTTATTTACAGATTATTATGAGAGCCAGTAGATGTGGTCCCCAACCTAAGAGTGAGAGTCTCTGAGGGTGACAGATCACGGAAGTTGGCTTACCTCCCTCTGGCTGTGAACTCTATGCTGTCAATTTTTGTATGTTATGGTATATGAACTGGGTCACATGATCCAAATTTGGAGCAGAGAGAGTGCATATATATATATATAAAATTATCTTAGTTTTGTCCCTGTTTTTTAATTCATTTATTTGTTCACTAATTGCTTTGAAAAAAAAATAGTACTGACTTCCCTGGTGGTCCAGTGGTTAAGATTCCATGCTTCCAATGCAGGGGGCATGGGTTCGATCCCTGGTTGGGGAAGTTCTGCATGTCACATGGCGTGACCAAAACAAACAAACAAACAAACAAAAAACTACTTGATTGAGGTATGATTGACACTCAAAAACTGTACAAATTTAATGTATGCAATGTGTTTGGAGATAAGTACATACCCATGAAATCATTACCATAATCTATGCCATAAACATATCCACCATGTCCTATTTATTTACATTATTATTATAATGATGATGATGATAATTGACTATTATTGTTTGCTGTGGGTAGAACTTAAATTTGGGGTCTACACACTAACTGGCAGAATGAATTTCTATATGATACATTTTGTTTTTCTCCTCATTTCCCATTGGTAGTAATTTTAAAACTATATGTTCCCTGGAAGTTATGTGGAATATTTTAAGTACATTTTGTAATAAGACAGGGAACAAATAGTACTTTAATAGTTACTATAATTGCTAAAGTGCCTAACCATATTATCTTATAGCAAGACCAAAAATTTTACATCTGTACTAGAACAATATCCGAATATGAACAGTTCTGAGACTTTAGAACCAAAATTTAAAAGAAGATTAGCAATCTTAGACAAAGACTAAAAATATATATAAATAGAGGAGACCAATTAAGATGGTGAAGGAGAAAGACACAGAACTTACTTCCTCCTATGAAAACATCAAAATTACATCTACATGTGGAACAGTCCTCACTGAAAACTAACTGGAAACTGGCAGAAAGACTCCTGTACAACCAAGGCGGTAAGAATGATCCACACATATAATCAGGTAGGAAGAGAAGAGAAGTGACAAATTCAGGACCTGTGCTTCTGGGAGGGGACTCAGAGGAAAAGGGAGATTACATGGGCAGAGACTGTCCTTGGGGAGGGAGTTTGGACCACAGATAGGGCACCCCAACACTGAGGTCCTACACAGGAAAGAGGAGCCCCCTTGGCTGGTTGGAGGACTGCTGAGACTAACAGGAAGGCTGTTGGACTCCACTTGTGAGGAGCATGTGTGTGCTGGCCTGCCCCTAGGCAAGGTGGAGAGAGCAGATTGAAGACTATGCTAGTGGTTGTAGGTTTCTCCCAACTGCCTCAGCATGCACACCAGCCCAAGCCAAGTGAATGCTCCAGGCCCACTTTCTCCACATTACAGCATGGCACTGGATATAAGACTGCCATGACCAGGGAGAAAACTCAGCTGTGGAACACAGAGGTGACCTGGTGCCACAGTGACACCTGGGTGGGGTGGTGAAGGCCATTGTTGGCATTTATTCAAGCAGTGCATCAGAAATACCCCAGAACTCTGACGGCAGTCAGTCAACCCACAGTCAACAGCTCACACCACAATACATGCCAAGAGTCCATGCATGTCCTGCCTGCCTTGAGATGCAGATCGACAATGGGGGAGGGGCAGCAGAGGCTGTGGGGAGTGTTTGGCTGTGAGAGACAAAGGGACTTGGATCCAAAGCTGCATCGGAGCAGAGTAAGGGAAACAATTTCTGGTGCCTGGACAGGTAGTGTATCAGAGGCAGCTTGGACACCTGTCTGTGGCTGACATGATCTGAGAGGCCACATATGCCCCCTTGCTTCAGCATGCTCCACCTCTGGGGCAAGGGTCCTGGTATTGGGAGAGGGAAAGCACACACTTGAAGGGAACAGAGCTAGCTTGAGGCTAAATCTCAGGGCTTCTGCTCCAGCAACTTGGGATCAGACACCACCCCTGATAGGGCAGCAATGGCCACTGAGTAGAGAGGAAGCCCTGCTTCATGCCAGTTCCAGCTCTAGCCACTCCACATCCAGTCCCACCTCTTACCAAGGTGATAGCTGCCAGTACACCCTGATAAAAGATGTGACTTGAATTCACGTCAAATCCAATTCTCCCAACAAAGGCATGGGCACACGCAATCTGTATAGAGATGCTCCCATATAAGGACAGCACTTCAAGACTACAATAGGTAACTGTTTTACCTAAATTCATAGAGGAAAGGAAGTTAAGTAAAATGAAAAGGCAGAGGAATTAGTCTCAATTGAAAGGCAAGAGAAAACCCCTGAAAAAATAATGAAACAGAAATAGCAATTTACCAGATAAAGAATTCAAAGAATTAGTAATAAGAATATTAACTGAATTAAGGAAAAGAATAGATGAACATAGTGAGAATTTTAACAAGAAACTAGAAAATATAAAGACTCAATCAGAAATGAAGAAAGTGATCTAGAAGCTAGAATACTGAAAATTACCCAATCAAAACAGCAAAAAGAAAAACAAATTTAAAAAAATGAGAACAGTTTAAAAGATCTCTGGGAAAACATTAAGTGTGCAAATATTTGCATTATAGGAGTCCCAGAAGGAGAGGAGAGAGAGAAAGGGATTGAAAATGTATTTGAAAATGTGTTTGAGAAAATTATGGCTGAAAGCTTCACAAACCTGAAGAAGGAAACAGATATCCAGGTACAGGAAGCACAGAGAGGCCAAACAGACTCACATCAAGGCGTATCATAATTAAAATGGCAAATGTTAAACATAGAGAGCATTCTAAAGGCAGCAAAAGAAAAACAAAGAGTCACATACAAGGGAATCCAATAAGGCTATCATCTGTTTTTCTACAGAAACTTTGCAAGCCAGAAGGGAGCGGCATGACATATTCAAAGTAGTGAAAGAGAAAACATGCAAACTAGGTTACTCTACCCAGCAAGATTAGCAGTTAGAATTTAAGAAGAGATAAAGAACTTCTCAGACAAGCAAAAAATTAAACAGTTCATTAATAACCTACCCCCCAAAAATGTTAGAGGGTCTTCTCTAAGTGGAAAAAAGTAATCTATAGGAAAGGGAACATCTCAGTAGGAAAAGCAAATATATAGTAAGGTCTGAGGATCAAGCACTTAAATAAGCTAGTAAGAAGGATTAAAAGTTAAAAAATTGTAAAGGTAACTATAACTACAAAACAATTAAGGGATAAACATAAAGATGTAAAATATGACACCAAAAGCACAAAATGTGTGGGAGGAGAGTAAAAATGTCTATCTTTTGGAATGTGTTTGAACTAAAAATGTGTTTGAATGACTACCAGTTTTCAAAAAAAAAGTAGATACATTTATAGGTCAACATATATGAACCCCATGATAACCACAAGTAAAAAATCTACAACAGACACACAAAAGCTAAAAAGTAAGGGACAACAAGCAAACTACTAAAGGAAATTATCAAATCACAAGGAAAGAAGCAAAAAGAAGTAAAATAAAGAGAGAAGAACTACAAAAACAACTGGAAAACAAGGAATAAAATGGCAATAAGTACATACCTATCAATTATTACTTAAAAGTTAATGGACTAAATTCTCTAACCAAAAGACATAGGGTGGCTGACTGGAGTCAATTTAAAAAAAAAAAAAGACAACACTCATCTATATGCTGCATACAAGAGATTTACTTCAGAGCTAAAGACACAAACAGCCTAAAAGTAAGGGGGTGGAAATATATATTTTAGGTAAACAGAACTGACAAGAAAGCAATACTTAGGCAAAATAGACTTTAAAATAATGGCTATAACAAAAGGCAAAGAAGAGCATTATATAATGATAAAGGGATCAATAAAGAAGAGGATATTGCATTCATTAACATATATGCACCCAATAGAGTAGCATCTAAATATATAAAACAAATATAACAGGCATAGAGGGAAAAAATGACAATAACAAAATAATAATATGGTACTTTAACAAACCACTTATCAATGAAGAGATCATTCAGACAGAAAATCAATAAGGCAACAGTGATTTTAAGGACACAATAGATCAGTTATACTTAAAAAATATCTAGAGGATATTACATCCAAAAGCAGCAAAATACAAATTGTTTTCAAGTGTACATGGAATGTTCTCTAGGATGGATCACATGCTAGGCCACAACAGAGGTCTCAACAAATTTAAGAGGGTAGAGATTATATCAAGCATTTTTTTTTTCTGACTGCAACGATATGAAACTAGAAATCAATTACAGAAAGAAAAATGAGAAAAGAACAAACATGTGGAGACTAAATATTCTGCTGCTGAAGTAACAATGGGTGAATTAAGAAATCAAAGAGGAAATCAGAAAATAACTAGAGAGAAATGAAAATGGAAATAAACTCTCCAAAATCTATAGGATGCAGCAAAAGCAGTTCTAAGAGGGAAGTTTATAGCAATACAGGCCTTCCTCAAGAAACAAGAAAAATCTCAAGCAACTTAAGCTACCATCTGAAAGAATTAGAAAAAGAAGAACAAACAAAGCCCAAAGTCAGCAGAAAGAAGGAAATATTAAAGACCCAAGAGGAAATAAATAAAACAGAGACCAGAAAAATAAAAAAAACCCAAAATAACCAAATTTAATAGAAAAGATCAGTGAAACTAAGAGCTAAGAGCTGGTTTTTTTGAAAAGATAAACAAAATTGATAAAACTTTAGCTTGACTCACCAAGAAGAAAAGAGAAAGAACCCAATTAAACAAAATAGGAAATGAGAGAGGAGAAATAACAACTGATATCACAGAGATAGAAAAAGTCATAAGAGGGTACTATAATAGTTACATGCCAAAAAATTGGACAACCAAGAAGAAATGCATACATTTCTAGAAGCATACAACCTGCCAAGACTGAATAAGAAGAAACAGACAGTTTGAAGAGACCAATCACTAGTAGTGAAATTCAATTTGTAATAAAAATAACTCCTAGCAAACAAAAGTTCAAGATTGAACAGTGTCACCGAGAAGTTCTACCAAACATATAGAGAAGAACTAACACCTATACTTTTCAAACTATTGCAAAAAATTGAAGAGGATGGAACATCCCCAAATACATTCTACAAGGCCACCATTGCCCTGTTACCAAAACTAGACAAAAAAATGAAAATTACAGGCCAATAACTCTAATCAATTTAAATGCAAAATTTCTCAACAAAATATTAGCAAACAAAATCCAGCAATATATAAAAAGGATCATATGATATTATCAAGTGGCATTTATTCCAGGGATGCAATTGTTCAATATTTGCAAATCAATCAGTGTGCTATACTACATTAATTAAAGAGGGATAAAAATACCCCGATTATCTCAATAGACACAGAAAAAGCATATGACAAAATTCAATATCCATTCATGATAAAATCTCTTATCAAAGTGGGTATACAGGGAACATACCTCAAAATAACAAAGTTCATTTATGACAAACCTGCAACTAACATCATGCTCAATGATGAAAAGCTGAAAGCCTTTCCTCTAAATTCAGGAACAAGGCAAGGATGCCCTCTTTCAACAATTCTATTTAACATAGTATTGGAAGCCCTAGCCACAGCAGTCAGATAAGAAAAAGAAATAAAACGCATCCACATTGGAAGGGAGAAAATAAAACTGTCACTATTTGCAGATGACATGATCCTATGTATAGAAAATCCTAAAGTCTTCCAAAAAACTATTAGAACAAATGAATTTAGTAAAGTTGCAGGATACAACATTAATACACAGAAATATGTTGCTTTGCTACACACCAATAATGAACTATCAGAAAGAAAAAACCAAGAAAAACCAATCTCATTTAAAAATCTCATCATAAAGAACAAAATACAAAGAAATAAACTTAACCAAGAAGGTGAAATACCTATACTCTGAAAACTGTAAAACATTGAAGAAGGAAATTGAAGATGATACAAAGAAATTGAAATATATCTCATACTCTTGGATTGAAAGAACTAATATTTTTTAAATGGCCAAACTACTCAAAGCAATCTACAGATTTAATGCAATCCTTATCAAAATACCCATGACATTTTTAACAGAACTAGAACAAATAATCCCAAAATTTACATGGAACAAGAATAGACCCCAAGTTGCCAAAACAATCTTGAGAAAAAAGGATAAAGCTGGAGACATCACCCTCCCTGACTTCAGACTATACTACAAAGCTAAATAAAACAGCACAGTACTGGCACAAAAACAGACACATAGATCAATGGAACAGAATAGACAGCCCAGAAATAATCCCACACACCTATGGTCAATTAATCTACAACAAAAGAGGCAAGAATATACAATGAAGAAAAGACAGTCTCTTCAATAAGTGGTGTTCAGAAAATTGGACAGCTACAGGTAAAAGAATGAAATTACAATGTTTCCTCACACCATATACAAAAATAAACTCAAAATGTATTAAAAACCTAAATGTAATACTCAAAATCATAAAACTCCTAGATGCAAACATAGGCAGAACACTCTTTGACATAAATCATAGCAATATTTTTTATCTATCTCCCAGGCAACAGAAATAATATCAAAAATAAATAAATGGAACCCAATTAAACCTAAAAGCTTTTGCACAACAAAGGAACCATCGAAGAAACAAAAGGGCATTCTACTAAATTGAAGAAAATATAGGAAATATCTTTGCAAAGATATTTTATTTTGATTAGAGAAGGATCTTTCAAAATATTTTGTAATTTTAATGTTCAAATACTTGAGAAAGTATGTCAGAATATAATAAATTTATAATAATTAAAGTCCCACCTAAATCTTCCCTAATGTAGCCATTAGGTGGCAAGAATCAGCAGCAGACCCTGTTAAAAATGTGGATTCCCCACCACTGCCCCTTTGTGATTCTCATTTAATTGGTCTCAGATGGGCTCTGTCATGGTCAGCTAGCATGCAACTGTTTGTTTCTGAGTTAGGTGGCCCACAGTGTACACCTTGAGAAGTGATGCTAAGAAGAGCCTCAACAACCCTTTGAGAGGGCTTTCATTTTTTACATTGTGTACACTTATACAGTGGTAAAAAGATGTAAGAGTTATACAAATTAAAGATTGGAATCTAGAGTTTTAAATATGATGATCATAGTCCAAATGAGCAAATATTATTCAGCATCACTTAGATTTGATATTTGGATCTTTTATTTTACATAGATTCTTCTGGGATCAACTGTTGCTCATATTTTTCAAAATGATTTACAAACTATTTTTAGGATAGGCTAATACTCTGTTGTATTTTTTGTGTGTCACTTGCTCTTAGCTTTGTTTTATTTTCACCCTTTCGATGACATCTTAATTGCCAGCATGGGCCTGCAAATGTACACATAATGAAAATATGTATTTGATTATGACTGAGTTATTAACATAACTAGATTTTGAGTGTTGTAAAACTTTTTGCTGCAACATAACACAGGTGACTTTCTTTGTCTACTTTCATTCCTCAGTCTCTGTAATAACAATCAGTTTTTCTGCAAGTGGAAATGCCTTTTAATTTGCATAATTCTGTACTGCAATATTGCACCACATTGAAATATGTGAAATTTTTGTTTAAGATGAATAGATGATAAAATGTTTTACAAGGTTTATTTTTTCCATTGCTACCATAATGATTTGTTGCAAAAACAAACAATGAAAAACATCATCATTAACACTAAAAAAGCACCATAAGGTTAACATGTTTGCTTTTACTGTGATATACTGTATATAGTTTGGCATTATAACAGTAAAAAGTAAATGAAAACTAAAATAATGAAGAATTTTCTCCACTCTCATGGAGACCCCAAACAAAGCAGAACATAACTTGCACAGCACCTTTGCTAAAATCACTTACCTTGTTTTCAAATTAATTTTCCAGAATAGCTTTGAAAACAACTAAGAAAGATAAGGTTGAATATGTAGACTTTCATTTTGCTTCTTATGAATATTCTTATAATGCCTTTTTTCATAAAAACAAAGATTTGGAAGTATGTATTTACATTTCAAATCTGCATTGTAGAGTTCTATTTTTTCATAGTATGATTATTTTCAGAAATCTGAGCTTTTGTCCACAAGGTGAAACAGGACAGAGAAGTCAAATAAGAATCTGACAATAAATATTTCTGGCATAAGAGAGATAATTTAGGTAAACAAAGTTTTAAAAATAAATGAGTGACTGACTAGACAATGATTGCCAGAAGTAAGTGAATTAATACTTAGTGCCATTAATTCTCTTGTAAGACAGCTCCAGGCTCCTTTCTTCCATATCACCAGAGTTCCCACAGCATTAATATCCAGTTACCTTCAGTATCAACTTGCTTGACAGCACACATTTTGCTTTTTCTTATATCTTCCCTTTCCAACTTTCCCACTCTCTACCAGTTTTTCCTAAACCTCATCTTGTATCTGCTTCTAGAAAACCCAAACAAAGGATGAGAAGAATAGAAGCTGAAAAGATGAAGAAGTATGAAAGCCATATGCCTTTGCAAAAGGCATAGAATTGAAAAAAGAAACTGATTCAAAATTCAAGTAATTCAATATAAATGGTAATGAAGAAGCTAGAGAATTTGGGTGCAGACCAAATAATGATATGCTTCATATTTCATACTTAAGAATTTTGGTTTTATGTGAGTCAACTTACTAATTTTAATAAAATATAAACATATTTTCCAAATTATGAAAAACTTATTGATATATTTTGGGGTATCAAAACTGAATGCTTTCAAATTCCCTTCTCTTGTAATGCTACACTCCCTTCTCTTCTACTAATCATGAGTGTGATACAGTTGCTTCTTTCTTCTTTCTGCTTGCCCTCTCTGCTACACTACACTTGCCCTCTCTGCTACACTAATAGTTGGTCTCAGTGGTTAGTTGGCAGATATACATGTTTATGGCTCAACAGTGTCAATATAGAAAGAAACATATAATCATAGGCAGAGTATTTGTTTCCATTGTTAAATAACATGCCATTTCACCATATCCAAAGATTTGGGATCTTCCACATATTCTTCCTTAGTTGTATCATTATTTGGGAACTGGTTAAGTACAAAAGCATGTTGAAATTGAGGGAAAACACATTTTTAAAATAGGTTTTATTGTGGTTCATTGTTTTTTAGGCAGAGAAAACAACTTCGAAAGGAATTATAGTTTCAATTCAATACAATACAGAAAACATGGAAAGGTATAAAGTGGAAAAGTGGATAAAACTTGATCATAGCTTTCTAAGACTTCATAATTGTGTGTGTGTGTGTCAGGGGGTGATATATAGTCTTAAAAGGAAGAGGGAAAAAATTCAATATAAAAAGAGTGAAATGAAATAGTGTTTATTTATCATACAGAAATAATGAGCTGAAATTTCCTCTGAGCTACTGGAGAGGGTATAAGGCAAAAAATGAGGAGCACCTATTGTTTTTGTTTGTCTAAAAGATAAATACAGAGCCCTTCCTCAAGGAACCTGCCTACTCTTTATTCAAAAACTCTGGATTGTGAAGTGACTCAAGTGCACAAAATTGGAAAAAAAACCATGAATTTCTAATATGGTGTCTGAAGTCTTCTGTTTGCCAAAACTGGAAGACGTTTTATTTTTTTCCTTTTATTTTGGTTGTTATGTAAATCATATGAGACCTTGGTACTCTGCCTGTTGGATTTATTTCTGGGAACCCCATAATTCATTGGCCATAACCAAAAATCTCAGTATCAATTTATTCCCAGCAATGTGATTGTTAAAATCTGTCCTATGTCACTTAATCTCTGACAACCAGGTTCTTCCATTAAGTTAAAGAAACCATATTAGTTCCAGCTTATCAGGTGAGTTTCCTCTGGCATGAAAAAACAGCAATAAACTTCTAGAAGTTTTCTCTCCAATCGTCACATCAGGAATTTACCTCTATCCAAAATCTTGATAATGAAAAAAATAAATAAATCAAGTCTTTGAATGATAAACCAGCATTAAAGCCCAGATTCTGGAGCCTGTACAGACTAGTGAAGGAAGAAATCTTCTAAATGAGCATAACTGCAAGTGTATATAGTTATTAAGTTATTTAAAAAGACAAGATGGGATAGAGCTATACATAGATTCTTGGGCAATAGCCAGCATTGTATGATGATTAGTTTTAAGGAAGATGGGGAAGGGATCCATAGTTTGGACACTTTGGAATGGTCTGGGGTCTGAGAATATTCATTTCTGTTGTGAATTCTCACTTAAAGACATGCACAAAGGATGATATATATTTTTTAAATAATAGAAAGATCAGGATAACCCATACTAAGAATGATTGTTATTTGCCTTTTCTGTCAGCCTACTGATACCAAAAACTGGATTCAAAAACAAAGCACCTATGGACACAAAGATTAGTATTATTAATTCAACAAATATTTATTGAGTTCCTATCATGTGCCAGACCCTGGTCCAAGCTCTGATGATGCAGCAATGAAAGTAATAAAAAACACAAAACTAAAAAGAAGCTTGTTCTCATAGAAATTATATGCTGGTAGTTAAGGATAATCTGAAAAACACAAATATTTCATGGCCAAGGGTGAGTTCACTAGACTCATTGATGAGTTCCAAACACTGAGAACCCCAGAGCACCTGACATAGTTCTACACTGCCAGTCTTTAGATTGATTATATTAGACCCTTCCATCAGGAGGAGGACAGAGTTAGCAATGTTTCCTTACTATAATAGGCACTTATTTTTTACAAGAATTTCTTTTCCTGTCTTGAATGATATCCTGCAAACCACAGTATCCAAATTACTTCCCAGTGTGAGGTAATGGGATAATTCCTTTGTAATTCACTGGTCTTAGCATGCACTTGATTATCTAATGGTTATCTTGGCTATTTTAGAATCAAAAGGCCTTGCAGAAGAGTAGAAAGACCTATTCAATACAGTTACTGCTAAGGATGAAAAATATCTTATGAGGCTGAAGTGTTCTTATAACATATGATATATGCTTTGTGACAGAGTAAAGTGTATGATGTTTATTTGTTCCAGATACAGATAACAGGGGGTGAAAGTGTGGGTGATGTCTCTCATGATTATATCTAGTTACAAGCTTTGAGACTTATTTGAGTGTTCCAGGGAGGAAGAATTTGATGAGCCCAATAATAATTCCACTGAACTCAGGATTTCTTGAAGGTGGCCTAAGGTCAATTTGTGCTCCTCATGCCACTGGTAAAATAAACAAAAAAATAGGGTTATAATGATGGCTCAGAAACATTCTGTCTATCAAAGGGAAATAATGTTAATGCTACACAGTGAATATCAGAAAGATTATGAATGTCAACTAATGTGTTCTTTGGAATATTTCACTCTATAATCACGAAAGAAAAGCCAGTCTATTACAATTCAGTTACCCTCAATTGATCAAACATTATAATTTGCACATGTCACCTCTCACTAATTCACATATTGGCTTTGACTATTTTATTATAAGGAACTTACCCACCACAATGTTCCCACCACAGATTTAACTTTGTATTCATTCATTCACCCATTCCACAAATATTTCTTTGTACTGATTACCAAGATAAAGTTCTGATTTCTACAAAGATTTAAAGATAAATTCCTGCCCTCAGTAAACTTACAAATTTTACTGATAAGAAAGGTGAATTAGAAAACAGTTACAATAAAATGTGGTAAGTGATATATTAGAAGATGGGGCTCAGTATGTAATCTGATGGGTAACAGGCAGGAATGGAAGATGCCATCATAAAGAAGTGATCTTGAGTTGTATTGAAAAATTTATTGAAGATCAAGCACAAGACTTCTTGCAGAGAATATTTCTTAGGAGAAAAATCATCTCCAAAGACTCAGAGGTAAGAGAACATGGCATACTCTGGAGATTGCAAAAGCATACATTGGCTAGAGAGGAGGGTGTAGAGAGATAATATTAATACACACTCCTTTGTATATGACACAGTGCTCAAAAAATGAATATGTGGACTAGAGAAGAAGGCAAATTTGAAGTCCCTGAAGATTGCCTTTCTTTCTATATTTAATGTTATTCTTGTGAATTAAGGCCATGTCTTCGGGAAAACTCTGTGTGATTGACAGATACTACCTATAAAAACATAGAATACACTTTAAATTATGAACAGACACTCAAAATTAACAATGAACATTTATCAAATTAACTCTCAAATAAGAAAATGCAGGGTTCTCAAGGAAGGAGACATACAGCAGATAGTTTGATTAGGGTAAGAGAAAGGAAGACATTAGGAATGTTCTACTGAATGAACTATATTCCCGAAGACCAATAAGACTGGAGTGTGCCTGAGTAGGTAGCAGTGAGCTCTGAATATCTAGAAATTGAGGACAAAGGATGGAATAAGACACAAAGAAATGATTGGGTTTCTTTATTATTGGATTTGAACCTGATTGTAACTAGTCCACAAAATATATATTTGTTTTATATGTTTATTTTCCCAGAGCTATTGTGACAAAAGTCATCTATGGTGCCATGAACAAGCAAACAGATAATCTGCACTCATTTAGGAGAAAATACTTTGCAATACATGACTTTCTAATGATCTGTATTTTTGCAATTTTATTTTATATAAATATTTAATTTTTCTTCAAATGCTCTTACATTTTTAATTTCATATTTATTAATTCAAGAAATGCACAAATCCATAAACTTGAACTTAACCTTGAGAATATTATGAGTTTCAGGGCCTATATTTATCATTTTCCCCCAATGGACTAGTGATTAATCAATGCACACTTATCACTTTTATTAAGTTACTTCTGATTCTCTTTGAGGGAAAGCTTTTATTTGTAAGTAGTAACTGTTTTTCTCTTTAAAACCACACAGCATTCCTTGAATAAATTAAATTATACTCTTTATCAATCCCCACATTATCTATTGTAAACTGGCCAACAGAATTAGTCACAGCATTAATGTTCTTGGTTCTTCTTGATATGCTGCAATGCCCCCATATAGGAAATGCTTTCTCCTTCCTACATCATGGCCTTGGTCACAAACTGGCATTGCTTTTGCAATGCATATGATTAGCCTAAGAAATGCCAGCTCTTGTAACCTATAGACCCCCAAAATGTACATCTCAAACAGTAGTTTATTTTTTTTTCTCATATAACAATTCAAATGGTGTGTTTAGGACAAGTAAGCAGGTTTCCTACATGCGTGATTCATGCACCTGTGGCTCCAGCACTCTCAGGAAATTAATATAAGCAGAGGGAGGTGATCAAGGAAACTCCCCCTGGCAGGGAAGTTGCCTCACAATGTCTGCCCAGAAGCATTTCATTATTACTAACAGATAGAGACTTCTTTGGGTCCACAACTTTCCCTTTCCTGAAAAAGAGTTTTAGTTGTATTTTCTTGTCCCTGGTTGACATTTAAGAGTATAGAGGGGCTGGAGAGTATAAAGTTGGGAGTAGATAACAAATCTTTAAATTAACTTAAGAGAACCCATATTCAGATCTCTTGGAGAAAACTGTGATGCTTGACACTGAACTGCATTCATAGAATCAATGCAATTTTTTATTGTGTCCTTTGGAGAGAGGATGAGTATTTTCTGTCTATGGAATGTATAATTTGCACAGATATTTGTGAGCAACTGTGACAGAGATTGTTAAATCTCTGTCAAGATCAGCATTTCTCCCTTCTTCCTGGAACACAACTATATTACATTTCCCAGTCCCACTGTATTAAATGTAGCCATGATGTTGCCAGTGAAATATGAGTGGAAGAAATTTGTGTCTATGTTGGCCAAAAATTTGGAAGAGTCACAAGGTGAAAGGATACTAAGTTTTCTAAAAAATTATATGGAGAAAACCTTCTCACCCATCAGCCACACCAACTTTACGTAACTGAAAAATAAATTTCCATTGTATTACGTCACTCAGATTTTGTGACTTATAAATGCTAACTTACCTAAAGTAAAACATGTACCAATAACAGACATGGAAACATAACTCTAAGAAGTTGTAAAAGATATTACTAGTGAAATGTGTTAAAAATTAGGCTAACAATTAGGGTCCAAGTTGGATAGAAAGGGAAAAAAATTTCATTATCTCATTTTTACATTTCTTTAGTGAATTCTATTAACTAAATTGTATAACAAAGTCTTTAACATAGCCATTAAAACTTTCCTGATTCAGACTTCTTGGCATCCAGTGGTTAGGACTCCATGCTTGCAATACAAGGGGTGTGGGGTCAATTCCTGGTTGGGGAACTAGGATCCCACATGCCCTGTGGTGTGGCCAAAAAATAAAATTTGAAATAACAAAGCTTTCCTGATTTGACTCCTGCTTAACTCTACAGTCTCTTCCTGCCTCACAATTTTATTAGTTATAATCTGACCACACTGGATTTTTTTTCAATTACTTGAATGTGACATGGTCCTCACACCCCATATATTACAACATTAATAGATATTTTCTTGCCTGAAATGTAATATTCTTAATTTCCCCAGTCACTACTCAAACTTCAGGTTTTAACTTAATGTTACTTCCTCCAGGAATGTAATAATAATCCCCAGGTTATTAGACTAGAGCAGATCCCTATGATATAAGATGTCACAGCACCTGCTCTGCATTCTTCCATTTAAAAAGTACTTACTAACTTTCTCCCACACACCAGGCATAGTGTTTGTGTTTGGGGATACTTGGGTATATGATGTAACAGATATGGTACCCACTTTCCTGGGACTTATAAGAAGGTAATATTAAAAGAGTCATACAAAAAGATGTTAATTTTAGACAGATATTTTGATCTGAAGGAAAGTTCCATGAGAATTTGTAAACTAAATTGGCATTTAAAGATGTTTTCACAGAGGAAATATTAATGGAGATGAAATTAGGATGAGGAGGAATATTTAAGTAACGTGGTACAGTGCAGGTAAGAGTCTATCTCCTTGTGGCACATCTATTTTGCTTGTCTAGCACCTGTGTTCCTGAGTTGGGATTGATAATAAAATACATGAGATACAATAGATTTCACCCAACACCGATTTATTTTGCTTTAAGAGAGATAACAGGGTAGGCAAACATACAAAGTTCATGACAAAGGCATAGTAGCGGCCTCATGGCACTCAGGAACTCTACACTGGGGATGTCTACAGTGCCAAAGTGTAGGAATAGGTGAGTGCAAGCCACCTCATGATAGGGAATCAATAAGTCATGAGTCCCATTGGATTTTATGTTCTACTGGTCCTGTATCCCTCGGAGATAATGTGAATAGAATCCATTCTCCAGTGCAGATGCATCTCATTAATAACAGGTACTGGTTTTGCAATAAATTGCAAGTAAGGTACAGGTGCTTACTTCTGTACATAGTATTCTCAATCAGGTTGTCATTTATCAAGGATCCCATTTCTTGTCTATTGATGCCTTGATTTCATGTTACATTGAAGGTTAGCTCAAGAGTCGTATCCTCAGGCTTCCATGAAGCTAGAGAAATGGCCTCAAAACCAGTTGTTAGCACTTGACTTCTATCCTGACACAGTCTGCCAACAATATGGGAAGACCTTGGTATTGGCAGAAGGTGTGGGAAGCAGACATGTTATATATTTCTATAAATCAGAATGAATTCCTAGAGCCCAGATGGCAAAGAGGAATAAGTGAAGTGGCACAAGAGAACACTAAAAAGATAAATATGGTTATGATCACAAAAGTCATCCTTGCCTGTGTTAAGGAATTTATTCAATGAAAAATGGAAAGTCACTGAAGGATTTAATGTGTGTGGGGTTTAATGGTAAGCTTTGATATTGAAAATTTAAGTCCAGCTGCAGCATAGGTACTTAGATGAAGAGAGGAAATGCCAAGCTACAGGGACAATCTAAGCAAATGTTATTGTTAGGTAAGACTATGGTAATGGATGTGGTGATGGAGAGACATGTGTAAATTTAGGAGATAGTTAAAAGGTAAAATTGACAGGACTTGCTGAGATACTGGGTATTGAATGGAAGAGGTATGTGTTAGGAGTTAGTTCTAATTGGATATTTTGTGTTGTCACTCACTGTTTTAGAATAGCACCAGAAAACCAGTGTTGGGATGAAAATCATGGTTTTTGTCTTAGACTTGTTAGGTTTGAGATGTTTTTGAGAAATCCAAGTAGAAATATCTGTTAGCCAGGAGATATCCATTTCTGGAGCTCAGAGGAGTACTATGGAATGAGACTATGGCTTTCGAAGCTATGAACACATAGATAATAATTGAAACCATGGGCATGGATGAAATTGCTTAGAGAGTATCTAGAAGAGAGGAAAATATGGAATAAAATCAAGCCTCACAGATCTCCACTATGTACTGGTCAGGTTACAGAGAATGAATCTGCAAAGAAATGTGCAATGTTGTAGTCATGAAGAATTAGGAAAACCTGGAGAGTATAGTGTCAAAGTAACCAAGAGAAGAGACTACTTTACAAAAAAATAGTTGAAGCCTGAGTAATATACTCAGGATTTAGAGTTATGGAAGTAATCAGTGGCCCTAGTGAGAACTGATTCAATGGAGTGATACAGTAGAAGACAGTTTTGTCTAGAGGCTGGTGAGCAAAAGAGTAACTATAGCCAACTCTTCAGAGTAGTTTGGCTATACAGGGGGAAAAAAGCGGGAAGCTGGAAGAGTATAAGACAAGATATAACTTTTAAAACTATAAATATAATGGATTTTGTGAAGTTCCTGAACAGGAAAGAGGAGCTAAAAGAACATTTAAAGTTCATTAAAAGACTGAGAGTAAGTTTCTATTTGACTAGAGACCATTCTGGATGGTCCTAAGAGTCTATTTCCTACCCTCTTTGGTTTCTTAGCAGAGATCTGGCTCAGTTGATCTAAGCCAGTCTGCAGAGAGTCAGGGCCTTGGACTGATTTCATCATTCCTGGCAGGCAAGATAAGCACCCTAAATCTACAAGATCCTTAGTGGTGTTTCTGGGTATGGAGACTCCTTGATGATAGATATCTTTTATTCAAGTGTCCTCTAACCTCTTAGGCTCATCTATAAATATATAAAACAATGGGGTAAGGGTGGGAGAGAGGCTGGTCCCTTCTGGGAGTGCCCCTCCCTCCATCACATTCCATCTCCAGGCTGCTGGTTAAGGCAGGTCTCCTCTGCTGGAACCTTGGCCCTGACATGTAGAACATCCATGCCTAGTTTATGCTATGGAGTAATAGAACTTCACAGGACTGTGTGCATCCTGCTACTTCTGTGCATATAAGGTTTTTTTTTCCCCCTAATAAATTCTATGTTCTATCCATAGCACTAGAGTTATGAATCTGTGGCCCTCTTGCCGGACAGTATTTCAGAATTTAACTGCAGCAGATAAAATGGTCAAATCATCTGCCTATGACTAAATCTTATAAAGCCTTCAAGTCTTTCTGAGGATTGAGAAAATGAAAAATTCTTACATTTTTAGCCGAAAAACAACAAAAAGGTCAATCAAGCAAAATTGGTTCCATTTACCACTTGCTGCCTACAAATTACCCACAGAAAATAAAATCTCAAGATATTCTAGAACAGCTTAACCACATCTGTAACATAATTTATATACTTTCACAAAGTTTGTATGCAAGTTTGTATAAGCCTGCACCAACTTTAAATTTTTCTTTCTCCTGGGTTAGCAAAATTACCTAAGTTCCTTTTAGTTCTAGAAGGCTACCTTTTCAGCTGCTAATAACATATATAAGAAATCATAAAGATTCATAAAAATTTAAGAGAAAATACCTGACTTATTTTTATTGTATTTTCCCCTCTTTTATCAGAAGCTCTAGAAAGGGGGGTGATAACGTGTTATTGAAGTAATGTATAATATCTTTTTTTGTCAGAGCAATACTGGTAGCCATTGAATGTTTCCACAGTCATAGCCATTAAGTGGAAACATGAATTTCCTTAATATGTCCCAAATATTCAACTATAAGCAATGAAATATGTTCCTTTTGATCAAATGCCAACTATGTATTTAGGAATTTGTTATGAAAGCTGTTAATGGATATATGATCAGACAGAAATTGCTTTTAAAATAATCCCTGACATTTCTGTCATAAATCATTATGTCACATTCAGCTCTATCATGGTAGTTTATAAGAAAAGAGCATAAACATGATGCAATTTGTCAATAAAATCTAGCACAGTAGAGTACCATATGATATGCCATAAGATCGAAGAAGGAAATCCACAACTTCAGATTAAACAGTGATGGCCAATTGCCATAAGAACATACCTGACTTTTCTGTGACAGTAACTATTCTTAATGCTGAATTAAATGAAAACATTCTTTAGTAAATATTTTACTTTCTTCAAGTGGAATAAATAGAATGCTTTTTCTCTCTTCCCTAAAATAAGAAAATTTAATTGCATATATCTTATTACTAAAAATATCATTCTAAAATAGACATTGAGAATATAGTGTGTACAGAAATGTGTGAAGTGTTTTATGCTAGATGCCTGATGAAAAAGTATGTTTCTCAAGGATGTTTGATTTTATCTAATTTTATAGGTGCACTCATGGGGATGTAGGGAGGTCAATTATCACACAGAATTACAGAAAGAATTACTTCAATCCTTTCATAGTTGAAGGCAAAATGTTGTACATTTTATCTATTTGTCTAGCTTTATTGAATATGTTATTTTTTCCTTCTCTTTCTGGCTTAAATGAAGAGCTAAACTCAAATGGTATAAAGAATACTAGTTTGTGAATGCACCAGATGTTTGATGCAATATGTAAAACCTGTCATGCAAAGTAGGAGAAAAGTTACTTTTAAAAGAATATTTGAGTATATAACTCCGATTCATCTGCTTTTTTTCAGATCATACACAGACTTCTATATAAATTATAAAAGGTGGTTCCATAGATGAAAGCTGTTTGTAATTTGTAGAGACCATTTTCTTGTCAACTTTCTCATAGCAGTTTCATTATTAGGCAAACCAATTAAGTGTGCTCAGAGTAAGCCACATATGCTAAGTACACAATTTGTATAAAATTCTAATCTGTTCATTACTTTTATACCAGTAAATTTTTCCCTGACTTGGAGTAGTGGGTTCATTTTTTTAATAAGAATTTTGTGTTAGAAATGGCATGTTGAAATGCCTGACATGAGAATTCTCAAACTGTCTTAACTAGATTTTGGCATTTAATAAGCTGTAAACTGCTGAAGCTATTTGCAGATGAAGTCTCATTTTTGTCCATCAGCAGGGGGCTGGAAGCATAATTAATTGAGTGAAAGTTAAAAGACGGACAGCACGGTTACATTTATGCAAATATTGCAGCAGAACATCTAACGAAAGAGAAAAATAGCTTGCAACCAATTGGTTTGGTTTTGGACCAAATTCCACAGGGTCCATTTAAACATTGCAGACTGTGCACCTGACAGTTAAGGCTTGTGGTGTTTTTTAATACTAACTGTTATGGTAGGAATAGCAGGCAAAAAGTTGAAGTCCAGAGAGACAATTCTATTTCTGCTTTCATCTTTTTTACCTCTCATGAAATGTTAAAATATCCTTGCAAAAAATCAAATATCAAATGATGCATGTGTGTGCAACCATATGCCAGGCTCTGCTGTTTGTTTCTTTTATTCATATCCCAGGCATATGTATCCTTGCACACCAAAGGTTCCACTTAATTAAAGTTAGTTAAAAGCGTAGACCACAGAGATCAGGACAGCTGCTTGAGATATTAACCTGGTTGCTGTTTGGGGAGAGCAGAAAGCCTTTCCTGGTATTCTGTCTCCTATCACATATTTTGGTGGGGCTTTTCCCAGTAGCTCTTTGCCTCAGAAGACCACTGACTTTTCCTTAAATGTTTGGGAAACATTAGCTTCTCCAATGATCAAAGGACATTTCAAATTGAAATTTTGCATATTACTCATTTATATGGCTTTCCTCATGACTGTAAGGACGTGCATGACTAACTTAGTGATTGATTTTGGACTAGTCTCTTTGTTTGTGTGTTTGATTTGTTGGCTATTCAGCAAGACACTGCTTCCCACAGAGAAATTCCTTAAGATCTCTTTTGTTCTTTCTTCTCATACTTCTATTCTTAGGGCAGGTCTCATTTAGGTAGCTGAGGTTTAATTCTTTCTTTCTTTTTTTCCTTTTTTTAATGCTACAGAAGTTGGATTTGTTAGCAAAACAAGAATGTGTTCTATGTGTGAGTCATAGAATTCTGTGTGTGCCTCTCTTTGGAGAATTAGAAAAACACAACTTTTAGAAACATTTCAAAATATCATTTTCTTCAGTTAGAAATATCACTAATCTTTCTATTCAAACTTTTATGAAAAAAAGTTTAATCCTAAAAATGAATAAAATATACAATATTTTTGAGGCCTATCAGGAGATGGTGCTAAATATAAAAACAAATTAAAACCCAAACAAAAACTAAAACAAAAAAATTTCCATGGCATGTTGATAGTGAATGATTGTAAAATGTTTTTAAAATAATCTGAATTCAAAGGTTGGTAAGAGTTAAAATATGAGAGCATAGAAAACTTCAAGTAAATGAATTCACATGGAGGCCATCCAGATTTAATTGAACTTCCCATATTATTTTTGTCTTATGAAATTCTACTCTGTATTGCTGTATAATTCTGTTTCATTCAAGGCAAGATATTAAGCCCATGGTGAAAATATTTTTTACATATTGTCATATTTTTCATAAATTTTTTTTTTTGCGCTACGCGGGCCTCTTACTGTAGTGGCCTCTCCCATTGCGGAGCACAGGCTCTGGATGCACAGACTCAGCAGCCATGGCTCACGGGCCCAGCTGCTCCACGGCATGTGGGATCCTCCCAGACCGGGGCACGAACCCATGTCTCCTGCATCGACAGGCAGACTCTCAACAACTGCACCACCATGGAAGCCCCATAAAAATATTTTTAATTAATCCTCAGAAGTTTAATTTCAAATGTGGAAAATAACTGCATAATTTCCAGTGTTATCAACCACTTTAAATTTCTAAAACTTATGACCCTTTATAAGCATATAGCTATTGTACACATTGTTTTTTTGTAATCTAAACACTGAAAATATTTTAGGATTTATATTCTAAAGAATGACACTGCACAATTTTTATCAATAATTGCTTTCAAATGTTAACATAAACTGTTGTAAAAATTTTAATATGAACATGCTTAGCAAAAACAAGTGCATTATATGTATATATAAAATAAATATATATACATATATAAAAATATTTACTATATTATATATATATATGTAACTGAATATAAAATAGATACAATCTTGTATCTATTTTATAGATAGGTTTTGCTTGCTTTATTTCATTATAAGTGGGGAATAGGAAAATGTTTCCAAGGAAAGAATCCTCAGTTTAAGACAAATATTTATCTGAACAAAAATAATTTTTCAAGCAGAAGCAAGAAGAACTACAATCCTGCAGCCTGTGGAACAAAAATCACATTAACAGAAAGATAGATAAGATGAAAAGGCAGAGGGCTATATACCAGATGAAGGAACAAGATAAAACTCCAGAAAAACAACTAAATGCAGTGGAGATAGGCAAACTTCCAGAAAAAGAATTCAGAATAATGAGAGTGAAGATGATCTAGGACCATGGAAAAAGAATGGAGACAAAGATCAAAAATATGTAGAAATGTTTAACAAAGACCTAGAAGAATTAAAGAACAAACACCTAGAATAATTAAAGAACAAACAAACAGAGATGAACAATACAATAACTGAAATGAAAAATACACTAGAAGGAATCAATAGCAGAATAACTGAGGCAGAAGAATGGATAAGTGACCTGGAACATAGAATGGTGGAATTCACTTCCATGGAACAGAATGAAGAAAAAAGAATGAAAAGAAATGAAGACAGCCTAAGGGACCTCTGGGACAACATTAAATGCAATGACATTCACATTATATGGGTCCCAGAAGGAGAAGAGAGAGAGAAAGGACCTGAGAAAATATTTGAAAAGATTATAGTCGAAAAATTCCTTAACATGGGAAAGGAAATAACCACCCAAGTCCAGGAAGCACAGAGAGTATCAGGCAGGATAAACCCCAGGAGAAACGTGCCAAGACACATAGTAATCAAATTGACAAAAATTAAAGACAAAGAAAAATTATTGAAAGCAACAAGGGAAAAATGACAAATAACATACAAGGGAACTCCCATAAGGTTAACAGCTGATTTCTCAGCAGAAAATTTACAAGCCAGAAGGGAGTGGCATGATATACTTAAACTGATGAAAGGGAAGAATCTACAACCAAGATTATCTTACCTGGCAAGGATCTCATTCAGATTCTACAGAGAAATTAAAAATTTTACAGACAAACAAAAGCTAAGAGAATTCAGCACCACTAAACAAGCTCTAAAACAAATGGTAAAGGAACTTCTCTAAGCAGGAAACACAAGAGGAGAAAGGGACCTACACAAAGAAACACAAAAAAAATTAAGAAAATGGTAATAGGAAGATACATATCGATAATTACCTTAAATGTAAATGCATTAAATGCTCCAACCAAAAGACACAGACCAAATGAATGGATACAAAAACAAGACCGTATACATGCTGTCTACAAGAGACCCACTTCAGACCTAGGGACACATACAGATTGAAAGTAAGGGGATGGAAAAAGATATCCCATGCAAATGGAAATCAAAAGAAAGCTGGAGTAGCAATACTCATATCAGATAAAATAGACTTTAAAATAAAGAATGTTACAAGAGACAAGGAAGGACACTACATAATGATCAAGGGATCAGTCCAAGAAGAACATATAACAATTATAAATATATAGGCACCCAACATAAGAGCACCTCAATACATAAGGCAACTGCTAACAGCTCTAAAAGAGGAAATCGACAGTAACACAGTAATAGTGGGGGACTTTAACACCTCAATTACACCAATGGACACATCATCCAAACAGAAAATTAATAAGGAAGGACAAGCTTTAAATGACACAATAGACCAGATAGATTTAATTGATATTTATAGGACATCCCATCCAAAAGCAGCAGAGTACACTTTCTTTTCAAGTGAACACGGAACATTCTCCAGGATAGACCACACCTTGGGTCACAAATCAAGCCTCAGTAAAATTAAGAAAATTGAAATCATATCAAGCATCTTTTCTGACCACAATGCTGAGATGAGAAATCAATTACAGGGGGAAAAAACCGTAAGAAACACAAACACGTGGAGGCCAAACAATACGTTATTAAATAACGAAGAGATAACTGAAGAAATAAAAGAGGAAATCAAAAAATACCTTGAGAAAAATTACAATGAAAACATGACAATCTGAAACCTATGGGATTCAGCAAAAGCAGTTCTAAGAGGGAAGTTTATAGCAATACAAACTTTCCTCAAGAAACAGGAAAAATCTCAAATAAACAATCTAAACTTACACCTAAAGTAACTAGAGAAGGAAAGGCAAACAAAATCCAAAGTTACTAGAAGGAAAGAAATCATAAAGATCAGAGCACAAATAAATGAAATAAAAACAAAGAAAATAATAGCAAAGATCAATAAAAGTAAAAGCTGGTTCTTTGAGAAGATAAATAATTTGATAAACCATTAGCCAGACTCATGAAGAAAAAGAGGGAGAGGACTCAAATCAATAAAATTAGAAGTTACAACAGACAACACAGAAATAAAAGGCATCCTGAGAGACTACTACAAGTAACTCTATGCCAATAAAATGGACAACCTGGAAGAAGTGGACAAATTCTTAGAAAGGTATACCCTTCCAAGACTGAACCAGGAAGAAATAGAAAATATGAACAGACCAATCATAAGAACTGAAATTGAAACTGTGATTAAAAATCTTCCAACAAACAGAAGTCCAGAACCAGGTGGTTTCACAGGTGAATGCTATCAAACATCTAGGGAAAAGCTAACACCCATCCTTCTCAAACGCTTCCAAAAAATTGCAGAGGAAGGAACACTCTCAAACCCATTCTATGAGGCCGCCATCACCCTGATACCAAAACCAGAAAAAGATACTACAAAAAAAGAAAATTACAGACCAATATCACTGATGAACATAGATGCAAAAATCCTCAACAAAATACTAGCAAACAGAATCCAATAACACATTAAAAGGATTATACACCATGAACAAGTGGGATTTATCTCAGGGATGCAAGGATTCTTCAATATACGCAAATCAATCAATGTGATACACCATATTAACAAATTGAAGAAGAAAAACCATATGATCATCTCAATAGATGCAGGAAAAGCTTTTGACAAAATTCTATAACCATTCTGATAAAAACTCTCCATAAAGTGGGCATAGAGGGAACCTACCTCAACATAATAAAGGCCATATATGACAAACCCACAGCACACATCATTCTCAATGGTGAAAAACTGAAAGCATTTCTTCCAAGATCAGGAACAAGACAAGGATGTCCAGTATCGCCACTATTATTCAACATAGTTTGGAAGTCCTAGCCATGGCAGAGAAGAAGAAATAAAAGGGATAAAAATTGGAAAAGAAGAAGTGAAACTGTCACTGTTTGCAGACGACATGATAATATACATTGAGAATCCTAAAAATCCCACCAGAAAACTACCAGAGCTAATCAATGAATTTGGTAAAGTTGCAGGACACAAAATTAATGCCCAGAAATCTATTGCATTCCTATACACTAATGATGAAAAATCTGAAAGAGAAATTTGGGAAACACTCCCATTTACCATTGCAACAAAAAGAATAAAATACCTAGGAATAAACCTACCTAGGGAGACAAAAGATCTGTATGCAGAAAACTATAAGACACTGATGAAATAAATTAAAGATGATATAAACAGATGGAGAGATATAGCATGTTCTTGGACTGGAAGAATCAATATTGTGAAAATGACTCTACTACCCAAAGCAGTCTACAGATTTAATGCAATCCCTATCAAATTACCAATGACATTTTTTACAGAACTAGAACAAAAATCTTAAAATTTGTATGGAGACACAAAAGACCCCAAATAGAAAAAGCAGTCTTCAGGGAAAAAAATGGAGCTGGAGGAATCAGACTCCCTGACTTCAGACTATACTACAAAGCTACAGTAATCAAGACAATATGGTACTGGCACAAAAACAGAAATATAGATCAATGGAACAGGATGGAAAGCCCAGAGATAAACCCACACATCTATGGTCACCTTATTTTTGATAAAGGAGACAAGAATATACAATGGAGAAAAGAGAGCCCCTTCAATAAGTGGTGCTGGGAAAATTGGACAGCTAAAGTAAAAGAATGAAATTAGAACACTCCCTAACACCATACACAAAAATAAACTCTAAATGGATTAGAGACCTAAATGTAAGACCGGACACTATAAAACTCTTAAAGGAAAGCACGGGAAGAACACACTTTGACATAAATCACAGCAAGATCTTTTTTGATCTACCTCCTAGAGTAATGGAAATAAAAACAAAAATAAACAAATGGGACCTAATGAAACTTAAAACCTTTTGCAAAGCAAAGCAAACTACAGACAAGACGAAAAGACACCTCTCAGAATGGGAGAGAATATTTTCAGACAAATCAACAGACAAAGGATTAGTCTTCAAAATATATAAACAGCCCATGCAGCTCAATATTTAAAAAAACCAAAAAACTAATCAAAAAATGGGCAGAAGACCTAAATAGACATTTCTCCAAAGAAGACATACAGATGGCCAAGAAGCCCATGAAAAGCTGCTCAACATCACTAACTATTAGAGAAAGCAAATCCAGACTACAATGACGTATCACCTCACACTGGTTAGAATGGGCATCATCAGGAAACCTACAAAGAATAAATGGTGCAGAGGGTGTGGAGAAAAGGGAACCCTCTTGCACCATTGGTGGGAATGTAACCTGACACAACCACTATGGAGAACAATATGGAGGTTCCTTAAAAAACTATAAAGAGAATCACCATATGACCCAGCAATCCCACTACTGAGCACATACCCAGAGAAAACCATGATTCAAAAAGACACGTGCACCCCAATGTTTATTGCAGCACTATTTACAACAGCCAGGTCATGGAAGCAACCTAAATGCCCATCGACAGACGAGTGGATAAAGAAGATGTGGTACGTATATACAATGGAATATTACTCAGCCATTAAAAGGAACGAAATTGGGTCATTTGTAGAGACGTGGATGGATATGGAGACTGTCATACAGAGTGAAGTAAGTCAGAAAGAGAAAAACAAATATCGCATATTAACGCATATATGTGGAACCTAGAAAAATGGTACAGATGCACTGGTTTGAAGGGCAGAAATAGAGACACAGATATAGAGAACAAATGTATGGACACCAAGGGGTAAAGTGGCTGAGGGTGGGGGTGGTGGTGGGATGAATTGGGAGATTGGGATTGACATATATACACTAATATGTAACAAATGGATAACTAATAAGAACCTGCTGTATAAAAAAAATAAAATTCAAAAACAAAAGAATTTTTCACTATCCTAGTTATTAGCATGCTTTTATATACATTTTGTAAGTGAGATTCTCTTAATAAAGCACAAGTTTGTTGCTGTTGTTTAGTTTAGGCTTTACGACAATAATAATTTTATCTTTATTCTGGTAAAGGAGAGCTGACTTTGATTTATTAAGACACTCCTGAATTTAACATCATTCCAAAATGTTTGAGCTGCATCATTTAGAATACCCCTTTCCATTAATGCAGAGTTTTAATGTTCCATAATGTGAATGTTTCTTTACACACACACACACACACACACACACACACACACACACACACACACACACAAAACAAAAAACATAAGTTGCCTATGTTGATGTAGAGCTATTCTTTGGTTGAGAAATGAAAAACACTATGTTTGTTTCCAAAGGATAAATACTCTGTCTCATCTGAAAATATTAGAAAGGGACATCTACTTTGTTACTATTTTAACATTTTTATTTACATTTCCATGTATTCTGAATTAAATTACACAAAAATTATTCTCTTGATTATAAAAGGGAAATTATGATAGCAAATGGGAATTTTATGCTAAATAAATTCAGAAGACATTTATCTTAAAATTAAAAACCTAAACATTTGAAGAGAAAATATGTATTTTGTCTGCTAACTAGTTCAAACAATAAACAATTTTATGCTAAACTAAAGTAATGAAAGCCATACCTTTTGTTCCTTGTTTTCAAATATGACAGAATTTGAAAAGATAAAGAAAAAACATATACAGTTTTAGAATCTCCAGGTAGTAATTACTTAGCATATATGTTGCTCTTGACTCATAGTAAATTTTCTAGCTAAGGAAAAGGAAACAAAAGTAAAGAAAATTCTTAAGCAACATATGTCTTTTAGTACACATCCCTCTGGAATAAGTACCAGTTAAAACTACTAAAGAAGAATGGCAATAAAATTTCTGCTGGTTGTGTTAGTCAAGCTTATAACCCCTTTTTTCTTGGAAACCTCATGAAAAATGAACATGATAAACACAAAACCACTTCTAACAGAGCTGTTTGCCAAATTTACTCTACCAAGGTAGAGTATGAAATGTTATAGACAGTATGTTGTGATAGAATTTAATACTACACTTATGGGAACAATTAGATTTCTGCTAGTATTTACTTTATTGAAGCTAGAGTGTTTCCAGAAGCAAATCTGAATAAAATGTCCAAGTACTAAGGAAGACTTTTTTTTTTCTTTTTCACTTATATTATTCAGCTTATTCAACCATCTCTAATTGATTGGTTCAAACATTGTCACTAATAGGGGAACGACTGTAAAACCTAAGAATAAAAATATGTCACATAAGTCTCCAAATTTGCTTTCCCAGGAAGTTAAAGGGTATAGACATAGTAATCCATTTTATAGTGTTTATAATGTCTCAAATATACAAAGAATTGTCTATACTTCAGAAAGAATAAATCCTTTTTATTGGAATGTGTGAGTCAATGACTACAAAAATTTAGCATTCCTTCTTTTTTTTTTTTCTGGTAGAAACATGTATAATGGAACAAGGGAAGAGCAAAACATATTGATCAGTTTCTTTTTTTTAATACAAGAGAAATCTGTCTTAAATAAGTAAAATAATAATGATACTAAGATGAAATTCTTACACATTTAGCACACATCAAACTTTGTGTGTTCTAAGTTTATTTTCTCATTTAATAGCAGTTTTACAAATGAGAAAACTGAAGCAGAAACAGGTTAAGCTATTAGGTTTAAAGTAACTTACCTAAGAGGAGGAAAAGGTAGGATTTGAACTCAGATCTGTTGGACCTCAAACTTCAAGCTCTTAAATATATTAAGAGCTACCAAAGGCATGTTTCTAATGGAAAATTAAATATTATCATTTTGTTTGGGCATATAGGGCAGTTTCCTATATTTTAGATATTTGTAAGAAGTTCTTATTTCTTCTTCCCGACTGACCAAAGTTATGCTGTAAGAATATTGGCCATTGGAGTTTTGCTCTGACCACAGTACTTATTAGATGAATGGTTTTGAGTAAATAATTAATATTTGATTTTCATAGAGGTTATGACATTTTAGGGAAACTAAAATGGCTACATGTATATTGATTAGAGTCTCTCAGTATAGAAGCATGTTTTACTTTTATAGGTGCTTGATTAGAGTGAGGCAGGCAGAAACCAAGATGCATGCCTTCATTGAGCTTGTGGTCTAATGTTAGAAGGCAGAAAGTGTTATTGAAATCCATGCATCCAAAGAGACAGGAATCTAAATCCAGAGTCGCAGATTCTCCAGCCATAAGGAAACATACTAAGAGGTAGATCCTAAAAAATACTAGGTCCCACCTTTGGTAGAGCATATTAATGATTTGTTACTCTTTATACCAGTATGCCACTCATGCTTTCAAGGAACTGGCTAAAGACAGGAAGAATTCATGATACATAAATACTGGAATATCAGACCAACAAGAAAACCAGAAATCACACAGTCAGGTTAAAAGAAACACATAATCCAAAGGCAGGGCAAGTATTAAAAGTAAAAAATTCCAGATGGACAATGCAGAAGTCGAGGAGTTCACACTAGTCATTTGAGTGAAAGACACTGATGGTTCTCTAATTGATGGTTTAAAGTTAAATATCACCTCCAAGAAACTTGCTGTCCTTTTCTTTAATTAGAAACCAATTTCAGTTATGAAACCTAGAGATAACAAGTAATACAAAATGAATGGGTACAAATAGCCAAAAGGATAAAGGAAAATATTTTGACAAATAGTACATCTTGATCCATGTTATACTTACTAAATTTTCTCGCTCGTGGGAAAAAATATCTGGATTATTTGTAAAACTTAGTTGGAAAAGTTATCGTGAGTAATAGTAATATTATCAAAATCCTATTGGATTTTGAAATCTAATTCTGGATTATCACTGCATCCATATGATGTGATATCACTATGTGATATTAACAAATTTACTACTGAAGGAATTAAGTGAGGGTTTCCCTGGTGGCACAGTGGTAAAGAATCCACCTGCCAATGCAGGGGACATGGGTTCGAGCCCTGGTCTTGGAAGATCACACATGTCACGGAGCAACTAAGCTTGTGTGCCACAACTACTGAGCCCGCAAGCCTAGACCCTGTGCTCCATAACAAGAGAAGCCACTGCAATGAGAAGCTCGCACACCACAACGAAGAGTAGCCCCTGCTCACCACAACTAGAGAAAGCCTGTGCAGCAACAAAGACCCAGCGAAGCCAACAATAAAATTAAATAAATAAATAAATTTATTTAAAAAAAGAATTGTGAGTTAAAATCATTCAGTATAGATATAAACTACACTAACTTAATTTCTACATTGTCATACCTTATCAAAAATTAAATACAGAGAGAAAAGAAATATTTCCTCATAAATAAATATAAAAATCTTTAATTGGCAAATGCAAAGAGGCTAATCAGTCCCAGGTTTGAAATTCTTGTGCATGTATATTGGTTACTTTTGGTAAGGATTATTTGAAAACAAAAATGAAAGCCAAGATTTCACTAATACATTGGAACTTAGTCTACATTTTTCTACACATAGTAAAAAAAAAAATGGTTTCTGTTCTGTGATGAGTTCCTCTGCTTTCTTTCCCTTTCGTTTCTAGCCCTATTCCCTAAGAAAATCAGTTTCCAGAAATCCTATTTCCAAACTATCTGCAGTGAAGAATCTGTTCAGCTGTGATATACTAACATGAGACTGAAATCAGGATAGTGAGAAAATTGGAAGTATGATCACATATTTCTATACTACTATTTCTGGAAAGAATCTTGGATGAGGAAATTGAGACCCATGAACCGCCTAGAGAGTGAGGTCTGGGACTCAAACCCATCTCTCTCTATTTCTAGGCCAAGGCTCTATCATGGGAGCCTGAGTGGAGCAAAAGAAAATGACATCTTCAGTTTAACTCCAAGAAAGTCAGAAGAAATTCTAAGATAATATTCAGCAAATGAAAGGGAATATATACAGTAGAAATAGAGAATAAACATGTATTTTAATTGGATCAAGATAATAGGATTTAGAGATATATAATTGAAGTGGGAGTTTGTGACACATGTATATATATTGCAAATAATATCATACCATAGAAGATTAAACATGCTTTTTGAAAATGTCTTCTTGTTTTAACAACTGTCCTTTATTTTTAAATTTATTTACTTTTTTAATTGAAGTATAGTTGATTTACAATGTCATGTTAGTTTCAGGTGTACAACACAATGATTCAGTTATAAGATAGATATAGACAGATAGATAGATACATACATAGATTCTTTTCCCTTATAGGTTATTACAAAATATTTAGTTCCCTTTGCTATACAGTAGGTCCTTGTTTGTTATCTATTTTATATATAGTAGTGTGTATATGTTAATTCCAACAACTGTTCTTTAAATTGGATTGTTTTCATTAATTGCATTGAAGAATGCATAGCAGAAGACCTCCATACCAGGTCTTCATATATGACATACCGTCAGTTCAGATCTGGTACCTTTTGGCAGTAAGTTAAATATGGTAGAATGATTCAAACTCCAGTATTTAATACCTACTTTAACTGAATAAGATTAGGTTTCTAGACTTACCCTTTCCATATAGAATAAATACATCCTAAACTGCTAAATAATTCAGTAGAATTTAATGAAATAAAAGCAAATACTTCATTGTAGTTTTATAGTTAGAGTGGTGTACTTTTGAACAAAATTAAAAATTACGCTCAGTCCACTCACAGACAATCAATTGCTACCTTTGGAAAAGCAGTAAAAGACTCAACATGAAAAGAACAACACATCTGGTGCTAAGCTCGGTTGCCTAAGTGAGTATGCAAGAAATTATTATACAAGGGAAATATACTGTACATTCATGGTAAGTGCAGTGTATCAAAGGTCACTGGTGTAAAGGGCTGAGAAGGTATATGATTAAGATGATTTCACATTAACTGTGAGGTTGATTGTTTAGAAATCCCTCACCTACTTTCTATAATTTCTGTTGAATAATCTGGAGACCAACTAATAATTCCATAATACTATAATACTAGTTTTAATTTTCTGACTGTCTTATTCTAGCTTAAATGCCCTCCGTGGGTTTACATATGAATAATATTGTTCAGATTCCAAAACGGGCTGAAATGGAAAATTTTTTCCCCACCGGCACCTGTTGATGTGTCCCAAAGAAGTAAAAACAAAAGTTAAAAACAGAATAAAGCAGAAAAGAAGATATGATAATATAATAATGAATTTATATAAACCATTTAAGATTCCATCATTTGATGGAACTACTGATTACTATTGATACAATGGACATTTTAACAACTAAAACTGGCTGAATGCTACTAGGTGCCTGACCATGTGTTATACACTTTATATAGATTATATTATACAAACTTAATAATAATCCAAGGGGGATATATTACTTCTATCAGTCTCCTTTTGTAGGAGATTGAAAGTGAGTTATAAATAGCAAATTACAAAGGTTATTCATATTATAAAAAACAGACCAAACTCTTATCTATTGCACTAATCCTTATTAAATTTTAATATCCTACACAAATTTATGTTTGCTTCTTTTCAACATGAGGCATGAAATGGAAGTTGTAGAACTTGTCCTGAAGTACATACATTTAAGAGATGGATGTAAATAATCTAGAGCAGTGCTGTCCAATAAAACTTTGCAAGTGATGGAAAATTTTGGCCCTGTCTGATATGGTAGCCACTAGCCACATGTGGCTACTGAGAACTTGAAATATTTCAAGTAAGACTGAAAAACTTACCTTTAAATTCTATTAAAATTTAATTAATTTTAATGCAAATAGCCACGTGTATTATATTATACAGCACTGATCTAGAGCAGTAACAATTAGGCTATATACCTATTCTACTAAGTAAAATAACCTTTGGAATAGTGAGAATATTCTATTGCCTCTGCAACCTTAAAGATAGAAAATTGAGTAAAAGGACCACATATGATTTATTGTAGTAAAATACTCTTGACATTTCAAGATGATAGGGCATTACTGAGTAAAAAAGTATTAATTTTCCATTAACAAACTAAAGATTGTCATTTTTGACACTATCATTTTTCTCCTGCTAAATATGCTCAAATTTAATAAAACCTGAAGCACTCCCATGTAAATGACATAGTGCATTTTAAAGTACTTTTTAAAATGGGCTCCAATTTAAATTTAAAATTTGTATTTCATAATGAGAATTTAGGATGAGGTAAAGACAATATTCATAAGAACTGTATTATTTATATGACATGTTGGATACATATGTTTATATAGATAGTTTGTGATGACACATTTGGGCTTGAAGAATAGGCAACTTTAAAAGGGATAAACTAAACTTGACAAATTATATGGGTATTATCCCCTTTTTTTGGCCATGCTACATTTAGGCTGTCCAAATAGAAGAGAAAAGTTGGCTTCTCTATATACTTTACTTAATGTGTTATTATTAGCTAACATAAGCCCCTTCATGTGTAGTATCATGTAATTCCAGTCTTTCCATATTCTATGTGAAAATGGCTTATGGATGTGTCACACAACATACTCTTATATAATAGAAAATAACAATAAAGTTACCTTCTGACATCTTTTTTCCATGATAAACAACATGTTATTTTGCTCTATTTAGAAGTTTACTTGGTGCCTTGCTTTTTGGTAGTTTAATTTGGTAGTTATATTCTATTTATTTTCTAGGATTCAAATTATATATGATATATCTATGAAAATAAATGGTTAATATAGTTTCTCTGTGCACAGTTTTACTATCATTTGTAGTTCAAATTTTAATAAGAAAAATTTGAGTAGCAACAGTAAATAGGAATAGGTAGGGCCCAGTGGAAACATTTAATCTAGACTTAAGAGGACATAATTCATGGTGACTAGAGAAAATACAATATATTTCCAACCTTTTCCTTTCTTTAAGAATTCAATAACTTGAACCCAGGCTGCTGGACAGAAAATGTTACTCATACAGAAGGATAACAATTGTGAGAGTGAATAACAAGATTTAAAATCAATAGAAGAATATTTGTTCTCGCCCTTCCTATGAACAAAAGAGGTCCCCTGAAATCATAGCTGCAGAGGTCAAGCAAGTTTAAAAATGTGGAACAAATCTTTAAAAAACGCAAAGTCACCAAAAACAAAGTATTTGAAAAATATTAAAAATACACTAGCTTATTTTAGAGTATTCTGATAATTTTCTTCCTTCATTTTGATGAAAAATTGAGAAAGTCAAGAAAAACTACATATAACTAGAACCTTGACTCTCAATGTAACTATAAGGGCATACACAATCTGTGTAAATATTTTATGAACAATTTAAAACACAGAAGAGAAAATAGTAGTTATACCTTGTTGATACTTATGTTTCCCAAATTGAAACTGAGCAAACTGCCAACAAGACACAGGTGCGTCAAAGATGAAAAGGTGAAAGAAATAAAATATTCTTGTGGAGAAAACATTATCTTTGTCCATTATGCATTTACCTTAGGACACATTAGCACATCTGTTATGTATTTTCTAAAGATATACGTTTATATGAACAAGTTTTATTGTTATAATTCCAAATCTATATTTTTCCCCCAGACCTATGTATATCACACCAAAGTTATAGTATCTGAGTTATGGCAATAAATACATTTCAATGAACTGCACTGAAAAATTTACTAGGAATCTGATTCAATTGTGAATTCATTCCAAGATCCTTAAGTTGAATATTTAGAATAGAAAACATTATCATGTGGTTTTGAAATAATATTGTCATGTTGTTATTATTTTGGGTTTGAGTTTAACCACTAACCACTCTGACTGATAACTCTTCTAATTGATTTTTACAAACCCTAAAGGAGGAGTGCTGTGTGGAAAAACTGGACTTGTGGCCATTGGGTATACATCAAACCTTGAAGGCAATTAGAAATGAGATTTGTTTTAAAAAGTAAAATACTATTGTACTTACTGTCTGTTTGTTTAAAAAATTATTTCAATTCTTACCCTCAAGTACCCAGCAACCTCATTTTGTAAGACAAAATTAAACATATAGATAAAATTAATAAAAATGTACTTTACTCATGTGGTAGAATTGAAAAGGGGCTATACTTAAATCTAAAGACTTTTATTATTGGGTCTGTCAACTTTGGGTTGCTTGACCTTGAGAAAGTCTTTTAATTTCTCCATGTACAGATTTGAATTAGTTGATTTCTAAGAGGCACTTCATCTATGTATACACACATACACAAACTCATACATATATTCTCATATACATATGCATACTTTTATATGTAAACCGTATTTTAATTTTAAATATAATTTTAATTAGAGTTAACTTTCTTTCTATAAAAATGTGTTAAATGCAGAAAATTGGGTTAAAACAGACATAAGAAAAATAAGTTTTAAATATAATAACACTTTGAAATGATGATTGTATGTATATATTAGTCATATTTCTGCATAACACATCCATATATCTCAAAAAGTTTATATCATTATATCACTAGTAAGAGGACTGAATCAGTAATCAAAAACCTCCCACAAAACAAAAGTCCAGAACCAGAAGCCTTCACTGGTGAATTCTACCAAATATTCAAAGGATTACTACCAATACTTCTAAAACTCTCCCAAAAATAGAAGAGGAGGGAACACTTCCAAACTCATTTTATGAGGCTAGTATCACTTTGATACCAAAACCAAACAAGGAACCTTTAAGAAAAGAAAATTACAGGCAAATATCCCTCATAAACATAGATGCAAAAATCTTCAACAAAAAATTAACAAAATAAATTCAACAATACATTAAAAGAATCATGTGCCATGATTAAGTGGAATTTATTCCAGGGATGCAAGGATGGTTCAACACCCACAAATCAAGCAACGTGATATACCACATTAAAGTAATAAAGGATAAAACCTACATGATCCACTTATTGAAGAGGCTGTCCTTTCTCCATTGTACATTCCTGCCTCCTTTATCAAAGATAAGGTGACCATATGTGCGTGGGCTTATCTCTGGGCTTTCTATCCTGTTCCATTGATCTATATTTCTGTTTTTGTGCCAGTACCATACTGTCTTAATTACTGTAGCTTTGTAGTATAGCCTGAAGTTAGGCAGCCTGATTCCTCCAGCTCCGTTTTTCATTCTCAAGATTGCCTTGGTTATTCGGGGTCTTTTGTGTTTCCATACAAATTGTGAAATTTTTTGTTCTAGTTCTGTGAAAAATGCCAGTGGTAGTTTGATAGGGATTGCACTGAATCTGTAGATTGCTATGGGGAGTAGAGTCATTTTCACGATGTTGATTCTTTCAATCGAAAAACATGGTATATCTCTCCATCTATTTGTATCATCTTTAATTTCTTTCATCAGTGTCTTATAATTTTCTGCATAGAGGTCTTTTGTCTCCATAGGTAGGTTTATTCCTACATATTTTATTCTTTTTGTTGCAATGGTAAATGGGAGTGTTTTCTTGATTTCACTTTCAGATTTTTCATCACTGGACAGGTACATGTAAAAGTATGAGATTAGATCACTCCCTAACACCATACACAAAAATAAGCTCCAAATGGATTAAAGACCTAAATGTAAGGCCAGAAACTATCAAACTCTTAGAGGAAAACATAGGCAGAACACTCTATGACATAAATCACAGCAAGATCCTTTTTGACCCACCTCCTAGAGAAATGGAAAGAAAACCAAAAATAAACAAATGGGACCTAATGAAACTTAAAAGATTTTGCACAACAAAGGAAACCATAAACAGGACCAAAAGACAACCTTCAGAATGGGAGAAAATATTTGCAAATGAAGCAACTGACAAAGGATTAATCTCCAACATTTACAAGCAGCTCATGCAGCTCGATAACCAAAAAACAAACAAACCAATCCAAAAATGGGCAGAAGACATAAATAGACACTTCTCCAAAGAAGATATACAGACTGACAAGAAACACATGAAAGAATGCTCAACATCATTAATCATTAGAGAAATGCAAATCAAAACTACAATGAGATATCATCTCACACCAGTCAGAATGGCCATCATCAAAAAATCTAGAAACAATAAATGCTGGAGAGGATGTGGAGAAAAGGGAACACTCTTGCACTGCTGGTGGGAATGTGAATTGGTACAGCCACTATGGAGAACAGTATGGAGCTGTTAAAAAACTACAAATAGAACTACCATATGATCCAGCAATCCCACTACTGGACATATACCCCGAGAAAACCATAATTCAAAAAGAGCCATGTACGAAAATATTCATTGCAGCTCTATTTACAATAGCCCGGAGATGGAAACAACCTAAGTGTCCATCATCAGGTGAATGGATAAAGAAGATGTGGTGCATATATACAATGGAATATTACTCAGCCATAAAGAGAAACGACATTGAGCTATTTGTAATGAGGTGGATAGACCTAGAGTCTGTCATACAGAGTGAAGTAAGTCAGAAATAGAAAGACAAATACCGTATGCTAACACATATGTATGGAATTTAAGAAAAAACAAATGTCATGAAGAACCTAGGGGTAAGACAAGAATAAAGACACAGACCTACTAGAGAATGGACTTGAGGATATGGGGAAGGGGAATGGTAAGCTGTGACAAAGTGAGAGAGAGGCATGGACATATATATACTACCAAACATAAGGTAGATAGCTAGTGGGAAGCAGCAGCATAGCACAGGGAGATCAGCTCGGTGCTGTGTGACCACCTGGAGGGGTGAGATAGGGAGGGTGGGAGGGAGGGAGATGCAAGAGGGAAGAGATATGGGAACATGTGTATATGTATAACTGATTCACTTTGTTATAAAGCAGAAACTAACACACCATTGTAAAGCAATTATACTCCAATAAAGATGTAAAAAAACAAAAAAACCCAAATGATCATCTCAATAGACGCAGGAAAAGTGTTTGACAAAATTCAATATCCATTTGTGGTTAAAAAACTCTCAACAAAGTGTGTATAAGAGGAAACACACCTCAACATAATAAGGGCCATATATGATAAGCCCACAGCTAACACCATACTCAGTGGTGAAAAGTTGAAAGCTTTTCCCCTAAGACCAGGAAAAAGACAAATATGCCTACTTTTGCCACATTGTTTAAAATAGTATTGGAATTCCTAGCCAGAGTGATTGGGAAAAAAATTAAATAAATAAAACAGAAAGAAATTAAAAGGGAATCAAGTTGGAAAAGAGGATGTAAAACTGCCATGGTTTGCTGATAACATATTATCAATATGTATAGAAAACCCTAAAGATTCCACCAAAAAATTCAGTAAAGCTGCAGAGTATAAAATCAATATACAAAAATCTGTTGTGTCTCTATACACTCATAATGAACTATCCAAAATAGAAATTAAGAAAACAATTTCATTTACAATTGCATCAAAAAAATAAAATATCTAGGAATAAATTTAACTAAGGAGGTGAAAGACCTGCACACTGAAAACTATAAGACACCGATAAAATAAATCGATACTACCCAAACCAGTCTACAGATTCAGTGCAATCCCTATCAAAATACCAATGGCATTTTCCTCAGAAATAGAACAAAGAATCCTAAAATTTCTATGGAACCAAAATGACCCTGAATAGCCAAAGTAATCTTGAGAAAGAAGAACAAAGCTGGAGGCACCCTGCTTCATGATTTCAAGCTATGTTACAAAGCTATAGTAATCAAAACAGTATGGTACTCACACAAAAACAGTCAGAATAATGGAACAGAATAGGGACCCCAGATATGGATTTATTATAACAAAGGAATCAAGAATATACAATGGGAAAAAGACAGTCTCTTCAATAACTGGTGTTAGGAAAACTGGACAATCATATATAAAATAATGCAACTAGACAACTATCTCATACCACTCACAAAAATTAACTCAAAATTGATTAAATACTTGAATGTAAGACCTGAAATCATAAAACTCCTAGAAGGAAACAGGTAGTAAGCTCCTTGACGTAGGTCTTACCAATAATTTTTTTGGATCTGACTCCAAAAACAAAGACAACAGAAACAAAAATAAACAGATGGGACTACATTAAACTAAAAAGTTTCTGTACAGCAAAGGAAATTATCAACAAAATGAAAAGGCAGCCTACTGAATGGGAGAAAATATTTGCACAGCATATATCTGATAAGTAGTTAATATCCAAAATATATAAAGAACTCAAAGAGCTCCACAGCAAAAAAAAAAAAAAAATCTAATTGAAAAATGGGCAGAGGATCTGATAGACATTTTTCCAAAGAAGATCTTCATATGGCCAATAGGTATTTGAAAAAGTGCTAAAGATCGTTAATCATGAGGGAAATGCAAATCAAATACCACAATGAAATAGTACCTCACACCTGTTAGAATGTTTATTATCAAAAAGACAAGACATGACAAGTGTTGGTGAGGATGTGGAGAAAAGAGTACCCTTGTGCACTGTTGGTGGGAATGTAAACTGGTGCAGCCACAATGGAAAACAGTATGGATGTTCCTCAAAACCTTAAAAATAGAAATATCGTAAGATCCAGCAATTCCACCTCTGGGTATTTATCCTAAGAAAATAATAACACTAATTCCAAAAGATATATGCACCCCACCATGTGCACTGCAGCATTATTTACAATATCGAAGATATGGAAAAGACCTGTGTTCATCAAGAAATGAATGGATAAAAAAGATGCAGTGTATATATATACAACATGGAGGGACCTTGAGTGTATTATGCTAAGTGAACTAAGTCAGAGAAAGACAAATACCATATGCTCTCACTTGTGTGTGGAATTAAAAACAAAAACAAAAAATAACCTAAAAAGCTAATAGATACAGGGAACAGATTGGTGGTTGCCAGAGGCAGTGGATTGGAGAGTGGATGAAATGGGTGAAGGGAATCAAAAGTACAAATTTCAAGTTATACGATAAATGCAATGGGAATATAATGCACAGCTCAGTCGCTATAGTTAACCATGTGGTATTGCATATTTGGAAGTTGCTAAGAGAATAAATTTTAAAAGCCCCCATTGCAAGAAAAAAAATGCTGCAACTATGTAATATATATGGTGATAGATGCTAACTAGAGTTATTGTGGTGATCATTCTGAAATATATACAAATATCAATTCATTACATTATACACCTGAAACTATATGTTATTTGTAAATTATACTTAAATATAAATGAAGTTGACTACCATGTTGACTTTTTCATTTGAATTTCTAAGTCATTTAAACTTTCTATATTTTTAAGCATTCTTCCAGAATATAATTTTTGATAGTCAGTTTATTCCATCATATAGATTTAAGCAATACTGATACGACTCTGATTTAATGAATTCCCTATTGATTATCTTCCAGTAGATAAGAATCACTTTCCTATAACTCTACTTAGTTTGATTTTATTCCTTCTCTCCAACCACAAGTTTCCAGATGTTTTTGAGCTCAGGCACATTCTAAAACCCTATGTCATCTCAATATATTTATTTCAGTGCTTATACCAGACAAAGTAATTTCCTGCCACATAATACCAAAATAGTAATTATAATAATTATAACAGCTTCCTGACACTGACACTAGCTATAGTTATCTGGCCATGCTTGAGTATCTGACTCAATGTGGGACAATAAGCTCTTGTGCAGACTGGGTTCTTGACCAAGAAAGGACTGTGTGAGTATCACAGAAAAGAAGCTCTGAAGCTGAGACATGCAAAGCTCCCACCCTTATGTGTGAAGGGAAATGGTTTGCAAGGAGAGAAAGGGAGATGAAGGGAATGGAAAGAGACCTTTGTTGACAGCCAAGAGTCTGGCTTCAGATTTTGTTGACTCTCAGGTGTATTCCTGTTCATGGTTGTGAAATATCCTTGTGCTTTTATTTCAGCTGGAACAGGGTGGGGCTGGGGAAGTATGGAGGAAAGGGGGATGGTGTGGGGTGAAGAAGGGGGTTGTAAGTGGATAGAAATGAGGAGAGGAAGATTTGTGTATGATAAAACATTTATGTGCATCTACAGATACTGTATATATATAAAAAATGAATAAAACTACTTTGTCCAATTTTGGTCAAGATGGGACTATGTGATCCAAGGAGGAAAAGATGAATTTAGAGCCAAACTTTACAAAATGAATTGCATATAATATTTTAAATAATAAGACACAGGGAACTCTACTCAATATCTTGTAATAACCTATAATGGAAAAGAATCTAAAAAAGAATATATGTGTGTGTGTGAGCGTGTGCGTGTGTGTGTGTGTGCGTTTGTGTGTGTGTGTTAATAGCAGGAGGTAGAACTAGAATTAATTCAAAAGAATTCTTAAAAGTACCAACAGGTTATCTTCTATATCATACTTTCAGAAGATGCCCCTCTAAGAAACTGCTGGAAAATTCTCCAATCAGTACAAAATTTCCCATTGGTAGAAGATTATTTCTGAACTATAACTACATCAAGTCACATGTAGACAAAGACAAAAACATGGAGATCTACTTATGATAGAAACTGTCAATGGAAAAAGTTGAAATATTTCCTCCTATATGAATTTTTAAGAATTGATTTTAGAAAAAATATATACAATAAGATAGGGATATTGAATTATAATAAATAAATAATAGTAGTAGCTACATGCAAAATTATCTGAAATTAAATTACCAATTTCAAAAATTACGTTTACAATTTTTAAGTACTAAACAAATCACTCAAAAACAATAACAATTTATTTCCAACATATAGACTTATAGAAAAGGAAACACTGAGTTTTTGACACTACATTTAGATAGTTTGTGGAAGGATATTTTTATAGCTTGTTCCAAACAATAAAACATCTCAAGAAAACAGAATAGAGACTATGCATTTATATATTTTCATTGATTTTACTTAGTACAAGAAGGGTGTGGTTCAGCAACTTTAAAAAAATATTTTTGAAATATAGTTGATTTACAATGTCACAATATATATATTCTTTTTTAGGTTCTTTTCCATTATAGGTTATTACAAGATATTGAGTAGAGCTCCCTGTGCTATACAGGAGGTCCTTGTTGGTTATCTATTTTATACACAGTAGTGTGTATATTTTAATCCCAGACTCTGAATTTATCCCTCTCCTCCTTTCCCCTTTGGTAACCATAAGTTCGTTTTCTATATCTATGAGTCTATTTCTATTTTGTAAATAAGCTCAGCAATTTTAGAATAAGTCACTCTAACCATTGTTAGATATCCGTGGTCCTATTTTTCTAATTATTAAATACACATTTGAACAGAGCACATTTTATTTCACAGATTTGGTGTTCCAAAGAGATTATAGATTTTATAATAAAAATCATCACTGTGCTTCAGAAAAGAAAGTCCATTAATGTAACAAATATAGTAAATTAGGTGTCTTAGAAAATTTACCTTTCCTTGTTGGACACACAGGGGCCGCCCCCATGTCCATATTATTGGATTTTGCACTTACAGTCATAGCTGAATGAATACATTTGAGTGGACATTTTGCCTAGGATAAACTAATCAAATGTTTTTCCTTGCAATTTGGTATTTCAAATACAGTTAAGTTAAATACAGTGTTTTGAAGCATCAGTCTTTTAAATTTTTAGACCGGGACTACAGTAAGAAATATATAACACAACAGACCTTGAACATGTAGATATATATTAAGAAAAACCAGTTTTACAAAACAGTAATTATCCTGGTTATTATATGTTTTCCTATTTTCTATTCTATTCTATTATTTTTTAAAACTTTTTTATTTTATATTGGAGTATAGCTGATTAACAATGTTGTGATAGCTTCAGGCACACAGCAAAGCGACTCAGCCATACATATACATGTTTCCATTTTCTCTGGATATATGCCCAGGAGTGGGGTTGCAGGGTCATATGGTAGCTCTATTTTTAGTTTTTTAAGGAACCTCCATACTGTTTTCCATGGTGGCTGTACCAATTTATATTCCCAACAAGAGTGTAGACGGGTTCCCTTCTCTCGACACCCTCTCCAGCATTTATTGTTTGTGCATTTTTTGATGATAGCCATTTTGACTGGTATGAGGTGATATCTCATTGTAATTTTGATTGGCATTTCTAATAATTAGCGATGTTGAACATCTTTTCATGTGCCTCTTGGCCATCTGTATGTCTTCTTTGGAGATGTGACCGACAAGGGATTAACCCCCAAAATTTACAAACAGCTCATGCGGCTTAATATCATCAAAACAAACAACCCAATCAAAAAATGTGCAGAAGATTTAAATAGATATTTCTCCAAAGAAGACATACAGTTGTATTATATTAAGTACTGATAATAGCCCACTAAGCAGAATTCAGGAACCACTAATGGACATAAAACAAAACACAGCTTTGGAAAGAGCTCTATGCATTTTTGTTGCTGAAACCCTGCTCATCCCTGGCTCCTTCACTTCTTAAATCTTGGTTGCTCAACTCTTCCTGCATTTGTAAAATAGTCTGGTATACTTCCAACAAGTTTCACTTTTAATTTATGACAATCAGAGTCTGCTTTCCCCACCCACAAGTCAGATCACAAATCAGATCGTAACTCTTCTCAGGACTCTTATTAATTTTCCTCAATTTCCTCTTTCTTTTGAATCTGCCAAAGGTGTTTATAAGTGGAGAAATTCAAATAAAGTAAAGGAGGTTAGTAATAATCTCTCACTCTTAGGGCTGACTATTGGTGTACCATATTTAGAGTTAGGAGAAGAAGAGGAATGCTTGGATCACTGGCTTTTACTGAATTGTAGAGTTTTAGATTGAAAAATGTGCTGTTAGAAATGTATTTCATTTGATAACAATTAGATTTAATAAATTGTTAAACTGTCTCTGTGCTTTGAGATATGGCAGTTTAAGGGTTAAAAATAGTTCATGGGGAATGACAATCACTTTGGACCCATTTACACTTGTTGACACCAACATTATTTTATATATTAATTCTTACTCATTTTACAAATGTGTATTATATTCTTACTACTAAAACTTTAAAAAACATAAATTTAAAACATCTGATAAATTATATAAGTACATAATAAAGATTACTTCTACCATTTGTTAAAAAGTATATATGGATTCACATCAAGGCTGTGAACATACTATGAACATACTAGGGCTTGAGAGAAGAGGCTAGGGAGAAGGAAACTGATATGTTTTACTTCCATATAATCATCATGTAAAAATGAAAAGGAAAATAAATTTGTTTTAAACAATGATTCTTCTTTAAGTTTCCTAATTGATTATTCTCTTTTAAAAGTTCAGTCTGTCCTCTTAAAATTTGGTCTTCAATATAAGATGGATCTCTGAGAGTTATTGCCAAGTTCTGAGATCATTTACCCTAACCAATTTCTCTTTATCAACTTTAAGAATCTTTAAAGTCAATAGTCAATCAAAAATCAATAAAGATTAGAATGCATCTACATGAAGTCAGGAAGATCAAATGAAACCCCAAATCCTTATTCAATCTTGTCAATATACAAACTTGTGCTCAATATGCAAAGGTTGTTCTCAGAGAAATCAAATCTTCCCTTGTCTTCAAAGGTCAGAACCATAATTTCTATTTCAGAATAATAGTTGATTAAAATATTGTTTTTTCAGGACAGTCAAATGAAATAATCTTCCAGTTGTATTTCATCCTGTTAGCAATGTGTATATATATATGGCCTGAATGAGGATATTGTCAAATTAAACACATTATTTGGGCTAACTTAAATAGAATTTGCCGTTTTGTGAGATGCCATCCCCAAGGTCATGAAAAGCAAAACTGATCATAGAATAGATTGCTATATATGGCACTCTGAAAAATTCTAAGCGGTGAAAAACAATTTTTGAGTTCTATACTTTGTAATATCTTTATCTTTCACAACCATTATGTGTCAATGATTACTGACCTTTATTTAATGTTGGCTCTATCATTTTGGGAAGCCTAAGCAGTGGTAGCAAATAGACTCAATAAGTATAATGACTCAAACACAATTGATGATTATTCTTGCTTTCATAATAGTACAAGTACATGTTCCCAATCTGTAGTGACCCCTTACAGAGATTCCAGTGTCTTTATTTCTTCTGTTTTATAGCTTTACTCTTCCTAATGTCATCTACATCCATTCAGAGGAAGGGAAAAAAGGCATGAGGTGGCACAGCCATTCCTTATATGTCTTGGCCTAGAAATGCTACAAACCACTTACTCTCACATTCCTTTACCTAGAAATTGCTGCACTTAATCACAAGACAGAAGGAATATGCAGTATTGCAATAAGCAAGATGAATATATCTTGAGCAGTTTGCAGTATCTGCCATAAACACACATTAAAATTTTTTTTCTCAAGTAAAGTTTTTTGTTGACATTAGTTTTGAAAATAAAGATATTATAATATCTTAAATTTACCACTGCGAGATAATTTTTAAATGTGGCAAGTTCCAGTAAGGCTTAATAACAAAAGAAGTAAACACAGGTTTGTGACTACTTCAACTGTGCTTAAAATTTCACGCTTTTAGGGACTGGTGAGTCTTTTCTGCTTATTTGTTCAGAGAGTAAACAATTATATTATTAATGTTCAATATAATATGCATCTCTTATTGCCTAGGATGAAACACTTTCAAGTTATTTTTGCTGTAAAGAAGTCCAGACTGTATTGACTTCTTACAGCTTAATTAAATGGCAAAACATTACCATGATAAAGGGAAAATCGACCATGTACCTATAATCCAAAAAGTTGCCCATCCAGATAAATACATATATTCAAAAAAATAGAATCTTGATTTTCATTTTTAAAATTTGAAATATTTTCCCACTTCTTTTTTGATGTGCTTTGTACATTAGAATATTTTTGAAATTTGTGAACAGAACTGCCCTCATCTAGATACCATTTCAGAAATATCCCCTTTGCGAGTGAAACACTTTTTTAAAAAAAACTTATTTGATTGATAAAAGATAACTGCAGTGGATATTTAAAATAAAATATTTAATTAAAAAATACACAACAAAGATATTATGTTCATTTAAGGTGTGAGGCTTCATGCTGTATTCCATTTGGTTCAGAGTATAGTTTTCATGATTTATTGACAGCTGCCGTAGATGGTTCTTTATTTTCAACTCATCCCAACCCTGGTCAAACAATACAACCCTCCTGCTTTTTCAATATTTTCCTAATATCTCAGCTCATTTAATTCTATTGATCCACTGAAGAGTACAATGGCACTGAAACTGGAATTAATATCACCTCCCTTTCCTAGTGCTAAGAGCTTTCCTATTGAGTTTGTGGACCATCACACGAAATCATAAAAGTAGACTAAAAAGTAGAGTGACCTTTATTGGTTACTGTTGTACTGAAAAATTCAGCAAACCTCAGAACATCATTTTCAATTTTATGGCACTGTTTTCTTAAATAATAAGAAAAGGGGGGAAAAAAGGAACAACTGACCCTTGCTCAGCATTTACTTAAGCAGAATTGGCATTAATAGAGTATTCTGTCAAAAATTCAAGCTCAAGAAAATGTATGGCTTTGTCCACAGCAGCAGCTATCTAGCCGATTGCACTGTCACTGCTTCACACAAAGCGCATTGCAACACCATTAGTGGCCATAAATAATGCACAAGCTCTTATGCAGTATTCAGCTAAGTGCATGGAAACCTTGGGCTCCTGTTGTCAGAAATTCAATGGATTAGTACCTAGATTTATTTTAAGTCTGTAAAGCACTTTGTTCTTGACAGCGTTCAAAGTAGAAAGACTGCTATCCTGAATGTGGATCTTAATACTGTCATTCCTGTCTTGTAAGTGTAGATGATATATGGGCTGCAATATTTCATTTTAATATTTAAAGTTTTCACTGTGTAGATGCAAAGAAATATATTAATAGTTATCTGCTGTTACTTTATTGACCTGGAAAAGAACAAAGATAACCTGTAAAGTTTCACATGGAGGCTAGTAAAATAGAGGCATTACAATTATTTAGTAAAACAGATACAAATTATAAATGTTATATATCACCTTTAGAAAATAAGGGCATTTGGACATTGGATTTCTTTTTTCTGAATGAATATTGTATATTTGAAATAATGTTTAGGGGAAATTTTAGCACATTTTAACCTAATTAGCTGTATTCACAGTTATATAGCTCCTTCAACTGCATGACTATTGTTTCGTTTTTGAAGGCTAAGTGATTTTACATGGTTAACATTTTGCTTAGCAAGGGATATTCTAAAATGTTACTCAGAATTTCTTCCCTATAACTCCAGAGATTGAGGGCAGTTCCTGCCTGTAGGTAAATTCAGGATTTAAGCCTGATAATCTCCCATGCATTGAAAGGATAAAAGACACTCTTGTATAGATTAAAAACAGTTTTGTATTGATATTGGGGATGTAATAGAAGTACTGAGATATCTCATGTGAAGGTCAATCTTTCTCAATTCTATGAAGACATAAAATCTTATTTTAAAAGAATAACAGTTACCTTTTCACTCAGCCTACATGGTCCATGAATTTTAATACAATTTGTTGAAATGTCACTCAGTGAATTAACTATTCATTATCAAGTCCTCAGATTTTAAAGTTAAATATGTAACAAATGACTATAATTGCATACATTAAACACATTTATTAAGCTACATGCATGATGTCATGTCAAGCAATTCCTATTTGACCATATCTGACTCTTTGATTAAAATCTGAGTTTTTAAACACCCATTCCCCAAACTTATGAAGACCCATTTTATTCTACTTACGAAGTTCATTGTTGAATAAAAAGGAAATATGTTTATGTTCCATTATTTCAGAGACAGTCCATCAAACATACTGCTGAGAGGGTTGTGATTTGCTGCTCATAAAGACAATATGATGAAAAGGACAGTTAAAACGAGGTTTTGAGATGTATTGAATATACACTTAAATGGAAAGATCATATTCTTCAGAATAAAAGGGACTTAAAGAATTTTATATTGAGGAGATAAAGTCTTCAACCTAGTAAATTCTTTTACTCCATGCAGTTTACAAAGCTAAAAGTTCAAAGACCAACAAATAATTTGCATATTCTGATCAATAGGTGGCGCTTTCCCCCTTTCTGATAGGCTTGAACAGAGAATTCTGGTAAAGTACAACTTTTTATAAAGTGTTGTGAATTTTCAATACTACCTATAAAATACCAAATACTTCAACTAGTTGAAAGTTAATTTTTAATCTTTGCAAGTTTACAAGGATTTACATTATTGCAGGCTTTTTGAAATTATCTTTTGAGGCATCATCAAATTTTGCTACCAGTAATCATATTTAAAGAGAGCTCTCCATTATTTTTACTATTCAGAGATTCATAAAATAGCACTCAGTTTCTTTAATCTTTGAATTATTTCCTACTTGTCCAAGTAGAAAACTTCTGGAAATTAGCATATGGAATACCTGATATATAAGGTCTCTTAAAATATTGCTGTCATGATAAATATACTTTATTTATGATTTATAGGACATTTGTCAAAAATAAAACATGAATTTATATGATCATAAAATGCATCTTAAATATGTAGTGAAAATAATAAACATAAGCAAAAAATTCAGCAAGAGATACACTGTAAAATACACAAATCTTTATATATTGATAGAGTATAAGAATTTTATTTCTTTACACTGAGTCTTATTTAAGTAAACCTAAAGATTAAAAGCCATCCAAAGATTTTGTCAATGGTAGTTAATAGTTTTTATAATTTGAAATAGGGAGGAATTTATAAAAATATTTCAGACAACATTTATCTAAATTTATGTTAAAAATCATGTCTCTGAATTGCTTTCCATTCAATAAACCATCCAGTCATGTATAAATATATAGCAACTAGCTTATAATATCTAGACAATATACTGTAGAAATGTAGCCTCACTTTTATTATTTAAAAGATGATCACCAGTGACAAGTAGTTTAAGATAGGAGCAACGTGACAACTTTCTGATTAAAATGACATTCAAGTTTTAAAAATATTATATCTTGAGTAAACACAAATGTTTGAGTGAAATAAAGGCACTAGATATTCTTAATGCATACTAAAATTATGATGACTAGATCTTTTTCAGATTTTATTCCTATTTTTACCTGTCTTTGTTCTTATTTCATCCATTTGTCTTCACTACCTTTTCTTCTTCAGTTCAGTAGTGTACTTTTATTGATATATTTAGATCAGAAATTCTTACCTTACAAAATACTCTAACAAGTATATAACCAGTCAGAAAATTAAGAAAAAGTTTGCATAGATACTTTTTTCTAAGTAGTGTGACCCCTTTTTACATTATTGAGCTAAGATAGGTTTATGTGAATCATATAACAAAATTAAAATTTTTATTTTCCCCACATATGTAATCAGTGTAACACTCCTTCTCTAACTACAACAACAAAAAAATCAACAAAAAGAACAAAAACAAAAACACATTTTACAACTAAATTAGGTTTCTAACAGATTAGTTTAAGTTTTCTCCTCTAAAGAAATGTTATCATATAAGTAACTAGAAACAGTTTTTCTTTTGATATGTCCTTAGCTGTATTCCCTTCCTGAGAGTGACTGTTCCCAGAACCCTATGAGGGACTGTGAATGAGGACCCAACCACTGCCCTTCCATCCACCTAAGTGTCTTTGGCTATTTTAGAGTTCCCTTACCACTCTATGTCTCATCCCTTCTCTCTTCTTCAAGGTAGAGTGAGGTAATATCAAACTGAAAACAAGTTTATCTTTGCTTTCTTCTAGAATTTAAAGTCTTTTCTAGAAGAAATTACATTCTGGAATTGATGTTATTTTATGGTAAAGATGCAGGAAGTTTTGTTGATATGAGGCACTACCTTTTAGGTATCTTAATAAAGTTTCCTGAAGCTTTTTTGGGAGAAAAACATATCAGACTGTAGAGCACAGCTCTGGGAGGTTCATTATACACAGGCTAGACTTTAAATAACATTGTTTTTTGTGTAATTTTGGGTTGTGCTTCTATACAGCTGGACGTTATTAGGCTACAGTATGAGATAGATCAAGCAAAAATTCTATACTCTCCAAATTTAAAAGGATCACTGTTACACTGATAAATGACAAGTATCAATAGTATAAGCTTAAACAGTGCTGAAGAGACAAAAACTGATATGATAGGCACAGCCCCGCATTATCAAGACAGCAATGATGAAGTATAACACTTTAGAGACTTTACTAACAGTTTAAGAGTTCTGGCACACTATAGCCTGTATAATGAGGCTTCTAAACTTTCAGCTCACAGAACTTGCATTTGAAGAGAGAAAATACTTTACAAACTCTAGTTCATTAATCTTTGCAGTATCTCTGTGAAGAATTATGAACACCAATCAACAGATTACAGAGTGACAGCACTGAAATACTGAATGAATTGACAGTCCTCTCAAGACTTGAAGATTCTCCTTAAAATGAAAGGGTTGTTTTTTTTTCCTTGTTGTTGTTTTTTTGTTTGTTTTTAAACTACCAGTCCTCTAAGACCAAGTTAATACGTTAAATCCTGTAAAGTACCAACATCTTGTATCTTCTTGGGCAGACAGAAAAGTAGAGAAGGTCTAAAATCTCAGCATTTGGAATTTAATAATAGGTTAAATCAATATTTTAATACCAAAATACTTGAATACACAAAAGCGTATTTTTTAAAGAGGCACTGTGTGTGACTGTGACTCTCTTTTAGGCCTACACTATAGTCTGCATTAACACCAGATAAGAATTTCAATCTTGCAGCAAATTTGTCTAATCATATTAAATATCCCATTCAAGTGACTTCAACGGCACATGGTTTGCACTGTATTATAAACAGCTCTTCAAAGGGCAAAAAACATCATCACCATCAATAAATAGCTGTTGACCACTTACTGTGTATATCTTGAGTTTTTGAAAGATCATATTATTTCCAATTTGTTAAGCTAATCTTTCACAGAATTTTTTCATGTTGAGAAACCAAACTCACATCATATCCATAGGGCAAATATTAATCCAGGGGATCCAGAATATTTAAAAGCCATTTTAATAAATGAATTTAAGAAATTATTCTACTGTTCACAACAATAGTGTATGTAAAAAAAGAAAGTATAGAAACAGTCAAGAATTAAGAAATACCACCAATATCTGTCAATATGAATTCTCCCATTTCTCTCCACGAATGTCCATATAATTAAAAAGCTTAATTTATTCTATTCTCTCTATGTATTGATTCTTCCAAGTCTCTCCTTCTCCACTACTACCATACCACTCTAAGAAGGATCATCGTATACAGTTTCACAGTTTTTCATTGTGCAACTCTAAAGAGAACTATTCACTTTGCAGTCTATGAGAATGGCGCCACCTATAGGTGAGCTGTACAAGAACAGCACAATCGCACACAGCAGCCCTGCTTCCAAGCCACCATCCTCTCTCATCGGGACTACTGCAATTGTTTCCCATTTCATCTGCATCCATTATTACTTCCTCCAAACACTGTCTACAGTGAAGCTAAAGTGATACTTTTTTTTTTTTTTTTTTTTTGTGGTACGCTGGCCTCTCACTGCTGTGGCCTCTCCCGTTACGGAGCACAGGCTCCGGACGCGCAGGCCCAGAGGCCATGGCTCACGGGCCCAGCCGCTCCGCGGCATGTGGGATCCTTCCGGACCAGGGCACGAACCCGTGCCCCCCGCATAGGCAGGCGGACTCTCAACCACTGCGCCACCAGGGAAGCCCCTAAAGTGATACTTTAAAAGTGTACAATACACCATAATATTTTCCTATTTAAAGCCCTTCAAATAGCTTTCCATTGCATTTCATATGCAATTAAAGTTCCTTATTTTGTATTTGCTGTCTTCCTGCCTTAAGTTCACTTGCCATGTTTAACTCTCAATTCAAATGCCCCCTCATCAAAGCACCATTATCTGACCACTCATTTTTAATTAGCAGCTCTTTCCTCTTCAATTTATTCTGCCTGAACAGGTTTGTTTTCTTTGTGGTACTTAGAATTAAAAATTCATCTTCTATTTGTTCATTTACTTTGGGGGGCGGGGTGTCTATCTTATTCTTTAAACACTAGGTTTAAGGAAAAGAACGGGAAATATTCTCTTGTGAGCAATTGACAATGCCTGACACACTGAATGACTTCATATGTATTTTTGAATGAATAAGTGAATGAGTGCAATATTTAAAATTATGAATGTTAATATTGTGCTTTATCAAAATGTATTAAATTTTATGTATAGTGACTGATAAAATTTGTTTCAACTGAAGAAGAAATTAAATTATTGCCATTACAGGAATAGCAAAGTTTGAATAAAAATAAAAAAGGAACTATCGGGAGAAATATATGAAGTAATATAATTGTCCTTGTATACATACCATGGAAAATTCACCAATTTTCTCTGAGCTTCAGTTTTCTCATATGGAAAATGAGAAAGATAGAGTAAATAATCACTATTTTTTTTTTCAGTTACTAAACTCGATGATTTTATGATCTTGGGCAAGTATTTAGACTCTCTGTCTCAGTTTGCTCACAGATCTAATATAGGTAACTGTTCTGCAACTCACATACCATTGGCAAAAGTAAAAGTAAAATGATTTGCACACACTAAATTGTTACATAAACATAATGGGTTACCAACGTTATTCTCTGGGTAAGGGCAAATTGAGCCCCTAGTGGAAGTAATTCCATTAATGTTAGTGAAACTCTCATTTATGTAGTCCATCAAGATTTACAGAGTACTTTTATATTTACCATTGCTTTTATAGATTCCCACATCCTATGAATGAGACACAGAAACTGTTATTATCCCCATTTCACAGATAACAAAACTGAGTTTCAGTAATTCTAGTTTCCTGCCCAAAGTCACTCAGATAGTAAAACTCTGGTTTCTGACTTGAATTCATGACACTTTTGAGTCCATATCTAGAAATCTTTCTATTGTGGTACTAAAGTCCTAAACAGTAAAACAGTTGATTCCTTTGAATGGCCACACCAAGATACAGAAGTATGGCATTGTATGCTCAGCCTACAAAGAATGTGTTAGTCTTATAAAAGAATGAAATGATACTATGATCTTACAAAATATAGATTACATTATAATAACCTTGAATATAGTACTAAATTTGCACCACAACAAGACAGATGAGTTCTTAAGGTCACTTACCTTTCAAAAACTATCAATTGCTAAAGTAGTCTTCATATCAGTAAAAGTAAACTGAATTATATTGAATACTTAATATAAAAAGTGCACATAGCACCCTCTGTCAATTACTTAATCTCATTTTAAAAAATAGTTCTGTGTATTTGACACCTGTCAAAAATTTAGTTGACAGACTTCTTTTTTCAATCTATTACACCTTCTAAGAATCTAATCAATGTGTCCAATTTACTATTCATAATTTGCATAGCATACTTATGGCTTTATTCCATATTTATCTTCTATTTTCTCATCACCAACTTTCAGCATTCATCAGAAAGATTAATGAAAATCCTATTACTTCAACCATACATTTGGGTATATAATAATGCATTTATTAATTTTTACAAAATTAAAAACAAAACTAAGGAGGCTTTCTTAATTTGAAAAAATAATCAAAATGAGAAAAATATGTGTTTGATTTTACTGGGAATATTGTAGTAGTAATTGTACAAATTTGCCACATAATGCACCTTAAAGAAGGAGAAGAATCTTTATAATAATATAAACATAGCATTTTGAGGTTTGTATCAGAGCCAGGTACACAAATTTTAGGCCACTGTTCAAAAATGAATATGCCCAGTGCTTTTTCCAAAAAACAGGGAAAAAGTACCGCAAAAGGTACTTATAATACTTGTTTCCTTTTGTCCCTGGTATCTCCATTCCTTCCCCACCTCCTCTCCCTCCCCTTGCCTCCCTCAACTTGTCATGGTGATTTTTGCTATTTAATATTGTTCTAAGGAAATAACAATTAAAATTTTAAATTATTAATGGATTTTACCTTTCATCTTTATTTTGGTCAATGACAGTTTTAAATGGAAATATCAGGGTATTTCTCTCATACGTGGAATTATTGAAATGACCCTATTCTTATATCCTGGCTCAACCCTAGGGGTGCCTCAAGCTGGGCAAAAAGAGACAAATACAAGCCAGACTCAGAAGGTTTGGAAGGAGAAAGAGATGTTCCCCATCCCTGGGTCCATCCCCCGCCATTCCTCATGCGCCATTGTCCCACTTCACTTAAAAAGCACCATTTCAAGGATAAAATTACTATCTCAAGACATAAATGCAGAACATTAGACCCTAGGTGTGAAGCCTATTTGACCACCTGTACTGGTTGCATGCCCCTGAAGTAGCCTTGGTTCTTATGCTCAGTAAGTAGATACTATCATCCCCATAGAACCAAAGGAAAATATTATGACACAATGAGATTTAATAATTGGCCCAAGGTCTCAAAACTAGTTACTAATATTCTCAGAGGATTATTTTCACCTTAAGAATGAACAATGTCTACGTACATGAATCATTGCATTAGATTTAGCCTAAATACATTTAACTAATTTTTCTATCTGTAGTATATTGCATGTGCACCCACACATATGTGTGTATGTGTATATATATGTGTATGTGTGTATATACACACACACACTATCTCCGCCTTAAGTATAAGTAAATTTGTATATATATAATCTGTAAATACACAAGTAGGTGTATATATGTTTATATACACACACGTTTATACACACACACACACACACACATCGGAAATTATCCTGTAATAAATTGGTTGGATGTCTTCACAATTTATCTATAAATTTTATTCTTGTAAATATATTGATTGGGAATAATCTTTAGAAGTTTCAGAAGAGAATATTTCCCTTCAAAGAAGTCATATTATCAATACTTTATGCAGTATGTTTCCATTGCAACTAAATAACATAATAATTAAATTTAAAGTTTTATATATGTAAAACTTTAAGCTTCTGTCATTTTTCTTCCTGACTATTTAATATTACATAGCCTTCACACTGTTATATTTCAGAGTATGGTAAAATTTCTATATGTATACATTCATACATTTAAAAAATATATCTAATCTTACCAAAGTTATAGAATGTACATATTCATTTTAATAAATTTAAATTCTCAACATGTCTTTATGATAAGGAAATCAAGAGATACTTTTCTTTTAGTTATGATTTGTATTTGGAACAGAAACATTCAATGATATGTATTTTAATAACTTTTATGCTGGAACAAGACTTAAGCATTCAAGGAAAAGTGTTCAATGTTTTAGGATCTAAGAACTGCAATTTACGTTATTATGCTTAAAAGGTACACTTGGAAATCTGTGAAACTTTAGAAAATGCATACTTTAATATAGAATGAATTAAAACAGCATCTCTAGTGTGCTGATTTTCATAATAGCTGGAGGCAAATGAACATATTTCATGTTTTTGTAAAATAAAATATATAATAGTAAAAAAACAACAACAAAAAGAATAACATCTAGCCTTTGCTTTGCAACTTCACCATCATAGACCAAAACTGTCCCACCATGGACTTGTTTTGTTGAAGTTCCCAGTTAAGGATATGTTTTATTCTTATAAATGAGTTGTTTTGGGGGAGATTCCTAATGGAATTCAGTCTTGTACTGCATAACACATCTGAGGATCTGTGTTATTCCTACATTACAATACACACTGTCAGGTCTAATTGCTTAATTATATTCTGACAGAATAGAATGTGGAGAGGGACAGGACCTGTTCAGTACATTCCTGCTAACGTCAGGAATCTCGTTTAGAAGTTAACATATCCTTCAATTCTGAAAGAATGAAATGTGTTCTGCTGATAAGGACTAAAAAAAATGTTTAATACAATTTGTACATGGGTATGTGGTGCTGATATAGGATATTTTGTCAAGAGAGAAAATGAATAAAAGTAAAATGCTTTATTTTTGAAGAAGAAAGAAGAAAACACATGAGTTTCAGCCTAAACAAAATCATTTTGTCAGTATATTATGTATAAGTTTCCATTGAGAAAATGCAGACAAATTCCCTCATGTTTAAAAACCTGGACTCCAGTTTACTGAGGAAATCATACACAAAGAATTGAAAAAGAAATAAAAGGTATGATACAAAAACGTTAAAAGCTAATTTGGGAGGAGCAAGTCAATAAGTCACTTGGAAAGTATTGCATTTTAAAAGAGGGTCTGTTCATTTTCTCTCTAATGTAAAAATGGTGCATACATGGAAATATCTTTTTTCCCTAAACTTTGCAAATCTCTATCAGCCATGAAATTCATCTCTTGCCAGTTGTCATAGTCTCCTGCTTTGACTGAAATAACCTAGGCCATTAGCTATCTGGCCTTTGCAATGTTAGTCTCTTTCTAGATCACCCAAGTACTTTAAATATAGGTGTCAAGGATATCTTCAATGAAGCAACACATTTACAATCTTTTGCAAATACTTTGTTAAAAATCATTTGCCTGGATTTTCTGTGAGACTAAATGGTATAGAGGATAAATTCTTATACTGAGAGAACCTCAATGGTTACTAGCTGTCCTTTATAAATATGTGGCCATCTTCCTTTATTTTCTGAGGCTATTCTCAGAAAAGGGAAAAGCTATTTTATAAGACTACCCAGAGGTGAACTAACACTTTGTTAATTAACGCTATTTAATTCTCCCTACATCACTATGATGCAGGTATCATTATAAGCTCCATTGTACATATACAGACACAGCTTTAAACAGATTAAGCCAATTATCCAAGGGTGCACAGCTAGTAAATGAAAAAGCAAGAGCTGAAATCAAGATGGGTCTGATTTCAAAACACCTGATTTCAGAATTCATTTTTCAACTCTATACTGCTTTCTCATTTCTCTTTATCTTCTAACATTCTACTTTCTTCTAGAGAGACTGATTACGGACATATTAGATACATAGAAGGCTCATTCCCGCTCAGATAACTTTTCTTCCTTACATTGTTCTCTTTACCCAGATTTCTCTCCAATGCCATTTCAAATGATAAATATATTTTTAATATCATAAGTTTCTTTTCATAAATAAAGGTACTATCTTTGTCTTACTCTCTTCACTGCTACATAAGGTCACATGTAAAGAAAATATTATATAGGACTGTATAGACTGTATAGGACACACAAGAACACACATATAAGAATACATGTATTAATATACATATATTTGTTTCATTTATTTACATTTATGTATTATATATTTTTGTAAATATGTATATGTATGCATGTTTATACACATAGACATGCACACACACAAAGTAGAGGCCTCATGACAAAACAGTTTGTAAAAGTTTTACTTTTGAATCAGTGCTAAACACGAGTGACTTGTATCCCTGAAAACAACTGAAGTTTAATCTATGTATTCTGTGCTTCAGAATTAGTAGTAAAAACTATTGATTATTTGTTTATTACTATTACTACAGCTTTAAATAGTTAAAGTCTTAATGGCCTTCAAGTGTAAATTGAGTTGCCCAAAACTCATCTGTTTAACAAAAGTTTGCAAGATTCACAATAATCCTAAACAATTTTGAATTCCAAAGGACATACTTCTCTTTCTATAAAAACTAATATTTTATTAAGAAATCAATGACATATATTCAACTACGTAAAAGTATATATAAAATATATAAAGACATCCCTAACATAAGGAAACCCATTTTATGAGATCTCATATGTGATATACTGATGATCTTGGATTATAAATATATATGTATAAATATTACATGATTGTTTATTCTTCTCTAAGTGAAATTATTCAGAAACTTTTAAAGAATGGTCTTAACATTATATAGAGTTCTAGTCCCTTTTTCTTCCCTGCTGAAAGAAATTGTAAAATGTACATCAAATGAATTTTTCCCCAAAGTGAAATGATACATATTTTTGAGTAAACAGGTTTCTTAGGAAAAATGCTCAGTGCCGTCTCACTTGGTCAAATGGGGACAGTTACACCTACTAATCCTGATGTTTCAATAATATAATTAGCAGCTATTTGCACAACCACATTTCCTATTTCACTAGTGGTGAACAAGTGAAAGAAAGAAACAATGCATTATTTAGTATTGTTAAACTAATAAAATGGCAAGAAGTTTAAAGTCAGCTTATAGCTCCATATTTATTTTAAATTAGAAATGTAACATATCAAAATATCCCTGAGTATTTCAGTTCAACTCACAGTTTTAAAACTGGCATATAGTAAAGAAATGATACTCTTTGTATGGAGTATTCGATCCACTGAAGAACATTGATAAAGGAAGGGATACCAATATATTGGAAACGCTACTAAAGTGAGGGGTTTTACAGTATCAGTGTGTGGTAATAACTATACTTTCCTTGATACGGTTTAGAGTCTGTCTTGAATAATAGTTATATTTTTAAACCATGGTTCCTGTGATGACCTCTTGACCCAAACATTAAAAATTTAGAACATTAGGGCTTCCCTGGTGGCACATTGGTTGAGAGTCCGCCTGCCGATGCAGGGGACATGGGTTTGTGTCCTGGTCCAGGAAGATCCCACATGCCACGGAGTGGCTGGGCCGCTGAGCCTGTGCGTCCGGAGCCTGGGCTCCGCGACGGGAGAGGCCACAACAGTGAGAGGCCCACGTACCACAAAAACAAAAACAAAAACAAACAAAAAAATTTAGAAGATTATAATATCATAATGCAATAATACATATGAATACAATAATACATTCATATTTTAAAATGCATTATTTACTAATTCCATAACTGGCAACAACTATACAATATAATTGTAATATTGTACCTTCTATACTCTGTTATTGTTAGGAAGTTTTTAAAGAAAAAAAAAGTAAAAATTGATGAAAAAACTTCTTTGTTTAAATACAAAACTACTCTAATTTTTCATTGCTATAGACAATGCTTGTGTTCCCCTCAAATTTGTATGTTGTAATCTAGTTGCCAGTATGGTGGTATTTCGAAGTAGGACCTTTGGGAGGTGAGTAGGTCGCTCATAAGGGCAGAGCCCTCATGAATGGGAGTAGTGCCTTAGAAAGGAGACTCCAGAGAGGTCGCTCACCTCTTCCACCCTATAAGGACCCAGTGAGAAAACAGCCACCTATGAACCAAGAAGCAGGCTCTCACCAGACACTGAATCTGCTGGCACCTTGGTCTGTACTTCCCATCTTAGAACTATGAGAAATAAATGTATTGTTTTTAAGTCACCCAGTCAATGATATTTTGTTATTGTAGCTTGAATGAACTATAAGAAATTGACACTGAGAAGTGGAGGTGTTGCTATAACAAATGTCTAAAAATGTTGAAGCTATAATGGGTAGAAGCTGGAAGAGTTTTGAGATGTGTATTGGGAAAGGCTACATTGACTTGAATGAACCACAATGGTTGATTCTGATGAGGGCTCAGCAAGAGAAAAGGAGAACTATAGAGAAAGCCTTGGTCTTCTTAGAAAATTCCTAACTAATAATGAATGGAATGATGGTAGAAATGTGGATGGTAAAGGCCATGCTGACGAACCTCAGATGAAAATGAGAAACATGCTATTGGAAACTGGAGGAAAGGCAGTCCTTGTGATACAGTGCCATAGAACTTAACTGGATTGTGTCTGTGTCCTAATGTTAAATCCTAATTCACCTTCTAACTTCTACTCAAGCATCACTCTTTCTAGGAAGCCACCCGTGACCTTGCAGTCTGATAGGGAAACCCCTTTTCTATGTATTAATAGCATTTATCGCTATGCAATGTACGACTGATTTATTTGCATGCTACATCTGTGCTATATTGTAAACTACTTAGTTCAAAACCTAAGATTGGGAAGAATAGTAAGTATGTAAGATAATAAGATAAAAAAAGAAGATGATCATGAGCTCAACATTCTTGTAAGAATGGAAATAAATTTAGAAATGAAATAAAAAGGAATAAATGTGTAACTGCTCTCTCTCTCAAAGAAAGGTTATAAGTATACAGGCTGAAAAGTCTAACTAGATACGTTTCACACAGCTAAACCAGTTGCCACAACATTCTGAACCAGTTTTAATACCACGTCTTGTCTATATTATGGGATTTAATAAATTCATTTTCGAGGGCAACTTAAAGTTAAATGTATTTAGATATGGGCTAATTACTTTTTTAAAAAGTGTATATGGACAACTCAATAATAAGAAGGAGTACTACAAAAATAGGGAGAAGTCTGGATACCACTTTAATTGGAAAGTAGAGGAAGGAACTGGAGATCTTGAAGCCGGAAATGGGAAAACATGAACATATTTTCTAATGAATTAATAGCCCAATATATATGATGAATTGATGTAATTTCTAGAGCTTCAGAAAGCAAACACAAAATGCTTTATGAAAGTTCAAAAAATGAAATTAAGAACCTTTAAAGACTAGGTTGGGGAACTAATATTTTTCACATTTCTGCATAGCCAAAACTTTCTGAGCAAAGAGCATTGGCAGCTGGGTTAGAGGATGATTGAAAGTCAGAGACTGTGTATTGCTCTGGAGGGATTTAAAGCATCCTTGCGCCCAGATCCATTTTTTACATTCCAGGGTGGTGAAGGAAAGCTGGAAAGATGTTCTCTTCCCCCTTTACATTCCAGAGCAATGCTCTCCCTTTCACTCTCCTGAGGGTCAGAGGATCCGATAAGCTAGCCACCCTATACAAGCTTTGAGTTTCATAAGTTTGGGGTTCCTCTCCTGTTTCCACCCCTGGAGATATCAAGCCCTCATCATGTTGCTCCCTGGAGAATTAGAGGAACTGGTGTTGCTAAGATTGTTTTCTGAGTTTTCTTCTCTTGTAAAACAGTCTGCTGCTCCTCTAAGCTAATTTGTTAGCTTGAAGACAGGATAACATGTCAGATCCTTCACACTTGCAGATGTGATAAAACAATCCTTTATAAACTGTCTAAACATTTTAGTCAGTCAGTATTTGCTGAATGTTATCTATGGGCATATATGTTGGGAAAATAAAGACGAATATGATATAGCTCTGGCCTCAAGATGTCCACACTCTAGCCAGGGAAACAGACATGCAGAGAGCTAAGTATATCACAATATCATATGTCTCTATTAGAAGAATATATTAAATGCACTAAGGATTAGAATAATCAATAAAAAGAATGTATTTTTAAAAGAAGTTGAGGAATTCAATTGACATATAACACATTATATAGAAGAATTATGTTTTGCTTAAGAAGTTGAATAGATATACCTTAAATTTTCTACATGTTCTGAGAATCTAGGATTAAATGATTCAATGTAAAAGCAAAGAGGGATAGAATGCTTGTTAATGGGTCTAATCAGAGCTAACTCATCCATCAAGTACTCATTGAGTACACTTGTATGTCATTATATGGTTAGACAAGTTTTTCCCTCTGCCAAAAGAACACATTTGCTCCCACTCTTATTGGCCCCTTGAAGCGGCTTGAGTTAGGTTAACCCTATTACAAAATTCATCACACAGTGATATAATGGCTTACTTAGTTGTGCCATTCTACATTGGACTCTAAACTTTGAGGCCATGGAATATACCTTTTCCACCCCAGTTCACTCAGTGCTAGGTAAAGTGCATGGTGAGTTGTGTCTGATACCTCTTATTGTCCCCCTGTATTCATTTTCCTTTTTACAAATATTACAAAGTAATACATTTACAAATATTTAACTGGGCACATGGATTCTCAGCTCAACACTATATTTCCTAGGTTCTTTCACAGTTAAGTACATCTACGTAATTAAGCTCTTATCATGTGTTGTAAGTATTATGACTGAAATTTCTGAATATTACACTTAACATGATCAAGGATACATTTCCTTCTTTTCCTCTCCTTCTCTTACATGCTGAATGCAGATGTGGTCAAACACTTCACATTTGTAAGGACTGAGGTAAGAGTGCACATGGAGATTCATATACCACATGTATAAATATTTAAAAGATACATGTCAAGATAACAGTTATATAAAGTGTGCTCTATCCTTCTAACTTGATGATTTCACCTTCCTAACAACCTGGAAAACCAGGTTTAAATCTAGAATTTTCAGAATCCTCTAAGTTCTGTGTGAGAACTTGGGAATACTAGAAAACCTGGCACCTAGCCCAAGGCCCATGACTGATTACCACTCTATTCCAGCCTCATGTTCTATTCTGCACAGTGAGATCAGCTGTAAACAAGCATGGGTACTTCAGATCCCAAGTCCAAGCTCCATCTATACTCCAAGCAAATGGGCATCCTTTGGGTTCATGGGTGCCCACACTGATGTCATCTCAACCTTCAGAAGTACAGTCATGACCTGGAAGCAAGGGATTTGGGGACAGGGAATTCTGAGGTCCCTGGTACTCTGACTGTAGTCTAAAAGTAGGAGCACAGATTTCAGGCCAGCATATACCCCTGTTCTTCGGTTTGCCTCTGTATGCTAAGAAGCACAGAGTGATGAGGTCCAGAGCAGAACGCTCTGAAGCACAGAACCCAAGGAAGTTGTCCCTCTTGCCCAGATCTCAGGATGACACTAAATACAGTGGTAATGAGCCGATTTCCACCCCTCAGATAAGTACAGCACTCTGTAGCTGCACAGGCCAATATGGCAGACATTAGTCCAAGTTGAATGTCTAGTCCAAATTGACATGAGCTGTAAGGATAAAATATATAACCAGTTTTGAAGATATTGGATGAAAAAATAGTTAAGTATCTCATTAATAATTGGTTTTTATTACATGTTAAATTATAATATCTTAAATATACTGGGATAAATAAAATACCCTATTAATTTTATCTCTCTACTTTTAAAAAATATGGTTACTAGAAAATGTTAAAATGTATTTGCTTTTGTTTATGGCTTGCATTATATTTCTGATAGGCACTGCTGCTCAAAAGAATGGTGTGGTGACAATATGAGTAGAACCTGAGTCTCTGGGCAATTTTGTGGAGCAAAATCTACTATTTGCCAGGAATTTCCCATCTTCCTCTCTGTATTATTACTTAACAGAGAAATAAGCCACTGTCTTGTTTGACATTATATTCTTGGAGCTCTTTGTTGTATCCGTTGAAGCCACATACTAACTAATGGAACTTAATAGAGTTTCATGATGGTAAGCAGACATCTTAGAGAAGCAGAAAATATTTAACATGGAAGTTTCTATGGGGGAATAGTGAAGCAATAACAGGAAATGTTTAACAATAAATGTTTGTTTATTAGTGTGATATACACATTAGTAAATTTATACTTTTCTACTATCCCACCCCAATATACTCTATAACTTAGAAACATATGTTCCTGGATGTACTGTCATTAGGTGTAATGTGGCTCTACACAATGTACTAGAAGTAACATCGCTCTTTATTATATGATGATGTCTTATGTTGGTTTTTAAGCAACTTCCATCAATACTCACAAATAATGATCAAAAATACTATTCTGAAAATATTACTATATTATTCCGAAATCACCATAGTGTAATTTTAGTGGAACTAGTCTGTTTTGTCATCTTTATTTTAAATCAAAGGGATTTCAAAAGTGCATGGGATTTACAAATTTTTTTGTGGTTATCTAGTAGCTTTTATGGCATTTCTTCATATACAGTATTTGAGAAAAACAAAACCAAAAAAAAAAAGTTAAGACAAAGTTTTAAAAGGTAGTTCTAAATTATCTATTATTTGACCGAAGAGTATTATTTTTTAATACTTGAGCATTGGAACAGTCTGTGTAAAATAGGTGCACTTAGATTACTTCTTTTGTGGTTGATATGGATTTATTTGATAAAAGTATGCAATTATATTTTTCAGTACCCTTCAGAATTCTTGATTTATACAAGGCTTTTTTTTTTAATACTGAAGAGTTGTAAGGACTATAAAAGTGTTAGTGGTGTAAAATTCTTTAAACTTAAATAAATAGACTACTTGATATGACTTTTAGAAAGGTTGCTGAATAGAAAATTTTACTAATATTAAAAATGTATGAATTCTAAACATTCTTTGGGCTGCTGTAAACGTGTAAAGTAAACAATGTTTAAATTAAAAAAGAAAGCCATAGAATTTGTTTTCAATTATTTAGGTTTTATTTTTTCAGATAAACTGTAAATAATTACTGCAAATTAAAAAATTTTGAAAATATTAAACAAATTGTCTTTAAAAATGTGAGCGATGTCACTAGGCACACAGCCAATGTACCTGATGTGATTAATTTTAACTCTTTTGACTTTTTACTTCACTAAACATGATGATAAATCTTTAAAAAAAAATCTAGTGAAATCTGCTGCCAACAAACTAAGAAATTCTTACAGTCTTAGAGAAGAAAGACGAAGGTATCCTTTGAGAACTGTGAATGATATTATTAAAGAAAATGAACAATTAGAAGCTGAATATGTACTTGAAAAATCAACAGACTCAACATTGGTATTTCTTAAAAGATTGCTAGCTAAAGTATCACTGGAAAGTAATGATGTAAACAGACAAACAAAAAGAGCATTGTGCTTTCATTTCTTATCACAAATAGTAAATGCATAATTTCTTAAAATTTCCTTACAAAATGCTTTCCATAGTGCTTTAGCTTCACAAAAGAATGCTTTTGTGTCTTACTTGAGTCACTGATATAGATTTATCATTATTACTATACATTAAAGTGGCAAAATGCTATTGGCATTAATTTCATTTTTGATTAACAAATTTTTGGTTGTCTCCAATCCTAAAAACCATTCTTTTCCACACTCTGCTTCTTTCCTTGTCTCTCTCCTCCTTGCCTCTCTCTGTATATGACTATGCTAGCCAGAATATGTACAAGTAAAAAAGTTTTCAACAGAAATATCACTGAAGGGTAATAATCCTATATTCTTAAAATAGTGTTGTAAATTTTACCAATTCTATATGCGCTTTTAATTTCATAAACCCTTGGGAAATTCCTTTTGATCTTATGGGAACTGTATGTGAGCTCATTATCTAAATCTGATTCAAAACTATTTCTAAAATCAAATGTCTAAACAGAAGCCAAAAATTATTCATACACCATGAAGAAGAAAATAAAAATTAAATCTAAGGTGACTTCAATGTGAGCCAAATGGCATAATGAACCTATAAAATGAACCTAGTGAAATGCAGTCAGGCTTGTAGATGTGTTTACCAAAAAGGAATGTTCTGCTTTCAAATTTATTATAATTATTCACTGATTTAAGACTCATATACTGAAATTCAGTAAGCATTTTTAATTTACATAAACCACAACATAGAAAAAACTAATATAAGAATGAATTCTAAAAGCAGTAGTTTATTGTGCCAGCCTCAGAAATTAGAAAAAGAGAGATGTTATTGAGCCTATAGAACATTTAATAAAGAGTATTAGCAATATTTATTTCCTTAAGAGTTAATAATACTGCAGTGGGATTCATAAATGCCATCTACCTACATTTCATTTCTTTAAATCAATGAACTGAATCATCTGAGTAAAATTTCAATAACATATTTAAGAACCAAATAAGAATCATTTTTTACTTCTGTTAAGTTGAAAGGAAAAAGGAGGGTCTAGTTTACTTGTAGGGAGTTTGTTCTAAGTAAGATTTTACTTTTCAGACTGTTGGGCTAATGATTAATGTCACATACTGTACATCTTCGTCTAGAAACTATGGTGTCTATTAAATGTAATTACCTTTCCCCATGGCTTTAAATTGACGGCAGATTCAAAATGAAGGTGGCTTCTATTAAATTTAATTACTTCCCCCTGAAGCTTACTTGGCAAAACTGTGACTAGTAATGAAAGTGGATTCTATAAAAAAGCTGCATGGTCAAGTTGTGGTTATTAAATTAGCAATGTTGCTAATGAAAACAATGTGAAACAATACATGAAATGGGATATTTTATCGTTCATGTGTATTTTTGTGATGACTGCTAAATTAAGTTCTCAGTTTTTTGATCACTGGTTTCAACTTTCAACCAACAGACGATAACATATCAGTTGATTATAATAATAATTATGGAAAAATGTCAACTTTCAAAAAAATTCATCTAGTGTTACCATGTACACAAAATAGTGACATTTTTACCATTTTAATTCAATGGATATTTAAAATCAGCATGGTGTAATAAGAGAGGAAAAGGCAAAGATTTTGAAAAGCAAATTCTGTTCTTACTGGCAATGTATTTAGTTCTTTCTTGTTGAGCTGATTACTTAATCTGTAAGATAGAGCTAATAATATATCTTATCTACATAAGGCAAATATTAAGAAAATTAGAGAAAAAAGTATTATCTATTATTGCTTTGCAAATAATCTTGCCTATTTTTTTAAAATTTGCTTTTGGCTGCATTGAGTCTTCATTGCTACACAAGGGCTTTCTCTAGTTGTGGCAAGCAGAGACTACTCTTTGCTGTGGTGCTTGGGCTTCTCGTTGCAGTGACCTCTCTTGTTGTGGAGTACGGGCTCTAGACATGTGGGCTTCAGTAGTTGCTGCACGTGGGCTCAGTAGTTGTGGCACATGGGCTCTAGAGCACAGGCTCAATAGTTGTGGCGCACAGGCTTAGTTGCCCTGAGGCATGTGGGATCTTCCTGGACCAGGGATCGAACCCGTGTCCCCTGCATTGGCAAGTGGATTCTTAACCACTGTGCCACCAGGGAAGTCCCTAACCTTGCCTTTTTTTTAAACCATTGTTTTTGGATTAGCTTATTTTAGGTTGTTATTTTTCTGAATCTAAATCTATCATTATTTTTCTGAATCTAAATCTATCTCTCAACTTCTCATATATTCATTCATCATTCAGTGTCCAATTTACTACATATTCACAATGTGCCAGCCACGTGTGGGAGGTATAAATATACAATATCTATAGGATCCTATAGTCAAGTGAGTGTGATGTAAAGACAAAAGACAATAAATATCTGTCACTATGGGAAGAACCTGCAATGGCTCCAGAGCAACTCTACTGATCCATGGGAAACATTCACATCCTTTGACTCATCATTTGATAGAAATGTACTCTAGCCAAACTTAGCATCTACATGCTCATTCAGCCACAGTGTAGGCACACAATTTCTCACTATTCTTGAGGTAGGGAGACAGTAACTTCCTTCCTTCTCCCTGGGTATGGGGGATGCTCTCAGCATCAGAGAATGGCAACCATTCTCTCAAGGGAGTTCTGATATCTAATTATCCCACTTTCATCATACAAATATATTTTATACTATGTTATGATACTTTAAAAAGTTATATGTTATTTATATTTGACTTAGTTATGAACTTGTTCTGATATTTCCTTTTAATGTTCTAAATATCTGTTTCTGTCTCACACTTATTTTTGTATCTGTTTTCTATTATGTGCTCACGAAATTTTTCATTTTAATGTGTGTTTAAAATGTGATAGTAATAAGCACTGTAAACAGTGGGAGCATAAACACAACTAGATAACTTAGGCTCATAAGAGGATAAGAGAAGCTTCTCTGACACAGTAAAATCTGAGGGGAAATGAAAAAGAAGAACGCATAAGAGTTTGCCAAGTGAAAAGCACAGGGAAGAGCACATCACACAGAAGGAACAGTACATGTAAAGACCCAGAGGCACAAAGGAGCATCACTTATTGGGAGAATCTGGCTTGAACATAGAATAAAACTTAGGGGAGTGAAAGTTATACAAATAGGTCAATTTTGCAATTGAAATTTAGTGTGACTGAAAGATTTTTCTGCCCAACATCCTCAGATTTGCTCCAGTAAATCTTCCTCTATATCAACAAAATTTTCAAAATTAAATGACATTTTCAGGACTGTACTTTCATTCTTTTATATAAAGTACTATATCCAATGAACTTGCTTTTATGTTTAATAATAAAGTTAATATGCAGGAAATTCTATGTTATTATGTATTCAATGAGCGTGAGTAGTATTTCTGTCTGATTATCGCACCTTGAATTTCTAGCAAAGTGTTTTAAATCTGGTATCAGAGTTTCTCAATGTTTATTAATACATTTCTAGACAATACTGATGAAATGTAGTAAATATTGAGAGTAAACATTTCACATAATACACTGACAGGTACCCTGAATTAGTTTTCTCTGTAACAAATCAACACTAACTTTAACCATTTTGTAATATATACTTGTAACAAATCATGTTATTCACCTTAAACTTACACAATATTATATGTCAATTATACATCAATAAAGCTGGGAATTAAAAAAAAAAAGACATACACAAATTACCACAATCTAAGTGGCTTAAAATGACACCAATTTAAATGTGTTATCTTACCTTTCTGGAGGTCAGAAGTCTTATCTCATGTATCAAGGGCTTAAACTCAACGTGTCCACAGAGCTGCTTTCCTTTCTGGAGGCTGTAGGGGAGATTCCATTTCCTGCCTTTTCCAGCTTCTACCAGCCATTCCTTGGAGGTAGTACCTTTCCTCCATCTTCAAATCCAACACTGCATCTCCCTGAACACTCTCCTGTGGTAATGACTCTCTCTGATTCTCTTCTTCTGCTTTACTCTTCCACTTTTAAGAATTCCACTTTTAAGAATGCACTGGGCCCACTTTGGTAATTCAGGGTACTCTATTTTTCTAAGGTTAGCTGATTAGCAAAATTAATTGCATCTGCTATGTTAATTCCCATTTGCCATGTAACCTAAAAGTTTTAGCTTCCAGGTTCAAAAGTTGCAGGGAATTGGATGTGAGCATTTGGGGTGAGGGGAGGGATAGTGTTCTGCCTACCACAAACAAAAATGTTAAAACCATTTGTTTGATTTGCAATTTGATTTCTACCTCTATGATGGCCACTGTATCAGCCAGGATATGCTGCCATCCCAAAGAAACACCAAAAATAAAGGCTTATTTCATTCTAACGCTGTATCATTCTATGACTCAGTCTGACAAAGCAGTTATTATTTCATTCTTTGCTTGTTGCCGTGGAGAGAATAAAAAAGTACTTGGGAGGTTAGAGAGTTTCTCATTCCAGGGAATGAAAACTCTGTCTCAGAGGTGACACATATTATGCCTGATCAAAATTCATTCATCAAAACTATAAAAAATTCTCCACCCATGGAAGGAGACAAGGAAATGCAATCCTAACCAGGTGGCCACAGGGCAGAGACTTGAAAATGTCTGGTATATATTACTAATGACAAACATCTCACTCCTGATTCCTATAACCTATATCCAAAGAAGAAAATTACCAGTGTGTTGGTAGATGATTTTGGAAGCACAATAAAAATATTATATTAAATGTGATTATTCAAGTTTAACTGTCTTATAATCTAAATCTATTGATGAAGACAATTATTTTTATTAAGTAGAGAAATACCCTGGTTTACCACAAACTGTAGAGAACAGAGAAATAAAATTTAGATGCCAGGGAAAGAACCCCAAAACAGGTGCTTCTTAAATACTTTAAAAAAGTAAAATTCCATTTCAGAAGTTATTTTGATGTGGTTAATACATGTTAAATGCAGTTATCTGTAGCTAACAGGAATTTGACTGGCTTGTTACATTGCATACTTGGAAAAACTTTTGTGTGTAAAACAAGTCAGCTGAGGCAATTTAATTAGGCAAGTTATGTCTAATTTAACAATCTGATATTTTGCTAAATTTGAATTCTTATAGAGAAATTGAAAATGCTCCTTAAAAAAGGATTAGGGGATAAAATTTTAAATGCATTGAATGAGATTAAAAGTGCAATTTTTGTATGTGTGTGTTGATGTAGTCTGCTGTATTTTATTCTTTAGATTTTCATTGGATACAAATCCTGGCTTTAGGTTTTGAAATCTAGTTTGAGAGATTAGATATCCCATGTTACTTTCCACATTGAAACAAATAAAATCCTGAAAGAATAGTAAGAAATAATTAAATATAAATAAAATTCATTGCTAGCTTGGCACACACACGCACAAAAGTAAGATCTATTCTGAGCCCCCGAATGTGGAACCTGGAACCCTGCAAGTCAAAAAAGAACCAAATCCATTTTTTAATCTTGAAGATTCACCCTGAGGGTACCTGCTGAATGCTGGAGACCTTCAGCTTCTATTTTGAAGACTATTTTAAAGACCATAGGGAACAGGAAATAAACCTCTAGGCCCACATAGCATGGAAACTCTTAACAGGAGACATCTGTGTAAAACTAGGACATCAAAGGGCTACATCCTCTGAATAATGATTAATTAAAGATAACTATTTTTGCTAAAAAGAACAGCAAGAAAATGCACCATTTTCAATTCTGGAACAAGGTGGAAAGGGACAAATCTCTGGAAAATCTGTAGCCACAGCTGGCTTTCATACATATTTGTTTTATGAAATTATAATAGCTATATGTGTCTAAAACCTTGAGAGAGAATTTAGAAATGTGACTGGTATAAGCAAATGTATATCCTTCTGGGGAAATTTAACATCAACTCAAGTTTCCAAAAATAATGTTTCTAGGGAAATGATCTGTTCACAGTCAAAAATCACAAAACATGAGAGAAAATAAGGCTCTCAGAGTCAAAACCAGCATAAGCAGACATACATTATTACTGAAATCATTAGACAAAGAATAAAATTTTATAAATGTATATATCAGTTACATATAACATATACATATATAGAGAGTTGAAATAAATATTATAAAGTCTTGAAAATAAGAGCAGAAAACCAGCACATTTAAAAACCATTCAACATAACCCCAAAATGGACAATTTTTTAATTGAAATGTAAAACTCTAGGTTTGCATCAGCAAGCAGATTAATCACACCTAAGGAGAATGTTAGAAACCTAGAGGAATAAATGTAAAATATGTAACATGGAAGACAGAGTAAGAGAGAATAACTAAGTCCACGCAATGGTGTGCTAAGACCAGCTCTGATTCACTTATGAAAGCTGATTGTGCATATCTTTTTCCAACTATGAATTTAAGAACATCACCGTGATAGCTTGAAACTGACCATAAGGAGGGTATTCACACTGTGAAAATTTGGAAATGCTACAATCAGGGTTTTTATTTTGAAAAAACAATTGTTAAACATTTACCAACACATCAAAAGGTCCATAAAAAATTCCAAACCATCTAATACAAAGAAGAAGGAAAATAGCAGTATCCAGAGACAATGGATTATAACTTTCCATTATTGTTAAAAGATATCAACCCTGGAAGGCCCAGCCATTCTAAAGCAGGAAACATAAAAAGAAACCCATGCCTAGATAAAGTATAGTGAAGACACTGAAGAAAAATAGAATATCTTAAAAGTAGAGAGAATAAAAAGCAAAATACCTGAAAGGAATGGAGATTATACACATTGCTGAAATCTTATCAGCAACAATAAGAGAAGAAAGAGAATTCATACCTGTAAAGAAGTTAGAGATAATTATCAACTTGGAATTTTATACCCAGTAAAAATATTGTTTAAGAATGAGGCTTAATTGACACAGCCACTATGGAGAACAGTATGGAGGTTTCTTAAAAAACTAAAAATAGAACTACCATATGACCCAGCAATCCCACTACTGGGCATATACCCTGAGAAAACCATAATTCAAAAAGAGTCATGTACCACAATGTTAATTGCAGCTCTATTTACAATAGCCAGGACATGGAAGCAACCTAAGTGTCCATCGACAGATGAATGGATAAAGAAGACATGGCACATATATGCAATGGAATATTACTCAGCCATAAAAAAATGAAATTGAGTTTTTTGTAGTTAGGTGGATGGACCTAGAGTCTGTCATACAGAGTGAAATAAGTCAGAAAGAGAAAAACAAATTCCATATGCTAACACTTATATATATGGAATCTAACAAAAAGAAAAAAAAATGGTTCTGATGAACCTAGAGGCAGGAGAGGAATAAAGACGCAGATGTAGAGAATGGACTTGAGAACATGGGGTGGGGGAAGGGTAAGCTGGGACGAAGTGAGAGAGTGGCATGGACATATATACACTACCAAATGTAAAATAGATACCTAGTGGGAAGCAGCCACATGGCACAGGGAGATCAACACGATGCTTTGTGTCCACCTAGAGGGGTAGGATAGGGAGGGTGGGAGGGAGATGCAAGAGGGAGGAGAAATGGGAATATATGTACAGCTGATTCACTTTGTTATAGCACAAACTAACACACCATTGTAAAGCAACTATACCACAATAAAGATGTTAAAAAAAAAGAATGAGGGTTAAGTGAAGATATTATCATCCAGGAAAAAATGAAGGAATAAGGAAATTCAAAAGGAAACATACAAGCAGAAAGTAAAATTTCAGAGTCTCACATTGAAATTTCACATGTATAAACAAAAAATGGTGGTAGAAAAAAGTGATAAATGGAAACTTTTGGTAAAGCTATTTAACTATGCTTTTACTTATTTAATAATTATAGAATTTTTCTAAGAAAGTCACCTATACGCAAGGGTAAGCCAGCAAATATCTCCAATGACTATCCATACAGGTAATTTTTTTCCTTTTCTATTTGAGCTATTGAGCTATTTTAAAGAGTCTCCAATTCAACCTCCCACTTAACTCAGACAATAGACTAAAATCATCAAAGAAATGTCTAGTCCATTCTTATCGCTTTAGGTTAAGACTTTTTAAAATCTTAATTGATATCCTCAATCTAGTCAAAACTTTTGTTGGTTTGGGACTGGATTGACAGTTTTGGTAGTCAATTATCAGTTTATGCTGGTTTCTAGAGCATGACTATTCTTTGTTCCTGCAGCCTGGAAAGGCAATAATGTAACAGAGAAGAACAAACCTGACTCCACATTGGACTTATTCTTTAGCTCTAAACTTTGTACTCTATTGCATGTGCCTAGTCATGCTGGCTCTGCACCTTTGTAAATAAAATGTTGTCTATATCCTGAAATATACATTACAGCCCTTTCTCAAGGCTCTGTCTCCCGGGCTTGACCTCCATTCCTATAGAGATAAATAGTTGCAGAACAGAAGATAACATTTATCTTGTTGGAGGTTTTCAGGAACTCTGTGACCAGATAGGTGGGTAGCTGAAAGAACAAAGGATTATCACATCCCCTCAGGGGTCTGGCAGGCACAAAGTAGTCTGCAACAACCAGCCACATTACCTCCCCTTTTAGTATAAAAGAAGCCTGAATTCTAAGTCTGGGTAAGATGGGTTTTGGGGACACTAGTCCAATATCTCCTCAGTCTGCTGACTTTCCTGAATAAAATTGCTATTACTTGCCTCAAAACCTCATCTCTTGATTTATTGGCCTGTCATGTGATGAGCAGCAGGTGTTTGTAACAATGAGACTCTTCTATCTTTCAGAAGTTTTTAGTTGATCTCTTCATTCTTCAGCACCACGCAGCTTCAAAACACAAATGTCTTGATGTATAGACACACCACATATTTCATACCCATCCAGTTTTACCTCTGCAAGCCAGAGAGAATGCAAAATCTTTACTGATTTCCTTTTTCCTCAACAAAAGCCTTCTGTTAAAGAGCAAGCCTAGATTCTAAGTCTCCATCTGCACCCAGAATCAGGAAGTTCTGCCAAGGAAAGTGTGGCAAGGGCACCTTGCACAGGAATGCATGATTGAAGCCACAGCTTAATTATTTTCCTTCGTCATCCCTCCTTTTTGTGATTGATAGTTGTATTATTTTCTCTGAATCCTCTTCACTAACCAAAAGTTGCAAGATAGAGGTTACTCCCAGGCCAGTGAGCTTTATATTCTGTGTAAAAGGAGGAAAGGGGTGAAAAAACTCCACTGCTTTTAACTACAAAAAAAAAAAAGTTTATGTTTGGTTAAAAAGAAATGTTTTTCATCATATTAATGAAGAACCTCAGTCCATTCAACTCTCCTTCTAGGACTGTAATCTTTTTTGTTGAAGTTCTCCACCCACCCCAACTCTATCCCTCACCATGGATCTCTGTTTTTTAAACACCAGTGAACTTTATAAGATTTTTGCTCTAATTTTCAGAAGTTTTCTTTCTACCTAGCATTTTAACCCTCAGCATAGCCTTAGAATACAGTGAATGTCTTGTGGAGGAAAGGACCAGGCCTTTGAGTACACTCGGTTCTCTAGTTTGTCACTTTAGCCCCATGTGACCACTAAAAAAATCTGTTGGTTTTGCTTTCCCCTAAGGAGATTCCACCTGGACCAGGTCATGCTTAATTTTTATTTTAAACCAGAAGAGGTAACTGTGTCCTCACTTTGGAATGAATCTCCCTTCTGTGGAGTGTTAGTCCAACTAGTTCTCAGCCTCATTTCTCTGTGATGCTTTTAAAATTTTTGTAATTAATAGTGATTTTTTCTAATTGTTTTCAGCAGGAACATTGGGCTGCCACATCCTACCATAAATAACCAGGAAGCAAAAGCACATTTAATTATTAATACTATTCTTTAGAATGTACAGGCACATTATGTATAGTCTTGTTTTTGAAATATCACAAATTAAACAGATGACAGATGAGCAGGTGAAATATACAAATCCCTAAAAAGCAAACAAGCAAAACCTATCAAATAATTTATCAATAAAGCAAAGCTGAGGTCATTGCTTCTTAGAGTAGAAGAAATCACTAGCTTAGAGTTTTAGTGCCTTTTTGAAAGTGGCAAGATAAAGGTAGGATATTTACAGTCTAGTATAAGGCCAATTTTTTAACTCGGGGTTTGATCAAGATTGGGAAATATTTTTTAGATGATGGTAGAATTGTACATAGAATGAAGTAAGGGGGTTTTGATGAAGTGTTTTGAAGAACTCTTGAAGCATTGTCTCTGAATTCCTTTGAACAATCTATTGATCTGGTAAGGATCCTTGATGAGGACTTGTTCTATTGTAAGATAAATGGATTTTCAGGGAGTTCCTAAAATAAATGATAACGTTATCTGTAACCTCTAAATATAATTGTGTTTCCTGTAATAGTCATACCAATATCATATCAATAATTAATGAAGACAGTTGAATATTAAAGTCATATAAATAAAGGCATTCTCTTGGTCCTTAATGTTATTAAGATGTGCGGTTTTATTTCCTAAGAAAGAGAAACCAATGGTGACATTCCGAAGAATCATTTTTGTAGGATGATAACAAGAACTTAGGTATATGTCAATATGAAAGGGAACAATTATTTTCAAGAATTTTAAAATTATTTTCTATATTCACAATAAAGGGGAAAGAAACTGATAATACCAAAATGTTTAGAAGTGTTGAAAAATATTTTTTGTTATTTATTTTGCTTTGGAATCCTATTCCCTTGAGAAATTGCATTTGCCCTTGATTATTAAGGATATGCTAAATATAACTTTGTGCTTACTGGAGGCATTTTTCCCTCAGGGAGGGTATATGAAGAGTATCTTAGAATGACCACTGATCCTTCACCTCACCTTCAGATAGAATAGATTTGGCATCTCAAAATCATTTACAAGATCTTCCTTAGAACAATGACAGAACCAAAAAGCAACCACTGAGTTTACAGAATAGAATTTCTTGAGGAGGGAGGTGGAGAACCCGCTGGAAGAATGGGTTGCATGATTTTGGTGGTTTAATGAGTCTTCACACAGTCCTGGATGGATGTGGAACTGGAGGTAAACGATTTTTTGTTTTTCCTTGATTTTAAAGTAAAACTTGTCAAAGCGTTGGATGTGGGTCTCAAAGGGAGAAAGGGATGCTTTTAAGGTTCCAAATAGTAGCTAATTCTAACTTAGACATCCTCTGGTTGGGAAACTCTCTAGAACATAGTTACAGTGGGAATGGATAGAACTGAACACAGAAAGCTGAAATCCTAAGACTCTTGACCATGTTTAATATTCAAGGAGTAAGATCATTTTCCCAGAGAGAGAAATTCCTGTAAGGTGTTCTGGTATCTGGAGGGAGAAAACTGAATCATAGCGGTTCAATAGCAGCAACTGATGCTTTAGTTCCAAATCAGAATTAAAACACCACAGGAACTATGTAAGACAAACTACACAGATATATAAAGAATATGTTAAGATTTCTGTTTTTTAAATTTTTATTTAAAAAATTATGAACCCATTTAGGTGTTAAACTTTTAGTGGACTAATTGACCTGGCAACCTTTCTCAAGTCTTATTTCATGTCAGTTGTTGCATTTATAATGGAAGGTTTGAGAGAAGAGTCAGATTTCCACAAGTCAGAAGAGTTAAAGGAACTATCCTCATGGGTTTGGTGTACGACAGAATATTTCAAAGATATTTCCACAATTAAATGGATTTGCTACTTAATCATCCAGTTTTAACTGAACTAACCCAAGCACAATGGACAGATGGGTTAACAAGATTTCTACATGATATGGGTTGATGGTAGTCCCAATGATTTAAGCATAGGAGGGCAACAGGATCACAGAAGATTTGACAGTTTTCTGTTCAGTGTTTTCTTTATCTGTCTCATTCTGAGCAAAAGCATTTGTGACATAACCGTATCTAACAAGTTGTTCAAAATAATTCAGAATTATCAGGAATACCAACTAAAGAGTAGATCTACCACATGCATTAATAGCCTTGCCTGAAGTGTATATTTTCCCTTGAGATATTAATTATTGATAATATTAAGCCATTATTATTAGGAAGACATCTTACCAACTCATACATATGAGAGTGCTTTCCTAGAAATATCATATATTACTATAAAAGTTCATATATATACCTTATACAACAACAAATATACACATAATATATTGGAGGTATCTAAAAGTGTGGATACCTATTCAGAATATTTAGACTCAATATAGAAAAGCATAAAATTTCTCATTTCCAGCCTCTAGGTTAGTGGTATAGACTAGATAAAGGGATCAGAGCCACAGCTGGCAGTATTATCTTTAATTTGCATGCTACTGGATTCAAAATGCTTTACATACACTATCCTTCCAATAATTGTTATTGATATCACTTCACTATCACCACCACGACCATTACTACCACTATCACCACGAACAAAACATGTATGGGATATTGTAAAATGTCTAAAGTAATACAGATAAATGACATACACAGGGTTTTAGACTAAGTCTCTCCAGCTTCGATCCTCATTATTTTCAACAACACCAGCCAGTGCCTTAACTATCCTGCCAAGACCCAGATGTCATCAGGAAATCCTTTAGGCACTGCTATGATGGTGAGAGGAAGTAAGTCTATTACAATTAACTTGATTTACTCTCTGGCCGTTTTTACTAGCATAATTCTCTTTGATATTAGATTGTAATTTTCACATTACTAATGCTGAAATCAAGGGTACTGTTTCTGATAGTGTATAGCAACTTAATTCTTTCCAAGTCCTACTCCTCCTCTATACACTAGAAACAATTTCCTTGCAAAAATTAAATGAATGGATAGAAAAAGCGTTTGCTACACACACATTTCTCAGTATTTAGAAATTGAAAACCTAAAGATATTGATAAGAAAATGAATATTGCATACATCTCTAATGAGGTTTTCTAAGAAATATAATCTCAGAAAACAATTCCATTGAAGGTGCTTAATTTTATCATGAAATAAACCAAAACTTAATAATGCATTATTAAGTAAACTACCCTGTACTTCTCTTCTTTATATGGTACTTATATTACATATTCTGACTGCCACTCATAAAGTATTACACGTATTTTCTCTTCTATCTCTACTGACAGAAGTTTTCAGTTAAATTCAATTGGACAATAAAGCAAAAAAAAAAATATATATATATATACATATAAATATATATATACATATATATATATATATATGTGGCAAATGTTTGAAAATATCCTCTAAGTTTAAATACTCAATTTAGAAAAGCATAAAATTTCTCATTTCTATGCAAACATTTTCAGGCTGCAAATGGATATTAAAGCTGCTTATTCTAGAAATATTCAACAAAGGTCAAAAAATATTGGCAGTTTTCAAAAATAAGAAATGGATGTAAATCTTTGAAGCACGTTGTTACAAAGTCATTAAAACCAACAAAACAGGTGACTACATCATCCTGAAATTCAGTTCATTTGCTAATCTTCGATAAAATGTTTTTTATATAAACCTTTACGTTCTCTTTAAAACTAATATCAGAGAAACTATCTGCTTTTACTAGATTATATATTAAAATGGGAGACATAGAAAATCAGTAAATGAGGTTATATTACTAATTAGCATACTGTCTCCACCACCTATAATACACTACAAAAAATGTGGCTTCCATTTTATCACATAGATGAAACAGTTATCTTTCAGGGTTTGAAATTTCTGTGATCTTTATGCTTAATAAGCTCAGTAAAAGGCATTCAAATTACATCACTTTTGTCTTAGAAGTTAAATTGGGAAATATTGCATTCTCTGAGATGATAAACTCCGCAGAAGATAAATTATCATGAGAAATAGTTTTAATTGATTTACCATAATAAAAGTTATGTGACTTTGAAGTGCAAATGACACATTAAAATGAATCTACAGTATGTTGATAATAAAGTAGCTTCTTTGTTAATGGAATTACTCACACTGCAGATGCTTTCAGGAGTGATGTTTTCTACTGTTAATCAAGAGACATCAATGTGAAATGAATACACTGTTTATTTAAATCCCAGCCCACCTTTCTCACTTATTGCTTCAGAGTAGCTCAATACTGACGTCCGAATGTTGGAGATTCTGGTTATCATATAGAGTCAATAGTATTTTAGCTGTCCCATTTCTGCTTTTTCCTGAACATCTTAATGCATGCACAATGTCTCCCTGTGTATGTAAATCAGAAAGACTATCAGAGCAGAAGCATGAGACAAAGTCCAAGATGAAGTTCATGTTTAGATGCTTATATACATGTAAACTAATAAAATTTTTTTCTCACACATAAACCTTTACAACATATGTTCCCAAAGTTTCTGAACAATAAGATTCAAAGGAAGTTTGTGAATGTTTTAGAGGTTTCTTTATTTCTTTGTTGTGTTTTTTTTAAGACAGGAATAAAACATTTCAAATTTGCCTGATAGTTCAATAAAACAAGGTAAAGTAACTGCATTTCATAATCTGTGACTCTTCTTCAATTATCTTCTACAAAAAATCCATTTTTCACTGAACTGTAGGAATAGTTTGAACCCTATTGTTTGCTTATTTGCCAATCACTGTATTAATCATAGAATTTATCAGTTATCAGTCTATGATTCTACTTAATCAGTAGCAGTCTCTACAAGTAAAATTTAGTACCCTTGACCTCTGATTTGTAACTGAAGAGTAAATTAAAGTACCCTGTCATTCTCATCTTCAAAGGACTGTGAAGTGGTTTGGCTGGGGAGGTGTGGAAAGAGATGAGACAAAAATGCAGGACTACAATACATTATGGTTGTTTCAGTGCTGGGCTTACCGAGTGTTACTGGAACAACATAGAATACACAAGATTAAACGTCAGTTTATTTGCTCCAGGAAATTCTGAAGAACATTATACAGTGATATAAAAGGGGTTAATATCAATAGGAATCATAAATATGAGAGCCATAAAATTTAAAAAGATACATTATATACCTACCTCTGACATTCACATTCCTATGTCTCAGTAATTAGCACAACCTTTCTTATTTACTAAATTCTTTAGACTAAATTTAACATAAGGTGTTCACTTACCCTATTTTACATATATTAGTAATGAATTATATGATTCTATGTTTAAAGGCTTAATGGCAAGCAGGAGAAAAATACAAATTTTGCAAGTAACATTGTTATTTGAACAATAATTTAACATACTATGTGAACAGATTTTAAGAGAAATAAGCCAGATGAAAGTAGTAATGTTTATATAATTGTAAAATAGCTATAAAGAAAAAAAAATTTAAATATGTTATTTTAAATGTGATATGTAAAACAAAGTAAAAATAATTTTAGGAGATTTATTTTTAAACCAAATAATATGACTTTTAGTAATAGTATTTGACTAAAACTGGAATACTCTTCAAATGCAGGAAAAAGCAAATATTTGGTATTTCAATTTAGAAGAAATTGTTTCTATGAGTATTGTTGTTTGATTTTTTAAAAATTCTGTTAATCAAAATTGTTGATAATTCTATCATCTTGATAGAATTTATTCTTTGAAAACTTATTCTTTAATCCCAGAAAATACTGAGCTGTGGTTAAAAACATACAGGCAAACATCAGAAATTTTCCAGAGTGCATTCGTTTACCAATTTGCAACACTTGTGCATTCTTTACCCTTTCAATCTGGAAAGCTTCTGATTTTTTACTGGCTGTTTAAACAAAAATAGATGTTATCTCTTTAAAATTTTGCCAGGAAGCTGTCACTTTCCCATTTACTCAAGCGATGTTGTGACAGAATGTGTCAGCTTCTTACAAAAATGAAGAGATATAGAACTGTATTTACTTTAGCTGAAAAATAAGTAGTCATCAATTCAGAGAAAAATGTTTTCCCATCTGAAAAGATGAAGTAAATAAGAGTGGTTGAGAGAAGTATTTCCTAATACTTAAAAGGCAGATGTTAACCAAACATACAACACTGATTCATTTTTGGTTATCATCTTGGAATGGATAATCTCATGGTATGTAGGAGCTGGTACTTCACCATGTGTCTTTTGCAGTATGTGATTTTGTTTTAAAAATGATAAATGTGTTTGCAGTTAACCTTCCTACATTCTCTTCTATGCCAGCTAAAAGCTTTGGAAATTTCAATGAAGATAAGAAAAAAAATCATCTTTAAGAAACTGCTTTTAGAATCATGTTAGATTCAAAACAAACGTAATTGGCAGAGATTGGCCCAGAACTCTGTACTTCCTTAGGGTACTTGAATTGATAGTAATGCTCTTACCAGATATTGAACATTAAATATACATTTCAATATATATATTTTTCATTAAAATATTCTTTTATTTTTGTTTAAAATTTCATAGGATAAAGTTTCATTAAATATAGTACTGAATGCACTGAAATTAACAAAATTGACACTGAACAGGAGATATGTAGTGATATAAACTTTTACTCAAAAGTGATTAGAGTAGTGCAATTAAATCAAAAGCAACAATCTTTAATAGAACAGAGGAAACAACCTAGCCTACCAGAAAAAAGTAAAGTTAGGCACTTTAGAATATAACTATCTGTCTCTGGCTAGACGTTTGACTCCTGTAGATTACTTAACTACAAGATATTTAAATTCTTTGATTCTGTTTTCCAATCTGCTAAAGGAGAAAAATGAAACCTATTTAATAGAATTTGTGTGAGAATTCTGTAAATCTAAAAATATCTTAAATCTTGTTTACTTTTAATATATAAAAATGTTGTTTACCTGAAATTCAGATTTAACAGGTCATCCTGTATTATATTTGGCAGTCCTATCCTTCCACAGTTTTTTCAATTATCGTTATATAAATGTTTGATAAAACCATCATTTATTGGGAATACGACTATAACCCTGTATTCACAGATGAGCCTTATATTTGCAATGATTATTGCAAATATATTTTGTCTGCAATATTCTGTTTTCTCTGAAACTGTATTTTGGGTAGATTTTAAACCTAATTTACAGCAAAACTTTCCTTAATAGCCTAAATCTTCTCAGTTCCTTCATATGCCTCAAGTAGTCCATCATATTTCTTTCTTAGAGATGAGCCCCCTTTACCATTTTTGATGCACAGCATACAGTATAGATACTTCCTTCATTATCACCTTGGCAGTTATTCTGCCACTTTCTTGAAATAGATCCTCTTTTTACTGTTTTTCCTGATTTACTTCCTCATTTGGGGGGAGCACTTCTTCCAGTAGCTTTCTAATTTACGGTGCATAGGAAGGACATTTTTCTGAGATCTTAAATGTCTGAAAATGGTATTTAGCTAACCTTACATTTAATAAAGCGATCACCTTGCTATGTAACTACAGGCTTGAAATATTTTCTCTATCAACTATAGGCCTTCTTCCATAGTTAGGGACCAGAGAAGAATGCATTCCTGCAAGACAAAACTTCACTGAGTGAGATTTTTGAGTTTGTTGTTGTTATTTTTTTATTTGTTTTTTAAGTAAATACATTTCCAGTCTCTGCAGAGCTTGGGCAGCAGGAAGATAAATGCTCACTCTTTGAGGTATGAGAAGACAGACCAAGAAGACAAGTAGCTAGGAATTTATGAGGCATTGCATAGAAACAAACAGACAAAAGAAAGGGAAAGCCCCAAAGATGTATATAAACTATACCCAAATACTTGGCTGAACACCACACTCTGCAGGTACACAGGAAAATTCTAAAGTGCCAGGATGAAAATACAATAGACTAAAACAAGCAGAAGGCAAGAACTGAGCAGATATCACCTACAATATACTGTGGAAGAAAAATAGAGTCTACAGTTTGAGTCTAGGAAGTCAAAGCCTGCCAGAACAAAAAGTTGAGAATCCTTTGAAAAGGGTAGCAGCCTCTGAGTCACTATTACACTTTATCCATATTGTCCACTCTACCACCAATATTTTACAGTGATCCAAAGAAATGGAAGCAAGACCTGTATTCAGGGTAAAAAGCAGTCTACAGAAACTGATTCCAAACCAGTCATCACAGATATTGGACATAACAAATCAAGACTTCAAAACAGCTTTTACAAGAATATTCAAATAATTTAAGGGGGAAAAAAGGCCATAGTGAGGGGAGATACAAAGGATGTAAACAGAGATATAGAAACTATAAAAATTGGAAATGCTAAAGCTGATCAGTTCAATAACTGAAATAAAATACTTATTAGATTGTTTCAACAGAGATTGGAAACAATAGAAGGAATTAGTATTTTAAGATAGATCAAAAGAATTTTTTTAACCTGAAGAACAGAGAGAAAAGATTTAAGGATACTAACATGAATTTGAGAGACCCATGTGAAAATATCAGGTAATTAAAGAAAAAAACAAAAAGCAAGTGAACTTTGAATCTCAGAATGAAATAAGACAGAAAAGAAGAGAGAAAAAAATTGAAAAAATAAGGACAAAAATTTTCCTAAATAATTAAACCCTAAACAGAATAAAAACAAAGAAAACCACTCCTGGGTACAGCTGAAAACCAATGATAGGAACATCTTAAAAGCAGCTAGAGATAAACACTTCATATATGGAGGAAAACACTTTACATGCAGGAGAAAACAATATGATTAATGGTTGATTCTTTTTTTTTTAATGGCTGATTCTTATTACAAACAATTATAACATGATATCCTATATACTGAAAGAAAAATATATAAAATCTGCCAAAAAACTTCTTTATCCAGCACATTTATTTTTTAAAATAATGAAAATGATATAAAGACATATTCATATAAACAAAAAGCTGAAAGAATTAATCATTAGCAGACCTACAGTCTCCTAGAGTGTTATAGGAATTGCTAAAGTAAGTTCTCCAAGCTGACGAAAATGACCCTAGATGGCAAGATGAATGTGAATAAAAAGGACTTAAATGTTGGAAATGGTATGTGAGAAAACACAAACATACTTTTGTCTTTTCCTTAAAACCACATTATTGTTTAAAGCAAAAATTATAGCAGTATATTGTTATGCCTATAACATTTATGAAGATATTAGCAATAGAATAAGGCTATAAATGGAAATATATCATTGCAAGCACATTTCCAACATTTTAGCAGAAGTAATTCAAAATTAAATGTAAGGAAATTGCAACAAATTAAAAAAGCATATTTTAATCCCCAAAACAATCACAAAAATATCTTTTCTATACAAGAAAAGTAGAGTATACAGTTTGAGTAGGAAGTCAAAGCCTGCCAGAACAAAAAAACTGAGAATCCTTTGAAAAGGATAACAGAATCTGAGTCACATTCTATCAACTAGAATGTCGATAAGGAATTTAAAAAGTGTGTTATATTTTTTGATTAACACAAAATAAAGAAAGAAGAAACAGAGCAGCAATAAAAAAAAAAACTGAAGGCAAAAGGGAAAACAAATATCAAAATGTCAGACATAAATACAACACTATCATTGATTGCATTAAATGTAAATGGACTAGACATTCCATTCAAAATGCTGAGATGAGGTTTAAAATAAACAAGAACATAATACGCTGTCTACAAGATACACACTTCTTAAGTGTGTATACATATTTAAGTAAGTTGAATGTAAAAAGGGGGAAAATACCAAACAAAGAAAAAAAGCATAAAAACTGTGGACTGGTTAAATAAATATCAAAAAAATAAATCTTAAATACAAAGAATATTATTAGAGGCAGAACACTTAATCATGATACAGTTTCTACATATCCCAAAGATATGATAATTATAAATATAGATATACCTTACATCTGAGCTTTAAAATACGTAAAAAAATACTGATGGAAATTGAGGGAGACATATAATTAGAGTTGGAAATTTTAACATATTTGGCTCAGTAGTTATTAGAAAAACTATGCCAAAAAATTCTACAGGAATATACAATACATCTTCACCTAATTGCCACATAAATATGCAATTTATGTATATATATATATCATGCAGATATACATTATTTTAAAGTGCAAATGGGATATTAATCAATATAGATCATATTTTAGTCCATCAATAAGTTTTAATAAATTTTAAAAGATAGAAATAATGTGGAATATGTTCTTTGAGCAAAGCATAATTAATTTTGAGATCAGAAACAATTTGAAAAGGGCTCTAAATATTTACAAATTAATCAAGACCTTCTAAACAACTCATGAGTCAAATAAAAAAGGTCAAGGAAAATTAGACAAAATCTTGAATGGTATAAAAACCCAGAACATTTCAAAATTTGTGGTATTAAGCTGAAGAAATTCTTAGAGAGTAATTTACAACCTTAAATGTTTTTACTAGAAAGAAAATAGTCTAAAACCACAAATCTATGCTTACACCTCAGGAGTCTAGAAAAAGAAGAGCAATTTAAGACTAAAGTAAGTATGAGGAAAGAAAAATATAAACAGTGGAAATCAATTAAATAGAAAAGCGATCAGCAATAAAAAGCAATAAAGAGATAAGCAGTAAAGAGAATTAATAAAACCCAAAGCTGTTTATTTGAAAATATCAACAAAATTAAAACACCTTTGGCTACACAGACCAATAAATGAGAGAGAGAGAAGGCCTTGCTATTCACAAACTACCCAATTTGTGGCATTTTATTATAGCAGCCCAAACAAACTAAGAGAGTCAACACTGCAGAAGCTATTCATTTTTAAATGAGTTCTGTGTTATTAAATATAAGAAACAGTGGCATAGAATGATGCTTCCCAGGCAGTTTTGGGATTGACCCTAAAGGGTCAAACACATTTTCACAGCACTCACAAAAACTCTTTCAGCTTAGTTCCAGCCAGCTGTTTAATGAGGACAGCTATAAACTTCAGACTACATAAATGTGGTGCATTAGCCTTCTTCAGTATCTTAGTATATTCATGTCCTCCATAAATCTTCTGTTCCAAGCTGTTCAAATTACCTTCCAAAGAGAAAATATGAGTTGTCCAGCTTAGAACAGTTCATGGATAATGATGACTCTTGTAAAATGAGTGTTTGATTGTGTAGTGAAAGAATATAGAGAGATTTTGAGATGAAGTCAAATGTAAAGCCACTCAGTGGAGAATAAACATTTCATAATGTCATCATATTGCTACATTGAAAGTAAACGATTTGGAAACAATGTTAACTGGATCTTTTCATTTTTTCTACATCTATTCAGCAAATTTTTTCAGGTGTTCTGAACTGACAGTCTGGGAAACCTCCCAAAGATTATTTAGGAGAAAGAGTGAAGATAAAGGAAACCCAAACATACAGGTTCTAATACCCCATTCAAACTTCAAATATAAGAAAGTTTTTTAATACAGTAAATTGAAATGTATTATAAAATTACTTCTAAATATGGGTTCTGGGTCCAAAAAATTGAAAAATATTGTTACTTATCCTCAAGAAAATATTTTCTGAAGCTCTAATTTTTGTATATCTAAATATTAGTTCTAATTTTTGTATATCTAAATCTTATTATCTCCCAATTTTGTTGATACCAATGTACAAAAAATCAAATAGCTTATTAGATGTTTATAAAGTCTTCCTTTCTAGTTTTCACATCTTTGCAGTTTGATTTGTTTTTTTTTTAAAGCAGGATTTCTGAAGGCGGTTTTTGTAATTGCTTTTTCTACTGTGCTTTATCATTCAACTTTATGCCCTGTCGCCTAGTCCTCTTAATTTAAGTACTTCACTACATTTTATAAATCTCCATTGATTTGAATGTAATGAATATATTTAGAACACTTTATTGGATTGAAGAATAGAAGTATCAGTTAATCTCAAACCAGTCAAAGGAGAGATATAATCATAAGCAAATATTAAAATAAATATATTCAAATGAAGAAATTACAATCTATTTTAACATGCTGTGGAAATATAAAAGGCTTATTTTTGAGTAGTAGAATGCTAGCATCCATTATCTTACAAGTTTTACATTGTTCTACTTTACTCTCAGTACGTTTGTATTAAGCAATTATGAGGCGTGTGTCTGGAGTTTCTGTAAAAATCAGCAAAACTAAATTTCCAAGAGCATCAGAAAGACCAATTGTGCATCTGCTTTTAATAAATACTGACCTTACCTCTGAGGGTAATCTATGTCTTAAAATTTTCCTGAATATATATTTATGTACATACATTCATGAAAACACGATTATATTTTATTCAAATTAAATAAAATAATTATCAACAGTTGTCATTATGCAATTTTCCATCAGAGAAAAAGGGTGTTCATAGAAAGGTATTTAATAATCAAAGTGGTTACTACATTTTCAAATGAGTAGAAAGTGAGGCATGGCAGACTAAGTTAAAGGAATAAGTAAATGTTTAAGCAAGTAGAAAAAAAATGCCTTGATGCTTGGCTTAAAATCTAAGACTGCGATTATAAGAGCAAGCTAGTTCAAAGATTCAAATAGCTATGTCATATAAATGAGTTGTACTGTGTCAAGCTCACAGGATTTAAGCTGCAGTTCATTCCCTTTATCACACATAGATGTGCTCTTAGTCTACCATCCTATCCATTACACTCCCCTGCCTTTTAAGCAATTCAAGTTCAGCAATATATACTTAGAACAGACAGATCTCAGATACAGAGAGCTCATGCCCTAGACTCACAAATCACAATACCCAAGGATAATTTGTAAATATAAACTCTTGAAATTGAATGCATTTTAGGTTAGGGGTAATCTATTAGAATTATACAAATAATCTAAGTGCTTGTGAAAACATATGGTTGTATGCCAACCTCACAGAGGTTCCAATTTGCTCTCTAGGTCACCCCAAAGAAATTCTCCCTATGGAATTTTGCCTTTAGAGAGACAAAGTGAATTGATTCTGTTGAAATATTCATTAAATTAAAAGGCTTCATTTACTATTCTAAAAGCAATTAATCAGTTCTTCTCATTCTGCATAGTACAGTATTAGCTACCACTCCACAAAAGGGCATTACTGCTCTAGGGAAAATGCAATGTATTGAAAAAAAAATTGATAGGATCTGTTAAGAAAGTTAGTTACAGACATAAAATCTTAAATTTTTATGGAAATATAGAAAACTTTGCAACAGCCTGATTAATAAAATTGCCTGCAGATAGCAATTGAAAATAAAAATAAATAAGAAAAAGAAAACATGACTTTTATGGAGACCATTGAAGAGTTTAAGATTTATTAGATATAATATAAATCCAAGCATAAGAAAAAGCAACTTCATAACAAATAAGAGTAAATATTTAGTTTGATCAAGAAAGTTCCCCCAAATATTTGTAGCAATGATAACAGCAAGTACTCTTGATCATGAGGAAATGCCTATTTCTGTAAAATTTCTTTACGTTCACATATTCATAATCATTCTGGTAGCAATGTGTGGAGCCCATCAACCTTAGGTCGCCAGCTGAATACAGCCTAGGTCAATAGTCAATGATGTTGTAAACCGAAGATATATTCCTTTGACAGCATTTCAGTGCAATATATGTAAATATTGTATGATATATAATGAAAAATTAATGCACTTTTGCTAACTTAAGAAGAAACTCTCAATACAAAATTATAATTTTTAAATTTTCAATAAAGAACAGATGTATCTATGGAAATATGTAAAAATTTATATATATATATATTTATGTTTATTTATAAAATAGAACTGGGCCAAAGGAAAGCAAAAATGATACAAAAGAGTCTTATCTTAAAATATGTGAATCTAAGTTAATTATCTTTGATCTTATAATAAAGAAAAGTTTACTAAAATTACTTTTAAGAAGAATGTCCAGATGCTACAGTTACAGAATAACTCCTACCACAAAGAATAGCTGAACAAGTGATTCACCAGCCAGTGTGCTGTCCTCTATGATCTTTTTTTTTTTTTTGCAAATATCCAAAGGGTACTTATCCTACCTTAAAACCTGCAAACATGTCTTGCACATCTAAGCAATTTCTTTGAGGTAGATGAATAATGATGTTAAATGAACACCAGTAAATTTCATACATTTAGAAATTTTGAAGCCTCTACAGTAAGTTTACTTCCAAAAAGATTTACAAAACATTAGTTAACATAGAATTACAAAGGAAAATTTAAGATGATGAAAGAACTGACTTTAAAAAGTAAATTAAAATAGACATTTCAAGATGAAATCAGTGTCTGTCTATTAAGAGCTTTCTAAATCAGATGAAATAGTGGGTGTGTAGCTACATGTTGAGAGGCAGTGGCCCAGAGTGGACCCTCCAGAATGCCTTCATGGAAATCCAAGTTCTATCATGTGCCAGCAGCATAATCCTGGGTGTTTTACTAAACTCTCAGGATCTCAGTTTTCACAGCTGTGTAATGGGGATAATAATAGCATTTCTCTTGTGAGAATGAAAAGGGATGTCTTTAATGTGCTGAGCACAGTGCTTGACATGCAAGAAGCACAAACCAGTGTTAACTTTTTATCGCTCATATTATTGCTTAAGTTTTTAAAAATACTATGTGAGATATTAAAATAGAAATAAGCACAAGATAGCTTTATAATACTGTCTGTATAGGCAAAAATATGTAGACCATGTTTAGAAAAATCTATAACGGAAGAATGAAACTGTTTTCCAACACAAAGATTTTGTACCCAGCTCTCAATTATAATAGCCAAAAGAGTCAAGCCAAGACTCGCTAAATGAACTATCATCAATTAAATGCTGACCTAGCTCTAATTATCTAGGTGGGATCATGTTCATTATCCTACTTCAACTTTATTAACCTATGACATGGGCATTATGGTTCCCACCTTGCAGAAAACTGAGGCTTAAATTGCTTAGGAGACTTGTTGAAGATCATAAATTTAGAAGTAGCAAGCCTAGGATTAATAGAGAAATTTATATCATCTACATCACAATAATTCCAGCTATTCCTCAGGGTAACAGAATGTCACAAGTACTTAGGGAATCCTTTGAAATATGTAGTTATAACTCTTTATTAGAATATTACAAATTCCATGTTCTCTCCCAGTTTTTGCACATGTATTTTCCATTGCCTGAAATATTACTCTGCTCCCAGCAGGGCTGCTGAGACTGGAATGAGGCAAGTAAAGCACTTGCCCAGATACAAATCTTAATGGAATTCCAAAAAAAACTTCAGACTAATAATATTTTAATGAGATCTTTTCAAAAATCAAAATTAATGCAAAAATCTGTGATAAAACATATCAAAATTTTAGAGACAGGATAAACTGGTCCATATAGGAGCTTGAGGAAAAAGGGAAAAATCAGTCATATGGTATAATTTCTGTCCTTTCAGCAGGTCTCAGCTTAAACATTACTTACAGTCAGAAACATTATCAGACTGTACTTCCAAGCTTTCATTGCATCCTATGCTTACCTCTCCAACAGAACTTATCCACTCTGTGATAATGTATTAGTTGTCTATTGGTGCATAACAAAAACACTTCAAATTTCAGCGTCTTAAAACAGCAAACTTTTATCATCTCACCGTCACTATGGGTCAGGAATTTAGGAGTAGTCTACTTAAGTTTTGGCTCAAAGCAGCTGAGGCTGGAGGATCTGCTTCCAAAATGGCTTACATAGCTATTGGCAGAAGGCTTCAGGTCCTTGCTACATGGATCTCTTGAGTTGCTTGAACGTTCTCTTGGCATAGCCATTATCTTCCCTAGATTAGCAAACACAGAAAGAAAGCAAGAATGAAGCTGCTGGGCCTTTTATCATCAACTCTCCAAAGTCTCATACCATCACTTCTACAGTTGACCCTTGAACAACAGGAATTTGAACTGCACAGATCCACCTATGTGCAGAACTTTTTTATGTTTTGTTTTGTTTTGTTTTAATTGAAGGTTTACGATGTTGTGTTAGTTTCTGGTGTACAACAAAGTGATTCAGATATAGATAGATAGATAGATAGGTAGGTAGATAGGTAGATAGATAGATTTTAATATTCTTCTCCATTATGGTTTACCACAGAATATTGAATATAATTCCCTGTGCTATACAGTAGGACTTTGTTGTTTATCCATTCTATACATAATAGTTTATATCTGCTAGTCCCAAACTCCCAATCCAACTCTCCCTGGCAACCACAAGTCTGGTCTCTATGTCTATGAGTCTGTTTCTGTCTCATAGATAAATTCATTTGTGTCATAGTTTAGCTTCCACATATAAGTGATATCATATGGTATTTGTCTCTCATTCTGACTTACTTTGCCCTACAGAGTACAGGACTACACAATCTAAGGTTGGTTGAATCCACAGATGTGCTACAACACACTTGGAGGGCCAAACTGTGAAGTTATACACAGATTTTCAATTGTGCAGAGGATCGGAGGACCTAACCCCCACATTATTCAAAGGTCAATTGTACTTTATTTTATTGTTTGGAAATGAGTACTAATGTAGCCCAAACTCAAGTGGAAGAGAATTTGGCTTTACCTCTTCTCACTACAAAGAGTTACCTGTTACTTGGTTATCTCTGATGCTAGACTATAAATTCTGTGAAAAGAGAGACCATGGCTGAATTGTGTGCCACTTGAACTCCTGGTCACTACACTGTGCTGACATATACTGGGTACTCAATAAATAATGTTTTAATCATTAATGGAATTTATGAAAACACCCCATCAATGATAACATGTAAAATAATTTGATAAAAGAGCCACAAAATTATTAATAAAATGACATGAGAATGGTGAAGGTTCCTAAGAAGAATAAATACTATCATCCTAGATAAACGATAATAGGAATATGACAAAAGTTTTGAAATCATAAGTGAAAGAAATAACTAAAAAAATATAAACTCTCACCAAATTTGAATATTGAAAAAAATTCTTAGGCTTAAAAGATAATTTGAAGGAGGAAAAGTCAACTGAAATACTGTTATTTTCCAATGTGAGTTTCAACCCAAACTTCAAGGAAAAATCTGATTTGACTGGAATTAAAATTCTTCAATGATGTGACTGAGAACTCTGTTTATATCTATAATTATATATATGATACATATAATATTTATATTATATATGTATATATATATATCATATATATGTATATGCCTGGTACTTACGTCATGCTTTTTCTATTGTATCATGTTGTTATATAATAGAATTAAGAAATAGAGACCCAAGAAGATTTTCCAAATTTACGAAAACACACTTGCTGAGATGGAAAATTAGATTTTATTTTTCCTTTTTCTTAAGTTTTTATGATTTTTGAATATTCAGTGTTTGCAAACTTATGGATAGTTTGTTGGAATAGTTTGGTTGTGCTATTTTTTAAATCTTTATTTCATAATGTATATTTACTCAATGTTGACAATTTAAATTTTTAAAGTTGTGATAGAAAATGCTATTGATTCATACAGTTTTCACATTTGAAGACATTACTATGCAGATTATTTGAATTTGGGATAGCATTTAATTAATAATTGAATCTGTGCCCCCAAGTAAATGATTTTCTAGTATAGATCAACGTTTCTCAAAGAATGGTCTGTGGACTTCCTGGTACCCCTGAGAGGGGGAGGAGGACACATATGAGACCATTTCAGGCAGTCTTGGAGGACAAAACTGTTTTCATAATAATATTATAATGTTATTTGCCTTTTCAACATGTTCATATTTGTGCAGATGATGCTAAAACAATGGTGGATTCAATTGCTGGCTCCTTAGTATGAATCAAGGTAATGATACCAAACTCTAATAGTACTTACTATTTTCTTCACTGCCACAAACTTGCAGGAAAGAAAAATCCAGTTGTACCTAATAATTTCTTAATAGAGTAGTAAATATTCTTAATTTTATTAAATCCTCTTGAATTACATCTTTCTAATATTCTGTGTGATAAAATGAGAAGTACCCTTAAAATACTTTTGCTGCATTCCAAAGTATGATTATTGTTCTGAGGAAAAAAGTAGCTGTTTAATTGTTTGAGTTATTAGCCTAACTAGCCACTTTTATTATAGAACACTATTGTTAATTGAAAGAGGAACTGAGAAGGAATCTATAGGTATTCAGACTTGGGTATTTAATAGTTTTTTGACAATGAACAAAAAGAGTCTGCTATTCATGGAAAACAAATGATAGTATTTATTGCCTATGAAAAAGTTCAAGTTTTTAAGTGAAAATAGAAATTTGAGAAACTTGTACCTGTCATCTAGAGCTTAACAGATTCAGAACTGTGATGAGATTACTGTTGTTATTAATAAATAGTATTTCTCTACATTATATTATAAGATGTTTCAACATTTGGAAATGTTGAATGTTCCAAATGTTTCAACATTTGGAAGGTATGCATAACTCTATAAAACAATATTTTCCAAAACACCAACGCATAGTTTACAAATTATGCTTGAGCAAATATCTGTTCAAAGTACAAAACAGACCCATAGACTTCAATGTAAGTATATAAAGTTCATTAATATGGTTTCAGATTCCAGATCACAACCAACTTTTAATAAATTACCATTTATGAGTTTGGTGCAGTGTCAAAGAAGAATACCTACAATTTTCAGAAAAGACAATTAAAATAAGTCACCTTTCCCCATATATATATATCATGTTGCTTGAAATTAAACAAGTTGGGGAGAGCTTCCAGGAAGATGGCAGAAGAGTAAGACACGGAGATCACCTTCCTCCCCACAGATACACCAGAAATACATCTACACGTGGAACAACTCATAAAGAACACCTATTGAACACTGGCAGAAGAACTCAGACCTCCCAAAAGGCAAGAACCCCCACCCCCCCCACGTACCTGGGTAGGGCAAAAGAAAAAATAATAAACAGAGACAAAAGGATAAGGATGGGACCTGCACAGTGGGAGGGAGCTGTGAAGGAGGAAATGTTTCCACACACTAGGAAGCCCCTTCGTGGGTGGAGACTGCGGGTGGCGGAGGGGGAAAGCTTCGGAGCCACCGCAGAGGAGAGCACAGCAACAGCGGTGCGGAGGGCAAAGCGGAGAGCAAAGCGGAGAGATTCCCGCACAGAGGATTGATGCCGACCAGCACTCACCAGCTCGAGAGGCTTGTCTGCTCATCCGCCGGGGCGGGCGGGGCTGGGAGTTGAGGCTCCGGTTTCCATCGGAGCGCCAGGAGAGGACCGGGGTTGGCGGCGTGAACACAGCCTGCAGGGGGTTAGTGCACCACGGCCAGCCGGGAGAGAGTCCGGGGAAAAGTCTGGACCTGCCGAAGAGGCAAGAGACTTCTTCTTCCCTCTTTGTTTCCTGGTGCGCGAGGAGAGGGGATTAAGAGTGCTGTTTAAAGGCGCTCCAGAGGCGGGCGTGAGCCGCGGCTAAAAGCGCAGACCACAGAGACGGGCATGAGACGCTGAGGCTGCTGCTGCCGCCATGAAAAAGTCTGTGTGCGAGCACAGGTCACTCTCCACACCCCTGTTCCAGGGAGCCTGTGCAGCCCGCCACTGCCAGGGTCCCGGATCGTGGGACAACTCCCCGGGGAGAACGCACGGGCGCACCTCAGACTGGTGCAACGTCACACTGGCCTCTGCTGCCACAGGCTCGCCCTGCACTCTGTGCCCCTCCCTCCCCCCCCGGCCTGAGTGAGCCAGAGCCCCCGAATCAGCGGCTCATTTAACCCCGTACTGTCTGAGCAAAGAACAGACGCCCTCAGGCGACCTACATGCAGAGGCGGGGCCAAATCCAAAGCTGAGCCCCGGGGAGCTGTGCGAACAAAGAAGAGAAAGGGAAATCTCTCTCAGCAGCCTCAGAAGCAGCGGATTAAAGCTCCACAATCAACTAGACGTACCCTGCATCTGTGGAATACATGAATAGACAACGAATCATCCCAAATTGAGGAGGTGGATTTTGAGAGCAAGATTTATGATTTTTTTCCCCTTTTCCTCTTTTTGCGAGTGTGTATGTGTATGATTCTGTGTGAGATTTTGTCTGTATAGCTTTGCTTCCACCATTTGTCCTAGAGTTCTGTCTGTTTTTTGTATGTGTTTCTTTTAATTTTTTTTCTTTTTTTATAATTATTTTTTATTTTAATAACTTTATTATATTTTAACTTACTTTATTTTATTTTACTTTATCTTCTTTCTTTCTATTTTTCCTTCCTTCCCTCCTTCCCTCCTTCCTTCCTTCCTCCCACCCTCCCTCCCTCCCTCCCTTCTTTCTTTCTTTCTTTTTTTCTTTCTTTCTTTCTACTTCTACTAATTCTTTCTTTATACTTTTTCTCCCTTTTATTCTGAGCCATGTGGATGAAATGTTCTTGGTGCTGCAGCCAGGAGTCAGTACTGTGCCTTTGAGGTAGGAGAGGCAACTTCAGGACACTGGTCCACAAGAGACATCCCAGCTCCACATAATATCAAACAGCGAAAATCTCCCAGAGATCTCCATCTCAACACCAGCACCCAGCTTCACTCAACGACCACCAAGCTACAGTGCTGGACATCCTATGCCAAACAACTAGCAAGACAGGAACACAACCCCACCCATTAGCAGAGAGGATGCCTAAAATCATAGTAAGTCCACAGACACCGCAAAACACACCACAAGACATGGACCTGCCCACCAGAAATACAAGATCCAGCCTCATCCTCATCCACCAGAACACAGGCACTAGTCCCCTCCACCAGGAAACCTACACAACCCACTGAACCAACCTTAGCCACTGGGGACAGACACCAAAAACAAAGGGAACTATGAACCTGAAGCCTGCAAAAAGGAGACCACAAACACAGTAAGATAAGGAAAATGAGAAGACAAAAAAACAAACAGCAGATGAAGGAGCAAGATAAAAACCCACCAGACCTAACAAATGAAGAGGAAATAGGCAGTCTACCTGAAAAAGAATTCAGAATAATGATAGGAAAGATGATCCAAAATCTTGGAAATATAATAGATAAAATGCAAGAAACATTTAACAAGGACCTATAAGAACTAAAGATGAAACAAACAATGATGAACAAGACAATAAATGAAATGAAAAATACTCTAGATGGGATCAATAGCAGAATAACTGAGGTAGAAGTACGGATAAGTGACCTGGAAGATAAAATAGTGGAAATAACTACTGCAGAGCAGTATAAAGAAAAAAGAATGAAAAGAACTAAGGACGGTCTCAGAGACCTCACGGACAACATTAAATGCACCAACATTCGATTTATAGGGCTTCCAGAAGAAGAAGAGAAAAAGAAAGGGACTGAGAAAATATTTGAAGAGATTATAGTTGAAAAATTCCCTAATATGGGAAAGGAAATAGTTAATCAAGTCCAGGAAGCACAGAGAGTCCCATATAGGATAAATCGAAGGAGAAATATGCCAAGACACATATTAATCAAAAATTAAATACAAAGAAAACATATTAAAAGCAGCAAGGGAAAAACAAAAAATAACACACAAGGGTATCCCCATAAGGTTAGCAGCTGATCTTTCAGCAGAAAGTCTGCAAGCCAGAAGGGACTGGCAAGACATATTTAAAGTGATGAAGGAGAAAAACCTGCAACCAAGATTACTCTACCCAGCAAGGATCTCATTCAGATTTGATGGAGAAATTGAAACCTTTACAGACAAGAAAAAGCTGAGAGAGTTCAGCAACACCAAACCTTCTTTACAACAACTGCTAAATGAACGTCTCTAGGCAAGAAACACAAGAGAAGGAAAAGGCCTATAATAACGAACCCAAAACAATTAAGAAAATGGGAATAGGAACATACATGTTGATAATTACCTTAAATGTAAATGGACTAAATGCTCCCACCAAAAGACACAGATTGGCTGAATGGATACAAAAACAAGACCTATATATTTGCTGTCTACAAGAGACCCACTTCAGACCTAGAGACACATACAGACTGAAAGTAAGCTGATGGAAAAAGATATTCCATGCAAATGGAAACCAAAAGAAAGCTGGAGTAGAATTTCTTATATCAGACAAAACAGACTTTAACATAAAGACTGTTAGAAGAGACAAAGAAGGACACTACATAATGATCAAGGGATTGATCCAAGAAGAAGATATAACAATTGTAAATGTTTATGCACCCAACATAGGAGCACCTCAATACATAAGGCACATACTAACAGCCATAAAAGGGGAAATTGACAATAACACTTTCATAGTAGGGGACTTCAACACCCCACTTTCACCAATGGACAGATCATCCAAAATGAAACTAAATAAGGAAACACAAGCTTTAAATGATATATTAAACAAGATGGACTTAATTTATATTTATAGGACATTCCATCCAAAAATAACAGAATACATATTTTTCTCAAGTGCTCATGGAACATTCTCCAGGATAGATCATATCTTGGGTCACAAATCAAGCATTGGTAAATTTAAGAAAATTGAAATTGTATCAAGTATCTTTTCCGACCACAACACTATGAGACTAGATATCAATTACAGGAAAAGATCTGTAAAATGTACAAACACATGGAGGCTAAACAGTACACTACTTACTAATGAAGTGATCACTGAAGAAATCAAAGAAGAAATAAAAAAATACATATAAGCAAATGACAATGGAGACACGACAACCCAAAACCTATGGGATGCAGCAAAAGCAGTTCTAAGAGGGAAGTTTATAGCAATACAATCCTACCTTAAGAAACAGGAAACATCTCAAATAAAAAACCTAACCTTACACCTAAAGCAATTAGAGAAATAAGAACAAAAAAACCCCAAAGTTAACAGAAGGAAAGAAATCATAAAAATGAGATTAGAAATAAATGAAAAAGACATGAAGGAAATGATAACAAAGATCAATAAAACTAAAAGCTGGTTCTTTGAGAAAGTAAACAAAATAGATAAACCATTAGCCAGACTCATCTAGAAAAAAGGGAGAAGACTCAAATCAATAGAATTAGAAATGAAAAAGGAGAAGTAACAGGTGACACTGTAGAAATACAAAAGATCATGAGAGATTACTACAAGCAACTCTATGCCAATAAAATGGACAACCTGGAAGAAATGGACACATTCTTAGAAATGCACAACCTGCCAAGACTGAACCAGGAAGAAATAGAAAATATGAACAGACCGATCAAAAGCACTGAAATTGAAACTCTGATTAAAAATCTACCAACAAACAAAATCCCAGGACCAGATGGCTTCACAGGCAAATTCTATCAACCATTTAGAGAAGGGCTAACACCTATCCTTCCCAAACTCTTCGAAAATATAGCAGAGGGAGGAACACTCCCAAATTCATTCTACGAGGCCACTATGACCTTGATACCAAAACCAGACAAGTATGTCACAAAGAAAGAAAACTACAGGCCAATATCACTGATGAAAATAGATGCAAAAATCCTCAACAAAATACTAGCAAACAGAATCCAACAGCACATTAAAAGGATCATACGCCATGATCAAGTGGGGTTTATTCCAGAATGAAGGATTCTTCAATATACGCAAATCAATCAATGTGATGAACCATATTAACAAATTGAAGGAGAAAAACTATATGATCATCTCAATAGATGCAGAGAAAGCTTTTGACAATATTCAACACCAATTTATGATAAAAACCCTGCAGAAAGTAGACATAGAGGGAACTTTCCTCAACATAATAAAGGCCATATATGAAAACCCACAGCCAACATCATCCTCAATGGTGAAAAACTGAAAGCATTTCCACTAAGATCAGGAACAAGACGAGGTTGCCCACTCTCACCACTCTTATTCAATATAGTTTTGGAAGTTCTAGCCACAGCAATCAGAGAAGAAAAGGAAATAAAAGGAATCCAAATCAGAAAAGAAGAAGTAAAGCTGTCACTGTTTGCAGATGACATGATGCTATACATAGAGAATCCTAAAGATGCTACCAGAAAACTACAAGAGCTAATCAATGAATTTGGTAAAGTTGCAGGATACAAAATTAATGCACAGAAATCACTTGCATTCCTATACACTAATGATGAAAAATCTGAAAGTGAAATCAAGAAAACACTCCCATTTACCATTGCAACAAAAGGAATAAAATATCTAGGTATAAACCTACCTAAGGAGACAAAGGACCTGTATGCAGAAAATTAGAAGACACTGATGAAAGAAATTAAAGATGATACAAATAGATGGAGAGATATACCATATTCTTGGATTGGAAGAATCAACATTGTGAAAATGACTCTACTACCCAAAGCAATCTACAGATTCAATGCAATCTCTATCAAACTACCACTGGCATTTTTCACAGAACTAGAACAAAAAATTTCACAATTTGTATGGAAACACAAAAGACCTCGAATAGCCAAAGCAATCTTGAGAATGAAAAACGGAGCTGGAGGAATCAGGCTCCCTGACTTCAGACTATAATAAAAAGCTATAATAATCAAGACAGTATGGTACTGGCACAAAAACAGAAATATAGATCAAAGGAACAAGATAGAGATAGAAAGCCCAGAGATAAACCCATGCACATATGGTCACCTTTTCTTTGATAAAGGAGGAAGGAATGTACAGTGGAGAAAGGAGAGCCTCTTCAATAAGTGGTGCTGGGAAAACTGGACAGGTACATATAAAAGTATGAGATTATATGACTCCCTAACACCATACACAAAATTAAGTTCAAAATGGATTAAAGACCTAAATGTAAGGCCAGAAACTATCAAACTCTTAGAGGAAAACATAGGCAGAACACTCTATGACATAAATCACAGCAAGATTTTTTTTGACCCACCTCCTAGAGAAATGGAAAGAAAAACAAAAATAAACAAATGTGACCTAATGAAACTTAAAAGCTTTTGCACAGCAAAGGAAACCATAAACAAGACCGAAAGACAGCCCTCAGAATGGGAGAAATTATTTGCAAATGAAGCAACTGACAAAGGATTAATTTCCGAAATTTACAAGCAGCTCATGCAGCTGAATAACAAAAAAAGAAATAATCCAATCCAAAAATAGAGAGAAGACTTAAATAGACATTTCTCCAAAGAAGATATACAGACTGCCAACAAACACATGAAAGAATGCTCAACATCATTAATCATTAGAGAAATGCAAATCAAAACTACAATAAGATATCATCTCACACCATCAGAATGGCCATCATCAAAAAATCTAGAACCAATAAATGCTGGAGAGGGTGTGGAGAAAAGGGAACACTCTTGCACTGCTGGTGGGAATGTGAATTGGTATATATATATATATCAGTGTGAGGTAGGATTCTCTTCATATACTTCAACGCTCCCCCCCAAGAAAAAGAGAGAAAGAGAGAGAACTCAATATGTTGAAAGCAACGGACAGGCCAAATTCCAGTTGTCTTGTATTAAGACAGATTTTAAAAGGGATTTACCAAAGAATGCTATTTTTCTCACTAACTTTTTTAGAAATATTATTGCCCATTAAAGTATGTTATTTATATTAACATTGAGTGGGTTTATTTCTCTTTAAAATAATAAATATATATTTTTAAATTGCAGTTTTAGTTTCTATTATGGTAAATATATATATGTTATGTGGTTTACATAAATATATGTAAACCACATAAACAAAAGTTCTTTGAGGTCCTTGATAAATTTTAAATGTATAAAGGAGTCCTCAGACCAAAAACTTGAGAACTGATTCCAAAGATTATTTAAAACAGGACTAATTTGTTCACAACAAAAAATAAAATTGAAGGGAGGAAATATGCTGCAAAAGGCTAACTTTAAAATAGTCCTACGTATTAGCTAGAGCAAACTGTGGCTTAAGTCACAGATGCAAGTAAATGTAAGAAGCTGTGTAGAGTCAAGGTCAAAGGTACTTGAAGTAGCTCAAGAGTAAATGATTTGTGTTTGATAGAATTTATTTACTGATCCTGAAATGTCATCCCTGATCATAATGCTTTATCTCTGTCTAGTGTTCCTAGCTTTGTGAGAATATATTTAGGGTGCTCTAAATGCACACTAGAATATGCATATACTATTTTAAGTAGATCTAATAAAGTGATATAAAGAAAAACAATAATTTAATATTTCAGAATGAAGCTTATCTTAATGATTCATATTAACATAAATGATGTGGTACTTCCAATTGAATTTTATTATTACATAGTTTTGAACTTAATTTCCTAAAACTTCATATTGCTTCCTTTTGCCCTAGAGCACTGACCTAATAAAAATGTGATCACCTTACAGGTAGAAATGTATTACTTTACCAGTGATTCTTTATGTGAACACATAGCACCGGAGAAGATAATTTGTATATTAAAGAGTGAAATAATTAACATAAAACAAAGACTAAATAAAATTTACTACTATAGTGAAATGCTACAACATTTGGGTCTGCCAATGGGACCCAAACTTTGGGTCTCATTGGAGAATGGGATTGATAGTTTTCCTTAAATTAAACCCTGAGCCTTAAGACAATCTCTAACTTACATTAGAGTATACTTAAAAGTAAAGTATATAAATTCTATACTTGTGAGAACATAGGAAACTCTGAATGAATCTGGAAACAAATGGCATAATGCATTTTGATACCCCACTCCTCCTGTGTCTCCGTTAGACAAAAATTACCTGAGTGATAGGAAAAATATCTGTTAGGTGAAAATTTTACCAATCTCATGGAACTTCTGAAAAATATATAAAATTATTCTAAAGAATGCACTAAAATAAAATAAGAAATTATTTGAACAAATTTTCTAATATTGTATCTGTATTTTAAAATAAAGTAAAATAGTCAAGGTAAACAGCTAGACATCATGTGTCCTTAATGTACCTTTATGTTGAGTGCTTAAAAATTAATCTTGATCTAATTTATCCTGATTTTGATACCATACATATGATAACAAATCTTCAGTATGCTCTGAAAATAGAGCATCTAGGTACATTTCAAAATTTAAATACACTATATTTGAGATTTTATAACATTAATTTTATGATACTCTTTCCCTTATAATTATCTGAAACATTTATTAATGTGTTATAAATAATTTGATTACAGGTCCATTCACAAATGTTATTTTTTTGTTTATTTTATTACCTTCTATAAATATCATAGGTACTTGAAGTATTTCTTACATATTTATATTTATCTTGAAAGAAAAAACAATAAATTGTGGTCAGATATAAGGCATTAATAGGTATCATAATCCAAAGCATTTATAGAAGCCATATTTTTTACATACTCCAACACAAATCTGCTTTAGCCAGGCTTCCCACTCCCTCCTCCAAATACCATATTCTTTCTTGCTTCATGATTTTGTTAATTTATTATTTTCCTCCAATGAGTGTTTCTTCCCTTCTTCGATTTTTCACATCAAGCTGCAATTCCTGTTGAAGTTTTTCTTGATTATTTGTGGGTGAAGTGATCTTTCCTTTCTTTTTACATTCTTTTTATTCCGTTTTGTTTTAGTTATTTTCACATATGTCCCATATATTAAGGATGTTTGAATTTCTAAAGGTCATAGATAAAACTTTATTTTTGAATCCTTCTTTCAGGATACAGATAGCATTGATAGCCACAATTGTTCACACTTACTTGCATTTAAACCTTTCATTAGTGCCCTCTCATATTGACTCTGGACTTGGACATGTGACTTAACTTTGACCAATGGGGCAGTAGCCAATAGAGTAGTTTGAGTATACCAGATTCCTGCTACCTCCATAAAAACATGCCTATGTAGCCTGACAGAGGGATGTGTGAACAGAGCCAAGAACTCTGTTCTACAGCATGCCTACTCCCAAATGCATCAGCTCCCAAGTAGCAGCCAGTGGACCCCAACTTATATGAGTGAGCACTGCCAAGACCAGGATTGTCCAACTTAAATTACTGAACTGCAATTTTGTGATTCAGAGAAATTTTATTGTTTTGAGCCACTAAGTGTTGACATAGTGTTTACACAGAATTATTATGCAGTTAGACAACTGATATACTATTCCTGGAACCAGATCACAGCGGCCTCACAGTACTTTGCACATGTTCAAAACTTAATGAGGATTGAACGAATGCATTCTATATTATGCTTAAAGTTGGCTCCAACACATTCACAAACTGGTTGGCAATAATAAACAAAGGGAGCTGGCTTCTTACTTAGTAATATGCTAAGTAAGATGTGTAGAGTTACTTTTCTATCCACTTACTCCCTGTCACAAATATATGGAGTAGGTGTTAAAAAACCTATTATATGGATATTAAAATTGAGACTTAGAGAGATAATGTAGCTCATTGACTTAGTACATAGAATTTAAAAAGGGATTAAATGATAGCATACTAATCTGATGGTAAAGTTTATGCTTTTTATTGTTAGAATTATAGCACAAGCTCCTGGGAGGAAGTGGATATTAAATACATAATAATTTTTAAACTAATTTTTAGATACTTTGTAACTGGCATTTTAAAAATGACACTTCTCTTCTTTGGAATGGAATTTGATGATATGCAAGGGAATAAGTCTACCTGTAAGTACTTTTACACTTTTATCTTGATTCTCACATCATCCCACAATTTTTTTCTATTGTTCAACAAATTTTTTATCAATTGCTTACTCTATGTTCAATACTGTACTAAGTACTAGGTAGATGGTTGTGGACAAAACAGATACTGATCCATACAGGCTATGAGTCAGTAGTATACATCATTTTAATGATAGCAGTTTGAAATCAGTCATGAGAGTGAATTTACATTACAGCATTTGACAAATACTACAAATTGAGGCAATTTCTTTTCTTCTCTTTTTTCTTTTTTTTTTTTTTGAGACCTTATTGTTAAACATTTATCAGCATGCATTTAATAGCCTTTGACCCATATAAAGAAGGAAATTTGGGCTTAAATTGCATTCAAAAGCCTACATACAATGATTATTAAAAAAAATTAACTCAGTTAATGAAAAATGAAAAATTTTCAGATGAGGAGCAAAAGTAAGTATAATAGTTAGACACAAATGATACATAAGGACACTCCCACAACACAAAGAAATAGAAAGAAGGATGTGAAAATATAATCAGGCAAATGAGATATACAGGCAAGCATCAAACTAAATATATGTTAAGGTATAAATTACTGTTAGAAATGAAGACAGTTACTTCATACTGATAAAAGGGGGAATTCACTGTGTATTTAAAAACAATTCTGGAGGAAGACCTTTAAGATGGCAGAGGAATAAGACGTGAGATCAACTTCCTCCCCACAAATATATCAAAAATATATCTACATGTGGAACAACTCCTACAGAACACCTCCTGAATGCTGGCAGAAGACCTCAGACTTCCAAAAAGTTAGAAAATCTCCAAGTAATTGGGTAGGGCAAAAGTAACAAGAAAAAAAAAAAGAGAGAGAGAGAGAGAGACAAAGGAATTGGGATGGGACCTGTGCCTCTGGGAGGGAGCTATGAAGGGGGAAAGGTTTACACACACTAGGAAGTTCCCTCACTGGCTGGAATGGGGGGGAGCTTCGAAGCCCCAGAGGAGAGGACAGCATGAGGGGTGTGGAGGGCAAAGCAGAAAGATTCCCACACAGAGGATCGGTGCCGACCAGAACTCACCAGCCTGAGAGGCTTGTATACTCACCCACCGGGGTGGGTGGGGGCTGGGTGTTGAAGTTCAGGCTTCAGAGGTCAGAACCCGGGGAGAGGACTGGGGTTGGCTGCATGAAGACAGCCTGAGGGGGCTAATGCACTACAGCTAGCCGGGAGGGAGTCTGGGAAAAAGTCTGGACCTGCTGGAGAAGCAAGAGACCATTGTTGCGGGGTGTGCAAGCAGAGGGGTGGGCCCTCCATTGGAGCTTCTTGCTCCATGCACTCACAGAGAGCAGGGCACAGCCTACAAGAGCTCCAGAGGTGGGCATGAGCAGTGGCTGTTATCTTGGTCCCCAGAGGAGGAGGCGATGGCTGCTGCTGCTGCCACAAAGGATCCTGTGAGCAAACACAGGATCAGTGCCTATCCAGGAGCCTGTGCAGCCCACCACTTCCGAGGCTCCTGCGATCTGGGGCCAACTTCTCCAGAAGAAAGCACAGTGTGCCTAAGGCTGTTGCAACTTGTCAGCCTCAGCCACAGGCACTCCCCACACATCCAAACTGTGACTGCTGTATCCCTTCTTCTCCATGGCCTGAGTGAGCAAGTGAGCCTTAATCAGCTGTTGCTTTCACCCTCTTTTGTCTGGGTGGGGAACACATGCCTGAGGGTGACTGCCTGAGGGTGACTCACACACAAAGGTAGGGCCAAAACCAAAGCTGAACTCCAGGAGTCATGAAACCAAAGATGAGGAAGGGAAATCTCTCCATGCAGCCACAAGAGCAGATTAAATCCCCGCAACTGGCTTGGTAGACCCTGCATCTGCAGACTATCTGAATAGATAATGAGTGTTCCCACAATTGAGGCTGTGGACCCTGGGAAAAACTGCAGACTTTGGGGACAAGTACATCCTGGAGTAAGGCCAGATCAGAGTCTGAGCTGGTCCCACAGTGCCCACAGTGGGTCCAGACACCTACCTAGAAGTATTGAAGAGCTTGCTGGGTAGGCAGGGATTGGCAGTGGCTCACCCTGGGGGCAAGGAAATTTACAGCTGAGGCCACAAGAAAATATTATTATTATTACTACTTTAGTCTTGTTCTGTTGTTGTTCTTTTCTTATTCTTTTTATTTTACTTTTCTTTTTTATGCTTCTATTTTTAATACATTTTTTATTTTATTTTTTTCCCAGTTCTACTATATTTTTTCATTATATTGTGTTTTGTACTTGGTTTGTTTTCCTTTGTTTTTGTCTTATTTAAACTATATTTTCTATTTTTCTATTTTTAGTTCTTTGCTGTTTTGTAGTTTTTCCTTTTGTTTTCATCTTTCTTTCATTTTTATACCTTTGTGGATTGTTTTTGTGTGTTTGCTTTATGCTTTCTTTCCTTTTTCTAGTTGCTTTCTGTGATTTGTTTTTGGGTTTTTTTTGTTACTTTAGTTTTTAGTGTTAGTTTTGGTTTGGGCGTTTGTTCAGTTACTCTCTCCTTTTTTTATTTTCTCTTTTTTCTTCTTTTTTTTCTTTTCTTTTTGTGAGAGAATGTGTGTGTTTCTTTGTGTAATTTTGTCTGTTTAGTTTTGCTTTTACCATTTTCTTGTGGTTTTTTCTGTTCATTTTCTTTTTTTTTTTCTCCTTTTCTTCCATGCCGTGCGGCTCGTGGGGTCTTTGTGCTCCAGCTTGGGGTCAGGCCTGAGCCTCCAAAATGGGAGAGCTAAGTTGAGGATGTTGGACCAAAGAGAACTCCCAACACAATGAAATATTAACAGGTCAGAAATCTCCCAGAGATCTCCATCTCAACACTAACACCCAGCTCCACCCATACAAGCTCCAGTGCTGGATGTCTCATGCCAAACAACTAGCAGGACAGGAACTCAAACCACCCGTTAGCAGACAGACTGCCTAAGATCATACTAAGCTCACAGACACCCCAAAATACACCACCGGATGTGGCCCTGCCCATCAGAGGGACAAGATCCAGCTCCACCCACCAGAACACAGGCATAAGTCCCCCTTACCCAGAATCCTACACAAGCCACTGGACCAGCCTCACCCACTGGAGGCAGACACCAGAAGAAAAAGTAACAACGACCCTGCAGCCTGTGGAAAGGAGACCCCAAACAGTAAGTTAAACAAAACGAGAAGACAGAGAAATATGCAGCAGATGAAGGAGTAAGGCAAAAACCCACCAGACCAAACAAATGAAGGGGAAATAGGAAGTCTACCTGAAAATGAATTCAGAGTAATGATAGTAAAGATGATCCAAACTCAGAAATAGGATGGGGAAAATACAAGAAACATTTAACAGGGACCTAGAAGAACTAAAAAGCAAACCAACAGTGATAAACAACATAATAATTGAAATTAACAATACTCTAGAAGGAATCAATAGTAGAATAACTGAGGCAGAAGAACGATAAGTGAGCTGGAAGATAGAATGGTGAAAATAACGGCCATGGAGCTGAATAAAGAAAAAATAAGAAAAAGAATGAAAAGAATTGAGGACAGTCTCAGAGACCTCTGGGACAACATTAAATGCACCAACTTTCAAATTATAGGGGTCCCAGAAGAAGAAGAGAAAGAGAATGGGTCTGAGAAAATATTTGAAGAGATTATAGTCAAAAACTTCCCTAACATGGGAAAGGAAATAATCAATAAAGTCCAGGAAGTGCAGAGAGTCCTGGATTATCTCCAGGATAAATCCAAGGAGAAACATGTCAGACACATATTAATCAAACTATCAAAAATTAAATACAAAGAAAAAATATTAAAAGCAGCAAGGGAAAAGCAACAAACGTTATACAAGGGAATACCCATAAGGTTATCAGCTGATTTTTCAGCAGAAACTCTGCAAACTAGAAGGGGGTGGCAGTATATATTTAAAGTGATGAAAGGGAAACACCTACAACCAAGATTACTCTACCAGGCAAGGATCTCATTCAGATTCTACAGAGAAATCAAAAGCATTACAGACAAGAAAAAACTAAGAGAATTCAGCACCACAAAACCAGCTCTAAAACAAATGGTAAAGGAACTTCTCTAAGCAGAAAACACAAGAGAAGAAAAGGACCTACAAAAACAAATCCAAAACAATTAAGAAATGGTAATAGGAACACATATATTGATAATTACCTTAAATGTGAATAGATTAAATGCTCCAACCAAAAGACACAGACCGAGTGAATGGATACAAAAACAAGACCATATATATGCTGTCTACAAAAGACCCACTTCAGACCTAGGGACACATACAGGCTGAAAGTGAGGGGATGGAACAATATTCCATGCAAATGGAAAAAAAAGAAAAGTGAAGTAGTAGAACACATTTCAGATAAAGACTTTAAAATAAAGAATGTTACAAGAGACAAGGAGAACACTACATAATGATCGAGGGATCAATCCAAGAAGAAGATATAACAATTATAAATATATATATGCACCCAAAATAGGAGCACCTCAATATATAAGGCAACTGCTAACAGCTATAAAAGGGGAAATTGACAGTAACACAATAATAGTGGGGACTTTAACACCTTACTTACACCAATGGACAGGTTATCCAGACAGAAAATTAATAAGGAAACACAGCTTTAAATGACATAATGGATCAGATAGATTTAATTAATATTTATAGAACATTCCATCCAAAAACAGCAGATTCTACTTTCTTCTACACATGGAACATTCTTCAAGACAGATCACATCAAGCCTTGGTAAATTTAAGAAAACTGAAATCATAACAAGCATCTTCTCTGACCACAACACTATGAGATTAGAAATCAGCTACAGGAAAAAAAAAACTGTAAAAAACACAAACACACAGAGGCTAAACAATATGCTAAATACTAAATAACCAAGAAATCACTGAAGAAATCAAAGAGGAGATCAATAAACATCTAGAGACAAATGGCAATGAAAACACGACAACTTCAAACCTATGGGATGCAGCAAAAGCAGTACTAAGAGGGAAGTTTATAGCAATACAATCCTACCTCAGGAAACAAACAGAATCTCAAATAAACCATCTAACAGTACACCTAAAGGAACTAAAGAACAAACAAAACCCAAAGTGAGTAGAAGGAACGGAAGCATAAGCATCAGAGCATAAATAAATGACATAGAAACAAAGAAAACAGTAGCAAAGATCAATAAAACTAAAAGCTAGTTCTTCTGAGGAGATAAACAAAATTTATAAACCATTAGCCAGACTCATCAAGAAAAAGAGTGAGAGGTCTCAAATCAATAAAATTAGAAATGAAAAAGGAGAAGTTACAACGGACACCACAGAAACACAAAGAATCATAAGAGACTATTATAAGCAACACCATGCAAATAAAATGGGGAACCTGGAAGAAATGGATGAATTCTTAGAAAGGTATAACCTTCCAAGACTGAACCAGGAAGAAATAGAAAATATGAACAAACCAATCACAAGTAATGAAATTGAAACTGTGATTAAAAATCTTCCAGCAAACCAAAGTCCAGGAAGAGATGGTTTCACAGGTGAATTCTATCAAACATTTAGAGAAGAGCTAACACCCATCCTTCTCAAACCCTTCCACGAAATTGCAGAGGAAGGAAACTACACAAATTCATTCTACAAGGCCACCATCACCCTGATACCAAAACAAGACAAGGATATTACAAAAAAAGAAGATTGCAGAAGAATATCACTGATGAATATAAATGCAAAAATCCTCAACAAAATACTAGCAAATGAATCCAACAACATGTTAAAAGGATCATGCACCATGATCAAGTGGGATTTATCCCAGGGATGCAAGGATTCTTCAATATATGCAAATCAATCAATGTGATACACCACATTAACAAATTGAAGAATAAAACCTATGCTATCATCTCAATAGATGCAGAAAATCTTTTGACAAAATTTAGCATCCATTTATGATAAAAACTCTCCAGAAAGTGGGCATAGAGGAAACCTACCTCAACATAATAAAGGCCATATATGACAAAGCCATAGCCAACATCATTCTCAATGTTGAAAAACTGAAAGCATTTCCTCTAAGATCAGGAACAAGACAAGGATGTCCATTCTCACCACTATTATTGAACATAATTTTGGAAGCCCTAGCCACTGCAATCAGAGAAGAAAAAGATATAAAAGGAATCCAAATTGGAAAAGAAGAAGTAAAACTGTCACTCTTTGCAGATGACAAGATACTATACATAGAAAATCCTAAAGATGCCACCAGAAAACAACTAGAGCTAATCTATGAATCTGGTAAAGTTTCAGGATACAAAGTTAAGGTACAAAAATCTCTTGCATTCCTATACACTAACAATGAAAGATCAGAAAGAGAAATTAAGGAAACAATCCCCTTCACTACTGCAAAAAAAAAGAATAAAATACCTAGGAATAAACCTACCTAAGGAGGCAAAAGACCTGTACTCAGAAAACTATAAGACACTCATGAAAGAAATCAAAGATGACACCAACAGATGGAGAGATATACCATGTTCTTGGACTGGAAAAATCAATATTGTGAAATTTTCTATACTACCTAAAGCAATCTACAGATTCAATGCACTCCCTATCAAATTACCAATGGCATTTTTCACAGAACTAGAACAAAAAAAATCTTAAAATTTGTATGGAGACAAAAACGACCCTGAATAACCAAAGCAATCTTGAGAAAGAAAAACGGAGCTGGAGGAATCAGACTCCCTGACTTCACACTGTACTGCAAAACTACAATAATCAAGACAATATGGTACTGGCACAAAAACAAAACTATGGATCAATGGAACAGGATGGAAAACCCAGAGATAAACCCACACCTATGGTCAACTAATCTGTGAAAAAGGAGGCAAGGATATACAATGGAGAAAAGACAGTATCTTCAGCAAGTGATGCTGGGAAAACTGGGCAGCTACATGTAAAAAAGTGAAATTAGAATACTCCCTAACACCATACACAAAAAGAAACTCAAAATGGATTAAAGACCTAAATGTAAGACTGCACACTATAAAACTCTTAGAGGAAAACATAGGAAGAACACTCTTTGACATAAATCACAGCAAGATCTTTTTTGACCCACCTCCTAAAGTAGTGGAAATAAAAACAAAAATAAACAAATGGGACCTAATGAAACTTAAAAGCTTTTGCATAGCAAAGGAAAACATAAGCAAGATGAAAAGACAACCCTCAGAATTGGAGAAAATAGTTGCTAAGGAAGCAACTGACAAAGTATTAATCTCCAAAATATACAAGCAGCTCCTTCAACTCAATATCAAAAAAACAAACAACCCAATCCAAAAATGGGCAGAAGACCTAAATAGACATTTCTCCACAGCAGACATACCAATGGCCAAGAAGTACATGGAAAGCTGCTCAACATCACTAATTAGTAGAGAATTGCAAATCAAATCTACAATGAGGTATCAGCTCACACCAGTTAAAATGGGTATCATCAGAAAATCTACAAAGAATAAATGCCAGAGAGGGTGTGGATAAAACAGAACCCTCTTTTCACTGTTGGTGGGAATGTAATCTGATACAGCCACTATGGAGAACAATATGGAGATTCCTTAAAAAACTAAAAACAGAATTACCATATGGCCCAGCAATCCCACTACTCGGCATATAACCAGAGAAAACCATTATTTAAAAAGGAACATGCACCCCAATATTTATTGCAGCACTATTCCAAGTCATGGAAGCAACCTAAATGTGTATGGACAGACGAATGGATAAAGAAGATGTTGTACATATATACAATGGAATATTACTCAGCCATGAAAAGGAAAGAAATTGGGTCATTTGTAGAGATGTGGATGGACATATGGACTGTCATACAGAGTGAAGCAAGTCAGAAAGAGAAAAACAAATATCATATATTAACCCATATATGTGGAATCTAGAAAATAGTAGAGGTGAACCAATTTGCAAGGCAGAAATAGAGACACAGATGTAGAGAACAAATGTATGGACACTATGGGGGGACGGGGAGGTGGTATGTATTGGGAGATTGGGACTGACATATATACACTAATAGGTATAAAATAGATAACTAATGAGAACACACTGTATAGCACAGGGAACTCCACTGTACCGTAGAAACTAACAGAACATTGTAAAACAACTATACCCCGAGAAAAACAAAGAAACGAAAGCAATTCTGAACTTTGGTGCACCTACTAAAAAGCCTCATAAAATGTGAAGTGAAACCAAAACTCAAGAATATTATTAAGGAAAGGTTTTAAAGCCATAATGATGGTGTGGTATTTTAATATAAATTTCTTATTTATTTGTATATAAATCAGGCTAAAAATTGGTAAATAAGATTTTCAAAATGAGCAAGCATATTTATGGGATATGAGAATTCAGCCAAAACAATTCAAGAATGCCCCTTGATTCAAGTGAAAATGAAATTCATATACCATAGTAGGTTAAGAGATTTCAGAAATAAATAATATGACCAGTGACAAGTGTTCATAATTAGAGAAATCCCCTGAAGGACTTTCTATCAGTAAATTTTTAAGCTTACATAAAATGGACAAACTTCAGAACACTATACCTTCCTAAAATTAACTCATGAAATTTTAAAATGTTGAATCAATAATTTACTATCGTCATATATACACTTAAGAGCCAAGGTTTCTTACAAGTGCTGTCAAATTTTTAAGTTGTAGACACTGTCAAATTTAAACACATTCTTTCATATAATGCAGGGATAAAATTGCTCCCCTATTTGTTTTATGACACTAGTATACCCTTGATACAAAATTAGAGGATACTATGTAAATTAATAAAATCTGTCATAAACATAAATACAAAAATCTAACTTAAATATTAGCAAACAGAATTATCAAACAAAATAACATGACATGACCAATTTTGGTTTATCTAGAAATATAACAGAATATCTAATTGAAAATCTATTAATGAAATCTGCTACATTACCAAATTAAAGAATTACCTCAGAATATACAGAAAATGTATTTGAAATAATTTAAAACATATTCATACCTCATTACAAACTATGAGTAAAAAGAATCTTCTTAATCTGACAGAAGGAGTTAACAAACAAATGCATACATTTCTTAGAGTAAAACAATGTAAGAGTTGTCTTTACAGTCAAGAAGAAAGAGCTTTATTCAACAATGCACTCTAAATCCTAGATAACTCAACAAAATAAGGAAAATATATAAAATGTAAAATAATTGGAAAGGATGGAAGAAGATATCATTGTTCATAAATAATGGTTATCTTCATGAAATAATCAAAGAAAATAGACAAATTAAGAAATTAATGAGAGTTCAACCAATGGATATAATAACAATATACAAAAATACATTTAATACCTATGCACCAAGAATAAATTAGGAAACATACACTTTCTTGTGTCCTTATTAATTCAATGTAATTTTGGTACAGGAATTGACAGATTGGCAGAAGATAATAGAGCCACAGAAACCCCATTCACTTAGGCCTGATAGAAAGAAAAGAGTTAACAGCAGGTTAGAAAAGGGTAGAAAGAAAAGGGCTGAGATTCATCATCAAACTCATGAGGCCGACGCTCCGAGAAAGGAAAGAAGGAAAGTGATCTTATCAAATTTCCTCATAAACGGTTTAATGAACAATCTTCTGGCAAACACAGGAAAGATATTAGCTCATGAGGGAGGAAATGTTATTTCTTAATCTGTCTAGGTGACTTATGGGCAATAAATTTGGAATCTATGGATTTAGAGGCCTTGGATCCCTAGGAAGTGTAACTTTTTGAGTATAAAATGGAGCTGTTCCATGACTGATACAGCTCATCTTTGTAAGTGACATGACTGCCAACCCCTTTGAGAGACCTCATAAATAATCATGGTCACAAGAACCATTTACATATCCGTTGCTTGTTTCACTTGAGTTACTGAATTATTGGTGGTTTTAGAATTATTTGTAAAGCTTAATCCTGGGTCAGATCTATGATTTAAGTAAGTCTGATTTGGTAATGATCGTTTTTGTGTTTGCCCATAGGGACACCTGACAAATCAAAGACTTAGTGTTACAGATCAGTGGGAAAATAATGCACTAGTCAATTATCTTAGTTATCCATGTGAACTAAATAACTTAGGAATCTTGTTTCAAGCCATAGGCAAAAATAAATTCCATGTGGACTATAAGACCTAAATGTGAAACTAAGCTTTAAAAACTTTTGTACAAATAACAGGAGAATATCTTGATAACCTCAGGAGATAAAGAAATTCTTAAACAAGATATAAAATGTACAAACAATTAAAAAGATGGATAAACTTGATTGCTTTGAAATTAAAACTTCTTAGTGATAAAATCATACAAAAAAAATCAGAGACAAGATATTCACAATGCATAAAATAAAAGATTGGTATCTGAATTTATGAAGAACTCCCATAAATAATTTAAATAAGGGCTTCCCTGGTGGCGCAGTGATTGAGAGTCTGCCTGCCAATGCAGGGGACACGGGTTCGTGACCCAGTCCGGGAAGATCCCACATGCTGCAGAGAGGCTGGGCCCATGAGCCATGGGCACTGAGCCTGCGCGTCTGGAGCCTGTGCTCTGCAACGGGAGAGGCCACAACAGTGAGAGGCCCGCGTACTGCAAAAATATATATATATAATAATAATAATTTAAATAAGACAGACATCCTAATAGTAAAAATAAATAAAGTACATGATATGGTAATGAAAAGGTACAAAAAGCTCAGTCTTATAGTAATTGTGGAAATTCAAGTTAACCACAATAAATATACTATTTCAGATTCATCAGATTGGTAAATTTTTAAAAATATGACAATATGTTGTTGATAAATCTGAAGAATGATAGAAAACTTTATGCACTGTTGGTTTGTAGTTGTAAACTGATTTAAAAACAACCTTGGAAAGTAATCTAGAAATAGCTAGTAAAGGTTAAAATTTATGTACTTTAGGGCTCAGCAATTATTAGGTATAAATACTAGAGAAACAATTGTATACAAAGAAACTTATATAAGAATGTTCTTTGGAGAATTGCATTTAATATCAAAATGTAGTAATACCCTAAATGTCTACAAACAGAATATAAATAGATTGACAAATTGTGACATATTTATATAATGAAAAGCAATATGGAAAATGGAAATGAATGACTAATGATATGTGTATCAACATAATTTAATCTCACAGCTTTTTTTTTGGCAAATTAAAGTTGCAGAAAGATATATACCATAAGTTACTATTATAGAAAAATGTGTATATTTGGGGGCTCAGAGACATGTGATAATAGTATAAAAATCTCCATAAAATTTATAAATGTCAATTTCAGAATCAAGATAATGTCTTGATGAGCTGTCTTGATGAGCTCTCTTGATGACCACGTCTGCATGAGCTATCCTTAGTGAGTTTTGTTGCTCAAGGTCAGCTGTGAGAGCTGTCTGAGAATTTGCCCTTCTTTGCACAGGAGGTAAGCTAAACATTCTACCAATCTACCTGAAGAAACATTACAAAAAATGGCTTTGAAATTCTGCATTTTTATGTGGATTAATCTCCATGTAAATATTGGATAGCACTCTAGTGAACTTTTAACAAGGAAAGGGGCAAGCAAACTTCAAAGTTGATCTTTCTCTCCCTCTCTCCGTTTCTTCCTCCTTCTTTTCTTTTCCCTTCTATTCTCCCCTCCTTTTCTTCCCCCAACTCTGTCTTTCTGTTTCTTGTGTTTTGTTTCCCACATAAATATACATATGTATTCACAGACACACACAATCCCATTCATGTACTACTGAGTATGCACTGTGTGCAAGGTATCCTGCAAAGGAACTCAGATAACTTATTTAGGATTATAGGCAAGAATATACTGATGATTTAAATGTAGACTTTGCCATCAGGAAGCTTAAAGTATACTAAAAATGATTTTAACGCACATAAATAATTTTAGTTAGAATATAATTCAGTTTAGAATGTTTCGTACTTAAGAATTACTAACCTTTACCCAATGCTTATTATTTGTCAGGCTCTGCTCCAATATTTTACTGTATATTATCTAATTTAGTCCTTACCTCAATTATGTAAGGTGGATAGATACTATTATTCTTTATAGTTTTCCATCTGAAGAAACTGGGACTCTGATACTTGAGTTGTTTGTCCAAGATTGTATCTCTTATTGATAGCATACTTAGAAGTTTACCCAAGCAGCCTGACTCCATAGCTTTTGGGTGCACTTTGCTAAAAGCCAGCTTCAAGGATCATGGGGTACTTTTGTAGGAGGAAATAACATTGAGTTCAGTTTCAAATGATGGATTATCCTACCATATATGAAATAGTCTTAAATATAAACACCTATATTACTACTAAAATATGAATATTGAATTAGTTTTAAGATATTTTGCAACTATTTGTTCTTACACATACTTATAATATAATCATACTGAAGTTGAATAGTATTTGGCCAAATGGCCAAAAAGTCCATTTGGGTTTTTTCTATAACATGTTATAGAGGAACCTGAATGAACTTTTTGGCCAACCCATAAATACCACTATGAACTTATTTCCTTTTAAAAATATGGATTAAAAAACCTTGAAAGCAATGACTACCTTATAGTAATAAACATCATCAACACCCAGATTATTGTCTCTAAATACCAGGGAACCAGAACTCCTTGAGGAGTGGCCGATTTTAGTTCTGGGGCTGGAAGAATACAAGACTTCTAAATATTGTTGCTCAAGAAAGCATGGAAAACATTCAAAAACCAATTGGTTATACAAAAAAATACAGAATTCAACATGAAGGGCTCACTCTAGCCAAAGATGAGACAATTAAAGCATTAAAAACTGATGATTACAAGTGATGGAAACAATGATTAATAAAACCCAGGAGTTTATATATATGCTTTTTAAAAAAGACAGAAAGGAAACAAAAAAGGCAACAACAACTGAACATAACTTGGGAACAAACTCCTTATGCTAAGACACCAAGTAGAAAGAACAAAAACATCTATCTTATCTCTTCTGAGTGATCTGCATTTCAGAGTTACCTAATAGCTCTAGATGATAAAGGAAAATTCTCTTTAGAGAAGGAATGTTGAAGTAAACAAGTATCTATTTTGCAAACTTTAAAGAAATAATTAACACAGTCAATGAGCAAGAATAGTTACAACAAATAAATAAAAGGTTTATAGTAGAGAATTTTAGGCTGGGAGTATGAGGGGCAATTTTATGTGCCAATTTGACTAGATCAGAGTGCTCAGACATTTGCTCCACCATTATTCTGGGTGTGTCTATGAAGATGTTTCCAGATGAGATTAACATTTGATTTTCTTTTTAACATCTTTATTGGAGTATAATTGCTTTACAAGTGTGTGTTAGTTTCTGCTTTATAACAAAGTGAATCAGCTACACATATACATCAGTAGATTTAGACTGAATAAAGTAGATTACCCTCACTAATGTGGATGAGCCTCAATTAAACAATTGAAAGTTTGAATAAAACAAAAAGCTGAACCTCCCACGAGTAAGAGGAACTCCTGCTTGACTGCCTTGGAGCTGGGACATCAGTTTTTCTTCCTGCTTTTGTACCTATCTGAAACATCAGCTCTTCCAGGGTCTCAAGCCTTCCAGCACTTATACTGGGACTACATCATTGGTTCACCTGGCTCTCCAGTTTGTGAACTGCAAATATTAGGACTCATCAACCTCTATAACTGTGGGAACCAATTTCTTATAATAAATAAATAAATCTCTCTTTGTATAGAAAACCACGAATTGGCTCTGGAATTGGCTCTCTAACCTGATAAAATTTAAATATGCTAATGACTTTCAGTTGTAAAGAGAGCACTGATAGTCCATAGTGTGATCTGGTAATAGAATGTGACAAAATATCACCACTGTATACTACTAATCAAACATTTATAAGAAGGAAGGATCTGGGTGACCATGTATATGATACTCTCAAACATTTTTGGCAAAATAATGAATATAATAAGATTGGCTGGTTGCTCCTAAAATCACTGGTGACTCAAATTCTTAGCTCAAGTACTGCATAAATGACTGGAATGCTATTATGTGCCCTAAAGGAGGCAGCATACTCCTTGTTTGGTTGTGTTATTCTTGCTCATTTAACAAATCACCCAAAATAGATGCTAGTTTTGAGTTAGGTCCAGAAGAAGAGAGAGCTCTGAAACAGTTCCAGGCTATTGTGCAAACTGCCCTGATACTTGAGCCATAAGATTCAGCAGATACAATGGTGCTTAAAGTGTCAGTGGCAGATTTGGAGCTTCTGGTAGTACCCTTCAGGAGGTCCTTAAAATTTTGGAAAAGAGTCCTGTCATTTTTTCTGCAGGTAGCTACTTTCTTTTTGAGAAATATCTTTTGGCTTACCACTGGGCCTTAGTGGAATGCTTACTCATGAGCCAGCAAGTTACCATATGAAGTGAGCTACCCATAAGGAACTAGGTGTTATATGACTCACCAAGCCATAAAGTTGGGTGTACATAGTAGCAGTCAATCATCAAATAATGAGGTATAAATGAAATCTGGCCCAAGCAGTCCCTAAAGGCACAAGTAAATTACATGAAGTGGCCCAAATGCCCATGGTCCCCACTCCTGCTAAACTACCTTCTCTCTCCTAGCCTGTGCCTATGGCCTCATAAGGAGTTCCCCACAATCAACTGATAGAGAAAGAAAAGACCTGAATGACTTTAATAATAAGGTGGAAAGATGACCCATTATGTAGATACCAGTCAGCACCCTTCCCCAGTGACCCTTGTCATCACCAAATAGTCCTATGAACAAAGTGGCCATAATGTCAGGGATGGAGGTTATGCATGGATTCAGCAACATGACTTCCACTCCCCAAGGCTGACTTAACTACAACTACCACTGAGTGCCTAATCTGCCAACATTAGAGCTCAGCACTGAGTCTCTGATAGGGCACTACTTACCTGGGTGATTAGCCAGCAACTTGGTGACCAGTCGATTACACTGGACTGCTTCCATCATGGAGAGAGCAGTAATCTTGAAGCCATGCAGGACCCTGTGGGGCCCTTCCAAATAAAAAGGCCTTTCATGTGTCCCCTATTTCTTGTTTGTAGGAAAAAGGTTTTAGCCTTCTAGATCTTTTCTGAGTTTCAAAGGGCAGATTCAGTTAGTAATTAGAGGTATGAGGAAATGCAGAAAAAAATGAGTGCAGCAGTGGGGCCTGGTCCTGATTTCTCTTCAGGGGATGTATATAACAATTTGATACTTATCTCTGAGTTCTTTTACAGGAACAAAGGCCCCTACCCAGGTGGAGGATAGTATCTTCAGGCTGAGCACAAGCACGTGGACCCCAGGCTGGATGGAACCAGAAGGCTGATGACTGAGTTTCTTGAAACACCACCCAGTTACCTCTCCACCAACCAACTGGAGAAGGGTTACACACCCTGAAACCCACCCCTCCCCCCAGTTTTGTCGATAAAAGCTTTTTCTCTGAAACCCATCAGGAAGTTTGGGTTTTTTGAGCATTAGCTGCCCCAGACTCCTTGTCTGGCACCTTACGATAAAAACTGTACTTTTCCTTCACCAAAACTTGGTGGCGGTATATTGGCTTTACTGCATGTGCGCAAGCAGACCCAAGTTTGGTTCGGTAACGGTTTGTTCTAACTGGAATAGACAGTTACTATGGTTATGAATTTTCCTCCCCTAACTGCACTGCTTCTGCACAAACTATCGCTGTGGACTTAAAGAACGTCTTATCCATCAGCATGGTATTCCACACAGCGTTTCTTCTGATCAAGTAATTCACTTCATAGTGAATTAACATGGCAATCGGCCCATGCACATGGAATTCACTGGTCTTATTGTTACTTACCCTCCAGAGTCAGTCCTCAACAAGAGTCCTCCTGCACAAATAGAAGGAGACCAAGTTCGGTTCAGAAGCAAAGGAAATCTTTATTCTTGCATCAAAGAATGGAGAGGCAGAGGAGCTCAAGCTCCTTTCACAGGCTTCTCTTTAGCAGCTGCTCTCTTTCACAGGCCTTGGGCGGGGCTGCTTTTTAGGGTTCTCCTCAGCGGGGAGGGCTGGAGCTCTCGTGGGCCAGGCCCAGGTGCGGCTGCGCCGCTCACGCTCCAGATCGCAGTCCCGGTGCAGCGTCTCTGCACAAGGCCCACCACCGTCATCTTGAATTGAGCATGGCACACTGCTGGCTCTTCTGTACACAGTCATAAATTGAGTTGTAGGTGCAGCCATTCCACACTTAGGAACTCAGGTCTGAAGTGCCAGGTGCAAAGCCTCTTCACATGGTACCCTATGAGCAAGTGAGACTAGACTAAGCACAAAGGAAAAAATGGTTAGACTTTATTACCCAGAATCTATTTTTACTCCCTGGAAATTGTTAATGAGTTTTGCTGGTGACTTTATCATGTTCCCCATCATGAGGCAGCTGGCTTGATAGAATGGCAGAATGGCTTTTGGGAGACTCAGTTAGACTGACAGCTAGGTGGCACTACTTTGCAGAATGAGGGCAAGGTTCTCCAGAAGGCTGTATGTGCTCTGAATCAGTGTCCAATATACGGTGTTGTTTCTCCTACAGCCAGGACTCATGGGACCAGGAATCAGGGGGTACAAGTGGGAGTGGCACCACCTACTATTACCCCTAGTGACTCACTGGCAAATTTTTAATAGATTTTACTTTTTAGAAAACTTTCAGATTTATACCATGATTGAGTAGAAGATACAGGGGTTTCCCATATCCCCTATTTTCCCACACATGCATAACTGCCCTTATTATTAACATCCCACATCAGAGTGGTATATTTATTACTGATGAACCTACAGTGATACATCATCACTCAAAGTCCATAGTTTACATCAGGATTCACTCTTCATGTTGTATATTCTATGAGTTTGACCCAATATATAATAAGTATATGCCATTATATTATCATAGTAGTTTCACTGCCCTAAACATCTGTTTTTTGCCTATTCATCCCTACCCTTCCCCTAATCCCTGGCAACTGCTATTCTTTTTATTGTCTTCATAATTTTGCCTTTCACAGAATGTCATATAATTGGAGTCATACAGTGTATAGTCTTTTGAGATTAGTGTCTTTTCTCTTAGTAATAGGCATTTAAGTTTCCTCTATGTCTTTTCATGGCTTGTTAGTTCATTTCTTTACGGTGTTAAATAATATTCTATTGTCAGGATGTATCATAGTTTATTTATTGATTCACCTACTGAAGGACATTTTGGTTGCTTCCAAGTTTTGGCAATTATGAATAAAGCTGCTATAATCCTCCATGTGCAGGTTTTATGTGAACATAAATTTTCAACTCTTTTGGGCAATATCAAGGAGCATAACTGTCATATCATATGGTAAGAATATATTTAGTTTTATAAGAACTGCCAAATTGTCTTCCAAAGTGGCTGTACCACTTTGCATTCTTGCCATCAATGAATGAGAGTTTCTGTTATTCTATGTCCTCACCATCATTTAAGTGTCATCAGTGTTCCAGATTTCCTCATTCTAATAGGTATATAACAGTATCTCATTGTTGTTTTAATTCGCATTTCTGATGACAAATGATGTGGAGCATCATTTCATATGTTTGTCATCTATATATACTGTTTGTTGAGATGTTTGTTAAAGTCTTTAGCCAATTTTTAATTGCTTGGTTACTTTTTTATTGTTGTTTTAAGAGTTCTTATGTATATATTGTATATCAGTTATTTATCAGATATATATTTGTAAATATTTTCTCTAAAATTGTGACATATTTTTATTCTCTTGCCAGTGTCTTTCACAGCACATAAACTTTTAATTCTAATGAGATCTAGCTTATCAATTCTTTCTTTCTTTGATTATATCTTTGGCATTGTACCTAAAAAGTCATCATTAAATCCAAGGCCATCTAGATTTTCTCTCATTTAATCTTCTAGGAGTTTTATAGTTTTTCATTTTACATTTAGATTTGTGATCCATTTTGAATTAGGTTTTGTGAAAGGTATAAGGAATGTATCTAGATTAATTTGATTACATGTGGCTGTCCAGTTACTCCAGCACCATTTTTTGAAGATACTGTCCTTGTTCCATCGTATTGCCTTTGCTCCTTTGTCAGAGATCAGTTAACTATGTTTATGTGGGTCTATTTCTGGGCTCTTTATTATGTTCCATTGATCTATTTCTCAGTAACCACAAAATAACTTACTGGGATTTTGACTGAGATTGCACTGAATCTATAGATAAAGTTGGAAAGAACTGACATCTTGACATTATTGAGTCTTCCTGTCCATGAACATGAAATATCTCTCCAATTATTTAGTTCTTCTTTGCTTTCTTTCATCAGAGTTTTGTAGTTTTCCTTTTGTAGATTTTGTACATATTATGTTAGATTTATACTTAAGTATTTCTTTTTGGGGGGTTACATTAGCTAATGTAAATGGCATTATGGTTTTAGTTGTACTTGTTCATTGCTGGTTTATAGGAAAGTGATTGACTTTTGTAACATTAACCTTGTGTCCTGCTCTAAGCATTTCTTTGTTCCAAGAGATGTTGATGCTTTTGGATGTTTTACGTAGACACTCCTTCATCTGCAAACAACGACAGTATTATCTCTTCATTCTCAATCAGTACACCCTTTGATTAATTATCACTAAAAGTGAGATAATCAGATACTATGTACTTTCTGATGTGAGGCAACATGTAGCACACACCTTAGGTTGTTCTTGCAGAAAAAAAGCAAGTTAAACCTGAAGCAACACCAAGCCTCTGGATTTAATTTTTCATTTTATTAAATTTGGAAGATGGAGAAACAAGGTAAATATACCACAAAGTACCATAGTCACAAATGCAGAATGTGGGACATTCCATAGAAAAACTAATGCGGTTTCTGCCTAAAGTCAGTGGCATGAAAAAAGAAGATAGAGAAACTGCTCTAGATTAAAAAGTACCTGGCTCATTAGGGCCTAGGGGGATCCAGGAGGCAAGTCTCACTAAAGTAGTGTCACCAAAGGTGATAGTGGTATGGAAGAGGCACCCTGAAAATGATTTCAAAGTTATACCAACTTGATTCCTTCCAGTTTTAAAATTTCAAACTTAATGTCACCTAAATATTACCTTATAGGCAACAGCTTGGAGGAAGAAATTGAAAGTTTTTCAATGACAAGTTAAGATGTTTAAATTTAAACAGTGTTATATTTATGAGATATTTAATTTAATTATTTCATTTGACAACAAGCATTCTTTAGTGAAGTGATATTGCCACCTAGGAGAGGAAAGTGGTTCTTGGGAGAAGAAAGATATTATAATAATCTGTGGCCCTCCAAAGGGTTACAGTACATGAATAGATATATAGTATATCTGTGATATTAAACTTTCTTGATGGTGAGAATGATTAGGAAAAAAATAAGGAAAACTTCTCCTTAGGGTGCAACAATGAAAACAAGTTTGAAAAAAAAAACACTGCTCTAAAAAAATGTAAATTTATAATAACAAACTACATTTTATAAATTTTCTATCATATATTAATAAAACCTCTGTCTGTTTAAAAATTTTAGCCGTGATCTAAGAACAAATTTCTTTGGATTCATTCTCTTTTCATACCCCATGATCTATTTGTCTTCCTACCCCAAAACTTCTTGCTCTGAACCCCTAACTTTCAAATGCCAATTTGTTATGGCACATGAGGTCGCTTTCAGTTCTAACTGATATATTTCTGCTATGAACTGAATGCTTTTGCTGCCTCCCACCTGCCCACTTCATAAAATGAAGTCCTAATCCCCAGTACGGTGGTATTTGGACTTGGGGCCTTTGGAAGGCAATTACATTTAGATTAGGTCATGAGAATGAGACCATTGTGGTAAAATTAATTCTCTTGTAAAAAGAAGAAGAGACCTGAGAACTCTTTCTAGGCCACTGAACAATATTGCCAGAAGACAGACATCTGCAAATCAGGAAGAGAGCCCTCACCAGGCAAAGAATTGCTGGCACCTTGATGTTATACTTTTGAGCCTCCAGAACTGTGAGAAATAAGTGCAAATGGTACAAATGAAACTATTTACAGAACAGAAGTTGAGTCACAAATATAGAAAACAAACATGTAGAAGGAAACTGAGACTGGGATTAACATATACACACTATTATATATAGAATAGATAACTAATAAGAACCTACTGAATAGCACAGGGAACTCTATTCAATACTCTGCAATGACCTACATGGAAATAGAATCTAAAAAAGAATGGATATATGTGTATGTATAACTGACTCACTTTTGTGTACAGAAGAAACTAATACAACATTGTAAATCAACTATACTGCAATAAAACAATTAACCTAAATTATTTTTTAAAAAAGTAAAAGCAGCCTAGAGTGTAAATAAATAAGTAAATAAATACTTGTTTAATCCACTGAGTCTATTACATTTTGTTATAGCAGCCTGAACTGAGGCAGTTTCTAATCGAGGTTTGACTGTCACCACATTAGTTAAGCTAAACTTTCTTTGAAGTCAGAAATTGAGTTTAGAATTCAAATTTGAAGAAAATGTTTACCTTTACTGATTGAGAAGGAAAAGTTTAAAAAATATATGGTTTTTACAAAACTGTTGAGGGAGAGCAAAAATAAAACTGTGAAGATGACATGGAAAAGGCTTTTTTTGGAATGTGATCAAACTGAAGGAAAGCAAAGGAGAAAGAGATATTAGGTTGATTAACTGAGGGAACGCCAGATAAGGTTTAGTACTATTTTGTTCCAAAGTATTCAACTTCTCTTCACCATAGTCAAAACTTAGTAAAGACTTTTTTTACCAGGTTTTGGAGTTCAGTCATATTTAATGTAAATAGTGCTTTCAGAAAGGACTATTCGAGCATGAAAACACTGAACAGTACTAACCTCTCTTAAAGTTTACAGGTGAGTAGAAGGGATAAGAGAGTAGAAAATGCTCTGACAAATGATGGAAGAACTATGATAGGAACACCAAGAGCTAGAGGAACACAGAGGAGAAGAGATTCTTTCCATAAGGGACTAACAGGAAGACATAGAGGGTAATGGTAAAAATCTAAGCTCAGCTTCTAAATATGGATAGCCTGACTTTGGAAAACAAGAAATAACAAAATTGAAAGGCTGAAAAGAAGGAACTCTAGTAATAATGGTGCATTTAAAGAAGGTTTAGCAGTAGTAAAACCTGTAAATTGTGGAAAAGGAGGCTGAAAAGCTAAGGCAAGGCTTATTTTAGAAGCCTCCATAGTCATGTTGATAATTTGACACTTACTGTCTTGTCAAAGGGGAATTACTTTTTTGTTTGTGTACATACCTTTCCTTCTCCATGTTCCTCTTCTTCCTTTAACAACTGAGCCCCTGTTGTGTGGCTACCCAAAATAAAAACTACGTTTCCTAGCCTCCCTTGTAGCTGGATGCCATCATATGACTACATTACTTCCAATGATAGAAAGGCAAAGGTTTTGTGTGCAAATTCCAAGAAGTGTTCTCAAAGAAAGAGCTATGTCCTTCTTTGTCCTTTCCTCTCCTTGTTGCCTGTACGTGGATCAGAAATCTGGATCTGGACTATCCATCTTTTTCCATGAGACAAAGGCTATACTATAAGAACAAAATAGTGAATTGGAAGTAGTCTGGATCCCTGAGAACTTCATGAAACAGAGCTCTGAACTGTTTTAGCCACTGTTGTGTTGTTTTGGGTCACTTGCAGATAAAAGTAATTCAGAGACAAATTGTTTTTCGTTTGCCTCTTTTTTTGTTTGTTAAACCAGAGAATGACATAGTCAAGAGTTTGTGTGCATAGACCAGACTGGACTAAAAAAGATCCTTTTGAAAAACACACAAGTAAGTCTCTAAAACAAGACCGGTGACAATAAGGTTCATGCCTGAGGGACAGGATGAATATATATATGGTTTTGAGTCTAGGTGACTAGAATAGTACTGGAGCCTAAAAGTTTGGGAAAATAATGAGGGGTGTGTGTGTGTGTGTGTGTGTGTGTGTGTGTGTGTGTGTGTGTATGACCTGATTATGATGGCTATTAGAATTGCAACAATTTTATTTCTTATAATTCACCCATTTCCTTGGTGAAAGAAACTGGGTCATAAAAATGGTTGAATCACAATAGCACCAAACCTGTACTTTAGGAATATTTACCCAAATTCACACATCTAGTAGGTAGAATAGCAGGAATATTTGAGTTCTTGGTCTCTGTGGTCATTACCTAAGTAATTGTGGAGTATAACAGAGAATTTTCTTTTTTAAATGATAAAACTGACACAGGTATCAAAGCAGCCTTAATAGAAGGCTTCTTTTAAACCAGCATTGCTCAACCTTGGCATCTGGGCCAGATGCTGTTTGTTGTGGGGACTTTCCTGCACACTGTAGGATGTTTAGCATCATCCTGGCCCCTACCCAATAGATGCCTAACATTCTTCCTCTCCCCTCCCCACAGTTGTGGCAACCAAAAATATCTCCAGACAGTGCCAAATCGGCTTTCAGGGGCAAAACTGTCCCCTGTCCAGACCCACTGGTTGCAAGGTATGGAAGAAAGAATGTGTCTTTTACTTAGTTTGATTCTTTTTTTTTTTACTTCAGTCTTACTTTTGCTCTTGATCCTATAACTTAATGTGTGAACTCAAACAAGATACCCATTTGTAAATTAGAAATAACAATCCACTACTTCATCTCTACCTGCATTATCTCTAACAATGATAGGGATAAAAAGATAATGTACACAAAGCCTGCAGTGTGCCCTTAACAAAGAGTAACCATCATCATTGATTATATTTCCTAAAAAAAGGAGAAAATACACCAAAATAGATTTTTTGCCTTCCTCATTTGTGCTGAAACTTTTGAGGTATTTAGTTACCTATTTCTAAGGCCTTCTTTTGAGTGTCCAGTTCTCCACTCTCTGGTTTTAGATTGTGACCTCCTACCAAAAAGAAGTACGATTATTGAAAATCTTTTGCACACAGTCTATACAGCATCATATGCTCATGGGCCTCTTCATAACATCAGCTACACTGACAGCAGTGGTGTTGGTCTGCTTTTCACCTCTTTGCTGTAACATCCACCACTATGCATGACACATTGTTCATTTTTATAACTTTTTTTGTTCTAAAATAGAATTCTAGGGCTTCCTGGTGGCTCAGTAGTTGAGAGTCCGCCTGCCAATGCAGGGGACACAGGTATGTGCCCCGGTCGGGGAAGATCCCACATGCCACGGAGCGGCTGAGCCCGTGAGCCATGGCCGCTGAGCTTGCGCATCCGGAGCCTGTGCTCCGCAATGGGAGAGGACACAACAGTGAGAGGCCCGTGTACCACAATAAAAAATAAATAAATAAATAAAATAGAATTCTATAGATTCAAAGCTAAGTAAGATTGTTGAGTCTCATGCAAAAGGTGTGATCAAAGACCCAATTGTGTCTTCCCTTGGGTCTAACTTGGAGTCAGGACTAGGAATTACAATGTTATATGTTTATGAATTACTTGACATCCTCTGCTCAGAGTAATTACTGTTTTCTTTACTTATAGCTAAAGTTGATATAGGGAACAAACCAGACAAAAGTCACACTGAGGAATCTGGATTTCTCTAGAGAATTTTGAGAATCTGCTTGGCCATGTTCCAAAGAGGTGCTACAGTGACTTTCTTACTTTATGCTGACAATGCCATAAGCAATTACTACAGCTTGGCAGTCACTATAGAAAGACCTCTAGCTTTTTTCCAAAGGTTTATGATCTGTTATTGAAATACATTTTCTCCCACATAGGTATGCATGGAATTCTATTACTCCAAATGCCCCACTTACAGAATTTTGCTCAAGTAGAAAGTTCCCATCTTTTTCTGTTGAGATAATAAATATTTGCACACTGGTTTATCCACTGCTAACAGAGTACCCGCCAAGTGAGCTGTCTTGTTCAGCAACTTCCTCCGAGAGTAAATATTAGTGTTTTTCTCCACAGATAATCTCTACTAACCAAGGTTGCAGCACAAAGAATCACAGTGTGCTAATATCTGGGCAGGTGCTCTCATGACCTTTCCAGTGCTACATAGATTTCCCTGTGGTGACAATTTCATTCAGGCAACAGTTAAATCTGGATTCAGTAATGCAATCATTTATGAATTTTACGTACAAAGCCATGCATGAGAATAGTTCCAAAAAGGGAGAAAAAGAAAGTGGACATTTTAATTCAGAGCTAGTGTTTCAGTGACTGCCTGAAAGAATCTATTAAAAGAAAAAAAAATCTTATTTGACTTGCTCTTGCCCATTCTCTTTTTTTTTTAACAAATAGATTTGGGTTTTGAACTTAAAATATTTCTAGCAAGCATTCCACCGTATCTAATTTCTGAGTTATTCAAAGGGAAATTACAAATTATAACATTTCTTTGTATATAACACTTTAAACAGTTAATTGAATCAGTGATTTATATAAAGACAACCTATAGTAAATACAAATGGTATCTGGTGAAGCAAATGTTAAAATGAAACCCAATAAACTGCAGAACACCTTAAGTGAAGTTGTTAAGTTTGAATTTCAGATAAACTACACGTTTCGTATTTTAGTATAAATATGTCCCAAATATTGCATGGAACATACTGTTACTAAAATCATTTTTTATCATAAATTCAAATTTAACTGGGAATTTTGTATTTTTACGTGCTAAATTTGACAACTCTACTCAATGAAGGCAAATGAAAGATGTAGATATTAAAATATCACCACCCTGCTATGCTAGAGTCACTGTATTTAAACATCTGAAGTTTCTTCCTTTGTTTTCAAGTTCCATGATATAAAATATTTAGAACAAATGAAAGGAGATGCTTCACTCAGCAGGCAGTCACCTTGTGAAATTCACTGTCACCATAGGTCGCTGGGCTGGATAATTTTATGACCAATAATAACATTTGTCTGAATGCATGCTGAGAAAATGTAATCAAATCTCACACTTTAGGGAATAAGTTGCTCATTGCAGAAAATGGGAGGGAATGACTTCCTGCACAATTGACTGGGAGTATTATGAGGGTTACAGTCATTGTCAGACAGGCCACCTGCCTCCATGGATCAGTACAGAGGCCGATGCATCACTGCGTTTAGTCCCAAAAATGGATGCAAAATTCATTAATAATAATGAGGATGATCATGATGATAGAGATAATGATGCACAGGTTTATTTAAAAGAGAAAATGCATGTAATTATGAGGAAAGATATTTAATTTGAGGTTATTTTACATGCTGCAAGTTACATAAACATATTAATTTATTCAGCCTGTTTTTCCCTTTTGGTTCAGAATTATAGAAGGTAGAAAGAAGTGAGGACTGTTTACTAGCTCCAGAGGAGATTCCCTCCCCTCTTGCACAGGATATCTGCCTTTCTTTAGAGCCCCATTGTGTCCACAAGTTAATCTCAGTTTTACAACATCAAAGTGGGAAATGATTCTAATCCAAACTGAAGTCATATTAAGAAAGTTTCACAAAATTATGAAAAAGCAAATTTAGCCTATTCTTTCCAGCTATCAGCACATTCTTTTTTCTGCCTCTTAACAATCTGAACTTGCTATGCTCTCTTGGTTTCCTATATCACAAAGAAAATGGTATGATAAATGAATTCACTCTAAAGTGAAATCAATTCCTTTGAGTGGAGACCTGGGAAAGTTCTGGTGAGGAGAGGTAAGAAGAAGCAATGATTTACCTAAAGCGATGAATGCCTAAAGGAAGAATTTGAGGAGCTGTGGGGGAAATTCCTCAGTGTCCTTCATATCATTTCATATCCAAGCCTTTCTATTTCACTTACTTGGAAGGCTATTAATACATTTTGAGCCTTTCAACTGTTTCCAGGATTTGATTGTGTTGGTGAGCCTGAGGAGTAATATAAGACAAAAAAAAAAAAAAAGAAATGCAGTAGAAAGATGGTATGTCCCATCTACTTGTCAGATTCTGAGAGTTCACAGATAAACCAAACTAAGCAAAAACAAAGTGATGACTTTTGGTTTTGATTTCTGTTACCAATTAACATTTATCATTGAATTGTAATTCAACAGCAATATATCATTCAAATTGCAAGCTAATTTCCACAGAGTCAGTTATTGAGTTAAGAAAAAAACCTGTGGGGAAATAGCAATTGGTAGGTTTAATATATACATTTTCCAAGTTCTAAAGATTAATATAATCCATAAAAAAACACTTGAAGGAAAGAAGGAAAAAATGCACTTGAATAAATATAATGATTACCTCCAGACACAATTAGGCAATTATCCAATGACTCCATTAAAATAACAAGGTATTTATTTTTTGTTCTAAAATACATCTAGTTATTTATATATTGACTATTCTTTGTTACTGGAAACAAGCTAAAATGCAAAGTATTGTATGTAGCTAAAATCTGAGATAAAGTAGATAAACAAGGAAAAAAGTTAATTATAAAGAGGTACATAATTTTCTATTTCTATGATGAAACTTGACCATTAAACATAGAGGCATAAATGATAAAATCAAAGAAATTGAAATCATGGTTAAAATCTCAATGACTCATTTAAAGTTGTTTGTTGTTGAGAAAAAGAGAAATATTTGGATTAAAAATAAAAAGTTCACTATTAAAATTTTAATGGGTCTCACATCAAGCAATAAGAGGTTTAAATGCAACCTGATAATAGCAACATTTTTAGCAAATATAACTGATTGCTTTGATTTTTCTTCATGTTTCATTGTTACCCCAATAATAAATTAATCTGATATTTTCCACTACATTTCTGTTTAGTTTCTGTCTCAGCTATTGAATCAATTATTTCTGTATATATCATTTACCAATACTGTAAATCTGGAGGACAAATTTTATACTGATGATTTCTCTGAAAGTTAACCATGTCCTTTGTATGGTATGGTTGTCTCTCTTCTTTCTTCTTTAAGTTAAATCATTTTGAAACAATCCAGATGTCTGCAATCTTGCAACCAAAAATGCTTAAATTAATTAATTTTATGTTTTAGGAACAAACATAGCTTCTCCATTAGAATTCCCTCTGTTTGTATGGCAATAATTAATGTTGAATTGGAAAGAAATTAGCATAATAAGCCAGTGGATGTTTTAAAATGTTTCATTGTTATCACGTTAAAGAAAATGGATTCCTTTTAAAATATGTGTCTGCCTAAAAGTCACTTTATTTACATAAAGGCATGAACAACACCAAATAGTTTAAATATATGTCAGATTATGTCAAATAACTTCAATTTTAAACCTTTTCCTTTTTTCTTTTCATTTCCTTAGGTTATACTTAGCAAAATCTTTTCTTTGATCTTGCTGAATAATTGGAGGCAAATTTTGGATTTGGTCTCCAAAGATTGTATAATTTTTCACTGAAGTAAACAAGCCTAATTTTAGAAGCATATTATTGTGGTCATTAAAGTGCTCCATATGTAGCGATATTATAAAATATCTACAGGGAATGGATTTTGTTTATCGTCTACAAGTACTTCATTTTATAGATATTTTCCACCAACACACACAAACATACTTCAACATTATGGCTGGTAACAGTATCTTGCCATCTGTGTGTTTGTATTTTAAGTAGAACATACCATGAAAATGTAGTAAAAATATACAACAGAAAAGAAAACTGAAGCCAATTTTAAGTAGACTACTTCTTGGCTTGAAAAAGTTAGAGCACCAAACATCATCTGTGCTCTTCTAAAATAATATTGTTAAATAAATACAGATGAATACTTGTTTTTAAGAATGAGCAAATAGAGTAAAAATAAATGAAATGGCTTAAAATTTCCTTTTTTGGGGAAAAGGCCATTATTTTTTTGAAGATTGGTCATATATATTCCCTAATATATTTTTCTTTATATTAAAATATTATAATTACAGTTATTATCTGTGTTTAATGAAAAAAAATTCTTATTAGGTGTAAGGACTATTTTGCTGTTTGTGGTTATGTTCACTATTTACAGATTCCCCATCACTGTCTCTAAACTTAAGTTCCAAAGACTAGCTAATATTTTTCCTGTATCAAAGAACAAGAATGGCTAATATTAATAGTTCAGTTGGTATCAGATATTTTCTGTTTTCTTGAAAATTATTTTGTGAGTTGCTAATATCAAATTTCTGGATAGAAATAGAATATTTGGTAAATTATTTTCGCATTTGTATATCACTTTAAGTATTTAAAAGAATCACAAAATTTGATTAAAGTTTCCATTTTTTCTAAATGTTTAATACTTTAAATTTATAGGTTCAGATTTGTTTATGATACATTTGAGAAAATTAATTTTTAAAAATTTCAGCTCTATTTATATTCTGTGGGTCATTTAATGTTTCCTAATAATATCCACATCTAACTTTACATTTATTTATCAATTTATAAAAATTGGCCATTAGAAAATTAAAATATAAGTACTGCCCATACTTCAAAACACAGAAAACAATCTAATGCTTGCAATGTTTCTAGAAAATACTAATATTTATAACATATATGAATGACCCACAACTATAATACAACTGTACTTGTCCTGGTTTCAAATGCAACAAACAAATGAGCAAACAAACAGATTCAAAACCAGGTTTAGAAGATGGAGTGATAGATACTGGATTTAACTTCCCACCTGAAACACCACAAAAAAAAAAAAAAAGAAGAAGGACAAAATAAATAAAACAATTGTTTTGAAAACACTAACAGAAAAATGATCTCTGAGAGATGAAAAAACCTCATTGAGCCTTATGATTGCTCCAGCAATCAATTCTTTGAAAGAATTTCCATGTTAAGGAGCAGGAAAGAGGAACACAGAAGGAGCCAGTGCACTGTCTGAATTGAGAAAACAGAGTTGAGATCTGAGGAAATCAAGGTGTCTAGAGTTTTCTGGACAGAGATTCATAGAGAAGAATCACTGCAGGAAGATAGAAATGTGACTGCAGAGGGTTCCCCTTGTGTATTCAACTAAGTATTAATCAGTGCATGTGTGTAACTAAAGCGCTTCAGGCCAAGGAAACAATCATCTAAAAAGATTAGAGGAACAGTTCACAATGGTCACACAAGTCTAGGAACAGTCTTTTCCCACCATCTGATAGGGAAACTTGATTCACAAAGCATTGATGGTATTCCGGATCATTTTGTCTCAGTAGTGAGAAACAATTAGCCTTAGACTAAGCACTGCTCTTGTTCTACCTAACAAATCTTAAAAGCAAGACCCAAAATGATCAACCTGTTTCCACGTAACTGAACTATGACCCAGAACAATGCTAAAGAATATTAATATGAACACAAAAACATTCAACATACAAAAATATTGATCACCTAAGAAGTTAAAATTTACAATGTGTGGTTTCCAATCAAATATTACAAGGAACGCAAAGAAGTAGGAAACTACAAACCATAATAAGGAGACAAATCAATCAGTCATAATCAACTCAGAACAGACACAGATAATAAACTTAACAGACAAGGGCATTAAAACAGTCATTATGAACTCCATATGTTCAAAAATTAAGATGGAAGATTTAAAAAGACACAAATCAAACTTCTAGAGAAGAAAACTGCAATGTCTGGATTGAAAAATACAATTGATAAGACTAATGGCAGATTAGACATAACACAATAAAAATGGTAGTGAACTTGGGTACATAGCAATAGAAATTATCCAAACTAAAACACAGAGAAAAAATTTAAAAAAATAATAATAAAGAAAAGGACATCAGTGAAATGTGGAACAACTTTACGCAGTCTGCTCTAAATAAAATTGTCAATACCAAAAGGGAGAAAAGGAACAGAGAAATATTTGAAAAAATAATGTCTAAAATTTTCCAATTTGCAAAAATCCAGTAAATAAAATAATCACACAGACAGATCTGAGAAACTCAACAAACGCCAAGTACAAGGAACATTAAAAAAAAAAAAGTACAGCATAATAAAATTGCCCCAAACCAGTGAAAACAGAAAATATTAAAAGAAACCAGAAAACAAAAATACATGTTATGTAAATAGCAGCAAAGATAAGGATGACAGCAGATAACTCATTATAAACAATGTAAATTAAAACAGAATAGAGCAAGCTGGAAGACAATGGAGAAAAACATCTGAAAATCCCTAAATATGTGGACACTAAAAACAAAAAAAACACTTATAAATGATACATTGGTAAAAGAAGGCTTTTTTTTTTTTTTTTGCAGTAGTCGGGCCTCTCACTGTTGTGGCTTCTCCCGCTGCGGAGCACAGGCTCCGGACGCGCAAGCCCAGCGGCCATGGCTCACGGGCCCAGCTGTTCCACGGCACGCGGGATCCTCCTGGACCGGGGCACGAACCCGTGTGCCCTGCATCGGCAGGCAGACTCTCAACCACTGCGCCACCAGGGAAGCTCCCAAAAGAAGGCATTTTAAAAAGAAATTAAACAGCATTTTGAACTGAATGAAAAGAAAAATATATATCAAAATAGTGTGATGAGATGATGTTACTAAAGTAGCACTATGGGCAAAGTTTTAGCACTAACTGCTTATATTAGAAAAGGAATATCTCAATTCAGTAATCTGATTCCACTTTAAGAAACAAAAATTTAAAATAAAAAAAAAATCTAAAATAAGCTGACAAAAAATAAAGCTTAGAACAAAAATTAAAAACAGAAAAACAGGAAAAAGCAATGAAATCAAAGCTGGTTATTTTAGAAGATCAATTAAATTGATAAACCTTTAGTCAGATTGATCTTCAAAAGAAGAGAAAAGCCACAAATTACCAATATAAGAAATGAGAGAGCTGACCCAACTATTAAAAGGGTAATAAGAGGGTATCATCAACAACTCTATGAACGTATATGTAAAGGACAAATCCTTGAAAAACACACACTACCAAAGCTCATTCAAGAAGAAATATATTAATTGAATAGTCCTTTAACTATTAAAGAATTTGATACATAGTTAAAAACCTTCCCACGTGAATACTGAGAAAACTCTTAAGATCAGAAAGCTTTACCGGTAAATTCTACCAAACATTTAAGAAAGAAATATTACCAATTCTATCCAAACTCTCATACATGGCTAGTGGGAATGTAAAATTATATAACCACTGTGGAAACACTTTGATAGTTTCTTTAAAATTGCCATGTAATCCAGCCTTTCCATTCCTAGCCATCCCACTCCATTTCTTTTTATTCAAAAGAAAAGAAAGCAAATTTTAAAACAAAGACTGGTTTGCAAACATTTATAGCAGCTTTATTTGCAATGGGCAAAAACTGGAAACAACCTAAATCTTGAATGGATAAACAAATTTGGTTATATCTCACAAAGGAATACTATATAGCCATTAAATAAACTATTGCTATATCATCATACATGGATGAATCTCAAAATAATTATACAATAGAGGTGAGACAGATAAATGGTACATACTATATAATTCCATTTATATAAAATTCTATAAATGCAAACTAATCTATTTTGATAGGGAGCCTATGAGTGAATGTGTGGGGAAAGGGAGAGACGTAGGGTGGGGATGGGTGGGAGTGAAAGCTTACAAAGAGGCAAAAGAAAATTTGAGGGGAAAAAATCAGATTTACACGAACAGAGTTTTGTATGTTCTGATGCCTCCATCTTTAATCCAGATCCTCAAGCTCATATTCAACATAGTAATAACACTTATTTAAAGTATCCTTTATGTAAATGTGATTGTATGTTTTTAAGTTTACTAAAGATCAATGGCAACAGATTAGAAGATCCTTTAGTCTCTTAATTAGGTATTGTGGCAGAAGATCTAAAAAAAATAAGTTGATATTGACAGGTAAAGACATATAAAAATGCATGTGTATCTCAGTATTAGAGCATGACTTAAATGCATGCATCTATGATAATGGCCTTGAGTCATAAGAGCAGGTCTATTCTTGTAAAGCATTTAGCTTGACATCTACGTACTGGGGATTCAACTAATTATTCTCTATGCATTGTCTCATTTAATACTCACAGCAAGCCTATGAATTAGCTGAAGATTAATGAATTAAGCTACATGTTAAGAACACATAGTTCTAAGTAACAGAGAGAAGATTTGAACCCAGTTCATTCTGAATGGAAAGTCATCTACTAACCACACCATTCTACCACCTTTCAGAATAAATGTAATCTTGTATTTGCCTTAAATAAATATACAAAACAAAAATATTTAGAGAATCAATTACTTTTCTTTTAAGAAACAAAAATAATGACTCAAAACTGTGGCTGTGTCAGTGTTTCTGAAAATAAAATGAGATCATTATTATCATAGAGAGATGGAATAAAGGCAGATGAAAAACAACAGTTCAGCCATAATGATTTCATTAGGACAAATCTGTGGAGAGATGAAAGGAACAGATCACTAACAGATTGCTAGTGAAATGGAGAGTGTGTTGAAGTCATTGAATGTGATAACACTTACAGAAATGAAAGTTGAAATGCTTTAAAGGAATGAAAAAAAAAAGAAAGCAATATTTCCTATCTGTCTTAGGTAACACATCAGCAAAAGGGAAAATGCATATTTTGTCAATTCAGCCAAGTCATTGATCTCTTTTGAATGCTGAGTCTAATGAGGCAAGTATGGTAAATGCATAATGGTCCTTACACATGTGTTTTGCTGGGTTCAGATTATTGTGCACAATTAAATAGGTTTTTAGAAGTAAACAAATAACAACAAAACAAAACACCTAAAATATTTATTTCACCTCTGCTGCTTTCTGTAATACCAAAGTTTTATACATTTTGAGGATTATTCTGTTATTTCATAATAGTAAAAATGCAACTTTTGCATTTGAGAACTTCTGCAAGTGGGAAGTCATTCTTT